>NW_019392677.1:1939277-3275684 GCF_000648675.2 Cimex lectularius | reverse complement strand
ATATATATATATTTTTTTTTTTTTTTAATAAATCGCGACGGTAACAGTTGGATGTATAAATCCGTCAACTGTTAAACTTATGAGTCCAGGGAGATCACGACAGCTGGTTCACGCTCAGATGTCGTGTACACCTGCTGGGCGACGAGGGGATCCGGATGCAGCAATTCAATAGCATTCGCCTTGGATTTTTCTTTGTGCTATTCCCCTCGGCCTGAGTCGCAACAAGACCCTTTTCTCGGGGCGATTCGCGACCACTCGGTCGACAAAGCACCACCGTTATCCTCCTTATTTTTTATAGGAACCTGTCAGTTTCTGACCTGACAGGAGAATAACGGCGAGAATGGGCTGTTTCCAATTTTATCAAACTGAGTGACAAATATATCAAACTTTTAGAGCGTTGAACCATTTTTTTTTGAATACTTAAAAACGTCTCTGACGAGATAGTTCCGCCAATGAAATGTCCGCAGATCATCTCCGATTTTCAACAGACAACACGCCGACAAGGCTAAATATACTCTCTTTAGTAAATTTATCCGTCACCGCGTAGCATACCAAATTGATCCACATTTTCTTGACCTCTCATTTCTATACTAAAAATTTGCAATGGTACAGAAATAAGAGGTCAAGGAAATTCGACGAGTTATGGCTACTATATTTTGGATTTGTTTCATATATATTTAACCTTACATGCACCTACGAAAAGTAACGAACCTACATGTCATCTCTCATCAATAAAAACAAACACTCTGGATCAAGGTCTTGAAGAAAAAAAAAACTAATTCATTTGTTACTGTTCAGCTTTCCCCTATTTTAAGGTCATCATCATGGCAAAACAATCTTAAATATGTCTACAGATTGACATACTTTAGTTTTTTTACAGGCTATCTCAAATTTCCTTGAAGACCGACTCAGCTCCAACATTGCCAAGGACTGTAAGAACCGTTGTAATATCATATTAACAACTGTTACAGTCCTTGGCAATATTGGGACAGAGTCTTAAAAAAATTTGAGATGGCCAGT
Organism: Cimex lectularius; assembly: GCF_000648675.2. Lineage (NCBI taxonomy): Eukaryota > Metazoa > Arthropoda > Insecta > Hemiptera > Cimicidae > Cimex > Cimex lectularius. The sequence continues at coordinate 3,274,664 of NW_019392677.1, read as the reverse complement.
AAAAAACTTAAGTATGTCCATCTGTAGACATATTTAAGATTGTTTTGCCCTGATGGTGACCTTAAAATAGGTGGAAAGCTTGGAAATAACAACTGAATTCTTTTTTACTTCAAGACCAAACCTTGTGATCCCAGAGTGCTCGTGAGGGAAAAACTGGTCGATACTTCTAATACTTCAGACAATTAATTCAGAAAATATGATATTGAAACTTGTGTACTATAAGCGGCAGTTGTAACACAACTATGTTCGAATAGATAAAGAGAAAAATAGTTCTGAGGTTAGCCAAAACTAACAATTTCAATACTCTCCCCAACAATACACCCACTGCTTGAGAATTTATTACTACAGGCTCTTATTAAAAATAAATATTTAAATCGTCATTCCACGACTTAGCAAAGCTTCAGGTTAGTTGGTACTATTTTCTCCGCTTTGTATGGATATCGCTCTTGCATGTTCATAGACGAGTCTGTCACCGGAGAGTTCTTTAAACTGAAACAGTTCCTACGCGATCCCTATTCCCTAATATTAAATTCTTATCTAACACCGAGGGAGCATTCTTAGTCACATCCTATAGCCAAATATCCAGGTGCATCTTGAGGCGAAGAATGGAAAAAAGTAACTGAATGAGGTCAAATGCACCCAGATTACGCCCGCGTCTATATATTAACAAGGAACTGCCTACATCTTACAAATACAAACTTACGACTTAAACTGATATGAAATCTCCATACAAGCTTCAAGCGGCAGCATCTAAACAGACGACTTGGACAACTTCAGACATCTAGGGACAAAATCAGGATGATTGTAAAGAACAAACTAACTCTGTACCCAACATTACTTCGAGTGCCACCAAGAGATCTAGTATCAAATTAATCTAAGAATTCTTTAAGCACCTTACTACATGTCTAACCTAATTTTCCTATTGTGATGACCTTAACGTTCGTTCTCTTTTAAAGAATTAATCCTTTCCCACTTGCTCAAATTTCACTCCAACCCCACCTAACCCTACACGCTTAAGCCCTCTCTACTACCTGCCAACCCACGAAACTTCTCGCCGTTAATCCGGTAACAAATTAAGTGCCAGAGTTGGCTGGCTTCGGCTACAATGTTGGCCATAGGGTTAGTGCTGTAGGCAGGTTTTTATAGCATAAACAACCCTTTTCCAATATGCACAATCACACACAGAACCTCCCTCATGAGTTGTACTCCTCTGCCTGTTGTCACAAGCGCAATATGGTGAGCGGATTTTGTTACTCTGTGGACGTAGCTTCTGTATGGTGCATGTCCAGTCAGAATGGTAGTCATGTTGGGGCAGATCCCTTGCTTCTATTCTAGATTAGGAATTAGTGGTTTAATAAGTAGTTATTATTTATCGAGGGAAAGAGCGGTTTTGTATGTCCACTCGTCGCTTACTCTCAAGTCTTGTTCCATTCGTTAGAAGCGTTAAAGTAGTCTTTGTATAGCTTTTTAAATATTACTTTAAATTTTACTTTTTACTTTAATTTACTTTCTTTTAATTTTAAATATCCTTTCCAACCAATTTTTAACCAATGCTTATCAAGATTTTTCCTGTTTTGACAAAACTCTGTTGTCCATCCTAGTATGGCAAAGTTTTCCGTTCCCTTGTACGTAAATTCTATGCTTGTCAATTAAGTTCAATTTTTCTTTTTATTTGTTGGTTCATTTACTATCGCATTGTATAGAAATAAAGGCAGATCAGGGTTTTTTCAGAGAGAAATCATTGGATTGTGAGAAATGATTATAAATGTACTAATTAGTAATTGAACAGAACGCTTTAAAGCCTATCAGGAATCGCTACATTAAATCACTATTATAATTATAAAATTCGTAGTATTCATTTTATTTAATATAGATTATACTTATAGATTATTAGATTATACATCATGAGATGCGGCTGGTATGACTAGTGAATTTAATAAGTTTTAAAAAAACGATTATTCAGAAATCGTTAGATGCAGTCTGGTGTGATGTAGGTTTTAGAAAAACATTTTCTTTATCGTACCAACGTTTCGATCTTTATTGAGATCATCTTCAGGCCTCAAAGTGTTTGTTTTCCGTGTAGATGTGTCATTCCTGACACGAAACACAAGAATGACACTTCTACACGGAAAACAAACACTTTGAGCCCTGAAGATGATCTCGATAAAGATCGAAACGTTGGCATGATAAAGAAAATATTTTTTTAAACCTACGTCACACTAGACTACGTCTCACGATCTCCGATTAATCATTGACTAACGGTCGCTAAACACCACCACATATATTTATAGATATTACATAGTCAATGTTATTGGTCCAGAGAAGTAAGTGAAGCTGTCGAGAAACGAATACGGCGAGCAGTTCGACCTGTCGGAACTCCAGGATGAATTAATCCCGTGAGAGGGCCATTTTCATTGTTCCGCACTGGAATTAACTGGATTTTGCGCAATTTCCTGGGAGGACTTAGCGGTTAAGTTCAGCGATTGCCTCGGGCACTGGAGTTGATGGATGGGCCCTTTGTGACGACTCCCTTTGAAAGGATCGTTGCGCAAGGATTAAATTTAGTTCTCATCTCACCATTTATTTGTTACCAAACACACTGTATTACATACGATGGCATGGAGTGTATAGGAACATGTATAATTGACGCATTAAGTTTTAAATGCTTTTATTATTAAGACCAAGTAGTTCGTTGTTTACTAATAAAGAGTGGCAAAGATAGAAGTTCCTTAGTTTTCCACCAAACAAAAATACCCTGTTCTGTAACCGTTATTCTTATATGAGTGGTGTAGTGACCGTTAGTAGTTAATGATTATTTGGAGAGATGAGGTCTGGTGTGACGTAGGTTTTAGAAAAACATTTTCTTTATCGTGCCAACGTTTCGATCTTTATTGAGATCATCTTCAGGGCTCAATAAAGATCGAAACGTTGGCACGATAAAGAAAATATTTTTCTTAAACCTACATCACACCAGACCGCATTTAACGATCTCCAAATAGTTATTCTTATATTTTTGCTCTTACTTACAGTTGTCTATTCTGAACACTTAATATCAAAGTATCATCCAATAATTAATTAGAAAATATTTAGCCGTGCTTGCAATTATAATTTATATGTAAAAATATTTAACTAAAAAAATCCTACCCAACTTTACCACGTACCAATCAGATATTGAGGGTTTGATTTGCTTAGTTTCTGCTATCCCCACGTGATATTTATCTCTTCTTGAGATAAAAATAAAAAGGGTTTTTATTTATTTAGGCGTTTTGAAAATAAGGCCATATTTATTAACAAGCTTTATGGCACTTGCTGGTACTGGTAAGTTAACGGTCGTTTGTCGGTTGTATAGATTGTTCGTCGTCGTCCTTTGTCGGTGGAAAAGGTGGTAGGGCTAACGCAAAAAGAATACCAAAGTGGAGCTTTGCGATGAAATGCGGCAGGCGACAACCACCGGCTAAGCACAGCGGACTTGGCTCTCAAAATGAAACTACCTTTTGGCATCGATATATTCTCGCGAGTAGGCAGTTATGCAAAACTTTGAATTAAAAAATCTGGGACAAGGTCAATTTAAAAAACACTCAGATAGCCGGATGAAGGATCTCATATGTTCAATTTTTTTTCTTATTATTGAACGGACGGTTTCAGTACTGTAAAAATGTCTTCATTTTTATTAACCTTTTAATCTATTAATTATATTTTCCAAAGACCTGATGAGGATATATTCCTCTTAAGCTCGTTTTCTTGCCTATTTTCCCGGAACTTTAATATAAATAATTTCATTATTATTCACTTGAGCTATCGTGATCGTGAAGTGGTTAGAGCAGGGCGCATTGAGCCGAAGGTCGTGGGTTCGAATCCCGCTCCTGACAGTAGCTTTTTCATTTCAACCAAGACGTTGAAACAATATAATAGATTATCATTATTCTTGGTGCGAGCATACACGAGCGCGTATGAGCAACATAAATTTTTGAAAGTATTACATTTGAACTGGAAGGTATATTAAGATCATACTTTAGTCTATTTTACATACACACTAGTTAAATACGATTTTAAACGTCTCAGATATATAAGAAAACATCTGGACAAATTGAGTTTATTAACGTCAAATTTTTCATAGTCGTCGACCCTACGCGGTCCTGTCAAGAAACCTAACAAGTTTCTTTTATTTTGTATTTATAAATTTTCTTCTTGTTAAATTTTATTTTTAGGTAATTATTCTTTTTATATAAGGTTTTGGTTGAGATAAAAAAGTCAGTGTCACGAGCGGGATTCGAACCCACGACCTTCGGCTAAATACGCCGCTGCTCTACCACTTGAGCTGTCGTGACTTCGATCCTCTCGGATACCGACTCAACCTACAACCGTTCGAATTTTCCCTCTTTTTGCCATGTTCAAAATCCTCTGGATTCAAAATGTTGGCACGATAATGAAAATGTTTTTCTGAAACCTACATCACACCAGGCCGCATCTTACGATTTCTGAATAATCATCGATTAACGGTCACTAATAACCACACATTGTATACTATACACATTCTGACTATAAAAGGGGGGATAATTTTGTTCAATATCATACTGAAATTTCCGTTTCGATGTGAGAATTTTTTTTTTTGATAGCGGGCAAAGGTGTAGGGTTGAAAGCTTAAGGCACTCACCTGGCCGATATTCATGGGATTTTGCAATGGGGGAGGTCAGAAGCCTTTCAGCCGTTTTAAGGGCCCCCTTTCCCGGCAGGCACAGCTGAAAGGACCTCATTCCCTTTCCGAGCTCGTGCAGTTTCCAGGGATGGGGGGCCGCTCTTTTCCGAGAAGGGGGGACAATGGAAAGGGAGCCCTCTCAGACGTCCTTCCAAGAAATAAGGACCAGCCGCTCGCGAGTCCTCACATTTTACGATACAAACGGATCGTAACCATCCCGGTGAGTTGAGGAACCCTTCGGCTAAATTTCGCGAAGGGAAATTCAAGCTGGCAATAAAAGATAAAATATTAAGATGGGACAGTCCATCATCAACAGTGCTTTATATGAAGTTTATTCATCATGAAAAGTGCTACAGAATGCTCTTTTCTCAAAAATTCATTTAACAGCGAAGCTGTATATTCACTTACTATTATCAATACTGTTGCACTCTAAAATCACACATATATTTATTTTGAAATGAAAAGTAGACGAACCACTGAAAATGGTGAGAAGAAGAAACGGGACTGACTTAACGCAGCTAGGATAGGCCTACCAAAATGAACGGAAACAACCGCAATATGATTATCACTCCGCAAACCCCCAGAGGGAATCGTATTAGATAAATATTTAATAGTCTTAATATTGGAATAGAGACACACAGCTGATGATGGCGAGATTAATTAAAGCATCGGGCCGACCAACCCTGCGAGGTAGGTACGAAACGGCCAAATTACAGGATTATAACTCCGCAGACCCCAAGAGGGAATAACATTAGATAAATAATTAGTGTAGAAACGCTGAGGCCCAGTGAAGATGACGAGATGAAGACGCGCCTTACAGACCAACCCTCGTAGGGCATGATGATCAAAATGAACGAAACGACTAAAGTAAGGGATTATCATTCGGAAGACTCCAACTGGAAATTCTATTAGATAAATATTTAATATTGAAACGTAGACGCACCACTGAAGATGGTGAGAAGAAAAACGCGAGTGACAACCCAGCGAGGATAGGCTTACCAAAATGAACGGAAATGTCTAAAGTTCGGGATTGTCATTCGGCAGACTCCAACAGTTAATTCTATTAGATAAATATTTAATATTTTCAATATTCAAACGTAGACGCACCACTGAAGATGGCGAGAGGAAGAAACGCGCCTAACTGACCAAACGAGCGATGATAGGCCGACCAAAATGCATGGAAATAACCAAATTACAAGTTTATCACTCCAAACAAGATACCCCATAAAATAAATGTAGGAACATTCCGTCCGATTCCCAGATTGATCGGACGACAACAATGATAAGTAACGACCAAATTATGGGTCACCCCGCAGACCCCAAGAGGAAATCCCATTATATAATTTAAAAAAAAACAAAAAAAAAAACAGACACACAACTGAAGCTGGAGAGAAGCAGAAACTCGTCAGTCAGACCAACTCAGAGAGGATATGCCATTTCATCCTTGTGGTGACACAGAGTACCGGAGGCATCTTACAAAATTATTAAAGTTTGTGTGGCCATGAAGCGATTTTGGGCCAGAAGTGGTTAAACAAAGCGAGGCGAAATTCCGAAGTCCACTTATGCGATATTTGAACAAAATAACCTTTCGATCAACTACACAGCTATTTCTCAATTCCACCAAAGGGGTTTGTTTATCTAAACGAATGTGTCGCTTTTTGATCAACCTAACTTGATTCAGATAAACCAGTACAAGCATCAATAATACCATGCGAATATAGTGTAATTCAGCATTATGCTCACTGCTGATGATCATCGCTGAAGGTGTGAACCACGATGGTTTGATTAAGAATGGTACTGCAGAAATTTATTTACATACGTTTTGCATTTGTCTATCTATACTCCCATAGTGTACTGCGGAAATTTATTTACATACGTTTGCATTTCTTTATCTATCCTCCCATCACTGAAGACGACGAGAAGCCGAAATGCCCAGCGAAGGCAGGCAGATCAAAACGTAACGACCAAATTTAGTGTTGGTTAGAAATGTTAGTTTTTTCTTGTAAACTCAGGTGTATAATAAATATAAATAAATAGAAAATAAGAATATAAATAAAGTTTTGATTCTGCCAACTATTGACTTGGCAAGTTAAAACAATAATAATCGTACATCAAGATAAGGAAATTAATTTGAATTTTATTACAGTGGATAATAAATAAAATCAACGTAATGTAATAGTCTACTTCACCTAAGAATAATGTACGAAGAATTTAAACGATAAATTTGCCATGGTGTAGAAAATGTGCATAACTAAGCATACATAATTAATTGACATATGCTTTGTGATGTCACTCTTACGTTGTGGATTTATATTTATTATTTATAATTTACACTTTTACAGAACAGCCTACCAAAATTAACTTTTTGTCGGATAACATTTTAGTGAAAATCTCGAGTTTCATTTTGTGGTAGACTTAATTAATTAGTCAAATTCAAGTGTCAAGCGGTATGAATAAGATTCATGAGGTCAATACTCATTCCAAATATTAATCGCTTCAATTGATAAGAAATCGTGGATCCATAGGGAAAAGTTGGTTTATCAGAAAACCCATAAATTGGGAAATGTGTTTTTCATGATGAACTCTGCTTGAATTGTTCTGGGTGCAACAGTGACACTGGGGGGTGGAAATGGGGAATTACCCCTCCTGGAGCAAAGTGAAGATGTTATATGTATTGTCTTAGTTTAGTCTTAATTAAGCGAAAAGGCTTATATTTCATGATAATATAAACCTTGCTATGTTACCTCTGATAAATCTTCCCAAAATTAAATCGGTTTCCTCTTAACTCGTCACGCTTTGGCTTTTTTGTCTCCCGGTTCGATACTTCGAACACTCGATTTGTTATCAAGAAATCTGTAAGTTAATTTTAGGTAGATTTCTTTCAAAAATCTAGTGCTTTCTAGCGGTCGCATTTTTATCGCATTGCAATGAAATTTGGCAGGGTGGGAAAGAATCCTATAAGGACGGTGATTGTTTTTCAACCAAATCGATGGGGGTCGCAGAGTTATAGGCGATTGAAATAAAAAATTTAATCAAAATTTTTGCCATTTGTGCGTGTTCTCCAGCACAACACTCGGTTTGTGTTAACTTCACTCCCTCCTGCTCCGCCCCTCACTATTGGATTTTGCATTTTTGGTACCGCTTTTATGCCCAGTTTGGCTCAAAACCAAGCAGTTATCATAATTTGAAAAAATCCCGTTTTTAATCAGGGTTTTTTTCTTAAATACTTATATACGGTACTTTCAAACCTAATTTCTTTCGTTTAAATGCTCAAATTAATTTCTTTTTTAATAGTAAAATGAAACCGTAGGCGTTTCTTAATTTTTCGTTGCCGAATATGCCAAGATTTCTTTTAAATTGATAAACAAATCACGGCAAAAAGCTAAAGTCCTTAAAACTGTGTATATTATTAAAAAATATGGCATGGCCATCACATGCCTTTTTCCGTAAATCTCACATTGTTACCAAAAACTAATAGTGAAGTAACGCGAGAAAATAATTAATTAAATAGCTTAAATAAACTTTCAAATTAGCAAATTAACTAGTAGACCATTATTTTATTTTCATTAATTACAGTCGTCTAAGAAAAAATGGCCCGAATTTAACGTAATTATTTAATTAAACATTTGACGATGATTTAAGCGTAAATAATTAAACATTTGACTAATCTTTTTATCCTACTGCAATATGTCTATTATGTTACTTTTTGTATAAAATAAATAATAATATATAACCATTGTTTTTAAATTATTATATAATTTTTAAAGTAGCAAATTTTTAGCAAGATTGATTCCGCAAAGAAAGAATTCTACCTCTCACTCCTTACTGCCGAGAGGTTTTTTCGTTCGTTTAAGTTTTGTGCTAAAAAATTAGACGGCAGACCATGATTTTTTTTCGTGATTAGACATGTCCTTCTGGGTGCTTTTCTGATTTCTGCTTCTGATCTTCTTATACGATCTCTTGATGTGATAACCTCCGTCGCTAATTAAGTTTTTATATTCGTTAATGTAGGTGACTAAAAAATTTACATCGCAGACTATGACGGAAAAACATTTTGGAAATAAATGTAAATTATGTTCCTTTTTGAAATTAAACTATTCACACATTTAAATTAATTGACTTTTTTCGATTTTTCCCTTTGAGGGAGGAGAAAGTATTGCGTTCGGACGAAAAACGACGTGTAGAGTCTATCTTTCAATTTGCACGTTTTTTCCTCGGCAAAAAGATAGAAATATTTTACTCCCCCTGATGACCAACCTGGATCCGCCCTTGGGGTGTATTTGGTTGTTTTCAATAGCAGTTTCAACCTCATTCATGATCCCACAACTATTAAAGTGAACAAAAGTACAAAGTGAATGCACTTGTTATGAAAGGATGCATTTCAATATTTATCTCTTAAAAATGCGCACCCTGCAATTCTTCAGATTGTCAGAACTTCCTACTACAACGAACCCGGCTTAGATTTCCGAGAACGGGTTTGGTTCAAAGCTAGTGGGTTTTATGAATACATTAGAAGAATAAGCCGACTTGTTGCAAATTTTTCCGTATTTGCTCTCTTTGATCTACACCATGAAATATTTTTTTGATCCGTATTAAAAATTTAGATTTTATTGAGGCCCCGACGGACTTCAGAGGCTTTTCCGAGAGGCGATATTTATTCGTTTTCCCAGAAGGATTAGACTAGAAGTATTGATTCGACTTCATGAGAAACATAAACATAGTCCTCGCTTTGTCGCCGCTAGAGAAACAAAACGCGAACGTTGGCAGCTTCAGCGTTTCTCCGAACTTTCATTCAAGAGTAATACGTTTCATTGGGTAAAACAAAGTAACTACAAAAAGCTGCCAACCAACACGGGGTCAAAGAAATCCTAACAAAAACTTAAAGTAACAGTAATAAAATCTTTAGCCAAATATCAATATAATTTTTTAAATTTATAATGAATAAATTCGTTATTCAATTCTTCTCTAGTACAGTAATTTGTTATTGTATATTTAAAAAAATCCATAACGAAAAAATTGTAAGTTATGCTGTTATATGTGGCGAAGAAATTTCTGCAGTATTGCATTGTAATATTGCACTATTGAGGTTCGTATCATTCAGCGATGATACTCTCATCAGTAATGTCGATGACGTGTATGTACTAGAATGTGTAGGCACACTTATTCGTATGCTATTAGTGATGATGGTCTCCCCAATATCCGATTCAGGTTATGTTATCCAACAAGAATAACTTCAAAACAACCAAGATTTCCGTAAAAAAAGTTCATATTTTCTGAGAGCTGCGTGATTCGCGCAAATCAAGGAATAAAGGTATTCGTAATTTGGTCGTTAACAAACTGGAGATGGCGAGAAGAAAAAATCTCGTCTGTCAGACACGGCTATGATAGGCAGACCAAAATGAACGGAAACGACCAAAGTACGGGATTATCACTCGGCAGACTCCAACAGGAAATTCCATTAGATAAATATTTAATATTTTTAATATTGAAACCTAGACGCACCACTGAAGGTGGCGTGAGGAAGAAACGCGCCTGACTGAACAAACGAGCAAGGTAGGCTGACCAAAATGATCGGAGACGACTAACGTTATTATCGATTATCACTCCGCAGACCTTAAGAAGAAATCCCATTTAGATAAATAGTAAGTGTTGAAACCCTGAAGCACCAATGAAGATGGTGAGAAAAAGAAACATGTCTGAAAGACCGACCATGGTACAGGCAGACCAAACTGAACGGACACAGTACAGGTTAGACTACAATAATTCATGAAATGAAACACAGACACATTGACACTACTGAAGATGGCGAGAAGAAAAAACTTGTGGGGCCGACCAAACCAGGATAACAGGAACAGTTTATCACTTCGCAGAGACAAGAGGAAATTCCATTAGATAAATAATTAATATTTTTATGAATGCACCAATGAAGATGAAGACAAGACGAAACTCGTCGGACAGATCAACCCAGCGAGGATAGATCGACCAAAATGAACGGAAACGACCGTAAAGGTAAAGGTTTATACAGACCTATACAGACCGCAGATCACGAGAGGAAACAAATTAGATAAATAACTAATATTTTCGGTACTGAAACACACACTCTAAATGACGATGGCGAGATGAGAATACGCGTCTCACAGACCGAACCAGGAAAGACAAGCCGACCAAAATGATTGGAAACGACCAAATTACAGTTTTATTACTCCGCAGAGCCTAAGAAGAAATCCCTTAGATAAATATTTAATACTCTTAATATTGAAATCCATCCCGATGAGTGGAGAAACCTTAAATTTCGCAAAAATATGCCATCAAATTATTTCTAGTTGATGAAAGGTTAAGGGAAATTCAAGCTGGCAATAAAAGATGAAAGATTAAGATGGGACAGCCCTTCATCAACAGTGCTTTTTATGAAGTTTATTTATCATGAAAGGTACTACAGTATGCCCTATTCCTATTGTTTAAATTTATTTAAGAGCGAAGCTGAATATTCACTAATTATTATCAAAGCTGTTGCACCCTCATATGTATTTATTTTTAAATGGAAAGTAGACGAACCACTGAAGATGGTGAGAAGAAGAAACGCGTCTGACTTAACCCAAGCAGGATAGGCCTAGCAAAATGAACGGAAACGACCAAGCATTAGATCCGCAGATCCCTACAGGAAATCGCATTAGATAAATATTTAATATTCTCAACATTGAAATAATGACACACCACTGAAAATGGCGAGAGGAAGAAACGCGACGGACCGGCCAACCTAGTGAGGACAGGTCTACAAAAATGAAAGGAAACGACCACACTGTGGGATTATCACTCCGCAGACCCCTATAGGAAATCGCTTCAGATAAATATTTACTATTCTTAACATCGAAATAGTGACACACCACTGAAGATGACGAGAAGAGAATACGCGTCTGACATACCGACCCAAGTAAGACAGAATGGAAACGATCAAATTACAGGTTTATTACTTAGCAGAGCCCAAGAAGAAATCCTGTTAGATAAATATGAAATATATATGCCTTGCTTTTTGTCCTCGTAAGGAATGAAATATGAATTAAAACTGTTTTTACATACAGGGAATTTTGAACAACCTAATGATGCCATAACGGAAAAAGACCTTTGTAAAGGTATTCAGAATAGAATGTTTTCCATGACCCACCCAACACATTTAGATTGTGTTCTTAAAATTGTAACGTCTCATACTATTTCTATTCTGTTTAGTTATTGACAAATTCTAGTTTAGTATTATTAGGTGGAGACTCGTTACCACCGGAATACCAAGAAATCGCTCTTATTTATAATCGATAGATCCCCCATCGATAAATAATTTGAGAAAATTTCCCATTATTAACAACTAATTCCTTAGATGGAACCCGATTGATTCCATCCGACTATTGTTTACTTTAGGACTACGTTTCTGGAAAAGTTAATGACTCTTCTTTTTCCATTTTCCATTACTTACTAACGAGTAAATACGACGAAAAATGGTTTAACTATTTAAATTCTAAATTTGGAAAATCTATTATAAATCCAGGGGTCAAATGACTTTCAAATAAAAATCTTGTTACACTTAACGCTTAAAAATTGTTTTAAAAACATAGTAGTCATTCCAGGCTAAATATTTTTGAGATTTTGGTATGAACAAGACACATGAAAACAGAAAAAGGAAAGGTCAGTTGTTGAACTTACTAAAAGTATTTGTTTATTTATATCACTGCGTTAGGGAGAGCTTTTTTCAGCTTTGAATTGAAACTTATGAAAAATCTAGCAGCATCAACCTGGCAAAAATAACGAGATAGCATTATTTAAGAGAGGCAGGAGGTAAAAATGCTTTAAATTTTAAAACCTACTTACTTAGAAGAATAGTTATAGACTGTTTATATGGAGAGTATAATTTTTTTCTAAAGTAGATAGAATAAATTGACAAACGTTTCAGAAAAGCCTTTAGGTACGATAATAAATTTTCATGTTGAAGATAACTTATCGTGATTTTCTTACGCAACGCGACGTGATGCTGCGCCACCCCACGCCTTCCGATGCCCAATTTTCCACAGGAATCTATTACCCACGGGCATATTTGTCTGACGTAACGGCGCCACTCAAAGCGACATGTTGCAACCGAGATCCCCACTGTCCAGATTTTCGCCGATTAGCTTCGGATGGTTGAACCCGATATCCATTCCAACCAATATTCAGACGCCTGTTCATGAAATGAAATGAAATTAATCTCAACGTATGATATTCGCCAGATAGATCTCCTATGAGGTTCACTTCATAAACTCATGTTTTTCTGTTCGCCGTGGAGCAGCAGTGTTGCTGCTATTTCTTCCACGGCTTCATCATTTTTTTCCTCAGAGCTATCCATTTCCCTATACTACTGTGACTGACTGGTATGTGTACCCCACCAAAATGCGATGAGGCGAAGGGTGTCGTTGGTAAGTGTGCAGTCACACCGGCACCGACTACGTCCGATTTTTGATCGTCCGTATCTTTACATAAACCTTTCCAACCTATAGAATGTAATGAACCCTCTCACACTGGAATCGACCTTTGTCAGTCCACTAGATCCCGTGTTACAGGGTTATTAAGATAATGTGCACTGGACATCGTGGAATCTACAAATTTCTTCAGACAGATAAAAAGAGTATTCTAGAAAATAAACTTGTTACTACTAAATAAGTCACATTTATCCTTAAAAATAAAGCCTTTTACGCTTGGAATTTCTTTTTTGTGGATAAACTCAATTAACCTTATCTTCATGAGGCATTCACTGTTAAGAATGGATATCAGATTTATTGAAAATGAATATGTTCTATCGGTCAAATTTACAAAATAAAAGACTCATTTATATAACTATTTTGAGACGCATTATACGGCATCATCGAACTTTAGGTTTCAGCTAAACCTTCCAACCTCTAACGCATCCAATCCCTACAATCAAAAATCCTTCGAACCATTGTCAATGCTCCTTTCTATGTATCCAATCTTACCATTCATAATGACCTTAATATCCAGTATGTCCTTGAAGTAGTGAAAAACCTCTATAAGAAATATCACAATTTTATACAGCCAAGCAAACCCTCATGTCAGAAACCTTTCATCCCGCACCCTACCAAGCAATCCACCCCGACGGTGAAGCATCAATGGCCTCGCGCGACCTCCTGACCGTGAATAACTGTGAAAGTGATTAATGCTAATATATAGGAGAACTAATGAGTAGTTACTCTTTTTTCTGTTTTAGGTATAAATATATTTAATGCTTTTTATTTACATGAATATAGCTGTATAATACATACAATACAAAGCATAGTAGGTCGTTGTTATGAGAAAAAAAGAGAAAAGGAATAAAACAAGGCTTTAACATTATTCGCTACATGTTAGCACACAAAAAATATGTTACAAATAATAGTAAAAATACTTATAAAGAAAACAATTCGAATTAATTTCCGATTTAATTATGTTATTATTATCATTATTACTATTACTAGTATGTTCTCACCACCTTTCAGAAGAAAGGAATATTCATGCTATATTGTTTCTTTTTTATTGAGTACATAGATAATTAGAGAGAGGGAAGATAGAGATAAATACATAGATAGTTAGATAGAGAGGGAGAAAGGAGAAAGAGAGAGAGAGAGAGAGAGAGAGAGAGAGAGAGAGAGAGAGAGAGAGAGAGAGAGAGAGAGAGAGAGAGAGATAAATACGTAGATAGATAGAGAGGAAGAAAGGAGAGAGAGACAGAGAAAGAACATAGATAGAGATATATACGTAGATAGATAGAGAGGAAGAAAGGAGAGGGAGAGGGAAAGAGGAAGGAAAGAGGAAGAAAGGAGAGAGAGAGAGAGAGAGAGAGAGAGGGGGGAAGAGAAAGGAGGGAGAGAGAGAGAGAGAGATAGATTAATATATAGATAGATAGTTAGATCGGAGTTTCCCAATCGGAATTTTGAAGTTTTATTTTTGGCATTGGACACATTCTATCTTTATCCGTATAGGGATAAAAGACGAGATTGAAGGGAGGGCATGGGAATCGAAGGGCCGGTCCAATACCATCCCAGGTCCCGGAGGACTGGAAAAAAGAATCCCGTTTCGACTCTTCCCCGCTTCGTTCCTTCTCGCGGCAGATAATATTTCTCAGAAGCGCGACGGGTTCCATGAATGCCATTAACTCAAAGTGATTTCTTACGGATTGTAACGATCTTTTAATGGGTTTACTTCTTGTTTAGTCCCCCTGGCATTTTCTGCTCGCGGGGTCGGGACCGTTTTCCGAGAAAAGCGCCTTCCAGAAATATAAAAGGTATTGGAGAAATATAATTAGGGGGCGAGTTTCTGCCTTTTTTCTTTACTTCACCTTTTCCCATTTTCGTGATATACATAAAGAACGAGTAGATACGCTCGTGCTGTCACTGGTTTTCTATCCCTCAAAGAATAAATTAACATAATTTTGTCGTTTGTTTAAAAACTAACCTTAACAATTTACATTAAAGCGACATTGATTTAAAATCAATGAGAAATATATGGAATGAATATAATCGTTTCTTCCATTTTATATTCTTCTTCCTAATTCGACTATTCTTGAAGGTTGGCGATCCAAGGTGCCTAACTCTTTCTTATTGGTCATAGCGAACGTCCACCGACGAGAATTCGAACCACCGCCTAAACCCCTTCAACCAAGAGTGAGTTCAGCCTACTTCAAAAATAACGATTCCCAGTATTTTGCCCTGCATGAACTATAAATTCATAACACATTACATGTTGTATTACATGCCTTTCAAATCTTTTTACCTCATGACCTTTCAAATTTCTATCACACCAATCCAAGAGAACCTACATAAATGCCATCAGCTTCTGGGGCGTTGAAAATGGACTCCATCTCAACTAATTGATGTTCCAGGATATATTGTTTGGATCCCATCTCGTTCTCCAATCCTGTCGTCCCATTGTTCCGCTTTTCCTTAACAGCCAACCGATTTCCTTTTAACCATCTGTCAAAAACCTGTGGATCGTCCTTGATCAAACCCTAACAACTCAAGCGTTGTTGTAACCCGCAAGGGAAGACAGAACCAGGCCGTGTTCAATCATGATCTCACTCACTCTCAGACCAAAACTCATCATCTACTATAACCTCTAAAACCTCACCGTAGTCCGTTATATCCAAGAAATTACCGAGGAATACATCCCTCAGACAAGAGATCTCATCAGCAGGGATTTTCGATTTCTGGATGACAAGGCTAGACATAGAGGCAGAGTTGTTCATCAATGTTTACAAAATCTGGGAAATTCCTATCTGCCCCTTCCCTCATTGTCTCCAGACCGCAATCCCATTGTTCACATGTGGGAAGCGTTGCAGAGAAAGCTTTTCGGTCACCATCCGCAGCCAGTTGACCCGCAGCAACTGAGCGCAGCGTTGCAACATCTATGGAGTGAAATTCCGTATAAAATTAGTGACAACCTTGCTAACAGTATGCCTAACAAGTGCATAGAGGTTTTAGCTAACAGAGGACATTAGACATGGTATTGTTTAAAAACATTAATTAAAACTTACATTTAATTAATCTTTTTATGTAAGGTCTTGGTTGAAATGAAAAAGTCACGATAGCTCAAGTGGTTAGAGCAGCAGCGTATTGAGCGTAGGTTCGAATCCCGCTCGTGACACTAACTTTTTCATTTCAACCAAAACCTTATATAAAAGATTAATTAACTGAAAGAAGTAATTTGGTCAGTAGACCACTAAATGTAATGTAATGAATTAAAAACTTTTATTTTCTTATTTTTCAAAATCCCTTAATTAAATTTTCCTTCGGTAAAAAACGTAATAATGTTGTTACAATAAAAATAAAATAAAAATACTAGGGAAAGTAAATACTGCAAAATTGGCAATATTCCTATTCATTTTTGAGCAGTTTACATCAAACGGATGAAAGCGTTATTGGTCTAGAGGACGAGAATAATCGTCCCACAACAACTTTTCATTGTGAGAATTCTTATTTAGGTCTGCGCAATGAGAAGCTCTATTTTGTAGAAGCTGATCATTTGCCGAACTATCCGACGGGGTTTGGTAATAGACAGTCCGTGTGTTATTTTGTCAACAAGGTCAAACCTACCATTGAAGGCAGTAATGATAAGAAACGAGCCACAGATATATAACTACAATTCTACTCAGTTTAATCTCTGATGTGCAATTTAAAATTTGAAAAGGCTAGCTGTAGGTAATGAAGGGTAAAGTTTGCTATTGAAATTAAATAAAAAGTTTTATTTATTTTACTACTTACAGGGTGCAAAAGTACGCAAATGGCTCAATTTCTACCGGATAACGATCGGGAAAAATCTCGCATATATCGCACTTTTGAGGATCACTTGACTCCGTTCCCTATATTTCTGCGAATTCTACAGGAACGACCGGGAGGGTGTGTTTTTAACGAGGATTTTATCGGGAAAATTCGAAAAAACGAGAGTTCATAATAACTTTCCCTAATAATCCGCTAGAAGCAATTAAAAATTAATCTCAAAAAATATAATCATCAACAAACAATCATTTATCTATATGTTAAAATAAGTAATATACATAAATAACGATATTGTTTTAAATAAATAAGTAGTAAAACAGTAGTGACTATCACGGCAAATGACGATATTTTTATTTTACTTTTTATTATATTTATTTACAGTACAAACAGGCCAAGCAGACAATCAAACAACACAACAAATCGCTCATTCAAATATAACCATAAAAAACAGTTATAAAAATAAAAAGATTAAATAAACAATAAAGAAGGGCCAACATTTTTAACAAAAAATCAACATTGTAAATAGATTCTTTTCAATTAATTAAGGGAAAATTCAAAAGGTGGGGTTGAGACAAAAAGACAGTGTCATGAGCTGGATTCGAACCGACGACCTTCGGCTAAATACTCCGCTGCTCTACCACTTGAGCTATCGTGACTTCGATCCACTCGGACTGAAAAATGGCCAAAAGGAGTGAAAATTCGAAAAGTGGGTTGAGAT
This sequence comes from Cimex lectularius, assembly GCF_000648675.2. Taxonomy (NCBI): domain Eukaryota; kingdom Metazoa; phylum Arthropoda; class Insecta; order Hemiptera; family Cimicidae; genus Cimex; species Cimex lectularius. The sequence continues at coordinate 3,256,963 of NW_019392677.1, read as the reverse complement.
GGGAAGTTGGTGTCCGAGTGGATCGAAGTTATGATAGCTCAAGTGATTACGTGGTAGCGCAGCGGCGTTCAAGAGGAAGTCTGGCATCATAGGGGCAATGATGGTACTTCCTGTGATTGCACATTACGATATATACAGGTTTTTCCTGACCTTTCCCTGTACCCTCTCTATGTAAAACCCGTCTAAAGTACCCGGCGATCAGACAACACTGGCATACTCTAGGTGACTGCGCACCAGTGATTGATAAAGTAATTTTATTGCAAAACGTTAAAGTCGTTTACCTGAGTCTGAATCCTAAATTTTTAAATGCTTTAGGAAATGGTAATGATGTGGTCCCGAAAAACACAATTCCTATTAAACCCCGAGATCTACCTCCTTAAAGTGCTTTCAGGCATCGTAATTGTGCTGATATGTGACAATCAGGAATAATAACCGTATTTATTATATTACCGAACGTATTTGTTCATAAAGGTCTCCTGTACAAATTACCTTCTAAGTACCTTGTTTTCCTACCTCACAGGACGATTCTTCCGATCTCGCCAAAGATCTGGGAGGCGGAGTGTCACAGGGGAATGTGCTCGGTCCAATATTTACCTCAGATATCCAGACTACACGTCACTACACAGCAAATTCTGGCACCGAGATGAATGGAAGCTGGAACTCTATTACTTTTACCCTCCGAAACCCATTACACAAAATAAAAACTGACTGAGTACGCTACCTTCGATTCTGCCTAGACTCAAATCTAACCTCGAACCGACACGGAACTAAAAGACAATAATTAAACAGACGCTTCGGACTACTTTATAAATTATTACCAAGAACATTTATTAGGTTTCGTGGTCCGCTTGACAAAATAAATTATTTTCAATTAATTAATATTTAATTAAGGTTTCGGTTGAGATAAAAAAGCCAATGAAACAAGCGGGATTCGAACCCACGACCTTCGGCTAAATACGCCACTCGATCCACTCGGACACTTAACTTCCCATCTCAACCCCACCTTATCGAAAATTAATTATTAAGAACATCACCATGCACTACTGAAATGTACACTGAGTTCAATTTATTCATCAATTAATTAAGGTTTTTAGTTGAGATAAAAAAGTCAATGGCACGAGCGGGATTCGAACCCACGATCTTCGGCTTGATACGCCGCTGCTCTACCACTTGAGCTATCGTGACCTCGATCCACTCGGACACCAATTTCCCATCTCAACCGCACGTTTTTGGATTTTCCCGCCTTTTTGACATTTTTCAAATGTCGTGTAATCGGATTGGATTCTCGACGACACGCTCGTCCATTGACTTTTTTTATCTCAACTAAAAACCTTAATTAATTGTAATATATTAATTGGTCAAGCGGACCACGAAATTAGTGGATTTAAGGAATTATTCGACAATCTTAATTCACCTTTAATTCAACGAATGTACTTGGCAAATATTTCCAAAGATAGTGTCCACCGAGTTCTAAAAATATCGAAGTCATCAATAATACGTAAAAACTAAAAATGAACCTCCGTTCAACTATAATTCCAGGAAAATAATTGACGAAGTCCCCGGCAATTTCCGAAACGACCGGATCTAAAGTTGAATAAATACTGAAATTCAAAGGAAAATCTTTTTCACAGCAAACTCCTACTGTACGACTTAATTTGCATGCAACGGTTGTCACCTTAACCGAACAAAGCCTTTGACTAATGCTTCGCCGTTCAAGTCAGAAAAAATTTAGAGCAATTTTATTTACGACAATTCTCAGGTAGTCTACGGCAATACCTGCCTAGATGTTAGAAGAAAAGAATTGCGGAATTCTGCCACTTTTCCCTAAAGGGACGGCAAGGGTCTGCCAAGCACCAACCCTTGCTAATCCTCTTAATCCTAAAAGCAAAAACAAGCCAGGCTAGGAGTAAAAGCTGTAAAAATCAGAAATCCTCAACCAGGTGATGTTTGTGAAAAAATTCCTCCAAATAATTAATTCTTTACATCTAGTATAAATTTTACATTGTAAACAAAAGTGTGGTGTTTAGTGGATTCATTAATAAAACTTAATAGCAGTAGGAAATAAACCCCGTTTAGTGCCACCAGAACGAAGTTTCTATTTTGACTCTTTCTTGAGTGATTTTACATAGCATTTTTGAGATTTTAGTCTAAAATCAGATTTCTTTGTCATAAAATCATAATTTCTCAACTTTAGTATCATTAAAATACATATCTGACCTTTATTTCGCAAACTACATTAAATTTTCCACAATATAACAACATTTGTGTTGAAAAATTCGCGTTTCTGAATGATGATCGATGAACCCTCAAAGAACAATAAATGGCAAAACTCATGTTTTTGGAAATACTCAATTGTGGCTCGTGCAATGACTTTCCCACCAAATTTTTCCGAGATTTCACCAAAGTTGTCGTGCAATGACTTTCCCACCAAATTTTTCCGAGATTTCACCTAAGTTGCCTTATTTTACAATTATTCCAAGGACATACTGACATTTTTTAGAACTTTTCTTAGTGAAATCTCCTTTGCAAGGTTCAAAACTGAGCGGCACAAAAAAACCAGCTGTTAATTGGAACCTCGCGGTTGTGGTGGATTTACAAGACATTCCATGTAAGGCATGATTGTATTTTCTGCTTGATGATGAGTATTTAATATTCGAAATCCGGATAGCTGCGTAAAACTCCTGAGAGTAGAACTATCTTTACCAAAAAGTGAAAGTGGAAATTTTATTTTGTTTTCCTCTTGTGGTCTTCGGGGTGATGGTTAGAGATGGTAAACCTATGATAAACCGGGATGAATTATAGTTGGTGTTTCTTGTCGTCCGGATGACGGACACATGATTGGAGAATTTGTCAGGGTGGCGGCCAGAGAATGAACAACTCAGCAGTCCATGCCTTTTTTTTTATTATTGGGTACGTTCGGACTTATTTTAGTCCTTCATCAGACAAAACATTCTAGAAGGAACAAAATTCAAATAACAATTTCTACACATTATTCGTTAAAAGCAAGTACAGCCACTTACTTAATTATAACTTATAAGTGGCTGTACTTGATTCTATCGTATAATGTGTAGAAATTGTTATTAGAATTTTGTTCCTTCTAGAATGTTTTGCCTGATGAAGGACTAAAATAAGTCCGAGGTCCCCAATAATAAAAAAAAGGCATGGATTGCTGAGTTGTTCATTCTCTAGCCGCCACCCTGACAAATTCTCCAATTATCTATGATAAACCTGTTGTGTAATATTTACCTACCACATTGAGCCCAACCTACGGGGGGATTAACCAAAGTAGGTATGTAAAAAGTGCCGGTTATGGTTTTACTACCAGTACAAGGAAATGTAAAATGAGTCGACGGCAGAAGCAAGTAGTTGGAGTTAAGTACATATTGTAGGTGTATTGCCATCAAAAGCACAAATCATGGTCATCACGTCTATTAAACAAATCATGAATTAGAAGTACATTATGTAGATGCAATATCATCAAAAACATATCAAATTTAAACAAGCGCTGAGCCTGTCAACGATCAGAATGCTGTTTATTTCGTGTTTGTGAGTGCTTGTAAATGCCTACTTCAACGCACACCCATTTCTCTCCTGATCCATTGTGCATTGATTGCGATATTTGAAGTTGCTTATAATAAGTTGCAAATACCCAAACTGCCCGGTGACCACATTCACTTCAACGTTTTCTTAGTGCGTTCCCGACATAATTGAATCGGTCATTTTGAAAAGGGACCATCTCCAACTTTTCAAATTTTACAGTAGAAACAAAAAACGTATTATAAAGATTAAATTTTGTAGAATTGTTACCAATCTTTTTTCTATTTGCAAAGGGATATAAACACGCTGTTTTTGCGCAATTTTATCCCGTTCTGGTGCACAGGAAAATTCATTTTCACAAGAGATTATCTATTTTCAAAATGAACTTGGGTTTTTAAAAGCACAACACAAGTAAGTAATAATTATTCAGAAATCGTGAGATGCGGTCTGGTGTGATGTAGGCTTCAGAAAAAATTTTCTTTATCGTGCCAACGTTTCGATCTTTATCGAGATCATCTTCAGGGCCTGGGATTTACAAACATTGTTTACATTTAACAAATACACGTAGGATGTGGAAAAAAGTGAATTTATACAAGCAAAAAATATATTTTTTATATTCAATCAACGTATTTCTACTCACTCAAAGTGTATGCCTTGAGAGCACTCTCAACACGACACGCAAGAATGGCACAATTACACAGAGGACAAACACTTTGAGCCCTGAAGATGATCTCAATAAAGATCGAAACGTTGGCACGATAAAGAAAATGTTTTTCTTAAACCTACATCACACCAGACCGCATCTCACGATTTCTGAATAATTATCGATTAACGGTCACTAATCACCACACACTAGTAACTGATTTGCATTCTTTTAAAATCTACAAATATATATTTCGCACTCACACACCTAATTTTTTTATTTTTTGTTTTTTCTTATGAATAAAAGTATTAGGTATAGTATAGTTGTTTTAATAATAAACATGTCCTATCCTTAGACTCAGCCGGGTTTATTTACATGGCCATTGCCACTTCTCTTTGAACGGCTCTATTTACATCAGAGATTAAGGTTGGTTACCTAGGTAGTTGTGAGATCGGCTCAATTTGTCATCGCCTGCGAGGTGATGGTTAGGGTAGGTGAACCTATTGTGTGATAGTTGGTCACTGACATCCTGGTCGGCCTATCATCGCTGATTTTATGTAGGTTCAGACGCGTTGGCGATGGCGAAATGCAGGAACATCTGAGCCAACTAAAGTCGTAGAGGGTAGGCAGACCAAGATGATAGGTAACTATAAAACACTGATCTAAAATTTTCTAGCGGATCCCGCTCGTGACACTGACTTTTTTTATCTCAACTAAAAACCTTAATTAATTGAAAGATATTAATTGGTCAAGCGGACCAAGAAAACTAGTGAATTTAATGAGTTAAAATGAACTATATCTTCACTAAAGCTCTCCGCAGCCGTTTCATTTATTGCCGAGAATCAAATAGATTACACATTTGAAAAATGGCAAAAAGGAGGGAAAATTCAAAAGGTGGAGTTGAGATGGGAAGTTCGTGTCCGAGACGTCGAAGTCACGATAGCTCAAGTGGTAGAGTACCTGCGTATCTAGCCGAAGGTCGTGAGTTCGAATCACGCTCCTGACATTATTTTTTATCTCAACTAAAAACCTTAATTAATTGAAAGATATTAATTGGTCAAGTGGACAACGAAAACGAGTGAATTTAAAAAATCGAAACGTTGGCACGATAAGAAAATTTTTTTTAAAGCCCACATCACACTAAACCGCATCTCACGACCTCCAAATTTTCGTGTTTACAATATTTATATTCCATATTCACAAGCGCCTCTCTTTTAAAAAAATAATTAATTAGGCCCTCATCTTAAGATTAATGGTGAACATAAAACATGAAATTTATAAGGGTAGTATGAAAAATGACTAATAATGTCCCCTTCCAACGTCTAGCTGTCAAGAGACTGGTCGAGTGAAAGGGGTGGGACGTAGCAATATGGTGAAGAATTTATCGGTCTCCACCCCAGGGGCCATCGTTGACCCCCATCCGGACTCGATATTAAATATAGGCCTCTCCAGAGGATGTTTTCTCATCCAGTAATAGACTGGAGTTCCAAGAAGAGAACTTTTTGTCGCCGGTTCCGTAAGGGGCACAGGTAAGGGAACGTCCCTTGCATCTGCTCTCCTCCACGTGGATTTTTACTTTTACACCCTTTCCTTATGCGTTTTTGCTCTCCTTGCTCCCGCTGTCGGGGGAGGATGATGACCCAGGTCGGCGGAAATAGATGCTTATTCCAGGAATTCATTTTTTTTTTAAACCGGTTTCCAGACAATGGTAGGCTGTCGGTACTATGCCCGACTGTTCGGTTCGTTCGTTCCGAGAAAGCTCTGCTTAAAAAAAGAAAAAAATGTAGGCGCCCCAGTTTAACGAAACCGTTGACTTGATGGAATGTAATAGAACAGCACGATAGTAGTTTTCAAATCCGAAAACGCTTACTCCCAAATTGTAAAATAATTTCTTAACAATCTTTCAAAGATATACACTAGACAATAATTTAATTAATTATGTCCGCCTCAAATCTCCGTTAGGACGGATCCTTAGGTCTTGGTAGAGATGAAATTATGATCAATTATGACCGCTATATTTGGATTAATTCGTTAATTTATATACGGACGCAACCTTGAGCAAAAATTTGTAAGAAAGTATTATAAGTAATTTAATTTTAAACGATTTTTTAATGCATAACTTTATTGGAATACAGTTTGGCAAATAATTAATTTATTTCAATTAATTACTCTTTTTATCTTCTTGGTTGAGATGAAATTAATATGGTCAATTATGACAGCTATTTTTGGATTAATTAATTAATTTATATACGGATACAATCCTTGAGCAAAAATATGTAAGAGAGCATTATAAGTAATTTAATTTTAAACAATTTTTTAATGCAGTAACTTTATTGGAACACAATTTGACAAATAATTTATTTTAATTAATTACTCCTTTTATCTTCTTGGTTGAGATGAAATTAATATGGTCAATTATGACAGCTATTTTTGGATTAATTAATTAATTACTCCTTTTATCTTCTTGGTTGAGATGAAATTAATATGGTCAATTATGACAGCTATTTTTGGATTAATTAATTAATTTATATACGGATACAATCCTTGAGCAAAAATATGTAATTGAGTATTATAAGTAATTTAATTTTAAGGAATTTTTAACATTTTACAATTTGACAAATATTTCAATTAATAAATTCGTCTTGGTTGAGATGAAATTAATATGGTCAATGATGACAGCTATATTTGGATTAATTTATATACGGATACAATCCTTGAACAAAAATATGTAAGAGTATTACAAGTAATTATATATAAAAAGAGCTCATCATGCTCACAATATTCATACTAAAATTCGTTACAAGATGATGGGTAGGTAATAAATTGTTTTTTCAACAATAGGCAATTTATTACGTCAGACGGGTTTCGGTCTAATAAGGACCATCTTCAGTGACTTTTTTCTATATAAAGCGGTTTGACCGTTTTTTACAACCTTACTTACAAATTGTAACATATTTTCTTAACAACCTTTCAAAGATAAACACTGGACAATATTTAATTAATTCGGTTAGAAAAACATTTTCTTTATCGTGCCAACGTTTCTATCTTTATTGAAATCATCTTCAGGGATCAGTGTGTGTGTTTTCTGTGTAGATGTGTCACGGTTGGGTATCGTGTTGAGACGATCTAAGATGATACGAAGGCCTAAGTAAAGAAAGAAACGTTGGCACAATAAAGAAAACGTTTGTCTAAACCTATATCACGTAAGACGCATCTCACGATCTCCAAATAATCGTAATCATAAGATGGTATTTAGGTGCTCGCTTATGCATTGATACAATTTCATATATGCTTCTTTCACCACTTGGGCGACGTACAGTATATTTAGATCACGGTGAAGAACGAAGCAGAACTCGATGTTGGCAGATTTGAAGTCTTTTAATTTAGAGCCATTTGAAGTCCTAAGGAAAGGTGGCGCAACCTTCCTTTTGTTTTTGTTTTACTAACCTTTTGTTGAATCAGATATGTTCGGAATATGTTAATCATTTATGGAATCATTGATGTCTAAATATTTGACGGAAACAATTACCCGAGCTGCATTCGTGACTATCGGTGTCGTTTTAAATCTTCTGCAAAAGGGTGCATGCATTTAAGATAGACTTTGGGATTTAACTTTCATACGCCTTTTTTGATTCCAGTCAACAATTTTGTTAAATGATTTTGTTATTGCTTAGAAGCTATTAGACTATCTTTGCCTCTACTTAGTATAGCAGGGTTATCTGCAAACATGGCTGTGACATAGGCAAGTAAAGAAGGCCCACAGACGCGCTTCCCTGAGGAACCCCGGGTCGGATAGATCTTACGGAAGTTAGTCCTTTTTCGGTGCTATAAATTCTATGGGTCAGATATGATTTCACAAGATGGCAGTAAAACTGGCAGCCCCTCCATAATTTTGAATATAAGCAATATAAACACACAATTTTCGTATACTTTTTTTTTAATAAGTCCAATCTCGGTTTTTCTGTTATCAATCAATCGGGCTTTAAGTAAAGGCAATTTTTAATGAAAGAACCGTAAGTTTGGAAAGTTTTCCTCTGGAGATTTGAACAAGGAAAACCAATCTAGAGGAAGTTCCTCGAACACCAATCGATGACGGACTTAATAAGGAAGCTGGAAGAAAAAGCCTTGTCGAATCACAGAACTTTTAACTTTAAATCAATCGGAAACGTTACAAAAGCGACTCGAGTAAGGTGAATGAACGTCAAACAGCTGAAATGCCAATAAATTTATCTTAAAAGTAAAAAAATGAATCAATGGATAACAATCGATGCCGATCACCTCAATGGCTAGAAGTCGATAGATTGCCTGGCCATATGCCAACAGGGTATTTTTTTAAATGGTGTCCTGAGGTCCATAAATTTTTGTTTTCCCGAGGGTGTAACAACTCGTACCGTAAAAAAAAACGAATTTGATTTAAAGAAAGCTGGTGGACGAGAAATATCCTACCTTTCGCCTGATATCGCCAAACTTATGAAATCGTGACATACCCCCTTATTCTTTTGATCTGTTTTTTGTATCTCGCACAATTTATGAAACATATGTAAAAATGAGCATTTTTCAAATTTAAGAAAAAATCAAATTGAGAGATTTCCTCTTGGAGTTTGCGATGTCGTCTTTGGGCAAAAATGTGTAAAATGGTATCGTAAATACTTTTAATATTTGACTTGCCAGTTAATGTTTTCATTTACTTCCGTTATGCGGTTATGTTAACCGACATTTCATACGTTCATAACCACACACACCATGAGGCAACATAAATTTATTTGACAGCACCATACATGAATTAAAAATAAAATCAAAGTCAAATTTAATGAACATTTCTGAGAAAGTGTATATTGTAAATAGAATACAAATTTTTATAGCCTACGACCACGCCATTTAATTTTAACTGTATAGCTTTTTCGAATAAACTAACCCTTTTCCCGTCAAATTAACCGTTTTCAGTTAACTTAATCAAATTAATATTTTTTTTCGCATCACATTAATCATTTTTAACTTCAAATTTACCCTGTTTAATTTGAAATCAATCCTTTATTTTATTCCAGTTATGTTTAATGGTCTAATTGGTCATTTTTAATTATTTCAATTACTTATTTTTTTTATGCAAGGTCTTGATTGAGGTGAAAAAGCTAGTGTCAAAGCGGGATTCGAACTCACGACCTACGGCTCAATAAGAGCAGCGGCGTATTGAGCCGAAGGTCGTCGGTTCGAATCCTGCTCGTCATACTAGCTTTTTCATATTAATCAAGACCTTACATAAAAAGAATACTTAGTTGAAACTGATTTTATATTTCAAAAAATTTCAAATTAAAATAAGAATCCTTCGTTCTTACATTTAACTTCATATAATTTGAAATTTTAATTATAATTAATTTTTATATGGTCAAATTATGTAAGGGTAAAATTCTTTTATACTTAAAAAATCTCAAAATTAAAAGAAGAACCCTTTATTTTTACATTTAATTTTGTACAATTTTGAATCCCTAATTCTCTCGTCAATTGTCGGTTCAATACATTGGCAGAAAATACAAAATATTTCAATACGGGATTCCTATAGTGTCATTGGGCCCCTTACTATTTTCTTTTAACAGAATGATAATTTTTTTTAAATAATCAGACGACGGCTTAAATGAAGATGGGTACGCGGAAAAAATGGGCTACTCCAATACTGATCTTTAAAATTCAACCTATATTGTAAAATTCTAAAAACATAATAAAATACATACGACAATAAGGGGGTCAAAATTATAAGTAAATTTAATTATCTACTGGTTTAAGCGATTTTTTTCAATAACGTTTTTCTTCTAAACCACGTGAAAAAGGTTGATTGAGAATTATCTAGGTTTAAAACTTACTAGTTCAGGAATATTATTATAGCTTTGCTTTAACAAAAGGTCAAGTAGCTTAAACTTACTATTAATGCAAGTGCCCCGAATGCTTAAATAAGAGATAAATTGATATTGGAAAGTACGAAATTAAATATTTAAAACGAATACCACAAACTAATAGGAAAAATTGATCAATATGGAGTCTCAGGCACCCCAAAGTAATCTATAAACAGTGATAAGAATATCATTAATAAAATCAAACTTCCAATTTGGCCCACGATAAAAAAAAATTATATAATTTGCTAGGGTCGCATGATTTAACCTGAGATTCAATTTAACTTTTTGACCCCAATGGTTTGGACAATATTGCCGTAATAGTCTTTGGAAAGGAAAACTAGATTAGACAGGGAAGTTATAATAAACACTATAGAAGGATAAATTCACTAATTTCGTGGTCCGCTTGACCAATTAATATATTACAATTAATTAAGGTTTTTAGTTGAGAAATGGCAAAAAGGAGGGAAAATTCAAAAGGTGCGGTTGAGATGGGAAGTTGGTGTCTGAGTGGATCGAGGTCACGATAGCTCTTGGCGTATCAAGCCGAAGATCGTGGGTTCGAATCCCGCTCGTACCATTGACTTTTTTATCTCAACTAAAAACCTTAATTAATTGTAATATATTAACTGGTCAAGCGGACCACGAAATTAGTGAATTTAATGATTTAAAATGATTTAAAATGAAGTATACTTCACTAAAGCTCTCCGGTCATTTCATTTGTCGTCGAGAATCCAATCCGATTACACATTTGAAAAATGGCAAAAAGGAGGGAAAATCCAAAAAGGTGCGGTTGAGATGGGAAATTGGTGTCCGAGTGGATCGAGGTCACGATAGCTCGTGGTAGAGCAGCGGCGTATCAAACCGAAGATCGTGGGTTCGAATCCCGCTCGTGCCATTGACTTTTTTATCTCAACTAAAAACCTTAATTAATTGTAATATAGAAGGATATTTATTCATTTGACATTACTATAGAAAACAACTGCTATGGCAAATAAGATCATAGTTTGCGATATATTTTATTTTATTTGAACCTCAGGAGAGAAACTGTTCTGTATGTGATTTGTAAGTAAGAAGGTATCGACCGGAGAAGTTCTATTACAAGAGGATGAGGTATGTCATGACTACTATGACGTAGATGATTTCAAATAGATCTAAGTTAAGTTTGACGATTCATTTTTACACTTTCTTCGTGAGTGTCCCTATCTTTCCAGTGAAAGGCTCGCGTGTGTTTTGGGGCTTAAATTGCTTTTCCTTTCATTTGTAAGTACATAGATCTCATAAAAACAAAAATATATTGGATTTGAAACTATTTTTTCTTTTCTTTATTTATTTTTATATTGCTCCGGATATTGTTCCTGTTAAATTGTTTCTGGTTTCATGTACTTACATTGTTGCAATATTTTCCGTTCCTACTTGATTTCACCTTATACAGTAGCTTGGATACATTTACTACCAGGGGGTATCATTAAAGTGAAGATTGTGAGAAAGGAAGTAAAATGGCATTACGTATAAATACTCCATCGTTAAACAGTAGAACTAGTCCAATCTATACACAAAGAAATGGAAGAAAAAACCCTCTTACATGGAAATTGATCGTCTTTAGAAAATTGAAAACGGATTGATTACAACAATAAGTCATTAACAGTTTATTATTCAAGAAGCAATAGTGAAGACAATAAGCGATCACAATGAATTTTTAATTAATTAATTGTTTTATCGTGGACATGGCAAGGTTAACGAACAAAGATGTTCATGGGCATCTACATTTATGTAATTGAGCAAACGTATTTAAATCATAAAATAATTCTGTCTGGCATCACACAACGATAGTTTCAAAAGTGTACAAATTGCGCGAGACAAATGATTATAATTATTCCTTGAACAATCTACCAACTCGTATTTTATTCTGTTTAGTCTAATGGGGATTAATAACTGGTCAAGGCAGAACTGCAATTGGAAATAATTCGGCCAATCTAATACTAAATTTTTATTGCTAAATCCAGCAGATTAGGCCAACTCGTTATTATCTTTATGGGCGGTGTTCGACCAGAGTACAACAAAACTGAAATTATTATGTAGTGATAGGTATAAAGATGAAGCCACAAGGTCTTCTGCACCTCGACCTGAGTAGATTTATCGTGCTCCTTTAATTGCATAAATCGCTGGCTAGCTTCACGTTATTTATCAGCTTCCATACCCTTGCCAGCTGGCCCTTAGTGTACGATCCTGCTTGCGGCTTTTCCTCTCCTTGTTGCAAGTATGTACACCTACATAGACCTTCACAAAAATAAACGTCTTCTTCCTGGCAGTATCTGCACAGTGTTTCTTCTGAAAGTACTCCTATACGGTGCATGTGCTTTTCTTAGGCGGCAATGGATCTCAAGTCCGACCAGAATCCTAGTTCTCTTGTGGTTAAACCTACATCACTGCTTTTGTATGTCTTTCGCCTGGGACTCATTGAGGATCGATTTTTAAATATATCCTTTTTTGTGACAAGGTACTAGGCCACCATAGTGTTCGGGGTCAACATGTCAGCCTTCTCCTCGCCTCAATGCCCCGAATGGCAGAGACCCTGCCAGAGTCCGGTCATTGGTATCACTGACTACAGCACGACAATTCCATAAGTTTTTTGGCTTAACCTCCATACGTGCTCTCTGACTGTATTCTTGTTTTATTATTAGTAATTATATGAGATAACGGAGAATATTCCGAGAAAAACACATTCAATCTCTGATGTTTTGACATATCATCATCTCATCATGATAAGACAATTAGGAATCGAAATTGGCTTACAAAAAGCTGACCTTCCTGTCACCCTATTAACAACAGGAGCTTAAGGATAAATGCCTTCATAATCTTCCAATAAAAAACGGTTTTCTCGATAAACGACCATTATTCAAAGATACACCCAAACGAATACCGAAGCGCCCATGGAACTTTTCATTGTAATGCAATTATTATTTATATAAACAAAATGTTTTGAGATTATCGCCATTTTTAATTATTAAATCCATTATACTTAGTTGTCGTCTATGGACCAAATTATCTCTTTCAATTAATTAATCTTTTTATGTAAGGTTTTTGGTTGAAATGAAAAAGTTAGTGCCACGAGAAGGATTCGAACCCACAACCTTCGGCTAAAGCAGAGGGGTATTTACCTATACCTTCAACCAATACCATATATAAAGATTAATTAATTGAAAAACGTTATTCGGTCAATCGGACCACAAACTCTAATGAACTTACATAAAAAGATTAATTTTTAATTATGATTAAACTGTATTTTGAATATGAAGCGTTACTTTACTTTGGCAAACTAAACCTATGAAGGACTCAATAATTAAGGAATCGCCAGGTACTCCGTGTCAACAGTTTTAATTAATTGGTTCACCTCGGGTCAAAGGAAACGTGATCAAGTTAGTACAAATAGTCATAAAGCAATCCCAATAAAAAGGGTAGACTTTAAAAATTATGATATTTTTATGTTATTAAAATAGCCTATATCGTAAAAATAAGAAATGTTATCTTTGTCTATTTTCTCTTTGGGTGCTTTTAGGAGACAGGTCAATGATGCTAAAGGTCGATGTTACTTTTATGGTCGTAGGAAAAAATTCGAGGTCCATTCGATTTCTGTTCCACGTAATATAGTGTAATCGTAATATAGCCCCCAATGGTTGGCCACGAGATGCTCCAACCCTATGCCCAAGATTGGGTCAGCATGGCCTCAATGCCCTACAATTGCTTCCTTTTCCTGTATCGTGATGGATATCGAGGTCGAGGAAATCACTGCTGCAGCTTTTATTTGGATAGTCACATATCCACTTTGTTCGAGCATGTTTGCCTCCTTTGATGTGCTTAATGAGACCAAACCATTTCCAACCTTGGCCAGTATGGGGCATTTCAGGCCATCCCCCTGTCTACACAGTTCACTGTTCATAGTGACAAGGGCCATTAAAGTGTCGAATCAATTGAGCTGAAGGAACTACTAAAAGTAAAATAAGCCTACGTCTGCTGTAGTGCTTGAGGAATACCAAAAACTGAGTCATTTTCATCCATTGCATATAAAATAAGTAATAAATAAGTATATACTTACTAATATATTAATACTATAAATAATGTAATTAAAGACATGAGTAACCATTATAGAACTGATAAACTCCCTTATTGTAGGATTACTGTAGAAGATTTTGTTGGCACATGGTTGAGATTCTTCCATTTTGTTCTGTTGGCTTAAGCCTTCAACGAACCGAGAAGACAATGAACGAACTTCGACTCGTAAATCCTGTAAAATATAGCCAAGACAAATTAAACCCCGAGTGGACGAAGTACTTAAGACGTGTCGTACTTAAATCTCTTGTTTTACCCAATTAAAACTTGAACGCGAAGTTTTGTAACTATTTTGTCATATTACGATGAACCAACGATAGAAATTTATCAGTACATTGCGTAGAGAAAATTGGCGAAAAAATCTATTTGTCAGAACCGTTGGTGCATTTAATTATTTATTTATTTTATAAAGAAAATAACTCGCTTATTGATGACCAACCATACTTATTAGTCAATTTGCAATCGTGATTTCGAACGGAAGAAAGGGAATTTCATTCCGCGTGAAACCACAAAGCCAAAATAATTTATTATTTCTACATTTTATATACCATAAAATTATTACTGACAGAATATCTTTTATCATTAATATCTTTCAATTAATTAAGGTTTTTAGTTGAGATAAAAAAGTCAATGTCACGAACGGGATTCGAACCCACGACCTTCGGCTTTAGTCGAATTTAACCGAAGGTCGTGGGTCGCATCCCGCTCGTGACACTAACTTTTCATCTCAACCAAAACTCTTACATAAAAAGAATAATTAATTGGAATTAATATTTGAATTTAATAACAATTTATTATATTAAATTAAAGATGAACAAACAACAGTTAAGTGAATGAGTGGAATAATTAAAACAACTTTTTAACCTCATACGAGTGTTTGAGCCATGTTAAATAAATTCCTCGGAAATAAGCGCGAGGAAAAAGGGTTAAAAACACGTTGTTTGAATTCCTGAGGAAAGGATAATTGAACATTTTGATTACCTCTCATAAATATTTTACAATCCGCACGTTAATAATAGGATTTGTTTTTATAAATATTACTATTTGGAGTAAGTTTTGGAAAAGTTCTCCATACACAACTAGTTAATCTGTTGATCGTTTTAGGCCATCTCGGTATACTCAATGTCTTCGACCACCTATAGGCAGCTATTTTTTATAACTCACTGGCCAGCTTCAGTAGCTTTGCCAGAGGTTCCTTAGTGTAGGATCTTGCTTGCGGTTTTTTTCTGTCCTACATGCAACAACCTACACCCAACATAGACCCTCACATAAACATAAAATGTGTTCTGCGGCCTCCTTCTCTTCCTTGCAGCATCTGCACAGTGTTTCTTCTGTCTACTATCCGGTGCATGTGCTTTCTTAAGTGGCAATGTCCTGTTAGGAGTCCAACCAGAATCCTGGTTCTGTTGCGGTTGCCTTCCAATTTTGCGGATGGCCTTTCCATCTCTTCGCATGCCTCATACCTCTGATACTGTTCCACCAGGTTTTGTACTCAATAAGAATCCATTTTAAGATGTATTCTCTTTTGTGACATGACGCTAAGCCACAATACTCTCACGTGTACACGCACCTTAAAATCTAAAATCCTCAGACAATTGTTATCATTTGCCCCTTTCTATCATACCACCCACAACGACCTAAAAGTTACTCTTGCCACATATCTAGCCCAATCCCGTTACAATTTCTTCCAGCCTAAGTTATCCCATGAATTATTTTCGTCAAAAACAAGCCAACTCCTTCCTTACGTAATTATCCTCTCAGGAGACTCATCGGTGACTCCGCGACAACCTTACTGTTTAAGACATCATTAACTGGAGCCCATGTAACTATCATGTTGATGTACTAACCGCTCCACAAGTTTTGTTCATGTCTCCATGCTTTTCTTTATTTACATTATTATTATCAGTTGTACTTGTTACATCGAACGAATGCTGTTGTAAAAAAAAGAAAAAATTGCTTTAAATTTATGAGTAGTCTTGTTTTATCACGAGCAAATATAGTTTGGATTACTAGGAAAAAGGTGTTTATATTAAAAATAGTTTGATTTAGTAAGTGAAAATCCTCAGAACCAGACACCACAACAAAGTTATATCGAGGTCAAGATTTTCTAGAGAGCGCGTGACAAATATGGCCAAGAGGTACAACACGAACTATTTTTAAACCCCGGCCGTTTATAAGCCCGGATGGTCGTAGGTGTCGATGAATTCGTCTAAATCTGTAAAGCGCGAACTAAGAAATTTCGTAAACACGTCTCGTAAGAGTCTATAGAGCGAGCGTGTGTCTATAGTTGTCCTTCTACTCGGAAAATGTCCGACGTCATCCGCTCTTCATGCCAAACTCGTGCAACCCCTTCGGATATGTAAATATAGCGGCTTTTTTTCGCCATTCTTTATTCAATTCCGAGAAATGTTTATTCTCGACAATCCAACAGTCACTATTAATTTAATAATAAATAGTACTAGACGCTAGCGGCCAAGTTTTAAAATTGAATGGAACGTTCAACTATCACATTTTCCCAAACCCGGCAAAACCATCAATAAAGCTTCTTCCACTCTTCTCAAACGATGGATAGACTAAAATCCCTCAACCTTCTCCTAGTTCAGGTTTCGTACTCAACATTCTACGACCAAAAGCACCAAACATTCTCGTCGTTGAGCCTAAACAATACTGTTTGATGTCCTTTTTCGACCAACCGTTTGATCATCAGCATGAAGATCTCCTATACAAACTAAAACGGATTCTTCTAAAGGACTACACCAAATTTTCTCCTCAGGAAGTGGGCGTGCCACAGGGCAATGCGCACGGACCAATCCTGCACTTCATCTACACCTCCCAACTATACCCTTAAACCTCCTTGCTTCCACTGCCGACGATACAGCTGTGCTATCTCTGATCCTGCTGATTTTCGAAGTAAATTCATGCAGATGGAATAAATTTGAGCGAATTGAGTTAAATGAAAGCAAATGAACGATAAACGATTTATATTTTCTTACAAAATGACTTGAGAGGCTTCTGGCATTGGTGTACGCGTAATTACTTCAAACTAAACGAAAATAAATGTAAGATTTTGAAGTTCTCCTAGAAAGAAATTATTCACGATTATGATCAATTGGTTTATAATATTGAAGTTCTCACATTGAGGAGGTAGATACTATCTCGGATCTCGGGGTTGTTTTGAATAAGAATTGTGTTTTTCGGTACCACATCCATGCCATTAGGAATAGGGCCTCTTTCAGACGAGGCAACTAGTTGATCGGGTGTCAAAGAGTGTAACGTGGCAATGTTTGGCAATCACCCCATTTCACAGGGAGTCAACTCGTCCACCCAGGCGGGTGGCCAGCAGGCACGGGTGCCGCTCACGTTCGCATCCCCCCTGGTTGACTCAAGTAAAAAGACACTGCTCGGCATTCGTTCTTCACACCATTCCTTCTTTTTTGCTTCTCGTTTTGCAGAAGAGCAAGCACAAGAAGTGCTCCTGCTTCCTCGGGTTCTAACATCGTACTGACCTCCCGTTCAACCGGGCAACTTAGTTGAATCAACCAAACCGCCTCGTCTGAAAGAGTCCTAAAGAGTTGAAAGATTTATGATTCGTACTCAGGCAACTGTTCACTTTAAGAACCATTTTGCAATAAAATTACCTTATCAATCACTGGTACGCAGTCACCTAGAGTATGCCAGTGTTGTTTGGTCCCCGGGTTCTTTAGATGGGTCTTACATAGAAAGTCACGAAAAACCTGTTTTACAAGGTACGCAATTACAGAAAATACCATCATTGCCCTTACGAAGCCAGACTTGCTCTAGTAGGCTTGGATTCTCTGGAAGATAGAAGAGTTTTGGTATCCGTTATATTTTATGGAAGATCCTAAATAATTTTATTGACTCCCCGGAAATATTGACTTCTATTGGCTTTAGGGTTCCCCAGCGTCAACTACGGACCTATGAATTATTTGGTACTTTCGGCACAGGACCAAATAGGGGTTAAGCCAGGAACACACTGACCCGATGCTACGCCATGCGACGCTACCCGACGCCTTGCTACGTTTTGGTGGGGTGTGCACATCTATCCGACGCAAGTACACGTCGCGTACAGTTACTATAACAATCGCAACGCATCTTTTGTTCTTAATGCACTATTTTGAGCAAAACCTTGTAATAAATTGTTAATTAAATTTTATGAGCACAACCATCTAATAAATTGTTTGTTAAACTTAATTGTTTTAAATAAAGTTACTCCTAGCCATCTAATTAAACAATGTTTATAAAAACTTATGCATTTTTGATCTCGTTTAATTTGGCTTATATTAAAATAACATGTTGTAATTAATATAACGACAAAATTACACGTACTTAGTTTGAAATAAACTACAAAAAATATGAGTGTACTGTTCTGATGCTGCCCGACATTACAAAATGGTGTAATTTCACGAGCAAAACTATGAAATAAATTGTTAATTTAATTTTATGAGCAAAACCGTGTAATAAATTGTTCCAATTTTAGTATATGTACCGCCGAAGCGAGTACAATAAATTGTTAGTAAAATTCATTATATCAAAAAATCGTAATCCGGTCTTTTGATTAATTTTCTACCAAACCTTTAAAATTAATTTTTTAAATAAAAACTAATTAATTTTTAATCACAGTTAATTTGGTTTATATGAAAATAACTATGTTGTAATTAATATAACGACAATAATACATGTAGTTTGAATAAAGATATGAGTGTCCGGTTCTTTTGTCTTCGACTGTACTCGATGCGACCCGACGAAAATCTGTACAGTGGGGATCGCAGTTCGATGGGTAGGTTAGCGTGGCATAGCATCCGGGTAGATGTGCACGGGGGTAATGCAACCTTATGGAAAATCGGAGTTTGGATTTGCGTCGGGTAGCGTCGCATGGCGTAGCATCGGGTAAGTGTGTTTCTGGCTTTAGAGTCTCCACAGCTATGCATAACTTAAATTCTGTATCAGTGCGGACCCCATTCTCCTCGTCCCTACGGATCTTTAAAAATAGCATAGAACGAGCGTTAAAATGTACATGAGGGTTTATTTATTACAGTTATTGTGTTATTTATTCATCTATTTATAATGCTGATTTGTTTGTCAAAAGTGTTGGCACTTCTTTACTCTTTATTTTTCTATCCTTTTTTTAATAGTTATACTGCAATGATTGATTTGTTATGTAGTTTGGTTGTCCTATTCCTATGCTTGGGTACCTGACCTGTTTGGTCTGTAAATTAAAAAAATCAAGTCCTCAGGACACCTTCCACAATGACCTCTAAATACTCTACGTTCAAAAAAACCTAACTGTCAAACAAATTTTCCCATTCCATAAAACATTATCATCAGATCCCAACTCATGAATATAGTATCCATCCCTACAACTGTAACAAGTCGACTGAAGGCGGAGGTGTCTTCGTGACGTCCAAATCAAAAGTAACTGTTTAGAAAAATTGGGAGAGCACCAATGGTTGCTGAATCCCCTCGTGATGTATGAGAAAAAATTGTGGTATATCTCATTAATAATTACATAGGGGCGTCGGTGGCCGCAACGGTTTAGGCGCTGACACGGCGCCCGCCCATCACTGTAAGGTAAAGGTCCCGGGTTCGAACCCGACATACTTACAAATAGGCTTTTTTTTTTTCAAAAACACTGGCACCCTGAGGGTTTATATGACCTCTGCTGTTGCGAACCCTCGTAAAAAAATTACATAATGTATGTGGTTCGGACAGGTGTGCTCTTAATATCCGGCGACGTTGGATGCCGGGTTGCAAAGAAATTTTTAATTAAAGTTAGTTCGTAGATGGAGTTTGATTTTGACAACTCTGGTTCGCCGCCCACTTCTTTGAACGTTTATAGGTGGGTGGTTGATTAATTTTAGACTAACCCGTGAATAAAATCCAATATATTTCACCTACTTCAAAAAGGACGGCGAAAAAACAAGTTTATCCTGGAAAAGAGATTACAGGCACAATAAATTACAATTGCCATCATCCCACGCCCATTCAAAAACTTCCTACTAATACCGACGATCATCAGTCGTCCATTCAAGAATTTTTTTCGCTTTTTGCCTCGGCTGCAATATCAATTTCTAAATCAGACAAAGAACGGGAGAGAGCACGTTCTGAGAATTCTCCCATTGCGAAAGGCAATCTTTCCGCCTCGGGGCATGTTGACAGAAGGAAAGTGTGTGTTCGAATCGTTAACACTACGTGTCAGCAGTGCAGATTTCTCCTTTGTTAGAATCACTGCCGATCACCGCATCTCTCGGAGTTGTCAGCAGAATTTGAAACTTCAAATTTATCCGTTCAAATTCTAACAACATCGAATTATTTTGTTCGAGGTTTAAAATTCCGAGTGCCATCGAGAAAACGCCGCTGAGCCCAACTGTATGCCCAAACTGTTTAACATTTAAGGCGTCCATAAATGAAAAACCTTTAAAGTGAAAATGTACTTTTCACGAGTGCGGAATTTATTACAATTTATTGTCACGCCTCAAGGCCAGGTACCGCCCCTCGTCAACATCAGTACGCCATATGTCAAATTAATCCCATTTAATATATAAATGTATCACATCTCAATTTATTTCATAGGGATAATGTTGCGAATTAGATTTCATGACCAAACCTAAGTACCAAAAAACAATGGTAACGAGCGGAAAACACCTCCTTTAAGAATGGCACCATCTTTTGGTACACAGATGGATCTAGAACACAAGAAAGTACAGGGGTAGGAGTATTCGGTCCTGGAACCAAATACTCAGAACCCACGGGAAAACACACCAGTACCTTCCAAGCTGAAGTCCTTGCAATCGAGAGATGTACTCAATTCAACTTGACTAAAGGGTATAAAAACAACAACATAGCTATCATGTCAGATAGTCAAGCAGCCATCAAACCACTAAGCTCAAATATCATTAGTTCAAAGATGGTGTTGACTTGCAAAACCAAGTTAAACTTCTTAGGTATGCAGAACAAAGTCAGCCTCTGCTGAGTCCCAGGACTCATGGGAGTAGAAGGCAACAAGAAAGAGGGAACCCTTGCAAAGGAAAGGGGCTGCTATAACACTGATAGGACAAGAGCTCTTCTGTGGCATAGGAACCCACACTGTCAATGAGTACCTCACACAAAAGGACAAAAAGAAAACGAAGGAACAATGCAACTCACTCATTGGACACAAACAATCCAAGAATCTCCTAACAAATTTGGGAAGGAAAGAAGTTACAGAATGTGTCAAGGAAGTAGGAAAAAACTGCGAATTCCAACAGGATTCTTAACAGAATACTGCAAGCTAAATGACCATTTAAAGAAGATCGGAATAATCCAAGACGGCACATGCAAAGAGGCATAGGAGACACAAACACACTAATTGTGGTGCTACACTTGCCCGCAGGAGGAAGTGCTTTGGGATGTATACTGTGACTGTAGAAGAGATTCGACCACTGAAACTGGTCTCCTATGCCTATTAATCAAGTTCTCCTTGATGAAATAGGACTCTCCGGGGATACAATAGCTCTTAAAGGGCGCAGTATATTAGGCCCCGACCAATACATCTACATCTAGATTTGATGATTCCTGATGAGTACTAGAGGGAAAATAAAAGAGGATTTCCACGATTAGGGTAGAGACCGTCAAGAAGTCTTGATCCAGACCATTTGGAACAAGGGTGGATGGGTACTTTCTATTTATAATCAATCCGCTATGGACCACTCTTTTTTAGGGTTTCCAACATTTTCTAAATTGTTTTAGTATCTCACACTTCTTTCTGTCTCTTTATCTACACGGAATGGACTCGTTAACTTCTAGACCGACTGTCTCCACCCTAATCGTGGAGATCAGGTTTTATTTTCCCTCTAGGACTAATCATGAAATCTAAATAGCAACATAATCACTATAAAATAAATTGACATGTGGCAAATGGCCGCTATTAAAAAGGTACGGTCGCCGAGAACCATTAATTCTTAAGCCAGGGTGTTGTTCAACGCCACGGCCCACGCGTCCGATCTATTTTGTCGTGAAGGACAACCTGTCAATAAATTGTAATTATATTTATATTTACAGTATTGAAAATTACTCGCTTTTTATTGATGAATTTGTCTGTACATCCACATCGAACAGTTTCCTGCATAACGAGTCTGTAAGCACCCAAGTAACCACCAACTCTACAGACAGGAATACTGATTAGATTGGATGGAAACACTTGAGTACTTAGTCGGATAGATAAATCCCGGATTGTCGACTTTCCTCATTTTCTGGAAGGAATTTCTAGCTTGTTGTATGTTCTATCATGCACCAACTTCGGTTATACTCCGGTTTGGGATCCTTGTCCTTGAACTTTAACATGTCTACAGCGAAGAGAAACCTTCCTCATTGCGGCGGAAAGTGGAGTTAGTAGAACTACCGCTTTCCATTATTGTCGACTAATCCTTACATTGTACTGCTGGTTAAGTTTTTTTAAGGTTTTAACCGCTGTATTGTAAAAGAAATATTTGTAGTTTTTTTTCTCACCTCGCATTGACGTAACACTCCTGACAAGTTACATTAAGTTACTCACAATTACCAATCTCTTGACTTTGGAACTATTTAAGGGTTTTTAGTTGTTTCTGCCCAAATCCTTGGTGTACCCAGATTCTGTGGTTAATATACTGTGAGAATCATTAATCACATTTTCGAAATCGGCACTTTCAGAAAATCGAATTTTTCCGCCCGTGCTCCACTGTGCGTCGCGTTTCTACAGGAAAGATACAAAAATCGGAGTTGAAATATGTTAAAGGTCACCAGGATCGTGATAAACCGTCTGCGGTGGCGTGTGCTTTTCTCGTCAGCCCTTGACACACATTCTGAAGCAACGACGTAGCGATAAAAACCAGCATTTGTATATGCACAAGTTCGATATGTCCGACTATTTTTCGAATGGGGTTCTGCATTAAAGGACAAACATGCCAAGCGTCAACTAAATCTCTTCTTAAACTCATAAATACGATTTGAAGAAGAAGCGAAAAAATCAAAATTTCGAACCTGTTCTGTGCTTCCTTCGCTTCTTTCCGGTCACGAAATCCAGCCAATCCAAAAACGTGTCAACGTGAAGCGCTATGCGTTATCGTAGTTTTGATCATCATTCATTCCATCTGTCCGTCTCGGATCCGCTCGTTTCGTGAATAGACTCGTTGTCGAAAGAAAACCGGTCCCGAGTCGATCATTCGCGAACAATATTATCTCTTAAAAGATTGGGCCTGTCAGTAACATTATCATGTTGACATGTTATTCGAACCAAACGCCCTTGGGTGTTATTCCAGTTTTGTACTTTCAACCCAATACTGGCTTTTAACGTACGTTCGAGCAGTGGATAGTTTAAAAAACTCTAAAACACAGGACAATTTGTGTTTCAGTTCTTTACGATATACAATAATTGTGAAAGGAAAACTTCCGTGACGATAAGGAATTTGAAAGATTTTGGGCTGTTAATGAATCGAACTAATAAGATTCAGGAGCAGAATTTGTAACCAATAATTCAATCCTCATTATTAGATTAACCATTATGAGCTTTAATCGCCCACAACACCTGGCAAAAATTTCTCGATAATCTGCCGCATGGATCAAAAATAGAGAAACTTGATTTAGCGCCACTTGGTTATCAATGTGAAAACAACCTTCTGGATATAGAAATTGGAAAACTGAAAACTGGGAGAATAATTATGACGATTACTCTTGACCTACTAGCGATGGCGAAAAGCAGAAAACTACGACCAACGGCTTGGGAAAAAAGGGGGAATAAAAGATTCCATAACACAATCAAACGCTATTGACGCCAAATCAAGAGCTATTGTAATAATCTCTCTCTCTCTCTCTCTCTCTCTCTCTCTCTCTCTCTCTCTCTCTCTCTTTCTCAATCACTCTCTTATCACAAATTTATAAGCGATAAGATGCGATCGAGCGTTTAAAGCGTCGAAAATATGGGTAAAAGCTATAATGTCCATCCTTTTGAATCATTCCAAACTGCCTTCCTTAAAAAAAAGGGGGCAATGGTGAAGTTCAAGACTTACCTAGATGGTACAACACCCTACAGAGGAAGACTTAGGGATAGGGATAAAAGAGGCGGCCACAAGGCCTTCTGCACCTCGACCTGAATCTATTGTGCTCTCCTGTTCTTTTTTATAATTCACTGGCTTTAAGCTTCAAGGTGTTAATCAGCCTCCATAGCTTTGCCAGCGGCTCTTTAGTGTATGACATTGCTTGCGGTTTTTTCAGTCCTAGTTGCAACAACCTGCACGTACACAGACCCTCACAGAAACGCAAAATGTGTTGTGATCTCCTCCTCTTACTGGCAGTAGCTGCACAGTGTTTCTTCTGTCTGAACTTCTATCTGGTGCATGTGCCTTAAGTAGCAGTGCCCTGTCACGATCTACCCACAGGGACACCTTCCTTGTGAGCCCAGGCAAAGTCCGACCATCAACTCTGGTGCCTGGGGTAACCAATGATGGAGGCAATTCCCCCCCCCTTACCGTCCTATACCCTATATTCTCCATATTTTCCTTTCCAATCCTTACCCCCCTGCTTTGGTAGAGGCTTCCTGGGTTACTGGACCCGCACCCCTCAGGCAACGGGTGCATCATTAGGGGGTTCGTACAAACTCCCGGGTGGGCGATCAGTCTCCAATCCGGTTCATGGGCTTTCTTAAGTAGCAGTGCCTTGTCAGGAGTCCAACCAGATTCCTGGTTCGGTTGTCGTTGCTTTACAGTAATTCTTTTGTAAGTTTTGAGGATGGCACTTCTATGAGTCCCTTCGCGAGCCTAATGCCTGTGGCATTACTCAACCAAGTTTTCGACTCATTAAGGATCCATTTTAAAATGTACCCTCGGAGGAAGATTTAGTCAAGAAAGTCTCCCCAGAACTAACTAGAATCAGGTCAAACAATAAAATCTGTTCCAAAAGACTACTATTATCCGAGTAAAGTTGAAACGAGCAAACGGCTCACTTTGAAATATAACCCAAATATATCAACCCCCCGCCCAGAGCAGTAATTCCTGTGCAGGAAGGCCGTAGGGTGCGCGGACGAGGGGGTCAAACCTCTTTACAATACATTTTTCATACTATTTTACATAAAAAAAACGTCAGTTAAGCTGGAATTCGAACCCAGGACCGACAGCTTGGTAAATTCAAGTCGGACACCCTAACCAATCAGCATTGCGGTTCCCTTCTATTTTCAAAGAATACGTGAGTTTGATAGAGAAAATCAATCTATTTGCTTATACTTTGGAAGCTAACTCAGTTCCAAGATAAATAGGGTAAAACCTGTCTGCGAGGCAGTCTCCCACAAGTTAGCCTCATAAACCGCAACAGGAAGTGTCTTGGGATGTATAACGTAACCTTAGAAGAAATTGAACCATTGAATCCAGGCCTACTGATCACCAAAGGAGGACTATAGGTGTTTTGGGTAGTGAAGGATAGAGTAGTCATTACATTTTTCAACTCTGAGGAGTTCTTCTTTAGTAAGACAGTCTGGTACATATTGCCCGAAGGGTAGAAAACTTTTAAAATAATAATGCTGCATAAGCTCGGAAAACATCAAGCTTCTGAGTTAAGCCTTCGAAAAAATAATCGACTCACGCAGTTATGCTGACTGTTAGATTATGAAAATTGCAATTGCCATAGCAAACAGCACGCTGCAAATAGCACTTACAAGTTTGAAAGTTACCTAATATTAAAGATTCTCATGCTCAAAAAATCATCAATTCGTAGTCCATACTGAAAATGGAAACTCATCAGCGCCATCCTAAGACCCTCAGTAATAGGGCCCAGTCTATTCTTGATTTATCTAAATGATTTACTTCGTAGACTTAATTTAGCATTATTTGCCGATGATACGGCACTTTTTACAATTTCTTTTGATCACATTTCATTGTTTTGAAACTTTCTTCTCCTTCTGCATCGCAGGCAAAATGCCGTTCTAACGGCGAAAATTCAATTGCCAGGGTGAACAGGGGGCGAAGAAGCTGGTGAAAAAATTGCACAGGGCTCGTTTAGTGTATTAATCATGTTTTTCGAATGGATCAGGTTGAAGTTGCTAGAACAGAGGGAAAGACTCAGCCAAAAAGTCTTGCCTAAACTTACTAGATATTATCAGAGTCGGAATTAGGTGTGGAGAATAAATAATCTGTACAATCTCTAGTAAGTTTAGGAGAGGCTTTCTTATCTAAGTCTTCCTCTGAGAATACATCTTAAAATGGATCCTTAATGAGTTCAAAACCTGGTGGAACAATACAACAGGCATGAGGCACGCGAAGAGATTCATAGAAGGGCCATTCGCAAAACTTACAAAAGAATTACTGGACGGGAACCGACACTGAACCAGGATTCCGGTCGGGCTCCTGACAGAACATTGCCACTTGGGAAAGCACGTGAACCGGGTAGGAGTACAGGCAGCAAAAACCTTGTGCAGATACTGCCAAGAAGAGGAGGAGACCGCAGAACCCATTTTATTTTCTGTGAGTGTCTATGTAGGTACAGGTGTTTGCAACTAGGACGAGAAAAACCTCAAGCAAGATCCTACACCAAGGAACCGCTGGCTGCTGATTGCCGCTGTGGTTGATTAATAACCAGAAGCTGGCCAGTGAGTTATAAAAAACAGGGGAGCTCAATAGATCTATTCATGTCGAGGTGCAGGCCTTGTGGCAGCAATAAAAATCGACTGAACCAATATGCAGACATTAGTCTACAGCTGCCTTTAGGTAGACCGAGATGGCCTAAAACGATCTTCAGATTAACTAGTTGTGTATGTAGAACTGTTGCCCTCCACCCCAAAAATATATTGCTCCAAATAGTAATATTTATAAAACCAAGTCCTATCAAATTGTTCAATTTTCCTATTTTCAGGTACGTAAGACCTTTTTAACTCTTTTTCCTCCCGAATTTATTTAATATGGCTGAAACACTCGTTTGAGGTTAAAAGCTTACTGCCTCATAAGAAACGCACCAGATGCAGTCAGAAGAAACACTGTGCAGATACTTCCACCAGGAAGAGGAGACCGCAGGACACATTTTATGTTTCTGTGAGGGTTTATGTAGGTGCCTTCCCATGTCATATGTTATTCCTTCAAATCTTTAACTGGATACATTCGGTAATCCTAACGGTTCCTGGTCTTACGGGTATAGTTGAGTATCCACAATTTTACGCCTTATCCATTCGTTTAGCCGCATATAACATCGCAACAAATCGCGGGTCCTTTATAGGAGATACCTTTCACTATGAAAGGGAAAAAGGGAAAGCTCAATTTGTAAAAAAATACATGGAATGTGAATAAAATCGTGATTATATTCAAAAAATTTCACCGAAGGGGTGAGCGTGATGGTGGGTTATTAACCTTCGACACTCTTTCGAAATTCCCTAGAGAGGAGGTTAATTTATGTTAAACACGTTTAAGATTTTTTTTTAAATAATTTGCACAGAAAATTACACTCACTTCTTTCCAATAACAGTAACAGCTTACCTGAAAAAAAAAAAATTAGTATATTATATAGAGATTTATATATTTTTTATTTTAAATAATAAAATCGTTGTATAAGTATATTTGTATCTTCAACAGTTTCTACTGTGAACATCCGACCGCAAAACCGCTAGGCCGGGTGGTCCAACATGATAATCATCAAATTATCAGTAGCGACAGGGTCGAAATTCCTTTCGAATACCGACCGACTAACATGGGCCATTGCATATATTTCGTACTGGCGGTTAAACAAATTTGATTTTTCATGATTTCTTCTCAAATTATTAAATGTACAAAATGTAAACATGAGGTTGTCGAACAACAACAATGGGACTTTAGGCATTTTCTTGCGTCACATCTTAAGCTGAAGATGCTGCTGAACAAAACCTGTTCGAGCAATTTGCCAGGATGAGTTGCATTTTGCATCACGTGTACCTTTTATTGTACAGCGTAGGCAGTTATTAGGTAAATAAACTATAATCTGCCGAGTAGATTTATCCAAGATTCAATTTTCAAAAATTGCTCAGCAAAACTACATCAGTTATTGCTGAGTCTTGTTTATTAACGAATTCCAGTTAAACATTAAAAATTCTTCCTATTTACAATAACGCCTCCAATCTACGAAGCTATATTTCTGTTGTTTAAAAGTTACTAAATGGAAATCAGTACAACCAAAAAATTTTAAGAAAGTTTAAAAAAAATTGATATTCGATGGCATTGTTCAGTTTTAATTAAAGGTTACCAAAACCAATAATTCCCATGTATTCTTTTTACGAAATTTGCACGATCGTTGCATCATATTTTTTAATCAAAAATTCATTCTGTCCATTCATTACTCGATTATTTACCGAATGACACCAAGATAAGGTTAAAACCAAGACCATTTTTGATTTTTCTTATCGTTATGACATACGACACTAAATTTCGTTTTTGAAATTGATTTTGTCAAGATTCTGACTTCGATCGATTCTGATTTTATTCATACCCTGTATTTTTTATTTATTTATTATTTTCAATCGATTCAAAATGTACGAAATACATAATCGACGAAATACAGCCAAGCTTGATTTTCTGATGATGCTTTGGCAGTGTTAAATGGGAAAATACTAATAAGCAAAAAGAAAAAAATATGCCAACAACAAATGGTAAAGCTTTTAACGAGAAACATAGTTATAAACCTCCACGGTAATGGCATTAGCCATAGATACTAGTCATGGGGGAGCTAAATGAGCCGCCCAATAACCACTTATGAGGACGGACTTCTACCTTATGAGATCCATTTTCAACCAATCTTTCTTTCTTTTTTGAACGACTAGATCTACACTCATCCATCATTATATCAAATGATCAATACTATTTAAAGCTGATAAGGTTAATATTCAGAGCCAGTAGCGAGATGTTAAATGTACATTGCAAGCCATGAAGGGGCGATGATAGCTTTTCCCCGTCAAATTAAGCCTTTTTAAATTGAATTTAACCCTTTTTCATTTCAAATTATCCTTTTTTACCATTAACCATGTTTAACTTCAAATTAACCCTTTTTAATCCCAAATTAACGCTTCTTCAAAGTATTAAAAAACTTAGATGGTATGTAATGTAAGAAATTTCTTATATTTCAAAATTTTTCATTTACTGTATAATAAATTAGATATTAGAATGCCGTATAAAAATTGACTGCAAATAAAATCAACCATATAAAATAATTTGTATCCTATATAAAATACCATATGAAAATTGATTACAATTCAAATTAAATATTATATAAAATCAAAGGATTCCTCATTTAATTTGAGATTTGAAAAAAAAATAAAGGGGTAATTTATAAAATGTTAATTTGAACCCCACGAAACCCTTTCTGATTAAAAATTAACCCTTTCGCGCGTCAAATTAACTGTTTTTATTTACGAATTAACTTTTTACAGCTACAAACAAACCTTTTTATTGTCAAATTAATCTCTAACCAAAGGAAGAAGCCTTTGATTTTATATGCTATTTAATTTAAATTGTAATTCATTTTCGCATGGATTTTTAGATAAGAGAGAAATCATTTTACATTTTTAATTTTATTTGTAATTAATGGCACAAATCTGGCCTCCGTTAATAAATGAGAACTGGAATAAACAATAAAAGTTTGATGTTTCTTGTTTATTTTATCTTTTATTTTTCTCACCTATAATTTGGTCAAATCTTGGTTATACAAATACCTACTGTAAAAAAATAAATAAATAAAACGAATTTACAAAATACTTTTGAATGTCAAGGGAGTTTGCCTTTTTGACGATACAATCTCTGTTTAATTGGAACATAAAGAAAACAAATTAACTTAAGTTTAAGTGAAGTAAATTAAGTGCAATGAAATCGATTTTTTTAGATATAATTACCTCAAATGTGTTAAAATTCACTATATCGAAAGATCCTTTGAAAAACTAGTGTGTCTGAAAGTTTCTAGTAGCATTTATTTAATCCCACGTCTGCCAGTTCCTTCGATACGTTTTATGAAATTATGTAGAATGATTTTATTCAATATCGTCTATATTAGATCAATAGATTGACCACTCAGTAGAATCAAAAAGGGAAATAGAAATCAATAGAATAGAATGGGGAAATTATAAGAATTTCTTATCTACGTTGTAGAATACGATTATAATTATTATAAATTACTCGAAATTTATGATTATTCAACTTAGAAACGGTTCTAATAACAATTAATTAAGGTTTTTAGTTGAGATAAAAAAGTCAATGGCACGAGCGGGATTCGATCCCACGATCTTCGGCTTGATACGCCGCTGCTCTACCACTTGAGCTATCGTGACCTCGATCCACTCGGACACCAATTTCCTATCTCAACCCCACCTTTTGAGTTTTCCCTCCTTTTTGCCTTTTTTTTTTTTTTTTTGAAAAATGGCGAAAAGGAGGGAAAACTCAAAAGGTTCTAATAACCTCGAATTCGCATATCCAGTAATGTTGTTAATTCTTGGGGGGGAAATTACCCCAGGCGAATCCAGTAAAAAAATGCTATTTTAACATAAAATTAATTTGATTTATAACTATTTATTATAAACATTCTTATTTAAGAATTTAACATGGTGCTTAAAACGGACGTGAGTTAATTTTTTTGCCTACTTTACTCGAATCGTCTTTGCATTTTGGCAACCTCCCTATCTATTATTTTCAATGGAGTTAGAATTCGTGAGGATGAAAGCTGTAAACACCAGAACAAAAGGGTCACTCCTTTTTAAAAAAGATGGTCACCCTTTTAAAAAAGGGTCACAGTAGTTAAAGAGTACAAGTATTTGGGAGTCACTCTAACCTCTAAGTTGTCATTCAAAAAACGTAGTTGAAAAAGCAAAAACTGCAAAGTTTTATTAAGTACCATCTGGAGTGGAGCTGTGTAAATTAAGTGTTTAACTCAGTTTCTCGATTGGTTCTCAGTTATGCTTAACAGGTTTGGGGATTTACATATTTCCTAAATGTGGAAAAGGATTATCACTCCGCAGACCCTAAGAGAAAATCCCATTTCGATAAATAATTAGTGTTGAAACGCTGAGGCCATACGGAAGATGGCAATAAGACGCGCTTTACTGACCAACTCTGGGAGAATAGGCATATCAAATTGAATAGAACTACTAAAGTACAGGATTATTACGCAGACCCTAAGAGGAAATCCAATTTAGATAAATAATTAGTGTTGAAACCCTGAGGCAACACTGAAGAACTAGTTACCATCGCACAGGCTTCCAAAGATCATGGCGTGTGAAATGTGGAAAAAAGGGATGTTTTGGGCATTTGAATAAGCATGATGATTCCAACGCTATCATTGAACCTAATTTTGATTTTTGTGACACTCGTGCACTTAAAACTAACCACCATTCTTTAATTATATCGGTTAGAGAATCCCTAAGAGAGGAGTTTGTTGCAAGAACCCAACATTACACACTCTACAGGGAACTAAAACCGAATGTAAAGTGTTCAAATTTGACTGGAAAAAACGAGCAAAATTTAGATCCTCGATCCATCAGATAGTTGGTGAAGTTACGGGGCGAGTTGCTTAACCCGAACTACCAAGCTTACCGTACCAAGCTTCCGAACGAGAAGAATGTCGTCTTTGTAACTTGAAAGCAAGGGAGGACATTTTCCATTTTATAGCGGTTTGCCCTATTCTTTCTGAATATAGAAGATTATTCTTCGGGTGCAGTGTATTTACAAGAAAAGAATTTTTAAGTTTGTTGGTTGGGATTACACCAAGGTAGCCTGGATGTATAGGAAGGATTATATCGAATGATAACATCGTGATAACCCACGACCTTCGGCTAAATACGCCGCTGCTCTACCACTTGAGCTATCGTGACTTCGGTCCTCTCGGACGTATTTAGCCGAAGGTCGTAGGTTCGAATCCCGCTCGTGACACTGACTTTTTTTATCGTAACCGAAACCTTGTATAAAAAGAATAATTAATTGAAAGAAGTAACTTGGCCAATTGACCACTAAAACATACATGGGTTATTATTATTTCAATTAATTAAGGTTTTTAGTTGAGATAAAAAAGGTTTGAGGTTGTGGTTGAGATGAGAAGTTGGTGTCCGAGTGGATCGAGGTCACGATAGCTCAAGTGGTAGAGCAGCGGCGTATCAAGTCGAAGATCGTGGGTTCGAATCCCGCTCGTGCCATTGACTTTTTTATCTCAACTAAAAACCTTAATTAATTGTAATATATTAATTGGTCAAGCGGACCACGAAATTAGTGAATTTAGTTATTATTATTTTTTAGTTCTTTTTTATTCTTAAGTGTATACTTATTTCCCTTCTTACCTTTATTCTTTTTTATCCTTATCTCTTCTACTTAATCTAAGTATTTTTATTGGGTTTATGGCAATTAAACCAATTTTTATATTAGTTTCAATCTAGATATTTATTTTATTTCAGGAAAATTTGTTAACCATTTACAGTACTTTATCATCAGAGAGGTTTATATTATTTTGCAGTGTATAAAATTATTTATTTATTTTAATTATATATTTTATTTAATTATTATCAACATTATTACTATTACTACTATGTATCCATGTCGTATTGTTTATTTTTTGTTTATTGTTCACTTTATTAAGATTTTGGTTAAAACTATGATAAATTTTATTATATTATTTTCCGTAAAAAAATAAATAAATGAAACAAAATAACTAGATATATAATACGTTAATAACTTTCAATTACATACACCACACAGGCAGAAAACCATGTTATAAATAAAATTATGTAAATTAATTGAAAACATTTTTACTTGTCTGGTAGCTCCTTGGCAAGAATGTTCGGACACGACTCAATGTCTTTCGACCTAGTACCACAAGAAAAAGTTACATTCGAATTCGGTGATCCCACGTCCGAACCTTTGTGAGTTTATAGCTTGTATCAGCGGTTGCTAAGTGTAATAAAAAAAGCATTTCCTTTTAAACGATTACCAACTGCTACAGTTTCAAGGTTGGAAAACACTCTTAACCTCGGTTCAACGATATATAAAAGTTATTACTTCTCCGTACCAATTATGCCCCTCTAATAGTCAGATAGTCCTCGGCGCCAAATTACAAAATATATCAGAAAACCAATAAATCAGCTTTATCTCCCAGCGGTGATTATCTTTCCCACGATGGAAAATATCTTTAAAGTTTATCGTTATTGAACTGTTTCGGCGCTCGATAGATTTCTCAGAAGATGTTTTTAAAAGAAATATTCCGCGCAAATCTCAGCACTGCCGTCGTTTATTTGAGAGTTCGGATGATCTTTCATCTGAACCGATGCGTAAATTAATAAAATTAATTAACAGTTTTAAATTATAAATTATTTACGTAAAGTATTAAATATAAAACATAAATTTGAAATTAAAAAGGGTTATTTTAATTTTTTAAAAAGTTCATTTGTAGTTGGGTTGTTGTATTTCCTCCCAATTTCTTTGTAGACCGTCTCCATTTGTATTGCACTGTAATTTTAAATTTACCGTGACTCCGCCAAATGTTTTTTGCTAATGATTCAGTGAAAATAAACGCATATCTGTTTCTTATCATCTGCTGGTCACTTTTTAAAAGCTGCGTTTGATTTCAATACAACAATCAAACGTATGATTCACCTTTGAAAAAGTACGTGATGAAATTTGTACATTATGTAGGTCGACGCTATAACTATCGTGCTACCGCGCACAGTGATGAAAATCACAGAAAAAAATGGAAAAAATCAAGGCTAATATGAAAAATAATAATTTGTTCAAGTCGTGAGGAGCGGTCGAGAATAGTATAGAAAAACACCTTTTCTATTTTTTGCCGACGCTTCGAACTTTATTCGGGTCATCTTCAGGGCATAAAGTGTGGTGCTATTCTTGTGGTGTCATATAGGTTTTGTGTGAAAGTGTTGTGTTCACAAGCTCTGAAGATGACCCGAATAAAGGTCGAAGCGTCGGCAAAAAAATGAAAAAGGCGTTTTTCTAAAGTACCTCATTCTTGACCGCTCGTCACTACTTCAACAAATTATGAAACAAGTCACTTAGAAACACCAAATAATATTTTTATTTTGCTTTTTTTTTAATAAACCACCCGTTGAGACACTTTTGCAGACCAAACCAACCTTAACCATTTCTAATCTCCCTTCTCCATCCTTAAGAATCTCTAATAACTTTTAACAGTCTCTAATAACCTTTAACCATCTCTAACCACTCTCAGGCCCGATGGAAGCGAACGGTATCAAGTAGACGGAGGTAACGTCATCACAACTCATTCAGACGGGGAGGCTGGCAGGCGACCGGTATGAGATACATACATACATATATGGTATGAAATTTTTATTCGCCTGGGATGTTCTCTTGATAATTTTTCTGTATAAAGGGGACTCACTCCGTCCGTCTCGTTTCCATACGCCTTCTTCGAAACTTTGAAAAAATGAACAGAAGTGACATTTCTGACAACGAGAATTTCATTAGTTCAAACATACACCCCCCCTTTGGAACAACAGTGACCATGTTTATGCGGATAAAGTTAAAAAAAGTAAATGTATGTCGAAACGTGGGTGACCCATATTACTCAACTTTTACTTGTTTTTGGCTTAATTATATGCCTAAGAGCTACAGCTAATCAACAATCCAGATCTTTAAACCGCTTAGGAGAGGATCGAGACAAGAAGGGCAGGCGACTTCATCTAGTTACCAGAAGAATCGCCTGGATACTAATCTAGTTGCCAGGAGAGTCGCCTGGATACTAACCTAGTTGCCAGGAGAGTCGCCTGGATACTAATCTAGTTGCCAGGAGAGTGCCTGGACCCTAATCTACTTGCCAGGATACTAATCTAGTTTCCAAGAGAGTAGTCTGGATACCAATCTAGTTGCCATGGGAGTCGCCTGGATACTAACCTAGTCGCCAGGAGAGTCGCCTAGATACACATCTAGTTGCCAGGAGAATCGCCTGGATACTTTTTGTATGTCACACCGAACACCTCCGTGTTCTTAACCTTAACCATCTCTAACTACCTTTATCTATAACCACCCTTAACCATCTCTATGCCGGCTTTAGCTTAGCTAAGATGATTATTTTTTAATTTTCCTTGTGATAAGCAATGCTGTACGCGGTGGCGAAACGTTACCGACTTTACCCGAAATCTTTTCTCGTGGTTATCAAAATTTGCAAAGTATCTTGTCAAGGTCTGTAGGGTGATGTACCTACCTCTAGGTTGATCGTTTCAGATCATCATGGCCTGCATGTCCTCATTGTTTTTTTGCCCTCAGACGCATTTCGAATTCTTGTGTGGTGGGTTAAGAACCGCTCGAGATACGTATTCACAGTATTTTTCCTGATATGAAATACACAAGGCCGTTAAATAAAACAGCTATAAGACGAGTATCACTCGAATTCGTAAGTATTTCGAAACGGAAAACTGGAGACAAACGAAAACAATGGGATGGAGAAATTTTCCACCTTCGCCATGTCGAAGTGAGTCTTTATGCCTCGGACGGGGATCAATTTTTCAATTTAACCCGTCCCACCTTCAAATAAAAGCCCTAGATGAAAGCGTAAAGAAAGTTATATAAGCGAGAAACGAGGTTGAGCTAGAAAGTCTGGCCTTCCGAGAATTCGCCCCCCTCCGTCTCTCGATTGAACTAGTCGGTCTCCTGAGCATACTCCTACATTTTCAACATCTTTCATTCCTCGAGTCTTCTACTATTTTATTCGACATTTAATATTAAAATTCATTTAGACTGGTAGGTAGGACACACTCCACGAGATCCGCTTATCATTTGGTACCATTTAGTAAAAAAAGTTCTAAGCGGTTCATTTGAAAAAACGAATTAATACAAAATAGTTTTTGCTTTGCTTAAAACTGAAAAAAATCGATTGTTACTTTACTTAACAGACATAGTATTACAAGGAGGGTTTCAGTAATCAATATAAACAATCTTCGCCTAAATTGTGGGATTTCCCACAGGGTGATGAACTTGTCATTTGGTCATTTTTGATCCAAAAGGTCCTTGCTATTTTTGTATGTTAGGTGAGTTTGCCTTCTTGCCGCTAATGACGAGAGACAGGCCAAAACGATCAGAAACTACGAAAGTATCCAATCTCTGTTTAATTGTTACATAATAAAACTTAGGCTAGAATACAAATTAATCCGAGTTTAAGCGAAGTAAATTAAGTGTAATGAAATATATTTTTTAGAAATAGTTACGTCAAATGTGTTAAATTCACTATATCGAAACAAAATCCTTTGAAAAAGTAGTACCTGAAAGTTTCCGGTTAGCATTGATTTAATTTCACGACTGTCACTTCCATTGAATCGTTTTATGAACTTACATACAATGGATTTTATTCGATATCGTCTATTTTAGATCAATAGATCAATTTTGGGGACCGCGGTAGCCGAGTGGTTAGCATGAGAGACTCTCACGCCGCGGTCGTGGGTTCGATTCCCTCCGTCGCCTCTGGCCCTTTTTTCCCGATAACCCCCAATTTGAACACACAAGAATTCGTACTATGGCTAATATGCAAGATCATAAGGCAAAAAAAAAAAAATCAATAGATTTGTAGATTTAGCTTCACAAGTAAGTTGTACACAAATTGCAAGAACAAAGTATTTAGGAGGTCCAATAGTTTTTCTGTCTACTGGAAACTACCGTTGTAGAGAGGCGCTACAAAACTCCCCCTTTTCAAGAAAGTAATTTAGCCGAGGTGCGTACTGTATGTCCGGTACGAGTGGTGGTAGCTGCTGGAGTTACCTTATAAAGTCTTGCGTGAGAGTTGTCGGAGATGCTGGAGCTGTTGTTTCGATGGTTTGTGAACTTGGAAAAACATATCAGTTCTGCAGTTAGGAGAGGATAGTCCGCATTGAATCCGTGGCAAGCCTTAATACGATCCACAGTAACAGTTCTTCCTCGTATTTCCAAGGTGTTTTCTCCTACTGCTTTTAAAATCCTGAAGGGTACTTCGTAGGGTGGAGTGAGAGGCGGTCGAACAGCGTCTACTCGTAAGAAAGCATGTGTGGCTTGTTCTTAATCCTTTATCCACAGAACAATTATTTTTGCTGGAGGTTCGTGGTGGATTGCGGAGTTGGACGACGAGTTCCGATTGAGGAGTTACGGCTGTTTCTGTAAAGAACTCTCCTGGTAGGCCTTCTTTCATTAATGTTCACAGTCCGAATAGAATGGCTGGGCAATGCTAGGCACCAATGAGGTTTGTTCAGTACCACTAACCTTTTAGTGTACTGTGGAAACACTCAACTATCCCATTAGACTGAGGGTGCTATGGTATTGTCGTTTGAATCCAAATAGTTTTGATAGTTCTGCAAAAAGTTCAACTTGGAACTGCCTACCCCGATCGGTCGTTACCATTGGATGGGCTTCCAAAACGGGTAATCCAATCCACTTGGATGTCTTGAAGTACCTTTTCCATCTATTGTATCTACCAATTATTGTCAAAACTCTTAACTAACCTTGCGAAGGTAGAAGAACAATATCGATATTGATATGTCTTTCATTCGGTATATGAAAATTGCACGAAGAATTATTATGCCGTGTGACTTTTCTACACTGGCAAATATACATCCTTGAATTTCACGAGTTCCTGTTTTATTCCTAACGTAAAGAATATGATTTCCAATTGTAACCACAGTTCCGGCCGTTGTTTCCAAAATAAAGGTAATTTTTCCTCCTGCTCGTCCGGTTTCGTAAGTAGTAGGGACTTTACCAGAGGTTTTAGGATCTTCTTGTCGTCCTTAAGGTATTATATATGTCGAACTTATTTATTCACTATATACGTAAAATTTAATAACTGGTCCAATATTAAGCCCAAGAGTAAAATATTACCATTAAATAAGTTACAATAATTATAACTAAGTTAATAAAGATTCTTACTTTATTCTTCTTGGATCACCAATGTAGATTTAGCGGTATGTTTCTCGGTCTACTGGATAAGTGGTGATACAGTCTGATCAATCAATAGAGTATAATATGGAAAAGGTAATATAAAATAAATGAAAATCAATAGATAGAATGGGGAAATTATAAGGATTTCTTACCTATTTGGAACCCACGTTGTTGAAAAAAATTTTGAAAATATTTCAATTACTTGCAATACTTTATAATATACTTTATGATCAGTAAATTACCTTACTAAATGAGTTAATAAAGTCGGAGTTATTTATTTTATCGACGAAGGACAATTTTATCGTTAATAATTTGCATTACTGCAGAATGATTAGCGTGGTTATAAAAATATAAATATGAATACAAGGGGCATTGCTCGGATTCTCACATTTAATGGACTTTTGGGAAAATATAAAGTTTTGTCCGGTGTTTTTTTTCTATAGTAATGATGTTACAACTGTTTGATACTTGATACACTTCATGACATAGGTGACAAATGTTAATAAATCCTGCACAAACCATACGAAAAAGGAACATTACATGTAGATACTCGTTTTAAGAATTATTTTCCTTTTCTTTACCTATCTTTCTGGCCTGTCGAAAAAAGACAAAAAGGAGAAAATTTTCCCAATTTGACAGGGAATCCAGGTGGTGGTGTTTGTCGTTATATCCCGTATAGGCAACGCCAAGAAAAACTCTTATATTCAGTAATTTAATCCGAATAGCCATGAGACAATTTTGTGTCTTTTTTTGAGCCTACAGAGAGCTATTCCATATCGTCTATTAGTTTCGGTTGATCATGGCCATTTCCCCTTCTCTTGTGATTTCTCCGAAGAGTCTGTGGGGCGCTGAACCTGTAATTTGATCATTTCTTATCATCCTAGTCCGCCTCCTCGCTGGGTCGGCCTTTCAGAAACGTTTCGCCGTCTTCAGTGTGTCTGTGATTCTGTTAGGTCGCCTCTTTTTTTTTTTTGTCTTAGGGGTGGATTTGTCGGCGTTTTGTTTTGTTTTTCGGTACCCTGGTCTTTGTGACGTCCGTCCTTTCTCTTTTCTTCGTATAAGTGCGTTGGGTAAAAGAGGACCCATTCCGATTGATTAATGCTGGCCATAAACCGCAATTTTCGGTTCATTTCATTAATTTCACTACAGTACTTTTCGATAGTGATGGTTTCACCCGGATTGAGGAAGCCTTAATGAATGACTTCTGCAGATGACCATCACACAGTGATCATAATTTTTTGAGGTGTAAACTTGGCATTTGGAAGGGCCCCGGGTTTTCACTCTTATCCAGCCTCTAGAACGCTGCCTATTGTTGTATATCCACTTTTCTTCACACGTTACCATACGACTGAGAAATGGATCATTTTTGTTGCGTACGTATTGATTTCATACATGCGATCCCTTTGGCGATCGTTCAGATCGAGGGGAACCAACTTGGCGAGCTTCGTTTTCCCAATAGCTTCCGGATAGCAAACGACGGTGGTCAATACCAAGTTCTTCCGCCATTTCTCGAGTAGTTTTTGTTGGGTCAGCTTCAACTATAGCCTGTAACTGGTCGTGGTTAAGGGCAGAAGTACGACCATCACCTTCTTTGCTCGTGAGGTCATCTACAGTACAGAATTTTTTAAACCGACTATGGATTCATTTATAGTTCTTCGCCTCCATTAATGCTTCGGTTTGCGCTGACCTCGCCCAAGTTTAAATTCACAGAAAGAAATTTGCCGATAATCGCTCATAAGACATAATTTTGTTTGAAGGCACTGAACAGACTGAAGTAAAAATTTTTACTAAAAGGATTGTAAGAGAAAGAAAGCAAGATAAATAGGCTTTAAAATTATGAGTATCCCTTAGCATAATGGATAGTTTTGTTAACACAATTGGTATCAAAAGGGAAGCGAAAAGGAAAACATGCTCATGTATTGC
Organism: Cimex lectularius; assembly: GCF_000648675.2. Taxonomy (NCBI): domain Eukaryota; kingdom Metazoa; phylum Arthropoda; class Insecta; order Hemiptera; family Cimicidae; genus Cimex; species Cimex lectularius. Next base: position 3,216,998 of record NW_019392677.1, on the reverse strand, counting down.
ATCAACCCAATAATTCAAGTTATTTAGTTCTTTTTTCGTTTTGTATTCATTTCCATGATTTTCAAATTATTTTTTTAGTAATAGTAGTAAAAATTAAAAAGTAATTATAGATAGATTTATACAAATATTTCAGGGCATCACAGGTGAGGGTTTACATTGTGCTATCCCGCGTATTATCAAGAGCGTAAAAGTAGCATTGGCCTTGATTGAGAACAAGATTTGCATCCGCATATTTCCTCAGGAATTATCCTCGAGAAATCCGGTTGTCAGTGTAAGGCAAGCAAAAAAAAAATGCATTTACAGCTAGCATTGCAACATAAATTTAAATGATCACATTTGGATGCGATTTCATTCACCATGAACATGTACAAAACAACAAACCTCGCACCTTAAAAAGACACAAAATTTAATGAATATAAAATATTGTATTTCGCACATTTCCCTGTTAGACGAATGTTCACCAGGTTCGGTGCCGTACTGAAGACCGTTGACCTCAGCCTCAAAGGTCAAAAACGTTCATGGGCCCTCATTCACTCTCATTTCCTTCAAGTTAATTTAAATTTTACAAAACCTCGCTTTTATTGTTTTAAATTTACTGTATTTTCTCAAATAATTATAGAAAAGCAACGTTGTGATCAGGGTAAATGTAGTAAGGAAAAATTAAGAAAAATATACCAATGAGTATATACTACATGGTTTAAAGTTATAAGAAATTGAAAATGTAAAAATTTATGAGAGAGTTTCTTGTCAGATGTACATCAACCCAGAGAAGATGGCGTAGGATCGATACGATCAAAACTAGCGGTATAAGAGAGACGGGCGAGAAAAGGCGAGCCGGTGGTTTAAGGGAACCGGGCGAGGACAGGCGAGCCAGAATCGATCAGGCATCAAACCGAGGACGCGGATTCAATTTTGTGAAGTGTATTAAATCCCGAAAGCCATGTTTTCAATTTTGCGAACAAAGACTTCCGACAACGGGGATACCCAAACCATTTCCGTATAACGTTATTTGGAGGTTTTGTATATTTTTTCCCGGGAAATCGTTCACTGCTAAATGTTGGAAATACATTTTGGAAACGATCCAATATCAAATACTTTTGTACTGTTGTCGTCTTATTGTGTCGACGAAGTTGTTATTCCTATAAAAATAATCTTTTCGAACATTATTCGAATTATTGGTCACCTCAGTCCAAATATAAAACAGTGCCGTTGTAATATCATAGTTTCTAAATACTCTGACAGGCAAAACATTCCACCCTTAATTTGTCTCATTGTTTTTATCAATAAATATTTGTTTATGCTGTTTTAAATTGGGAATATCAATTAGAGGTAAATACACTTAATCCTTAATCCAGAACAAGGATAAATGATTTTTCAATGTTTATTTTTTACGGAATTTAAAATGTTTATACAGTCTCGTTTGAATTCTGGAGCAATAAACTGTTTTGTTTTCATCTTTCTTTTCTTAATATTAATTTTTAAACTTAAAAAAGGCCACTTAGAGCTGAGGATGTTGCGCTTGGTGTGGCACTTATCGATGATGGACGTTCCATCAGGTAGGTGGCTATTGCCATCGGAGTTCCCTACAAAACTCTGCTAGGTGTCGTCAGACGTTTTCCAGAAACTGGATCCTACCATAGAAAGCCCGATTCTGGACACCCTAGGGTAACAGAACCACAGGATGGCCGTTTTTTGACTTTGAGAATTTTGCGAAACCGGCACCTAACTGTTGTTGAAGCGATTCATCAGATTCAGGAAGTTCGAGGTGTCCAAATTTCAAGATAAAAACAGTATGGACTGATGGCCTTTCGTCCCGTATGAGGACCAGAATTGACCAGAACACAGAATTGCACGGCTCGCAATTGCTCGAGAACAGAGCCGTTGGTCATTGGTCGATTGGTCTGCTGTACTTTTTACTGATGAGTGTAGATTTGCTCTACTATCTCCAGATAGGCTTGAAAGAGTGTGGAGAAGGCGAAATGGAAAGTACGAAGCCTGTAATGTTTCCCAGTGCCAACCTTTTCAACGTAGCTCAGCGATTCATTGGAGAGTCGCACAGAGTTGGATGTTGTTCGTAAAGGGTCTTTGACGGTCACTCGCTATGTGGATGAAAATTTGGAACAACATGCGTTGCCTATCCTAATGCTCGATAATGCCCGTCCGCTGGTCGCTCGCATAGTACAAACCTTCGACAGCATAACATCAGGGTCTAAGCCTGGCCAGCCCGTTCTCCAGACTTGAACCTCATCGAACATTTATGGAATAACCTCAAAAGACGAATAAGAGCACGCCCATCAATTCATGATACACTCCACGATCTTGAGACCAGTACGTTTTCCTGACATGAATCACATGGAACACGTGGGACATGGTAGAGACTGGTTAGACATAGCTCAACGCCAACAACAGGCGTTGAACAGATTCAGACCTTGTTGAAGAATGGGATTCTGTTTTACACGATACGGTCCTTTATTTACTCCCATGCCTAGGAGACTTAAGGCCCTCCGCGAGGCCAGAAGAGGTAACGTAAATATTTTCAAATTTCAAAAGTCTAAACCTTTTAACAAGGAATAACGTAGGTAAAAATAATGAACTGGCGATTTTTAACGAGTGAAAAATCATTCCGCGAAGAATCACCCTCATAGAGAACGTCACACAAATTTATTCTATGATGCTACTTCTCGTTTTGCCGTAATTATATGCACAATGGAAAAAATGTAATTAAAGACTAATAACTACACTGCAAGGCCAAGACCTTCATCGCCACATGTCTCTTATCTAGGTAAGCTAATGTATTTACTTTTTGCATAAAATACAGCTTTAGAGCGTGTTGAAAACAAAAAAAAATCACAAATTCTAAAATTTATTTAGATTTGAGAACTACACTGGGCAATAAAGTCTGGAAACAATTAATTTTTACACGTACGCTCCCCTTGTTAAAATAGGTTATTTACCCATAATGAAACTACTCTTATTTTACACAACAATCATTAAACTTTATATATGATATTTTAACAAAATATAACAGTTTTTCATGTCAACAGTAGTTAAAGAAAAACGTAGGAAACAAAAAGACATCTCCTTAATGCAAAAAAAGTCTGGAAACACTTTTATAAACAAAGCCTACAACGCATTTCAACATTAACAACTGATTATACTCGCAATGGGCGCAGAGGGCAAAGGTAAGAAACCAAATCATATGAAAGAAATCCTTTCAGTCTGCGTGACAAGTTCTCAGCAGTGGTTGGATCGCTAGTCCACGGTTGATGGAAGTATGAAAGCCGATTCGCTAATTGTTTCCGTAAGGAATCAAGGTAAGACCTTGAGGAAAATTCTAATGTTAATAAAAATGCAGGTAGTTTGAAAAATTATAAAAAGATATAATGAATTAGGTGTACCATCCAGCAGTGCACGTACCTACCAAAAATGAATCAGCTGCATAAATGAAATTTTATAAACTGTCCTTGACAAAGCTTAGCATTAGCGCAGCGCTCCAACATTGGTAAGAACTTGTCACGTGGTAGTAACAGTAGTAAACAGTAAGTAACTGAAACGTAAACTAGTTACAGTAAATAGTAAAGTGGTGTAACAGTTACTCCTGAAACGATAATGAACAAGTTAAGAGAAAGTGGTTTTTTTCGGCCAATTTTTTCACTAATCATTGTCTGAAAGGATTTCTATTAATATAACTTGGTTTCTGACCTTTGCCCTTTGTGCCCATTGCGAGTATAATCAGTTGATATTGGGTTGTAGGGTTTGTTTCCAGACTTCTTTTTGCATTAAGGAGATGTCTTTCTGTTTCCTACGTTTTTTCTTAACTATTGTTGACATACATAAATGTTATATTTTGTGTGGTGGTTAGTGACCGTTAATGGATAATTATTCAGAAATCGTGAGATGCGGTCTGGTGTGATGTAGGTTTCAGAAAAACATTTTCTTTATCGTGCCAACGTTTCGATCTTTATTGAGATCATCTTCAGGGCTCAAAGTGTTTGTCTTCTGCGTTATTGTGCCATTCTTGCGTGTCGTGTTGAGAGTGCACTCTGTGTCACAATTACACAGAAAAAAAACACTTTGAGCCCTGAAGATGATCTCAATAAAGATCGAAACGTTGGCACGATAAAGAAAATGTTTTTCTGAAACCTACATCACACCAGACCGCATCTCACAATTTCTGAATAGTTATATTTTGTAAAAATAACAGTTTAATGTTTGAGTTGTAAAATAAGAGTAGTTTCATTATGGGGAAATAACTTTAAGAGAGGGGGAGCATAATCGTAGAACTTGGTTAAGGTTTCCAGACTGTTTTGGCCAGTGTATGTTCTAACCGTTGGTCAACTATCAAACTGTGTATATGCGTGCTGGTACAGTTATTCTAAATAATTTTGTAAACATTCATTAATTAGATATTCACCTGTAGGTACAGGTTCGTTTACAATTCAACCTCTTTCATATTTCACATAGCAAAAGGGTCCTTTCTAACAAGTCGAGAAATATAAAGAAGTAACTTTGAATATACGTAATGAGAAGATATTATGTAAATCGAATCGGGAGAGGCATTTGGCAGAAAACGGCGTCATGATGATACCGTTAAATAAGTCACCCCAACAAGACGATGACGGGAAAGGTAATTCTAAAAGGAAAAATATGAACCCTTCCTCCCAACAAAAGTAGATTTAATTTGCATAAAATACTACACAATTTATTCAAATATGTTTATGCAAATTATACTAAACGCTTTTTTTATTTATCGTCGTTGATAAAAGGTTCTAGGGTTATTTTCGATAATCCATTTGCTGTTCATTGTTAGATCGATGCTGAACTTTTTTTACGTTTTCGTGCATGTCTGTCGGTTAATATTCCCAACGAATATAATACATAATTTTGTGTTCTGTCATTCTTACGTAAGAAAGTCTTCTTGACATTGATGATGATACAAATGATATTATATTTTTTTAATAACGTTGGAATGGATCGTGTGAGAGTAGTCAAATAAGGTAAAATAACTGATATGATCCTAGAGGGTTTAACGTACACGTCGGGTACCCGGACAGGGGTCAAACCTCTTTACAATGCCTTTTATATTATTATTATCGACAGAAATTCCATTGGCTGTACCGGGATTCGAACCCAGCACCTCTAACGTGGCAAATAAGAACTCCTAACCAAGATCACCGCGGTCCTCCTACAGCTATATAAATTGGCAATCGTTTGTCAAACTTTGGTCAACTGGTTTCAACCCACACATGTACCTAAACGAGTTTCCACATAATCATTATCGTTGTACTTGTTCTTTAAAACTGATCGCCATAAGTTATCGTGATTTGTAAATGTTTGTACTTCAAGAAAGCCCAGAACTGCCCAACTCAGGAGGAAATGTGGAGTCGATAGATGTGTTGACTGGTAGCTCCGAGTCACCTTGCCAGAAGGGAAATTTGAATACAAATCCGTATGAAAGTAATATAAACACTAATTTCAATTATTACGATTTTATGACAAAGATTAAAAATTATTTCTTACATGATTTCATCCACTCCTAATAAGTTGAACTTTAAAGACTGACTCTATGTTACTTTTTTCTTGGGCGTTGCTTTACTTTGCCGCTTATTATTTCACCTTGTAGCATTTCGTGACTGTCAAGTAGAATTTCCCTCAAAATCGCTTTCCCGCGAAGGAAAATAAAGTTCCATGTGTACACCCATTACCGTTATCTAAATTACTCGGTGGTGAAATCAGCTTTACGGCGCCCTTCCTAGAATCAGTTTTGCCTTTTGAGTAACGAGAGCATTTAAAAAAAACTTCGATAAGCCAGAGATCTTATCGCCGGATTTATTATTATTAGGCATTGTTGGAGATTACAACTAGTCGAGATAAAGCTGCATTTGTGTTGACATTCGTCTTCACCGGGTCAGAAATAAATAAACCGATATTTCATCTGACGTTCTTCTCTCGTTCCTTGATAGAAATAACGCCTAATGGTTCTTTTCCTAAAAATAGACAAAATCGATTCGGCCAGCTTTGTCGCTTCTCAGTAATTTTTCAAAGTACGTTAACAGCTTTTCTCACCTCAACGAAATAATAGATGAAAGTCTCATTTTAATTTATGAGTTACGCCATAATATTTTATTTATATGGTTAGTTTGTAAAATTTCGTTAAAAAAATACAGTTTAGAGCATTGTTCCATAAAACTTACATCTTGGTTGGTGATAGTTGAATATTTGCTTATTCAAAAACTAAACTAGCATAATTATTTACACCCGTTTCGCTGATGTTACATATGTGCCGAACATGTGATTATTTAGCCTCTCATCTTTAAAATTTCATTGCCCCGTTTTCCCATCCAGTCCAAGAACGGATAATTAATTATATAAATAATTTATTGTAGTCTTACTATGACGGTAAATAAGTAAGAGAGTACCTCGTGTAGAGTTACACAAGGTGTAGTCATGAGTCCTCTGCTTTTCTCCATATTTATAAACTATTTGTACGAGATTGGTGGGATTCAGGTGGGGACCGTAAAAATAAAATTATTGATGATTTGGTGATTTTAGATCCCAGTCCCGAATGGGAAACATCGTGCAACCTTTCTCTACACTCCAAATATATATGAGGGCTTTGGCCCAAAATCAAGTCTAAAACAGAAGATCTATTTATAGTCGGGTATGATCTCTCCTCTCTTCGATCCTCCAGTTGGTTTGGATAGTACTAGTACTAGCATAGTTTGCGTATAAAGGTTTAGATTCGTCGTTAAGCAACCATATCTGGAATTACCGTCGTTCATATCCGAACTGACAATTTGTTTGAGCCTTCCATTTTATGTACTGATACGTACATCGTACTGCTGACAAACTTGATTTCAAGTCAGGTTATTTTTGACCCATATCATATAAGGAGTCATGTGCTAAATCACTTGTTACACTGATTGGCTATTCTAAGGCCAGAGTTAAGTACAGAGAAGCATCAAACGTAAGAAAAACAATTTTAAAACACTTATAATGGGTCGATTGCAACAAAGAAGTATTGAACTAAATTGAGAAATTTCAGACATTCCAAGTGTTATGACAAAGATCTTAAACAACATATAATAGCACAATTTCTAATGGCGTCGGCCTGTTTTACAAATTATCTGCATTCTCTAAGACAATATTTCCTATTTACATGTCGTTCACTTACGAAGGTTGAGACACATGAGCGTCGATGACAATATTTCGCCATTGGCTTTCTACACGGCACATTCACGCTAATAAATACGATCTCGCAAAACACAACCCAACAGGAGTAACACATCAACTCTCAAAGTACCTATTTGAAAATGGTTAGGGATGTTCTTGATCGAAGACGGTTGCTTATTATGAAAATTAAAACAATCATGTTAATTTTTTTAAATCAATAATTTCATTATCATTTACAAGCAACAATTTCCTTGATCGTGTATTAAAACGGCCTTGTATTACAATTGTGTAATCGTACGTTTATTTATGATGTCTGAGTCAAAATATTTATACAAACCTAATATAGAAAGTCCCGAACCCACACGGATGTAAATTTATACATTAAGTCCTTAAATCAATTGATATGCAACAATTGTTTACAATTTAAATATAGGAATCCAAGTAAAAGTTGTCCTGAATATTTTTGGAAATATACCCCGCCTCTGTGTCGACAATACGAGGAGCGTTCATGGACGAATTATTTATGTAAAATTCCACATAAAATTGCCGTACTTAAACATAAAAATAAGCTAAAACAAAACTTTAGAGGTAAATATAATATGGAATTGTTCCTATGATCTAAGCACAAATCAGTTCATTACAATTTTGTATAAAAATTAGATATGAACATTGCTGGGTTTATTTTGGTCATCGACCGGTGCATTGTCCTCAACACGAATCTATCTTGTTCACGATTTCGCCCCCATTCATTTCTAACCCGAGTTTCTATTTATGGGCCGATTCAGGTTTTTAAATAGCCGATTTATAGGTCGTGTTTATATATTCGGCATCCCCGACCCTTCCATCGTTTTCCTCCATTGTAAATAACTTCATATTGACTTCGTGTTTCTCCCATGTGATTAACAAGTTCCGCCTGTAAACCAGCGTCTATCAACCGTCTCGAATCCTTTTTTTCACTCCCTGAATCAGAGTTTTTCCGTACAACGTCGGTTGGAAAAACAATTGTCTAACTGTTTCCTGAAAATGATTGAAAAAAACAAAGCCAGCAAATTTTATAATCCGGTTTATTTACTGTTACCACCTGTCTGGTTTTAGCATATTTCATTACACTACACAACTCTTTAGCTCGATTCATATCTTCCAGCACAAGAGCGTGTCCAGCACGTAGCGTGGCAGACACGGCACAGACACTAGTATTCATACTATGCGGTAATCACAGCCACAGACACCTACAGAACAACAAACTATTCTTCAGAAAACCAATGGACAGGATTCTTTCCACGTCCTTGTATTACAAATTACGTACATTTCATCACATATAATATTCTTATAATTTTTTTTTTTGCGAGGGTTCTCAACAGCAGAGGTCATATAAACCCTCACGGTGCCGGTGTTTTTGAAAAAAAGCCCATTTGTAAGTATGTCGGGTTCGAATGCAGGGCCGCAGGATTCGAACCCGGGACCTTTATAGTACAGTGATGAGCGCCGTGTCAAAGACTAAACCTTGCGGCCACCGACGCCCCCTATATTATTATTATTATTATTATTTATATTCTTATATAATATTATTATACATATTTTGTAAAATAAAAAAAATATAAAAAAACTTAAATATGCACTAATCGGCGATTCGGAATTTAGCCCAAATTCGGATTAGCGCAAGTTCGGTTTACCAAGACGACATTATAATTAAAATTATTAATTTTATTATAAATTATTATAGGCAGGCACCTAAGCTATTGGAATTGCATAAATCTTGTCTGTCCTCTATTCATACTAACCGTATTGAACCGCACAGACAAGAAAAGATAACCGCAGACACGTGCCAGCACAAGCAAAACATTCTCGGCGATAATGTTGCCCGGTACTGGTACGTGTCTGCACTGACACGCTCCGCAAACGTTCGCTAAGTATGAACGTTCATATATGTTTTGTATTTAATGATGTTTTTTGTGTCTGACACGCTCTGTGCTGGTAAATATGAATCGACCTTTTATCATCATCTCTTGAGCAGAAACAGTTATGTTCGAAGGTCTTTCTAATTCTGGATCGAATATGGGACTTAAAGCAAACTCCTCAAAAACCACCCTACATATTATGCAGGGTGGGTGACCAAAACCCGAGGGGTTAAATGCCTGGGTAGACTCGTACCCCATCCCTAAAAGGTCCGGGACTTGGTCGGTTCACGCGTCCTGCATAAACCTCTTGGACTTGTTCACAAACCCCAAGATTTTGGACCATTTTATCTCGGGGAGTGATTTGGTGATGTCCTCTCCTTCAAAGATTTCAAATCTACCTATCACACTCTGCAAGGTAGTGCCTTGCCGTTTCTTCTTTTATTTCGCAGAAGCGGCAAAAGGGATCTGGTAGGATGCCCATTACGAAGAGGTGTCTTCTCAGTGGGCAGTGGCCCCACAGAATACCTATCAGCCTCCTTACTCCATTCCTTGAGATAGAGAATAGCCATTTCGATTCTGCTGGTTTGATCGCCTTAACAAACTCTTTCGATTGCCTGTGTCCAGGGGATAAATTCCCCTCCCTAAGGAATTGTTTCATGCCCCAGTTATTGATACTCTCTTTCGCTGTGGTCATAGAGTGAGGTAATACCGGTTGTGGCCCGACAAACGCAGTATTAGAACCTTCTTTGGCTAGGCCATCCGCCTTTTCATTGCCATGGTGTCCTTTATGTGCTGGTCACCTTATTCTCAAACCTGAAAGAGATCCTATTGATAAGATTATAGTTTCCTCCACCAGTCGTGAGGTTGACAAATCTTTTTGTAATGCCCTAAGACTAGCCTAAAAACCACCCTAATTGCTTTACCAAGAAAAGAAATATAGAAATACAAGGCGTACGTGTCTATAACGAAATGCTGCAATTACAAAATGAGGTTAAATACCTAGGAATAATCTTTCATAGGAAATTAACCTGGAACCCTCATTTGCAACATACTATAGCAAAAAGTAAAACATCCTTAATGACCGCAAGGGCCCTAGTCAAATCTTGGGTATTAAAACTGGAAACGGCCTATTGTCTATACACGGCAATTATAAGACCCAAAATAACCTATGGATCATAATCTGGTGGAACGAAGCTCAACGAAAATTACCTACCCTAACATTAGGCAGCATAAAACGAGTTGCTTTGTAAACCTATGCATCACAGGGGCATTAGAAACTCTGCTAAACCTCCACTGAAAATATTTATAAAAGCTCATTTAAGCTCCAGAAACAATCAAATTGGATAGGAACTAAATAATTCGGGCACAGAACTATAATTAACAAAATCAGATACCCATTATTAGAAATGGGGACTGACGATATGATCCCGGAAACAATCTTTACATCATCCTACAAAGTCTCAACAGACTATAAAGGAGAGGAAGAATACAGGAGAGCATCAGACACAATGATATGTTACACAGATGGCTCCAAAACAAATGAAGGAACCGAATCGGGCATTGTCGTACAAGCTCAAAACATGACCAATATTATTCATTAGGGAAGTACACTTCGGTCTTTCAAACAGAACTACATGCCATCAATGCTTCTGCCTGGAAAATCTTAAAAGTGGTTACACTGACAAAAAATCCACATAAGATCGATAGCCAAGCAACCTAACATACGAAAAAAGCTTAGGGAATAAAACTGCAGCAGCGACAGTCCTGATACCTGATACTTAAATGACCTGATACTTCTAAGGAGAAAGATTGAGTCCATTGCACTGAACTAAGGAACTAGGAAGGTACAATAAGTCAGAAGGCTGCAGTGCCTGGGCAGCACTAACCCCTCTTCCTAGTATCCTTATTACCATACCATGGTAGAGTGGTTCTCTTCTTCTGTCTTCCTTTCACATTTTAGTAACCGGTCCTGTGATAGACCGGTATTGCCGCACTTATGAGGCGCTGCCTTTTCTTTTTATATTCCCATTAAATCGGGTGACCCCAGGGCAACATCCTAGGACCCTTCCTATTCATAAAATACAAAGCCTGCATTCCTGTTCATCCAAACAATATTATATTTTGCTGACGACACAGCTATCCTGCCATTAATCCTCCATCTACCATGAGTTTCTGATAATACAACAATTTTACGTGTAACTTGTATAAAATTATAAATGACTGTAGAGATAATTTAAGCAGTTTTACTTTTTGTGTGATATTGGAACGTTGAGACTGATGCAATTTTGCAACTCCGTTCACAGCAGAAAAAAGAAAAATATGAAAGGTTCAAGGATTTAAACACTTTCGGACAGTACACGCAGCTATAAAGACAGTAATTGCGGATGATTTTAAGTATAAACTAGACTGGCCCTAGGCAAATACAACAAAATTACCTTAAAAAGTTGGTTCCGGGACATAAATTTATAGAGATGAACAACTCTTAGAACCACCAATAGGCGTACAGGAGAGCGTGGTAAAGTTGGATCTGGACAAATGTTATTACAAAGAAAAACACTGGATAAAAGCACCAGTAGGAGGCAAGCTAAGAGATTTGTAAAGTTTTCAAAAAAGAAACGAACTGATTTGAAAAAAATTATATTCCTTTATACCGGTCACTGCCCTGTTTTACTACCAACTAAAGAAGACGGGCAGGGACTAAAACATGCCGATTTTGTCAGAAGAAACCAGAGACATCGGTAGGTATCCTTGTGAACGTAGGATAAGGCAATTTTCAGAAAGAGGTGCGCGAAGACACCGGGAGCTTGAAAAGTGTTTAGTTTTTTGAGAAAAAAAGCATTTCTAGGGTATGTTCAGAGTCATAGGAGTTCCAATACCAATACAGGACGCAGCCGTCGTCGCAGAAAAACTATTAGAATCCATACTCGACCCCCTCCAAAAAAAAAAAAAAAATTGTCATCTCAGACCGCCATAACCGTTTTTCTACATGATATTTTAATTACAACAGCGGAGAGGTTTGGACGATTTTTCCTTTTCACCTCCCTTGCTCGACCCACGTGCCTCTGGCGCATATCGGGTGCTCTGTATGCTGTTATATGGTATTTCAAATTCAAGGCAGTCTCCTGGTGGTTATATTCTTTTGAAAAAAGCTCACATAGCGTGTGAATATTTTTTGAGGAAGAAGAAATCAAATTAAATTGTTTAACAAAACAAATGAAATATAAATAGGTCAAGTGAATATTTTTTGAGGAAGAAGAAATCAAATTAAATTGTTTAACAAAACAAATGAAATATAAATAGGTCAAGCAAAAAAAAGCCTTATTTTGCCTCCTTTAACTTCAAAACAAAATTGTTACAAAACATTGTCGAACTGAATTTTTTTCCAATTTATTTATAAAAATTTGATCATGAAAATTCAGCTATTGGTTCTGGCTAAATTTGTTGTGCTGATAAATAAATAAATATCCCTCGCCGTCGGTTTTCGACGAAGTCCAATATTTTTTTTAAAACTCTTCTTAATTGAGTAAATAACTCCCGTGTCGGGCAATTCAGTCATCCGTTGATTGAATGGAAGAGGATGTCACATCACAAACACACATACACGGCCGCTGTATTCGGCCTTTTTCTGCCTCAATTACCAGACTAATTTTGTTAACCCGAGTGATCGATAAAATTCTACATGGAACGCAATTATTGAGTAGATCCTTTGCTTAATTTAAAAAATTAAGTTTAAAAACCATTGACAAAACGCTAATCTGTAGGCCGAGCGGCTTTTTATGTAGTAATTTACCAATAGCTTTTAATCAATTTTATTAATTTTTTTAACCTCGAGGAGGTTGTAAAAAAATGACGGGAGTCTTATTTGAATAATAGAATTGAGCTACCCGGAACGAATACATTAGCATGAGTAATGCAGGGGATAAAAAGAAATAGGCGGTTGTAAAGCGTGAATTTCTGACCTATTTCATACACGCTATGCATTGTTTCTTTTTGCCTTTATACAAATTAAAATGGCATTTATTGGACACAATTTCTCAGAACTCGCGGCAGTGTCTTCGCGAGTTGTTAAAGGGCCATTATAATTGGAAAAAGGCTTATGAATATTTCAAGAGCCTGGACGTGTCCAAACAGCGGGTTTAGACGGTCCCTCACCGAACAACAGGCAGAAATGAGCGTCGACACAAGAGACGAAAACATTTTAATCTTCGTTTTATGAATGTTCTGTAAAATCTATCACTTTTTGGGCTAAGAGAATAACGATTTGTGATAATAAATTCGGTTTTTTTAAACAGCGTAATACGAAAATCCGTTCATCAACTCTCTGATATTAGTTCGACACCTCGTCTTTTCTACCAAACCACATCATCCTGAAAGTAATCATGATAATCCTCCGGTCGAATTTGTTAAGAAAGATAACGACTTTAACAACCCGAGAGTTGAGCTTGTAACTTGAGTATTTTCCGATATATGCTTTATTCCTACGACCGCTCATACGATCCATCTTCATTGGATGTTTCCAATAAATAATACTTTTTAATTATTCAGAAATCGTGAGATGCGGTCTGGTGTGATCTAGGTTTCAGAAAGACATTTTCTTTATCGTGCAACGTTCAATCTTTATTCAGACCATCTTCAGGGCCTGGGATTTACAAACATTGTTTAAATTTAACAAATACTTGTAGGATGTGGAAAAAAGTTACACCGCAAAAAATATATTTTTATATTCAATTTTCAATTATATTCAATTCACTAGTGAGTAGAAATACTTTGATTGAATATAAAAATATATTTTTTGCATTGTATAAATTCACTTTTTCCCACATCCTGCATGTATTTGTTAAATTTAAACAATGTTTGTAAATCCCAGGCACTGAAGATGATCTCACTAAAGATCGAAACATTGGCAGGTAAAGAAAATATCTGTCTGAAACCTACATCACACCAGACCGCATCTCACGATTTCTAAATAATCATAGACTAACGGTCTCTAATCACCACATACTTTTTAATTGTTTTATTAATAGATTTATAGATTTATTTATTAAAACTGTTCAAATGAGACCATATATTAATTTTACAATGGCTAATTTTAATAATAAATACACTTTAGTCTACTCATTACAGTCACGGTTTACATAGCCGAGTTCACCACCAAAGTTTTACAGAACTAACTCAAGTAGATTTGTCGTCTTATGTAGCAGTAATTAAATTCACTCTTTTCCGAATCAAATTAAATTTTTGCAACTTTTTTTACAATATTTTTAAAAAGACAGTTCCTACTTACAGTAAGTTGTTTTCAACGATCCCGATTTCGGGCCTACAACTCACCAACCATGTCTCTCGGCATGGATTGATTGCAAGACTGAACCCCTGGTCCCCCGACCATCACGACGTTCCAATGAGAAGCTGGAATTTTATTATTATTATTATTTTAAGAGGGTTCGCAACATCAGAGGTCATATGAACCCTCAGGGTGCTGGTGTTTTTGAAAAAAAAAAATTTGTAAGCATGTTTTCTTATATTTCGACCTCAACAGTTAATCTTTTGATTTTTCCTTCTTGAAGGTGGGATAATAGGTCATCTCAAAAAACCACAATAATTTTTATCCACAGAACAATTTTTTTTACATTTTTATTGCATGGATTGCAAGACTGAACCCCTGGTCCCCCGACCATCACGACGTTCCAATGAGAAGCTGGATTTTTATTATTATAATTATTTTTTTACGAGGGTTCGCAACATCGGAGGTCATATCAACCCCCAGGGTGCCAGTGTTTTTGAAAAAAAAAAATTGTAAGCATGTTTTCTTATATTTTGACCTCAACATTACACAGAACTTTTTTTTTTTTTTACACTGGCACTTTTTTAAAACTGTTATAAAATATTAATGACTGACGACCACTTTTTTAACCATTGTAAGTAGTGACGAAATAATGATAACCATGTTGATATAAAAATGTAAAAAAAAAAAATATTTGTTCTGTGTACAGGCGTTAACTCACCTGAGGGAGGATTAAAATAAATCCGAAACGTTTGGATAAAAACTGGTTGTGGTTTTTTGAGATGACCTATTATCCCACCTTCAAGGAGGAAAAATCATAAGATTTGTAAACATGTCGGGTAAGAATGCAGGGCCGCTGGATTCGAACAAATGTTTGAACATATCAAAATTTCAGCATCATTGGAGTATCAATGGGTATTGTTACATCTTACCGATTTGAAAGTATGTAGTTGTAATGTACTGAAAATTAAAAAAAAAAAATGTTTTTTGTATTGTTTAATTATCAGGGTGTACTACAAAATTGCCAGCAGATTCTACATTCAAAATGGAACCAAAAGGTCCTTATTAATTATAGTCCAAATCTCAACAGTTTTGAAGTTATTCCCCTTTTTCGGATTTTTTAAGATTTCAAGACTTGCTTCGAATAAACAATGATAACTCCAAAACTAAAAGGTTTTACACAAATCCGTTCATACCATTGAAAACTACGTTAAATTTCTAATAATATTCAATCAATACTAAACTTGTAAAACGTTGATGAAATAAGCGTTTCTGTAGCGAAAAGTTTGACACTAAAACACAGTTGTTAGGTGTATTGATGTTATTTAATTCTTTTATCAATTCTAAAGAATTGTTGATGCCGGATGTAGGTTAGAAATAATAGAATAGATAAATAGAAAAGGTTGTTGTGAATTTTAATTGTAAGTTGAATTGTAATTGTAAGTTTTCTGGCATGGGGAATTATAATTATACTGTGAGTAGGAACTAACTTTTTAGAAAGATTGAACAACACACTCACTCCACCTATCATTTCGACTTTTTTTACAATCAGACAATCAGAGTCCAGCGTATCCCCCTGCATTCGAACACGGACGTTGGGGCTACCGATTTTAATTATTTTAAATTTTTCTTGCAAATCTCATACCAGAAAGTGTTAACATGTTTGAACGACCTGTGAAACCATGCGAACTTATTGGTTCAATATGAGGTTATAAAGTTGTAACTAAACAACTGTTTGTGCACATTTTTTCCTTTCTTAAAATTTTCTTAAAATTAAAAAAAAAAAACGCGGGTTCGCCCCAAAAGTCGTTTAATCAGGTCTTTGATATGTTTTGAATATGGTAATCTTTGATTAAGTGCGATTTAAATTTAAAAAAATAAAATTCTGCACGGATACATACACCACTTTTCAATAGGTCTTCGTTTTAACAAAGAGTGTTATTGCTAGATGTCGTGCTATGTTTATGCAAAGCCCTTAAATTTCGAACAACGTAATTTTTTACTCGATTACCGAAGTAAGTTTATGATAGAGTCCTTGGTTCCTATTACATACAAGCTCAGTGAAAGCAATTAATAATTTTCAAAAAGGAGCCGCTAGGACCTTTCAGCCTTGCTAGCTGGGAAGTGAAAGGCAAAAATGTTACCTAACGGATAGTCAGGGAGTGGCGCATTATTTGTAATAATATCATAAATTATACGATTGAATTATCCATGCAATAAATAATCAACGGGAGTATTCAAAAATGTAAACCGCTGAGACAAAGGATCCTGGTGTGTTTATTACTAAAATAATTATGAACTTCGATTGAATAGGCAAATAATTTGTATGTTATATAAACAAGAAATGTCCGAACTATTTATAATTTGGTTAATAACAGACAGACGAGAAAAGAGAAGATGGTCTTTAATCTTAAAAACGTTGCTTTTCGACTTGCATTAGAACGTCGTAGGTTTGAAACTTAGCCTGTTCTCCCGAAAAGTGTGAACGTATAACTCAGACTTGAATAATTCTGCATCCCTAATCACGAGTGGCCGAATTTCCCGTTAATCGGGCCTTTCTTCACGTTTCCGGCCATTTAGGAGATTAACACCCTTCGTGAACAAACACGCGAAAATACAGATAAAAGCCTGGGGAGCGGAACCGTACCAGGGAATGGGCGTTAGGATTTTAAGACTGATTTTTAATAAATTCACTTGTTTTATGCAATCTGTGATAGAGCAGTTAATCCAGCTACTAATCAGACAGATTACATTTTAATAAATTAATCAATAAATCTAAATCCCTGATGTGGATAGTTTGGAGATTGGGTTTATTGGGTTATTACACTATCTGGGTGATATATATTTGATTATTTTATTTTGTTTAGATAGTTGAATGTTTTTTTAAAATAAGTTCAAATTATAAAAAAATTGTTTTTTGCATTAGTACATAATAATATAAGAGTGAAAGAGGGTAATAAAATTAAGTTGTTCGGTCGGGCCAGATTCACTGGTTTGGCCCACACGCAAGAATTCCATTTTCTGTGATGGATTTTTACAATGTGCGCTGTGAAATTACACAAGGTACTTCCACTAAATAGGACAAAATGGCGAAAAGGGACTGCCAATCAATATAAGCGAGAAGAGGAAGACCACGATGATCAGAAATAACGCTGGTTACTCTATAAATCTTTGCCTTGCTTGGAAGTCAGTTAAGAATAAGATACCCGTTCATTGAAAAAGTTAATCGTAAGTCGCAGGAACTAAAGGCAGAACTAACAAACCTAGGACGTGTTAGGACTACAATGATACTGCTGACTGGAGATTAGACTCAGCAGCAGAAGGATCAAGCTTGTCCAGATAATGCTTGGTAGAAAAGGAAACCTTCTCCTATGCAGGCTGAGATTCCTACTCCAAGGAGAGGAAAAGCCAAGCCTGAAAGATCGATACACACATAAGAAAGCTTTGGGATCTGGAAAAAAGTCTTAAGCTTAATATATTACAATTAATTAAGGTTTTTAGTCGAGATGAAAAAGTCAATGGCACGAGCGGGATTCGAACCCACGATCTTCGGCTAGATACGCCGCTGCTCTACTACTTGAGCTATCGTGACCTCGATCCGCTCGGACATTAACTTCCTATCTCAACCGCACCTTTTGAATTTTCCCTCCTTAAGCTTAACCTTGAAGATCTTTAGAGAGTGATGGGAATTGTCGCGGTATCAAGGTAATAAGGACTCCTTTTAACCATTACTACCTTCCGTAATACCTTCCAACCCTCACCCACTTATCCATCATATCAACGTAAACCAAGACAGGCATATCTAAATCTTCTATTTATTCTATTCACACAGTTCACTCAAGCATGTAGCTTTGCGGGTCAGTACAATAACCTCATCTAGAAATGTTTTTTGTTTCTTATACTGAAAATATCAATCAATCATCTCCATTCGGTAAGATCTGCGAGGTGTACCTGTAATTTTGGCGTTACCAACGGTTTTTTCTCCATAAATTGTCCAAGGAATTCCAGAGGATACCAATCAGCCTTGAACCCTTTTGCGGCATACCAAATTGCTAAAAACGTGCATCAGACAATGGACAAACTAGGCACTGCAGCCTCTGGAGATATATGGATTCCAGAGGAGGCAGAAACAAGCCTGTTAGGATATTTCCAAGAAGAAGAAACTGCGGAATATGGTGGACCAATATTCAGAGGTCGTAAAGACACATACTCTTTGTAATCTTCAACTTTTAACCTTTACGGTAAACACTTGTCATTGTTTCAGATCACAATTTGTTAAACCATTATGTTTAAATTTTAGATAGCTCTGATTAAAAGTATTGGTAAAACTATATCAAAACAAATTTTTGTCGCCTTATTTATTTTATTTGCGTTTTCAAATTAAAATTTAATTTTTCAACCGATATAACTTTCAATGTTTCAAAGTTGTATTGTTGTAAGTCATAAACAACTAGGAGAGGAAAATCTTAAATCTGTTCCTCACTTGCTGGAATCTTATCATTTCATTCACTGAACTAAGTTAATTAACTATTTCTGGTAGCATACATTGAATTAATTACGTATTATTTATCAACATCCATCTAAATTATTGGATTTAACATTAAAAATATAGCAGCATAGGAAAGTAACGTAATAAGACAAAAACCTTTTTGAAGCTTGCTGAAAAAGTAGTGTGTCTAATTTACTCTGTAACGAATCAATTTATTCCAGTCAAGAATACAATATAATAAAAAAAAAATAGATAAAGGAAAAACTGGTCCAGAAACTTTCTTAGCTGAAAACTCAACTTTAAGCTTAACCAAAACCAAAAGACAACGGTATTACTCTACAGTTTACATAAAATGTTCAATGTTCTTAAGTATAAACGTAATGCTGTTATAAGATCAAAAGAGTCTAACGTGGAATGACTCAAATTATCTTTTGTAATAAAAGTTAACAACGGCGACGTTGAAATAATATTTAATATGACTTTACTACACACATCAAACACGTAATTCACTCTGAGGAACGAACAACAGCTTTTCCTCTTTCTCTACCTCCTGTCTTCATAAAGGAAATTTTATGTTCTTTTTACTTTACTCAAAATAAATACTTTTTTTTTAATTTACTCAAAAATTAATAGTTTAGGAGCAACGACTAGATTTATGACGAAAACCGTAGATAGTTAAAAAAACATTAAATGGTGAATATCTACGAAAGAGTTGAGAACCATGATTCACACAAACTTTTTGTAGTTTGTGAAGCGATTAGCCCGACACCTGGTACATTATAAATTTTCAAAACTATACATCTTAAAGATGAAAGATTTAATGGTTTGTAAGTTAGCTATGTATGATTTTCAAAGTTGTGAGAACTTTAGGGCCGAAGGCCGCGTATGTGCCCGGTATGTAGAGAAACGTTATTCGATGTGTCCCACCTAATTGGAGGATGCAACTCCTTGGCTCTATATAGAGAGAGTATAGGATTGCCGCCCGATATGAGCACGGCGAGTATTTGGGTCCCTTGTTTCGAGTTTTGGAGGAAACAGGTTTATTTTGTATATTACTGATGCGGGCAGAAGATTATTAAAAGAAATGTGACATATTAAATCTGATGTTAATTCACTAAATTTGAGAAGTGATATCAATAACATTAGCGCCCTCTACAGTTGCCTAATTTACTCCTTTCTGTCCGTGTTGTGTCAGCCTGTGTGTATTTAACTACAATTGGTTTCTCTCATTTGGTTACATATACATTATTGTTGGTTTTACTGTTATTATATTTTACGGGGTCGATGGGGTACTCGATATTCCGCCAAAAACGAGTCACACATTCACTCTAATAAATACATTCACTCTCAACACAAGCTAGGTAAACAAAACTATCAGTAATATGCCGAAGGAAGGATGGATTTACACTAGTAAGTTAGAGATCAGGGATCCGGTCATAAAAACAAGTAAGTTTTGTAAGTTATGCCAAGCTTTCAACCTTTATTGAGGTCTTCATTAGGGCTCTTCAAATAATTACAACATTTATAACTAATAATAGGCAACAATAATTATAAAACAACATTGGATAGTTTTTCGGATAAACATTAAAAGGTTGTGGATTCGAATCCTGCTCGTGACACTAACTGTATCAACTCAACCAAGACCTTACATAAAAAGGAAAATTAATTGAAGTAATTTAATCAATAGACCACTGAACATAATGGATTATATTTTACTTTTAATATTGTGACGAGTAAGTTATCCAACGTTTTTTGATAATTATTGTGTTACCTACTATAATTATTATAATAAAGGTTGAAAGCTCCCTGATCCCTAACTTACTGGTGATATCCAGACCGTCGATTCGTCCTTCCTTCGATATAGTACTGATAATTTTGTGTACCTAGCGTGTGCTGAGAGTGAATGTATTTATTAGCGTGAATGTATGATGCGAGAGGGTCTGTGGCGGAATATCGAGTACCCCATCGACCCTCCATTAGGTTAGTATAATGTGATGGAGGAATATCGTGTGTATCACCCTAATTGAATGAACGGTATGTAACTAGGAGTGAATGTATTCAAGAATGAACGTAAGCACGAATGGGTTTGGAACTGCATGCGTTGGGTGTTGAATTGACCTAGCTGTTGACAGCACCCCGGCCCAACCTCGGCAGCTGAACGGATGACTGAGGTCTGCTCCCGGACTATCGACATCCGGGGTGGGTGATTCTTGTGTCTTCCGGCGATTTACTGTAAATAGCAAAAGCTGGAATAGGCTCAACTCGGCACATGTTTGTATGTATGTACTGAGCGGATTTGAGCCTATATAAATCCAAATTCAAAAAATAGAAAACCTCTTCCTCTACAATACGAATCAAAGAAATCATTATTGCAAAAAGGTAAAAAGCGTTAAAAACGATAAATAACAAAAAAATTTGAACCGCATATTAGTGTAAAACTTCTTTAATGACAAATTTACATAACAAATGTAAAAATTATGCCAGCAATTAAACAGACTTATGTCAAAGTACTTTCAATAATGTATTATCACCTCTACATGTTGAAATACTGAAATGCATATGAAAAAGATGGATAACAAAGTTAGGATTAACAATTTCGATCAAATGTTGTTAAAATCTTGATCTTCAGCTCGAAATATACCAACATTTTAATAAAGTTAATTTAGGAACCTAACCTCGATTGTTGATGAAGGATCGAAACCCTTCATCCAACCTGTATGATCAACTTCAAGAAATCTTAATTAGAAGTTAGTTTTATCGAGTTCCACTAAACTTGACATCAAAGTTTCACTGTGCTGGCTTTTTTAAAACTTTTAACGGCCATTGCGGTAAAAGAGATTTATTTATCCCCCGAGAAATAAATAGCCGTCCTCGTTTTCATTTCCTGTTACTTTATCGGTTTATTTCATTCGCTCCGTGAAGAATTGTAAGAAAACAGATGCCAGCCTTGAAAGCGGAGCCAAATTTACCTTAATCTAGCCCGTTGGTGCCATTCATCGCGAGCGGAATGGGCGAACTATGAAAAACATGGCAAACTCGCCAAGGGCCGACATGAATTAATCGGGGCCCGAATACGGCCGGTCGTCGATAAACGGTTGGATGTGTTGATGCATAAAAAAGTGGGGGGTCAGAGTCATGCTGTCTACTAGGACAACTCCCACTGCTACATACCGATGTACCGACCGTTTTATTTTTGGGTTAATGTTCGGTCAAGGCCTTCAATGGCGTTTCTTGGCAAGAATGTTATCCACCTTCAACGTGATAATGAAACCAATGTTCATACCGGGAATGGAAACATAAAAACAAAGTGGATTGACTTCGCTCAGACTGTAGATACAGTCAAAATCATTACTGCTCGTACTATCACATCATAATCAGAAAAATATTACTAACAAGAAGATAAGTGGGATCAAATAATTTAAGGAAACGGTTTTTGATGAAACTAGATCGCAAAATATCTAGACAATTGTCCTTCTTTTCTTGCCGATGGGGCCTTAAGAAGAAAGAATTTTTCTGCGCTCCACCTGCATGACTTCGCCCCTCTGCAGATCATGAGAAAATTCTTGCGCTTCTCTAGTACCCATTATATCCCCCCCCCATATCAACCAACTTAGGATAAAGGATCGGATGCTGAAAGGAACGGAAAAACTTCCACAAAATGTGTGACTGAATTGGATCGCGGTGGCCTAGTGTTAGTCGGACTCATTTTTATGCTCCCGCACGTTTATCCTCCTTCCTTCCTGGCGTAGGACCAGAAGATAATGAAGAACAAGTTTTTGCGTCTTTCTACACACTCCGACGGTGCACTGTATCTGCTCTTCACATATCAACCAACATGGACGTGGATGGTCACTACAGGCGTGGTATAAAAATATTTTAGGCCACTAAAGTAAAAAAAAAAAAAAAAAAAAAAAACTATAACATTTCCTCGATTTATATTGTCAAATAAGGAAGAGAAGGTAATCAAGAGTCAACATAATTTGAAATTAGCTTACAGCTTCTCTGCCATTCTCAAACTGACCGTCAAATCTGAATTATACAAAAAATTTATATCAGCATAATATTCAATTAATTAAGGTTGTAAGTTGCGATAAAAAAGTCAGTGTCACGAGCGGGATTGGAACCCACGACTACCACTCAAGTGATAGAGTAGCGGCGTATTAAGCCGAAGGTCGTGGGTTCGAATCCCGCTCGTGACACTGACTTTTTATCTCAACTTAAAACCTTAATTAATTGAATGTTATTAATTGGTCAAGCGGACCACGAAAAATAGTGAATATAAGCATAATATTTAAGTAAATCTATCCTGCCAGAATTGTCACTTATGCATTTATTAATTCACTAAAAGCGTTTAAATCGAAGGCAGCCGAAAGTTGGGGTTTTAAATTAACAAAACGCAATTGTCAAAAAGCGACATATCGCCAATCTGCCGTGTGATGATTGATGGTTGAAAAGAGATGGCTTTCACGCGAGTCTGGAATTTTGGTCGGAAATATTTCTGCAATGTTTTCTCTCTCGCTCGATTCGATAAATCTCGACAGAAAATGTCCCGCCAAAATAACCGATTTTGTTTTATAGTAGTGATTTACAGTAGAGATTATTGAGCATATACACCCAGTCAAGACTTGCAAAATAAAATTCCTTCATTTTTTTGATTAATGAGATCAACCCCGCTCCCAGAAATATGTTACATTTCCGACAAGTTTATAAAGCGAAATAAAACCAATCCAGTATTAAGTATTTAGGAGGACTTCGTGACATTCTAATTCGTGGGAAACTACTATTAATTTTATTTAATAGACGACCATGTTGATGTTGTAAAGCAAATACACTGCCGATCAGGCATATAAACTTTGCCGAAAATTTGTGTATCTACACAGCCCGTCGTAAAAAAACTGATCACTTGATTTTTGCACGATTGCCAACTTTGGAAATGCATATTTTCTCAGTTTTTTAAGTTACACACCTGGAAGGGGTCTCATTTTTTGGAAACTTTTATGCTGAACATGATGGCTTTATAAGTGTTTTTCTAACATCAGTCATTCATTAATACATTCAAAAATTCTGGAACATTAATTTTCGCCGTTTATACCAAAACTTCGCGATTTTTGAGAAAAAAACGTGGTTTTTTACGTATTCATGGAAAAAAACCGATCACTTTCGAATTTACCATAGATAAATCTATAGTTTCAGTACGTTATACGAAGCGAAACTGCGACAACAGTTATGAAATGGGAAGAAAAAGTTAAATTTCCGTGATGAGGTAAACAAGTAGTCATCACAGCAGATGCATTCCGCATCCCAAAAGGTCAAATTAAGAATTGTCGTTTCCCTGTTCACTTTTTAAGGTCACTGAAGTCACCTAGAAACTACAAATTTACAACCGACGTGCTCTTCGAACTTAGTATACTTGTACATAGTATAAATATAACACCGATAACACCAACAGAGCTACCACATCATCCACTACAACAAATATTTGCGGATCCACCAACATCTAGGAACGAGAGAACATTAAAAAAAGAAAAACACCCGGCCTGCCAAACAGCTGTTGTCTTGTTTTCTTCTAGTCAATATTAATTAACGACATAAATTTCTAAAACCTTTTACTTATTTATAAATTTACTTTTGCGGATCACCAACGCACGTGTTTAAACTTATTATGTAAATGTATATGTAAAATTTATTATGTAAATATTTACAATTAATTTTCGCAGCAAAAATGTACCATCTCGTACTATAAAGTTAAACAATTATTCCAATCTCTCCAACATTAAATAATTACACGTATAAATGTTGTATTTCTATGTTAATGCTATTCGAAAATTTAATTTATTTTCTTAGGAACAGCAGACCTCTCATTGGTTTTCTTGCCATCTACAGTTATATCTACTTACCAAATTATCCAAGTTTAAATTCTAAGGAGGTTGAAGCTGGATAATCGCTTCAGTTTAGTTTGTTTTAATTTTAAAATTCGATCTTACTAAGATTATCCTTGTAAAAACGTTGGAATGAAAATATTCTTTGTGAATTAAAGCCCTTTAAATATTTAAGATTATTCTATTCATAGTGTTGTATCTACAATCATCCAAACTTTAAGAAATAACGGCTTACAATTAAAATGCGGCCAAATGCCGACCTAAAAACAAAATCTTAAAGCAACGCATTGCTAGTAATATGCCGTTTTGCTGACTGTCCAGTTACCTGGTCCGTCTAGTCTCGATTGTTTTTTGTTATGAAACGCTCCCACATTTTGCCATCTTGTTTAAGTAAATAAATTAACAGCTAACCGCCAATTGTTAAATTTGGCTGCAGATTTTTTAAACTGATCAATTGACAATGCCATTATGTTATAGAATATGTAACCGATTTTTAAAAATATTTTTTTATTACCAATTGGCCATTACTCTATTATAGGGATTAACCGGGGCTCCCCGTTATTTTCTTATTTCTTTTTATTTTCTTATTAAAAGGTTTTTTAAATTTAAACTTGATTAAAAACAATCCTACGTTAATTTTTTTAAGATTTTAAAATTTTCCTACATCAGACAGTTGGTAAGCCTGGGCACCGCCAAACGGTCACGCGTTAGAGATTCTTCCTAACTGAAGCGTTTTATGATTTGTGCAGTCGTTTTGACATAAATTTATGTAGAAAGGATTTCTAGTAGAACAAATTCGGAGGTTTGCGCGCAGATGATTTTCCAACGTACTTTATTCCCGTGTAACGTTAAATAATGTTTGTAACTAACCTGATTTCGCCTCCGGAGGAAGTTGATTCCATTCGACTTGGATCTGGTTTGAAGGAGAGACGTCGCCGCGCAGTATCCAGAACGCACGGTGTGCACGCAGACGTATAAACGGGCGGGGCGGAACGACGCTATTTGCGTGCCGGAAAAAAAATCCAGTGGAGGAGACACGTACCGCAAGCCAGTTGCGTTTGGACTGAAGAAGTAAGCGAGAGGGGGGATGTCGGACCGATCCCCCCCCCCTTGAGATCATGCGCTTTCCATAGACACGAAAAGCTCCCCAACGTCAATTTCCATTTTTCATCTTTTTAAAAAAACCTAAAGAAACAAATTACTGCAATTGGATGGTAATGATTGATCAGGTTCCTTTGATAGATCGGACGCAGTCTTACGGATGTAGATGTAGATGTATCGGTCGGGGTGTACTATACTCGCCCTTTTCTATCTAGAGCTATTGTATCCCCTGTTACGTCCCTATAGCACCCCGATGAGTCCTGTTTCATCAAAGAACTTAATTAGTAGGCATAGGAGACCGGTTTCGGTGGTTGAATCTCTTCTACAGTCACGTTGTACATTCCAAAACACATCCTCCGGCGGACAGTGTGGCACCAAAGTTTGTTAGTAGGTGTGTTTGGTGTCTCCTCTGTCTCTCTGCTGTATCTACTATTACTATCTTGGATTATACCAAGTTTCTATAAATGTCCATTTAGGTTGCAGTGACCTGTTAAGAAGTCTGTTAGATTCGCAGTTTTTTCCTGCTTCCTTTGATACTATCTATCACTTGTTTCCTTCCTTAATGTGTTAGGTTGTTGGATTGTTGGTATCCAATGAGTGAATTTCATTGTTCCCTCATTTTCTTTTTATCCTTCTGTCGGAGGTACTCATTGATAGTGTGGATTCGTATGGCACAGACGGGTTATGGTCCTATCAGCGGTATAGCAGCCCCTTTACTTGCAAGGGTGACTGCTTTCTCTGTTGCCTTCTTTCAAATATCCTCGGACCCAGCAACTGCTTACAGACTTTGTTACCTACTATGTTTAATTCGGTTTTGCAGTTCAGCACCATCTTTGAACTAATGATATTTGAATGTACTTTCATGGTTGCTTGGCTATCTGACATGATAGCTATGTTCTTGTTTTTGTACCCTTTAGTTTTTTTGAATTGAGTACATCTCTCAATTGCGTGGACTCAGCTTGGAAGATACTGGTGTATTTTCCCACGGTTCTGAGTATTTGGTTCCGGGACCGAATACCCCTGCCCCTGTACCTTCTTGTGTTCTACATCTGTGTACCAAAAGATGGTGCCATTCTTAAAGGAACGAAAGGTGTTTTCCTTTCGTTGCCATTCTTTTTTGTTACCTAGGTATATTTGGAAGTTTTGATTGAATTCCAACATCCTGTTCATGTCGCCCGTTGGTGCCATGAGTTTCGTATTTTCGTGCTTTCTTTATTTTGTTGCTATCTCTCCATTTTAAACATTAATAAACAATAAAAAATAATGGTAACAAAATAATTAAACGTATATATAAATAATATTACCTAATAACTATAATTAAATGAAGTGTACAACTTACGAGTGACTTTATCGATTATCCTACACTAAACCAATGTGATAATCACCAGCATAGTTGTCAATTCAGGTGTAGCATGCTATAATGCTACATTGTGACATTTCGTATTGTGGTGTGCGGAATAATGAACAGAGTGCGGTTAAAAAATTCTTTATTACAATTGCGATAAAAGCTTGAATAAAAATTCACAAGAATAAAAAGTTATAGCGGAATAAACATGTTTTAGACTAAAAAAACTGACGGCTTTGTGTGTAATGTGTAAAATATGTTTATAAACTAGCATTTAGCAATAATAATAATATCAAAAATTCGAAGTTCTAATTACAGAAAAGGAATAAATTTTATAATTTAAAATGTTTTTTTTTTGCATACATTTGGCCTTATAAATGAAGTATTTTAAAAGGATAAATTAAAGCTTTGGATGACAATAGGATAGATTAGTTTATGAGTGATGTTTGGAATCGGAGCTTTATAGCACTCAGAAGGGATATAGCTAACCTAAGATAGGAGGTTTAAATGTTAGGGCGTGAAATAACCTTAGCCGTTAAAACTCCCTTAAAAATTAATAATAATATATATATATTACGATTGTTCGGTCGCGCTGTTAATTTTCAGGGGCCCCTTCCCGAAGAAAAAGTGTTGCCAAAGCGCACTCTGTTTGAATTCGATTAATCGACCGTTCGCCTGTTGTTTTCAGTTGGCAAAACTGCATGGCCGTACTTTTTAATTTTCTCACTTTTCCTTCTGTTTTCCTCACCTATTCTTCTTATACTTTTCGCCTCTTCTTGTTATGCTGCTTCAGCCTCTGTTATGCCAATAACCATGCGAGAACCTAGAACCCGAAACGAGAGGAATCTCTGTTTGGGTGGAATTATTTCAGTTCATTCTTTAGCCACTCGTTTCACCGCTTATAATTCTCCCCTTTCTTTTTAAATTTGATATTTTCACAATCCACTACAACTGCGTTATATCAAAGAATGTAAGACCACTGCTAAATATGAACCGCTTCTCCACCAGGTCATTTGGAATTTCAAATCCAATCCTCCAGCCTAGAGAACGAATCGTCTGTCTGTTGCCCCTTCGGGGAATTTAATTGCCGACAGAGCACGAGATATGATTGATGACTCGAAATACCGAATACGAACTTTGAATAAACACTGAAAGTTGTCCGCCTTTCCTGGAAGATACCCGTGTCTAAGCTTTGCTCTGAGCTTTTATGTAATTATAGAACAGTAGAGATTGTCACTTCAATGGAAGCTTCTGGGAATTTTCTCCTGGGACTTGCTAAATTCGGTGTCACTGTTGTCACATGCGCTGGAACACAATATAGGAGGAATATAAATAATTCAAGATTGATTAGTTCCGTTAATTCATTAATATTTAGGTTAGCCCCTGATCACTTATTTAATATACTCATTTAATTTAAAATGTCCGACCTGTGCCGTTCACGGTGGCAATCCATAATCGAAAAATAGGACAATGGCGTGCTTTTACACGACATCATCAATGCATTGACTCAATGAACCCAGTTCTAAGAACGACTGGGCGATCGTATGTAAATTTATTTTTAAATATGCTTTCGCTTAGAGTGCCACACTGACATAAAGATGAGATTCCAATAATGCTTTCCTTGCACCAATTTTACACTGCTGCTGATGATGTCCGTGCGCATTTAAAATTGGAATGGTACACTTATTGGCGATATTCAGGTCGGATCGGTGATTGGTGCGCTTGGAATCCAATTAAGGACAATGGTTGGCCCTCGGGCGATCAATTCACCTGTGTTTCCGATTGAATCCCCCATCAGCTGGAACAACATCATACCGGTTCTAAGTGAAATTAATTCACTTTGCACAATTCAAGCTGATAGCTTCTGAGGCTAATTGGCGATTACTGATTACTAATTTGTATAAGGTCAAATCTGCGCATTCATGTGCATATGCATATGTACGGAGTTGAGTAGATCCCTTTTTGAAGTGCACCGGCAATTCCAGCTTTTGTAATTTACAATAAATTACCGGTAGCTTTACCCACCCTAGGTGTGGGGGGTCTTTTCCGTCCACCCACCGAGATGGGGTTGCGGGTTCTGTTAGCTAGGTCACATCAGCATCCAAAGCAATCCGTTTCTAAATTCAAATTCACATTCTCACTCATTTATAAATAATTCTTTCGTATTTAAAATACCAATCACCCAATTCGCCTCAATTAGGGGAGGGGTGGAGTACTCAGCATTCCTCCATCACACTTTTCATCTATTATCCAGGGTGTCTGGCGATAAGTGTCGAAAATTCCAGGTGTTTCTACTCACCATACGCAACAAAATACTTCCTATAAACCCTTGGCCCAATCTCAACGGTAAAAAAGTAATTTCAGGTTTTTTTTAATTTTTCGACTTAGGTCCACTAAATTGCTTATGAACTTCAGAATTACTGACTGTAGGAAAGTCTGGTTGTGCCACCTGAAAGAACGTTAAATGTTCTGTAAGAAAACCTATGTACATTGCAGAATTGATGGAAAAGTTCTGCACGAAAAATTCTGACAAAAGAAAAATGTTGAAATTTGAAATTTTTTGAAAACGTTGGATTGGTGACTGTTAATAACTACAAACTCCTGGAGTTTATCAAATTCCCTCAAAAGTTCCCCATTCCATTAGCTTCCAGCGGTAAACCCAACTTTTTGGATTGCTCGTCTGGAAGGCACAAAAACTTTGCATTTTGTTGAAAAAACTTGTTTCGATATAGTCGGCATGCTTAACTTTTCCAGGAAATCCGCCTGGCACTTGAGTTGAGTTTGGCGCAATCCAAAAAGTTGGGTATACCGCTGGAAGCTAATTGAATGGGGAACTTTTGAAGGAATTCGCAAAGCTCCGGGAGTTTGTAGTTATAAACAGTCACCATTAACATTTTCAAAAAATCCCGAATTTCAGCGTTTTTGTTTTTTTCTGAATTTTTCGTGCAGAACTTTTCCATCAATTCTGCAATTTAAATAAGTTTCCTTACGGAAAATTTAACGTTCTTTCAGACGGCAGAAACCAGATTTTTTTAAAGTCAGTAATTCTGAAGTTTATAAGCAATTTAGTGGACGTAAGTCGAAAAATAAAAAAAAAACTCAAAACCTGAAATTACTTCTTTTTCTTTGAGATTTGGACAGGGGTTTATAAGACGTTTTTAGTTGCATGTGGTCAGCAGAAACACCTCCTGAAATTTTGGACACTTATCGCCAGCCATCCTGCATAGAATTACATCGTTAAAATAACATTATTTTTGGCAAACCACGTGCCAAATGACCGGACTGTCATCGAAACCGACTGGGGTAGATTAGCCGTTAGAGGAAAAATTCTAAACCTTCACAGCATTTATATGAGCATTAATTTCCCCGAAGTAATTTACCCCCCTTATCCCAGAGATAAAAGTCGAGCTTATCTCCGCCGGGACAAAAATGCTTGCACAGTGCCCATATCGCAGATAAACCCCGTTTGTTTTTGTCAAATTACAGTGAGTTTTGATTATCTTCCCGTTCTATTCCCCTGAAAGCAGTTTCGCCTTCGCTTTTCCAAGAAAGCAACGTTTATCAACCGCTCCAGTACAAACATTTGTGGACATCAATTCTGAGTAGATCGCTTTGCAGTTTCGTGGGCTGGAATCATAACCCGGAGCAAACATGAAACCCCGATATGAATATGGTAATACGAAGTGTATTAAGAATGCTGTTAAAAGCCCCGGAGGAAAATTCGTGTTTCAATTTCATTTCCAATTCTGATACCAATTCTGAACAGTGAAAAATCGAGGTATTGAAAATTTCATGTGAACCGAGCCCCCCTCTTGTAAAATCCTTTTTTCCCAACGAAACAATTGAATCTAATACCAGCTACACATCATCCCCTTTAGGAAACATTAAAATACAAATTTGTAAGTAAAATTGATAAAATATGTATGTCTGAGTAAGGTAAACAATTCTAACAGCTTATTAAATAAATATGCTTTAAAAAAAAGTGAATTAAAGAGAACTGTTAAAATCCCATTATACTATAAAAAACGACCACGCCCTCTGCAAACAGTATTTTATCTTTTTAATTAATTAGAATTAAGTGGGCCATTTAAAAAACACCGTGCTTAAGAGCAGTGAAAAGTGAAAAGGTAAAAATTGTCCTAACGAAAATGTAAATCTTAATCCATGTGATTATTTCAAACGCTTTAAAAACAATTAAAAAAATGTTTCTTAATTCAAAAGAGCCAAAATCAAGGCCCACAAGCAGATAATGTTTTTAATTATAACATCAAGCACTAATATAAATATTTTTTTAACTAAATACACCCAAAGAGAAAAAAACCAGATACTAAGATTTTATTGTTTATTTCAAACTGTATTAATTTTTATCTTTAATTCAAATAATTATTCTTTTTATGTAAGGTCTTGGTTAGATGAAAAATTAAGTGTCACGAGCGGGATTCGAACCCTCGACCTTTGGCTCAAGGTTCAAATCAAGAGCCCGTCGTGGGTTCGAATCCCGCTGACACTAACCTTTTTCATCTCAACCAAGACCTTACATAAACAGAATAATTACTTGAAAGAAGAAATTTGATCAAATAGACCATTGAACATAATCGATTTTATTTTTATATTAATTACAACATATTTATTGCAATGTATCGCCAATTAAACGAGATCAGAAATAAGTGGTAAAAAATATTTAATTACGATTGTTTGAAAGAAAATTCACGAAAAAACCGGAAAATCATTTAGTAATTAGCATTTTACTAACAATTTATTACCTAGGTTTTCTCTCATTAACGGTGATTATTATTATTATTAAATTTATTAAAGTTCGTGGTCCGATTGACCGAATAACTTTTTTCAATTAATTAATCTTTGTGTAGCGTATTGATTGAGATAAAAAGTGATTTTTTGAAAAATGGTAAAAAGGAGGGAAAATTCGAAATGTGGGGTTGAGATGGGAAGTTAGTGTCCGAGTGGATCATAGTCACGATAGCTCAAGTGGCGGAGCAGCGGCATATTTAGCCGAGGGTCGTGGGTTCGAATCCCGCTCGTGACACTAACTTTTTCATCTCAACACGACCTTACATGAAGATTATTATTATTATTATTATTAATTTTTAAGGGCGTTTTAACGGCTAAGGTCATTTCACGCCCTAACGTCCAAACTTTCTATCTTAGGTTAGCTATACCTCTTCTGAGTGCTATAAAGCTCTGACTCCAAACATTCACTCGTAAACTAATTTATCCTATTGCCATCCAAGCTTTAATTTTTCTTTTTTCTTTTTAAAATTCTTAAATTGGAAGGCCAGCTGTATGCAAAAATCCCATTTTAAATTACATATAAATTTTTTTGCTTTTTTTTATAAATTAGAATTGTGAATTTTTGTTCCATAATTTAAACATTTCCCATAGGCTTGTATGGCTAATAATAATAATAATAATAATAATAATAATGGATGTTTCATGAGATTCATATCAGGGGAACATGCAATCATTGTAGTAATCCCTACAACCTCGAAGTAATGGGTATCAACTCGAGTCCCCCAAGAAATGGAGGAATGGGACGACAGCTTCCAGAAGAACTTTCTCGATGTACCGTACTGCAGTGAAAAATCTATTCTGTATGAGAATCAGTTCAGTAAGGGCATGAATTTTGATCTCACTCCATACCTTATGTCTTTGAGCAAAGCGTTCTCCACGTCTTCAACGTACACTGTCCATCTGATTTTCAAAAACCAAACCGGCACTCATATGTGAAGAGAACAGTCCCCTCCATTGTTCAATTATCCAAGTAAGATTTGCGAATAGTCTCTACCCGATGCCTCTCCAGTAGAGAACCTGATGCAGGACGGAGAGACTAGGCTCGTTTCAGAGCCAGGAAAGGTTTTGGTCAAAGACTGCTCCTACGTTTTATTAGAGCTCATCCTTACATTTCGGACCGTTTGAAGTTATCTTTCAAGGAAACCGTTAAATGCCCATAGTGCGGTAAAAACAATAAAATGATCTTCTCTAGCAGTGGTTCATCACGGTCGACCACTACCTTCTCTTCGACTGAGAGTTCGGGTGCCCTAAACCGCTGTAGACCATTAGGGTCAAAATGTCATTTAACATTGAGGTTCTTTAGCGTGCGCACCTGGCACATAGGCCTATCACACGTTTAGATTCTTAACTTTGGATCGACTCACCTCCGCGCTCGGAAAATTTGCTTCATCCGTGAGGTTCGGTGTAGAAGCCGAGATCAAATCTCTCACGATTTGTCAAGTTCTTGCTTCACTTCCACCAATATTGTCCATTTTCTGGGCTGTTTTTAAAAGCGAATTAAAAAAATTCTATAAAATAAAAACGCATTAAACAAAAGATTAAAGACTCATACACGTGAATTATATAAGATATTTGAAAATTTTGAAAAAAGAGATCAAACAAAAATTTAAAACTAATCTTCAAAATTATTTGAAATCTGAAAACGATCGAAAAATATTTTTTCAGCGATTAAAAGAACATGCCATATCTACGGGCATAATGGGGAGCATTGAAGGCTGCGATTATTTTTGGAAGGGGTGGAATTTTTTTGCAAATTTCCTCAATATTAAGACCAATCTCTCGATTTGTCAAGTCCGGCATGCTTTTTAAGCACATCGGTGAGTTTTGTTTCACTTTATTCCTTCCACCAATATTTTCCATTTTCTGTGCTGGTTTTAGAAGCGTATTAAAAAATTCTATAAAATAAAAACGCATTTTTTTAAAATGATTAAGAAATCATAAACGCGAATTATATTAGATATTGGAAAATTACTTAAAAAAAGAACATTCCACATCTACGGGCATGCTTTTTAAGCACATCGGTAAGTTTTTGTTTCTCTTTATTCCTTACCAATATTTTCCGTTTTACGAAGGTGTCATTTACTATAGCAATGCTATCTTAGTGCGAGGTGCAATGAAAGCTAAATTTTGCACGAGTGTATGTATTTCCATATTTTCTTTCGCCTTTTTCGGTGACTACATCGTTTTCTTCAAATTTTGCAATGACGTCTTTAATTTTTTAAAAACTTTCTTAACCTGGTGAAATATCAACCATATAGAAGAAAGTTTGAAAAAGTAATTGTTTTAAGTAGTTTTTACACTGAAGCGATAGTTGTACTTTAAAACCCGTATGCTACTCAGCGCTTTAAAGAAAATCTGTTTTACGTTTGTTAATAAAGAATTCACATCTAATAAATCTAAAAAAAAGGAAATGATCAAAATGTATTAATGAAACCCTTAAATATAACCTCTGTCAGATGGTTAGATAAACCATGGTGTATTGTTTTTTATAAACTTTACTCATAATACAAACCTTTTCATCTTCAGTTAAGTAATAATTATCTCCGTATATCGTGATAGTGTTGTTGAAAAGGATTTAAGGAGGTTTTGTTTAAGCATTATAATTGATCATGACGGGTGCCGGTTGTGATGTAAAACCATGCTGCTGCGGTTTCGGCCTCGGTACAGCCAGTCTGTTGTGCGGCGTGGTCGAAATCCTTTCGTCGATATACTTCGCATTCGAGGCATGTGCCCGGTTGACCGAGGGTGTCGGTGTTCTGATGAGTCTTCAAGAGAGGAATGTGTGCCTAGGAATCTTGGTGGCCAGCGCGGTGAAACTGATCACCAGCGCGCTGCTCGTTATAGGCGTCAACGTAGGAGCGGCGACGCTAATCATCGTGTGGATTGCCTCTGCTATAACTGGTATCGTATTCTACTCGCTTGTATTCATTGTCGAAATGATAAAGATCATCGGTGGTGAGGGGACTCTGTTATTCTTTTTCTGTCTTTCTTGCTACAACATGGCAGCTGGGGTTTATGTTTTATTGATCGTCTTCAGATTCTTCAACGCCGCCTTCAAAGATGTAAACGAGAAAGGCTGTTCTCGATCAACCCTCTAAAAGTTCTCAATTAAAATAAAACTTTTAACGTTTAAATTAAACATTATAAATAACATTAACAATTAAAAAATTAAACATATGTATTTTTGTAAGAAAGAGACAACTGAAATTTTTTTGCAGAAGTACATACTACTTTTATTTTTTGGTTTATTCCACCTTTGGTTTTTAGTTAAAATTTAGCTATTTAGTATTTAAAAAAGGTGTAAAATTAGTTAAATTACATACTTATTTTAGGACAGAGGTGTCTGAGTGGTTGGGAGACCGACTCTACTTGCTTCGCTAGCGGTTCGGGTTCAAATCCCGGCACCGCCATGGAATTTTAATTAGTAATAACATAAGGCATTTAAGTGGTTTGACCATCGTCAGCAACACCCAACGGATATTTGGACGTTAAGCCCTCTTGTACAAAAATTACTTTACGTACACCGTTAGGCGGGGCCTAGATGACCAATTATATTGCGCAATATTACGAATTGCGCCATATATTTGACCGTTTAGGGCTAATATTGACGTTTGCTTAATGAATGAACGAAAGTTTGAGCGAGTTTGCTTTTTATTGCGTCATATTTTTTTCATTGCCCCGTGTAGGGTTAACATTGGGCAATATTTTCTAGTCTATGTCTAGCATTCGAAGGACGACTTCTCGCGCTTTTGTGTCGACAAAATAGCGGAGAAACCGGCAAAATTTAAGGGAGTACATCGGCGATTGTATACAACTGTATAGAGCCGGCTCTGTGAAATGTCAAGATTAGGGATAAAAAATAAAATTATCGCCTACGAAACATGGTTAACAATTACAAAGAGATGTTTCCAGAAGCAACAAAAGATGTTAAGAAAAAAATTAATTCTTTAAGAACCAATTACCCCTTCATACTGGTCTTGCTCACTCAAAAACATTAACACTTATGGGCAGTCAATATTATTGCGTGATCGGGATCAGGATGCATTCAAAAAGAGTAGTGTGCAATGTTATTGAAGGTCTAGGATCCGCCTTAAGCGGCCCATAGACGGTCAATATTATTGTGCAATATAGATTGCACAATAATTTGACTGTTGCCCCTTAACGTTCAGTAATATTGTACAAAATTTTGTTTGTGCAATGAACTTGAATAGTTTGAAGGCGATATTGAAGTTTGTGCAATATTTTCTTCAACCACGAGCACGTAATATTTTCCACTTGTCGATACTTCACAAACTGACTGATATTACGCAATAATGCCAACAGACGGTGCAATATTTTCCAGGTTGTACAATATATTTTCAACTTTTCGTCAATCATGCAATGTATTGCACAAACTTTCAATATCGTCTACACACGATCAATTAAATTGCACAACCCAAAATATTGTGCAATAATATTGATCGTCTATGGGCCGCTCAACAGGAAAGTACTGTTGCTGTTTTTATTATATTCGTTAGAATTTATGCAAAAACATCTGATGCTTTCGATTAATAATATTATACTACAATCGGTTTTATTTTTTAGAATTTTGATTGAATTATCTAAGAAATAAACATCTGTAAAACATGTGGAAAAATGAATTGTAAACTGTTCGGTACTGAATTAAAGTTTATTTATGAAGGTCTTCCCCTGTCTGAACTGCTCTTGTGTTTGTAATAGTAATAGCTTAGTATCAGTATCATCACAAAGACGGCGAATCCCAGAATGTATATGATGGAGTAGATGCAGAAGAACAGCAGCTGGAAGAGGTTCGCCACGGCGATCCTGACTACGGTCAGGCCCGCTGTGACCACGTTGCCGATGGTAGTCACAGCTACGGTGATTATTTCCATCGTCCTCGGAAAACCGTTTCTTCCTTAATTTTACGTTGCTTGTGCATTCGTGTTCAGTGTTAAAATGTAATTGTCAATCATATGGAATTGTATCCAATATTATTGCTTTTAGAATCATGTGTCTTGAACCTCTGGTTCTTCGATGGAACGAAACCGTTTTCTTAGGCTTTCGTACTGGTGTACAGTGGTAATGCGGTTATCCGCTATGGTGTCTGCCATTTGTGAATCATTTCAATTGACAACCAACCGCACCATGATGATTCGTATTAAATTTATATCCTTCTGCTATGACAGTAGTGGAAACTTAAGCTTTCCACTTATTCAGACTCCAGAAGCATATTTCTCGCAGCATAAACAGGCCTGTGCGATATTGTCAAGAAGAAGAAACTGTAGAACATTTCCTCTCTTGGTGGGTGAGCTTCAGACAAACAGGCTGTTGATGGCATGACCCCCAAAATCAAGATTACATAAACCAATATAGTAGAGGTAAAACAGACTGCGACGCCTCTCGGTTTATACCGATTATAACTGGTATACAGAATGTTCAAGACAAAGTATAGGTCAGAAGGTATAGGGGAATAAAGGACTATAATATGAATAAATCTTGAGCAATATGCCACGGTCTTTCATGCTGGGACGTTATTGAACACTGTGTCAAGGAAATTAAAAAGCTGGGTAATACCAATTGCTTGCGCCCATGGTGCAATATTCTCCACTGCCGCCTCCCGTAGGAGGCAGGGCCGAGTCCCAGTCCCGGTGTGGCTGATCATCCTCTCAGACCAACTATAGATCGTCGACTACGTGAACCATTACCTTACCTACTAGCTAATCTCATATGGGTTCATCCGAAGGTGTGAGGCAAAAGATCCCCCACTTTGTTTCTCAGAGATTATGCGGTATTAGACTCCCATCTACTCGGACTGCCAGGCAGCATAAGGGAAACTACTTCATCGGTAAAGTCCAAAGCCGTTGGGGTTAACAAGAAAATAAATTGGCCGAGGAAAGTTCAATAATGAAACCTACTGGTCCTGAAGCTTTTTGCGGCATACTACTGCCAAAACGTAGATCCATCAGGAAATGGATTAAGAATAAGCTCTTCGTTCAATGGGTTGTATTCCAGGACAATGGTATACGAAAATTTCATCTTGGACGTGTTAGGATGTGAATAACAGGACTGCACTGCAAACTCCGGAGGCATTTATACTCGAAGCAGCAGAAACAACCATGCAAAGAGTATGCCAGGAGAAAGAAGAATCAGAGGGATATTTCCTTTTACTATGCAGGCTAGAAAAAGGAAAAGGCAAAGCCAAAAATAAAGCAACGCGAGGCCCTTAAGAAGAGCTCTAGGCAGTGATTGTAGTGAAATGCCAATATTGGTCGCCTTGCGCTATATCGCAAACCTGCTGACTCGTTTTAACCGTAAAACATTTATTATCTCATCCTATTTATCCGATCGTTACTTCTATGTAACTCTCTTGGTATGCATCTGCACGTCCCATCTAACTTATTCTCGTTGGTTCCCTCGAGGAAATATCCTTGCATAACTGCTAAAAAATTCCTTCTTAGTCCCATCATATAGAATCCAAAATGTATATCAATCCATCTCAGTTTTGGCTGGTGAGCTTTCTCTATGCGATCCTACATGAAATTTAATCGTTACTAAGAAATTTTGTCTACAAATTGACCAAATTTCGTTCTATGAGAATACTTATCGGCCCTGAACCGTCTTACGGCATAGCAAAAGGTTGGGTTAAGAATGAGATTCCTACTCGTGGACCTGAAAAATGCCCGAAGGATAGTCACGGGAGCTATTAAAGAAGCTTTGGGATTTGTTGAAAAGTCTTAAGCTTGATGATGAGCTCTATACAATAGTGGGGATTGTACAATAGACCAGTATTGGTCGCAGTGCGCCAGGTTAAACCTTTTATCTATTACCTCATCCTCCATCTCCGATCGTCAATTGTATGTATCCCAAGGAATGCACTTCATTTTATTCTTCCATTTATCCTATACTCGCCGACGTCTAGGTTACTGGGTAAACTCGGTCATTCCAAAACACCTGTGTTTGTAACCGCGTGATTGTCATACTGTACATATTTCAGTTATATTGTAAAATTACCAGGCCGTAAAGAAATACGATTCCATGGTAATCGCACATGGTCTTCCATAGAAGGACCGTCCATATGTTTCAATGTTTCGTTAACCATAAAATTCACATCAAAATTTAATTCGCAAACAATTTTATTCAATCTCCCAAAGAGATAGTGAGAGAGCGCCTCCAGTACTGAACACAACGCGGAGGATGTTGGCACAAATGACATCCGCCGTCGGCGTAGTCGTCACGACCGTCTCCAACATTATGTGGGTCTACGTCACCACACTGTCCAAGATGGTCCTCGCCGTCGCTTCTTCGCCCATCTACTCTCTCTCCTTCGCCATCCTCTTCCTGCTTGCCACACTCGTCTACTTCTACTACACAAGCAAGGACGAAGAGGAGAGAATGTGAACAACACAATACACGACAGTTTTAAATAAACATCTGTTAATTTGTTTTAAATTCGTTGTTACTATGTAGTAATTGTTATTTGTATTGTTATTTGCCGTCCGATTTGGAGAAGTAGCCGTTTCATCGACTACGGAGAAGTAGTACGGGTTAGATGGAAGGCGACGGCTGAACGACCGAAACAGAGGTCGAAGATGGCCGAACTGGGAGAGTTAACGTTCAACATTATCCAGGGGGTACTTTTCCTGCTCACCTTGATCGTCGGGCTCTTGATCCTCGCCTGGAACGTGTTGAAAGGGTTGATCTGTTACATCATCGGCACCATACACGACTGCGGCAAGGCAATAGCCGATGCCGGGTTATCTGCGCAGATCGTACTGGCGTTGGCTATCGTCATCGCCTTCAGCATCTTTAGACAACTTTGGAGGTAGAGTACAGATAGAAGCGCCTGGCCGATGGAAAATCGGATCTATAATCCAACGATCAAACAAAATACATACTTTATATTAATTTCAATGTTCGGGATAGTATATACCTTTGTAGCCCTACTTAAAATAGTGCCCAATTTCAACTAGAAAACTAATGTTATACATTTGAGAATCGGTGAAGGTCTTTGTGTCCACAGACTAGGCTTAATAAACGCCCCAAACTCATAAGGTGGGGTTGAGATGGGGAGTTGATGTCCGAGTGGATCGAGCCACGATAGCTCAAGTGGTAGAGCAGCGGCGTATCTAGCCGAAGGTCGTGGGTTCGAATCCCTCTCGTGCCATTAACTTTTTTTCATCTCAACTAAAAATCTTAATTAATTGTTGTTTATAACAAACTGAACCTGGAAGATAATATCAAGTACGATTGGTTTTTATAGTACACCTTCACAAATACTGAATTTACCCTGGGCCAGTTGTTTTTACAATAATTCATTACCGCTGGTTATTCCAAGCAGAGTCGGTCGACAAATTTTTCAAAATTAGGAACTGGCTGTTCTATGAATTTTGAAAAATAAGTTCGTTGTCTAATTTTATTTACTTCTTTTACTTGAAAAATGGCAAAAAGGAGGGAAAATTCAAAAGGTGCGGTTGAGATGGGAAGTTGGTGTCCGAGTGGATCGAGGTCACGATAGCTCAAGTGGTAGAGCAGCGGCGTATCAAGCCGAAGATCGTGGGTTCGAATCCCGCTCGTGCCATTGACTTTTTTATCTCAACTAAAAACCTTAATTAATTGTGATAAATTTTATTTACCTTAATGTCGTATTTAGGCGATGGCGTATTGCAAATGAAGGTAGGCGGTCAATTTGTGATGAGGGGTCAATAATTTGACGTGCTCAGTTTTCGTTGTACTTTTACAATTCTGATAATTGGTTTTGTTTGCCCATATAATTGTAACATTGTCGTTGCTCCTGGTTTATTTTAGCCGATTTCCGGCGACTCCGCACGAAAAAAATTAGAGGAATCACCGATTGATTTTTAATTAAATTAAAACGGAAATTGCAAATCGGCTTCTGCCGGGTCCACTTGAGTGAGATTTAAAGTACAATTGAACAATTTTAGTTAATAATATTCGTAAAGTTCGACCGTGTTGGAGAGGAATGAGGTATAAAAACTCAATTATTCCACTCCCCTTTTGAAATATTTATGAACCGCGTTGTAAGCATTGTCCCTTAGAGTCGTTTAATAAGGGCCTTCCATTGTTGTGTAAATTTTGATATCCCAAAGGTCCAAATGGGAAAAAAATCAAACGGACCGTTCCCAGGCATACGGTTGAGTCGGAACGATCCTTCCATCTGATTTAATTTTTTTAAAAAAATTTATTTGTTACCTATACATGATAGTATACTGTACAAATATGTACATTAGGTTCCCGCATGCTACTCGGTCCTCCTTAAAAGGACAATGAGAATCTTTAACGTCTGCACCTAGCCTTTTGGCCTTATCGGACGTTTTGATTCTCAAGATGAGAACTGACGCATACGACAGATGGGTGTTACTGCCGCAGCATTGGTGTAGAGGCTGTCGGCCCCGAGGGGCCAAGACAGACCCCGTTCCACCCTTGCCCATTCCGAGTGGTCGGGTCCGCATTCAGCATCGAACCTTATGCCGCGAGCAAAGAGTTACCTAGACCGAAATACATCAGCCTGGTCTCATGCGCACTCCCTAGATAGAGAAAGCCACTCCATCTCCCAGAGTATTGAGGCTTCCCTAGCGTAGAAAGTACCGGATCCGCTCCGGCCGCGGTTTTGTTTAAAGTGGAATTGCTAACCACCACCTAGACGAGACTGCCTACGGTAGAAGCCGGCAATCGAGCTCAGCCTACACCTGCGTGCAACGCATACTCGAATAGCAGCAACCGATTCACTACCCATTTCCATCCACCACTAATCACCCATACAGCATAATCATAGCGTCCTCTACGCCTATACGCTGCCGTCCGATCCGCCGTATCCCGTGTGGCCGGGTGTATAACCATGGTCATACGCAAGTTTCGTGCTAAGGTCACAAATAGAAGACAGCCTCTTCTCTAAGTTCCCGCCAGGGGCGTCACCACGAATCACTACGAGTCCATTCCCAATGT
This sequence comes from Cimex lectularius, assembly GCF_000648675.2. NCBI lineage: Eukaryota > Metazoa > Arthropoda > Insecta > Hemiptera > Cimicidae > Cimex > Cimex lectularius. The sequence continues at coordinate 3,175,060 of NW_019392677.1, read as the reverse complement.
AGCAGGTGCTGAACTTTGGAATATTTCTGCTACCCCGTAGTACAGATGGTCATGCACCCTCCTCCGTCTGTGCAGACAGAATCTGGTACCCTAACCCTCGTGTGCCTCTGATAAAGCACCCGCCGCCCCATGCCGACCCGAGGCCGACACGAGTACAGCTTGGGCTTTAGAGGGGTTGCCACGCCCTCAAGACTACACCATTATGTTCCGCCAGGACACCCTCCTTGTAACTAAGCGTTGGAAGAGGTCGCAAGGAAAAGCGAGAAGGAGCCTGGAGTGAGAAGGGACGTGAACGAGCACACGAGGTACACCTTTTCAGGGCCCCGAGCCTTGTACACACTGTACCACCCATTGTCGTTGTAGTCCCACACAAATATGTACACATCATTAATGTATCACACAGCGCAACACTAGCACTAATGCCAGCAATGCACCAGTAGAACATATGATTTGAGGAGCCAGCTCTGGCTTTGCTGGCACTCAATACGTATGATTGGGTGTCAAGGAGGTCGTGGCGGGTTGTCAGGAAGGGAATGACTCCAGAGGGCAGAATGGTTAGGATGGTTCGAAAGGTTTGGATGGATTAGCAGAACCCCAATTCCACTCCGTATGTCCATATTGGTCTTAGTAAAGTCTCAGTGTTCACAGTGTTAGAATCATGGGAATGAATGGAGAGCTCGAGCAGTATGGTTAGGATAGTTCAAAAGGTGTGGAAGGTTTGGAATCTGGACAGGATTAGTTCGTTAACAAAGGTAATGTTGAGGTCTTTGTGGATAGTGAGGTTAGTGACATAAGGTGCTTTAATGCTCTCAGTTATCGGGTATTGAAGTAGCTGGTCGATAAATTACATCGCTGAATAAGGTGCTTTGACAACTTGTCTAAGGACTTTTGATTTTGACCCCACAGTTCCGCTCCGTATGCCCATATTGGTCTTAGTATAGTGTTAGCTTTGTCTTAATTGTCAAAGTCCATTTCGCCCTTAGAAGTCTTGGTAGTTGTCAAAGTCTTGTATTAAGTTGTTGTTTTTTAAGTCTTGTCTGGGGATTTCACGTCAGTCTGTTGTCGAGGTTTAGTCCCAGGTATTTGACTTGAGTGGAAACTGGTATCTCTTTGTTGTTGATGTACAATGAAGGGCAAGAATGCTTTTTCAGCATAAAAGTACACTGACTGCATTTTTCTTTGAACAGTCTTGTCCTCTATTATACCAGTCTTCGATAAGCTTAAGGTATTCCTGGATGTTGGAGGTAGATCGAGGATTCGAGTTAGAGGATAGGATTGCGGTGTCGTCCACGTAGGTGGTGATTATAGTTCAGGCTGTATTGGTACGTCAGCAGTATAAATGATACATAGGATAGGACCAAAGACCTTGCGGTACACCGGCCTGTATCTCTTCGACTTCCGAGAATTCATTGCCGCACCTCACTCTGAAACCGCGGTCAGTTAGGTAGTATTTCAATAAAAGGCAATAAAAAGACCTGCAGATTGTTCGACTTATTAATTTTATATATGTTAAGTAAAATTCTAGATAAAATAAAACCAAATAGAAAAAATATATTGAAGAAAACAATATACTTACGCCGCATAATAAAGAAACTGCCTTATCAATATGGCAGACAGACAATAACTAGGAAGAATGTAGATAAAAGTAATATTACTATCATGACTCTGGTAGATCTTAGTCATGCTTTTAATAGTGTAAGTCATAAAATAATAAATCATCTTAAAATATATTACCTTTCCAGACAAAGGCCTGGCAAGTAGATAAAAGGTAGTAACTATGTGTCCCACCACATTGTAGGATGCAACTCGTTACGCGCAGGTATGCCACACGATTTGAGAATCGTGCTTCAGCGAGTATCTAAGTCCGTTGATCCGAGTTTTGTAGGAAACAGGGTTGTTTCATTGTGAACAGTACTGAGTTTTGTGTACCTAGCGTGTGTTGAGCATGAATGTATTTATTAGCGTGAATTTATAATGTGATAGGGGAGATGGCGTAATATTGAGTACCCCATCAACAACGACATATCAGTAGCACAAGTTTTATAATATGGGTAGATGAAGGATTATCGACTACTCCAACACCCTAATTAAAAGAATGGTATGTAAATGTAAAATGAGTGTGTCTGTGAGTGGGTCTGTCAACTTCATACGTTAGATGCTGAATGGACCTACCTGTTGGCAGCATCCCGAATCCAACCCCGGTGGCTGGACGGATACGACACAATTAACGATGGGTTCCATCCTTACAATAAACCATTCGATTGTTCGAATCGTGTTGCCGCAAGGATTGGATTTGAAAAACCTGTCCACTTAACCTTTAAGACTGCCTGCCGTCATTTAAAAATAATTAATAAGAGCCCAAAGGTTATTTACCGGAATCGATAAACCCTAAGAATAAATGGTACCTTCTATGAAGAAAATCGAAGAAATCTTTGTGATATACGGCCCGACAAAAAGATAGCTCACTCTAGTATTTTGTCTATCCATTATAATTGTGTTTTTGTTAAGTTCTTAACATAAATGAGTTTTTCAGCTAAATTGCAATTGAATTTTGTTACTTAATAGTCAGTAAAATTTTACTACATGGAAATAATAACTATTGTATTTTTAACCGGTCGCGCTAGTTGTTTGACGCTTTCTGAACGCGTGAATATTTTTTTTAAAAAAGAAAAACCTTACAATATAGATTCGGAAATATCAAGAGAAATGTGACGGAGTAAAAAAGTCATTTATACGTCTTTAAATAATTATGAGGACTAGAGAAAGGAGAAAATACCGGGTATCTGTCTTAACCAGAAGGGAAACGACCAATTTTGAGTAAAGCTTCAAATTCCTGTTTGACAATTTGGCAAATCGCTCAAAAAGCTGGAGTGTCAACCAATGTAAAAAAACATAAAGAGGATCATAGATACCACGTACATCCGGAACCGGAAGAACCGGATACCACCGCTAGACAGACACACAAGAATGACACAATTACGCAGAAAACAAACACGTTGAGACCCTGAAGATGATCTCAGCAAAGATCGAAACGTTGGCACGATAAAGAAAATATTTTTCTAAAACCTACATCCACCAGATCGCATCTCACTCTCTTCAAATGAGCTAAACTTTTTTAAAAGATGATAATATTATTATGTCAAATTATAAACTAATAACCATTGCCTATATTTATTTATCCATCGAATTACCAAACTGGGACAAAACATAGGATTGGACACTCTTATATAATTCATATTTACTATTATAATTTAAAAAAATAATTACAAAAAGTCATAAGTTAATGGAAAATGTCAATTACAATTATAACAAAATAAAGCTAAATACATATAAAAAAAGGTAATGAAATACAAAATAAGAAATTTGAAACTACAGATAAAAGTTTAAAATTTAAAGTAAAAAATAAATAAGTTAAAATAATAACGCGCTCTCCTTTAGGTTTTCAAAGATTTTCCTTTTTAAAACTCGTAGGCTATCGCGAAATGGGTGTCTGAGAGCAAGGCAGTTTTCAAAAATAGATTTTTGTTACTGACTGACTCACTGATCACCTGAACTATAAGAACTTTAATTCTATTCTAATAAATATTTCCAAAAAGATATATGAGTTTAAAACGTTCGGAAAGAATGTGGTAATTTTTTGGGGGACATGCTGAAATACGACAGAATGAAATCGTGAACGGTTCTACCAACGAAGCTACTTTGTCAGGATTTTCCCTCATTATAAAAATTCCTAAAGAAGATGTAAACAAATTCTTCCATAAATTATGCCACGAAATTTGACAAAAAAACATAATCAGGCATGATCTGGAAATCATTACCGATCTTTATTTCCAAGTCTGATTAAAAAACCATGTTTCTCTTATTGTACTGCACTGCTTTTAGGTGGAAGACAAATCATGGTTTTGGGGGAAGCTATCTTTTCAAAATAGGTTTAATTTCACCGAATGGCCCTACTTGTGTCTCCATTATAGACCTATAGCGCGGTCCGGTGGAACACCTATGCTAACCGCTCTTCGCATGAAGTGTGTCATAGGGAAAATAAAAAAGACCATCCTTAAAAAAGATTCAGTGTAGTTCTGAGTACAATCGTTTGTCTTGTTGGATATAAGGAACTTCATCAAAACCCAAGCTGTTGCAACATCCATTCATAATTAATATAAATTGTCTTCATGTTCTTAATCTTAATTATTCACCAATCATTGCGATCTTGAATCTGGAAGGAACTTATTATTCACAATAGACGCTAAACCACGTATTTTTAGAATGCCCCGAATTCGAAGAGCAACGGGAAATATTATTTACAAAACTTCACTCAAATGAAAGCGTTGCCAAACATTTCAATCTTAGTGCTACTATGTGTCTTATCAGTGTCAGCTATGACAGTACTCTACCTTGTAACAATTTGTCTGTTTGACTTACTATACAAATTCTTAGAATCTATTGATATGATCATGTAAAAATCATGTATTCTATTGACAAACATCGAATACCGTGATATGGTCGGGGGTGTGGGGGTCGGGCCCGGTCCTCCGGAGTCCGCAATTGGAAATTTTCTTGGTTGAAATGAACTCCGGTCTTCAGCGATTAGAATCACGCTCATCCCTCAATGAGACACGGGGAAATAATCGGAGATAACTCCGCTTTCCCCCGCGTGGTGATACCCCGTGGTTTTCGGGTCGGACCTTCCTCTACGATGCCCTGTCTCAAAACTGGCAAAATATCCTCTGGATAAGCCACAAAAAAGGTGTTGTATGTATTGGGTCTTAATTTAAGGGTTCGAATTACGTGTAAGGGTAACCACAACGGAGGTGACAAGCTATGTGGCTAGTGACAAGGCGAGACGCTTGGTGAGTCACCTAAGAAAACGTACGTACAAACGAGCATGTGGTTACATAGCGATCCACCAGGCGAATCACCTAGTAAACAAGCAGGTTTTTTTACCTTGTGGGTAGTGATTTCTGCTTGTTTCATGATGGACGAGGTTATTATTCCGCAGTTTTTAAAAGACCTGCTCTATTGAATCCAAATGAGGATCTCTACAAAAATCGCAACTACGTAATTGTTCGTACAATACTTAGAATTCACCTTCAAACATGCTTCGCCGATTGATGTCCTGCACCCTTGATTTACACCCTAATAAATCATATTCCAATTTAGTTTTTCGGAAAGAAATAGTTTTCTAGTTAATTCAGAGGCATTTCGGGTACGTTGTTACACAAAGGACAAAGTACTAACGTCATCCTGGTGTGGCCACTTGTTACCTGCCACCAGGCGATTCACTTTGTTACTAAGGCCCTAGTTGTCACCTCCGGTGCAGCCTTAGCCAAGAATCGTACTACCATCAGCGAATGTACATGTTGAAATGTATGCAATGTTAATAATATGAAAATGACATTAATTTCTTTCCAAACCATAAAAGAGACCGAGTGGAATGGGGTCTTCAGTGGAAATTCGTGTTCGGCCATCGGGGACGCGTGATGCCCTTCCGACGGTGACGTCCCTCGTTGTCCATTATTTATTAACCGGAGAGGTCGGCTGCCATGAGAAAGTTCCGTCGAGTCGCACCTGTTGTCCGTCCCCGCGACAACATCTGCCCAAATAAACCAATGGGCTTTCGAAGGCGTGGTTTTTACGCCATGGATGTCGGAAAGTGATTACTTCGCCTCGGGGTACAAGCTGCTGTCGGACCTAATTGGACGGCTATGAAATGCCGTTTCCTGGATATCGCCCTTTCCGTTGTACTCGCGTCAAAAAAGACCCCGACGCTCTTTTAATCCCATTTATTATTATTAACGACCTACTTTGACGTGCGTTTCCGCTCAATTAATTCCAATTCAAAATGTGAAAAGACCCTGTGTCTTTTATTGTCCATCCGAAAGGCGAAATGTATTTTAACTTTGACAAATTATGGTTCTTTGAATGACGTTTCCACAATCGGCTCTTTTTTCCCGTACAATTGCGTTTTCTTGTACGCAGGTCAGAAGGATGTGGTCGACATAATTATACACGACAAAACTGTCGTGTCTATAACGCAATTTATTCCAGATAAAATATAGGGGGTGGCATTTATTTACCTTAAGTTAACAAATAGCTTACAGGAGTTCCAGGACCCGTTTATTTATTACGGAGTGATTGTACTCAAGGAATCGTAATTTCTTGGAATTTTGTGTCATTTACTAATCAAAAAGCTGGGGAAAATAGGAAAAGTTAAGCCGATAAACATTGATCTGTTCTTTCTACAGAGTACGAAACTTAACTGGTTTAGTTCATGGCTTATCTTCCTGGTTCATTCACTTGCTATACGCGCTGAGCAGGTCGCTTTTCTATGATCTCTAGTTTGCAAATCCCGTATTTTTTAATCCAGACAACAGCAATAGGATTGAGTTCGTTGAACTGTTGGTAAACAAACATTCACCCTAATAATCTTTATTTATGTTTATATCTTTGAATTGAGCCAGTTTATTACAAGTCTTCGTGTGAACAGTTTTGTGACTCGGGTTACTTCATTGCAAATTTCGCAAAAACCATTCAGTAATTCGTCTCAAATTTGTTATCAGGTATCATCAATTTAGTTATTTTTCTTACATATTGAAAATATTTCCTTTCCTTAATGGTTATGATCTATTCCGTTTAATTACAGTATGAAGCCATTTTCAACATTTTTGAAAGATCAAATAATAAAATCTCTACAAGAAGGACTTCCTTATCGTGAAATTTCAAAAAAAAAATTGGGGTAATAACAAAACCTAAAAGATCTTCCGGAATTTACGATAGTTGTTTTAAAAAGAAGAGGAGTGGTCATAAAACAAAATTTTCCGAGGCCAAAAGGCGTTGTATCTACGATCCGTTCGATCAGGACAGGTTGACAATGCTGTCCAAATTCAGTCCAAATGTGTGGATAATATGGATGTCAGTGCTGAAACAAACGGAGATGTTTACGTGAAGCCAGATTAAGAGCCACGGAAAAAGTGAAGAAACCCTAGCTGACCAAACAGTCGCTTGCTGATCGTGGTTTTAATATCATGGAATGGCCCTCACAGTCACCTAACCTTAATCCAATTGAGCACTTGTGGGGAAAACTAAAAAATCTTTAGCCGATGCTACAGGAGACGCTTCAAACTTCGATCAAATTTGGGGGAAAAAAAGTTGAATGGGACCTAATTGTCCAGAACAGTACAGAAATCTCGTGAGAAGTATGCCCAGACAGACTGTGTAGTTTTGAAAGCCAAAGGAGAACATACAAAATATTAAAGGACTTTCTATGACACAATCATATTATCGTTCGCACACGGTAATTTCTTTATATTATTTTAATAATCATGATAAAGGAATAATTTAATTTTTTGGGTGTTTTTTTGTGTTAAGATAAATAAAATTATTTAAAAAACTACGTTTATTTGATGTCCTACAATTGTTTTGTAAAGTAAAAATGATATAACCCAATTTGCATTCAGCTGTGAACGAATCTGTGAGTCACTGTATACTGTAATGAAAGAAGTATTAGAAAGTATTAACATTATATACAAAATATTCGGTGAATGCACCCAAAACCTCCAGATTTTAATTTCGGGGCATAAAAGAATTTTGTAAGATGAATAAGAGGCGAACTGTTTGGATGACAAGATCAGACGCCATCGCAGTATGGATCCACAACACTGGACACAGTAAAGTTATGATTAATGAACCCTCACCAAAACTGGTAAACATATTGCTATAGTTAAAGAAAACCACTGGGGACTGATAAGACGATATCCCGGACACTAGCATCTGAGAAAATATTTATAAAAAATATTATATTCAATGATGGCCCCATGTCTAGGTTAACCAATGAAGAGGAAAAAATTGCCATATTCGAATGTGATGCTCAAAGGAGACATAACATAGGGTACCAAGACAACCTACAGTTAAAGAAAACCTCAGGGCACTCTCAAGGTGCAAGGTGCGCATTGACGAGTCTGACGGCGTTGGAGAGAGCTCGTCGAGCAAACGAGTGTGAAGCCAGTTAAGCTGTGCCCCTGGCTTATATACGAAATGGTTCTAAACTGACTGGCTGCAGAGTGGACGGCGAGACCATTCCAGAATTGGTAGTGACACCTAGCGGGTACCGTGGTGCCAGCTGATACTGTATAATCCTTTTGCTAACTTTCCATCCTTGCGCTTAATACACTTACGCGTACGCTTACATTGTGATTACAAAGAGGTTTCAGCTTATGCTATAACTTCCTCACTAACGCATCCTCTTTTTAATTTGAAAATTATAATAACCTACTTCTCAGGATTCTGGTTTATTGACTTAAAATATGCTTAAACTATGCCTGCACTGATCGTTCAGTGACCCCTCCATCATCAAGTTGACCTACCCAGAAAAAATCTCACTTAAAGAACAGATATCCTAGTACAGCGTGGGAAGTTTGTAAAGAGGCGCAAGAATTTCTTCTTCATAAGCTGTAGTATCTCGACATATCCTAACTGCTGAACTCGGCTACCTGCTGCACCAGAGTCCATTCAACCGCTGCAGAGTCAACCTACTCACCTCAGCCAACGGTTCTCTCGGTCATGGACCATAACCAACGGCACACACACACACACACACACACACACACACACACACACACACACACACACACACACACACACACACGCACGCACGGTCCGGGCCTCGATTCTTCGTCTCAACACTACAAAACACCCCGGCCGTTGTCAGATCCACCAAAATTCCCAGTCACTAAAGGATGGTTCTCTGGTGGAAGGTAAGGCTGGGTTTACGACTCAGTACGGAGGAAAAATAAAACGTTTTCTCTCCCTGCAAATAGCTCCATCTTCTCTGCCGAATCTATGGCTATTCTAAAGGCATTAGGGTATGTAAAGAAAATAGATGTTAAGAAAATTGCTATCGTGTCTGATTCAAAAAGTATTGTCTCGCACATAGAGAAAATAAATACCAATTCGAAACTGGACATGTAACAGTAAATATTTTGCTAGTGTGTAGGGAACTGGTCAACAGCGGAAAAAATATAACTCTATGCTGGATTAGAGGGCATTCAGGGATCCGTAGATGTGAAGGCGAAACAGGCTATCGATACAGGGGAATTCTGCGAATATACCTAAATATACAAAAAGCGATTGAAGACGTTTACTCAATGCGAGTTGGCTATCTGAGAGGCAGGAAATTCATAATGGCTCCGCAGGCGGATCACTGTATCGGTCCAGGTTCCCCGTGGTACCCAAGGCTCCGTGGTTTCAAGGATGCAGGGCAACTCGCGACTTCAATACAGTAATCACGCGGATCAGAAGCAACCATGGCTTATGGGGAGCTCATAAGTATAAGATTGGCCTGAGAGAATCTGCCAATTGTGCTTCCTGTGATTGTACATAGGACATGAACCATATAATTATGGAATGCCCAGGATACGAGGATATGAGACAGAATCTCATCAGTGGCATCGAATCCTTGGTTGGAGTGGCCAGACCTTTTTCATTGGAAACTTTAATTACATCTGGGAGAAGAGACATATACCATCTAATTTATTGTTTCATAAGGGAAAGTTGCATTGAGGTGTAATACAAAGGTAGACATGTAACATGGGGCGCGTGCTTCGGCTCGGGTCTCTTGTCACCTGCCTCGATAAGTGGTGGTATACATGGGTAATATAATATCATAAACCCACAAAAAACTGCTGCACATAAACCCAGTAACTGCTGAACCATTTTGAAGGAGAGTTGGTACACATGTTTCTCTGTTATTACACTCAAGTTTAACACGAGGTTTTTGGAAACTTTTCGTCTGAAAAAATGTACAAGAAAACTTCCGAACGCTTTTTTTCTAATATTTAAGAATTTATTTTTCCAAATTTAATTGTTATTTTCGGAAAAACTGTCATAGAAGTGTTTAAAAACCTTTTATGTTACTGCATAAAAAATTTGAAACGCACATTTTAAACGGGTTGGCAGATTTTGTACCTTTTGTATCAAAAATCGTACTTTTCAGGGCGGCTGTTTTTCTGACGTAGTTCCCCCTAAAGTGTTATTTAATTGTTATTTCGCATTTCCTATCGATTCTTCTACGATGAATCTTTCGGAAAGACAACTTCCTAGTTGTGAAGCTGTTTGCATGATTTTGGGGTCTTTTGGGGCAATTTTCCCTAGTTTGGTATTGTGAAAATACGCCACGTAAAGAGGTTGTAGCCGTTTAATAATTTTTTAAATTATCTTCTAGTGATCCTATTTTTAAATTTTTATGGATCACATTATCCAGGAAAGGTATAGTTTTTTAAACCAATAAAGAAATTGGTTAGATTGACCCGCAACACTTTGCTTATTGAACAGTTTTCGACATTTGAAAATAAAGTAAGGAAAGTTCTGTAAAGTATGGTAATAATGTTATCAAACACTTATTTATTTTATTTTTTTTTTAGAAGAATTTAATGTAGTTTTGTGCAACACTTTATGCGGATATTCATGAAATTCAGACCTGACGCTTGTACCAAGACGATTGATTTTCTTAACGAGTGCCCGATAAATAATTAGGCCGGTTGGAAAAAATTAAAGCCGGAGTCGGGAGACATGAGGGAGCCGTTCGATTCCAGGTCCCATCAATATTTAACAGCCTCTGCCGTCCGGGCTAAAAGGGTTGCGCACGGCATTTAAATTATGACGGCCCGAGAGCTAACCGCGAGCCGGGTGGAAAGGCCATTAAAATTCCAGAATTTATTTAGGGGTGGTCGACTAATTTGACTTTTTTAAAAAGTGCATGACATGGAGAAAAACTTACGGAACATGTTCGAAGGGTGGTATGGTATGGGGGAAAGGATACTAGGAAGCGGGGTTTGTATTCCCCAGCCTTCTGGCTTATTGTACCTTCCTAGTTCCTTAGTTCAGTCAATAGACTCAATCCTTCTTCTCAGAAGTATCAGGTCATTGACTGTCGCTGCTGCAATTTGATACCCTAAGTTTTTTCCGTACGTCAGGTTAAATCTCCATTGAGCTGTTGCTTCGCCTTCGAAGATGATATGAGTGGCTGTTTCCTCCTCCTCATTACATAATCTGCAAATGGGGTCATCGCTGTATATACCCATGTTGTGTAGATGTTTTCTCAGATACCAGTGACCGGTTAACAGTCCTACCACTCCTCTGAGTTTGGCCATCCTAATTGCAGCAGTGTTTTTGCCAGTCTCGGTGAGGGAACATCATACGTTTACTATGTCTAGCACCGCTAGAGTTTATCCACTTCACCTTTTGTTTTGCTTGGATCCATTCTGCGATGGAGGATTCTAAATTTGTTTTTGTTATCCCAAGGACAGGTTCGGGGCCTATGTATGGTCTTGCAGATCCTCCTCTGGCCAGTCTGTCTGCTTTCTCGTTACCCAAAATTCCCCTGTGCCCTGGCACCCAAGATATCAGGTTGCTGTGTTTCCGCAGGTTTTTGGAGATTTTGGATGGATTCACTGACTAGTTTTGATGTGATTCTTTTACATGCTAATGCTTTAATAGCTGCTTGGCTGTCTGATCTTATAAGGATTTTTTGTCAGTGTAACCTCTTTTAAGATTTTCCAGGACACAAGTATTGATGGCATGTATTTCCGCTTGAAAGACCGAAGTGTACTTCCCTAATGAGTTTGATTGCTAATGTTTTGGGCTTGTACAGAAAACGCCTGATTGTTCCTTCGTTTGTTCTGGAGCGAAGGGTGGAGAATATAAAAGGTGTCATGGGAAGCTTTATAACGCTGCCAGGTTGGACATCGGGGAGGGTGGTAAAAAATTTTGAATTTTTTTTGTCAAAGGCACAGGGGATCAAAAAATATGCAAAAGGGGAGAAAACTACACATCGTTTTTCGCCCCGACGCAATACTTTCTCCTCATTCAAAGGGAAAAACTGAAAAAAATAACTTGATTTAAAAGTTTCAATACTTTAATTTCAAAAAGGAACATAATTTTCACATATTTCCAAAATGTTTTTCCGTCAACTACATTAAGGAATATAAAAACTTAATTACCGACTTGGGGGTTATCACATCGAGAGATCGAATAAGAAGATCAGAAGCAGAAATCAGAAAATCACCAGAAGGACATGTCTAATCACGAAAAAAATCATGGTCCGCAATGTAATTTTTTAGCCCAAAACATAAACAAACAAAAAAAACCCTCACGGCAATAAGGAGTGAGAGGTAGATTTCTTTCTTTTGCCGGATCAATCCAGCGATGCTAAAACTTTGATACTTTAAAAATTATACAATAATTTGACATGGATATATATTATTATTTGTTTTATACAAAACGTAACATCATAAACAGATTGCAATTCTATAAAAAAATTAATCAAACGTTTTTGTTTCTTATGGCGTTAAATTAAATTACATTTGGGTCATTTTTTCCTAGACCACTGAATAAAATAATGGTTTACTAGTTAACTACTATTTGAAATTTTATTTAAGCTATTTAATTAATTATTTTATCGCGTTACGTCACTATTTGTTTTTGGTAACAATAATTATTCAGAAATCGTGAGATGCGGTCTGGTGTGATGTAGGTTTCAGAAAAACGTTTTCTTTATCTTTGGTAACAATGTGAAATTTACGGAAAAAGGCCTGTGACGACCACACCATATTTTTTAATAATAAACACAATTTTAAAGACTAGCTTTTTACCGTGATTTATCAATTTAAAAGAAATCTTGGCAAATTTGGTAACCAAAAATTAAGAAACGCCTACGGTTTCATTTTATTATAAAAAAGATATTAATTTGATCTTTTAAACGAAAGAAATTAGGTTTGAAAGTGTCGTATTTGAGAAAAATTCTGATTTTTGGGATTTTTTGAAATTATGATAACTTTTAAAATACTGCTTGGATTTAAGCCAAACCGGACTTAAAAGTTACAGGAAGAATCCAGCTTAAAAACCGTACGAAAAATTTGAAAATACAATAATGAGGGGCGTAGCTAGGAGAGAGTGAATTTAAACAAACCGAGATGTGCTGGAGAAAACGCAAAAATGGCAAAAATTTTGGTTGAATGTTTTATGTTAATCTCCTATAACTCTACGACCCCCAGTCGATTTGGCTGAAAAACAATCCCAACCGTCATCTATAGGATTCTTTACCACCCTGCTAAATTTCATTGCAATGCGATCAAAAATGCGACCACAAGAGAGCGCTAAATTTTTGAAAGAAATCTACCTAAAATTAAACATCAACTTACAGGTTTCTTGATATCAAATCGAGTGATCGAAGTGTGGCTCCAGTGGGGGGGGGTAATTCCCCTTTTACACCCCCCTTGGATGTGCCATTGTACCGCTGGGTTCAACAAGAGAAAATATTGTGGCTGCTCAAAACATGCAACGATACATAAAAATGATAGTTTACAAGGGTTGTAGCCTTATTTTACGATGTATTGTGTAAGCACAATCAGGATTATATTTGCCTTGAATCTGTCCTGAGTGCGGCCTGCGGGGGAAGCAGACGCCCGACCGAGGGGCAAGGCAGCACGGGGGGACACAGGGGGCATATGGGAAGCATTCTCTTGTATTGGGGCTTGCATTGTCGCCCAGAAGTCCCCACACACACATACACACACACACACACACACCCGAGCGCCCGCCGCCAGCCACAGGTCCCATCTCTTTATTTCACCTCACAAATCAAATTTTACCAAACAATTCTGTTTCCCTTAAAAATTTAAATAATCTTGATACTGTTGTTTCTCTGTCATTTAGCAATTCGGGTAGAGAGGCGGGCAACTCACTGCCCATGCGTGCCCTTCTGTACATCTTACATTCTAACAGTATGTGCTTGACTGTGGTTAAAACTCCACATGCCACGCACATAGGTGGAGGTTCGCGTGCCATTAAATACCCGTGTGTTATTCGTGTATGCCCTATCCTGAGTCTCGCAAGTACACATTCTTCTTTTCTAGACAGTCTAGCTGAGGTGGTCCATAGTCTTATATCCGCTTTAACGACTCTAAGTTTGTTTTCCCTAGTATTGAACCATTCTAGTTGCCATTTTTCTTTGGTTTTGGCTTCACATGTGTAACGAAGTCTTCTTGCGGCACTTCACTTATTTTATGACCTTCTCTCTGGGCACTTCTTGCCGCTATGTCTGCCTCAACATTTCCGGTTATCCCGCAGTGTCCTGGTATCCACATGACAGTGACTTGTAAATTTTTGCGGTAAAAGTCCTTTATGGCAGAGTGAATTTCATGTACGAGGGGGTTCAGGCTGAAAATATCTTTTAAGGCATATACTGCTGAAAGGGAATCAGTTCAAAGGATCAGATGATTTCTTGTCAAAGCTATTATGTTTAGACATTTGTCGATCGCTAAGAGTTCTGCACTATAGTTGCTACATAGTGGTGGGAGTGCGAAAGAATGTCTCCTACCGCCTGACACGAATGCGGCACCAACCCCTTCTGTGCTCTTGGATCCGTCCGTGTAAGCGAATGTAGCATTTTTGAAATCGTTTTTGATTTTGAGGAACTCTTGCTTATAAGTGTAAGGATGGGTGTTCGCCTTTAGGGATTTCGAGAGCTTGAGATAAAAGTTTGGGTTCTGTAACGGCCAGGGAGGGAGTGGCGAGACGCATGTGTGTTGTATTTTTGGGACCTGTCCCCAAAGATTGCAGAGCTAGTGTTACTCGCACAAAATAGTGTTTTCGCTTCTGAGTATGTAGAACTTCATTTGACAATATATTATCCAAGGGACCTTTACCCTAACAACATCAATAAGGACAAAAAGCAAAACGCACCTTTCAAAACTTCAAATTTATGTTCTTCTTTTATCCAGGAAGCAAAATTGATCATTAAATTATACTTTAATAAAGGTGGGAACCAATATCTATTGATTCTAAAGAACGAGGGTGGCAATAAATGAGGAAGGCGTTGCTCCTGACACCACCACCGGTGTGCGCCTAGGTGGTAATAAAGGTGAACTGTCGGCGGTTAGCCGCAAGAATGAAAAGCCGTGTTCTAAGTATTTTTTTCGGCCAAGCTGGTGAGAGAAAAAAAGTAAGTTTTCCATTTTCAGCCCATTATTTTGACGAGGGTCTGCGCCTTAATAATTAAATCGCACTCGATAAGCACAACAATATTGATGCAATGGTGTAGTACAAACTACCAAAGATTTAATCATTCAAGTTCATATATATATATATCCATTTCTGGCTAATTAAGTCTAAACCTAAATTAGCCTACCTAAATTACACCTAACACGGCTGAGGAAAATGAAAATATATGATCAACGGGAAGTGACTTTTAAACTGTAAAACTTTGATTACTTATTGATTTTGCTGTAACGAAAGAATTGGCAATCGCACTACACAAAAACCCGGCTCAAACTTAAATGGATTTCACCAGAGCTCAGAGAATGGTCAAACGCGAGCTAAAACGCGCAGACACCAGCTGGATTGCCAAATTAGGGTGTAGCAGCGAAGGTCGATATTTAGAAAACATCGAAGGTAGGCCAATGTTTGAAGTTTTCGACATCGTTGTTACTGTGTCGAGTGTTTTGACCACCGATGGTGTCGATGTTTTATAAACTTAATTGTTTTCCAAAATAACGACGGGCGAAGAAAAACAGGGATGTATTATGAATAAAATTCACAGACATATAATTCTTTAACACTCACGGCACCAAAACCGACAATGACACGAGAGCTGGAGCCTTCCGGATGAACCCAAAGACGGAACTAACGTTAAACCTAGGTAAATATTCTACAGTTTTCCAGTCTGAAAAAATAGCAATTGAACCAGCCAGGGAAATAAAAAGGCCACATTTCCGGAAGATAGCCATCTTCTCTGACAGTCAGACGGCACTAAAGGCCCTAGTGACATGCGAGATGAAGGCGAAGAGTGTTTGGAAGTTGGAACTGCATGGAGGCCCTGACGGAAGTCAGTGACACTAATGTCCTCTGGCATGGATCTAGT
The DNA here is from genome assembly GCF_000648675.2 of Cimex lectularius. Classification (NCBI taxonomy): domain Eukaryota; kingdom Metazoa; phylum Arthropoda; class Insecta; order Hemiptera; family Cimicidae; genus Cimex; species Cimex lectularius. Next base: position 3,159,147 of record NW_019392677.1, on the reverse strand, counting down.
CAACGAAAAAGAGTGGGCCAACATGGACGCTCTGGGCCCTGAACCGAACTGTGGCTTAGCATCCTGCCTCACACATTTTAAAATGGAACCTTAATGAATCCAAAACCTCGTGGAATAATACCACAGTTATGAGGCACGCGAAGAGATTCATAGAAGGACCATCCGCAAAACTTGCAAAAGAATTACTGGAAGGCAATCGCAACTGAAGCAGGTTTCTGGTTGAACTCCTGAGAGGACATTGCCACTTAAGAAAGCACATGCACTGGAAAGGAGTTCAGACAGAAGAAGATTTGAGCAATGAGTACTAAAATTCAGGGACGTGTAGGGTCGATGGTTGTACCACCATCGATGTGAGGTTGTGATGATTAATTGATGGTTACCATCGATGTTTTTCTAGTGATGGTCATCTATATGTCAAATCGCGTCAAATCGTAAGAGCCTATTTATAAGAGGCGCGAGGACGAACATCATGAAGTCACCTTGCATCGCAGTTCCATTCTGCACTCGAACAGTTACCACCTGTTTATTTATTTTTATGTCCGATTAGGTTATAATTTTTAATTTGATTGTTTTTTTCATTAAACGTGAAATGTTAATAATACTATAATAAAACTGAAGTTCGGACTGCTTAAAAATCTCATCACTGATTTGCTCTCGTATCCATTCTCTTTTACATCCATGTTCTTTTTTTCCTACTCTAACTCGCTGTATATAACTGATCGTAAATATTTAAAATTCTGAATATCATGAATTCCAAAATACGATCGCACAAAAAATAAAACAGAAAGTCCATCTTGGAAAAGAATGTAATGTACGACAAGTCTCAGACACGAGGCGAGAACTCTGTGCCAATGACTGTTAGCTATGCTGCGTCACGTCGCATCGCTGATCCATTCATGTCACTATGGTACAAAAGGACCGCGCATCATCGCGTCACGCCGCACTCGCTGTCGCGCCTCAATACGAGCCGTGCGATGTAGTGAATTCTTGTGATTCACGCGATCTGGACCAGATTTTTTAGACAATGGATGTACTTTCTTGACTTAAACTTTTACGTTTTAAGGCAATTGAATTCTTTTTTGTAGCCCAACGCAGGTTTACGCAGTAATATTTTAAAACATCATCATTCATGTCCCTATGCTACAAAAGGACGCGCAACATCGCGTCACGCCGCACTCGCTGTCGCGCTTCAATATGCGCCGTGCGATGTGGTGAATTCTTGTGATTCAAGCGATCTGGTCCAGGTTTTTTGATTTTCTGGACAACAATGGATGTACTTTCTTGACTTAAACTTTTAAGTTTTAAGATATTGTTCGACCAAGTCTCGAACTTGGCTCATTCGGCGATTGAACCTTTTTTGTGGCCCAACACAATTTTTCTCTGAAATTTTTTAAAACATCATCCTTTCTAATTATGAGGCACCTTTGCAAGTTGCTTTTTATCAGAGTAGATCAAAAGGTTTAACTGAAAGGATCAGACGTTTCGCCATGGAAGTTTTTGTTCGTTTAAAGGTTTTCTAATTATAACGTCCTTCCTCCAAAAGCTGTAGAAAGGCTTTTAAAGGTTTCGAAGCTGCCGCCGGCAACCCACGAGTTATCCCGTGATTATTAAACGGGAGTTTCCCCCCATAGAAAACTCACAAAGCTCGAAACTTCCCTTTTGTAACGTATATTCCAAAAGCTGTTTCCAGGAATTGTTAATTAACAAACGCGCTGGCGGGTTGTTGCAGTCGTTTATTCCGTCTCCAACCGTCGTGAAACTAAACCCAGTGTTGTATGGTTTCTCATAAAGGTATTTAATCCCTTCAACGGTGTTTTGTCCCAACGATTGCTCGTTAAACTTAACTATTATTAACAATATTCAAGCAGAGTGAATGTGTTGTAATGTATTAATGCAATTATTAATGTTATGAAGGGGGAGAGCCGTGCATTGAATTCATCAAGTTAATAACTAATTAATTCTAACTAGTATTGTTTTGTAAATAAAGGATGATTGTATTCAATAGATTCAACTATAAACTTCTCACATACGGTGAAAGTTACAAAAACCAGCAGTCAAATAAATAATAGGCCTTTATACTGACCATTGCAGAGCTTTTTTTTTTTGAACCATCGAATGAATTGATACACCCCCTCCACCATAACTATATACCTTAAAATGCGCTAAAACTGAGACAGAAACTACCCAGTCCGTCATGGAACACACAGAAACATGGAACCTGTATGTGACTGCAAAGCATTAGCTAAAAAGGAAACACGCCAAGAGTTAACAAAGATGAACCCTGGAAAGTGCTCATTTGTCCTAAAGTAGTGCACTTTTCCTCAAGGTCCTCTACATCCCAGCCAGGAAAACAAATCTTTATCAGGAGCCAAGGTTAAGGAAAATAATAGGCCTTTATACCGGTCTTAGCCATACATTTTTTTAAAATAAATTGTGTGAGTAAAACCATCGTTTTCAACTAATGAATTGTGAGGCAGAATCTTGCCGAGTTTATCATGAAAAACCCAGTGACATCGAACATGTCCTATGTGACTGCAAAGAGCATTAGCCTAAAAAAGGGCCACGCCAAGAGTTAACAAAGAGGTACCCTGGAAAGTGCTCATTTGTCCTAAAGTAGTGCACTTTTCCTCAAGATCCTCAATATCCCAGCCAGGAAAACCAATCTTTATCAGGAGACAAGGATTAAGGAAAATAATATGCCTTTGTACCGGCCTTAACTATACATTTCTTAAAAATAAATTGTGTGAATAAAAATATCGTTTTCAACTAATGAATTGTGTCGCAGAATCCTGCCGAGTTTATCATGAAAAACCCAGTAACATCTAACAAGACTGCATAACATTATTCCGTAAAGAAGACATGCCAAGAAAAATGAGCAAAGTGGAACCCCGGAAAGTGCTTTCTTTTCTTAAAATAGTGCACTTTTCGGGGTATGAAAATAAAGTAGGGTCAATTTCGCATAGGTTGCAGTGGAAGAAAAGAAGACCATAGTGACTCGGAAATTAACAGCTATTCGTCCTAATGGCACTGACTTGTGTGAACTAAAAAATCTGAAATCTTATTATAAAGTAGATTGACGTTGAACCCGTACAGGGAGGAGTTCCTCACTGAAGATGGCACAATGCCGAAACGTATTTGAATAACTAAAAAAAACCGCGAGTGGAGATAGACCCAGTAAGCGACCCTGTGTCTGTTGAAGTTCACCGATTCGCTGACCAAACCCATCATCATAAAGAAAATTGTATTCTACAACGATCATTAAAATTTTTTCTTTCGACCTAATTACTAATATTCTTCACTCCCCCCCCCACAAAAACGAAGTGAATTTCAATGGTATTATGATCGTATTACATAAACAATTTCTTTTCTCTGATGTGATTTCCAGTCGTAATGGTGTCTTGTTTCACGTCTTAACGCGAATTTCTATACTTTCCATCCTTACGAATCAATACTTAAAACGATTGAGCAACTATAAATAACTGCTAGGTTGCCATATTTCAAAACGTTGTTAGATAAATAAATCTGTACAACAGTCGAGGGCGAAATCATGCATTATAATTCGATGGAAATGCTTTTAGACAAGTGCCGGAACGATTTGACCATAGCCGAACGGAGATACGTCAGAGGCGTGAAAGCTTCCTAGAATGGGATAATGAATTAAAACCACGATAAAGTTCCGTTAAATTGGATAAGTGGGGAACTGTGTGGACACATCCTAGTTAGACCCAATTGTGAACCCCATTTTATGAATGGGTCTTCCATGAAGGTTCAACTGGATGTAATTTGCCACTTTTTCGCCTTCATTGACTATCGCGTTCATTGAAGCGAAATGCTTCCGTCTCGGGGGACGAGACCTTCCGTCCTTCCAGACGCGATTCTCGCCGAAAACGTTAGAGGAGGAAGTAAGAAAGTGCAGCGATTTCCGTTTCCACTAACCAATTGGATTGGCAAAAAGTATTGATTTAGCACTAATAGCTACATAACACCTTAATACGATGAAAAATATCTTGACCACTATGACCCTTTAAAGAGTCAGTTGAAGATTTTGTCTACAACTAGACGTTCACATACAGGTGCAGAGAAACCGAAACGCATCTGACAAACCGAAGCACTTAAACTCCTCAGACCCCCCAAGAGAAATTTTCAACAATTACATTTTGGACAAGAAACACGAGTTTTTTGTGAGTTTAAACTTCACTGAAAGTGTCTAAGTTCTCTTACACAATCCTCCATTATCTTACAATAATATTCGTTCCGTTTTAAAGGATTAGAGGTAAATAGGTGGGTTGGAGAAGAACAGGACATCCCTCGCAACATCCTCCGGAGAAGCAGGCAGAAGGTCGCATAAACCTCATCTTCATCATTGGGTTGTCTAACAGGTCCGCGATACGTTGAAGATGAACAGAAAACGTTTCTGCTGCGACGGTTTTATTTTTATGCGTGGCAATGCAAGACCCAGCATATCTAGGATAGGTGACTACTTGGAACCGGATTCAATTCAATGTTTGTAGTGGCCAGCATGTAGTCCCGACTTAAACCCTATCGAACACCTTTGGGACGAGTTGTCAATGGGGGTAAAAGTTGCCCAGATGCCAGAGAATTTGCAGGACTTAAGAATAGCGCTGTTGCAGGAGTATGAAAATATTCCACAGCACTACATTCAAAGCCTCATAAAATCGATGCCAAGTCGAATGTAAAGGTGAAGCAAGCGGAGGAAATTGAACTGAATTGAATGTTTTCTGACTGAAAATAGTCACGTAGAATATAATCGGGTGACCGAGGAGGCCGACAGACCGGGCCATGAGGTCCTACCTATCCCGGAAGTGACGATTCAAATAACGTAATTTTAATTATTTTCGTAGAAATAAGACCCAATTAATTTATTTCCGGGCAGTCCACACTAAACGTTGATACTGTGAACCACCTTGATGACAAGAGTATGAACTGTCGGATCTTCCTCTGCCCACGCAAATGCCAACGGTTTAGTATGCCTTTAAAGCCTAGAGGTAAACTTTGATTCATCAGTCCATAGGATGTATGGAAACGTTTTCTTAAGCCTTCCAAGTCGACATTTGTGCAAGGAACGTTAATCCTAGTACGCACTGGAATTCTTTGTTCGGACTGTCTTTCGCAGACTCTCGGATACATGTCGCAGACTCTTTGCCCCGCAATATTGTTGCTCCGGAAATTGTGTCCGCATCTAGTTTAAGTTTGAGCCATGTCGAACGAGGCCGCGCTCTCGGGGATTGCAGTACCACTGTACAATTTGTAGCTCTTCTGAGTAAAAAATGAACTAACAAAAAACCACCACGTTGGTGGATTCAGATATTCGAGGATCGCCTAATAAGCATGGCACGATCTTCTTGACACTGAGATAGGAAGACGGAATGAGAGATTCTAAAATTTTGTTCGGATGAGTCCAGTCGACTTCGAATGTCATTTGGAAATAGTCGGACCACACATTTCGAATGTAACTAATTCGTACTATTGCAAAATTTATTTACTTCCAGCAATTCAGACTTGCTCTCATAATGCGAGTTTGACAAACAATGACAAAATGTAAACAATAAAGTCAATTAAGGATTACTTTAGTGAATAAGAAAATTATTTGAATGAACGACGAAACCGACGAATGTATTTTTTCAAACTTTTTGCCATAACTTTGTCATTTTTTGAACAATTTAAAATCCGATTGCACCATTGTTTTCAGCGCAAACAATGTCAACAATATGTCAGGAAGTATAGGGTTGAATTTGAAATTTTAAAGTTGAACTGGGCCTGAGGTACCCTGCATAATTTTTCTCCCAAAAAGTAAAAATTTGCAACTAGAATAAAATATTAAACATGTAGTTTTTTTTCATAACGTCGATTCAAGAAATTCAAGAAAAATTCTATCAAATTCAATAAATCTAAAAAGAACGCCTGTAGTCTTGGAGTAGCAGAAAAAAGACGGTGCAGATATTGGTACGACCATGTCCCCTGTTGGTGCGAAGGCTCATGAGTTCCTTAGGTCTTAAGAGCTGACTCCTTTTAACTTTTAGCCTTTCCATTGTCGGACCAGAATTTGTATTTCCATTATTTTACTCGAATTCTCGAGCTGGCGCATTTGGAAATAAGCTAAAAACAGCCAGTGGTATCAGTTTGCTTCTGCCTATAGGCAGACGAATTTTTCTTATATTTTCAATTAATTCTTCCCTATTTACATGTTAATAGATCGATACACAAATGAAATTATTTGCAAATTGACAGGAAGATATAACGGATTGTTTTATTCCCGTGGTTGGGGGTTCTTCGTGGGTGGAATGCAGTTTCTTAATGCGGAATCGTAATTTGTCCGGTCGAACAGAATCGTGTAAAAATCGGACCTTTCCCATTTCATTATTCAATAGTCAATTACGGTCAATTTTCTGTGCAGGGGCTCGTCTCCATACAATTCCCTATGGTAATTGTCTTATTGTGATTTCAGAAGCTACACTCGATTATTTCAAGTCCAGGAAATTGGGACGTTTTCCTGCCGGTTCTTTCAAGAAATAAAGACAGAAAGGGCTTTACCAAGAGAAAACAAACATAATAGTTTGTTTCCCTTTTTATTCAAACTTAGAATATACATAGCACACCGAACCCTGGAAACCTGTGTATGTTCATTTTCTTGAATAATGTTTCAAAAAAATGGCGAGTCAAACTCAACATAACAAAATCCCAAACCATAACCTTCACCCACTGTCGCAAAAGCAGTCATAGCATCAAAATACATATTTAAAAAATATGTAACTTATTCTGATGTCACGGAGTCTGCCATAAGTACTGGAACGAGCCGGCACGCTTTTGTATTGCTCTGTTTTAAAGTCTTGTAAAAGTGGTCACAAGCACGTGGCGGAGATTGCTTTTTGCATATACATGTAAATCAGTGTCAGTGCGTTATTTTTCGGTAAAAATTTGGTGGTCAAAACAAAAGATGTTTGAATAATTAACAGTTTTACTAGTGAACATTCAGCCGTTCTCAGGCAGGATTTAAAGATAAGGAACGAACAATCGGATAGTGGGAGGCCCAGCGAGCTATCGTTATCAACTATAACAGGTGCCACGCCTAACCTGTTAACAGGTTACAAATATTACACATCCTACCCAACGATCTTTACTTCTGTCTTTTCGTGCCGAGTTCTCTTTGCGATTAATCTGCTCATTAAAAAATATAAATCCATTTAACTTGCTTTGGCGTAATATACAGAGAACAGAAATGGATCAAGGTCAATTAATGGAACTTTTAATTCAATTTAAGGAAGAATTAAAAACTGACATGGAACGAAATCGTAACTTGACAGTTATGGAAATTAAAGAGTCAATTACTGATGTCCAGAATAAATACGAGAATGTAAGCGCAAAAGTGAGATACTTGGAAAGGGAGGATAGAAAGAGAAATTTAATAATTTTTGGAGTGCAGGATGAATTCAGTGATTATTGGGAACAAGAAACCTTTGTTCATGACTTTGTAAATAAGAAGCTGGAGTTAAATCTAACACTCTCTGATTATGACTTTGTGAGAAGAATTGGTAAGAGCAAGAAGGACATAGCCAGGCCAATTTTAATTGGTCTCACACAATTCCGCACTAAATTACTTATTCTAAAAAATAGTTCCAAGTTAAAAGGAACGAATATTTCGATAGGTGAAGACTTCCCAAAAGAAGTAGCTGAAACACGCAAAACGCTACGTCCGGCATTGAATGCTGCGCGAAAAGAAGGAAAGTTTGCAATTTTAAAATATGATAAGTTGATAATTAGAGAGTCCCCCACTAAAGAAGGCAACAAAACGTTCGATCAACTTAAAAAAAGGCCATTAACTATTTCACCCCCATCTGGTAATGAATCAAACGCAAAAATCATTAAGGAACATAAAAGAACCAAATCAGATGTTACATGGAATCAAAAAATTAATCTAACGTCAAAGCCGCCTAGTACCTCGGGAGACAGTGCTGGGGATGCCAGCGAAAACACAAACACAGCAGGGAAAAATTCATCTAAAAAGAAATAGCAATCATCAGTTGACACGGATTTGGATATATTGGCGTACAACATTCATGGCTTGAAAAATAAAAAAAAACGAACAGAATTTCTTCAACTACCTCAAGAATTTCGACATTATTCTCCTCTTTGAGACCTTCATAGAGGCTAAGGATCAAGAGGAATATACATCAACTTTTCAAGATTTCCAGCTATTATGGACCCCCGCAACAAAAGAGGCTAAATTTGGGAGAGCGTCGGGAGGCTGTCTATACGGCATTAATATAAGAAGTGTGGCAGCAAGGTATATTTCTTTTTGTAAAATTAAAAACATAGATATGTTAAATGTTAAAACAAATAATTTCTGTATGTACATCTACCCAGTATACTTAAACTGTAATAAATGGAGTACGCATTTCAACAGACTGTTTAACTTAGTATCAGATGGTAATGATTTAAACGTGGTTATGATTGGAGATTTTAATGCTAGAATCGGTACCTGGCAGCAAATCCCAGAAAAATACTTTACTAGTAATGATAAATTGATTAACTCAAGCAGAAATTCCAAAGATGTAACGGTAAATGCAAATGGAAAGAAGATATTGGAAATACTTGATAATTTTGGTTATGTAATATTAAATGGCAGAATGGAGGGTGATATTGATGGCGAATTCACTTATGTAGGGGGTGCAGGTAGTTCGGTGATAGATTTAGCGTGTATTGATTTAGATTTACTACCCTATGTTAGTGACTTCAAAGTAGATGTTCAAATTCATTCTGATCATATGCCGATCATCGCTTCTTTTAAATTGCAGGATATGCCACCCCCTGACAAGTTTGTTCTTCCCCTTCTTCCAAAAATGAATTGGCACAAACAAAACGTTTACACTTATAAACAGAAATTGGAGAAAATTGTAAACTACACCTGTTATAATCCTGATGATGTAAATAGTCATGTCAATTTTATAACAAAAGCGGTCATTAGTGCATCAAATTATAATAAGAACTGTAGACCTACTTATCATACAAAAAGACAGTGGTTTGATAAAGAATGTCGTTTAGCCAGAGATAAATCCTTCGATTTGCTTAAAGTGTATAGAAAGTCTGGCGAAGCAGAGGATAAACTATTATACTTAATATGTAATGATGCCTATAAAAATACTTGTAAAAATAAAAGAAAACAGTTTTATATTAATTGTGCTAAACGTTTAAATGGAGCGAGGCGGAGTAGGGAATTTTGGGAGGCCGCGCGGACATTGAAAAAGTACAACAGTTGGATTGTAGGTGAGATCTCTGTGAGACAGTGGTACGACTATTTTTGCAATTTATATAATCCCCCGAACTTGGTAAAAAGGCTGTCCTTTGTTGAACCACTGTATGAAGATGAAAGTTTAGATAGACCTTTCACAATAGAGGAGCTTCAATCGGTATTAAACAAAGTTAAAGACAATAAGGCACCGGGTAAAGATCGAATACCATTTGAATTCTTTAAACATGCTCCACCCAATTTTCTCTGCATGCTGTTATCCACCTTTAACGAAATATTTAATGGAGGGGATATACCTTGTAGTTTTAAGGAAAGTATAGTCTTTCCACTGTATAAAAAAGGAAATAGAAACGAAGTCTCAAACTACAGAGGGATCTCCTTCATTAACACAGTTGGCAAGTTGTATTCGGGTTTGCTTTTAAACAGGATTAATGAATGGATAAATAATGATAACATAATTACAGAATCGCAAGCTGGGTTCCGTCAGAACTACTCAGCCGTGGACAATTTTTTTAATCTAGTGAATTTAGTGAAATTGAAGCTTAGAATAAAGAGGTAAAAAGTATTCGCATTTTTTGTCGATTTCACGTCTGCATTCGACAGTGTTGACCGACATTCTCTTATCTGTAAATTATACGATCTTGGTCTTACTTCTAAATTAATAAAGTCAATTAAAAATTTGTTATGCAATACATCTGCCAATGTGTGGTGTATGGATGGGATCTCTCGAAAATTTTATACCGAAATGGGAGTGAGGCAGGGCTGTTTGCTCAGCCCAACACTTTTTTCATTATATATTAATGATTTGGAGACATACTTAGATGGTGGTGTGTGTGTGGAGGGTAGTGGCAGAATCAAGCTGTTAGCGTATGCAGATGACATAGTTTTACTCGCCTCTCACCCTGCCTCTTTACAGGGAATGATCAGGTCTTTACAGCAGTACTGCCTCAGATGGAATTTAAGAATAAATCTGAATAAATCTAAGATTATGGTGTTCAGAAATGGGGGTAGACCTGCGAAAAGTGAGAGGTGGTATTTAGAAACTGAGGAGATAGAGGTGGTGAATGAATATAGGTATCTGGGAATCCGACTCACGCCGGCTCTGTCAATGAACAAACATGTTGCGGATGCTGTGGATAGAGCAAGGATGGGATTAAATTCTATCTGGAGACCTCTTATAGACAACGGCGATACTGCGTACCCGACTAAGCTAAAAATATTTAACACAGTCAGCAGGTCTATTTTATGCTACGGCGCTCAGGTTTGGGGAGGAGAGATGCTTGGACAGGTAGAAGGGTTTCTGCGGTCTTTCATCAGGAGACTGTTCAGGCTGCCTCAGTACGCCCCCACAGCTTTTCTCTATGCTGAGACGGGTCTCCTGCCAATTTTTCTCTACACTGTGAAACTACACTTCGACTATATAATAAGAATTTTATCCCTACCAGATAATAGACTCCCGAAGATCCTAGCCAAGCAGATTGTAAATAAGGAAATATATTGGTTTAAGGAAATAAAAAGGCATATCTTGCAATTTAATTTAGACCTGTCCTTAAATCGGAACAATATCGACAGAGTTGAACTGTGGAGGGATGGTTTGAGACTAGTTAGACGGTCCATTTGTGACAATATAAAGAGGCAATATTACACAACTTTGGCCAATTCGGACAGTTTCCCACTCCATAGAGAGCTTCTTTTCAAATCCCCAAATTATCTAATGGATCTCTCGCTACCCTTAGATAGCATGCGGTGGATAATTAAATGTCGAGGGGATCTGTTTAACTTAAACTACAAACACTTCAAGCAGCAGGATATTAACTGTGAACTTTGTAGTGGTACAGAGCCGGAGGATTTGTTCCATTTCTTGGCAACTTGCCCAGCACTGAACGCTGTCAGGAAACACTATTTTGATAGGGAAACCCTGCCTAGTGAGATGCTGCTAGAATATATTAATGGCAAGGATTGGGCTGTATTGGTAAATTTCTGCAAAGAAGCTTATTCTCTTAGAGCTAGAATCAGAGGCACCTGGTGAGGGTGGAGGCGGCTTCTTTTGTTGGATTCCCCTGAATAGGTGAAAAGCTCATCTTCGACCTTAATATTACATTTTAAACACTTATTATTAGTTTTGTTTTTTACTATTACCTCTTGTGGTAGATAATATACTTCATTATTATTTATTTTTACTTTTATTATTTCCATTTACTTTACTTTAGTGTATTTTATTATTGAGTTATGTATGTTATAGGTAAAAAAAAAAAAAGATGTATTTATTTGAAATCATGTTTCAGCTATTATTTTACAATTATGTTGTATTATTACATTACTGAAATTTTGAAGAAAGTTTGTATTCCTTTTGTAAATACTAATTATGATTATTGTAAATAAGAGAGATTTTAGTTATATAAGTTTATGTGCTAGACTCCCTCAGACGGTTTTAAACCATGAGGAATGTCTTTTTTGCTTTGTAATATATAATGCCGATCCGTAAACTTTGTATATATATTAAACAATAAAGACTTATAGTAGTAGTAGTAGTATTCTGATGTCACGTTGAACCGGCACAGGGTCACTTCTGGGTATGTCTCCACTCGCGTTTTTTTTTAGTTATTCAAACTTCAACAATCAACACAAAAGTGGGGAACTTCACTGATGATGGCGCAATGCCGAAACGCTTTTGAATAGCTAAAAAAAACCCTGTACCGGTTCAACATGAGTTCATCGACTCTCAGACCCATCATCAGCTTATTCTGATGTGATCAATGTGATGTATTTATTTAGAAATCGTGAGATGCGGTCTGGTGTGATGTAAGTTTCAGAAAAACATTTTCTTTATCGTGCCAACGTTTCGATCTTTATTGATATCATCTTCAGGGCTCAAAGTATTTGTCTTCTGTGTAATTGTGCCATTCTTGCGTGACGTGTCGAGAGTGCGTGATGGCATCTCACGATTTCTAAATAAATATCGATTAACGGTCACTAATCACCACACAGATGTGATGTATATCAATTGTCGACATTTTATGCCTATGATCGACGACAGTTTTTATTGGTCAATTGATTCATTTCAAGAGTTTTAAACGAATAAATGTATAATCCATGATGACAGAACGAAGAGGAAATGTCTCATTTTCGTCCCTTGAATTTAAATTATTCCCACCGAGAAAAACGTTGTGATAAAAAAATAATGATTATTTCGAGATTGTGAGATGCGGTCTGATGTGATGTATGTTTGGAAAAACAATTTATTCTTTTTATGTAAGGCTTTGGTTGAGTTGAAAAGTTAGTGTCAAGAACAGGATTCGAACCCACGACCTACGGCTAAATACACCGTTGCTCTAATCACTTGACTCGATCCACTCGGACTCTAACTCCTTACCTCAACCCATAACCCTTTTAAATTTTCCCTCTTCTTGCCATTTTTCAAAGCCGAAGGTCGTGGGTTCGAATCCCGTTTTTGACACTAACTTTTTAATCTCAACCAAGGCCTTACGTAAAAATAACAATTAATTGAAATAATTCAAATTGTCAATTAGACCATTAAACATAAATGATTTAGAAAAACATTTCCTTTATCGTGCCAACGTTTCGATCTTTATTGAGATCATCTTTAGGGCCAAGAATTTATAAACATTGTTTAAATTGTACAAACGCAATGTAAGATGTCAAAATGAATACAATGTATGTAATACAGAAAGTTTATGTTTAATCAAGGTGTTTGTACTCACTCAAAGGGTTTGTTTTCTGTTTTGACGTGTCACGGTTGTGTGTCGTGTTGTGGTTGTGAAATATGAATGTTTTCTTGTGCATATGTGTTTGATTTTGAAGGAGAGAGAGACATATACATAGGTTTTTAGGGTTCGGTGAGTTATGTAATATTCTATGTTTGAATAAAAAGGTAAACAAACAATTATGTTTATGTTTTCTCTTGGTAAAGCCCTTTCTGTCAGTCGAATTTCTTAAAGAGCCGGCAGGAAAACGTCCCAATGGTTATTTCCTGGACTTGAAATAATGATTTTAGCTTCTGAAATCATGTTGTGTAAATTCATAGACATTTTTTTACATCTATTTGTATAATATAAACAATGTTTATAAATCCCAGGCACTGAAGATGATCTGGATAAAGATCGAAACGTTAGGAGGATAAAGGAAATGTGTTTCTAAACCTACATCACACCAGACCGCATCTCACGATCTCTAAATAATCATTAATTAACGGTCACTAAATACTACACGTAAAAAAATAATGCTGATAAATTGGAACTGGCTTTAATGGGTTCCTGTAATTCGTTCCACCCCGGCGTTCGTTATTGATTTTTTTTTGCAAGAAACAACTGTATTAATTCCAGCGCAGCGAATCCCACCGGGAGAAAATTGCCCATTCCTGGAAATAAACCATTAACCCAACCATCATCGGTCCCATTAATATCCGGTCGATGAAAACGCCCTCAAATAATTTGTGGAATTAGAATTCATATCGATTTCTCATGGATGTCCTACACAGACTTTCTAGGTACCGAATGGAAATCCTTTTTGGTTACCGGAGGGCTTCATGTGTCAATCGCGTTAGTGGTATTTACCATTTCTACGGTTTAATTTCATACAAAATCCTTCAAAGTTGCCTTGTTTGTCACAAATATATCAAATACAATTTTAAATTTTAATAAAAAATAAAGCTTCTCTTATCAACTCTCGCTCTGCGCCGTGTATCGCGAGAGTGAAATTATAGGCGATTTGGCGCTCATTTGGGGTGATTCGAGATGGTGGTTGCGTCTGCCTAGTCTATACCTTCTCCCTTCAGTTTTGGTTGTGACAGGTTTTCCGTCGAGCTTGATTTTAGTCTGTCTGTCTACATGCTGCCATTTTGTGTCGCTGGGGGTAGTTTGAGTCGGCTTGTTGTCAGTTGGTGTCTGTTTTCTGCCAAATTTTAGTCTGTCGTCTGTTTTTGTGACTGTTAAGCCTGGTAAGTTTATGTGCAATTGTGCCTGGTGTTTATGCTTTTGTTGCTTACTATTACGTGTATATCGACTATGTATATGTATATGCGTGTGATATGTTTTGCTTAATTTCGAAGAAGTCTATTGCTTACTTGGTCATCAAAATGTTTACTTCTGCATGTATGGCTGAACCCATCCCTAGTCTGTTTGTTGGTGTGTATACTTGTCCGTTGAATTTAAAGTAGTTTTGTTGTGTCGTCGTTTGTCGTTGTTTGCATGTTGCGCGTATTCTTTGTCACAGTTTTCGTGTAGTGTATTTGGTGCTATGACCATCGTTTCCTTTACTAGAATTGATGGATTCTATACTGTTCAAAGTTCAATAGGGATGTTTGTAATTTATTGTTATTCAAACTTCAAAAACAAAATAGAAAACACAAACCAAAAATAAACAAATGTTAATCTTCATTTTTAATAACGGATTTACTTAAGTAGAGTAAACATGAAAAACACTGAGATTACTCATTTTGTAAACAAACACCTTTTCTAATCTTTTCTCCATTTTAATCCAATTGTATTCTCTTTAACCATGGAAAGACATCATATTTAACCAGAAGTTCGCAGTAGTACTGTGAGAATGAGTCATCGAAGTAACCGGCAAGTGGATATCGCAGAGGCAGTTGACGTTTCTCAGAGCTTGGTCTCGTGTGCTTTAGGAAGAGGCAAGAGGAGGCCTGGTAGTGAATCTCAGCTTATTTCGACGCTAAGGGAGGACAAAAATATTGTCGTTGCTGCAAGACGGAACCTTTTCCATAACGCCCGCCAGATCCTAAATGAAGTACAAGATATTTTGGCAAGGCTAGGCTGAGAAGTTTGTATCATATCGTATGGCCCTTTGAGACGACCTACAGCAACAGCCCGTCACCAGCCTCAGGAGAATATGGTGCAGCGAGCGCCTAGAACACAACACCAATTGGAATGCTGTTATGCCTACTGGTGAGTCGCGTTTGTACCAGTATAGTGTTATTAGGCGTCGAAGAGTCTACCGAGAACTGGGGTTGCGTACCCCGTTCGTGCTCCCTTCATCTTCAAGAGGCAGGGTGATGGCCTGGGCTGGGATTTACACTGGAGAACGAACTGTACTCCATATTGTTGAAGGCAACCACACCGCAGTCCGTACGCATGTCTAAGTATCGAGGAATACATCCCTCAAACCAGGGATCTCATTGGTCGGTATTTTGGATTTCTGAAGGACAATGCCAGATCTCATACAGGCAGAGTTGTTCATTGATGTTTAGAAAACCTGGGAATATACCATCTGCCCTTTCCCCCATTGCATCCAGACCTCAATCCCATAGAGAAGATGTGGGATGCGTTGCAGAGAAGGCTTTTCGATCACCGGATGGTGTCACTGAGTGCAGCTGCAGAGTTCCTTATGAAATTAGTGACTTTATTAACAGTATGCCTAACATTTGCACAGATGTGTTAGTTAACAGAGAACATTATAAACAGCGTGTGATGATTAGTGACCGTTAATCGATATTTATTTAGAAATCGTGAGATGCGGTCTGGTGTGATGTACGTTTCAGAAAAACATTTTCTTTATCGTGCCAACGTTTCGATCTTTATTGAGATCATCTTCAGGCCTGGGATTTACGAACATTGTTTACATATTACAATTACATTTTGGATGTGGAAAAGTGAATTTATACAATGCAAAATATATTTTTTATATATTCAATCAAAGTATTTCTACTCACTCAAAGTGTTTGTCTTCTGTGTAATTTTGCCATTCTTGCGTGTCGTGTCGAGAGTGCCAGTGAGATTTTGAAGGGGTGGGCAAGGATGTCGGTATAGAAAAGACATTTTTGTAAAAGGCAGCTCAAAGAAGCCGACGAAGGGAAAAAATGTGTTGGTAATGGTTCGGCCAGATTAACCTTTCAGGATTATATAGAAAGGGATAAATAGGAAAAGGAAAACTGAATTGTTGGGAAATTAGACTATGTGAAAAATATTTGATGTGTGGAATGTAATGTGATGTCTATACCGACATCCTTCTCCACCCCTTCAAAATCCAACGTATATAAACACAAAATAGCAAAATATCACTGGCACTCTCGACACGACACGCAAGAATGGCACAATTACACAGAAGAAAAACACTTTGAGTGAGTAGAAATACTTTGATTGAATATATAAAATATAAATTCACTTTTCCACATCCAAAATGTAATTGCAATATGTAAACAATGTTTGTAAATCCCAGGCCCTGAAGATGATCTCAATAAAGATCGAAACGTTGGCACGATAAAGAAAATGTTTTTCTGAAACCTACATCACACCAGACCGCATCTCACGATTTCTAAATGTTAAAAAAAATATTATAAACAGTATTAATTGTTTTAAAAAAAAATTCTGTCCAATAGGCAGTGTGATGGTTTGGGCTGGGATTTACTCTGGAGGACGAACTGGACTCCTTTTGATGAAGGCAACCTCACTGCAGGCCGTTACGTGCAAGTATCGAAGAATACATCCCTCAAACTAGGGATCTCATTAGCAGGGATTTTCGATTTCTGGATGACAATGCCAGGCATAGAGGTAGAGCCATTCAACCTTTACCTATTCTCTCCAGACCTCAATCCCATTGAGCTCATGTAGGATGCGGTGCAGAGAAAGCTTTTCGATCACCATCCGCAGCCAGGTGACCCGCAGCAGCTGAGTGCAGCGTTGCAAATCTATGGAGTGAAATTGTTTTTGAAATTAGTGACAACCTTGTCAACAGTATGCCTAACAGGTGTTCAGAGGTTTTAGCTAACACATGACATTATACACGGTGTTAATTGTTTAAAAAAATTATTGGGTCCAATAAACAAAATTATAGAATTAAAACCTTTTATTTTGTTATTTTTCAAAATCTCTTAATTAAATATTCTTTCAGTAAAAAACATAATAATTTCTAATAAATTTTAATGCAATTTATGATTAAAAAAATAAAAATGCTAGGGAAAGTAAATACTACAAAATTGGCAATATCCCTATTCATTTTTGAGCAGTTTAGATTTGTTATGTCAAATGATGTTAGTTTATTTTATAATAATAGTTGCAATTCGTACTTCTTTGATTTTATTAATTATGTCCCTTGAGTTTTCTAATTAGTATTGTATTATAGCTTGTAGTTTATTATAAGTTAGTTGAATGACAAAATCTAGGAAGAAAGGCGGACTGAGATGATAGGTAACTATCAAACTGTAGGTTCATCACCCCGAAGACCACAAGAGGAAATCTCAAAATGTTGATTTATTTTCAGCCGAGGATATAAATCGATTATAATCCACGTTGAACAGTACAAATCGTCTAAAATCTTCTCAATTTTCAAATTATACAAAGAACTGCGAATAAACCACATTTCAAATCAACAGTTGACGTTAATTGGAATGGAAAGCCGAGTGATATTAAATAAGGCGAAAAAATAAAATTCAATTTCAGAAATTCACCTCTTTCCGTGAACTTTTATTAAACCAAGATCGGGGAGGTGGGTTTCATTTTCCCAACGGGCGTTCTACCAGGAACATGTCATACAATATGGCACACTCTCAAAACGAGTTTGTCGTTCCTGTAAAGAATCACCACCCGCAAGAGGAGGAATAACTTTTTTGTGGCTTCTTCGTTTTAATAACAAGCCCCTATTGATGTCGCACGGATTGAAGCCCCAATAATATAGGCTGGATCGAATGTACACAAAACATAAGTGATTTGGATTTCCCACTTCATCATCAAGTACTCATATACAAAGCCCGTGGCTGATTTCAACGCACGATCAATCTCTGCGGTCTAAGGCCAAATCAATTGACGGACAAGTGGTTGGAATCTAGATAGAGCATTATACTATTGGGCATTAATTTTTCTAGCACTTCGCCTGCCAAAAGGTGCAAGTTTATAGGCCTAAACCGAGTGAGGTCACAGTTAAGAGATACAAATGTGCAGGCGCACTACATGCATTTCAAAGACAATGGCGAACACACAGATAATCTTGAAACTATACTGATAGTCCATTGGTTCTTAAGATTGAATATGGAGGCGGAAATGCAGACCTAAGACGACGTCTTATTCCCGGGGGATGAAATTGACAGAGCGAATTTTAAGACCCATCAGTATCTTTGAAGATACGGCTGTACCTTTGCAGATTAGCGAAAAGCAAGTTTTTAGAAAGAAAAACTAATTTCAAGTTAAATTATGTAAAGAAAGAGTCCCATGTCTCCTAGAGGTTCTAGGGATCTAACTGCGAATCTGGCTATAACGACAGGAAAAAGTCCTAACGTACTCTTCTATATAACTAATCTAACTATTCACCAAGACTTAGAAATCGCATTCAGGGAGGATCCGAACACGTTTCCACAATTTCCAGTCCGAGTTATTCCTACACCATAGAATAGATTAGATTATGTAAGAGCCGGCCTCTTTACGACCAGCGCACCGCGCCTATTACTGGTCTAATGTGCATCTCCAATCTTTTTTTTATCTGGAGCTCCCCGTTAAGCTTAAGGCTTTTTACAAGACTCCAAAGCTTTTTCAAGGGACGTGTGTATCGTACAGGCCTTGGCTTTCCCAGGATAAGACTTTCTCACAAACAGAGGACATCGCTGTTTCTTCTTCTTCTTGGCAATATCTGCAAAGACTTGTTTCTGCCACTCCGAGTCTAGACACATGCCTCCGGAGTCTACAGTTTTCAGTCAGCAGTCCAACTATTATTCTGAGTCCTAGCACGTTCTAGATTTAGTAGTTCTGCCGTTAATTTCTACGATGGTCCTTTGATAAACTTTTCGGCATGCGTCTGACCCGGGCTACATTCCCGTTAAACGGAGAACTTATTCCTAATCCATTGTCTGATGGATGCGCGTTTTTGGCAGCTTGGTAAGCCACAAAAGAGTTCAGGGCCAGTAGGTGTACTCGTCGAACTTTCTTTGCCCCCTGCCCTGTGTGCCCTGGTACACAGACAAGGGTTTGTTATTTTCCCAATGTTTGACAGGGCTTTAATGCATTCCAAAAGACTCTGGACTTACCACCGATGCGGCACTTGCTTTCCAAGTTGATTCCATGAAAGTCTCTGATCAAAGATGACTCCCAAAGATGATATTCGACCTGTTTAGAGAAAGGGATTCAACTCCATTTAGCATAAGGGGCTTATCAAGTCCTCCTAGTACCACCATAACCTACTAGCCCATCCTCTGTCCTCAACGTCTCACTCTTATAATCCTCCAATGGCCTCGTAACCTTCCTGAGTCTGTCCTAGTCAACTAAATAACTGGCTGGCTCCACTCTTCAAAGTCTCATGGTCTGACAGATCTGTCAGATTTTTATACATTATTTTATATATTGAATTGGTATGTGTCCCTGGACAAACTGAGAGCGTACGGCGAAAAATTGCAATCCGGAGTACATTTTAATTTTTTTTTAAACCTAAAACCATTGCAACATTTCGGAGAAAGGAAGGAAGTTTAGCGAACATACAGTAAACTATTCAGTTCCTAGTAGAAATTATGCTGCCGGTTTCTTTTTGCCACAACTTCGTCATTTTTGGATTGATTGTTGTCCATTGTTTTCAGCGTAAAAATCCTTTAAAACGATATGTCAGGATGTATAGGGTCAGGGGGTTGAAATTTTGAAGTTGAACTGGTCCTAATGTACCCTATATAATTTTTCTCTGATGAAAGGTAAAAATTTGAAACTAGCCTAAAAAATATTAAACCCGTTTTTTTATTGCCTCATTGGTTCACGAGAAATTGAGCAGGGACATCTGAAAAGGACATCCTGTGCATGCTCCTATCTAGGAATAGCAACGTACTTTCAAAATAATGTGTTAAATAACACTTTCTTTTCCCTCTGGGCAACGCCGAGTTATAAAGCTAGCTATAAATAAATATACCAAAAAATTACTCGGTCAGCTGGTCAAATAGATGTGATAGGAAGAGTTGTGTATATTGATAGCATGGATGTTTTCCATTGGCGTGCATCACACCGGTCTGTTATTTATGTTGTGCCAAGAATAAAGTCATTTTATTCTTGTTTAAAGGTCTCTACTGCGATTCAATGTCGGCCAGAAGCATGAAACCGGGATGCACCCGAGAATAAACGGGCAAGTTCACCCCTTAGCCACCCTCTCTATAATTGGATCGGAGAATAAATCGACGCCGACCGTTTCAGGAGTATTAAAAACCTCAGCCGGCACGCTATTTCACGTGCACCACTCCATTTACTTGCCTATTTTACCGAGAATACGGTTTTCATTCCGGGAAGACTTTTCCGGAACCGGCAGATCGTGGCATATGGCGATCCGTCTCGCGAAATCCCCCTTCGGCTCGTGCCATAGCGACGGATCACGCGACTTTCGAATACATTCAATCCCACTCCATCAACGGGTCGAACCAGACTCTAAACTGTTTCGAAGACGGAAACTAAAAATGGTTAGGTAGGTAAACAGGTTTGGGACTATATCTCGGCAGCAGACTGGCGTGGAATCGCCGCAACACTTAAAAAACAACTTAACTTGGACTACTACGAAGACTTCTCAGAGCGAAATCGATTTTGGCCATAAGACAAAGCTAACACTGTACAGGACTTTACTAAGACCAATATGGACATACGGAGTGGAACTGGGGTATTGCCAAGCCATCCAATATCCAGCGCATTCAGTCCTTCCAACCGAAGGGATAGGTATAGAAATAAAAAGGACGGCCACAAGGCCTTCTGCACTTCGGCCTGAATAGATCCATTGTGCTCCCCTATTTTTTTATGACTCACTCAAATACACCAGACTTTGAACAAGAGGTAGGAGAAAATCCCAATACTTTTTGTAGTTGAGGATCGTCAGATCTTAAGAAGATATTGATCTTTTTTTACTTTGAGTTGTGACGGAAGTGAGGTTGTTTATTGACCGTTTTTGATTCACAGCTAAAGTATAGGTTTTTATCGCATCATCATGGAACAAATAACTAGCAAATGCCATATTTACAGCGGTATATTCATGTGTGCAACAGACTAAATTCTCCTCGGGTAAAACCTTAAGCAGTTCAGCAGAGTGATACATTTGTTCAGCTTTTTCTCCAAAAATACGTCCACAATCACCAGAAAATATATCACCACAAAATAAATATGGTTTTTGATGGAAAGCGACGTGACCGTAATATACGACCTGGTACGGCAAAAGTTTGCAATGAATATCCGGCAAAATTTAGATGATCTCTTCCTTTCATGGCATATGTCGTTCCTTTTATACGGGTTTCCATGGAACCATAAATCGCTAATTCTGGGAGGTTGTTCCTCAACCTCCATAGCCTTACCAGCGTCTCCTTAGTGTAGGATCTTGCATGTAGTTTTTCCTGTCCTAGTAGAACCTGGACCTAAGTACCTTCATCTTATAGACCTTTGCAGGAATATAAAATGTGTTCTGCGGTGTCCAATCGAAAGTCCTTAGACAAATTATCAAAGCGGTTATGTCACCTCTTTATTCACAAAAACCTCAACATTCCTTATGTCAACGAACTGATCCGGTCCAGATTCCAAACCCTCTACACCTTTTGAACCATCCTAACCTCTCTGCTTGAACCCTCTCGACTCATTCCCTCCTGACAACCCGCTACACCGCCTCAACCGACGGTGGCCTCGGGACCTCCTTGAAATCTAATCATACACATTGAGTGCTAGCAAAGCCTGAGCTGGCTCCTCAAAGCATAAGTTCTACTGGTGCAGTACAGCATTAGTGCTACTGTTGTGCTGTGCAAAACGATAATGTGTAGGTAACGAATAAATTTTTAAAAAAATCTTTAATTCAAGTTTTCTAGCTCGACTCATTGACTCAGAACCCGAGGACAATAAACCAACAAATATAAACCAGACAGAAATAAAATTTCTTAAACTACAAAGGCCAAATATTTCAACAATCAGTAGCAGGTTTCAATGTCTCATATTAAATAGTGACAGGACGAATTTAAAATCGATTAGGTAATAAAAGACTAATTAAATAATTACTATTTAAAAAAGGACGAGGTAGTTATAAAAGCAGATGATACGGTCATTAAAACAGATGTCTGTGACGACAGATGAGAACAATGACAAACCGAAAGACCTCATTATTTTCCGAAGTGGGCGGTTTGATGAAACGTTTACGTTATAATCACGTCTGACCTGGTGCCAGTAAATTTAATATTTAAATACAAGGAATATTTATGTCTGTATGGATAAAAAGACCATTCGGACTATTGTATAAAAAAAACTACTACTACTAATGAAAAACTATAGTAAGGCACTTCTGAAACCGTTTTGGACATGTGGATTAGAACTGCGGGGCACTGCTCAACCTTCTAATATCTAAAGAGTATAGTCCTCCCAATCCAGGGCTTCTCAAACCTTTTAGCCAGCGGACCCCTTTCTCAGAACAAAATCCAGGGCGCACCCCTCACATTCAAGTATTTAAAATTATATACTCATAGTTTTATGTAATAAATTAAAGTTTTATAAATCAGCATTAGCCAGTCCAACTGATGGCTCCAATATCGACAAGGATACCGGAGCCGGAGTCTTCGGGATTAACTCCAAGATCGAACTGACGGTAAACCTAGGTAAATATGCTACAGTTTTCCAGTCTGAAATCATAGCGATTGAACAATGCGACAGAAAATTAAAAGGCGAATACGTTCCAGGAAGACAGCCATCTTCTCTGACAGCAAGGCGAAGGCAAAGAGTGTTTGGAACTGCATGGAAGCCCTGACGGAAGTCAGTGACACTAATGACCTGACCCTGGCATTCGGGGCATAGGTTGACATGTTGGCCAAAAAGGGGGCCAACATGGATTCTCTGGGTCCTGAACCCTTCTGTGGCTTAACAGCCTGCGACAAAAGAGGATACATCTTAAAATCGATCCTTAACGACCAAAACCTGTGGGAATAATACCACAGTTATGAGGCACACGAAGACATTCATAGAAGGACCATCCGCAAAACTTACAAAAGAATTATTGGATTGCAACCGATCCAACCAGGATTCTGGTTGGACTCCTGACAGGGCACTGCCATTTAAGAAAACCACCAGATAGAAGTAAAGTCAGAATAAACACTGTGCAGATACTGCCAGGAAGAAGAGGAGACAGCAGAAGCAGCTTCTATGTTTCTGTGAAGGTCTATGTAGGTGCAGGTTCTTGATACTAGGGCAAGAAAAACCACAAGCAAGATCCTTGCTTCGACGACATACTCGAGAAGAAAGAATATTTTCACCCTGAAGAAAGAGTACTTTCCTTTATCCCGTATTCCATTTTCTACGAGAGGACGTTATATTAAATTTCTCTCCTTTGGTATTTTGAAGGGAGCTCCATATTCGAGGAAGATTTATGAAAGAGGAAATGCTTAATCATTCCACTTTTCTGTCTTGTCTAAAAAGTAAACTCCTTTATTAACAATTAAATTACAAACTATAATGATATACCTCTTAGGAAGCAATATGGCTTGGTTGAGATGAAAAAGTTAGCATCACGAGGGATTCGAACCCACGACCTTCGGATAATACGCCGCTCCTTTAACCTATTGAGCTATCGTGACTTCGAAGGTCGTGGGTTCGAATCCCGCTCGTGACGCTAACTTTTTCATCTCAACCAAGACCTTAAATAAAAAAATAATAATTAATTAATTCGATATTGCTTCCTACGAGGTATATCATTATAGTTTGTAATTTAATTGTTCATAAAGGAGTTTACTTTTTAGCAAGATATAAAAGTGGAAAGATTACGCATTTCTCTCTCAAAATTCTCCCTCGTTTTGTAAGAACGACCTTCGAAGTCACGATAGCTCAATAGGTTAAATTAAGGCGAATTATCCGAAGGTCGTGAGTTCGAATCCCTCTCATGACGCTAACTTTTTCGTCTCACAAGACCTTAGATAAAAAGAACAATTAATTGAAATAATTAATACGGTCAATTTATGACCGCTAAACACATATGGATTTCAAATCATACTTCAAAAAACAAGACAAGCATAGAAAATTCCCTTTTATTTCTAACTTTTAGAACAATTCAAAAGTTGTTTCAGCTCACATTTTTGTAAATTAAAGTAGGTTTGTTTTCTTAGGATCCTAGATAAGAATATTTAAAGATTGCTAAGATGTTTGAAGTGTCCACTTGAGGCTTTATTTACACAAGTGCACATGTGGCCGATTATAAAATACCAAAACAAACTAATAAAATATGAAAAATGATGAGAGCTTTCCTGGTTTTTATTTGAAAGCAGATGGACCTTCGAAATTATCTGCCAAGAGATATTAGTATTGATTTATAATGTATAATAAGATTTTATAGATTTTTTCCTTATTACATTGCTAATTAAAATTCTATGCTAGGGCCTGTGGTCGAAATACATATTTTTGAGTTTATTCATCAAACCCTTATATTTTGTTGTAATGCTATGTCATAATCGCTTTGTAATAATACTTATTAAAAACAATTTATGTAGCATGTAATGATAGTGAATCGCACCACTTTTTTATCCAGAAAGCTGCGATCGTCATAAGACAAAAATGTACTTTCTCAATTGTGGCAGGTTTCAGATAGAATTGAGCCAAGAGTAGAATCATAGCGACAATGAGACAATATGATGATAATGAAAAAGTCGTCGTTCGATTACGTCGAAAATCTCGTCTCGTGCCATGCCAAATGGTCCCGACGGATGAATCACGTCCAAAACCAAATAAACCGCTGGGGGTCTTATTTATACGAGGCACCCCGTTACAGATCCAAAAATAGAAATCTCAGAAACGACTATTATCGTCACACGGATCTATTTTATACTGTTTTATTCTCTTGTTTCAATAATTCCTTGGCGTTCGTCGAAAACGCTAATGGACATTGCTGGATGATCCGGGAAATCGTCAATCATATCCTCCGTAGTAAAGAGAATCCATTAAGATAGACCAAAAAGGAAAATTCTTTTCATATGTTGACACCTGGCTTTTAAATACTTCCTTTTAGCCCCTAATAGCTGGTATCGTGAAATAAACAAATTAGGCTTGTATTTGGGTCTACACGAGTTTTCCAGCACGTATCGAATGTTTATCTTCCGTTCTAACGTGCTCAAAAATGAATAGAGATATTGCCAATTTTGTACTATTTACAATTAACATTTATTTGGAACTATTGCGTTTTTTTACTGAAAGAAAATTTAATTAAGAGATTTTGAAAAATAACAAAATAAAATGTTTTAATTCCATAATTTTATTTATTGGACACAATAATTTTTTCAATCAGTACCTTGTATAATGTCCTCTGTTAGTTAAAACTTCATTGCCCTTGTTAGACATACTGTTAAAAAAGTGGACACTAATTTCATTAGGACTCCATAAATGTTGCAAGCTGCAATCAGTTGCTGCAGGTCACCTGGCTGCGGATGGTGATCGAAAAGCTTTCTTTGCACCGCAACCCACGTAGCTCAATGGGATTGAGGTCTGGAGAGAATAGGGAAAGGTTGAACAGCTCTGCCTCTATGCCTGGCATTGTCATCCAGAAATCGAAAATCCCTGCTAATGAGATCCCTAGTTTGAGGGATGAATTCTTCGATACTTGCACGTAACGGACTGCACTGAGGTTGCCTTCATCAATAGGAGTCCAGTTCGTCCTTCAGTGTAAATCCCAGCCCAAACCATCACACTACCTATTGGACACAATTTAAAAAACAAAACAATTAATACTGTTTATAATGCTCTCTTAACTAAAACATCTGTGCACCTGTTAGGCATAGTTTTAATAAGGTTGTCACTAATTTCATAAGAAACTCTGCAGCTGCACTCAGTTGCTGCAGGTCAACTGGCTGCGGATGGTGATCGCAAAGCATTCTCTGCAACGCATCCCACATGTTCTGTATGGGATTGAGGTCTGGATGCAATGGGGGAAAGGGCAGATGGTATATTCCCAGATTTTCTAAAGATCAATGAACAACTCTGCTTGTATGAGATCTGGCATTGTCATCCAGAAATCCAAAATACCGACCAATGAGATCCCTGGTTTGAGGGATGTATTCCGCGATACTTAGACATGCGTACGGACTGCGGTGTGGTTGCCTTCAACAATATGGAGTACAGTTCGTTCTCCAGTGTAAATCCCAGCCCAGACCATCACACTGCCTCTTGATGTCTGCACTGAAGGGAGCACGGACGGGGCACGCATCTCCTACTCTCGATAGACTCTTCTGCGCCTGTTTTCACTATACTGACAGAAATACGACTCATCATTAAAAATAACAGCATTCCAATTAGTGTTCTCGCCTAGGCGCTCGCTGCACCATACTCTCCTGAGTTGCTTGTGGCAAGCTGCGGATGCAGGTCGTCTCAAAGAGGGCGTACGATATGAGACAAACTTCTCAGTTTTGCTTTGCCAAATTATCTTGTACTTCATTTATAATCTGGCGGGCATTATGGAAAAGGTTCCATCTTGCAGCAACGACAATATTTTTGTCCTCCCTTAGTTAGCGTCGAAATAAACTGAGATCCACTACCAGGTCACCACAATCTGAGAAACGCCAACTGCCTCTGCGATATCCACTTGTCGGTGACTTCGATGACTCATTCTCACAGTTCTACTGCTAACTTCTGGTTCATGATGGTGTCTTTCCTTGGTTAAAGAGAATACGACTGGATTAAAATGGAGAAAAGATTAGAAAAGGTGTTTGTTTACAAAACGAGTAATCTTCATGTTTACTATTCCTAAGTAAATCCGTTATTATAAATGAGGATTAACATTTGTCTATTTTTGGCTTGTATTTTCTATTGTTTTATCCAACTAACAAGAATATATCGGTTAATACAAATATCCCTATTCATTTTTAAGCAGTTTATTATGCTCTTAATTAATACTCTTACAAAAAAGCACATCAATTAGTATACGGGAATAGCTCTTGCCAGATTAAGAATAGGTCATACGCGGTTGGCACATGGGCACTTGCTCGTGGGCCAATTCCCCCGCAGGTGTTCGTTATGCAAAGAAAGGTTGCTCGATGTGTCCCATATAATCGAAGCGTGTCGTGCCTTGGCTCCCTGCAGGGCGCGAGTAGGCATGCCGCCAAATTTAAAAGGGCTTCTCGGACACAGCAGCGTGTTTTAGAGTCCCCTGTTCCGCTTTTTAAGGGAATTAGGAATTTTTGATTGTATATAGAAGTTAAATTATGTGTGTTGTGCTTCTGGGTATTGTATGAGTAAATGTATTTATTGGTGTGAATGGCGAGGGGCTGATGGTGAAGTAGGTTCTCCAGCGTCCCTCAGGTTTTGTGTACGAGTTGGCTCGATGGTGGAAATTTTATACAAGTACCCCATCGACCCCAATTTAGATTTGTTTATTATAGTAAGTTGAAGTAACAACCACGCCTCAGGAAGAAAATATAAAGCTAGTTTCACCTAAAGAAGTAGCACGAGAAATTAAAAATTTACCTGCTAAAAAGATTCCAGGATATGACCTTATCACTGGAGAAATACTTAAACAATTGCCAAAAAAGGGTATAGTTAAACTAACATACCTATTTAATGCTGCAATCAGACTGAAATATGCTCCCAGCATCTGGAAATTCGCAGAAGTCATTATGATAAAAAAAACAGTAAAACAGGCGAACGAGGTCAAATCATATAGACCAATATCGCTACTACCAACAGTGTCTAAACTCTTCGAAAACTTATTATTAAAACAAATAAAACACATCGTTGAAAAAAAGAAAATCATTCCTGACCACCAATTTGGATTCCGAACAAGACACTCATCAATAGACCAAATTCACCGAGTAACGGACGTAATAGAAAAATCTCTCGAAGAAAAACAAATTTGTTCTGCTATCTCTAAATTTTAGCATAACTAAAAGGTATGCTAGCAAAGCAGTTTGTCGATATTATCAGTTCCTACCTAACTGACAGAATGTTTAGAGTCAAACAAGAAGATCAATATTCAAAATTAAAAACAATAAATGCAGGAGTGCCACAAGGTAGCCTATTAGGTCCACTGCTTTACTTGTTATACACCAGTGATTTTCCGAAAATAGATGGAGTAAAAATTGCAACGTTTGCAGATGACACAGCGGTGATATCACTAGGACCGCCTATCACCCACAAATCCTCCAAAATGCATGTAATAAGATAAACGAATGGAAAAAGAAATGGAAAATCAAGCTAAATCAACATAAATCAGTTCGCGCTTAAGTAAATAAGGCCCTCCGGTTATGCTTAGGAGTGTTGCCAAGTACCCCAGTGGATGCGATGAGGGTGTTATCCAATGAACCCCCCCCCCTGAATCTACGACGCAAACTTTTGGCGGGAAGGCTTCTAACCAACCTGATGGCAAGAAAATCAGAACTGGTTGGGAAAATATCCACCTTAACTCTCCTCACTTTAACACAAAAATACTGGGGAAAAAAGTCAATGCCTTTGTTAGCAGAGGTATTTACGGATATGGCACCAATACAAGTGAAGGTGGAGAAAAACAGTGTTCTGCCGGCATTCCAAGCGGAATATGTCACAAATTTTAAAAGTCCCGACGTTAAATTTTGCAACAAATATAGCCAACACCCAGCGACCATAGCAAACCAACTATGTTGGTCCGAATTAAAGGCCAGTTTTCCAAATGGGCACTTCATATTCACAGATGGTTCAGTTACAACAAAGGGAGTAGGTTGTGCTTTTTACGACCCCAAAGCAAATCTGAAACCAACGTTTCGACTGCCAGATAATCTGTCAATGAACTTTGCAGAATTGGTCGCAATATTAAAGGCACTAGAAATGCGAAACAAAAACAAATTAGACACACGGCAGTCTGCTCAGATAGTGAGAGCGTAGTGAAAAAACTAAAAGGGAATGAGAAGGGTTTTATCACGGAGCATTTACTAATGAGAATTCTCCAGAGTATCCAAGAAATACAGTCGGATGGGCGGGAAGTTTCATTAGTGCGGATACAAGCGCAAGTGGGGATAAAAGGTAATAAAATAGCTGAAAAATTAGCCAAAAAAGCAACGGAGTCTGGACTCACATTGGCCATACAGTTCCAAAAAAAGACATAAAAAGATCCCTACATTTGACTCTTCTCGTGGACTGGCAATTGACGTATTCGTCCGCAGAAGCAGGCCAATTTTTCAAGAGAATTTTCCCCTTAGTAGGACGAGAGCCTTGGTACCGTGGAAATTACTACGACAGGGCGCAGACCACGACCATAAATAGACTGCTGACGAATCATGGGCTATGTGGCAACTATCTCAATAAGATAGGGAAAAAGGATTCACCTCAATGCCAAGTGTGCGGTTGCGTTGAAGATCTCCAGCACATCATAATGAGATGTAAAAGATACAAAGAAGAAAGAAGTAGCATCTTGGGAGAAGTTTACGAAATTCTTCTTTCCTCATTCACCAAAACGACATACAATAAACTGTATGAATTCTTGTGCAGTGCAAAAATAAAAATATAACAAGGGAAAATAAGTTTTGTACATAAAGTTAACGATGTAATACTTATTTTGTTCATAAATGGTTGTATATATTAATTATACCAAATAAAAAATCTAAAAAATCTAATCTTTACAAACAAAAAGGTGGACCATGTTCCGTCGCTCACAATCGATATACTATACCATACAGCAATACAGCTAAATATCTGGGAATGACCTTAGATGCCAAGCTGAGATGGAAAGAACACGTGAAGAAAAAAAGGACAGAAATAGATTTAAGGTATAGACAACTATACTGGTTGATATGACGTGGCTCAAATCTTGCTATACAAAATAATATATTATATAAACAAGTCATAAAGCCTATGTGGACATATGGTATTCAACTATGGGGTTGTACCAAACACAGCAATATCAAAATCATACAAACTCTCCAAAATAAAATCTCACGTAACATGGTCAATGCACCTTGGTACATAAGGAATAAGGACTTACATAGGGATCTTAAGATCCCTGAAGTCACGGCGGAAATACAAAGATTTGCCGCCAAACACCAGGCCTCAGCCAGCACGAGAATGTGGAAGCGACCAAACTTACATAACCGAAACATAGTCAGAAGGTTAAAAAGAACAAAGCCATATGAACTTGTGTAGTTAAAAGTGTATAGTGAATAGTGAAATGTAAATCTTATTGTACCAATGGGTTTTTAAGAATGTAAACATTTATTTATTCTATAATATTATTGTAAAATTAATGGTTGGTCTAATAAGACCAGTTTTAATAAATAAATTTAATTTAAAAAAAATGTATTTATTGGTGTGACTGTGTATTGAGTGTGTGTTGCAGTATTTTACTTCCGCTCGGGGCTGAAATGACCTAGCTGTCGAATACCCCTGCAAAAAAAAAAAATTGGAATGCGCAATTTATTCCTTCCCTAGAAAGAACAACCTCCAGAAGTAAAATTGGACCCCGAGACATTCTCATATTCAATGAAACATAATGAAGAGGTTTCAGTGTAAAGGAGTGACATTGACTTAATCATTGTCATAAGAAACTTTATTTCATGCAATTATTGTAATTGTGACCAACATTAAAAAAAATCAAACCTTCAGGTTATAACCATGTTTTAGTTTTGGTTTAATATAAATAAATGTTTCTCGGTAACTCGGTAAGAATGTAATTCAAGAAAATTCCAAAGGGGTGAAATTTAATAAATCACCCTATTCCAGGAAATCGACGAGAGGGAAGCACCCTCAGGGTAAAACATTCTTCAGCTTGTTCTAGTTAGTCATCGTTACCACACTTGCTGCTAATTAAACTTGCGCAATTAAAATTGTTAATATTGTTGTTCAACGCCTCTAACCAACTCATATCGCGCTAAAAAATTAAAAGATTTTACGTCAGTGCCGTTTAAAATGTTTTATCTACAAAGCCCGTCCGTGCTCGCATAGGAATAATAATAATAAAGTTTATTAATTTTATAAGCAATATATAAAGTGAACATAAATGTATTCAATAAAAAATAAACAATACGGCATGGATATTCCGTCTGCCGGAAGGTGGTGAGAACATAGTAGTAATAGTAATAATGATGATGGTGATGATGATGATAAAATATGTGATTATAAATTACTCTCTGATTATAAATTATTATAAATGGATAACAAAAGTACAAATTTTGCTGAAATAAAATAAATAACTAAATAGAAACTAATATAATGAATTAGTTAAATTCCATAAACCCAATAGAAAGAGATTAAGTAGAAAAAATAAGGATAAACAAGAGTAAAAGTAAGAAGGGAAATAAGTATACACATAAGAATAAAAAAGAACTAAAAATAATAATAACACATTTATGTTTTAGTGGTCAATTGACCAAGTTACTTCTTTCAATATTCTTTTTATGCAGGGTTTTGGTTGAGATAAAAAAGTCAGTGTCACGAGCGGGATTCGAACCCACGACTTCGGCTTAATACGCCGCTGCTCTACCATTTGAGCTATCGTGACTTCGATCCTTACATAAAAAGAATAATAATAGCGTCGAACCAATGCAGCCCAATTGTATCCATCCAATAAACATAAAAATCCTTTTCTTGTAAATACACTGTACCCGAAGAATAATCTTCTATATTAACAAAGAATAGGGCAAACCGCTAAAAAATGGAAAATGTCCTCCCTTGCTTTCAAGTTACAAAGACGGCATTCTTCTCGTTCAGAAGCTTAGTACAGGGTTAAGCATCTCGCCGCTTAACTTCCCCAACCATCTGATGGATCGAGGATCTAAATTTTGTTTGTTTTTTCCAGTCAAACTTGCAAACTTTACATTCGGATTTAGTTCCCTGTATAGTGTGTTATGCTGGGACATCAAACCTCTTGCCACAAACTCCGCTCTAACCGATATAATTAACGAATGAAGGATTTAAGTGCACGTGTGTTACAAAAATCAAAATTATGGTCAAGGATAGCGTTGGAATGCTGAAATGCGCAAAATAGCCGTTTTTTCCATATTTCAAACGCCATTATCTTTGGATGCCTGTGCGATGGTAAACTTATAACTCACGTCATGTATTTGAAGTGCAAATTTAAAATAAAAACATATATTGTGCCCAGTTCAGTGGGAGAAGTTGGCGCAGCCCTTGAGGGTTGGCCTGTGAATTCCCGTGGACACCCGTTACCCATAGGGGAGAGCCTGACAACCCCTGAACTCACCCATGTGGAGAAGGGTATCTGAGAATGAACAGCTTCAATCCGAGGTGTGCCGGGCGGTCACACAGCCTCGGATTTGTCCCTCGAGATGACTGGTCGGGATGGGCGGTCGATTCGTTCGACGCCTGAAAGGCCATCTCATCTCTTTTATCCACCCAGAGGAGCCTACCCCATTAAATGTGGGACTACGGTGACAATGGCCAAGACGGGGGGGTGCAACCTGAAAAGGTGAGCCTCGTGTCCTCGGTCAGTTCCCTTTCTCAATCCGGTCCTTCGACATATTTCCTTGAGACCTCTGCTAACCCTTGGATGCAAGGGGGTATCCAGGCCCAACATAATGGTGTAGCCTTGAGAGCGTGGCACCCCTCTAAACTACAAGCTGGATTCGTGTCGGCCTCCGGTGCTGCATCAGAGGCACACGACGGTTAGGGTACCAGATCCTGTCTACTTAGAATGTTCCAGGTCCAATCCCTGCAACATGGGAATGGACTTCTAGTGGCTTAGAGGCGAGGCTCGTGGTGAGAACTTAGTGTGAACCTGTTGATCGGGGGTACCGTTATCGGTTTCCTTCGAGTGCAGTGTTCCTGTAGGGGGTGGTTAGATATTCCACTTTAAACAAACCGCAGCAGGAGCGGATCCGGTAGTTCTTACGCTGGAGGAGCCCCAATACTCTAGGAGATCGCCTTGTCTATCTAGGGAGCTCGGCGGGACGACAGAGGCTGATGCATTTCAGCCACTTGAGGTTGCCCTTTCCGAGCGGCAACGGTCTGGTGCTTAATGCAGCTCCATCCTCTCGGAATGGACAAACGGAGAGTGAGGTCCATCTCACCTCCTCGGGGCCGAGGCGGCTTTTACAACAAAACTTGCGGCTGTAACACCCATCCAGTCGCGAGCGGAGGTGCGTCATCTCTCATCTTGAGAATAATCAAAACGTCCGGTAGGGCTGAAAGGCTAGATACGGACGTTAAAAATCCTCATGTCCTTTTAAGGGCTAACGAGTACATACGGGAACCTAATACCATCCCCTCGCACGTACTATCTAATAGAGATCTCTTATTGTCATGGTTAATTTCATTTTTTTTAATTAATCCACTTTTATAAAGACGTCCTTCTACGTGGCCGAGGCCTTTTGGATTACCGTAATCAAAACTCAATTAGAGGAAACTAATTTCGTCGTGTACACGCGCACCGTCGGCAATGAGATTCCGGGAAACGTTTGTTGACAAGCTTCTTCGCCCCGGATGGTAAACTCACAAATTGGAAGTCCGTTTCACGTAATTATCATTTTTTATGAAAATAAATGCCGATGATCGAATTTAATAACATGTGCCAGGCCTAATAAAAATCAGCGATGGAATAAGGGAAAGCACTTCTGAAGAATCAACTGAATCAACAGATCTACAAATGCTAAAACTCTTATTTTTCCCTGCTAAGATGTTACAAGCAATCATATCCTTAAACAAATACTAGAGTGATGATTGATGAAGTAACCCAGAAGTTACACTCCCATCACATCACTATTCACTTCACTCCCTAGGGAGGACATCGCGAGGACATTGGCGCATTAGGCGATTTAGAGGATTGTCGAGAACGGTTCGAGATGAATGGTATTGGACATGAGGTTTGGATGAGAATCTAAGGTTTTTATGGATGCAGCTGGAACTTCTTTTGGATTCGAGGACAAATGGGATCTGAACTTGGGCAACAGAAGGATTTTGGACTGTATTGATTGGATTCTTTGGAGATCGAAAGGCTTGGTTAAACCCCACAGTTCAATCCTGTAAATTTAATTGGTTGTAACGATGAGTAAAAGAAGTGTTTTGTACTGAAAGTTTCGATCTGTTATTAAGCAATCTTTTGAGTTTATTTCGTTTGTTCATTTCTGTTCTTTTGTGTGGAGTGTGCCGGTTCCAAGTAAGTCTTAAGTATGTAAAGACCCAAATGACAGGTTGCTAGGAGAGGAACATAATTGTAGTAAATAGGAGGAGAGGTAGCACGGCGAAGGGTGAAGTTGCTTGTTTAATTTGATGTAATGATAAAAAATGTCTTTAAAAAAACCTTGCTTGCATCTAACCAAAATTTTCTGACTCCAATCCATTTAAACTCTAACACTAGTGCTCGGCGGATTCCTTACTACCTCACGCCGACTTTCCCATCGGTTTCGAAGATCGGTGAGATTAATAAGGTACCTTAAGTCTTTTATCTTTGTAAAATCTTAAATAGCGATGAAATTGGTAGCTAGGAGATGGGCTAGGAGATGGACATATATGCAGTTTGCAGTAAGAGGAGAAATGAAACAGCGGATAGTGAAGGTTATTTGTTGATATTGAGTTTTGTCAGTCTGATCCTCCATTTCTTGAACGATTCTTCTAAACGAATAGGAGAGATGGTTCTGGATATTTCTGAATGCCTCTCGTGTGATTTTGCTGAAAAAATGGCAGTAACGCATATGTGAGAAGTACAGTATCGAGACTGATAGGAATGTGCAGTGCTAACTGAATAGAGAATGGGACCAAGGATGTTGCCTTGCGGAACGGTATATTAGATGGAGGAGAGGGGTGTACCTTTTTGTACTTGAAACTACATATCTGACTTATGAGGTAATCAGTGAATGGAAGGTACAAAAAAATCTTAATTCAATCGGCCAAAGAATTGTGCATGTCGTGGGGCAGTCATCGAACAATTGCCGATAGTTAAGACGTTGCTGGACGTTCGGGCCTGTTATTTGGGACCTGGGATGAAGGTCCGACTTTTTATGGGCTGTATCACAGGCAGTCCATAGGAATAGTCTGTGTGGATATGTTGGATACAATCATGGGCAATGGTTCGAAGGATTTTGGCCTGGAATGGATTCTTTGCAGATTGGAAGGCTTGGTTAAATTCAGATCGGCTGTGAAAGAAAGTTGAATGATTGTAAATGGATGGAAGTACCAGAAAAAAGAAATTACCACCAGAGAATGGTTACACTGTGGAATATTTCCCGAGAGCTAAAGTTCTGCAGGCCGTCACTGGACTGTCAGTTATGACAAATGTTTTGTTTGGTTTTTGTCAGTAAAACCGACAATTTTTAAATATATGAAATGTGGTTCAGAAAATGATGTCAAGGGGTGAATAAAATCTGCATAAGATCACTAGATTAGCATGTTCTTCAGGCTGAAGCTTGCCATTTTTCATTTTTTGACTCTGTTCAGGGTAAAGGATACTGTTTATGTTTTGTGTTAACCTTGTTTACCAACGAACAACATTTTTATATCACTACATTAAAGCCACTCGGCCGGTATAGCTTCCGAGAAACTCATTTAATGGGCCGAGATACAACAATGCAGACGGATTTCCGTGAAGTGATTAAAACGATGATCGGTAAATACCAGTTTTATGCCTTTGTTTCCTTTCTTTGAACCGACTCCGTCCATCAGTCCATGTCTCCCATCTTGTTTAGACCTGTTTTTTACTCACTTCCTTCCTTTATTTTCAAAATCGATTAATGGAAAGTTAACTTTACGACAAAGACTTATTCGATTCGCGGTTTTTATGTGACAAAGGGATTTGATCATAAACGTAATACAGCGAATCTTTGAAGATTTTTGAAAGATAGAAATGACAAGGCAAAATCGATAAGAAGAGAAAGCGACTTTTTGCAAACTGCTCAAAAATGAATAGGTATACATATTGTAATTTATTCTTATTATATTAATTCTAATTAAATTAACTGATATATTCTTGTTATTTGGATAAAACAAAATAGAAAGTACAAACCAAAAACAAAAAAATGCTAATCCTCAGTTTTTTCATCTTTAGGAAGTGGCAATAGGAGGCCTGGTAGTGGATCTCAGCTTATTTCGTCGATAAGGGAGGACAGAAATATTGTCATTGCTGCAAGACGGAACACTTTCCATAATGCCAGATCATAAATGAAGTACAAGATATTTTGGCAAAGCAAAGCTGAGAAGTTTGTCTCATATCGTATGCCCCTTTGAGACGACTTGCACCGTCATCAGCAACTTAGGAGAGTATGTTGCAGCGAGCGCCTAGAAGAGAACACTAATTGAAATGCTGTTATTTTTAATGATGAGTCGTATTTCTGTCAATATAGTGAAAACAGGCGCAGAAGAGTCTATCGAGAGCAGTGCAGTTCTCGTGCTCCCTTCAGTGCAGTTCGGAAGAGGCAGTGTGATGGTATGGGCTGCGATTCACACTGGAGGACGAACTGGACTCCATATTGTTGAAGGCAAACACCGCAGTTCGTTATGTCCAAGTATGGAGGAATACGTCCCTCAAACCAGGGATCGTATTAGCAGGGATTTTCGATTTCTGGATGGCAATGACCTCAAAGAGGCGGAGTTGTTCATTAATGTTTAGAAAACCTGGGAATTTCTCATCTGCCCCTTCCGTCATTGTCTCCAGACCTCAATCCCACTGAGTATATGTGGGATCCGTTGCAGAGAAGGCTTTTCGATCATCATAAGCAGCCAGTTGACCTGCAACAACTGAGGGCATCTGCAAAGTTCCTTATGAAATTATTGACAACCTTATTTACAGTATGCCTAACAGGTGCACAGATGTTTTAGCTAACAGAGGACATTATATACAGTATTAATTGTTTTTTTAAAAAATTGTGCCCAATTGGCAGTGAGATGGTCTGGGCTAGGATTTATCGAGGAACGTGTCCTCAAGCTAGGGATCCACATTGGCATGGACTTTCGATTTCTGGATGACAATGCCAGACATAGAGGCAGAGCTCTACATCATTGTTCAGTAAACCTGCGAATATCCCATCTGCTCCTTTCTCTATTCTCTCCAGACCTCAATCCCATTGAGCTCATATGGGTTGCGGTGCAAAGAAAGCTTTTCGATCACCATCCGCAGCCAGGTGACCTGCAGCAACTGATTGCAGCTTGCAATATTTACGGAGTCCTAATGAAATTAGTATTAAATTTAATAAAAAATTAACAGTATGTCTAACAAGGGCAATGAGTTTTAACTAACAGAGGACATTATACACGGTACTGTTTGAAAAAAATTATTATGTCCAATAAATAAAATTATGGAATTAAAACCTTTTATTTTGTTATTTTTCAAAATCTCTTAATTAAATTTTCCTTCAGTAAAAAAACGCAATAGTTCCAAATAAATTTTAATTGTAAATAGTACAAAATTGGCAATATCTCTATTCATTTTTGAGCACGTTAGAACGGAAGATAAACATTCGATACGTGCTGAAAAGCTCGTGTAGACCCAAATACAAGCCTAATTTGTTTATTTCACGATACCAGCTATTAGGGGCTAAAAGGAAGTAATTAAAAGCCAGGTGTCAACATATGAAAAGAATTTTTCTTTTTGATCTATCTTAATGTCCATCTAATGGATTCCCTTTTCTACGGAGGATATGATTGACGATTTCCCGGATCATCCAGCAATGTCCATTAGCGTTTTCAACTTCAGTTCATTCAAATCTCCAGGATAAAACTATTGAACAACTAAAACTCGTGTTGAACCGGCACACGAGCACTATTGGGTTTGTCTTCACTCTCGGGTTGAAACTATCAAACTAATCTTCTTTCTATAGTAAGAATATACAGAAGATGCCTGGCAGTGGGATACATCCCAAGCACAAGGACAAGCTCTCTTACAAGAGTGGTCTTTATTCCGAAACTTATACGTAAAAATTTCTCAGAGGCAAAGACATACAGACCAATTAGTGTAACATCCTTTCTAATCAAAACACTTGAGATTTTGACAAATTGAAAAGCATGTAAGGGACAGCTCCCTGAGAGAAAAATCATTTTCGTAAATATCAACACGCCTACCGAAATGGAAAATCCAGTGAATCAGCATTATGTCAAATAAGTACAAAAATAGACGAACCACTGAACAACCGTGAAATAGCATTAGGAACCTTCTTCCTGCACATAAAGGTGCATTTGACAACTTTAGAAACAATGGTTACATCACTGAAACAACGAGGAACCGATAAAACCTGCCGCAGATGGATAGAATAAATGTGAAAAAAGAAAAGTGCAGGACGTTCTACAAAAAAAGAAGCAGTGATGGCGCGAGGATGTCCGCAAGGAAGGAAATAATCTTGGCGCAGACTTCAGACTAAAATCCATTGTAAAGCAGCTTGAAAGGGGCGTAGATGTTAGCAAATCGACTGAGGTAATCACTGAAAAAGTAATTAAGTGAAATTATAAACGGAACATCGTTGATGGGTATCCTCGAACCCCAGTGGAAAGGATTAGAAAGCGAGATCAAAGAATTCCTGGGTTTTACTCTAGTGTAATCATTTATCCGTGAAAGAAGAACGAAATGAAGGTTTTATTAGTAATTTGGTCTTTATCGATCATTTTGGTCTACCTATACTCGCTGGGCTGGTCTATCAGACGCGTTTCGTCTTATCGATTGTAGGCCGTGAGACATCCATCTTTTTTCAACCACTGTTTTATCATAGATATTTTGGTATAAGCTAATAAAGTGAATAGCAGGATGCAAGTCGTCCTCGAAGGTGATCTAGTCGGTCACCTGATCTCAACCTCAGGAATTCACTGACGACAATCGTATTAGTCAGAGATGAATGCACTACAATCCGTATGATTAAACATTACGTTTAGAATGACGAAAGCGCGAGGTTAGAAAACCGGTTTATCTATGGTGTCATCGGGATATGTAAGAAGCTAGGACGTGGAACATGCAGGACCAGTTGAGGTAGTCGCACTAAGCGTCAAAATTAATTCAACAATTAAAAGATCCATCTCTAAATATACAAATACTTGCTTATAATCTTCACCAAAAAACGTGAGAGAAAGAGAGAGAGAGAGTGAGAGAGATGCCTCAAAAACATCAACTGATAACTGTACACGGTTTTTATTTTATTCGCCTAAATACTGCATATTTGAGCAACTATCGTATATTGGCAGTTTTTTAATTTGTATTTTGTGCAATGGAAATTTGTCCATAACCGAATGGAAATTCTAGCCCATAGTAATTCCAACGTTTAACAGAAAACAGGGCCTCCGTAAATTCGGAGTAATTAAAACTTTAAGGGCCGAGCGCTTTAATTAATTATGTTTTTGTCAGTGATTCAGCGGAAGAAGTGACTTTTAATTAAGCCCAAACGATGTACCAACTTGAGTAATTACCGGGGATTTGAGCCCCTCTTTTCTCCCGGTGGAAATCCGTTGTTCAGCAGAGAAGCAATTAAATTACCGAAACCTACGGGTTCTCTACTTTCGTCCAATGTGATGACTGCTAGGAATGTATTTTCAACTTTATTTATATTTATTTTCATGACTA
Organism: Cimex lectularius; assembly: GCF_000648675.2. Taxonomy (NCBI): domain Eukaryota; kingdom Metazoa; phylum Arthropoda; class Insecta; order Hemiptera; family Cimicidae; genus Cimex; species Cimex lectularius. The sequence continues at coordinate 3,119,513 of NW_019392677.1, read as the reverse complement.
ATTGTGGTTTGATTTGGATTCATTCTGTAGTACTGTCCTGGTTTCAAATCGCTGTTTGTATTGCGCTCTTTCCGTGGTGATTATTTTTCAATTGGACAAATGTATTTTTTGATTTGTGGGCTGATGACGGGCCAGATGTAGCAGTAGTTGGTAGGATCGGTAGCAACAAAGTCCTCGAGCAGTAGGCAGCCACGACGGCTTATGACTGTGCGAGAGATGATGCTGCGAGGTCCCTGATTGCTGTAGCCATAGCTGACCGTTTTGCTTCCTTAATGAGTGATTTTCGAGATCTTGTCGACGAGACTGGCTTAAACAAGTTGATCCTTGCTTATATACAGAGCTGATGTAAACTCATTGGCCGCAGCGTTTGAATGCGAGACCCTCTTAAAAGCAGTGGTGATGACAAGTTACCCAAGTCATGTCGGTCATTATTAGATCCAAGGAGTTAATATAGTTGTTCTTCCTTTTTGTAAGGTTGTATACATCAATGAATTCCCCTAAGTCCCAAAGAAAGTCTTTTTTTTCTATTATTTGTAAATAAGTTACGTAGATCATTAAATAGAGTACAAAAGCTCTCCGGGATTATAACTAGCTGAGAGGTCACTTTTTAGAGGTCGGGGCTATTGAGAAGAGATCGGGAAGAAAGTTTTACGTAATGATTAGAGTGGAATTGGAGGTAGTACGGAATTTTGGAAGCTGGATTAAGGATGCATTTTGGTCGTATCGTCGATGGTAATTTTGAAAACATAGAACGAGGCATTGTCAAATGGATCTTAGGTTTCGTGACCTTAGGATCTTGATTATGCGGAGATTGAAAAGTTTGAACATCATAGTTCTATTACTCAATTAATTATACACAATTTTTTCGAAATGAAAAATTTCTGTCAAGGGCGGTATGCGAACCCACGACTTTCGGCTAAATACACCGCTGCTTTACCACTTGAGCTACCGCGACTTCGATGCCCACAAACTTCTCATTTCGACTCCCTGTTTATTCCAATTGTAAGCAAATCGCTTCTTTATATAGAAAACAACAATGACATCATAGTTCTATGTCATAGTTCATATTGGTCAGTATAGAGTTGTATATCATTATTTTATTGTCGAGGTAGAGTTTAGATCTGTTATCTAGAATGTTTTAAGTACTCGGTAATCGGTATCGTCGGGCTAGAGCTGTTTTTTTATGTAATGTACCAGAATTCCAGGTCAGTCGCTAGTCTTGATATAGCACAAGAAAGCGATTGACATTTTCGGTTGGAAGGGGGTGAGGTTATAGGAGATAAGAGGTAGAGTGATGCGAATCAGGGTGAAGGTTATGTTTTGGGATTTTGTGTTGTGAGTTTAATTCTCTATTTCTTGAACCATTGTTCAAAACAATATAGGTGTTTCTGGATAGTCCGTCACGGTTGAGGGATAACAGTGCCATCAGTGTATGTTAGTATAATGGCGCGAGATGGGATGTGAAGTCCTCGGTTCATGCGAAAAATTCATTAAAAGGTCGTAGAAAGTAACAGCTGAAACACTAAACCTATGGAGGTTAGGACTAGAACGATAATAAGACAGCAGGCAGGTCACTGCAGACTCCGGAGGCATATATGCTTAGAGCAGCAGAAACAACCATATTGTATATTTCATAAACATATGCAGATACACGAAGAAGAAGAAACAGTTTAATATCCTCTGTTGGTGCAAAGCCTATGCTGGCTGAGATTCCTACACCTGGTAGATGAAAATCCCCAGGCCTTAAAGATGGATACACACAGGAGAACAAAGTTTTGGGAACTTATCAAAGATTGTACAGTAGACATAATAGTCGTGGGTAGAGTGTAAAGAGATCTATTTTTAACCTTAACCTTGGATAATAGTATAGGGATGGAAAGGGATCAAGAGTCGGGATGGAGAAAGTTTTCCTTCTTCGCAAAGGAAGATGCAATGATAACAAGACGTCATTGTTGACCAGTGGAATGTATGTATGGAAGCTCTATACAGGAGTATAGTTACGGACCGAGGACACCTCGTCCATCTTGTACAATGGAGGGGTGAGAGGACCCCTGATACGCTAAAGTACCTGTGGGCCCGGTAGGTATTGAGAAGGAGTAAGAGTGTGGAATGAAGGATGCCCTGGCATTTACAGAGTAAACGTAGGAGCAGAATATCGAAAGCTTGTTTGGCATCAATGGAGAAAGCATTCCTTCTTCTCAAGGGAGAATGCAATGACATCACACGATGGCATTCTTGACTAATGGAATAGATAGTCTAAATCCAAACTGATGGTCTAAAATCATATAAGAAGACGAAAATCTGCATCGTCATTCCAACATAACACGACGTTTTGGGGTTCTTGTAATGTGCGTATATAGTGTCGCAGATTTTTCAAGCTATCCGTGTTTCCAAATTCACTTCGAAAATTATTTGCTAAACTAACACTGTTTGGCGAGAAGTCAAAATCAGTCTTGCAGAAGGGAATAGGCAAATCAAAATGGTCGGAAACGACCGAACTAGAGGATTTTCATCCAGCAGACCTCACGAGGTAATCACACAACTACTGTTACGACCATTCTTGTCTGTATGGTTGTTTATAACAAATGAGTCATATTAGTAATTTTATACTCGACCACGATCATTTTACTTTGAAGGTTTTTGAGGTTTGGTTTGGGAACTTGCATATACTTCCCAGAAAAAAAATGAAGTACAAGGAACACAACACTTTTTTATTATCTTGTTGCACCCTGTTGATCGGTGATCTTTTGAGGAGGGTAATGTCATCAAAGGTCAAAGTTAAAACATGTTTTTGGCTGGGGATGGTTCGGCGTAGATCCCATCAATGAAAGCAATTAAGACTCCCGACATCCGTTCTCGGCAAAATTCATTCCTGGAAGGTGCGCTCACCGAAACACATTCGTGGACGTAGATTATGGAGAATTGCGACTAACGACATCTCATTTGGAACAGGAATTCGATTCTACCCGTACCAGGTTATTAGAAAATTGGCCTCTTTGACAAGTCACACCGACCAATTATTTATTTACTTACAATAATTAACGACTTGAGCCTTTTACAAAAATGAAACAAAAAACCAGTCAGATTTCTAATACAAACTCGTAGGTAAAACTAAACATAAGTTAAATAAAAATAATAACTGAACAATGGTTTGATGGACAAAAGTACAAACAAAACAAATTATAAACAGAATAGGGTTAAAAGAGGCGGCCCCAAGGCTTTCTGCACCTCGACCTGATTAGATCTATTGTGCTCCTCTGTTTTTTATACCTCACTGGCCAGTTTCAAGTTGTTAATCAACCTCCATAACCTTGCCAGCGGCTCCTTAGTGTAAGATCTTGCTTGTGGTTTTTCCTGTCCTAGTTGCAAGGACCTGCACCTACATAGACCTTCACAAGAACATAAAATGTGTTCTGCGGTCTCTTCCTCTTCCTGGCAGTATCTGCAGAGTGTTTCTTCTGTCTGCACTCCTATCCGGTGCATATGCCTTCTTAAATGGCAGTGCTCAGTCACGATCTACCCACAAGGACACCTTCCTTGTGGGCCCAGCAAAGCCCGACCATCAACTCTGGTGCCTGGGGTAACCAATGATGGAGGCAATTTCCCCCCTTACCTTCCTATACACTATCCTCTTCTTATTTTCCTTTGCCTTCCTTTCCCACCCTGCTTTGGCAGAGGCTTCCTAGGTTACTGGACCCGCACCCCTCAGGAAACGGGTGCATCAGTAGGGGGTTCGTACGAACTCCCGGGTGGGCGATCAGTCCCACCTTAAAAATAACACTGAACCACAAGAGTAGAGTATCCAAGCGGCTCTACTAATTGAGGTTGGACTCGTGGTGGTCGTGGTTTGCAAACAAATTGTACCTTAGCTGGAAGGTACCGGCCAACCAGAGCAGGATATAGAGTGCTCTATCTCTCCGGGGGTGGTGAAAGGCACGGCTGAAAGGCTGTGCCAGAAACCACAAAACTGCCTTCTTCAAGGCACATGTATGGATGTGCTTTTTTAAAAGCACTTCTGAAATTGGTTAGCATTGCACTAGCCAAGGGGATGTGACAAGTATATACATGTCAAATCTTCCTGGTATTCTCCTCGAGGGTGTCTGAGAAGTCCCCTCGGGGATAAGTCCGGACGTTAAAGAACCTCACAGATCTCAACATCAATGAGAAAAGATGGGAGAATGATCTGCCCTGTCACGAGTCCAACCATAATCCTGGTTCAGTTGAGGCTGACTTCTAGTAATTCCTTCGTAAGTTTTGCTGATGGCCCTTCTAATAAAACCTAGTTGCCTAATAGTTATGTATAGCTTTTGTTTTAATAGCTGTAGTTATGTAATTGTTTCACAGCCATTCCGTGTCTTTCGCCGATGGAGGGATCCATCTACCAACTGTTTAGTCTTGTCAGTCCTACAAAGATAACAATGCAAAAACAGTAAGTTTTTAAATCTAAAAAAAACCATGCGTGGTTCGTATTATACATTTTCTAAATGACGTTATGGCCCACATTAAAAAAGCCCGTGGAAGATGAACAGGCTGATCAATAACAGAAGAAGAATTGCAGCTTGATTGAAAAGGCAGATGAAGGGAAAGTTGAGAAAATCATTCCATCAGGAAAGAGGCGGTTTTGAAATAGCAGAGCACTTAATCCTTGATTACCTCTAAAGAGAGGAATCGTAAATAACAAAATGCTGGATTTTATACGAGATTTCCTAGAACGAAAAACAGCTCTTGATACTTCACCAGTGCTTTTCTCCATGTTCCCTGTCCCGAAAAATTTTATTCTAAAAAAAAATTATTCTTCGTAATATTTACTTTGATCACAAACTTTTACAGTGGATATTGAGTTTCCAACCCCACTGATTCGTGTTTTGACCCTATAGAACAAAATGACGATGGTTACTGCCGATTAAACGCACATGTTTATTCATTTCTTGATCCTGCTTTTTCACTATTTCTAGACCAACAGAGCATTTTGTGAGAACAAACAGCATGATACACCCCAAATGATGATTTGTAATAATCGAACAGCTTAGATAAAAACTTATTTAACTGTAAAACAATTATCAACCTTGATAATTTCAGCTGCAATTGACATACAAAACACACAAACCCCAAAAATTAACTTTTGCTCAAAAACAGGTTCTATTCCTAAAGCTGGGAACACACTTACCCGATGCAACGCCATGCGACGCTACCCGACGCAAAGTATGCTCCCAGCTTTACTACTTCTCACCCTCTGACCAGCAAGACATTGGTGCTATTTATGACTCAGGAACGAGGCTGGTCACAATGTCCTACCACTTATATCCCTTTTTTTCAACTAGTTGTTAGGACTGTTTAAACAATTTTGTTTTCTTAATAAAAGGCATATAAAATCTGCACAAACCAATAAATAGACAAGTTACTGTTACTTCTTACATAAAAAAAGGCTGTTGAAAAATGCAATTAAGAAGTGTAATTAAAAATTTGAACAAAAGCAAAGAGCAAACCTAAAGTGGATGGAATTCATACCAAAACTGTACAGAGTACAAACAGTTTACTGTTAGAATTACATAAAATCATACTCTAAGCCAAAGTAGGATAATTCTGACTCAAATGGAAATCTAGATTAGTTTGTCTAGTATCGTAGGTGGTCCAAATTTTGTCTTTTTATTATACTATGTAAGGTTTATATTTTTATTATAGATAGATACTCAGGTACATAAACTCTCAAGTTAATAATAACGCCAGTGTTAAAAGAAAATAAATAAAAAATAAAAATCTAAGTAGAATTGGCTATTATTTTGATGTCATCGCCGTACATTAGAACTTTTATGACAATTCCCACATTCTTGGACAGGTCATTCAGGGGGATAAATAAAATTGGGCTCAATACACAACACTGTCATATCCCGCACTTACATATCAAAATAATTTTTATTGAATTAAGGATGTGTGTCTAATTTATGTGCATTTTCATTAGATTCTAGTAGATTGTATTTTTTTTAATTCAATATTTTGTTGCATCTGAAATTTTTGGTTACAAAAAAATTTTATGGTACATAAATATATTTTTAACTATTTACATACATAAATATATTTTCAACTATTTACATATTTACATTGATGGTAGCATATAATCAATATTATTCTCCTAATTCACTTCGCTAAATATACATCAATACCTACTCATCAGAAAGGAGGTCCCGGGGCTATTTTCTCTAGATGCCTTGAGATTACAAGGATGGTCTGAGTGAGACTGTTGGGTGAGTGATTGTAGTTGTGTTTTGTAAATTGTAAATTTGTTTTCTCATTGATAGCTTGGATTGTTATTCTGTATGTTTGTAGAGTAGACCATAACATCTGTTTAGGTCTTGTTATTTTAGTCGTGTATGCTGATACCACATTAAACATGAGTATAAGTGGAATCCGTGGTAACAAACACTGTCAGATTTGGGGATAGGATTGTGAGAGATTTGGTTTGGTGTGTAAATGTGAAATGAACACACTTGCTTTCATTATCTTCATTTGCCATTGTACAGTCTACACAAATCAGCCATACATGTAATATGTCCTTGCAGATCTTCCGAAGCAACCTCAAGATCGGGGTTAAAGGAGACTACAACTGTGTCATCGGTAAAGGATGCAAAAAAGGTGTAGGTTCAGTGGGAACATCTGCAGTATAAAGAATATATGACTGGTCTGAGTACAATGCCCTGTGATACTCTCACGGTCAGAGAGTGGTATTTGGAGCAATCTTAGTCAGACCTGAAAGAACCGCTCAGTTATATAAGAGTGGAAAATTAACTACAGGGTATTTGAAAATACACATTTTAATTTGTACAGAAAACGCTTCAGTCACACTATTCTAACACTAAAATTTAATATCGACCATATCAAGGGGTGAAGTATAAGGAAATGAAAAAGAACAGTCCATTGGTATAGGAAGAAAAATCCAAGACTAGGTAATTTGTGTTTTATTTCAATGATATAAATTGTTTTAACTCAAATTAAATATTTATCCTCTGTTCTTTGGCCCATCTCTTAATTACTCTGATTATGGATTCAACCTGTGGATTTGTAGAATTCCGCAACAGATGAATAACATTTGCAAGCAAGTCACTGTTAAAAAAATAATTTTGATAATTTCACATTTGAAAATATTGTTTTATTAAAATTGAAGTGGGACACATAAATTGCCATGGGACCTGCATACCTCACCCTCAGGCCAAAATGGGATTTTTGGTGTTTTAGCATCCTTAGGGTATAAACGAACAAAAGCATGGATCTTATCTTTTCATAAACAAAAAATGTACCAATTTAAAAAAAAAAAAAAAAAAAAAAAAAAAAAAAGCCAGGGACCACTATGGTTTGAAGGTCTTTTTTTAAATGATCCATACTCCGTACTGGTGCCAAGCAGTCCTACCTTGGCGGTCCTAACAAAAACATGTAGGGATTGTGTCACATTACTTAGGAATAGGATATAGCAATCTTATAGAAAACTGTACACACTGGGTATCATTACTAGTTGATATTAATTGCAACAAATGTCTGGATTGAGATAAATTAGCCTTAAAATTAAAAAAAAAAAATCGTCTTCAAAGAAATTTCATTGGCTAATGTGTTCGGTGTTTTAGTCCAGGACAGAGCAGTTTGAAACATGTGTTGAATGCATGGAAAAAGTGGTATTGTGACCACAACTCAATCCGTGCTGCCGTGGCACGAGGGTGAGGGTTCACTTGGGATCACTGGCATTTTACACGTTAATGAACTGATCTGTCATAATTGAGAAATTGTTTAAACACACCTAGAGCTTTTGTTAGCGATGATCATCTGAAATGCACCGATGCAAGCTCCCCTTTTACCCTCCCAGTACTCAGGGCTTGGATCCAGCCGCTCAAGGAGGTCAAACGCTTTGGCAGCGTAATAAAAATGGCCCATTCGATAACAGTCATTTGCAATGAGTAAAAGTAAATTGAATGAGTCGGGTGATGTTTCCATTTTTATATAAAGTTCCCAAGCTTGCTGAGGTTTTCCATTCATTACATCTACCAGATAAAAAAAGGTTAAATTTGAAAATAATTAAAAAAATGTAAGAAACTGACATGCCCTGGCTAAATGGCTAATATAAATATAATCGTTAACTATTTTTTCATTTTGAATCATCAAAAATGTTTCTTCAGCTTCTTTATAGTTTCCGAGTGCTGATTTTGCCTGAAAATAAACTAGGTTAACCTTTTTATGAGCAGTGTTATATCGGAAAACTTACTTGGGCATAATTATAATTGAAATTGTCATCATTAAAAAAGTAACTTTTAATCGATGTAAGATAAACATGAACATCTTCAAACTGTTTCTGCAGAAAATATAACGATGCCATGCACTGTCTTCCTGGTATTGTATCACACTCACTCTCACTGTTGCCCACCAGGAGAAAATACTGTTCAGCAATTTTTAAATGCTCCCTCTAAAAATTGCTGATAAAAGTTCCAACTGAAGATCTTTCACTCTGAACAGTTTTAATTTAACTTACTGAGTTTGTCTCTTGGCCGATTGCAACGTTCACAATACCTTTTAAAATATACTCATGGGGCACTGACGGTTCTAGATTCTTGATTAAATCGTACGCTTCAATATAATCACCCTAAAATGTGCAAATACGCAATATATATTGTATATTACTATCATGTATAAAGTAGAGAACAAATATATAAATAAAAGTAATAAATTTACTTGTTTGAAATAATAGATTACAAGGTTGAGTCTCGCTTCGGGTATCACATCAACAAGTGGCGGAAGTACTTGCAATGCTCCTATACCACTTCGAAAAACTACCAAATTGTGACGGATTAGATCGTGACCAAATGCAAAAGAAGTAGAACTCAAATCCTTAAACACAAAATATCCACCGGTTTAAAAATTTCAACACACAATTCAACACCTTCCTAACAGTTAATTGAACTTTTAAAAAAACTATTTGTTTTACCAGTAATGGTTTGATTTCATTTTCAGCGGCTTTTCCATTTTCTAATTTGAAAAAATTGCAAGCCTTTAAATTGAGGGCAATAGCCGAATCTGGGTACTTTTGTAAATATGCCCCAAGCACTTCTTGTGATACGTCATAGTAATCCAGCTTGTAATAGCACAAAGCTACATAAACATTCAAAGCCAAAAATTCCCTGTAATTATAAAATCATGATAAAATTGTATGCATCTTTGTTTCTAAAAATCTTACCTTTTATCTAGAAGGATTTTTTTATAAATGTCTATAGCTTCTTTATGATGCGAGCGAAGATAATGAAGTGCGGCCAGTGAAAGGCTGTCTTCTATTGTGTTTTCAAGTTTTTTGTGGTTTTCGATTAGCCGTACCTCATTGCCCAGTTTGTGACAGAGATGGAACAGCAGTCTTACCTTCAGTGGACAGTCTGGGACCTTTTCTAAAACCTGATCGACAAGTTTTATTTAAATTACTGTAGAAAATAAACCAATGATGGAGTACTTTGTCAGCTTGTTGATAAAGCCCAAGAAAGAAGTAGCAGCAGGCAAGGTTCACGAGCGTGTCACTTGGAGGGTTTTGTAAAGCAGCTAGCGTCTCGTAGATCTGCATTGCTCTCTTGTAGTCACCCAGGTGGAAGGCACAATACCCGAGCCATCGGTCGGTCATGCCGTTCGATTTACCATAGCTCTGCTCGAACTAAATCAAATTCTGTTTTCCTCCATTTTTCTACTAATACTTTAAAAATACCTCTAAAATTGTGATTGCACCAGTGTAGTCCCTATTTGCCAAGTATTGTTCAAGTGTGGGAATGGCCTTGTTGCTATTAGAGCTTTCTGCTGCAACAGGCCCAAATGCCGGCTTGACTCTTGAAAGGATCTAAAAAATTAAAGCATTAGACAGAGAATCAGGGAAATACCGCACTGTTGTAAGAAAAAGGTGTCTAAGGAAACGAGATTGCCTCTAGTGTTAATTTTGCAAGCCACTTTACCAATCAGACAGAAGAAACTTTGACTAAAGAAACCCATTCATCTGGTAGAGACCAGTTTTTCCATCAATTTACATATGGAAGATGTTAGAGAGATTTACCAGTAACTTGAGACCCTGAATGATGACTTATATTTTGGGAATATGGATGACTTTAGTAGCTATTGGCAAGTCTCCCTCCAAATAATAAAATATATAATAATAACAATAATTTATTTAAAATCCCTAAGACTTTATGTTGCTCTGAGGCTCACGGTTTTGATCATGCTAATACATATTTATTTTATTTTATTTATTCATTTTTACAGGCAAAAACTCATTTCTTAATAAAAATGTATACAAAAGTAAGGAGAAAAATATATACACAATACAGTGCTTATAACTAACTCATAATTGATAAAGAATGAAACACTATACTATACATCAATAAAAAAGACAATTAAATCCTTATAAATAAAACAACATAAAGATTTAATTAAACACCCTGTCTATATAATTATAACGACTAGGAATTATGCAAACAAAAATATAAAAATAATATAATAAAGCATTATAGCTCAAAAAATAAACACAAATGTAATTAAATTAATTAAAGCTTATCATTGGTTTTGTTAATGATGATTTTGATTACCGGGATGGATAATTTTTAATTCAAACAATTCTATTTTGTCGTACTCCTAATCGGCGGATTTCTTCGTACAGTAGTTGTGAAGTTATTAATACAACAGGGAACATTTTCAGCATGCCAATGACATCAAAATTAATTTCCCTTATCCAGCTCTCTTAGTTATAATTTGAGCAATTAGTTTTTGTAGGTTTCATGCTAATATTACTCTGTGTATACTCATATCAAATAATGTCTGGGTTTTTTCTTAAAAAAATAAAGCATTATAACTATATATGAACAATTTTACCAATCTATTTGAAGAGATTTATTGTTCGTAAATGTGTAAATAATCACAAAGAAACTAGTACATGTAAGGACATACCATTGCATCCACTCACACCAGCAGATTCACTGAATGTTTGTAAAGTGGTCAGCATGGCAACGGGGACAACAGACATCACCCCCAACCACCTACATAATAATTAATAAAAGTTCAGTGTCAATATGTATATTTTAATTTTGTGTTGTATTTTATGTATGATGACGTAACAATCAAGAAATTTATAGTAATTTTTTATTGATAATTATATGAAAGTATAAAACATGCAAAGAAGATAGAGATAGTCCTTTTAACATTAAAACATGCCAACTTGTTAGCAACTTTCAAAAAGATATTCAAATAAAAAAAAACTGCATTTGGAAGCTTGACAACTTAGTACGTAAAATGAAATTTGATTGTCATGTTGGGACTGAGTTGTTCTTCAAAGAAATTTGAAATGTCTATTAAAAATTTAATTATGTCAATTTGAAGACATATTTAATACTGTTTTGCCCTGATGAAAGGTTGATAGTAACAATGAATTTCTTTTTTGCAAGTCCATACTGTGATCCAAATTATTCGATAGTACTGATTGTAAAGGATGGTGCAATAAAGGCAAATCGTTTTTATCATCTCGTGATTCCATCACCTTCTACAAGCTAAAAAACTCTATGATTAAAATAATATAAATTATATAAGTAGGTGAAGTAATGAGGAGCAGTCAGGTTTGATCATCAAAAAAACACTTTTTCATTTAATTTGTCTACCTTTATACCGGTCATCTTCAAAGCCTGAGTAAATACTATGAAATAATAATAATATAAATAAATATATTATGTCATTATTATTTTATCTATTTATTTTTTGTGTCACCTCATCTAGTCACAGGGAAAATATATTATTTATTAGTAAAAGATGCAAGTAATGCATGAAAACTGTCCTCATAACAAAGGTTGGTCTGAAGATTATAGAATACAGATACAAGTTACAAAATAATACAAAACCTTTTTTTTTAAACAATGCTTGCATATTATTTTTCACCTTATATTGTTTTATTTATTGAGTTTGAAATAAGGAGGGTAAAAAAAGATTGAAAAGGCTTCTGCCAAAGCACTGTTTCACAAATAGCAGGTTATTCACCTTATCACTTATCATTCTTTTCAGAATCGCCAGTCGGCAAGATTTATCCTTTTGCTATCATCTTGAATTTGATGATTTTGATGATTTGAAAAATGGTCCAGGGTGTCAAACATATCATCCTCGTCCTGTCGGGGAAAGGAGGCGTCGGCAAATCCACTGTCAGTGTCCAGTTGTCCCTCGGTCTCAAAGAAAAAGGATTCAAGGTATAAACATACTCCTTGTTTTATTTTAATTCTATTTCAGTTTGATAGTTTTGATGTTCCACATATCTTAGTTAAAATGTAATTAATTATTATTCTTGTTGTATAAATTTTATAGTTTTTGATTGAATAATCCTCTATGGCATGAGGTTTCGACAGGGGTGACCAATTGAAATCCCCAGTTACCTTTATTTATTTATTTTTTATTACCTATTGATTACAGTATATAATATACAAATTAGCCATAAAATTCAAATACAAATATAAATATAAAAGCGACATTCAAGTCAAAATGAATTTACCAACCACTTTTTAGTCTCGGGTTAAGGATGAAAATCACCATTTATTTTATCGTTTTACCACCAAATACTTTTATACATGACAAAGAAGAAAATAGGTATAAACTGCTCAAAAATGAATAGGGATATTGGCATTTTTGTAGTATTTTCTTTACCTAACATTTTCATTTTATTTTCATTATAAAATACATTAAAATTGATTAGACATCACTATGTTTTTTAATGAAGGAAAATTTAATCAAAGGATTTTAGAAAATTACAAAATAAAATATTTTAATTCCATAATTTTGTTTATTGGACACAATATTTTTTTAAACAATTAATACCGTGTATATTGTCATCTGTTAGCTAAAACCTCTGTGAACTTGTTAGGCATACTGTTAATAAAGTTGTCACTAATTTCATAAGGAATTTCACCCCAAAGATGTTTCAATGCTGCACTCAGTTGCTGTAGGTCAGCTGGCTGCGGATGGTGATCGAAAAGCTTTCTCTGCTCCGCATCCCATATGAGCTCAATGGGATTGAGGTCTGGAAACAATGGGGGAAGGGGCAAATGGCAAATTCCCAGGTTTTCTAATGATGAACAACTCTGCCTCATGAGGTCTGGCATTGTTATCCAGAGATCGAAAATCATTGCTTATGAGATCCCTGGTTTGAGGGACATATCCCTCGATACTTGCCGACATAACAGGCTGCGGTGAGGTTGCCTTCAATAATATGGAGTCCAGTTTATCCTCCAGCCCAGACCATTACACCACTTCCTCCAAACTGTACTGAATGGACCACGACCTGGTGCATTGTACGCATCCCCTGTTCTCAGTAGATCCTTTGGCGCCTGATTACAGACAGAAATCTGACTCATCGATAAACATAACAGCATTCCAATTGGTGTTCTTTTGTACCATATTCTCCTGAGTTGATGGTGACAGGCTGTTGCTGTAGGTTATCTCAAAGGGGCATACGATGTGAGGCCAAATTCCCATAAATGATTACGAATTATTTGTGTTGATAAAGGCCTTGCCAAACAACCTTGTACTTCATTTAGGATCTGGCATGCATTACAGGGTTCCGTCTTGTAGCAGTGACAATATTTCTATCCTCCCTTGGCATCGTAATGCGCTGAGATTCACTACAGGCCTCCTATCGGCACTTCCTAAAGCCTGGAAGACCACGCTCTGAGAAACACCAACTGCCTCTGCAATATCCAGTTGCCGGTGACCTCGGTGACTCATTCTCACAATAATATTGTGAATTTCTGGATCAAGATGAAGTCTTTCCATGTTTAAAGAGAATTCAACTGGATTAAAATGTAGAGAAGACGAGAAAAGTTGATTGTTTACAAAATGCATAATCTTCATGTTTACTATTCTTAATTAAATCCGTTAATACTAAAAATAAGGATTAACAAATTTTTGGTTTTGGCTTGTATTATCTTATTTTGTTTTATTCAACTAACAAGAATATATAGGTTAATTTAATTAAAATTAATAGAATAAGAATAAATTGCAAATAAACCTATTCATTTTTGTGCAGTTTACATGAGAAAGTAAGAATGCCAGATGTCTTAAAATAATTTCTGTACCATTTCCTCCGTTTTATTCTCTTTTGCACAGAAAACGCCCTCCTCCATTGGCCTGAGGGACAAACACAGAGGATTTCATTTCAGCAATAACTTCTCATAAAATAATTTGAAATGAAATTTTAAGGCTGTGTAGAGTAAGATATTACTCTAATAAATAGTTACGCTAATAAAAGCTTAAGTTAGGTTTTTTTCTTTTGTTACATAAAAAAAGTACCAAATGGAATATTAATGTCCAACCGCAGTTATTGTTGTGAAAGAGCAAAAATTAATATGTATGACACCACAATATATCAAATTTTAATTCTACGTTCATAATTTTTGTAGAATATACTTTCACTCATTCTTTTTTATTTAAAAAGTTTCTTACCAGCTATAGTGTTTATTTTTTTCATTTTGAAGGTTGGCCTTTTGGATATTGACTTGTGTGGCCCAAGTATACCGTATTTACTCGATCTAGAGGGCTCTCCTGTCCATAAATGCCCAGATGGATGGGTCCCGGTCTATACGGACAAAGACCAGTCATTGGCCGTTATGTCTATCGGATTTCTATTAGCCAACAAGACAGACAGCGTCGTATGGAGAGGGCCCAAAAAAAACAGTGAGTTAATATTGTTAAAAAAAACCTGATTAACACAGAGGCAATATTAAAAATGTTCTTTTTATGATACAAATATTATATAAGAAAAATTACTTTGTTTAATTTGTCTTTTGCTCAGGTATGATAAAACAATTTGTTAATGATGTCTACTGGCAGGAGCTTGATTATTTAATTATTGACACACCTCCTGGCACATCAGATGAGCATATCACTATCGTCGAATGTCTCAAGTAATATTTTACATATTTTTATCTAACCATCATGTACTACAGATATTTTAAAAACAAAAAGGGACTCGTGCGATGGTGCTGTTCTGGTCACTACACCTCAGGCTGTATCATTGGAAGATGTCCATAAAGAAATCACTTTCTGCAAAAAGACAGGGGTCAACATACTCGGATTAATCGAGAACATGAGCGGCTTTGTCTGCCCCAATTGTTCGGTATAAATTTATACAATTAAAAATGAAGAAAAAATGTATAATTTATTTTTTTGTAGGAATGTACGAATATATTTTCAAGTAAAGGAGGCAAATCTCTAGCAGAGCATACCGGCATACCGTTCCTAGGTACAATACCCATCGATCCGAATATCGCTCGCCAAAATAAAAAAAGCATTTTAACGGTGCACCCAAATTCAAAAATAGGAGAGGCATATGACCACATTATAAAAACACTTACATGTGAAAAAATGGAAGAGTAAATCTTTTAATTTAATACGTGTATTTTATAAAATCTATTTTGTTATCGTTTAATAAATATAGAATATTTTTTATAACATTTTTACATGTTTCCTTGCTTGTGTGATAGTGGTAGGAAAAGCTAGGGAGATTTTTCTGAAAGACCAATACAGAGCGAATAGGCAGATCAGGATGATCAATAATGACCATATTAAAAGTTATGAAGGTAAAAAACTATTTGGAAGGAGCAACTTTTTTTATTATTATTTTTTTTTTAAACATGTTTTAAAACTATTTAACGACATTTTGGTTAAAAACCATTATGTGGAATGGAGAAATTTCTTGCTTTATGAAATTCTTACGTCAAACTTTTGCAAGTTTCACTTTTGAATGAAACAACAATTATCAAAAATTAATACTCTATTAGCAAGTATTGATTATTGTGTCCTAAATCGGCATTTCTTGAATATCTAATATAAGGGCTCTAACAATACATTTAAAAATATTCGTTGTGTACATTTAAGTTTTATAAAGCCACTTCAAAATTAAACTAATATATTTTTTCAATATTTTACAAACAATATACTTGTACATTACATACCAAATAACATGATTATATGATTAGTTTGTAATCGAACTTACAAACTTTGACAAATTAATACTGACATTCAGATCAAGTATAATAAATTTATGAACACTTGTTCCAGTTAGTAAAGCTTTACTTGAAATGCACGACAAAGCATCGAAAGTTATTTTTGTACTTTTCTGTCAAAGTAAATCTTAACTTTGTGTCGAGTGTGATATTCAGTCATTGATATGCGGTATTTTTTAAACGGCGTTTCATCTCCTTGGAGGCCTTCCATAAGGCCCCCTTCCTTTTTCTTCTTCAACCAGCTTGTAGTAGCTGAAGACTACGAACCACAAGTAGATGAAAATTGCTGGAATGGGAACAAAGTTAAAACAATTGTGTAAGTTATTCCAATAAGTATACAATACAATACAAGTATACAACAGACAAATAAGTATCAATTTTGTCTGTTATTCCTTTAATCTATATTTTAAGGAAAAACTCACCGACTGAAATCAAACCGAAAACTAGCCAGAGGCAAGCTGAAAACACCTCTTCGTGCATGATGAACACTACTGCTGTATAAATGATAGATACAGCCATGCCGATTGCAAGCATTATCGCCAACAACACCCATGGAAGCATAAGCCATCTATTTCTCTGGTAAGTAAAAAATAAAAATTAATCTTGTCTAAATATAAAATTATTATTGTTTTAAAAAAACACCAGAATAATAGTAGCAATAAGAAATTACCTTTAGTGCACCAATAATTAACAGAAGTGATATCAAAATTGTCATAACAAGATTTATAGCCAATATAATTTTTACTGAAATCAAACAAAATTTTTCATTACATATATAATTTTTTTATGCTATATAAATGTCATTACCTATTTCTGGAGGGAGAGTATCTATAATTATAGTCCTCATTTTAACTTTTGTGACTAGAATAATGACCAACGTTCCTGCTCCAAATAACTAAACAATAAAAGGAAACTTTAATGGCCTCTAAACAAAAATTAATGTTGTATTTAAAGTTATTGCACTTTAATATGTGGTTGTAGTAAACATAAAATTGCTTACAATTCCAAGTATTCCACTTATTACTGTCCCTACTTTGAGGGACAGCCCACAGCATGTATTTAAAAGCGGCATTTTCCTGGTAAAAAAAATGAACAAACAATTAATATTGAAAATTGAAAAATATATATTTTTCATCATAGCGTTAGTTTTTAAAATATAGTGGTAGAATTAGTGTATATTTTGTTGACTTGGATGATTATGTGTAAAGATTTTGTCTGTCAGAAAAATATTTATTTTTTATTTTTGTAAATCATGGTAATGGAAATAAGAACAGATTCCAGATATTATGATAAATTTATAAGCCCATCACTACATGGAATTTAAACCCTGCGTTTCTAGTGCGGTGGGGGAGTTGGCAAGGTCATGTAGGTTTCTTTTTCTTTTTTTTCAAAGTTGTTGCATCTTTTCGAGATACATTTTCCTCATCACCTATTCTCTTTTTTTGTCCAATAGAAAAAAAAATTACTAACGAAAATAATATCTTATAAAATATATTACAGGAAATTACAAACATGGTATAAAGCTGACTTCCATAGCTTGATATTTCTTTATGCAACATAATAATTTCATTTAGTTTAGTGTTACATAAAATAAACCCTGAATCGGGATTAAAACATAAAGAGGATATAAATGAACAGAAAAAAAAAAAAGCAAACAATCATATAAAATAAAATGCACTTTTCTTTTCCTCCCCTTTATTGGCGTCTTAAAATATGAAATAAAATTTAAAATATTCTAGCAGACTAAATTAATGTCCGCAAAGTTACAGAAATCCTTTTTCCTACTCGCAAATTAAATTAACAGAGTTGTGGATATGCCAAATTACTAACAATTGTTGAGAAAACTACTTTCTATGTAGAGCTGGCAAAATTTCGGCCATTGTGGGCCGTACACAAAAATTATGAAGGTGTTCTCCAGTAATCAAACTGCACAGAAAGTCTGAGTGGGTCCTTCCTCAACCAGGGCATTTAATTGAGAAATGGTAACTCCACCTCAATTGACACATGTTCTATCCAAAAACACTGAATTTCATATCTGACTCTAAAAGAGTTATGTACAGGAGAAAGTGGACTGCATCCTCACAGCCTCTTCCCGATCAACTTTTTTAAAAATCTTATGTATAAGTGTAAAACGTTGAGTCTCCCACCTGGGCATATTCTCTTTAGAATGAACAAACCCACAAGGCAGGAATTAAACTAGAGAACCCTATGCCTAAGTACATAGAGCTACAGCATTTACCGATGATCAGCAAGTCCTGATGAAGTCTTCAGAAAATATCTAAATAAGGTTATGATTTCAAAAAATTGTTAATTAAAAACATGTCAGTAGGAATAGGTAGAGCCAGTTGCCATTGACAACTCTCACACTGCACACACTAATAAATACATTCAGTCTCAATACACACAAAGAAATATAAGATGAGATATCTATAAAGTACTTTATACAGTAAAACAGACCTGTTTCCTTTAAAAATAGAGCCCAAATATTTGCCGCAGTGCTCAAGCACAATTCTTATATGGGACTTCCTACACGCTCTCTATATGTACATGCGGGACACATCGAAACCCTTCCTCGACAAATCTCAGCCTTAATGTTATAATTTATGTAAAAAATCAGGGATAAGACAAATTTGAAAGAAAGAAAACTCAGTTCGTTAATCAAGATTTCGAGTAATAAATCCACTTCATCAGGATTCTAAAACTATTTCTAACAATTTACACAATTAACAAATATTAACTTCTACTTCCAATATTAAAAATTATAGCTTTAACCACTATGAATTTAGCTTAGCCGAGTGGACAAATAGATTTTGTCTACATGTGGTTGAATCTCTGTTTTCCTTTCTTTCAAATTTGCCTTACCCATGATTTTTTATTCATAATTAAGTTTTATTTGCTGACATATCTCTGTTTTATATACGTACAAATATATAAATAATAATATATTTTTTTTTATAGAATAAAATGTTTCTTGAGGAAACATACTTATTGGTAATTTTATTTAAAAATCAGTGAGGAATTTCTTTGTATTTCATATTTCAAATTAATAATTTTGAACATTGTTAATTAACCATGAGAAAATAATATAAATAAAGTAGAAAAATCAGAACAGTACAAATATATACTATCTTTTGGAAAAATGCAACTTTCAGTTACTAAGAATATATATATTTTTTAATTTATAAAGAGCAATGTGTAATAAAGTAGCTAATATCGATTAAAACTATAAGCGTTTGTAAGCAAAACAAAAGAGATAATTTTTTTTTCATGATAAACCAGACAAACAGAGATAAAAATCTGGTTTAAGCTTGGCTTCGCGGGAAATGCTTGATCGTGGTAATTTTTATTTTATTTTATTTATTTTACCCACGATCTGTCCATCTAGATATCAATGAGGTATTTTTTAACTCAGTGAATGAGGGAATGAGTAGGACGTGGCTGGATGGTGGGATGTCCGTGTAGGATGCACTCTTGAGGTCAGCTTCCAACACGCTTCCTCTGTTTGGCATCAATTTCTAAAAATAAAACTGAGCCAATTGCCACCTGGTATTCTTCTTGTAAACGATTCTCGCGGTTCGGTGAAAATTCGGAAATTTTTTTATAAAATGGATTAAGGAAGCCGGCCGTTCTGAATATGGACCGATTGTTGACCCAGCAAGCATATCAAATTGTAAAAAAAAATAGAAATCTATATTGAAATCTGCTATAACTTAAGACGATCTGCGTTATTTGCAGTATTATTGTACGACCGAAATAAAAAGCGAGCATAAGCGGACCGGAACGATCAGAACAGATCAAATTTGACAAACCGCCCAACACAAAATGACATGTGCCTAACTGTAAATGTATAAACGAATTTTTACTATTATAAAACATGCCCAGGTAAATGTTTTCTATGCGAAAACACTATAATATTGAGTTAACTGGAAATAAAAAAAAAAAGCTTCAACTGCTAAGGATTAGATCTAACAGGTCGTTTATCCCCTGGGGTGAATACTAACGATATACATGTAGTCCGGCTATTCCAACTGTTTTGTAGGATAGAAAAAGCAACTCGACTTAGAAGTGATGCTTGGTCGGTCACGGTAGCGGTTCTAGCGGTACTTCAAGACTGGTAAATGTTTTTCTTGTCCCCTATTTGATTTGGTTGACGACGATTAAACCACTAACAGTCTTTTGGCATCTCACCTAGTCGAGTATATTAAAAGTTTAACGTTTTACAAATTTAAAAAAAATACAGAGTGTAATTCGAACGGTTGCAGACTGTTGATATATTAAAAATGGGTGTACTAAAGGAACGAATTAAATCCGAAACAGAGAGGTTCACTACTTCTCTCCATTTATTCATAAGAATATAATTAAAAATTGAATATACAGTGCTCACTCCCTAATCAGAATTTCGATTCTTCGAACTGGAAAAAATGCAAATTGAAGTATTTTAAAGGAAACATGTTTGGGGGAGAGAGAGAGGAAACGAGAGAGTGAATGAGTGAGAAAGGGGAGAGAGTGAGTAACTGAGAGAGCAAAGTAAAGAGAGTGAGTGAATGAGATGGAATGTGTAAGAGTCAAAGAAAAGAGAGAAAATTAGTGAATGAAAAAGGGGAGAGAGTGAGTATGTGTTGTGGGTGAGAAAGGGGCGAGAGTAAATGAGAGTGAGTAAATGAAAGAGCAAAGGAGAGAGAGTGAGTGAATGTGAGAGAATGTGTACGAGACAAAGAAAAGGTCCAAGAGAGCTGACTGCGTGATTAAACAAAACAAAACTATCTAAACTAATTTTTTTCTTATTTAGGATAGTGTTAGTTTGAAGGATTTCTCTCTCTCTCTTTCTTTCTCTCTCTCTTTCTTTCTCTCTCTCTTTCTTTCTCTCTCTTTCTTTCTCTCTCTTTCTTTCTCTCTCTCTTTCTTTCTCTCTCTCTCTCTCTCCCTCTCCCTCGCCCCCTCTCACGTTCTTTCTCTCTAAATCCGAAAATGAGAAACCATCTAAACTAAACGTTTTCTTATTAAGATAGTGTTAGTTTGAACGATTTCTCTTTCTCTCTCTCTCTAATTCTGAGAATGAGAAACTATCTAAACTAAATTTTTTCTTATTTAGGATAGTGTTAGTTTGAAGGATTTCTCTCTCTCTCTCTCTCTCTCTCTCTCTCTCTCTCTCTCTCTCTCTCTCTCTGTCTTTCTCTTTCTTTTTCTCTTTCTTTGCCTCCCAACATGTAAAGGAGATCTAATCCAGACATATCTATCTATTTTTTACACCTATTATCAGCTCTCTTCATCTATCTTTAATTATACATATATTAAATATACCTATCTATTTATTTATCTCTTCGACTCTATAATTATTTATATATTTCTTTCCATCTAACAACCAAGGTACTTAACTATTTATCAACGAATCTTAATCTATTTTTCTCTCTCTATACTTCTTCCAATTTGTATAAAAATATTTTTCTTCTACATGATACTTAGGTAGGTTTATTGAGAAAATATGCAAGATAACAACAACTATATTCGATTAGTTTGCCCTTGGCAACAAACAGAAAATTATAAGTTTATTATTAAGAAAAAATCGTTTTTTGAAGAAATAGAACCACTTTGGATTTGGTTCCAACAAACATTGCATTAAAAAGCTCCATAATACATGATACGCAATTTTCCTTGGAATGAAGAACAAAAAATTTAAAAAATTATAACAGTAGGCATTTGCCTCTTCCAGTGTGTTAATTGCAACCCGATGCTGAGACTTTTGACCTTCGATTTCGAAAAGGGTTCCAAACGAAGAACCGCTCATTCCGCGGGATTAAGGTTTTGTCCTCTTTGGATTTCGTGCTCAAGCAGACGCCCGGAGGGGCTCGTTAAGTGAAAGAAGGAGTGGCAAAATGTTCCGAAGGACGCCTACACATTTCTGCCTCGACCCAACGGAAAGACAATAAAGTCCAGAGTTCCAGATTTTAAACGGGTACCATCCAAAAATAAGCATTTCCCAATTGGCTAAATATAAGACGAATTTCAACACCGTTGAACCGGATCTTCGATTTTCACATTTTCTCACCGATTTTTTGTATATTTTTTATCTAGACGGTCGTTCTAAACAACATTAAGTAAAATCAGTATTTTTTTGTAGTACTAATTTGTTTTTATATTGTATTTATTGTCAACGATTTGATATTGCCTTTTTCTACTCTCGCCATGGTCAGATCTTTTGGTGGTCTTCAGTGGGCTCTCGCCTTCCAGGCCAACGACACAAAGATAATTGAATTACTTATTTTTTGCCGGCACGCTTCGTTTTTCCTTCTGCATTTTCCACTTCAAATTAGTCTATGCTTATCTTATGGCTACAATGACCTGGGACACATCTGCACCCTTAATAAGCACATACCAACAATCGATAGTCATTCACTCATCCACTACCAATAACTACTTACAACACGCTAATAAATACACTCATTCGTCTACTTACAACCCTTACTTTATACAATTAAGAATAAATAGAGGGCCACTAGGGCTAGGTATTTCCACCGATGACCAGTCCTCTCAGTCATACAAAAAAAAAAAAATCATACCCATCCATCCATTTATCTACAAATCTTAACCTATCTATTTTTCTCTCTCTATACTTCTCCAAACATGTATAAAGATATTTTTCTTCTACATGATACTTAGGTTATTGAGAAAATATAAAGCCTGCAAACAGGCTAGAACGGCCTGCTCTCATTTATAATTCCTGTACCCTTGCATTCATCTTCAATCACGCTAATAAATACACTCATTCGTCTACTTACAACCCATACTTTATACAATTGAGCGTAAATAGAGGGCTAGATATTCCACCGATGACCTCTCCTCTCAATCATACAAAAAAATCGTACCCATCCATCCATTTATCTACAAATCTTAATCTATTTATTTTTCTCCCTCTATACTTCTCCAAACATGTATAAAAATATTTTTCTTCTACATGATACTTAGGTTATTGAGAAAATATAAAGCCTGGAAACAGGCTAGAACGGCCTGCTCTCATTCACAACGATTCCTGTACTCTTGCATCCATCTTCAATCACGCTAATAAATACACTCATTCGTCTACTTACAACTTATACTTTATACAATTAAGAGTAAATAGAGGGCTAGGTATTCCACCGATGACCAGTCCTCTCAATCATACAAAAAAAAAAAAATCATACCCATCCATCCATTTATCTACAAATCTTAACCTATTTATTTTTCTCTCTCTATACTTCTCCAAACATGTATAAAAATATTTTTCTTCTACATGATAAGTAGGTTATTGAAAAAATATAAAGCCTGCAAACAGCCTAGAACGGCCTGCTCTCATTTATACTTCCTGTACGGAATTACAATATTCTTACATCCATCATAAATCACGCTAATAAATTCACTCATTCGTCTCCACACATGCTGGACTATGTACAAATAAAAAATGAATAGGGGGCGACCGGGAGACTTAGTATTCCGCCGATAACCACTCCTCACAATCATATCAAACAAATCCATATCCATTCATCCAGCATTCTCGCTAATAAATACATTCACATATGCAAAGAGGCAGATTATAGAAAATCATACACTTCACTACTCGTAAATATTCCAATAAATTCTGGTAGACACTGTTATTCATCAAGATTTCCTTTACGTCTTGGGATAGGCCACACCTTAATCTATTATTGAGTTACTATTCAAAATTTATGTTTTCTCTTTTACATTGTCTTATTGTTAGTCAACGTTTCAATAATTTAATCGATTAAGTACTTCGAAATTTTAAACAATTATATCAAAGCAAAGATGACATTAATTATCGCATAAATGATGTGTTAAGCATTCAGGGAAAGTACACTAATCAAGTTGTGCTAAGAGGTAAACTTTATAATGAAATTGGCATTATTGTAAATTGACACTTGTAAATTTGCTCAGATTTTATACAACGTTGTTAGGATATATTTTGAAAGAAATTTATTGATATTTTATTACAAAATGACCCTTCGAGTGATGTTTTGGTTCAAAGTAGAACAAGGTTGAATCTGAAGGTTAATATGGACAACATAAATAACGCAGAATTTAAGGGCAGAGTCATCTAAAAGTAAGTTTTTGGGATCCGTTCCAAACTTGGAGTTATAGAAATATAGATCAAATCTGTTCAAAAGTACGAATCAGTCCTTTACTAAGTTGGTTTGTTATAAGTAAATATTTTTTAAATTTTGTATATTTTAGGTTTTTTTATACTGTTGTAAAAGTATAAAATTTGCATTTTTTTTATATTTTGGCCAACTAGAGTCAGAAAGTTTTTCTCAGTACTTTTTCGTGTAAAATTGTCCTATCGTTAACTTTTAAGTTGGGAGTGAAATAAAAGTTTGTACAATATTCGATATGCGAATATCTCTGGAAAAAATTTCACAAAAGAAGAGGGATTTGAGATTTTTGTTCTTAATCGATTTTTTTGAACGAAACTTTTCTAAGCCCTGGCTTTTCGAGAAATTACGCATTTGAAAAATCTCCCGCCGGACCTTCCCTTTTCTATATTTAAAGCCCAGCACCTGGCCTTAATCCAAGTCCTGATAAATTAAATCATAACAATTGAGTCACACCAGTTGGGAAAAACTCACTTTAAACCGTCGTCCCCCATGGTGGAAACGTATTTGACGCAGACCCACTACCGACTGGGCGGACGATAGACGCGAGACGGTATAGCAGAACTTTTGGCAACTTGACCAACCCTCAGTTTATTCTAGAATCGACTCTCTGATGTCTAAGGCGTAAATTCGGAATCCTTTAAAAAAGCGATTATCCGTAATGTTTGTAAGATCGAAACTAGAGGCTTGGATAAAGCCGGTCATAAATCGTGTAAACTATAAATAAATATAAAACTATAAATTCCGTTCACCGTTATTGGCCAAGAGCAGCTGAATGGTAAAAAAAATTCATTCAAGGAAGTACTACCAGGTCGTATTAATACACTGGAAATAGAAAACTAGTACGGAAACGTTTATTAACGTGCCCTTTATTTGAACAATATCGATCCAAGCTAAACCCATCAAAAACTATGTTTTTAAAAAATATTTCCAATATAATTAGCGATCTATTATAATTGTATATTCATATTGTGTCTCCCACGGTTTTATAATTTATGATAGGAAAACCATGTGTTCCATAGCATAAAAATATTTTGTCTATACAGGCGTTTGGGCACATTGGGTCATCCTCAGCAGTCCTGTCCAATCACAAGCTAAACCCATCAAAAGCTATGTTTTTAGGAAATATTTACAATATAATTAGTGATCTATTATAATTGTATATTCATATTGTATTTTACGGTTTTATAATTTATGAAAGGAAAACCATGTGTTCCACAGCATACAAATTTGTTTAAACTGGATGTTTTGGGCTCATTGGGTCATCCTCAGCAGTACTGTCCAATCACAAGCTAAACCCATCAAAAGCTGTTTTTTAGAAAATATTTCCGATATAATTAGCGTTCTATTATAATTGTGTATTCATATTGTATCTCCCACGGTTTTATAATTTATGAAAGGAAAACCATGTGTTCCATAGCATAAAAATATTTTGTCTATACAGGACGTTTGGGCTCATTGGGTCATCCTCAGCAGCCCTGTCCAATCACCCCCTTAAGAAAATTACCTAAATTGCTCTATAAACGTAAATATGTGTGTGCTTGTGCATACAAATCGAAACATTATGTATAATCGAACCAGTTGTTTAAAAAATATCGGTTTTACTTAAAATATAACAATTAATGTGTGGTGGTTAGTGACCGTTAATCGATAATTAATCAGAAATCGTGAGATGCGGTCTGGTGTGATGTAGGTTTCAGAAAAACATTTTCTTTATCGTGCCAACGTTTCGACCTTTATTGAGATCATCTTCAGGGCTCAAAGTGTTTGTCTTCTGTGCGCACTCTCAACACGACACGCAAGAATGACACAACTACACAGAAGACAAACACTTTGAGCCCTGAAGATGATCTCAATAAAGATCGAAACGTTGGCACGGTAAAGAAAATGTTTTTCTGAAACCTACATCACACCAGACTGCATCTCACGATTTCTGAATAATAGCAATTAATGTAATTATCAAATGGATTATTATTTGTTGTGTCGATATGTAGAATGTCTCGGCCAGACACTGTAAGCGATAAAATTTGTAGATTTTTACAAAGCTCAATTATGCCACCGTTGACCAGCAAGACGTGTAGAACACGCCGGTCTGCAGCCCCTTCAAAACTCGAAAAAAGTCCGGCAAAGGCTTTACTTTGTCCTAAATGGTGAACATTCAGATCCTCTACGTGCGGTTATAAAAAGTACATACATTCTTTAAAAAAATTATGCCCTAAGTATGTCGGTGAAAAATCCTGATATTCCTTTTAATTTTAACGGAAAATCCATTCGCTCTGAATTTAAAGCTGGATAGATAAATGGATAGGTTGATATCGATAGATCGATAAATAGATAAATCCTAACCCAGTGCCGGTTCAACGACTCGCATACCAAACCAACGTTCAGCTTTAGGTAGATAGATAGAGGGAGTGAGAGAGAAAGAAAGAGTTTAGAAAGAATCCTATACACATACAGATACAATATATGTAAAACGGTAGTTTACTACAGTTTTTGATATTTTAGGTCTTGTAAATTGAAAGTAATCTCTCTCTCCCTCTAGCTATCTATCTATTTATCTCTAACTCCCTCTTTCACTATGAGAATAAGAAACTCAGTAAATTACAGTTTTTCATATTTTGGATAATGTTAGTGTAAAAGATTCTTTCTCTCTCTCTCTCCCTCACTCTCTCTCTCTCTCTCTCTCTCTCTCTCTCTCTCTCCTTTTAGCTATCTATCTGTTTATCTCTAACTCCCTCTTTCACTCTGAGAATAAGAAGCTCAGTAAATTACAATTTTTCATATTTTGGATAGAGTGAGTGTACAGGATTCTCTGTCTATCTGTCTCTCTTTCTCTTTCTCTCTCTTTCTTTCTTTCTCTCTCTCCCCCCTCTAGCTATCTATCTATTTATCTTTATCTCTCTCTCACTCTGAGAATAAGAAACTCAATAAATTACAGTTTTTCATATTTTGGATAATGTGAGAGTTAAGGATTCTCTGTTTGTCTGTCTCTCTTTCTCTTTCTCTTTCTCTCTCTCTCCCTCTCTCTTTCTTTCTTTCTTTCTTTCTCTTTCTCTCTCTCCTCTCTAGCTATCTATCTATTTATCTCTAACTCCCTCTTTCACTCTGAGAATAAGAAGCTCAGTAAATTACAATTTTTCATATTTTGGATAGTGTGAGTGTACAGGATTCTCTGTCTCTCTTTCTCTTTCTCTCCCTCTCTCTTTCTTTCTCTCTCTCTCTCTCTCTCACACACCCCTCTAGCTATCTATCTATTTATCTTTATCTCTCTCTCACTCTGAGAATAAGAAACTCAATATATTACAGTTTTTCATATTTTGGATAATGTGAGTGTTAAGGACTCTCTCTCTCTCTTGCCCTCTCACCCTCTCTCTTTCTTTCTTTCTCTCTCTTTCCCCTTTAGCTTTCTATCTATTTATCTCACCCTTTCACTCTCTCTCACACATCTCTCTCACTTTGAGAGAATAAGAAACTCTAAACTAAATTGTGTATTTTAAATAGTGTGAATTTAAAGGATTCTCTCTCTCTCTCTCTCTCTCTCTCTCTCTCCATTTATCAGGATTTTGAAACTTGTATTAATAATTAAAGGGTTAGCAAATACGATCATCTTTTCAAAATATTGAAATTTAAATTAGTTTTCAAATTATGAGTAGATTATATACATAAATTATATTAATATCGACCTCGACTTATATTTGCCACGCTAGCGGTTCTGTGTTCAAATCCCGGTAAAACCCACGGCTTTTTCATAGATAAAAGTATGAAAACAATGTGTTGTTGGTTCGACCTCTTATCCGCGACACCCAACGAGTATTGACGAAGAAGAAGAAGAAAAATAACTTTATTCTGTGACTGGTGTCCCCTAAGAATAATTTACATGAAATAAATAAAGGAAGTTCTTCCTATGAAGTTAAAAGTAAAAAAAAGATAGAAATCTTGGCACAATGTATACCAATAAGGCAGGACAGAAGAAAAAATTACGAGAAGATTAAACAAATAACAAATGTTAACGTGAAGTCTCTGCTTGGAGGGAGAGGAGGTGATTATTCAGGTAGAAATAGAGTAGAATAGAGAGAAATACGAATAGAAAGGGGAAGGGAGTTCCAGAGTTTAGGGGCTCGGATCAGAAAGGATCTTTCGAAGGTATGGGTTGTATGTTGCGGAAGGATAAGGTCGATTGGGGATGAGCGTGGGTAACGAGTGTGGATGGACTGGAAAAGAAAGCAACCTAGGAAATACTGTGCACGGAAGGAAGGGAAAAGCCAGGAAAGTTGGGAATACAACCCCGCCACCCGGGATCCCCGTGGGGTGACGTACACAAATCTTACGCAACAATTCATAATACGCTTCAATCGCGCGTTCTCCCCCTCCGAGAGACCACCGTATGCCAAACAGCTATAATCGAAGAAGGGAAGTATAAGGGAAGATACAAGGAGTGGGTGGAGAAAGGAAAGAGAAGCCAGGACCGACGAAACAGGCTGAGGGAGGCAATGGAATGGCGGGAAATTTGGGAAATGTGACGTATTGGGACATTAAACCCTCCTGTATGACAGGAATTACTTTACGTTTTTAAATTATATTAAAATGACTTTTTTCTTAAATGAAGCTGCAGTTTGTTTTCCCAAGAGCTTTACAATTTATCTATTGTTTCGCTAAAAATAGAATAAAATGTCGAATACTATGCGATAGACTTTTATAGCTGCGATTGAGTGTCACACGCGATAAATGTGACGATGTTCTGTCACACGTCCTTTGTCAGTTTTGATAGTTTTAAAGAACAGTGGAATCGTACATCTGTCTGAATATGGAAAAATCTACGCGTTATCTTACAAAACGCTATAAAACTCTGTTAAATTGATAAATTAGAATCGTTTAATTACGTAGAAAATAAAGAATTATACGTCGAAAGACGTCAGGAAATGTTTATCGTGGAAATGTTTTCTCAGGGGACCCTGATATTCTATTTCTAAAAAGTAATAAAATCTCTAATTAAATGATATCGCTTTAATTGCAAAATGAAGTTGATATGAATAAATAGATTTTCTCCACTTGTTAGATCTGTGTAACGGTCAAATTGTTTGTTGTAAAACTTTCTTAAAAGATGAGATTTCTGAGAAGATACGAACGAATTGAAATATATTAAACTAGTAGAGCTTCGATGAATTATAGACGAAGTCGTCGAGGTAGACTTGTCCGACGAATCAGCATAAATACGCTGATAAGAGATGGTCACTGTTGATCAAAGCACCGTCAATAGCTCATTGGTATGAATTCAAATGGTTATTTCAACTGAATATAAATAAATATATTTGGGCAACAAATAAATTACTATTTTTGAACAAAAAAACTTGGTATTTTTAAGCTGTTTAAGTCCTTGTCTCTAAGAGTTAAGGATCGCCTGCTAAAAGGACATTTTTTCACTTTCTAAAGTGATTTTTTTGAATTATGTGACAAATTTAGAGTAGCGTGAAGTTCCTTGGTGATGGTCGTGGTACGACAAGAGTAGACGAATGTTTAAATCCAGCATAAGATCGCAATTCGTGAAATTTTTCACGCAAGTACATCTGCTATGGTGAAATAGCCTGCGACCTGGAGTTAAACTCGCCCAGGTTGAAATGAAAGACTTTTCAGGATATTTTGTCCTTGTTGTCTGCATGTACTGCGGTCAAGGTGAAATGTATGCAAGTGTTGAGTCATCAGCCCACATACTTCTCAACATAAATCTATCTCGGCCAGCCTGTCGTTTTCCCTGTAAAAACAAGCTCAACTGTTTTTTAAGATCAGTCAAGAGATCAATTTATCAACACATAAAACCATAAGATAGCCTCTCATAGTCCAAGGAGGATTCCAAGTCTGAAATCACAGGTCAAAAAATAAAACTAAAAGTACAAAACAGTTCGGCGATATCACAAATTTTTTAGCGGTATCACCGTCCATAGTGGAAATACTCATCAACATTTGCAAATTTCAGCCTGATCTGGATCTTCATAGCTCAAACAAACAACAACGCAGACAGAACGCTAAGCACACGTCAGAAATTCAAAAGAATTTGGTCCCGTCTGCTAGTCAGGGATATCAGAGCCGATGAACCAGAAACCCTCTCTTTAAAATCTATTTCTATCTAGTGATTAAAAAAATAAAACAACAATAAAAAACAGTAAAATAAAACAAATAATACATAATGGTATAAAGAAGAAGAAAAAACATTAAAAGAAATTGAGCATCGGTGGGCCGGAAAGGTAGAGAAGCTATGGACTATCGCGTCATTGTCATTACGATAGGTGGCCCTCGGAGGATCTGAATCGTAGAAAAGGAATCATCCCTCATATGAAGAATAGGCCATGATGCCGCAATTTTGATCTTTAACTCGAATCCGACCTCCAACATCCAAGAACTACTTGAGGTTATAAGACTAGTGCAAAAAGTGAAGGACTGAATTAAGACATTGAAAAAAACATTCTGGCCATTATAGATCAAAAACAAACCGACTTCCCTTTAAGTATTTAGGACTATACCTAGACAGCAGACGTGGAATCCCACACAAGATTTAAGAGACGACAACTTCTAGGACTGAAATCCATCATGTCCGTCAACAAAGTAACCTTATACAAGACCACTTTGTACAGACGGAGTGTCAAGTCATCCAACATCCAATCCCCAATCCTTACGATCAAAATTTCTCAGACAAATCGTCAAATCTGTTACTACGTCGCTAACCTCATTATCTACAACGACCTTTTGTCAACAAACTGATTTCCCATTCCAAATTTTCACACTAACCTCTCGATCCATCCTAACCCTACTGTACGACTCTACTCAATTTCATATCCCGGAACTTTAACCCTTTAATCGGCGATGGCCTAGAGACCTCCTTGCCCCTTAATAAAACAGCGAGTGCTACGTTCACGTTTCCTCCGAGTTGGTATTAGTGTTAATTCCCTAATTTCGTGGTCCACTTGACCAATTAATACATTACAATTAATTAAGGTTTTTAGTTGAGATGAAAAAAAGCTAATGGCACGAGAGGGATTCGAACCCACGACCTTCGGCTATATACGCCGCTGCTCTACCTCCTGAGCTATCGTGACCTCGATCCACTCGGACATCCCCATCTCAACTGGGCATGACAAATGGCAAAAGGAGGGAAAACTCATAAGGTGGGGTTGAATCCCTCTCGTGCCATTAGCTTTTTTTCATCTCAACTAAAAACCTTAATTAATTAGTGTTAATGCTGTGGCCGTGTGATCAGATTTGTAATACGCGCTAACGGTGGAGATATTCGGACTGGTGGGATGTCGGTTTTAGAAAAACATTTGCTTTATCTTACCAACGTTTCGATCTTTATTGAGATCATCTTCAGAGCTCAAAGTGATCTCAGTGGCACTCTCAACACGACAGGCAAGAATGACACGTCTACACATAAAACGAACACTTTGAGCCCTGAAGATGATCACAATAAAGATCGAAACGTTGACACGATAAAGAAAATGTTTTTCTAAAACCTACGTCTCACCAGACCGCATCTCACGACCTCCAAATAATCATCAAGTACGGTCATTAAACACCACACAGATATGTACTAATATGTAAAGGGTACAAAAATAAAACTTAAGTGCTGGAGGCTGAAATGATCTAGCAGTCGGAAGTTGCTGTAGACCAATTTCGTAGCGATTTACGCTGCCTTTCGTTAATCTATTATAAATTATTGTATACTATTTTATATAAATCAGTAATAAAGAAGGAAATAAAACAAGAAAAAATTTGATTTACTCCCTGGTTTTTTCGAGAAATCGCAATACAATACATAATAGGTTTGTTTGCATAATATGCGTACTTTTATTAGACCTAGGTGAACAAAAAATTCAGAATATAGAACACTTATTACCTTTGTAGATAATCGCAAGATTTACAAATAGATAAGATTTTTAATACAAAGAAAAAACCGTTCAGTTGTCATTTTATGTGTACATGGTATATTGTCCGTTTCTGAAGATTTATTGCCACTATGGTTAGAAAGGACTGAAATATCATAAAATGCCTGAATTCCGGTTTTTTCCTCAGATCTCAGAACGTGCATCTGGTCAGAGTTAGCAGGGGGTTTCCTTTTTCGGAATCTGGGTGAAGGCTTATTTACGGTAGGCTCCGAGGGCCGGTGGAACCTCGACGGAAACGCCATGTGTTTTACATTGGGTTTTTATAAATAAAACCCTTTTTGATTATCGCTTTGCTTTGCAAAAGTTTATCGGCGGGCACTGTGAACTTGTTTGTTTGTTATTTTTTGGTGCTAAGTCGGCTAAAACATTCAACGAACGACGTACAGTAGCCGGTACAAAGGAGTGATCCATTTTTATTTTGTTGCGTTTCCTTTTAAAAATTAAAATATGACTAGCCCAAAGATAAATAAAACACAAATCTTTCTTTTCTTTTAGCTCGATGACATAAGAGATCACGTAACGGATAGGGTATTTAAATACAAAAGAAAGATTTTTAGCATTAACTGGAATTACAGCCTAGTTAGATATTTCTAGATTCAGGAATTCCTGTTTCTTTTTAACCTACATTCTATGATCTAACTAAAGGATGACAGTTCTCTTCATCAAATTATTCAGTTCAAATAAAAATTAATCATCGTAATCATCACAGTAATAGCGGCACTAATACGTCTCGTAAGAAATAATTTTTTTGTCACATAAACCCTCAGGGTGCCGGTGTTTTTGAAAAATAAAACATTTTAAGTGTGTCATTTGTAAAAATTAACATAACGTAGTGGTCAATTTGTTGACGAAGCATAACATCATAAGAAAGAACATTTGAAATATCAAGGTCTATTATGTAAATTATAATCCATTTATAGTTGTCTAATTGACCAAATTATTTATTTCAATTAATTATTCCTTTTATGTAAGGTCTTGGTTGAGATGAAAAACCTAGTGTTATGAGCGGGATTCGAACCCACGACCTTCGGTTCTACTCTAACCATCTCAACCTATGACCTTTCGAATTTTCCAACTTTTTGCCAAAGAAGTCACTCTAATCCAACTTTAACTTGCTTATTCCGCCCGCGAGAGAGACGAAAAAACCGCAGCTTCCGATTGTGGATTTTTCTAATCAGATGCATCGCAATCTTACAAGTTTTCATTGGTTTTGCAAACAAAAAGGCAAATACCAAAAGAGCTATTTATGATTGTTATTAGTAAAACCATCACTAAACTGTAAATTTTAAATTTGTACACTCAATTCTGCGAACGTGTACAGAATCGAGCGTACCTAAAATGTCTTTTTCCTCTTCAGTAAAAAAATATTTAAGAAAAACAAAATAAATTTTATTCTATAGCATTGAGCCCCTGCTTGAGTAACAAAAAAGTATACAATTATGCACAGTCATAATGAATATATAAATAAAAACTTAAACGTAACAGCAAAAAAATAAATGAAACGTAGTAAATTAAGTAAAAAGAGGAAAAAGTTAACAGAAAATTTTAGGACAATTTAGAATTATTTATTTTAAAAAATCAGCCTTAACACAGTAGACTTTTTAGATT
This sequence comes from Cimex lectularius, assembly GCF_000648675.2. NCBI lineage: Eukaryota > Metazoa > Arthropoda > Insecta > Hemiptera > Cimicidae > Cimex > Cimex lectularius. The sequence continues at coordinate 3,085,796 of NW_019392677.1, read as the reverse complement.
ACCTAAGTTTAGTTGAATTAATTTTGACAAACAGGATGGAGATACAGGTTTATGCTGGTTGGAGAGGCCAACTATTTTTTTTTTCGAACGAGGGTTCCCAACAGCAGAGGTTATATCAACCCTCAGGGTGCCGGTGTTTTTGAAAAAAAGCCCATTTGTAAGTATGTCGGGTTCGATTGCGAGGCCGCTGAATTCGAACCCGGGACCTTTACCTTACAATGATGAGCGCCGTATCAACGCCTAAACCGTTGCGGCCACCGACGCCCAATAAGCAATAATTACTTAGAAAAATGTGGAAAACAGCTGGTTTACATTGTAGAAAATTAAAGTTTTATTTTTAACAACTTGAAGCTTATAATTAGATGCACCAAGTGAACTTGCTACATGAAGCAGGGTCAAAACGACGGACTGGTAGTTGAGGGTTTTCGCATTGGAGATGGTGTTTATGCGGGGTCAGGTGTGTATTGCCGCGGTTTCGAACTCTGGGCAGTACTAACTTCGATGGAGAGATAGGGGTCATTAATTTGGCCTTAAGGAATTAAGAAACATCACCAAGGCCAGAATTGGTATTTAGCTGTACCACCGGTAAAAGGTGACCTCATCGGTATAAGCAACAAGCGAAAAGTCGTTGGGTTCCAAGCCGTGACGGCCTGCTTTGTAAGTGACCCGATGAACTAGCCAAGCAGGGTCCTCAGGCTCCTGCAATAGTTTACTAGAAGTTGAACAATTTAACCGAAGGAAAAACAGTTGGCCTGTTGTACTGCGTACCATGTACTGCGCTCGAGCAAGGGATCCAACCTGATCAACCACAAACTCTTAGGTCGAAACAAAAATTCTTCAAAAGATTACCAAAGGTTTAGACCACGTAACTGAAGGAAAACCGTGGCAAAGCCTATTGGATGGCCCTCAGCTGTGCGCACTGCACCGTACAGACGCTTGCTTCAGGACGGCAATAAAGACATTAATGAAGGCTTCTATTTAGCTGATACCAGCAATCCGATCATCCAGTCTCTGAAGAGGTAAAACCGTAAGTACCCTCATCAATAAAGGAAATCGAGTAGTGTTCCAGTGTGTTGTGCTACGGCTAACTACGTGAAATCGAGCGAACTGATGAACCAGCGAAACAGGTTGCGCAAGAGATCCGACCAGATCAACCACAACCTCTTAACTCGAAACAAAAATTAATTAAAGGGTCCTTCAAAATATAAGAAGTTTGCACCATTTAATCCAAGGAAAACAGTTTGATGGCCCTCTGCTACGTACACTGCACCGGAGAGACGCTTGCTTCAGGATGGCAAGACGGAGCATGATGACAGGACCTGATAAAGGCTGATAATGAAGGCTGCTATTTAGCTAATGAACTGACAAAGCGTGTGCAAAGGATCCAACAAGATCAACCAAAACCTCTTAGCTCGAGACAAAAATTAATTAAAGGGTAAACTTCAAACCTTCAAAAGATTACGAAAGGTTTGGACATAGTAACCAAAGCAAAACCATCGTTCAAAGCTACTTGATTCAGGATGGCCTCGGGACACGACTCCTGAAAAATATTATTGAAAACTGCTATCTAGCTTATTGATGTTGATCATGTAATCATATTCAAGCTGTGTTGCCAAATGGAAATGGACAGAAATTTAAGACGGTGTCCTCCACTAGTCAAGTTCATAGGTAATTCATAAATTATTTTTTATATAGTTAAATGCGATCTTTTGTTGAGGTTTGAGAAAAGGTTTTTCATTGCTGCTTGAATTAAGTTTAGATTTTTAAGCCTGGTCGACCATGTGATGACCTCGTCACCTAACCTCAAACAATGATGTGGTCTACCCTGGTCACCAAATCATGTTCGCTTTTCGTGCTGTTCGGTCTAATTCTCCATTTCAATTTATTATTGCCAATTTTCCTACAGAGGTGTACAATCTGCAAACAGTGCAGATAGTTTATAACGACGGAAAATAGTGTAGGATCCAGCACAGTTCCCTGGAGTACACCCGGTCCAATGCTCTCCAATGATGACTAAACCAACTAACACCTTGATATAAAATGCTCTGTTAAAAGTTTAATTTGAATGATAATAATAACTAAAAGCCTTTTCAGAAAAATACTGTCGGATTTATTTTTATTTATTTTTAATTGGTTCTAATCACTCTAAATGTCTCTTTTTTTCGCCCACCCTTGCTGGTTTATGTTAACATCGTACGACCGAGGCATTTTTACAAAATACTAAATAAAATGACTAACGACTAATTTTCTTACGTTATGATTTTTCAAAGTTCATTTTAGTCTTTCAAATTGTAATTCGTGGAAAAACCTTTCGTTTAATAATAATATTTTTGTGCCAGTCCCGGTGGCGTTTTTGTTCCAATAGTTGGAATTAATCGATTAGTTACTGCGCGCAATTTCTTGCATGAAAGGTACTAAAAACAAAGTAAGTAGTATTTTTATCGATAAAATACTTTTAAAATGAATTTTTTAGATATTTTTGTGGATAAATTCTTGGATGCGTTTGTAGTTTTGTGTCTTTGTATTTGGCTATTCCGTATGGAATGTGGTGCGTTTATAAATATTCTTAAAAATTTGTTTTGAAATAATTGAATTCTTTCGAGATTGCAAAATTTATTCATCAACTTAAATAAATCGACCATTTGACAAAAAAATCGGAAAGTTTACATTTCAGAAAAATATGGCATTAATTATTATTATTTGCTTTATGCGCAAAATCTTTTAATAAAATTTATTTGATTCAGTTTTATTTTAAGAAAAATTTACTGGAAGTACATTTATTATGTCATGTACGATTAATATAATTTATTAGCGTGAAAGGAAGGAACTGTTAACCCGGCCCCGAGGAATATCGAGTACTCCGGAGGAGTGAAAGTGACCTGACTTCTACGCTTGTATTGGGCGTTGTATTTATGTTAATTTATAGGAATAAATGTAATTTATTAGCGTGAAAGGAAGGGGTTGTTCAACCCGGCCCCAGGAATAGCGAGCATTAGGAGTCAGTGGATGTGTCCTGACTTCTATGTTTATATCGGATGTGCATTTATGTTAAATTGGTGGAATGGATGTAATTTATTAGCGTGAAAGGAAGGGGTTGTTCAACCGGCCCCGAGGAATATCGAGTACTCTAGAGGAGTGAATGTACCCAGACTTCTATATTTGTGGCGATGTATATATTTGTATTGTATGTTTTATATCTGTTCTATAGTTGGCAAACTGAGGTACAAATGAGAGGCTACTATTCTAGAACATCAACTGAAAAGGAGAGTCATATCGATAGAATAGTTCGAGACGCTCAAATGGCTGCAGGCTGAAAAATTTGCGTTAAAGACCAGAAAAAGAAGTAAAAACAAACAAAGGGTCATCGCCAGCTGTTTCAGCCCCTGAACTTTCTACATTATTATTATTATTTTTTATTATTGTCATTGGTTGTACGTGTACATTGGTCTTTGGGTCAATTATCCTGTCCTGATGTCAATATAATCTGAAAGTCGCTGAAAATAGGTTTACTGATCAAAACTGCATAAATGTTCAACGGACTGAAAAATAACGATAAAAAGTTTCCAATTGAATTTTCTTCATCGGTTCATTTTTGAAAATATATTTCAGTGAATTGAGCAAGTTTTGACTATTTTGCGTCTTTCTTTACCCCCATGTCGAGCAAAATAGTTTTAACGAAATTGAGATTTTTTCGTAATGTATGCACGTCCAAAAATAGAAACAATTGTTCTCAAGGGATTTCACGAACGACAAATATTTATTTGAAATAGAGAACTGTACAACTGAGGGCAATTTGTCGACATAAATGTTTTCGGCTTAATTTTTTTTAGTCCACTTTTACCTATGAACTGTACAGTAAATTTATTGTGCGTTGTATTTTATATGCTGTTATTTAAGAGGAAGAATTTAATTTAAAAATTTTACAGAAACGTTATAAAATAAGTAAATTTTTTTCAAGGAAAAACTTGGCCATGTATTGTTTATTATTGTCGATAAGAATTTATATCCGACTTTTTTTCTTTTGATAGACGACGTACCTATGAGGGTAATCCTTGCTCCAGGGCCGTAGGTTGTTAATCCGACGGTGTTCTAAGGCAAACTGCTAACAACTCTGACTACATGACCTCCACCAACACGGCGTCCCTCACTCTCGCGAACCCAACAGGAGATGTTTTCGCCGTATTTATGCCAAATACAACACAAGACCATTTCAGTTTGTAAGACAGTGTATAATTCAAAAATGGTATTATGAGTCAATTACTTTAATTAATTTTACGAACGTTCTCTCCTCTCCAACTTAGGCAAAATCGTTGTCATGTCATAAACATAAATTTAATATAAAAAGTATTTTGTTTACCTCATCTCTACTTAATCGTAACGACATGTGTTTGATTAGAATAAGTTTATTACCATTGATTTGCAATATTTACATAACGATGTTGGGTTGTGGCATGTGCAGTCATACTGAAAACAGCGTAGTGCTCAATTCTTTAATTTGCCAACGTTTCGAATGGTTTTCATTCTTTTTCAAGGCAACGCTGGAATAAAGGTAGAACAGCTTTTGTCCACTTTTTTCCGTTGTTAGCATTAAAATCGTAGCCGTAATTGCGAAAAAAAAAGATTTCCAACTAAAAAGCTCATCTAATTAAAGCCGTTGACACACTAGAGTAGTACCGTCATGAAAAAAAAAAAAAATAGAAAAAAATTCAAGAACTACCACTTCGAAACAAATTACAGCTACGATTTTATGCTAACACCGGAAAAAAAGTGGACAAAAGCGGCTCTACCTTTATTCCAGCGTTGCCTTGAAAAAGAATGAAAACCGTTCGAAACGTTGGCAAATTAAAGAATTGAGCACTACGCTGTTTTCTGTATGACTGCACATCCCGCAACCCAACATCGTAATATAAAAGTCATAAATAAAAACTGTTTACATAGTGATTACAAATTTCATTTATACTACTAAGAGATATACCCAGCAAAACAATAATTAAGAATTTAAACTATTTATAGTCACTAATTTCGAGGTCCGCTTGACCAATTAATACTTTACAATTAATTCAGGTTTTTAGTTGAGATGAAAAAAAGTGAATGGCACGAGAGGGATTCGAACCCACGACCTTCGGCTAGATACGCCGCTGCTCTACCACCTGAGCTATCGTGACCTCGATCCACTCGGACATCAACTNATGGGGAGTTGATGTCCGAGTGGATCGAGGTCACGATAGCTCAGGTGGTAGAGCAGCGGCGTATCTAGCCGAAGGTCGTGGGTTCGAATCCCTCCCGTACCATTAACTTTTTTTCATCTCAACTAAAAACCTTAATTAATTGTAAACTATTTATAGTTCTGGTTATGCGTTATACACTGAAACTGCATATTTACAAAATGAAAACGTGTGAAAAGAAAATGGCAGAAAATACAGAAATGTAAATAAAAAGAAACATTTTGTGCGGTTTTTCTTCTTTTTGGACACCTCTTTTTGTGATTTAGGTGAAATGATCACTAGAGAAAAATACGTCAAGTTGATAAGAACGATCTGAAATCCTCTGTTTGTTGTAAGCGTCGAAATGAGGCTATTTAATGAATAATTAGTGGTATAGATTTTTTTGTAAAAGTAATTGTGTATATAAAGAGTGAAAACCATAATAAGTCTGATCACTATATTTTGTGGCGTAGTTTGTAAATAAGCAGTAAGTCGATCTGTTGTATTCTGATAATAAGCAATGGGTGACCATCAAAGGACATCAGCAGTCTCCAACGGTACCAAACGAGACGAAAACATCTACCGCATATGGCAGGTAAGGAACCAAATTCTAAAATCGATCTCACCATGTTTTTATTATGTGTAGTCAAGATTTTTTCTCTGAAAACATTGATCCTGGCCAGTATTGCACCAGGATGAGGACATATGAGGGATTTAAGGAGGTCTCGACGCCATAGTCTAAAAGCGACGCGACAATGCGGGTTCACAGCATGGGAAAATATATTTGGCAGTATAGATCGAAAACTTACTGTAATCTTTTTGAATCGGATCAGCTCGCAGACAAAAGGATCGTTGAGGTCGTTGTGTATAGTGAGCTTAGTGAAGTAAGGAGCTTTGACAATTTGAAGGCTTTTGATTGGAAGAAGTGGATACTCTGGATATTGGATGGCATAGCGGAACCCCAAAGTTCTACTCGGTATGTCCATATTGTAGTAATGTCTTGTAGAGAATTAGTTGACTTTTGACGTTTAAAACAAGCCCTAAAAGTCTTCTTAAATCTTGTGTGGGGATTCCAAATCAGTTTGCTGTTTAGGTATGGTTCTAAGTATCAGATTTGAGTGGAATCGGTAGCTCCTTGTTGTTGATGTACATTCAGTCTTGTCCCTTTTTGTAATTTTTGATAAATTTAAAGTGTCATTGGATGTTGGAGATTGCTTTACGATTCGAGTTAGAAGTCTGAATTAGGTGTCGTGATGATGTTAAATTGATTACAATGGTTGTAATTAGGTAAAGAAAGTAAGCAGTATAAATGATAGTATGAGACCAACAATGCTCCCTTGCGTAACGCCAGCTTGTTATTGGCTGTACCTCACTCTTAAGCAGCGATTAAATAGGATTCCAGAGGTAATAAGGAATGGGTAATAAACCTTCAGTTTTTAAAGGACGTGTGGTGCCAGACCCCATCCAAAGCCTGGGCTGCCCAGGAACCCAAACAATATACTCTGTTATCTTGCGTGAAGGAAATGGAATCAAGAACTTTGAAACTTCGCTGAAACGTGGAATTATGTGGTCGGAAGTCGAATTGGTGAGAACGAACGATTCTATGTGAGTCCAGGATGTGTATTAAACGTTTTAGAAGGAGTCTTTGTAATCTAGGATTTGGGGCAGCACAGGAAGAAGACTGGGTAGGTCTGTAGGGTCTGGTGTGAAGGGTCTGGCATGTCGTTGGGAAGTTTGTGATCATTAGGAATCAGAATGACCTAAACTACTGTCTAAATTAAGTTTACATATTGATAGATATAATTATATTTAGTAGCAGAAGCACAACGAGAGTACATGACCTTTACACCTAATGACACACTAGTTAATGAATATCTTCTTATGTGACAATATTAGATTATTTTGAATCCATTGTTTAGTGGTCTAATTTTTCATCTCAACCAAGACCTTACATAATTGTTTTGAATGTTTATCGACCAGCAGCAAATTAAGTTTGGGTGGTAAGATCTTCTTTAGAGGTCATATGAAGCAAGAACAAAACTTTTTGGGCTGTGCCGAGCTTTCGGTGGTTTATCCCACCATCATCACAAACAGGTTGTTTTTGCTTCATATGACCTCTAAAGAAGATCTTATCAGCTAACTTAATATTAGATTAGATTATGTATGAGCCGGCCTTTTTACAATCTGCGTACCGCGACCAGTATTGGTCTATTGTGCATCTCCATTCTTTTTTTTACCTAGAACTCCTCGTTAAGGTTAAGGCTTTTTACCAGACCCCCAAAACTTTTTCAAGAGCTCCCGTGCATATCCTTCAGTCCGTGGCTTTCCCAGGATTAGACTTTCGCACAAACAGAGGACATCGCTGTTTCTTCTTCTTCTTGGCAATATCTGCACAGGCTTGTTTCTGCCAGTCCGAGTCTAGATACATACCTCGGAATATGCAGTTTCCAGTCTGCAGTCCAACTATTATTCTGGTCCTAGCACGTCCTCGATTTAGTAGTTCTGCCGTTAGTTTCTACTATGGTCCTTTGATAAACTTTTCGTAATGCCACTGACCCGGGCTACTTTCCCATTTACCGGAGGACTTATTTTTAATCCATTGTTTAATGGATCCTCATTTTTGGCAGTTTGATAAGCCACAAAATGGTTCAGGACCAGCAGGTGTCCTCATCGAACTTTAATTTATCGGCCTCTTCGTTGCCCCTCTGCCATGGGTCATGGTTGCCCTGGAACCTTGACAGGAGTTATTTTATTTTCCCAATGTCTGACAGGGCTCTAATGCAGTACCAAACGATTCTGGAGCCGATGCTATTTGACAATATAAATTACGATAAAAATAATTTAAAAAACCCTAGTCTAAAATCACTAGGCTTAGTCGTTTACACAATTTCACCACAGTTTTCTCGAAATATTTTTAGCTTGGTGTGTCATAGTTCTATAAAAATTAAAAACATTTACATCCTTCCGTCGTCGATTACACCTAACCTTTACAACGCATATGATTTTTGAAATGTAGGCGAAGTCGAAAATCATTTCGAATGACAGCATACCGCAATGATTCGCCCCGAGTACAGGCACTCCCGCAAATTGGTTTGCGTCATCATCCCAAGTGTTCTCTCGCGAGTCAAACATTCCGAGACCTTGGCAATGCATTCAACCGAGCCGACATTCAGATCGCGACCTACATCTAGAATGCAAAACGGTCTTTTGGAGTCGCTCCATAAAATCAACTTTAAAATTACTCCTGACTAGACGACGACTCGTTCTAAACACGTTTCGATAGATTAGAGATTATTTTTTTCATAGTTCATTTGTATTTTGACATTTAGCGGAAGTCAGGTAAAATTGACTAAAAGATTTCGACAATTTCAATTATTTGGATCAGAAAGCTATAGCAAAACGCAAAAATATCAATTCTACAAATAAAGAGAACTCTTTTATAACGGGTTTTCACAGCGAGGTCATTGTCATCTGTCATTACAAAAGATTTACTTGTGCTCATTTTTGGATTTATTGGGTGGCTGTGATGATAATTCATAGACTGATTGATGATTCATAATATAATTATTTTATATTGCATAATGTCAGTACTGAAACATTGAACGAGAACTCTAGTTCGGGGGTTCCTCAGGACTGTGCCCTGAGTCTACCTAATTAAATCTCGGGTTAATATTCAACAGTGAGCTAAAATCAAAATACACTCAATTTATTAAAAACAAAGCAAAAACTTTGATGAAACGTTTAATTTTAGCTGTGCGATTTTTTGTAGATTTTTATTTTTTTTACCTACGACCTTTCGAATTTTCCCTCCTTTTTGCCATTTTTCAATTTTTGGTGTCCGAGTGGATCGAAGTCACGATAGCTCAGGTGGTAGAGCAGCGGCGTATTTAGCCGAAGGTCGTGGGTTCGAATCCCGCTCGTGCCATTGACTTTTTCATTTCAATCAAAATCTTATATAAAAATAAAAATGAAATAATTAAAAGCAATGGGCGCATACTCGCTCATCACTTTGATGGTATCGACAATTTTACTCATCACTTTTAAAGAGCTGTACTTTATCGAAGTATAATAATAAAAAATTGTATAGAGTCGATAAAACGAAGATATATAAGATTAAAAATTATCCACATTCACAGCACTTATAAAGGAGACATCCTGTGTGAGGGCTCAAACGAATGTGTTGGATTATTTTCCGGTTCTTTCAGGAATAAGACAGGGACGTGTGCTGAGTCCAATTCTGTTTTCTCTTTACGTAGATGACGTCCCGTCGGTTCTAAACTATGCAGTTAAAATAGTGACCACAAAAATAAGCATTTTTAATGTAAGGTGATATACTGAAACTACCGTGAGCTTTCAAAAGGATGTGAAAGTCATAGAGTTAAGAGTGGTACTTAAGGGTTTATCAGATCGGTGGTTCTTTAAACGTACAGAAACTTACATTCTCTGGACACATGAGAGAATGAGATGCTGAGAGCAGCCTGTAGGTGTGGGACGACTTAAGGAACAATTACAACCAGGACTAACCAAAGGACTTTTTCCAACTGTCTACTTAAAAATGGACTATAGACTCTTTACTAACTCTTCTTGGTCGTGCAGTCAATCACCTTGTACCATCAGTTATTTGAATTCTAGAGCGACCTTCCATAACCGGTAGAACCTTTTGCATTGCGTCCATCTAGATAGGACTATTCGATTGGGTTATAGTTCAATTATTAAGCTTTAGGTTTTTTATTGGTATACCCTAGCCATGATAGTGTCTTCTGTTATATTTATAGGTTTCAGCTTTTCTTTCCAGTGAGTAGGAAAATTTTCCTTCACTTTCATAGTAGCGTACTATTGGAAACTTTGATTTTATTTTATTACTGGTTATCGACCTAAATTTTATTTATTTCCCTCGAAAGAATTTTTCTTTCAATATTTTGGAAATGTTCGGGTTCTCCTTTGGGAAAATTACCTTAGGAACCGTACCGCAGACCATCACCCCCCCCCCCATATTTAGTCGCCAATGTCGAGTTAACAGACCAGCAATGACCATACGCTTTGCTGCTGCAGTACTTTGTCTTTTGCCTGTGCGGTTGTTGCTCCACTAGGTAACATGACCCTTTACGATCGTTTTTTTATGGCAGTTTGAAATTTTATAGAAGGGTTTTGGTTCAACCGGTGCTGCTGAGCTTCCTTGGCTAGTCTATGAGTCTATGTGCATGTTCGATATCGCTGTTTCTTTATTCGTACTTCCTGAAAAGGACTTACTTAATCACGTACTGTACATGATCTCAGGTTAGGCCAATGAAATGGAGCAGCTTGGTTATCAGAAAGGCGGCCATCTCTTTGCGTTCGTAGTCTTTATATCTTTTACGGGAAGCTCCTAAAATACCGTGGCAAATTTTACGAGGGAAATTGTCTTTTCAATTAATTTCTTTTCATAAATACCGCCTCTAGTGTCCTGTTTTTAAGTCTGCACAAAATACAGTAAAATGTCGCTTTGTGTGAGGTCATACTTGGGGATCATGGAATCTGTGGGCATGCCCGGTAGTTAAAGTTCCTATGTTTTGTTTGGCATCATGAGGTTATTTATAGGACGTGTCCTTCCATTAGCCCAGGATGCAGCGGAACATCTAAAGAAACGCATACTGTTGTAAAAACAAATAAATCCGAAAGGAGTAAACAGATTTTTAGGGTAGCAGTAGAAAAGTATGGAAAACAAATACGCTTTGACGAATTTGTTTACTTTGTCGTTAACTTTCTTACGCGTAAAGAGGTACTTAACGTTCATATCGTTTTCGATCTTTTCTTCCGTTTATGTCTAAAGAAATCATAATTCAACTCGAAACAGTTCTTCACACCTGTTATTTTTTCATATGACTGGTTTTCTAGTTCGAATACGTTTAATGTAGACACAAAATTACCCGTGAACCAATCCCGGACACGACTAGAGAATCAAATGAATGTTAAAAATCCGGAGAAAATGTCTGGGACAACACTAAATATCAACACCGAGCTCATCGTGCTGTCGTCCATAGGAGTGGTATATAATGCCTTGAGTTATTTTCTTTTTCCACGCGTAACTTGGATGACTTAGGTACTTTTCTATAAGACTTTCTGACTGTCCGGCTAGATTCTAAGCAATATTCGTAAACTACGAATATTCTTTGATTACTACTACAGGTGATTGTAGTTAATTACTTAACATCTGGCTGGTTGGTCTTTATTAAACTTATAAACGACAAAATATAAATTTGGTCAATAAAGGAACAACTTTTAATATTTTCGTTTAACATAACTGAAAATATTTATAATGATGTTAGTTGTATGCAAGATGACCTAACCTTCACCGATTGGCCGCCTCTTTTAGAAGAAAAACATGAATGTTAATAGTTAATAGATTATAATTTTTAAAATTAAATTAGCAAATATATCCAAAATAGAAAATGAATCAAAAGACGCAATTTGATCCTTTCTTAATCTCCTCAGAGAAATCTTTTGCTCATCTAGCCTCGTAGCGGCCACCTTTTTCCTATACGACTGACGTATTTTTAATAATTTTTACTCTTAAAACGCCTTCAGTTACTCCTCCAATCCTATCCCAACCTTAAAAAAGCAACAAACGTCATTCTATTCTATAAGGATCATTCTGAACCAAAACAAACCAACCTTATAACCTCTTACAGAACCATCAGACTTTTGATGGTGTTGATAATCGGTAAGTTTAAAGAAAAATTACTGTTAATCCTGTGTAACGAACTTGTTGCCAAGGTTGCCACTCGACTCCTCATCGCGGTGTAGGCACCATTGCCACTATCTTCGAGCTGAAGCAGTATTGCCATGGTGTCTTCCTGAACACATCGCCGGTATTTTACTTAGTAAAGGACTCGGGGCGTCTGCAAAAGCCAGTGGACATACACCTTATACTCAAATCATATCTTAAATTCCAAAACTTGTTCATTTACCCAATGGTCGCTGGTGTCCCGCAGGGTAGCGTACTCGCACCCCTCCTTTACACAATTTACACATATCACCGGTATTTTACTTAGTAAAGGACTCGGGGCTTCTGTGAAAGCCAGTTGACATACACCTTATACTCAAATAATATCTTAAATTCCAAAACTTGTTGTTCATTTACCCAATTGTCGCTGGTGTCCCGCAGGGTAACGTACTCGCACCCCTCCTTTACACAATTTACACATATCACCGGTATTTTACTTAGTAAAGGACTCAGGGCTTCTGTGAAAACCAGTAGACATACACCTTATACTCAAATAATATCTTAAATTCCAAAACTTGTTCATTTACCCAATGGTCGCTGGTGTCCCGCAGGGTAGCGTACTCGCACCCCTCCTTTACACAATTTACACGGTTGATCTACTCACCCTGACACTTTCACTTTTAACTTTGCCGATGACAAATCACCAATTGTATACAAATAAACAAAATATTTATTTCAAAAACTGGGACTGCAAATTTCTTATTATTGCTATTATTAATGCCTCTATTTTTGCCTCCTGCCTCTCTAAATTAGTGTTGACGACTGGCGTAAAAACAGCGAATTTCCTGAAATTGTCTAACTATAATTTTAATACATAAGCTAATATTATTTACGCATCCTAGGTTTCAACTGTACTGGAGGGAGCTTATAACAGTGTCACGGACCACTTGGACGAAATTTGGAAAATTTCGATACCCGAAGATTGGTTTGGACCTTCGTTGGAAAGTGTCGCAAAAACGAGTAAAGTTTTGTCGTTATTTCATTTTAAAAACTGGCGTAAATGACCAAGAATGCAATTTAAAAAAAATGAAACGTGGATATGTAACCTAACCGTAACACTAACGCTATCTAACCTAACCCAAATTCATGTATTCAGTCCAAAAACATATTTATGCTAAAACTGATCGTTTATCAGCAAGCTCAGTAGCTCTTTAACTAGAACAATTTCTCAGTTTTAAAATAGTGCAAAACTTTTATAACAATTAAAGTAATAATACATTTTATTTTGCAGTTATGGCGATCATTGTAATTGCTCGAAGCGTAACACTCCACGTATACGTCGGTTCATATATACTTATGATGTACCCAATATTTATGGTAAGGCTTACCTGTACCGATATTACAATATAAGTTTTATTTTAATAATAATCTGCCTAGGATTGATTTTAATAAATTTGACCCACAAGTCAGTCACCTCTCATGACTGACTTTTTCATGAGACCTTCCTCCACCTCCTCTCACCATCTACCTACTTTACCTACTAAGTTGCCTACTACCTACTAACTTCTGACATATTCAGATACGGTTAAATAATGAATCATTGCGTTATCACCTAACCGACTTCAGATCACCATATATTACAGCCAATGGTAATGGTTTAATTTGTGAGATTTCCTCCTGGTGTCTGCGGATTTTTGGTCTTTTCCGATCGTTTCGATCTGCCTATCATCGCTGTTTTGATCTATCAGACGGGTATCGACTTCTAGCCATCGTCAATGTAATGTCTAAGTCAAACAAAATTCAAAATTACCTTATGTTTTAATAAAAATAGAATAAAACGCGATTAATATGCGATAGACTTTTATTGATCTGCGATTTCATGTTAATTTACTATTTCTTGTCCGTCGTTGTTGTGGGTCTGCTCAAAACAGAATGTGCCCTGCACTGATGTAGATACAGAACTTTGTATCCGGACAGCCCAAAATTGCTAAAGGAACCCACAACAGTCGCGCAACAGTAGTCTCAAAGTAGCCCTAGTTACACAACCTAACGGGTAAATATCAAACATCAACTACAATTTGGTCGATTGTCTCTACTGATCATCGCGGTGTCGATCTATCAGGCGCATTCGGCATTTCCATCTTCAGTGGTGGACTGTGATTTTTGTGAAGACAAGTCTCTCTTTTAAGGTCGTGAAGGGTGTGGTTAGTGTGTCGGTTCTATCTTTGATGTAATGTATGTTAATTTATGTGTTTATGAGTTTCTTAGTGTTAAATGTGTTTTGCACTAGTCCTTCAAAGACCCTGTCTTCTTTCTATTCATCCCTTTCCCCTGCTTCCATTCTCTATCTTTTTATTCCCACTTTCATTCATACCTTCCTCCTCCTCTAACCATCTACCTACTTTACCTACTAAAAGGAAGGCAAAAAGGAGGGAAAATTCAAAAGGTGTGGTTGTGATGGGAGGTTGGTGTCCGAGAGGATCGAGGTCACGATAGCTCAAGTGGTAGAGCAGCGGCGTATCAAGCCGAAGATCGTGGGTTCGAATCCCGCTCGTGCCATTGACTTTTTTATCTCAACTGAAAACCTTAATTAATACGGACCACGAAATTAATGAATTTACCTACTAAGTTACCTACTACCTACTAACCTCGGTCTACCTACTTTCCTCCTTACGGTCACTTTCTACAAATTTGCTCACGGTCTCTGTATATCCATTCTTTTAATAATCCAGCCAGTCGAGCCTTTTACCATTAATTTCCGTCACTAAGTCTGACGAGTACCCCTATTTGTTCTCATGTTCCCGACCTTGTTTTTCCGCTTGGACCAAATATTCTTCTCAATTATTATTCAGAAATCGTGAGATGCGGTCTTGTGTGATGTAGGTTTCAGAAAAACATTTTATTTATCGTGCCAACGTTTCGATCTTTATTGAGATCATCTTCAGGGCTCAAAGTGTTTGTCGTCTGCGTAATTGTGCCATTCTTGCGTGTCGTGTTGAGAGTGCCGTACGACACGCAAGAATGGCACAATTACGCAGAAGACAAACACTTTGAGCTCTGAAGATGATCTCAATAAAGATCGAAACGTTGGCACGATAAAGAAAATGTTTTACTGAAACCTACATCACACCAGACCGCATCTCACGATTTCTGAATAATTACCGATTAACGGTCACTAATCACCGCACATCCTTCTCAATACTTTTCCAAATTCTAGACATGTCGAAGACGCTCTGGTTATAAGTAACCATTTTTCGCTCGCGCACAAAACCAAAACATATTTTTTTAAATTCAGTTTTATAAAAATCCAGAGGTTATGACCTCGTGAAATGGACGCTTACCATAAATCGATTCAACGCTGAGACAGTTGCTAGCTGCAGCTATTCTCTCTTTTATTTCAATTTTTACCTTTAACTGCTTCATGAATCTGGTGTTCAAATACTTAAATGTGTTCACATTTTCAAACTTTTTTCCATTTATTTCAAAAATTTCCAACCGACATATTCTGTCATCAAACCTTGAAGCATATATTTAGTTTTCTCATAATTTACTCTTTACCCCACAGACTTAGCCATTCTTTTTAGTTGCTCCTCTCTTCTAATGTCTTAATAGTCCTTGCTACTAAAACCACATCATCGCATAAGCCATTTATTGTCTGGATCGATTTAAAATCGTATTCTGGTTAATTTCAATGTTCCGCATTACTCTTTCTAAGCTAAGGTTGAACAGTATAGTTGACAAAACATCACCCTGTCCGAGCCCTCTATTTATGACTTTGTTCGTACCACACTTCGTAGCAGTCTTTAATTTACTTACCAGATGCGTTTCGTTAGTGTTAAATGTGTTGTGTTTGTATATTTTCAAGTAAACTATTGGACAAAATAAACATCACCCTTAAATGTTAATGTATTTAGTTTCTGAATGAATGTTTATTCATATTTTGCATACTAAAAATAGGTTTGATTGTAAAAATAAGGAATTTTAAAAAAATATTTATTACTTAATTCTAAAAAATTCAAAAATAAATAAAAATATAAAAAACTTTTTTGACCCCTTTAATATAGAATATTTACACCTCTGGCATGAAGCACGTCGCCTTTGTATTTCAAGGAAAAGATTTCTGATAAAATCCTGACGCATTCTCTCCAGTTCATCAAGAATATCAAGAATAGCCATTTCCAACTCTTCTAGGGTGTTAGGACCTGGATTTCACTGTCGTACCCGTCGCTTAAGTTTGGTAAGAACACGTGTTCTTTTGGGTTCAAATCTGGATTTCGAGTTGGCCACACCAAGCACTCAATGCCTCATTCAAGTAATCCACAATACGCGCTATACTGGGACTGGCATTACCCGGCATTAGAAAGGATCTCGCCTATGTCGGGGTAAATGGCAGTACATGTTCAATGTCTTGCAAGTACCTCGGTGAAGTTAGAGATCTTCCTCGCATAACCAATTCGGTGCGGGCGTCCAAAGAAATGCCACCCCACAGCGTCAATGACCCACCTTGTAATGCCTCCTGAGGAACCGTACAGCATGGGGCTATATTTCTTCCGAGCGCCTCTATATCAAATTCGTCATCTTAAGACTGAAACCAGCCTCATCTATAAAAAGAACTCGTCCCCAGTCTTCCAATGACCAATCCACGTGATTCCGTGTGAATTGAATCCTGGCCATTTTTAAGCTGTGGTAAGGATTCCATGAACTCGGTTATTTTCATTGAGCCTTCTTCTTACAATCCTGGAGGAAATCGAAATATTTCGGACTTCTTATCAGATTTCTGCCTGATGACGGATGATTGTCTGTAGACCTAGGTCGACCCTGTCCCGGCCTTGTAGTTTTTCCAAGCCCTGTTTTTCTGCAACGCCGAAGAACTCTTGCTATTATTATAGTGTGATTTTCTCTCAGTCTCATAGCTTCTTCGCGCTGGCTCTAACTTCCCTTGAATGTGTAGAGATTAGTGACCGTTAATCGATAGTTATTCAGATATCGTGAGATGCGGTCGGGTGTGATATAGGTTTCAGAAAAACATTTTCTTTATCGTGTCAACGTTTCGATCTTTATTGAGATCATCTTCAGTGCTCAAAGTGTTTGTCTTCTGTGTAATTGTGCCATCCTTGCGTGTCCTGCGGGCACTTTCAACACGACACGCAAGGATGGCACAATTACACAGAAGACAAACACTTTGAGCCCTGAAGATGATCTCAATAAAGATCGAAACGTGCCACGATAAAGAAAATGTTTTTCTGAAACCTACATCACACCCGACCGCATCTCACGATATCTGAATAACTTCCCTTGAATAATGTCATGACCCTAACACTGAAGCCATTGAAAGAGGTTTAAGGATAAGATCAAAGGAAATCAACAAAGGAAAAAGATCGACTGATTAACGGAGTACATTTCTTCACAAGGACATGAGTCTTGAACATTACGGACATGTGCTGAAGATTACAGTTTTGTTTACAAGTTATTCAAAATGCTTCAGTAATAAATTAATCTCAGTTAATATTGTATTGACGAACGTCCTTTTCGTAACTTTGATATCATATACTTTTCTGCAAGATGAGCACAAATGTATTTCCAAAAGGCAAACGTGTGACTGGACGTTGTCTTTCCACGTTTGGGTTATTATCCACGCATTTTTCGCTTGTTAAGTTGTCAATAGACTTTAACCTTATCTCGTTTTAAGGGAGAATTGTCTTTTAAATTGACCTATTCCAGGGTGCATGGGGTTAAGGTTCTTGTCCCACTGACCTTCACTATTGAATGACGCCTCTGGGCGTCTCCTTTATACTTTATCCCTTGTGCTAGTAAAATCATTAACTATGACTAACGAATATAATTTTTTTTCTGCTTTTTGATATTTGAATATATCATTGTGTTTATTGAGTGTATTGATTGTAAAATAACAATTTTGTTTGACTTAAAATAATTGTTTTGATGTTGTGTCCTAGTATGACAAAATCAATAGGCCAACTAACAAAATCATATGAGTAAATAAACTATATTTTACATACAAATTTAACAAGCAATGATTATACAAGTCATTATCATCAAATTATCTGATTTATAATGCCAAAGCGAAAGATTGTTTGTAACCAGCAAAAATTCTTATCGCAGCAGTTTTGACACCTGTTCTATATTTGAGAGGAAGAGTTAAATTTGTTATCGTTCCGATGCCGCAACTCCCTGAAGTATTGTCACCCCATGCCATGATAATACCTTTTTCAATTATGACAAGAGTATGAGCAAATCCTATGGCAACCTTGTTCACAATGAATTCTTCTCTGAACTGAAACGGAAAATATTCCAACCCCGTGCCACTTACGAATTGCTTCTGGTTGTTGTCGCCCCACTGAAATATTTGGCCTTTACTGAAAAACACTGCTGAATGTCGCCAGCCGCATCGGATTTTTGTTTTCCTGTCGATTGGAACTGGAAATGTCAGTTCCACAGGCAGTGGGTTCATTATTTTATCCGGTTCGATTCCAAGCTGCCCCCAATTGTTTGATCCCCATGTAAATATTCTGTTGTTTTCTGTTATAAGAAGACCATGGAATTGCCCACAAGTGATTGATCTCACAGGCATGTCGAATTGCATCGGTTTTACTTTCCAAAATTTTTCACTACATTCTCGACCAAGTTGGCCCATTCTTCCATCACCAAATGTCAGCACCTGTAGAAAGAGTTTAGTTAATAGTTTTCTTTAATGATATGGTTTTCTAAGAAGTATTAATATTAATAAGTTATTAACGATAAAAAACCGTACAGATTTTAAAGATTATCCAACTTCTAAAAGGTACATGACGAAAAATTGCACTGTACACTGCAACTATGTAAACTTTGATTTTTTAAATTTAAAAAAATTAAAAGGAATAATTGAAATATATTCATTAAAGACTGCAAAACGAAAATATTAATTTTGAAAATACCTAACAAGATCTGGTTCTGGTTCTTTCATGAATCATTATGATGGAAATTGAAATATATTTGCATATCTAAATGTTAAATATTAAAACTATTTTTTTTAAATAAAAATATTAAGGTTGAATGCTAAGAGTAAACCATCAAATTAAACTAATAAAGAAAAATGTTTTTTAAAAAGCACCTCTCCTTCATTAGTAAGAATGATGACAAAGTTATTTCCAACAGCTATTTTCTTGACATCATCATAGATTTCAACTGGTATTCTGCATGTGAGAAACTTATTTGGGTCAAGTGAAAGCTTGCCCAGAGCATTGGAACCCCAACCTATAAGTGTTCCATTATCTGTAATCGCATAAATCACTTCATAGCCTACTGCCATATCACGGATGCAATAATCGTCTAAGTTATCTAGCAGGGTGAATTTCCTCACTATCAAAGGATTCGCTCCCAATTGGGCCACGTTGTTCAATCCTGTACCATAGACAATTCCATTTTTGAGCACCATGAATGTGTTATACGTCCCGGTGTAGATTCCCTTAATTTCATCTGCTTTGAGATCTAAACTTTTGAGATCCACCTGCTCGGGCACTGAAAAGTACGGCTCCTCAGAATCGAGTCCGAGTTGTCCAAAATTATTATTTCCCCATGCCCATAATGTCTTAGGAGCTGTCAGACGATGCATTTTTAGCAGATCGAGTATGTACGATGTGGTTTAAGACCGCTAAATGGATTAAATGATATTTATAATGTAACAAATTATCTATTGATTTTCATCATATGCTTTTTTTTTAATTTACAATTTACATTTCCTCCAACAGTTATGTTTCACACTTTTTAGACATTCAAATGTTTCACGTAAACATGGAAAAATCAAGAAATTGAAGAAAAGTTGTTCTTTAAGAAAAAAATTTCAACTTTTTCAAATCCATTTTTAGTCACATCTACTTTCAAGAGAAGAAAATTTTTTTTCAAATCAACTGTAATAAAATAACAACTAAAAATGACATGAAAAAGGTACACATTTATGCGTTGTAACACCTTTCTGACATGCCATTCTAAGAATATTTTCTACACGAATATTTGAAAATGAGTATTAAATTATTCTTTACTGGTATACTGTACTTCACATAACCTCATTTAACAGATGCTCTAAAACAGATATTGTTATTTTCTATTTAACATGTTATATTTCTCAGTTTAAAATATTTCCCCAAAAATTTGTTGAATTCCTTCTTGCCTAATCGATTTAACAATAATGTCTACTATAAACGACAGTTTGAGTAAAATGGATGAGATACTTATAAACTTTCAAAGCTGCACTGGAATTGAAGATGCGACTAAAGCCATTCAATTATTGGAACAGAACGACTGGAACCTAGAAGTGGCTTTGAAAAATTATTTTCCAGAATCTTCTCAGAACGATGAAAGAAGCGGTCATGGAAATACTAGAGAATGTGCATTTTGTGATGGAATCACCGTCGATTCCATTCCATCTGGCAGCGGTTCTAATCAGATTGATGTTCAAGTTCATTATCATGAAAATGAAGTTGCCAACTTTTGTGTTTTGGATTCCATCAAATTGAGCCAATTAAAATCGTTGATCTCTTCAGTAACTAGATACACTCCCCAGGAACAGATCCTCAGTGGCTGGTCTTCGGAACCTGAAAGTGATGATAAAACGTTAGCCGAGTTGGGCTCAACAAATAGAATACACTTATTTCTGATTACCAGACCTATTAACACACATTTATACAATGATGATGGCTTGGAAAAACAGCTTTTAACATTTGCCAATCTATCTAAAAGCCAAGACAGTGAACTGGGAATTAGAAAACTAAAAATATTGGATGAAACAAGTAACAGAGATTATATTTTAATTGTTTATGTTGAAACAACAGTTTTAACTGTGAAACATTATATAAGTTTCATAACTGGCATACCTACTGGAAATCAAGTTTGGACGGGATGGCCAATTGAATCCATCGATGACACTTCTTGGATCGGAATCGTGCTACCAAACATTTTTTACAACTGTTTAAAAGTTCGACCTCGTGAATGTTTCGATTCATTAGACACCGACAGCTCCCGAGAAAGTTATGAAGATGCTTCAGACAGTTTTAATACAGACGATGAGATCTTTTCAAGCGATATCACCCAAGAAAAAATAATACCCATTATTCCCAAAAATGTAGAAGATGAAACAGTAGGGTCTGTACATTTCATCGATGGTTTCATGCAGAGATACGGTCAAACTGCACCTAATTTTTTTCCAGGGTCGTTGGAAATGGCAATGGCAGAATCATGCATGAAACCAGCCAAAGACAGGAGAACATTGGCTGTTTATTTGCACCACGATGGCAGCCCTCTGTCAAAAACATTTTGTAAAGATATTTTGTGCTCTGAGATTGTTTTACATTCTTTTGAACATTACACTTTGTTTTGGGGTTGGGATTTAACAGATGAATCCAACAAAAATATGTTTTTGGCTTCGTCAATGAAAAGTCTCGGCCCAAGTATAACTGAAACAGTTCGTAACATGACTGTTACTGTTTTACCGGTTTTACTGATAGTTTCCAAATGTCATTCTGTAGTAAAGCTCAGTGAAGTGATTTACGGTGCAACGGATTTGAACAAATTTGTTGATGTGATGATGCAAATCGTTAGCAAAACCAGACAGATGCAGGAGAGTGAACTTAAAAACGAAGAACAAAGAGCAATAAGAGAAAGAGAGATGGCCGAACAAGATCTTGCATTTCAAGAATCACTTTTCAAAGACAAAGCGAAGGCAGAAGCAATAAAGCAGAAACTGTTGATGGAAAGTCAAGAAGAAGAAAGGAAAAGGCAAAAGATCGAAGAAGACACTGAAAAAAAGAACAAAGAACAAAGCAACGCTCTTGCAAAAATTTCACCTGAACCCACAGAAGATTGTAAAGAAATTGTAACAATGAAATTTAGAACCCCTTCAGGTGACACATTTCATAGACGGTTCTTGTTGACAGAAAATGTTGAAGTTGTCTTTAATTATCTTCTTTCAAAAGGGTATCGACTCGGAGAGTATAAAATCATGATGAGCTGGCCAAAACGTGAAATTACATTGTCGGAGGAATCAAAAACCCTAAAAGATCTCAATTTGCATTTTCAAGAAGTGATAAACATAGAAGAACGTTAAAAAAAAAAAAAGAAACAATGGGGCTATGGGTGTTTTCTATAAAACAAATAAACATTTTGTAATGATATAACACAAGGATTGTGTGAACTTCAATTTTGATATGATAAACAAATTTAGACAAAATGTTAGCTGATTATATTTATTTTAATGTAACTTGCCATATGATACATTGTACCGTTTGCTAAAAAAAAAATTATTTAAAGTTATGAAAATAAAACTAAAATAAATAAAATTTATAATTATAAAAGTAAAGTTGCAATAAAAAAAGTACAGTTTATATTCACACAACCGTACGTTCTAATATTTATGCTAGCCTTAACTTGCTACGACTTGCTAAATGGCAAATCCATTATTATTTTTCATATTACAATAACAAATGTATTTTATTACTTAATAATACATAAAAGAATTATAAATACTAATCAGCATGAACATAAAGTTTGTCTACCAATATTACGTATTGTTCATAATAAACTGACAATAATTATAACAAACAGAAATTGTATGTTTTTAAAAACATACTATAAGGAAAAAAGGTTCACAAATAAAAATATTCTATTCTGATTATTTATCCAACCTGGAGAATTTTGAAGGGTTGTTTCTTTTTAAATTAACACCACTTTCAACAAATCCAACTTTCTTATATTTTTATAGAAGAAGTCGGCTGCATTGATGGTATTTTGGATATTTCTTGCTGCCTTGAGAAGTATATTTCTCAATTTAACGTCAACATTTTTGGGTTTCCTCATTTGTGCTTTTTGCAGTAGTACAAGAGCAACATGTTTTGAATTTGCTGTGGTCAAAGGAGTAGAACTAGGTAAATTCAAAATAAAGTTAACACATTATTATAAAATAAGTGAATTTATTAATTATAAAACACATTAACCTGTGAGTGGTTGCTATTTTAACATTAATATTGTTGGTCACTCATAAAATTCACTCTCGCAGCTCTTTTCTTTATTAATGTTAAATTTTTTACCTTTTTAGGTTGTAATATTATTGTTTAGTATTTATATTGGATTTCACCTAATTTTATTTTTTTATCTTTGTGGTTAATTATTCTTTTTCAAATATAATCATAGCTTCAAAAAACCTTCAACAATTCACTCTTGAAACTTCATTCTTCCCTTTGTAATGAAAAATAGCCCAAAATAGTACTCATGATTTCCTTTCTTTCCCTATATTGTCGTAATTTATCTTTTATTTTTACTAAGTGGCCCAACCATACTTGTTCAAAGCAATTTATACCCCAATGAAATATATTTAAAAGAAAATTAAGAAAATTTTTGAACAAAGGTAATAGGAAGAAACACAAGTACCAATCCTTGAGAAAATAATTAAAATAGTACGAAATAAAGATTTTGATTGAGAAAATTTCATATAACAGACACTCCCAGGTTAACTACAAGAAATAATGATTAATAAACATTGACAAACGTCTATTATGATTTGTCCAAAATAACATCAACATTTATTTTTAATTACCTCCGGCAGGTTGTTCTGTTTATCTATGGTTGACAGTCGGTGGATATTATATTAAATTAAGGGATTATAATTCACCCAGATACCATGAAGAACAGGTACAAAGTATGGCATATAAGACTGTGCAGTAATTACAGATTTAACTTTTCAGTCTTCTGGGGACCCATCATACAGAAGTCTTGAATATCCGAATCCGCCTCCAAGGGATTTTATAGAATGGTTATCATCCCAAGGGATTAACAAGTATGAGTGTTATATTATATCTAAAAGACTTTTCTAAAACGGTGATATTTCAGATATGGACGTGACCGGGCAGAACTGATAAAAAAAATTTTGGCCATGTCAAAACTAGAACTTAAGGATTTTCATGACAGATTGAGAAATATGATGTCAAGAACTTCGATGCAGACAGTCGGAGTGGATCCACGTGAAGATCCTTATCCAAGGATGTAATTATTAATTGGCATAATGTTTTGTATAAAATAGATTTTAATTTATCTATAATCACTGGTTAGTCTGGGGAGATCCAACACTCATAAAAAAAATTCTTTAAAGGTCACATCGCCTTTTGATGAGGTTCTTTTTCAACTGAACCTGGCTATTATCAGTCGTGCACTTCTGCTTAAATAGAATGATGTTCTCGTAAGTTCACATGTAGAACATCCCAATCCCTAAGGATCAAGACAAGATACCTCACTTACCCCTTCCAAAGGGAGGGCGAGCATTAAGCACCTGACTGTGCACTGCTATTGCTAGAATTGGTCATTCTATCACCCCTGAGTGGAATGCTAACAACCCCTAGGGGAGCCTAGATGTTCAGTAAAGTGATAAACAGAGCAACCTAAACATCAGCATCAAACCATAAGTACCTTCCAGAAATCTTACAACTAAATCACTAAGAATCCAAACCAATAGCAATATATGAGCTTGAAAGTTGCTTAAGGTCGTAGTTCAGTCGGTCATGTTCTGTCCCCATCATTTCAGACAGGAACTGGTTCATCGCGCACCAGCTTTTTCGTTCAAAAGTGATTTCTTTCGCCCATATAGAAATCCAGCTTGTGCTTTAAAGAGTGTGCCATGCCCTCTGGCTGCACCATTATTTTTCAAATGGACATCTCCCTTGTACCGAAGGGTTGGGATGGGTTTCAAGAGTAAAGAAGGATAAAGAATGAAAAGAACAGTTTTTCCACCATTTAATCTCCATGTTTTGCTAAGGAAACCGGATCCCTCCTGGTGGTTAAAAGTATGCCCATGAATATGAAGCTCACCTTTTCAAGTTGCCCCCATACCCTGGATTACACCTGTTTACCCTGTTTCATCATCATCAGCATTATATATTCAGGGAAGAGGCTATCGGCATTTCTGGCTTCATGTCGTCCATGAAATCGATGGTTCTAGCTTTTCATAAGTTCACCCCTTACGGTTGTGCCCACTCCCTAGCCTTTCCAGTCCGTATTTGCTACTTATCATAGGATAAACAGGTGTGTCACCTCTTTCTGCTTGTTAAACAGTGTAAGGGCAATTCACTCATCATTCCTCACCACCATCTGTGGGATATAATAAGCGTCATCATAACACTCACGCTTGCAGAGACCCAATGCACTTGGTGTCAGTGGTTGAACTGCCAAGAAGATGGTTAAATGGCACAGACCAACCCAGTATATTCAGAGCAAGATAATCTGTAAAGATCAAATTATAGTTCCATTACTCCACAGACCATATAAAGAACTCTCATGATTTATTATATTAGTAATATATTCTGTACAGAGAAACAAATCAAAGTTATTAATAAAACTATCACCCTATTTTTTTTCTCCATTAAAATAATTGAACTGCAAGTTTTTATTCAAATTGATGTCTATAATTTTTGTTTCAAACTGGCACTTCATTAATTTCTCAGATTTATTTATAAGATTTGAGCAAAATCTATTCGTTTTATTTTCAGTCAGGAACAAGTATCTGCCAATCATAGCAGAATGCATGATGACGAAGAATGTTTTCCTATTAAAAATAAACATAAGATGCCATCTTCGGTTAATGTGCAAATCAAAAGTTTTGACGTAGATCGAACGCAGTATATCCAGGGAAAAAACGTAGAATATACCAATAGTCAAGATGCATTATCGAATCAAAAGAAAATCCACAGAACTCGCTCTGGCATGTATGATGACGATAGTCCTAAACAAGGGCGCTCGAAACCACCGAAATACGTTTGTAAAGAGAAACGTTCGGATTTAGTCCCACAGTATGTATACAAATATATAAATTAAAAATAAAAAGTTAAATTGATTGTTATATCTTACAGAAGTCCTACACATTCCATTAAAATGGCTGATGACAAACAAACTACAGAAACAATAAATCAAAGGCAAATGGATGGCAGCTTCATTTCAGTGCAAGTAACAGTGATGCCTTGTGGAGGACCCAACGAAATATGGTATGACAAATAAAATTGCATTTAAAAATAGTTTCATCTTATTTTATATTTTAACTGCAGCATTCCTCAAGAGCAACAAGGAAGTACATCAAATCCGTAAGTAATTTATATATATTTTTATTGGTCATTTAACTCTAAATAAAAAATAAATTTTCACATATAAGCCATCAATTTAATGCTGAATGGTTTCATAAAGCAATTGTATCGTTTGTTAATCTTCTCCATTACCTTTGTTTAAGTGATTTCGGTTTCAATTTTGATATCTCTATCTTTTTAAAGCTCCCCCACATCTACAGTGATGCGAGAAAATTAACCTTTAGTTCTTTGTTTGAGATGATACGAATTCGGAGCCCTTCCCTATCTCCAAGAGTTGGGTGGTCTTGGATCAATCCTTTACAGAATCCCCCTGGTGTTTTTTTGTTTTTGGTTTTTCCGTGTGGTTCCCATGAGTATGAGAGATCTAAACGTTTGCACCAGAGGAGCCCTCTCTTTGGAGTAAAATTTATCTTACTTTTTATCTGGTACCCATGAAGCTCTGTTATTTACACAATAACCCCTAATCATCCATCGACATCAGTTACATTATACCTTGTAATGAGGCTGGATTGTGGGATGTTAGGGTAGGAGGAAGGGTGAGTTGTGTAAGGTTTAGGAAGGAACATGTACAGCTCCTGACCCTCCATACTCTTCTGACCATCTGTTTGTTTAAGCTTTAAGAAGGTGAAAAGTTGGGTATTAAAGGCTATTAGAGACACACAATACCCCGCAAATACAATAGAGCAGCAAGTTTGCATGATTTTCTCGTTCTGTATTGACCTATAACAACATTTCCTGTAATTATTCTTTTTCTCTGTTTTGGTTGAGATGGAAAAGTTAGTGTCACGAGTGCAATTTGAACCCATGACCTTCGGCTAGTAGCCGCTGCTTTAACCACTTGAGCTATCATGACTTTGACCCGCTCGGACACCAACTCCACATCTCAACCCACAACCTTTCGAATTTTGCCTCTTTCTGCTATTTTTCAATTGGGGTTCGAATCCCATTCTTGATACTAAATTTTTTATCTCAATCAAAACCTTATATAAAAAGAATTTTTTAAATAATTATTATGGCCAATTATGACTACTAAACTATGGATTAATATTTCCAGTAATATTATCACTATCACATCCACTTAAGTTCAGATCACTCAAATTGCAAATTTTAAAACTTCCAATGCTAGTTCCTCATCAAGATTAATCAATCCTCCTTCATGCAAGATATGTAAAATATTATATATACACATATCACCTTACTTCTGCATGCCATAAAATACATAAAATAAAAAAATTACAGATTACAATGATAAATTCAGATGCATGGTATATTTTTCATAACAACTATCAAAGTAAAAGTTGGTTTTCTCTTGGCCTAGTTTTTATGATAGGCTCTGGTACGAGTATTGTAAGGAAATAAAAATGGATCTAACCATCCCTAATAATATAATTTTAAACAGGAATAATGCAAATGTAATTGAGATGAAAATTTGCCAAATATAATAAAATTTGGGGTGTAGATGAGAGTTGTTTCACAGATAGCCACTGCTGGCTGGAGTAAGTGATACAAATGGCATGGAGATCTTTTTCTGCCAGAGCTCAATTCATAATTTGTAAGAGAAAAGGGAGCATCCAGCTAATGAAACGGTTTATTTTTTTTATTTTTTTTATTTTTTTATTTTTGGAGATATTTCACTTTTTTTCATGTTGAACAAACAACCCTTCAGCAACTTATTTTCTCACTTTAGGACCAGGCCAGACACAAACTGATTCGTAGAGCCAGTTGTGTCTGAGATGGTCGAAAGAGAGGAAAATGAACTTTATAAAAGCATAGATACTCTGATAAAAATCCCATTAAACAGAAAATCAAGCCTATTTTCATAAAATATCAACAAAGAAACTTCTAAAACATTCTTTCTTTAGAATATACAAATATTCTTGAGACAATATTTTACTGTTCATTTGTTTTTATAGTAATGTCTGTTTTTGTTTTCATGTTTTGTACTTTATTTCATTCAGTGTGTATCATAATTTCTCCTGTTTACTATGAAAGGTTCTTTATTTTTTATGTGCTCTTTGTATGATTTTTTTCCCATAAGAATCACATTTTGAAGTTTTTTCGGAGGATCTACGGAAGTGGTCAAAAACCGAAAGGAAGTTTTTTCTGTGTTGACCTCTTCCGTAGATCCTCCGAAAAAACTTCATGTTTCCAGCAGGTCAATAACCCAGCTAATTGTTACAATCACATTTTGTTTTATTGAAGTGTTTTACTCTTTCTGTGTTAATACAATTAAGTAGTAATTTTTGATGGGGTACGAGTCTACCCAGGCATTTAACCCCTCGGGACTTGGTCGCCCGCCCTGCGTAATATATATACTACAATATTTTATCAATTTTTTGAAGTTTTTCTAACATTATTGTATAAATGGAAGGGAACATTGAGTAGTAAATTAATTACAAAAATCTGTTTTTGAAAAATAACTAATATAGAATTTTAGATACTCAGTTCCTGGTGATGTTAATCGTCCACAAATATGCCAATGTGCAATGAAACCACTGTAAGTTTTAATAGTAATGAAAATCATGATGTGAATTATAATTTTTTAAATGCAAATCTACAGAGGTAAAGAGAAATCAGCGATTCCTGCCATACAGAGTGCACAAGCGAATAAACTACCTTCTGTCACTATGAGCAGACTTAGTGAACATCCATTGCCGTCAAAGTTGATTAAACAGTTAGATGAAACCACTGAAGCTGCCACTCATGAACCTAGCAAAACAAGAGAAAGTTATGGTACACTTAATCCATTAGCTAGGCAGGGTAAACTTGAACAAATTAAATCAGAAGAATCGGTTACTTATGATGCCGAGAAAACGGCAGAAAAACGTTTTCCTTCAGATTCGTATCAACCTCCAAAACCAAATGCTTCAACACATTCGCAACACACAACAAATAAACTCAGTACTATGAAGCTAAAAGGGGAGAGTATGGAAACTAAGCATTCTGCACTCAATTTCACAGATGAGTTGGCCCATAAGGATTTAAAACAAAGGTAATTGTTTAGCCTAACTCTTGAAATTGTATTTTTAGAACTGTAATCTTTATCTGAATATTTTGTCTTTACAGTGTAGGTGGCTTCTGAACTTGACCAACCATTTTTTTTTCAAAATATTTTCTAGACTGCATCTATCATATCAATATTTTGAAAATGGTTGTTCATGAAGCTACCTATATCATATTTAATATTTTAAAAAATCAAAAACTTTAAATTGAAATAATATTTCCTGAACAACAAAAAATCATTACTTTGAGTTATTTTATTGTTAAAGGTTTTATCACAATGTTTTTAATGCCTGTGTTAGTTCAAAAACAAATCAATTTATCGCTTTTCTAAAAGAAAAAAACAGATGAGCAGAAAGATAAATATCACTTAGTTCTTCTATACTAGACTTAGTAACTATTTGAAATATATGTACATATACATCAATTACTTTTAAGGGATGAAACTGACCAAACGGCGGAAGAAGAGAAACGTCAACAGGAAAAATTGTTTGCGTTTAATTATTTCCAGTAATTTAAGTGTTCAACCGGTAATTAATATTTTATCCTAGAAAACGGTCGCAAAGTGAACCAGGCATGTCACATAGTGCTCGGAGCAGTCGTAGACTTCAATATGAAGACATCATTGATACGAGGTATATTTTTTAAATATTACATTTTATATGATTTTGCATAAATCTGTGGTATTTTTAAGAGGCTCACGTTCTCAGAAACCCAACATTGTTTCGCTAGAGGAGTGGGAACAAGTATGGTAATTTTTTTTTTCTAAACATGCCGAATTTTTACGTACAAAATAAAACACACTCAAACTGTCGAACTAACAAATCTATATAAATTCCAGTGAAGATTTCAAAAAACGTATCTCTGAGCAAAAAGAGGAAGGAGAGAACATACTGAAAGGAAGTTCACCCCAGTCCATAGATAGAAACAAAAGAATGTAATTTTCATTTTAGTTATGATCATTTTAAAACATTAAGACATATTTATGCCATGTTAAAAAGCATTTTTTCAAATATGTTATCATTATCTAATTTTATACTTTAGTTAATTTTTTTATATATTTAAAAACAGGCATAAAAGAAGGCAGAATCGTGCAGATCCAGACATCAGAGAAAATGATAAATCTAAAGAAATGTACAATAAGTAGAAAATCGTGATATCGTTATTATTACAAAGATATTTTCATAGCATATAATGCATTTTAGAAATAACATTCAACCGAATAAAAGTAGTTATCAATCAGCAATGTCAATGCAGAAAAATCATTCAGATGATTTGGATACAATTTTTAAGTCAGAGTAAGTTATTAGTTTAATAAGCGATCGTAAAATGTATTTTTATTAACATACACATTGTTCTTTTGTGTTTATTTTATATCAACACCTTAAATATTAACATGAAAGTTCAAATCAAAATGATTATTAGTTATTTCTTTCATTAGAAGAAACGTCAGCTTATCGAGTCCTCCAAGACTGCCAGTTATCCCCACTAAAATCACACAAAAAAAAGGCACTATGACAGATGAAGAATGGTTAAGAGTATAGTAAGTAAATAATAATTTATCTAAGTAATACACTAGCAATGATATTTTTTATATTTTTAGTTTTTTTAAATAATTTTATCGATAAGATTAAGTTTTGAATTATTTTTAGTCAGGAATTTCTCCATGGAAGCTATGAAAGGCCAGCGGATCAATTAGCAAATGCATCAGACTTGTATTTTGAAGATTTATACCCAGTTGAAAGTTATGAAAAACAGTTATTAGAAGATATGAAGTGATTAGATATTTACTGAAAATTAAATCCACAACTTATAGACCTAGAATGAGTAATTTCTCATTTCAGTAAAAGAAATGATAAGAATGATAAAGACAAGAGTTCCGGTGGAAAAAGCAAATCCTACACTGCAGCCCATGCATTAACCAAATTTGAGTAAGTTATAATATGTCATAAAGTATAAACGGTGTGGTTATGTAATTACTTTGTGTTATAAGATACTGGGCTTAAAATATAAAATATAACATCAAATGCCTTGGAAGTTGCCGGGGAGCTTGTCTGGAATTATATTTATACTCATACTGACATCAATATGATGAGTGATTTTAATTCAAAGTTAGTATGTGTTCTTGAAACTGTAGCTGCCATTAAACATTTATAATTAAAAACAGAATTCTCCATTTTGGTTCTCTCCTGCTATTTTAAATCAAGCAAACTTAGGGTTCTTGATTACAGTAAGTGGAGATGTTTGTGTGATGCTGATTTTGCATTGCGCCAATTCTTGTGCGTATCCTGATTGTAATCTACTTTTCTTGTTCTTTTAATTCTTTAAATTTACCCTTATTCCAATCTAATCTGTTCTGGGAGGGCAATTTTTCTTTCAAAAATGTTATAGCAGGTGATATTATTAAAGTATTCAATTCTGTCTCTTCTTGGGCCATTATGAAATTCCACATACAATAATAAAAAGTCTCTCTCTATTGATTCTTCATCACTTGTTTCACTTTTTTGCCAAAACCTTTTACAGTTTCCCTGATTGTTGGAATGCATTAGAAGTTCCTTTGCCAAAGACTAACAACCACTCTAAGTGACTTTAGACCAACTAGTATCCTGCCTGGTCTGAGAAAGGTTTTGAGATTTTTTTTTAATTGACAAATTTTGGAGTACTTTGATTCAAAGAACCTTCTGTGTGATTTTTAATTGAGATTGGAGTTTACTTTTATTATTTATTATTATTTGTTTATTTTATTTTATTTTTTTACATGCTACGCAAATGTAAACATATAATTAAGATACATATATTTAACTTTTTATTTAATTTTTAAAACAAGATTAAGTACATTACATATTGTTAACATCCTAAAGGAGTTCCACAGGGCTCTGTACTTGGCCTCCTCTTATTTTCATTATTCATTAATGTTCTGCCTCAAATACTCCAGTACTCCAAGTAACACCTTTTTGCAGATGACTTGCAAATTTTTCAGCTAGTGAGTTCTATTAATGTTAAGAATGGTGTTAGTCATATGAATGATGACATTTAAAATATTTTACACCTTATGAAATTTCCCTTGGCTTATATGCTAGCACTTTTTCTCATTTTCACACATTTCCTCGATTAAGATTCCCTTTCAGCCAGTCGCTTGATGCTGTAGCAAGTCACCAGCTTAACGACGCTTTTAACTCAGTTATGTATTGCCCACTTTGATCATATATCTTGAGAATCTGTCGAATTTGTTATTTGGGATTCATATAACAAATTATTACATATTGTTTTGCTTATTTTCAAAATTCTCACCAATTCTTCTGCCCATTATTTGCGGTCATTATTCTCACAAAGCTATTTAAAAGGGCTTTGCCAACTGAGTTTCATTTCTCATCAATCACGACCCTTTAATCTTTCCTTCAAAGTGGCTGGGGTGACAGTCTGGAATTCATTTCTGTCATGTAAAAATGGGTGGGTTATCAATGGTTCATGAGTGCTCCAAAGAATCACTTTGCACTCAATATATTTTACTATATATATTTTATTATTATAATGTCTATATTTATTTTTACTCAAGTATTACATTTTATAATATAGTTTGCTCTATTTTCATTTCACTTGTTCATTATTTTTATTGTAATATAAAAACGTCTACCAAGTGGGTGGGCAGTACAGCTTCCTCATATTTTGGGCATATATGTTAATCTGTATGGAATAAAATTCATAGGGGATCATTTAGAAAGCAATTTGCACAATCCCTGAAAATTGTTTAAGAAAATGACAACTGGTTTTCGAGAAACTGGGTACACGATTTTACTTGTGCATGTTAGGCAATAACATTGATCCTATTGGGATGAAATTCGTAGGGGAACCATCTAGAAACCAACCCATAATCTCTGAAAATATAAAAATTGGCCTCATGGTTTCGGAGTTTTCCCGGTTACAAGGAATTGACCGCAGGCAGGCATGGAACCAAATTTGTTCAGAAAGGTCTGAAATAGAAAATGCAAGTGGAAATTTGAATTTTGGAGAACAAAAATTTTTTCAACTTCCTACATGAATTATTATTATTCACCTTCGATAGTTCGGAAGCAAAAATATGTACAGATTTTTTATGTTAATTGCAATATTTTTTTTTATACTCTGCAAGTCTTTTTGTATTCTTCTTAAATAAATAAAAATATATTGTTATTCTTAGTAAACGGTTGAAAACCACAACTTCACAATCATCGTACTGTGATCTTCAATTTCTAACTGATTTGTTGTTGTCTGAAAAAGATGATGATGATGGAAAAGCATTTGCCCAGTGGGCTCCTATCTATCTGGATTTATTAAGGTATACAATTTAAACATTTAATATATCATAATTTAAAAAAACATTAAAAATATTTTTTTCTCTGTAGACAATTACAAAGATATTCTGTAATCATCTACTTTCATTATTTTTTCTTTATTGGAATCCCATACTTTTTTTTAACACTTATTTTTACAAAATGAAAATAACATAATTTCATCTTGTTTTTTTAGCAACAAGCCAGATACATATTCAGATGATACTTCCAGTTTATCTACAACAAAAAGTTCTACAAAATTATGTTTACCTGAATCCTCTTCTCAGATGGCGAAAGATAAATGGCTTTCAAGATAGTAAACACTCTTCTACGAGTACATCGTTACAATTAGTACAAACTAAATTATTTTTCAGTTCTCAATTGTTAAAAGAAAACGATATAAATTCTGACATCCAAAAAGAAATGGAAGAAGAAACAGGTTTGAGGATGAGCACAGAATCGTTAGCAACCACTTTAGACATGGTCACGAGTGTAGGTTCATCATCAGCAACATCCTATCAAGAATTGGATAATGCCAGGTTGTTGTTTTTTAAGAATTGAACAATAATAATATAATAAGGTTAAGGTTAAAATAGTTGGCTACTTTAGGATTTTAGTTGATCTATTATCTATTGAGCAATAATATATTCAATGATGTGTGTATCTTACATATATCAGTAGTGAATGCATTTTTGCTCATATATGGGAATGTATGGCTTTTCAGAATTTTACTGTTCCATTTGGAGTTTTAGAGATTTTCCTCTTTTGCCCTTAAACGTTGTTCTAATAAGTTCCAAGAATCTACTGCTGGTTTACCTAAGAAATATTGGCTCTTTTTTTTAAAATAATTCTTCTCCAGGGTCTGGTATCAAGCTCTACATGCTCAACAATGGCTGCCCTAGGTATCACAGCCTTTTTCTAACTACAGGGCAGTTGCATATGATAAACTCTGTGGTTCATGTCTACTCTAGAAATAGTCAAAATCGGTCATTTGTTAATAGTCTCATTTTTTTAAGATTCCCTTATGACCTTAGACCCACCGTATTAGGCTAGTTCCAGTTTTTTTAGGTTATTCAGGCAGTTACAGACTTGTGAGTTCATTTCATCAGTTTGAGAGTCATCAGAGCTCATTACAGATTACTGATTTATATAAACTCAAATTTGCACACGGTTGCAATAATTTTCCCATTCAAACTCTCACTCACTCTTAAATACATTCATTCACTGAGTTGCCCTTCTCTGGCATAGGAAAGCACACTAAATGAGCATTTCAATCAGAAGGATAAAAAGAAAATGAGAGAACAATGGAACTCACTCCAGACCCCCAACTTCCTTTTTTTCTTTTTTAGAAGTCTTGTTTTTAGATGTTTCATCGGTTCCAGAAATCCTTACCCATAAATCGTTTTGCAGAAAATTGTCATTCTTCTAAATAGGTAACTCAAGTTTTCTGGAGTGGTGTTTATCGCAATCGGGTGACGTGAAAATGTCATGTAAAATTCTCATTTCGCTAACTTTAATAAAAATTAAAATCTTTCAATAAATTAGTCTATATGTAAGGTATTCGTAGAGATAAAAAAGTCAGTGTCACGAGCGGGATTCGAACCCACGACCTTCCACTAAATACGCCACTGCTCTACCACTTGAGCTATCATGACTTCGATCCACTCGGACACTAACTTCCCATCTCAACCCACCCTTTTGAATTTGCTCTCCTTTTAGCCATTTTTCATGGGGGGAAAAATTAAAATATTAAACCCATACTAATGCAAAAAATTCTTAAAAATGCAGTCTGGTGTGATGTAGGTTTCAGAAAAACATTTTCTTTATCGTGCCAACGTTTCGATCTTTATTGAGATCATCTTCAGGGCTCAAAGTGTTTGTTTTCTGCGTAATTGCTAATGCTCACCACACACAAAAAAAGATTTACAAAGGGTATTTTTTATGTCAAAAAATGAACGAAAAGTTATTTCTGGAATCGATGAAACATAAAAAATCTAGACTTCATAATGAAAATGTTTTGAAAAAAGATTATTCAGAAATCGTGAGATGCGGTCTGGTGTGATGTAGGTTTCAGAAAAACATTTTCTTTATCGTGCCAATGTTTTGATCTTTATTGAGATCATCTTCAGGGCTCAAAGTTTTTGTTTTCTGCGTAATGTAAACTTCATAATGAAAATGTTTAAAAAAAAAAGATTTATCAAAATTGGACCAAAAATAGGGAAGCTGTGGGACACCCTGTATACAGTAAATCCAAGAACTGGAACAGGGGATCCAGATAATCGCTGTGGTTCAAAAGCACGATTCTCGTATCAGGTGGCATTCCTACACACTCTCTATATGGAGCCAAGGAATCACACCCTTTAATTAGGTGGAAACATCAAGCACACATTCTCTGCATGTCAGACATATACACAGGCTTTGAATAGTAAGCGTTCATGTGTGAACCTCATATGGCCTATACTTATTCAGGTAAGGATGACCCTTCTTATACAAGTTAGGTTCTTTGAGGGGTCACCAATCGTCTCTTGATAAGTGAGAGTTTCTCTGCTGATTGTGCCCACCAATGCTGCCCTTCCTTTTAATCGTGTTTTTTATTGTATTTTTACTGTCAGGAGGCCGGAACGAAGTGGTTAAGTTCAGAGGTTGGGATGTCCTCGCCTTAGCCGCTTTTTCTGTTTTTTCGTTACTCCATACCTAAGTGGTTGAGTGGTTGGGTGTCCAACTCATACATGCCATGCTAGCTGACGAATCCCGGCATATCGCATGGATTTTTAATTGTGACAAATATAGAGAAACTATTGTAAAGTGGTTTGACCCCTCATATATGACTTTCAATTAAGCTATGACTTCCGATTAAGCTCTCCTGTGAAAGGCCTGAGAACAGTTATGAGGCTCTTTTTTTGGCTAGAACCCGCCTTAGCATTAGGCTAGTTGTACATCCCAATTTTTTCAGTTTATTCAGGCACTTTCAAACAAGTTTTATTCATCAGTATTATTAATTTTGCATCCTTGAGATGTTTGTTATTTATTTCATCTGTAAATGTTTCCATGGTTAGCAATTTGGTTTGAAAAATGGTTGTGGTTTAGCTGAGGTGGAACTATTTGAGGTTAATTTAAAAGGTATACTTTTGCTAATATAGAATATAAAGAATAAATTGTATTTAGCTTATATTATGATCAATTTAAAGTTTTTAATTTAAAAAGTATAATTTGACTTTATTGTGTGTACAGATCACTGTCTGTATTAGAATCTTCTAGTTCTTCACATGTGTAAGTTGTAAATTGTATTATGTATGTGGTATATTATTTAATCACAAGGTATTATTTCTAGACTTGATCAAAAGGAGCTTGAGAAAAAAATATACTCTGATTCGATGAATGAACTGCTGACTATAGCATCTTTAGAATCTCTTTTAGATAATGAAACCGACAGTGTAAGCGTTGATGACTGTGAATCCCGCTAACGCAATTTTAATAAACAAGTTGTTCTGTTGTATATTTTTGACAATCTTTATTCTATAATTAACAGTTTAAATTGAATTAATCTTTATTTCCATTCCTTTATTGTAACTGTTACAAGTGGTCGATTTCAAGAAATAAATACATTCGACCCATGCTCCATATCAACTCGGAGTGGTTGACAATGGATAACTTCTTCTATAATAAATTGAATTTTAAAAAAAAAGTAAAATCGTTTTGTTCCTGATTGAAGCTAATCCCCAGCACTGAACATGGCAACAAACTGAAAACGTGTCTGACAGATCAAAATGACCTTAAATGATCAAACTGCAAGGTTCACATAACACAATTGTCTCGAACTATCATGGGCCACCTTTTTATCCCTCTGTCTTTCAGACCATCAGTGTAATAAAATATTTCATCTTTATGTTTTGCTTTAATTATTACAAATTACTGCATAAATTATTTATTATTTTTAATTTTACCTATATAGATTTTTGTACCTTCATGTATGCAATATGTGTTATTTATTAGAATGAATGTATTTATTTGCATGAATGGTGTGGCTTAGCTCCAATTACCCTGAGGACGATTGAGTACTCTGAAATAGTGTGAATGTAATTTATTAGCGTGAATGGCCTCACCCTGAGAAAAATCATACCCTGGGATAGAGTGAATGCTAACCAGGCTATTATATTTTATTTATTATGTTCTCTATGTATGTTTGTTATTTGTTATGCTATCTACAATTGAGAAGGCCTTTATTGCTAGTTACTCAGCAATAACATAAAGAAAAGAGAGAGTTGGTTGCCATTATATCATACATTATAAATTAGAAAAGAATTGAGGGCTGGCGATGATCAATGTAGTTTGCCGGCTCTAAAAATAAAAACTTCGGGTAAATTTATTTAGAAGGTGAAGTAATGTCAGCTTTGCCAAACTTAAACAAGCTCCTTAGCCAAAATTCAATTAATATATTTAAAAACTGTCTTAATTTTTGCATAGAATCTTAAACCAAATGCAAAAACGATTGTATTTAAATCCAATATTTGCCAAAGGCAAAAGGAAATTAAATGCCCTGAACCTTAAAATATTAATTAAAAACTTAATCTCTTATGTAAATTTTGTTTTCTTTCATAATTGTTAATGCTATACATTTAGGCGACTGAATTGACCTCTAGGAGGTCTGAAATCATTGAACATTACATACTATATGCTGCAAGTGCCTTTAATCAGTTTTCTAGGGATAAAAATAACAATAGTTTGTATAAATCATGTTTTCTTTCACCAAAAAAAAAATTGTTATGTAAATCTTTTAGACAGAAAATATCATATGCTCTAAAATCAGGTAGACCAAGATTTTTCCTCCACTATTGAGGAATTTTGGAGTAAAATTTCAACATTTAAAAAAGCAAGTAATCCACTGTTGTATCAAAGTATAACTTAATTTGTTTCCAGAATAATGACTCTACCATATAGCAATGCATGTGTATAAAACATATTCGGCATCATAAATTTAAACAAAACAAAATAAAGTAATAAGTTGTCACATAATTACGCCTGCTGCCATCCTTCATGCAAAACAGCTTATAGAATCAGCAGGAACTCATAATGCCTATTATAATGATTAAACAAATGATGATGTCTTAAAAACATTTATTAATTAATATGTATGAAATGTATGTATATATGTTTTGCTGAGGTCTGGGTATCCGGACGCATAGGCTGGGAGGGTAACCATATGCGTCGACCAAATGGAATCCGCACTACTACACTGACATAAAACTTTTTCAAACTGTTCAAAATAAATTCCTTCGTACATTATATTTCAAATTAAACTGTCACAGTGATAAATCCTCACCGGCAAATCTTACTTCAATATTTCTGATCTTAGCTAGAGAAGAAAGATTTTGAGATTATTGAAAATGGCAAAAAGAGGGAAAATTTGAACGGTTGTAGGTTGAGATGGAGAGTCGGTGTCCGAGTGGATCGAAGTCACGATAGCTCAAGTGGTAGAGCAGCGGCGTATTTAGCCGAAGGTCGTGGGTTCGAATCCCGCTTGTGACACTGACTTTTTTATCTCAACCAAGACCTTAGAAAGAATAATTAATTGATTGAATTATTTTTATTTTTAAAATAATCAATAATTGTACAGATTCTCCAGAAATCCTTGGTAAACTCCAATTTTATGTACCTCCTTGCCACCTTAGAAATCATAAAATATTTTTTATTGAATATAAAGGAACAAATTTTTCACTACACTCCTCGATGCATCGCATGATGATAGAATGTAACAACTTATGCAATATGATTTATTTAATACTTCTGTTTCTTCATTAAAATATGTTACTTAAAGCTTAATCATTTTATTTAATTAAAAAAGCTAAAAATGTACTATGTATGTAGTTATAATGCTTTACTGTATTATTTTTATATATTTTTGTTTATAATTCCTAGTTGTTATAATTATATAAATAGAGGTTTTAATTAAATCTTTATGTTGTTTTATTATAAGGATTTTATTGTCTTTTTCATTGATGTACAGTAAAGAGTTTTATTCTTTATTAATGTTGAGTTAGTTATTGTATTTTTTCTCCTTACTTTTGTATAATTTTTTTTAAGAAATGGGTTTTTGACCTGTAAAAAGTGCAAAATGTGGTAGCATGTGGTTCAGGGTGGATAATGGAAGAGAAAATATTTTTTTAATAAAATAGCTTTGGCATTTTTCCACTTTTTTTTACTATAATTAATAAGGTATTATGTATATGGACCACTTAGTTGAGGAGAGAATTTTTTTAACAAAATATTCAAATACTTAATAAACTTTATACAAAACACTACATGCTAGGTAATAGGTTTAAATGTAATATTTTTAGGATTTTAGGTAGTGAGGAATTTTTTTAAAAAATTTGGAATTGGGAAAAATGCACAACTCGGTTGGGGAAATTATTTTTTCAGAACTGGCAACACTGGTAGTCGAAGTAGGGATGATAGAATATATGTGCCTGAAAATACACGTTTCCCGTATCCGTGCCATGTGGTCAGTGAGCCTGTCAGTGAAATACGGATTACTTTAAATAAATTATACATTAAATAAATGCGGTTTTATCGTCAGTTTAATTTAATTGTGTCTTGAATGTTTTTTCGTTTATGTTGATATATAATGCCACCGAAGAAGGCGAAAGGTAAAAAGGGAGATGGGGAGGAAGAAAGTCTCCCCGACAGTTTCCAAGGCAAGGAAGGGAAAAGTGTCCAAATAAAAAAAAAAGGTGGAAAAGGTAAGAACAGACACGATTCCGACAGCGAGGCCGAAAATTCCAAGGGTAAACAAAATAAAATCAAGGGGAAAAAAGTCGAAAGTGAGGACGAAACCGAACAAAATGCCCTTGCCGATAAAACAGAAGTCAAGCCTAAACAGAAAGCCCCAACGAAGAAAAAACAGAAGAGCAAGGGAAAGAATCAAGACTGGAGCGATGATGAACAGGAAGTAAACGTCCTCGATAATGTCGATCAGTCAGAGGAAGAGATGAAACCCGTTAAAAAGCAAAAGAAGAAAGGAAAAAGCAAGACAAATGTGAGTGAAGACGAAGGTATCAAGTCTGAACAAGAAGAAGAAGAATTAAAATCAGTTAAAAAGCAAAAAAATACAAAGAAGCTAAAAGGAAAGAAGCAAGACATGAGTGACGATGAACCTCTTGTCGACATGATGGCCGATGCAGATTCCGAAGAGGAAGTAAAACCTGTTAAAAAACAGAAATATATAAAGAAGCCTAAAGGAAAGAAACAAGACTTGAGTGATGAAGAAACTGTTGTTGACATGATGGCCGATGCAGATTCCGATGAGGAAGTAAAACCTGTTAAAAAACAGAAAAATATAAAGAAGCCTAAAGGAAAGAAACAAGACTTGAGTGATGAAGAACCTGTTGTTGACATGATGGCCGATGCAGATTCCGAAGAGG
Organism: Cimex lectularius; assembly: GCF_000648675.2. NCBI lineage: Eukaryota > Metazoa > Arthropoda > Insecta > Hemiptera > Cimicidae > Cimex > Cimex lectularius. The sequence continues at coordinate 3,045,050 of NW_019392677.1, read as the reverse complement.
AAGTAAAACCTGTTAAAAAACAGAAAAATACAAAGAAACCTAAAGGAAAGAAACAAGACTTGAGTGATGAAGAACCTGTTGTTGACATGATGGTCGATGCAGGCTCCGAGGAAGAATTAAAACCAGTGAAAAAACAAAAGAAAAAAACTAAAAAGAAGCAAGAGTCAGAAGAATCAGAAGTCGGTGACGAACCTCCTGCTGAACCTGCCCAGGGAAAACAAGCATATGTGGCAGAAAACACATCGAAGCCCAATTTGATGAATGAGACTTATATAATACCATCACACAAGTATGAAACCAGGAGCAAATTCCCTGAAATGGAAAGCTTAACCGAAGAATTGAAAGACCTTAAAATTGAACCGGAACAGAAAAAAATGGAAAAGAACATCAACCCGGTCAAAAAGGTCGATCCAGATTTCTCACCTGAACAAGAATCAGTCGAGCCCACGGCTGCAGTTGACGGTAATTTGATCATCATTAATTTCATATAGTTTACCCTTATAAAAACCAAATTTAAAATTTTATATTAAGCTGGTAAATTTGCTATTATAATAATAGATTTCGCTGTTAATTTTGCATTTCAGAAACTGCCAAGAAACTTACCCACAAGGAGAAAAAGAAATTGAAAAAAGAGGTATAAAAGAAATTTTCTAAATTTATATATATTTTTTCCAACGATTGTTATTTAATTTCAGATGGATTATCTAAAACAAGTTGAAACCTTGACAAAAAAGGGAGGGCAGGGCCACAGTGCCTTGGATGAGAACTTTACAGTTTCCCAACCAGAGAAATCTGTTAGCCAGCTACAAGCTCTGGAAAATGCAGTTGATATTAAAGTAATTACATATAATCATTAAGCCATTTTGTGTTGGGAATTCTGAATGTTTTTTTACTGCCTTTGTAGATTGAAAACTTCAGTATTGCAGCTAAAGGCAAAGATTTATTTGTCAATGCTAACTTGTTAATTGCAAATGGAAGGAGATATGGCCTTGTCGGACCAAATGGGTAATTTATTTTTGTAGTAAATTTTAATTCTCAATGTTGGGATCATTGGTGGTCAAAGTCTCTCTTTCACTTCAGGGGGCTATTGAAGCCAACTGGGCGCGGGCATGACTAAGTAAGGTGGAAACTTGGCTGTCTGGGAATATGTACCTTATCTTTGTACCTGTTCCATCCTTTTATTATATCTTGTGTACAGAATTATTTCAGATGGGAAAATTGATATTTGGGAGGGGAGCTAGAGGTTTTACTAGGTCAAAATTTTGACCTTTGGGACTTGCCCCGCCCGTTGTTCCACTTTAGGCCCCCACTGTACATCATAATAAGGCCTCTTTATTAATTTCAGGTTTTTATACTTCCAAACATCCTTTGTTGAATTTTTTTTCTTATTTTTGTATGTGTGTTTTATGATGGCTTTCTCTTTGGCCAGGCTTTATTTATTTAATTTTGTGTGTCCTAGTACCAGTTCAACGTGTATTCACCGAAAAATAATACAAAAAAATGGTTGCTTGTTAAAAATATGTTTTTCCAACACACGTCCAAACCGTCATCAAACTAATGGGTTGAAAATTGAGTTCACGCATTCCAACATGCCACAAATGCATTCTCAAACTGTCAGATGGGTTTTCCAGCCCGTTTCAGGCGAGGTTTTTGAACAGCAGAACTGTCCGAGGATTTGGTTATGGACTAGCAATCAAACAAGTGCTGACATTTCCCTTTGCTTTCGGTCTAGTCAAATCAGAAAGTTCTTATAACATGCCACATAATGTACGGTAAAAAACCCTCAAATATGCAATTAATTTGCTCTAAAAATATTAAAATATGCAGGATGAATGTCAGACACATCATCTGGCTAATAATTGAATAATTTCTTTTTAATAGACTTTTTTTTTCATTCAGGTGCATTTTTAAAAAAGAAGAAAAATGTTGCACAAAAAATTGTGAAATTGAACTGACTGTATTTGTTTGTCATATGATGTTCTTATTTCCTTACATTACGCGACTGCTTCAGGAAAATTAATTTTTAAGGAAAGGGAAAATTCATCCAGAAGTTTTTGGATATGGGGGCCTTAAAAATACTGATTATTTTAAGAATTTTGTTGTGTTGGTTTGTTTATGTTAATAAACTATTGTAATACAGTAAAATAACAATAAAAACCTAAAAGTTAAAAAAAAATTGCAATTAACTTCAAATATGAAAATTTATGTAGAATAAAATTTGAACCATTGTACCACGGACGTAGGATTTGGATAAATTTCTGATCTAAACCACTCAGTTCTTCCAAATCTGTAAAGGGTGTCAAATTTTTGTATTAGTTATATATTACTTCACTTATTTTTTAATTGAAATCTGAATATTTTCTATTTTTCAGCCATGGTAAAACGACACTACTACGTCATTTAGCGAATAGGATTTTTCCAATACCTCCTAGCATAGATGTTCTCTATTGTGAACAAGAAGTCGTCGCTGACGATACAACGGCTGTTGATTCTGTTTTGAAAGCAGATACTAAAAGAACGGCCCTGTTGGAAGAATGTAAAACATTGGAAGCTCAACAGGAAAAAGGCAGCATGTTAGGTCAAGATAGACTGAAAGAAGTGGGTGGTTTATGTTCGCTCTGTTTGACACGTTTTACAATAAGTAATGTTTGGCTCTCGTTTTAGGTTTATGAAGAGTTAAAAGCAATCGGAGCAGATTCAGCTGAACCTCGAGCTAGAAGGATTCTTGCTGGTTTGGGTTTTTCTAAAGAAATGCAGAACCGAGCCACCAAAAATTTTTCAGGTGGATGGAGAATGAGAGTTTCTTTAGCCAGAGCTCTTTTTGTTGAGCCTACGTTATTGTTACTTGATGAACCTACAAACCATCTCGATTTAAACGCTGTAATTTGGCTAGATAAGTATGTTCACAGGATGTTTAAAAATATATTCAAAATCTGAAGGCATTCATTTAACTTTTTATCACTTTAGTTATTTGCAGGGTTGGAAGAAAACTTTATTGGTAGTTTCTCATGACCAAAGTTTCTTAGACAACGTCTGTAATGAAATTATACATTTAGATCAACTTAAACTTCATTATTACAAAGGAAACTATTCCATGTTTAAAAAAATGCATGTTCAGAAAAAAAAGGAGTTAATCAAGGAGTATGAAAAACAAGAGAAGAGGATAAAAGAAATGAAATCTAGTGGACAATCAAAAAAACAAGCTGTAATAAACTTAATTCAATTTAATAAATTTTCATAAGTTTTGCACATTACATTTATATTTTATTTAGGAAAAGAAACAAAAAGAAGCGCTGACAAGAAAACAGGAGAAAAATAGAAGTAAACAACAGAAAAACGAAGAGGACAATGGGCCGATAAGGCTATTACAAAAGCCTAGAGATTATATAGTAAAATTCTCTTTCCCAGATCCTCCTCCACTTCAACCTCCCATTCTCGGACTCCACCGTACATATTATAACAATTAGTAATAGTTAATTTAAATATTTATTAATTTTTCATTTTCTAGGTGTCACATTCTCTTATGAAGGTCAAAAACCGTTATTTATTGATGTAGATTTTGGTATCGATTTGAGTTCAAGAATAGCTATTGTCGGCCCCAATGGTGTGGGAAAATCAACGTTTTTAAAACTATTAGTTGGCGAACTTACACCGAACAGAGGAGACATGAGAAGGAACCACAGACTGGTAAACCTCAAGACCATGATTCAATAATTTGGCTTAATATGACTAAATAAGATTTTTTTATAATATGTTAAATTTTAGAGAATAGGCCGATACGATCAGCACTCAGGAGAACATTTAACAGCAGAAGAAACACCCGCGGAATATTTAATGCGATTGTTCGATCTTCCTTACGAAAAGGCAAGGAAACAGTTAGGTACATTTGGCCTTTCAAGTCATGCTCATACAATAAAAATGAAAGATCTTTCTGGCGGGCAAAAAGCTCGAGTGGCACTAGCCGAATTGTGCCTTGCTGCTCCCGACGTCGTCATTTTGGTAATTATTACAATCAGTTGTACCAAATATTGATGGTATCGTAAAGTCTCGAAATTTATTATTACTCATTTAATCATTTCAGGATGAACCCACGAATAATTTAGATATTGAATCAATCGATGCCCTAGCAGAAGCGATCAATGAATATAAAGGCGGTGTAATTATAGTCACTCACGACGAGAGACTTATTAGGGAAACGGATTGTACACTTTGGGTCATAGAAGATCAAACCATAAATGAGGTTCTTGGTGATTTCGACGATTATAGGAAAGAATTACTCAATTCCCTTGGAGAAGTAATAAACAGCCCAAGTATTGCAGCCAATGCTGCTGTTTTACAATAATGGCACATACGAAAATTGAGATAGAAGAATTATTTATTGAGGACATGTTAATTTTTTAAATATATTTGTATAGTTTGTATATGTCTTCTTTAAATCAAATACTTGCAAATTGTACTATTTACACGCATTATCAACAGATTTTTTTTATTGACAGAGAAAGTAATGTAAAAGAGAGCAATTTTATTTTAGCATATGGGTTAGAGTGAATATTTTATGCTAGAGAGATAAAATTATGCAGGTAAAAGGAAGGAAATTCACATAGCTAATACTGGTATAAGGTAAGTTAATTCAATTATCCAGTTTTCTATCTGAAATGTTAGTCAGGATTAGTTATGTGGTCCAGTGAATGAGGCATTGAAACTATGCCAAGCTTTCTGTTTTATTTCACCTTCGTCAGGGCTCTACAACAGATATACAAGCATATAATTTTTTCATTACTCATTTATGTAAGTGAAAATTGAGAATTAAATTACAAAATATAACACATTGACAACTTACAGATTACAATTAACTTACAACTTACAGATTCTTGTCAATTGTCTATTTTCACTTACATTATAAAAATTATGTATTTTTATATTTATTGTAGAGCGCTGAGGAAGGTGAAATAAAAAAGAAAGTTTGGCATAGTTTTCAGTACCATAACATTCGTAGGACCAGATCCCCAATCCCACCCAAATATAATTTCATTAATGAATGAAAATATTCTGACATTGACCCTCACATTGGATGCTGAAACGACTCCATTGTAGGTAGTCTCCATTTTATAAAAATATGCACTGGCTTGATCTGGATTATCTTTTCCTCTGAAATTTGTGTAATGGCTGTCACAGTTGTCAACAATACTTGTATGTTGCAACAAATAAGTACAGGTTTTGCAGAGAAGGATACCCTATGTTCAGGGTAGAAGCAGAAAATTGAAACTGATTTGAAAAAGTCAACATCTAATTAATAAGATGTATGATAAGTTGTGCATAAAACTGTTAAAGGTAAATTAAGCTGTAATATTTATTAAATTATTTGTCCGTGAGTTCCACAATAACGGATGGTTGTTTATCCATTTGAACTGTTTGTACTACATGAATTTTGTAATGGAGGCTTGGAGTTAAAAAAATTATGTTGGATTTTTTTTTGTTTTTAATTTTGACCCACGAGATTTTTAACTTTAAGCCAAAAGTTATTAGAGGAGCTGTTGATATGGAGCCATTATTAATTGATGATTGATTGAGAGACTGAAGATCTTGATTGAGCAGAGAGATAGCTTCAGAGATTGAAAGCAAAACAGTATCATCAGCATATAGGCAAAATTGGGAGAAATTAAGAACTAATGGAAGGTCTTGTTTATTTGTTCAGCCACTTCCAACTCTTCGTGACTTCATGGGCCAGAGCTTCCTGTCAGCTGTTACCATCCAAGTTCCCCCATAGATGAGAACGACACCCCTTAAAATATCGATCTTGCCCTTGATGCCCTCTTCCTTTTGTGATGCACTTTCCCTATCTGCCTCTTCTCGAGGGTACCCTGTCTTCTCATTATGTGGCAAAGTGCTTCAGTTTTGCCTTTATTATTTCCCGGAGTGTGGATTGGTTTGATCTTGTCCAAGGCACTCTCAGAATCTTCCTCCAATACTTCAAAAGCATCTATCTCCTTTGCTCAGCCTTCCTTATGTCCCAACTCTCACAGCTATGGATTACATTGCTTTAATTATGTGGACTTTTGTTGTTTGATTGGCTCTACTATTTTATCAAGAATTTACATTACTCTACTCCCAAGAAGCACATGTCTTCTGATATTCTGGCTGCACTTAAAAATACATAGTCTGTCGCTGCTTCCACTTTTTCCCCCTCTATTTGCCAATTATCAGTCAAGCTGATGCCATAAGCTTAATTTTTTAGGTTTGACTGTAACCCAGCTTTTGCACTTTGTCTTTCACCTTCGTCGTATGGCTCCTCAACTCCCTTTCAGCCATCAAAGTAATATCATCTGTATATCTGAGATTGCTAATGTTTCTTCCAGCAATGTTAGCACCAGCCTTGAATTCCTTGAGCCCAGCACATTGCATGATGTATTCTACATACAAGTTGAATAAGTAGGGAGAGAGTATACAACCCTGCTATACTCCTTTCCGAATTTTAAACCCATCTGTTGCTACATGGTTGTTATACAGTTACTCAGACAAGATGATATGGTATCCCCATACCACCAAAAACTTGCCACAATTTATTATGATCCATAGAATCAAAGGTTTTACAATAACCAATAAAACAGAAATAGTTTTTTCCCAGAAACTCCCTGGATTTCTCCATTATCCAGGGAGGATGTTGTCCATTTGGTCTATAGAACTGCTACCTTTTCTAAACCTAGTTTGAACGAATGGCAAGCTCACTCCATGAATTGCTGGAGTTTACCTTGCAAGATCTTGAGCATTACCTTACTGGCAAATAGAATAACTGCCACTGTTCAATAGATTTCAATATTCTTTAGATATTCCCTTTCTTTGGTATGGGGATATAAGTTTATTTTGTCCAATCTGATGGCCATCCTTGAGTTTTCCAAATTTGCTGGCATATGGCATGCATCACCTTGACAGCATCATCTTGCAAGACGGGAAGACCATTTACAAACCTAGTAAAGAGTAAAGGTCAAAGGATAGAACCTTGGGATACACCAGCTTAAATTGAGAGAGAAGAGAAGATAGAATTTGATCCTTTAGAAGCTGAGTTCTATCAGACAGATAGGAAGAACTAAAAAGATGAATCAGATTCCAAATAAGCAAATTATTATTTACAGATCCTAATTCAATGGAAAAATAATGTAGATCAATAATAGTAAAATTATTATCATAAATGCCTAGTCGGACGTCATCTGAGATTTTAAGAAGTCTTACTACTATGAAATTTGTGGAAGCCAGATTGAAAAGGGGACATAAGTGCAGGGAGTTGATTTCATAAATTTAGATGAAATACTACATTCAGTATGTTTTCTTTCTTTAATAGGAAAATTTTTCCCTCTAAATTGGAATTATTGTGTAAAATAGCATGTCATTAAAAAGTTTAATTTTTAAATATTATACTTCAACAGTAGGTCGAATATTGGACAGCATGGTATTAAAACCTACCCGAGGTTTTATTGATGAAGTATAAACTTAGGCACGCTTGGGATGTATATCATGGATAACTGAAAACATTTATTTTCACTTATATTTTTCTTTTAGATCAAACTAAAAAACGGTAATTAACCCTACAACCATTTAATAGCATAATTATTCAAACTTAATTCACCAAAGTCACAGAAAATGTTCATGTTTTAAATCAACTTTGATCTGTACATACTACACCTTATCAATAGAATTCTAAAGCTGTACGTTTCAGTTTGATATTATTTAAAGCTCATTTTATAGCTTCGCGAAGGTCCATACATATCTTATTATTCGGCTCAGGCTAAACATTAAAAATATAGATATTGCTACGCTTCTCATAATTTATTGCAAATGTACTAGCACAGCTCGCAAATATAATTAGCTCTTTTACTTTATTAAGAAATAGAAAAATTTACATTAATTTACGCTAAAACTAGCCTTGTATGTCTTCCTATATGCCTTTCTGTTTTTATCAATGGGTATAAAGTATAAATTCAACATGATTTAGTCTGGTCGTTTCCGATCATTTTGCTTTGCTTGACCACCATGACCCGGTGCTGAAGAGGAAATGTATCTGACAGCCAAAACAGCGAGGATAGGACATACCAGGATGATTGGAAACAGCAAAGTACAGATTCCTCGGAGTCTGTAAAGATACACACCCCCAAGAGGAAATTTATCTTTTAATGATTCTGATGAAAGTTATATTCAAAGTAACAGTCAAATGTGTGGTGTTTAGTGACCATTAGTCAATTTGGAGATCGTGAGATGCGGTCTGGTGTGACTTAGGTTTTAGAAAAAACATTTTCTTTGTCGTGCCAACATTTCGACGATTTTTATTGAGCCCTGAAGATGATCTCAATAAAGATCGAAACATTGGCATGATTAAGAAAATGTTTTTCTAAAACCTATGTCATACCAGACCGCATCTCACGTTCTCCAAAAGATAATGGTAAAGTTTTTTTGATTGTCATTATTTTGGCTAGTTTCAAGGACCTTTGCATTGGTACAATTTTTTTTCAATTTCACCATGTTAATGTTATTGTTATGTCATCTTTTATTTGCTATAGTGATTTTTTTTTTCCTGTCAAGATGTTCTTTCCCGCATTACGCCTCGGAGGGGCAAATATCCTACCTTCGCTGCATAAATCGATTTTAAATAAAGCCCCCCTGGGCTGCCTTTCTGTCTTATCGAGGAATGTGACTCACAAGACAACTCAAGCTATGCCTGAGCTTCCAGAGCACGAGAAGGAACCTGAAAAACCTAAAAAGTGGCTATCGTACAACAACCTTATTTTCCCTCCACAAAAGCCTGATGAAGAGCCTAGGCCAGCCGTAAGTAATAATCTTATTTTTTCTTTAATTATTATATATTTGTTCCTTTTCAGTATGTCTGCCATGCCAAGTATAACATTAAGTACAGCCCAAAGAAAATGTGGTACGTTGCTTGTTTTGTAAGAGGCATGTCAGTGGATGAAGCTGTGAGGCAGCTCAGTTTTGTCAATAAGAAGGGTGCTGTATACGTCAAGGAGGCGATACTCGAAGCTCAAGAGCTGGCTGTGGAGAAACACAATGTTGAATTCAAAAGCAACCTCTGGGTTGGTCAGTATGGGCAAAAATGCTTAAAATAATTTAAAAAAAAATTTTTTTACCTGTTCTTTCAGCTGAGTCGTTTACTGGAAAAGGCTATGTAATTAAAGGATACAGGAAGCACGCAAGGGGTAAAATAGGTATGGTGAAATACAAGTATTGTCATTATTTTGTACGTCTTGAAGAAGGAAAGCCACCTGTAAATTATTACAACAAACCTTCTATGGACAAGGAGTCCCTCCTTTCAAAATGGCTCGATGAAATGAGAGCCCGGCGGCCAGTCAGCTCTTTGTAAAATGCATTTATTCTAATTGTAAATAGTAAATTTTATTATTATTAATAAACTTTGAATTCTTCTTGTTTATATTTTTAAGCTCTAAATTTCTCGCCAACCCTGTGTGCTTGTTGAATTGGATTTACAATTTGCTTTCTACTGAGGTCATTATATTTAAAAAGTACCTTTAGAGCTAACAATCAATCACATCCCAACAGAATGTTTCAATTTGAGATGGAGTGAATATCCGTTGAAATATTTTTCTTTATTGTTTATCCTTTTTTTCCCTTGTTGGTTGTGTTGTTTATTAACACATTCGTTACAGCCATCGTTATGGAGTGTCGCACTAAACCCTCCCCATAAACGTCATTCCAAAAAATTAATGGGAATACTTGAAGAAATAGCTTGGTCTCCACGTTCATCAGACATAAATCTGTGATTTTTTTTTCTTCTGTAGGGACACAAAACCATCAATTTACAGGAACGAGCCATTTTCAAGTATTGAAGAGCTGCAAACGACATTGACTGACTGTTGCGATAATGTTTTGCACAGCCAACTACATAATGAGCAGATCGTTTCGATTGGGCAAAGTAAATTAGCAGAATTATTTGAACATTTATTATGAGTACTTTTTTTAATTTAATTTATTTATTAAAGCTAGTATTATTAGAACAACCATTAATTTTACAATGATATATATAGAAAAATGTTTATATTCTTATAAACCCATTGGTACTATAAGATTAGTATTTACAATTTTTTAAAGTTACACTAGTTAATATAGTTTTGTTCTTTTTAAACTTCTGACCATGTTTCGATTATGTAGGACTTTGATCGCTTCCACATTCTCGACTTGACTGAGGCAAGACTAGTGTTTGGTGGCAAATTTTTGTATTTCTGCTGTAACCTCAAGGATCTTAAGACCTCTATGTAAGTCCTTATTCCTTAAGGACCTCAAGGTGCATTGATTATGTAAGATTTTCTTTTGGAGTGTTTGTATAATTTTGATATTTCTGTGTTTGGTATAACCCCCATAGTTGGCTACCATGTATTCACAAGTCTTTAGGACTTGTTTGTATATTTTAATTTGTACAATAAGGTTGGAGCCGCATCCTTTTTTTCTCTTTGTGTTCTTTCCATCTCAGATTGGCTTCTAACGTCATTCCCATTTATTTGGCTATATCGCTGTATGGTAAAATAATTCCATCGATTGTGAGAGACAGAACATGGTCCACTTTTTTATTTGTAAAACTGAGCCTGATTCTCCATTTTTGTCCATTCGTTTACATTGTTACAAGCCTTTGAAGGATTTTTAATGGTGGATGGTCGGTCTTACTATGTTACTGCAAAAGTTGCAAATTTTACTCAATCTATTTTCGATAAATCACTGGTGTATAACAAGTAAAGCAGTGGACCTAATATGCCACCTGCATTTATGTTTTTATTCTGAATATTGATCTTGTTTGACGCTAAAATGTCTGTCTGATAATCCGTACATACTTCGTTGGTAGCATCCCTTTTAGTTTATTGATGAGTCGTTCATGCCAGACCTTGTAAAAAGCTTGTAAGACATCGAGGAATAAGGCAGAATAATTTATTTTATTTTATTTTAACGCAACAAGATTATATCAATCCAAAGGGTGCCGATGTGCCCATTTGTATGTCGGGTTCGAATGCTGAGCCAGTGCCTAAACCATTGCAACCACCGACGCCCCTGAATTTGGTCTATTGATGAATGTCTTGTTCATAATTCAAATTGGGATCTTTTTTTCTATAATGGATTTTATTCTTTTTAACTTTTCGAAAAGCATAGAGGCTGTTGGTAGTCACAATATTGGTCAATATGATTTGACCTCGTTTTCTAGGGTTTTTTTCATAATGACTTCTGAAAATTTACAGATGCTGAGAATATAATCCATTCTGATTGCAGCATTACATTTAAATAAATAATTAATTTTATTTAAATAATTAAATTTTTAAATAAAAAGACAGTTTTTTTTCAGCTATTTAAATTTCATTTTATATTTTGTCATTATTTTTTCTGATGGAAAATACTTCCAAAATGCAGTGCTTTTTTAATAACAGAATGTTTTATAATAATAAAGGCACTTTATTTATTATAATCCAATAATGTACAATTAAATTATGGTTACTAAATAAGTACCATTACGACATGGAAACTTCCGTCTGCCAGAGGTGAATGAAATCATAAATAAAGGATGTTTGAAGCTTCCTTATGTATCACCTTAATGGATAAATCACTGGCATACAAAGAATATATACTTCTATTGACTATAATCAAGATAATGATTTAACTAATAAAATATTCTTTTCTGAAATCCTAGTTTTGACTCTCTCCTTATTTTTCAAATGTCGTGTAATCGGTTTGGATTCTCGACGAAAAATTGAAAAATGGCAAAAGGAGGGAAAACTCAAAAGGTGGGGTTGAGATGGGGAGTTGATGTCCGCGTGGATCGAGGTCTCGATAGCTCAGGTGGTAGAGCAGCGGCGTATCTAGCCGAAGGTCGTGGGTTCGAATCCCTCTCGTGCCATTAACTTTTTTTCATCTCAACTAAAAACCTTAATTAATTGTCATTTATTATTATTATTATTTTTTTTTTCCGGGGCTTCTGACATCTAGGTCATTTCAGCCCCCACTAAGTCTATATTCTATACACGTTCATACAAATAAATACATTTATACACTTAAATACATCCATACAGTACACTCATTCCGTTTGGTCGGTGGAGTACTTGATATTCCTCCACCGACCTACACTTAAACTAAACTAGATTGGGGTCGATGGGGTACTTTTATAAATATTCCGCCATCGACCCCGAACACACACTCACCCGCTTTCATCGTTCGAGGGGCGATGATGACGTTATATTCACCCTCACCCCTCGCCATTCATGCTAATAAATACATGCACACAGACAGTCATTTATTATTATTAATTTTTAAGGGAGTTTTAACAGCTAAGGTCATTTTATGCCCTAACTGATTCGTTTAAAATTTCTATCTTGAGTTAGCTATATCCCTTTTTTTATTTATATATATAATTTTTTATTTATTTGTTTTTGAGGGAGCTATCATTCCTTATTTAAATTGTGATTTTGGGCATTGTAGTCTATTACCTCTTTTATTTCATTTTTCCACTCTGTTAGCCTCAAAAGTTCCTGAAAAAAGAAATCTTGCACGCAGAACTCTCAGTCAAACACTGTCAGACAATACATACATTCAAAGGTATAAGAATTTGGGAAAAGACTTAAATCTCATTATAAATTTAATATTATGATATCGTTTGTAGTGAACAATTCATTACACGTTTATAGCGAAGCAGTCTTCATTACATAATTAGTAATTATATAATTTATCCAGGTTTATGAGGAAGTACAAAATACATACTGACCTGCTTAAGTAATTTATTTACATAAATGTTTTTAAAACTTTAACACATATATGTACATGTGCATGTACAAATGTGATTGGAGTTATTTGACTACAGTATCATTGAAGTATGTAATCTGTTATCTTTTTTTGGTCTGTATTTATTGTTACTTTATGGCACTTATTAAATTATTTGAATATTTTCTCTATTTTTAACAATTCCCGATATCACAGCTGTGCATTACTTAAATAAATTCGGTATCAGTGCAGACCCCTTCTCCTTGTCCCTTCAGAAAAAAAAAATTGAACGAGCTTTAAAATGTAATTGAGGGTTTATTTATTACTTTTGTTGTGCTATTTATTAATCTATTAATAATATTGATTTTTTGTTAAAAGTGTTGGCGCTTCTTTGCTGTTATTTTTATTTTTATATCCTTTTTTAATAGTTTATATTTTAATGATTGTTTTGTTGTGTTGCTTGACTTCCCTATGCTTGTGTACCTGACCTGTTTTGACTGTAAATAAATAAAATAAAATTAAAATTAAAATATCTTGGAACAAGATGAACCCACTTCACTTGCAAAACTGTATGCACTTTTTGCAGATTCGTTCTGAGAAATTATGAATTTTTTCTTAACAGAAGAAACTAATATTGTGATTTTTTATTTAAAATTTTTTTAAAGACATTTATAGTTTTAAAAAAGGGGAGGGGAAAAATCTTTACTAGAAGCATTAGGCTGGAGCTACTTTGTGTGCTGTCCGCTGTAACCGATAGTTCATTATAAACAGTTCCTTATGTTTTTTCCTTATGACATTTGAGATTATAAGATTTCATATTTATAACCAATATCATTATACACAATTTCTACTTTATTTGTTTTGCCGAAGGGGTATGATGGTAGTGGTGCAACAAAAAATGATGCATACTACAGGAATAGGTGATTCATATTTCGATGAACCAACACTGATTTCCCTAAGGTGTTTCGAATAAATGAATCCCCCTGTATATACAAATAATTACAAACCACCCGGCGAAAATATGGACAGTGGGACCTTGTGGTTGCTTGGTATAGAGTGGCATTGAAATTCGAATAACCCGCCAAAGTTTACGCGTTGAATTATGGGTAAGACAAATAGTGAGCGGTGAGCCGTGAAAAAGAGCTGTCAGCTGATCTATATCTCTTAAGTCAACGGTTTTTGATTATGGTTTTGAATTACCTCGTACGCCTTTGGGGAAATTATCTTACATTAGGATGATCCCTAAAAAAATCGTAATTAAATATCAAGTGTGTCAAAATCTACCAATTTCTAAGATTTCTTTTTTTATGCCATACAGTATAATACAAGTTTCTTGGTTAGGTAGTGTTTTTAATTAATTTTTGTCAAGCCGATTAATTATAAATTGCAGATATGTTTAATTGTTTATACGCGTATGAAAGCCTGTTCAAAAACCGTTCAGCCGTCAAAAACAATTAGTGTCTGTAACCTTAAATTTATTTATGTTGTTTATACCGAATTGAACTGATCTGTGCACTTTTTTTATAATGCCCCCCGTGACCGAATGTCCTTTTTTAAAAGATGAAAACCAACAAGTCAACCATGGTGAAAGTGCATTGGCCAACTCTTCTCTTGGAGAAATTTCCGATTTCCTGGACTCAAAAATACCAGGTTTTGCAAATTTGAGCAATAGAGCTTTGTGCCATATACCTGAGCAACTAAGGCACGTCGAGAACCTGAGAGTGCTCAATCTCTCTAACAACCGTATCTCGGATACATCGGGGATCTTAGAGACTGAACTGCACACGTTGGAGAAGCTAGTAATGAATCACAATTCACTGAGCCGCATAAGAAAGCCAGCTTGCATCGCAAACCTAAAGGAGCTACACGTTTCGTTTAATCAACTTAGAACATTTCCTTCTTGGCTTATAGACGACACATTTTATTCTTTAGAAAAAGTAATTTTGTCGAACAATCCGCTGTTCATAAATACACCGGATATACCTGCACCCTCGTGTTCTCTCATCGGCAGGAGGATTTCTTTTCTTGACTTGAGCAATACCGGCATGAATTCAAGTCATATCAATATTTTCGCCTATCTTCCTTCTCTGAAGAGACTCGACATTAGCAATTACAATAAATCTTCAAAAACCAATTCTTTTCCTGAAATCCCGAAGGGTGCTTTGCCACTGTATCTTGAAGAGTTGATTATGAAAGATGTTGGACTTTACACAGTGCCCTGTGTCTCTGACCTTAAACATCTCCGTGTTCTAAACTTGTCGCATAACTTACTTTCTTACATTTCAGATACATTTCCAAGTATTTCCAAACTAGAAAAACTAGTCTTATCTAGGTGTTCTTTGTACTTCCTACCAAAAAATTTTGGTTCTCTAAAGTCTCTCGTGTACCTTGATCTTAGCCATAACGATGTAAGTGTAAACTTCTGTTAATCTTATACATTTATTTATTTATTTTATGGTTTTTTAAAATAAGATTAAGTACAACATTAAATATTATTAAGATGGCGCAAATTTATTTTGTAGTAAATTAAAAAAAAAAAAAAAAAAAGTTTTCTCAAGACCCATACCCTTCAGGATGAGATGCTGAATGACCCTCTTGCAGCCTCGAGCTCTGGGCAGTGGATCAAGAGATAATCCACAGCTGAACAGGACTACTGCATATGCAAGTCAGTGTTATTGCAAGTCTGAATCTGTGCATGTATTTCATGTTAGGTCTGTGTATGGTGAGTGTTTCAGTTAGCTGTGTGGTAATCTTCGTAAAGGTCAATCTGGCCCTGTCCTTGAAAGCTGGGAAAAGATGTTCTTGTTTTTCCCTTTTTCATTGAATTCCATTTGTAACGGTCTCCTCAAAAAAGTGTTTTCTAATTAGGGGTGTGTGATATCTGTTGTGTAGCCCACCAGTTGCTGGATGTCTTGCACAGCCTCCTTAGCAAGTAGATCTTTTCATTGCGTTAGATCCTAAGGGCTTATAGGAAAACCAATATTTTACCCTCATCGCTGAGTCGCTTTGCTTCAACTCTAATCTCTTCTCATAATTTTCTATGATCTTGTGGATTTTTTCCCAACATGATAGTGACCATGCTGTCCATATAAATAACTTCTTTTGGATCCTCATCAAATTGCGCCTGAATCCACCAAGACCTAAAAATGATCGGCTCAGCTTGGTTATTCGAGCAAAAATTTTCCAACCTAGGCTTCTCCTAGTGAATTTTTTTAAAATAATCATTATATCAATATAAACCCAAGGGGTGCTGGTGTTTTTGAAAGAATGGCGGGTCACTGGATTTGAACCCGGACAGTAATGAGCACCTTGTCAACGCCTAAACCATTGTGGCCTCCAAGCTTTTGTTCATATCAATGAAAATGAACAACTGATGTCTCACCCTTCTTATTTCTTACATCCTTCTCCAAAACATGAATCAATACACTTAGGTTTTTATTTCAACTACTTCAGTAGGCTGCAGCCCTAAGTTGTAATGCACTGGCTGATGATATTCATTCTCCATGCCCTCCAGAATCTGCTGTATTATTGCATAATTTTGGGTGAGCTGTTTGACCTTAAGGTCAATGGGAATGATGTTTGCCATCAGGCATTCTGCTTCATATGAGATTATTTTGAAGCCCTTAATCATTTTTATGGACAAAGCCTTAATCTTATATAATTTGTTGGCTTGTTCATTTTTTATTATTATTATTTTTTTTAGGTTTTCTGTATTTTGGATATGTTCTGGCTAAAACTTTTAAAAAAATTAAAACAAATTTAATATAAAATAATGGGTTACTTCCAACTAAATAAGATTTTTATTATTATTGGAAGATGAGAATCAAAGATTGACAATATTGTTGTTGACAATATTGTTACATCCAACTTTATACGTTTATTTACTTGTCCAATTTTCATTTCATTTGTTATTAAAAACAAAATAATAAAACAACAATAATAATAAATATTTACTGAAATCTGTAAGTGATTTTACACTTTTGAAGTGCAGTTTGCATTAAAAATATTTTCAGTCATTTCTCAATGTAGAATAATCTAAATTCCACGACTTAATGGTAACATCAAAAGAATAATTATTTTTCCAGATTTCTTCTTTGCCAGAGAGTATAGATGAATGTGTTAATCTCGAACATTTGGATCTTTACAACAATTCATTCTACTCACATCCAAAGCAGTTAAACAAATTGATATCATTAAAAAGGCTTGATTTGTCACAAAACGAATTTGACATTCCTGACATTGTGGTAAATAAAATTTATCATTTAATTAATTTGGTATATGCTGAACTTTTTATAAAATTAAACTTTTAAATAATATATGATGTTAAAAATTAGAAAAGTTGGTCTAAAAAAATATATTTACATATAAGCATTGTTTAGTCAAATTTTTGGTGATTATCTCACCATCAGTACAAACTATATTAATTTTAAAAGATTTAGCATATACTTAAACCTGTTAAATACTTTTTATTCAATGTAAGACTAGTCAGTCGTATAGTCAATAAGATTTAGAGATTTTTATAGATTTTTAGTTTGATGTACTTTTATTTTAGTGTGGGAATAAAAGCTATCAAGAAATGGAAAAAGCATTAAGAATTGAAATTGATCAAGAGCGAGAATCGGGCAGGAAGACATCCATTTCTTCTATTATGGATGAAGGTTCAAAAACAAAATAGTCTTATTTAAACGATGGTTTTCATGGATTTTAATTTTAATTTACAGACTACGATGACAATAGCTCTACCTCAACTTACAGTTCCGAGTAAGTATACATTCAGTACTAAATACTACTGAGTACTATTAATTGTAAAATAAATCAGATCTTGCAGAAACTTCGCCATGCCAATTCAAAATGGAGAAATGGAAGAAGAAGACTGGGACGACGAAGTGGCCAATTGTTTTGATCCAAATAGTATTATTTATTTTATTTATTTAATTTTTTATTATTATTATTATTTTTTTTTTTATAAAGAAAAGATTGTACTATTTTCCAGATATGCTGATGATAAAAACAACAAGACCTGAACTGAGTGATGACCTAGAGCACTGCTTGAGAGGCTGCCCCCAGCATATACTTTCAAGTAGTTATTTTTTTCTTCCTGCTCAAAATAGATTGAAAGAAGTGTTTTATAAACCTTTGCCCCAAAGGCAAGAGTATCCATCCATTTTAAATCATTTTCCTGTTGTTGATGGTCAGTTTGATGATGATTGATATTTTTATAGCGTTTAGAAATGTATTTCTAAATTTTTAAAATATCTTTTTATTTATCATTTTGCAATTGATTGAATTATTACAATAAATTGATTTGTTTAAATTAATATTGCATTTATGTAAATAGTAATATATCTTTATTTTATCTATCGTCTAGTCTAATTTTTTTCAGTATGGAAGATACATATAACCCAAAATTAACCCCAAATTTTTTTTTTTCAAAATTCAATTTTGATTTATATTATAAATTTCATTATTTTCAACAACTGGAAGTTTATATATTCAGTGCATGTAACAATACGCTGCTGCAAACAGTGTCAATTAATATATTTTGTATAATAAATTATTTTTCTGTACTTAACTCTTTTTCTTAACACGTGTTTTGTTTTTGTTAACAATCTGATTACTGGTTGATGATTTATGTAAATCTGCACACTGTATGTACATGCACTGAACATGTTGAGCCTATCATTTCTTCATCAGCTTTAGTAATTGACTCGGCCTGAAGAATCACCCACCCTGGGGGGGTCAGACCTCGGTCTTATCCGTCCAGCCGACAAGATTTGGCTCCAAGGGCTACCAACAGCAGGCCATTTCAGACCCCAATGCAATCAGTCCTAAAACCATTCATACTCTTATTCACTCTTAAATACACCGTTTTTAATTTACAACCATTCACCCAGGATAGTTGAGTGTTCGATATTCCTCAATCATCCTTTCCACCATTGGCCCTCTCACACTGCACATTCTTGCCAATAAATACATTCACTCTCAACAATAAACGACCCTGTTTCCTCCAAGAAACAGAACAGAGGACCCGCCATGCTCAAGCATAATTCTCATATTGGTAGCATTCTTTATATGTAGCCAAGTAATTGTCTGCATGCCAGGCACATAAACGAGCTTTTGTTTTACATTTAGCACCAAAACTTGTATAGAACTAAAGTTTTAGTCCTCTGAATTATCAATCTACTAATAAAAATGAGGGAAGATGATTTCGATCGGTTGCAGGCATTGAATGGTTGAATTGGCTAATTGAATCAATACAAAACCCTCAAAATATAATTTTTTTATTCCATTTTTAATTGAAGACAGATATGATTCAATCACATATCCCGATACAACCTCTCGAACAATCTTTCTTTTTTTTAATTATTGAAACATTGGTACTTTCTTTAAATACCACTACATTGCTTCTAAAATCTACAGTTAATACATTAATTAAAATTTCATTCTTTTCAACAACTGGAAGTTTATATGTTCAGTGCTTTGCATTATAACAATACGCTGCTGTAACCAGTGTCGTTTAATTGACACAAAAGCAGATAAGTTCTTCAAGCTAACACATACAGTGTATTATATATTAATAATATCATTAATTATTAAACATTCCACTTTTTTCAAAATTCATTTTTAATATTCTCATGGTTTTTGTTGCCCCTATTGTTGCTAAATGTTCAAAATACACTATTGTTTACATATTTACTTTAATCATTCAATGTGTGAATTGACAACATAGTGGTAATTTTTTTTTTATGAGAAAATTATAAAGCAAGTATATTTTTATATTTTATTGTTACTATTTTTTGTAATGTGGGCATCCTACAAATAGATATAATAAAATAGGATGTCCAACATTATTAGTCTATAAAATCAGTCAGTTTAGGAAGAGAGTTATTTTTACAAATTCGGAATATTAATTTTTTCTCTTATTTTCCCCCCATTTGAAGGTGTCAGAATACAATTTGCAATTTATCTCTCTATTGAAATTTGCAATAACACTGAAATTAATACACATAAAATCAAATTAAAATATCACAGCCAGAATTTACAAATTAATTGGTAACATTAGTTTTGTTTATTTATTTTTTTCCAGTAAATTGATAGGATTGGGATGTTAAAACAAATTTTAATACAAAATACAATAGAATAAAACAATCAATATGTCACATAGCATTAAGGAACACTGGCTGTTTTCCTTAAAATTGTACTTCAATAGTTCAATCAAATAAAAAAAAAAAAAGGTAATAAAACCTTTTATAATAAAAATACAATGGACGGTAAAGAGTGAATAAATGTAGTTATAAAATTACATATAACTACATAAAAAGATAATAATTTTACAATAATATTGTCGAAAATTTCGTTGTAGTATTTAAATAAAAAATAAATAAAAAGGTTGCTTTTATCAATAGCTTCGCCCAATTGTGCTCAATTTTCCACATATCATTGGTTAAAAAGGCACATTTTTTTATAATTTAACTATTCTAAAACCATGTGACATTTGTAAGCTTTTTTTCTGTTAATAATTAAGGTTGTTTTAATTCTAAACGTTTCGTTATTCACAGACTGGCAAAGATGTTAAACTCTATTAATAATGCAGATTGTCAGGTTTGAATAAATAGGTTTCTCTTTACTGTTAGAAGATATTGTACTAAAGATTATTTTTTACTATTGTTTTTCTCGTTTTAAACAAACCTACAAATTGCCATAAGCAGTCAAAATATATTTTAAAAACAGAATTGTATGAACCTAAAGCTTAATATAACTGAAAAAAGACTTATAAATAACTAAAAATTATAAACCATTAATAGTGCAGCCTAAATGGACTAACTTTTTTCATATTTAATAATCATCAATCTCGTAATTTCTTAATGGTCATAAAATATAGTTGTGCTCCCTACAACAAGGCTTTACAGGCACAAACTGCACAACAATTATATTCTTAAGTAATTGGCATGTGTTGCACTGCAAATGTATTTACAAATATATAATTTTCATTATGGATACAATTTTATGTCTGTGTATACTTTGTTTAACATCTAATATGTTAATTTTTGGTAGATAATTAGCAATAAATATGTTTTTTATCTTTTCATTTCATACATTTTAACTTTAAAAGATTTACTACATTTGATTTACAGTTTTCTAAATAAATAAACGTGTAAAGGGACTAAAGAAATTATTCAAAAACCTATTTGTAATTCTAAGACTTTTTTGAACAACTTATCACGTTCTACGCTAAAAATAAAACTTGTATCTATTAAATTTAATATTATGCAAGTAGCTAAGTTATAAAAATAACATTTCAATCTCAATCAATTCACAAAGAATAGATAAGGAAGATCAATCACACACAATTGATTACTTTGCTTCTAAATATTGTATAACGATTAAACTATCACAATCTACTTAATACTTGCATTGGACAAATGAAAATTCCACTGCGGATAAAACTAGTAAAACAATTATAATAACTTTTGTTTTTATTAATTTGGTCCACTGTTTATTTTATTATATTACAATGGGTGGAGGGTTGAGGAAAGGAGGTAAACACTTTTTATTTGCTTTTATGAAAATTCCTTTTCTTAAAAAAATTTGATTTATGAACAAATGATTCTATGGAATTTCATTTTCTTAATAATTGCTTTGAGATTGGTAATAACACTAATAGAATGCAAATTTATTATCAAAATTGTTTGTTTTTTTATCTTTTTTAATACTGCATCACTACTAATTACATGCAAAATAATCATATTTTAAGTTAATATTTTCAACTATATATTACATGTTTAAATTTTATTTTCAGGAGTCAATATAATTATTTTCATTTGATAATAGCTCTAATAATAATAAAATAATATAAATGCTCAATAACATGGACAAAAAAAAAGATTGAAGTATGAAAACAAAATTGTGCGTTTTACTAATGAGCTCAAAGGAATTTTCAAAATCAAATAATGAAAAATTTTAATGTGCTTTAAAAATGTTTAAAAACGATCTATACTACATTGAATGTTAATTTTGAATGAGATCAAACTTGGATATTAAAAACAATTGATATTGAAAAATAAATAAAAAAAATTTTATGTAATTTTATTTTACAGTTATGTACTATGGTTTGTTTTATGCCACTGTTAAAATAGTGTTTCTTTTAAATGAAATACACTATACCTACATACTTTGATTGTATAAATAATACTGAATACGTTGTACTGATGATATGGAAATAAAATAAATAAATATGCAATTAAATAATGAATCATAATAAATGATTAATGATGCAATTCTTTTAAAATTACTATTTATTATATCAGCTTAATTAATACTAATTTAAAAATAATAAAATTTGTGAATTTCATTTTCGTTTTTCTTTTCACATAAATGTATGTACATACTTTTAAAAAAAATAGTATTATACATTTTTATAATGATTTCTTTTTTTAAGTAATTTTTAAACTATTTTTAGAACATATCTGTTGAAAGTGGTATACTTTGACTTAATATGACTTAACATTGTTGATATTAATCACTGGAGTGTTAAAAAAAATTATAGTGTTTACCGCTTATGTCATCATAAGACTGCAGAATTTTAATGCAAGGGTCGACCACATTTCTTTTAATAAATTTAAACCGATTTAATAATTAGAAATAAATAATGTTGCAAAGAATTAAATTGTCAAAACAGAGAACTATGTAACTAATTTGAAACAATCAAAATATTTTAAAAAAATAAAGAAAGAAAGAAAAACCAAAATGCATGAAACTAAAACAAAGTAAAACTATTTATTCTGTTTTTCTTGGCATAAAAAATTGTAATTGATCCCATACGAAGTCAACATTTAATTTTTTGTAATATCAGATGTTAATTAAATTTAAGAAGAAAAACAACGAAGTTTGTGATTTGCAGGGAAATCAATGATTGTCATTATATGTAACAATGACTTATGCTAAGTTAATAATAACGTTCATCTTGATTTAACTACCTGGTTAAAACAGATTAAACGTAGGTTGTGTTTGGTCCTCTGAAGAGATGGTATCTGTCAGAGAAAGTGTGATGGGTTGTAGCATTTACCGTACAGTTTTTAGCCTCTCCAATTTCCATGTAGTGACTGTAGACTATAAGCCACAGGTAGAATCCAAAAACTGTTTAAACATTAACAAAAAAAAAATAGTGAACAGTTTAGGAAAGTATCATTAATCAATATATATTGATACCTATAACCACAGTAGCGGTCAAAAATATAACGAGTGCTCCATAACCCCTGACTAAGTACATGGAGACAAGCATTGCTGTACAGCATAAAATCAGCCCAACCATGGCCACACACATCCAAGGAAGTAATAGCTTCCTAACTCGCTAAAATACAAACATTCCTGTAACATTTTAACAAGTGATAACAAGAACATGGCTTACCAATATTGCACCACATAAAAGAAGAATGCATAATACAAGATGTACTGTGGCTAAAGCAACCCCTAAATACAGCCATACTATCACCACTACAACACAATTTATTAATTATACCAAATATATTTAGATCTGTTAAAATAAAATAGTACTTTAGTATAAGTACATACAAACAGCAAGGTTGTGTGCTTTGTGCAGAACAATTTCATTTTGTGAATGTATTTCAACAGGGCCATTTTCGTCTGAGAGAACGATGCCTTCCCTCTCTGCCGAATCTTCAATGTCTGCTTCAAGCATCGTGGCCATTTCGTGGGCATGAGCGCTACCGAGCAGGAGGAGAAAAAGGCAGAAGCCCGAAAGAAGCTGCAAGATATTACCGATCGTAAAAACATTGAAATCTGCATATTGATGGCAAATGTAAATTGATCACATGTAAGTGTTCACTGAATTCTACTCGTTACAAATCAATGTTGAGAAATTTACAATTGATAAACATATTAAATGTTTATGTCCAATATTAGTTATACTTACAAGGACAAATATTCCAATCAGCATTGTCCCCTGCCTCAGGCTGAAGAGGTAAAAACACCTACGGACGGGTACAGTCATTTTGACACCTAAAAAAAAACTATAATAAATTGTTTTTATTATTTTATATTTAATAAGTTTATTGTTTACAATAATAAATAATATAGTTATTTTTCAAAAGGGTTATAATTTATAGAGTATATCAATTTTTTTTAAAATCTTTAATACAATTTTTCTTGTTTTTTTTTTTGTTTTTTTTTTCTACAATTAAAGAGTAAAAACAACAACAACAAAAATGAAAGACATAATTACTAACCAAATTAAGGCAAAGGAAACAAAATAAAGCTGAAAGACAATTGAAACTACAATATTTAGGTATATATTTAATGAAAATAATGCTCTTTGAAAATATATAATAAGACTAGAGTGCAAGATTTAGGCGAACCAGTAAATGAAATAAATTGTAGTAAACTTTTAGGGGTGAGGAGAGAAGGACTATCAATGAGATTGTTTAATCATTTAAATACAAAAATAATATCAAAGTAATCCCTTCTTAGTGCCAGTTCAAAAAGTTTAATTTCAGAGCGGATTCCAGGGTAGGCAGAGTTCGGAGGAAGATTGAATTTGTAAGCATTTTTTTTTTTTTTAATTTGTTCTGTACAGATTGAAAAAAATTTTGATAATTTTGATAGTATGGGTTCCAAATAGGTGTAGCGTATTCTAGTATGGGTTGTACAAAAGCTTTATAAAGATGGACAAAACATAGAAGATTTTTAAATTCCTAGGTGTTCCAGATGATGAAGCCTAGCATCTTCATAGAGCTATTTTTTATTGAAGAAATATGTTCTTTAAACTTGAGCTTTTGATCAAAAAGTACACCAAGATCCTTTACGACCTCAACTCGCGTTAAAAGAGAATCATGGAGAGCGTAGTGATAAAGAAAAGGTTGTTTCTTATGAGAGAATGTAATTGTGTAGCATTTGAACACATTGAGAGCAAGTTTGTTATTAGAGCACCAGGTTAGCACATTATTGATAGAATTTTGTAATTGATAGCAATCAGATGGAAAAGTAATTTTGGAATAGATTTTCAGATCATCAGCAAATAATAAAAATTGAACAGAAGGGAGAGCAAGATGGATATCATTAATAAATATGAGAAACAAAACCAGACCGAGATGAGACCCTTGTGGGACTCCCAAGGAAGCTGCAAAGGGACACGATTTAAATGATTTTACTTTGACTATTCAAAAGCTTTAGAGAAATCAGTGTACGCTGAGTCTACTTGGTGACCAGAGTTTATTGCATTTAAGATATTATTTTGAAATTGAGCAGGTTAGTGACAATTACATACAATAATAAGGATAATTTAAATAATACAACAAAAAAGCCCTTTATTTTGCATTAAGATATTTCAAGTTTGCAAGAAAATCAATAAATTTAAACAAAAATTTTATTATTAGTGTTTTTTCTCTCTCTCTCTCTCTCTGAGGGTTCACTACAGCAGAGGTCACATCAGCTCTTGGGGTGTCAGTGTTTTTGAAAAAAGTCCTTTTTTTCCTCTATCCACAACCCCTCTATACATTAGGGAGACCCCATACCAGCGGACTGCACCAAAATAAAATCTGGGTGTGAAACATGAAAAGGGAGAGGGGAATGTTTGAGCTTATCGTCCTCCTCGTGCCTTGCCTGCCAAGGTGAGGATCAAGGAGTGTATGGGGATTTATTTTCCTTGAGTTTAATTTATCGTAAGGTCTCCTCTTGCTGGTTTCCTCTTTATATTTTTATTATTACTATTATTTTATTTATTTTTTTATGATTTTGACTAGAATGATCTCAATATTTGTAAAATTGAAGAGGGGGAAACCAGCCTGGACTAAACTTATGAACCTATTAAAGCGTACTATATCATTAATTAAATTAATATACATACATACTTAAATAAATACATACATACAAAAAAATTGTATGTTGGTTCGAATAAAGGGCTTCTGCATTTGAACCCGGGACCTTTACCTTAAGTGATGAGCACTGTGTCTATGCCTTAACCATTACAGCCACCGACACCCCTATTATTACTCTTACAGAATTTCTACTATTATTATTTTACTAATAATAAAAAGTTACTTCAAAAGTACGATGAAGTTTAAAATTGTAAATGTTGTGCACGAAATAGTAAATAAAGGTCTCAGAAAGTTAATAGTTGACTCTTTGTAAATATTAAATTGTTTAAATGTGTTTGGTTTGGTGGGTTCATTTAAACAATTTTGGTGTTTTCCCTGTTGGGAAATTATCTGCTGTTTCGATTTTGACTGTTTTGCTGCCCTTGTCACTTTGAGCATTCCTTCTGATTTTGATTTTACAGAATTTTCGTTCCAATTGTCATCTCTGACCTCTCTCTTGCTATCAAAATCAATTTTTTGGTTTTGTGAAAATTGAAAATTTAGTCATTTTTAATATTTACCCTAGCAGTTATTTGATCCAAATATGCTTCAATTTTATTTTAAATACTGTACAGTTTGCAAGATCTTTTATAGACATTAATCTTAGTTGTAAAAAAACAAGAAATAATTTATTGGAATAAAAAGTATTAAAAAAAAAATTACTGTGGCTTAAAGAATTAAGTTAAAACAAGCAAATTTGAATTTAAAAAAATATAAATAACCTGTTTGATCCCTCTTGAAATTAGTAATAGGTGTAATGGTCGAACAGATATGCCATAAATTGGCAAAATTGCAGTTTTCCTTTCTTGCCGATATTGAAAATGTCCTCCGAGCAAATTAGTGAGTATTCATTGAAAGACTATCGAAGGCGTATTACACATGGTGTCAAGGAGTGAGTGTGTCAGGAAGGGGGATCAGTGCCACCACCGGCTAATGCAACACACTCGGGCACACTCCCAGAAAAAGCACAAGGAGCAAACGCAAAGTACTAATCAATATCAAAATGGGTATGGACTGGGTCTACCCAATGGGAGGCAGCTACCCCACCCCATGAATGGACTACCACTCCAGGGAGAATTGCACATGCCCAAGATCGTTTGATTTAAAATGTTTTGGCAATATTTTCCTCTCACTCTTAAATCTATAGTTGCACATATAATAATAATTGGGTTAATGGCAGACAAAATTTCCATGTGGTTTTTTTTAAATTAATAAAGTAAAACTATTATTTATTAACATTTTCTTTCGATGTTTTGGGAATCTCACATCATAAGTAATCGATAATATTAAAATAATAATTTATTACATCCATATGGGGTTTTAAAAAATATGATAATCTTGCATTTGCTGTGAGGCCACATGGCCAAGATGGAAGAACTTCTATATGGATATAGTAAATTGTTCTAATGTATACACAATATTGCTGATGATGGGTGGAAATAGTATAAATTCTCGATCGCGACTTATGTTAGTCTCTGACTAATGGACTTTGTCAAATGTTAATGTTTTCACTTTATTAATAAAAAATTAAAAAAAGACAGATTTTGTCTGCTATTAACGAACAAATATAAATAAGATTATTTAGTCTTGACTAAAAGAACGTTCCATTCCACATTTGTCAAGTCTGGGATTTTTTTGAGCACAACGTAACTGTTTTTGTTTCACTTTATTTCCTGTCCTTCCACCAATATTTTCTAATTCTTCCAAGGCGTCATTTAATATAGCAAAGCTGTCTTAAGAGTGACACACAGTTTCCAGTTGTGCAATTGTTCTTGACAAAAATGTAATGTTGAATGCAATGAAAGCTACATTTTGCACGAGTTCATTTCCATTTCTTTTGACTTTTCTAGGATGTTTTCTTTATATTTTGCAATGACGTCCTTCATTTTTGAAAAAATTTCACTGTCGTTTACTGTGGCTTTTACCCGGGTCCCCCCCATTTCTGTTACAACAGGTGATAAATCTGGATGGTTATCCTTTAAAATTATCCTTACTCTACTTAACGCTTTCAGGAAATCCTTTTTTATATTTCACATCAAAAAATCCAATGAGAAAATCACTTTTCTAAAAAAATGTTTACATTTTGAAATCTAATTGTCTGAAACCTTGTATTTGCTCACTTCATTTTTTATTTTCAATTATATGGGCCAAAATATGAAATAAAATTGGTTTATTTGTTTCTAAATAAACCTCGATTTTTTTATATACATTTTTTTAGTGGGTTTGCAACAGTAGAGGTCATATCAACCCTCAGGGTGTCAGTGTTTTTGAAAAAAAAAAGTGGATTTGTTAGTATAGACCTTTACCTTTCAGTGATGAGCGCAGTGTCAATGCCTTAACTGTTGCGGCCACCGACGCCCCAATAATATTTTATTATTCATATTGAAAGGAATGAATGTTATAAACAGAAAATCACTTTCATACTTAATGTTTGATTTAATATTAAAATATTTAAAAAATTGATAGCTTTTTATTTATTTTTAAAATACTTTGTTGAAGTCTAAAAAATACACTAGACAGAATTATGTACGTAAAATTATTACTTCACATATACTTTTTTTAGTGACAGTGTATATGTTATAGAATATAATTAAAAGGAACTTTCTTTTGTACAATTATTAACAATATATGGCAAGATCCTTCTATGGTAGATCTCTAAATGCAGTCAAGCTAACATATGTACAGGCATGTTTTGGTTTTCTTCTTCAGCACTGAACTCTCTGCAAATTAAAAATTAACTTTTAGGCAAAATACACCAGATATATAGGCATAGAGGTTGTAGTCACTCAATACTTTTAATTATTGTAGGCTTAGAAGAGATCATATTCTACATAGCATACAGGTCTTGAAATAACTCCGTCAAAAAGTTCACACTCGCATTCTAGTTCATCAGTCTTCCTTGGTGCTGTGATAACCTTTGCCATCTGTGAGACAGTATCTCCCTCTTTACGAGCAACAAAGGCATAGCCTTCATTCTGAAATAACACATCCTTTATGAAGTTATACAAATTTGGGTCAAATATTTTGTGGTTGCTGATTTTAAAAACATATACTTTTAAAATAAGTAAGCAGCTATTAGAATCTTGTATAACTTACGGCATTTGCTATATTGATGCAGTTATCATTGGTGAGTATTGTTGCAGTCTTAACTGTTTCTCCGTTCTTTTTCAAAACTTTTCCCCAAGTAAAGCCTGTAATTCCATTTTAAAGCCATACAACTTTTTTGTTAAATTGTAAAAAAAGATATTAAGAACAATGAATTGTTTTACCTATTATTTCTTCTACAGGAACTTTGAATTTACTTAAATCCTCAACTGGAGTAATGACATGGTATTCCAAACCAAATGCATCAGCAAACACCATTCCATACAAAGACCCAATAAAATAAGTAATTGACTGTGGGATACAAGGCGTGCTATGGATTCCGATAATTATTTTCCTAGCTGTCGGTCTGAAATTCTGATGATCCATGACATCTTTATATACATAACCTCTGCTTGTTAAACCTTAAAAAAAAAATAATATTCAAGAAATAAGGTAGGGCGGGTAGTAGAATCTTGAGTTTTACCAAAATGATATTTTAAACTGTCGACAAAATTATTTTTCGTCTCGTTTAACTTTTCACTGTATTGAATTTTTACATTTGTTCCATAAAAATTGCCATTGGAAGTGTGGTAATGTGGATATTTTTCATCTGGGGCAAAACTTACCACAGAGAACCTTACATCGCTGAAAATTAACAAAGAAATAAAGATTTAACGACATCTTATTATTTAAACAATTTTATCTTTTTTAAGTTGGGACTAATTAAAAAAAATTCACTTACGTGCAACCTTGTGCATCAAAATATTTTTTAATTTCTGGAACCAGTTTGTGCAAGTTGCTCTCAGCTACTTCTTTATTGTCGGCTGAGGACTCAACAATAAACAAAACATCAGCTTGATTTTTATTTATCTTTACTTCTTCTGCTTCATCATATTTCAATTTTTGTTTATTGATGGTACAATATGCTAAAAATACACGTTTAAAACTTATTATATATTATTCCATTAAAAATTATATAAATTTAATAATAATTACTGCAAATTTCTGGAAGAGTTACAAGAGAGCCTCGATTTCTTGCAACTCTAACAAAACCCTTAGCAATTTCGCAAGCAGCATCTAGTTTGGTTTCATCATCTGATGCAGAATTTACCGCACTGTCACATGCTTCCTTAAAAGGTTTGGGAGGGGCCCAGATAGATGCGAAATATAACTCCTCAAAGACTTTGGTACACTGTGAGGTCGGCGGATGTTTGTAGGTAGCCGTAGGCACATCTGGGCAAGATCCAAGTTTCATAGCATTGATAAAAGTTAAGTCATCAGATGCAACCTGCATAATTATACATTTCAGATTACATTTATTATTGTGTTATAAAAATAAAATAAAATTAAATTATGCACCATGCTGCTGTCAAGTTTGGAATCGTCATAAGGTTCATAATTCATGTTTCCAAGAAGACCAACAGTTCTATCAAAGTAGAATCCATTGACGTTGACCTCACAGTAATTGAAATCTCGTGAACATATAATAAGTACGCCTGCCTTACTGAACATTCCATATGAATACGGACGAATCCAGGCAGAAAGTTGGCCAGCTCTAGTTGGATATTCAGATTTCTGTTTATTAACTGTTGCCTAAAAACATAACAAAAATTAATGAAATTTTTTTTCATGTAATGTTTTTACATAAACATCTACTAACAAGTCCTTGTTTGATGGTGATCGAATCAAAAGCGTCATGAAGTGTTAGGCCCTCTAATTTGCCAGACGAAATATGTGCAATAACTGAAAAATTCTTGTCTCTTCCATCTTCTACAAGCTTGTAGTTACAAAATCCCTTAAACTTGATGTGCCGCCCATCAAAGGTAACAACATCCGAACCATGAAGGATGACACCAATACCTGAAATTTTTGACCATTAATATTAAGTAATTAAAACACCAAATGGTACTGTAATTTATTTAAATGCTTACTATCAAATGGTGGAATATTTTGTAGTGGAATAACTGATGGTCGGTACATTGAGAGCAAATCATAAAGTGTAGGAAGATCTTCTGAACTTAACCATTCCATCAGGCTTACTCTTAAGCCTCCTTTTGACCCTTTTAATAGGTTTCCAAATGGAAGCCTGCTATAAAGGCTTTTATCTTTCAATTTCTCTCCAATGGGTATGTGCTGGTATACTTCTGCAACAACAGATGAGAAAGCCTTGGTAAACTGCTGAAGCAATTTCGCAGCAGCATCTTGCACATTGAATTTCTCTTGTTTTAAGATCTTTGTAATGTAGTCTGCAGTCAGGTCAACAAGTTTTTCACACTCGGTTGTTGGCATTAATCCTTTGATCTCATCTTTTATCTCGGCAAAAAATCCCCAAAACTCCTCAGGTATATTAAAATTGTAATCTTTTAGCTGAGGGAAATGTATAACATAATTTATTCATTTTAAAATAATTGTCAATAAATATTTGATAATACTTACTTCTTGCATCTTCTCATTGATAACTTCTACAAACGGAATATCTTTCAGCTGTTGGACAGTAATCTCTATGAAATTCTCGAGTTCTTCATGAATACTAAATATCACTTTACTAAATTGTTTACCAAATTCTTAAAAAAATGGATTATTTATGAATATAGAATATAAAATATTTATTATTCAAATACAATAGAAATATATTTATGTGATATTACCATGAACCAAGTCTGTTAAAACTTTGATGTATTCTTTGATATCGTTTTCATTCTTTTTCAACTCTTCAAAAATTTTGTCTACAATCTTCTTTGAAAATTTAACAGATTCTTCCATAAAGTCTAGTACGACAGTGGTTAGTCGTTCAGTTGACTCCAATAACTTTTTATAGAGTTCTTCGCAGAGTTTACCAATTTTCTCACTTAGCTGTATTGCACTGGATCCAACGGAATCGTAGAATTCGCCCAGTTTTTTTATCATTTCATTGATGTTTGCAAAAGCTTCTTTGTAATGCTCCTTTCTACAAAGTATAATTATAAGTTTTATTGACTAGATTTTTTAAATTTATCATAAACAAAACATCTTTAGGTATCAGGTGAATGATTATATAAGGAATCGAATGATTTTAATGCAGTTTATTTATTTAAAAACAGGAAAATGTATAAATTATAAACTTGAGAAAAAGGCTTACATAGTCCCAGACAATTCACGTATATATTCTTCTTCCAAAAATTCATCAATAAGTTCCTTCAACTCTTTCTTAACATGACTGTTAAATGTTGAAAAAGAAGGCATATTATCTTCTATACACTTTAAAGTATGTTGTGCCTCATTTGTATCTGTTTCAACCAGTTCTTTTACAAGCTTGGTTCCTTCATTTCTGGCCTCATACAGTGAGTCAGCAAGAGCAAACTGAAAATTTGCATTTTTGAAAAAACGCATTTTGTTTAAATAAAGAAGAATATGAACTTACAAATAATCGTTTAACATCATCCGTATTGTAGTTATAGGTTGACGTAAGGAAATTAGGCTCATCCAAAGCCACCTCAAAGTGTGCGCAGGATTTTTTGTCAAAGGAAACTTTAAATAATCCTTTCTTACCCATTTTAGCCGATACGTCAGCTTCAATTGTTTTTCCATCTAATACACTAAATATTTAGAATATTTACAAAAAATTTATAAAACTTGTCGCATACCGAAATGAAGGTTGTATTTTAGACTATTGGCATCAGTATTAATTTCAAGATTGTTTTTGTATTTTTTGTTGAGTAAAGTAGTGGTTCCAGCAACAGTAGTTGTTTTTTCTTTGTTACTTATTTTACCATCAACTTCAAAAACGGTGGAACCATCAATTTTTACATGGCTGTAAATTTTCTTACGATTTATCTCAATTTTAACTCCTGCTTCCCTCTTTGTGCCCTTTCCATCTGTACTACTGGCAGTCTCAGTCCAGAGAAATTGAGGGTCTTTAAAGTTAACAACTAATTTCTGCTCATAAGCGGCATTTATTTTACACGACTGTAAAGAAATTATAAATTAAAAATCTTGAAAACATAAATCGCACTTAAAATGTTTTACATACATCAAATTTCACATATGCACTCCTATGCTTGGTGTATCGACCATCTTTTAGACCATGATCAAACTTTAAGGTCAGCACTAGTTGACTATTAGGATTTTTGAATACATCTACGATTATTTTGCCTTTTAATTTCTCCAAGGTAGGTGAAACAGTTACCTCTCCTTTGATAACATAATCCTAAAATTGAATTAAAAAAATGAGGTATTTTCACATTATCAGAGGGATTACTTTAATAAATTACCCACCTTTCCAAGAGATTTATGTGATAACTTTGTCTCGCTTGAGTATGTGTTTGAATCCTTTCCTTTTGCAATTGATGCCGAAGAGAGAAAAGAGATTTTGTCATCCGTGAGCTTATTAAGATATAAAAATACTTCAACCTTCTTTGCATCTTTTGAAGAATCTAGTTTGCTTTCAAAACCAACGATTCTCTTAGGAGTATGCAACAACATAACTAAAAATAAAAACAATTTTATAGATAAGAACAATTACTGCTGTTACTGAAAAATTATTGAAAATATTGTAAGAAATAAAATAAATAAAAAGCAATTTTAGAAAAGATATTAGATTTGTTCCAACACACAATCATAAACCAGCTACCAACTAATCCATGATTTATGATTGTGAATGCCCGAAAACTGACTGATCATGGATTCTTAACTCTGTTAGTACGCTTTCTTCCAATCTAAGACTTCTACTGAAATTTGTCAGTTAAAAACTAAAATAAATCCGTCAATTGTCCTCCATCCTTCATTTATGGACAGTTTCAATTTGTTCTCATATATTATTTTCTTATCAAAATAACATAGACTACTTCTGGAACTACAGCATTTAAAGAAAGAAAAAAACATTTTTGTATATTACATTTTGCTCCATATAATAATTATTATCTCAAGACATAAAATAATTACGCATGTATAATTCCTTAAAAAATTTATTTTCTAGAATTTTTTTAGCACTTTTTATTTATGAAAATTTAAAAATGTATGTTATTTCAAATAAATCTGAAAATTAAAGGTTTATTTTCAATTTTATCAACTTGTTATATTCTCCCTTATTATACATTTTTATACTTGGATATTTGTTAATAAATAAATACATATTTTACATTCTATTTCTCATGTAAATCTGGTCCCTATTTAAGTAAGAATTTTGCAATTTCATAAGAGCAAAATAGGAAACATCTGCGCAGGTCTCTGACTGCCAGTCCTTAAACCAATTCCTCGGACTGTTTTGGCCGTCAAAAACCAGTCACAAACCTTGCTTGAAAAACGGACGAGGATGAACAGTGCTGTTGATATGAGAGAGCTTTTCTGCCGATCCTACCCATCGACACTGCCAATTTATTTTTTTATTGCACTTTTAGCATCAGATTGTGGTAAGTCCGGAGGTTGTGACTTCCTGGCCTTAGCCACCTTGTCTGCCTTTTTGTTACCATCAAGATCTATGTGTCCAGGTACCCAAGACAACAACCACTGTTTTGGCGAAACAATCCAGTTCATGGTCCAATAAGAGCACAATGATGCATACAGGTCAATGGAAGACCTGTTGTGGACAGTATTAACCATGCTGAAGGATTTGGTGGAAAAACCTCAAGAGCATGATAAACCACATACAATTCCGCATTGTAAAACTTCAGTGCAGCGTGATCTACTATGAAGTGGACGCACCCTAGCAATACACAGTGCACGATGCATACAGGTCAATGGAAGACCTGTTGTGGACAGTATTAACTATGCTAAAGTATTGGATGGAAAAACCTCAAGAGCATGGTAAACCACATACAATTCCGCATTGTAAAACTTCAGTGCAGCGTGATCTACTATGAAGTGGACGCACCCTAACAATACACAGTGCACGTCACATAGGCCTTAGACCTATCTATGAAGATGAAAACCAGCATACCCCATTCTACGTATTTCAGTATTTTGGTTATCCCCTTTTAAATATTTTGATGGCATTGTACTTGCTACTTACTAAGATTGAATATTGAAAAAAGTTTACCTGCTCCTTTGTTTTTTATTTCTGCTTCGTATTTAATGCTGCCTGTCTTTGACCATCTAAATTCTATCATGTGCTCTACAGGGAGGTAGGTGTCCAACAGCAGTTTTGAATGATAACTCAAAACAGTTGGGGATTCCAGATAAATAGATGGATCGAAGACAATGCGCAACTCTTTGGCAACCCTTTGATTTGATTTGCTTTCCAATTTGTACTCAATTAAAGATGAGGTGCATTCTGTTTCTTCATGGCAGTGTTCCAAATCGGCATAAAATTTTTTATCATTGTTAACATATTTTGAAGACCATTTGTTTTTACCGATGCTTAGAGTGAATTGAGTCTAAAATAAATACATGAATTAGGTTTAGAATTCAAATCTATTATTAAAATCAAATACTTCGAGATTTTCCAGTCTGTCATTGACATTTAGCTTAAAAGAAAGCGGGTAATTTTTTCCATCCTCTATCAAACTGCCACTTCCTTCAATCCCTAAATTGTCACCCTCTTGCTTAACATTATAATTTATGCTATAAAATATTTTAAACAATGTTTTATTGACATCAATTTACGAAAGGCGAACAGTTGACTTACACTCCGGAATAAGTAGTTCCATCTTTTTTCACTACAAATAAGATCTGTTTCTCATTGCCTCTCTCGTTTTCGTTATGAATATCCACATGAAAGTTTTTGAAAAACAACTCGTGAGCATCGACATTGCCCTTAAGATAAAAGGAATCAATAGACTGGAAATTAGCATCATAGTTTGCACCAATGCTTCCACCTCTATTGTATGCCCATTTCATTTTGGTTTCTCCTGACCAATGCCTTTCGCCCTTGAAAGAAAATGTTACAATAAAAGTAGATTTTAATGAATTCTATGTTTCTTTTCTTTAATCCATAGACATTGAAATCACTTTATTGAAGAACTTCAGTATATTTTTCTGTTTATTAAAATGAACGCATTTCAGGCTAATTCCAATAGCCCTTCTTGAGCTTCCTTACAGCAGCTTTTACATGCTTGAAAAAAATATTGGAGTATTTCAATAAAGTTACAATGTTTTAAAGCAAAACCTAGCAAAATTATGTTTAAAGCAAAACCTAGCAAAATTATGTTGCAGTACCTTGCTGTTGTGTTTGACATAAAATCTCCATTTGCCAGTTGTATGGTCAACATTTATGTCAATTAATGGGTGACCTGGTAATAATTCAACAACTGATGATGCTGCTACTGTCGTATCTTTGATTGTAATGGAAAAGCTACTATGAGCTCCATTTTTCTCACTCAAAAACTGTTAATGTATATTTAATTAAAATAAAATTTATTATACAAGTAAAAAAAGAAATTACTTACCTTATTCTTCAGAATTAAATCTACTTTGCCAAATTCAGGTAAGTGGCCATTGACATGAATTAGCCCTGCTTTGTTATCTTTGCTCTTTTCCATTTCAACACTGAAATCTGCAGATTTACCCTCTGTCCAAGAAAATGAACCTGATGCATCGAACTTCTCCACGTCATCACTGTATGGGAGCGTATGTTAATATATAAATATAAATATAGTTTAACCCTTAATGCCACTGGTGCAAATAACTTGCACACGGGATATTTCATAGCTGGTTTTGGTTCTGTGCTAGTCAGATGCCGCAACATTTCAAGGTCGTCATGGTGTGTTGTTCCTAGACTTCTGCTTCCCATTTTGTGTAAAATTATTTTCTTAAAAGTTAGACTGTGTGTTGTGGCACTTGACAGTTTAAAATAAGCATCTACTGTGGCTGAATTGTATATATTTTGGTGGATCGTGCACAGTTGATAAACCTTTGTCTTGTATAAGGGAAATTGCTGAATCTTGATCTTGCATATTCATCCCTATGCTTACTATTTTTCCTTCTTTTTAGGTAAATAATTATTTAATTCACAACTGTCCATTAACATTATTTAAATAAATTTAAACTTTTTATCAGTGAAAAATGCCTACACATAAGTTGGATTGAGTTGCTAAGTAAACCATATTTAAATAAAAGCACTTGTGGCATTAGGATTAATGTCTTTCAACTTTGGTGACTTACCATGTCCAATGTGCTTTGGCATTGAGCTTCCTGTGTGCTTCTGTTGTATGAAATTCTCCAAAAAATGTAGCCTCAGAATCAGAATGACTGAAGTCCCAGACGTGTTTTAAAAATTTATTTTCATTCCAGGCAAAATTATTGTTTAATTTGACCTGAAAATAAGAATGTATGTAAAATATACTGCACTACATACAAAAAAATTATGTTTCTAGCCGTGCCATGCATGCAAATAATAGCATTTTTTCATCTCCCAATGCCAATAAAAACAACTCTTCCCCTGTTTGTTTCTTCAACAATTTTTTTAAAATGATATTCAGTTCGACAAATAAAAGGTAAAATTTCCTTTTTTTAGACTTATAACGAAAAATTAGTTTTTCAGCAGTTCAACAACTTCCCTGCATCAGCAGGGCCTATAAAATAAAGGAAATTTTTAATCTATAAAAAGAAAAAGAAATACAACAATAAAGAAGGAAGAATAAAAAATAAAAAACTACAATAAACAATGAATTTTCGAAATATTTATACCTACAAAATTTTTACAGAAAGCCCTTTTTTAATTAGCTAAGAATCCTTTTTCAAAAACGTGAAAAATCACTGAACTAAATGTACCTACTTGGTTTTTAAAAATACTGCAAGGGAAAAAATAAAAAGCCATGTGTATAAACTATTCTCTTAGCATGCATAATAATGCTTAAAATTTGTAAATGCTATGTTACCGTGTTGCTTGTTTCACCCCAAACAAATGAGTTGTCCGTAGTCCACTTGAAACTTTTAACTTCATTATGTTGGGGAAGTTTGCCTGAGAATTCTCCACTGACACTGTCTTCAGTCACTTTACAATTTCCTTCCAAATGGGTGTCGTCTGCATGGTCGAGGGACCAGCTGAACAACAACGGCTGAGATTCATCTTCTTCTGGTACTTCGGCATTAAATATCACACTCAGATCTTTCCCTTTCATTAAGTTTCCTTTGACTGAACCCTAGGAATATATTCAAACATCAATTTCTAGTTTGAACTTAAAGATTCGTTTACAAGAAAATTACTTCAGTTTTGATGAGCCATTTGTTGTTTTCTTCGCGGATATCAAATTTACAGGAAGTGTCCAAATTCTCTTTTTTATTATTAATTAAATTAAAGTCTACAAGTCCTTTGTATACATCGTCTTCTTCATTGAACGGTTCGAGACCAACGGTTAAGGACATCTTCTCGAATGGATTAAATAAAAGTGCCTTGCCATCAGGGTGAGTGCAAGTTACTGTAGTTGTAAATTTGGTATTTATATTGTCGCCCTTTTCTTCATAATATCCTTCAACGTTGAAAGTGTATTCATCACCTTCGGGAAGAATGACCTAAAACATTGTATGATAAATTAAAAGTATTGTTGAAAAGTGAATGTTGATGAAAAATTGATTGCTTACAAATTATGTTGCACTTTATAAACATATAATATCAAATAATTATAAAAAGTATTAATATATTGTAAAACACTTTTTAAATAATTAAAAAAATGGCTAAAAACTACTAGAGATGGGAATGGATGGTAGTTTAAATTTATATGTAAAATATCGTTACATTTTATTAATACCCTTTCAGCAGCAGCAAAGGACAATTTATTAGGAATTGGGAAGCAACGCTTTTGAAACTATGTATATGTAAATATATAAGTGTGCACTACTTTCAATTCTCACATAATCTGTTCCAGTCTAAGGCATTTAATACCAAGTCAAATCTGAGATCTCTTAAAAGCAACATAGAAAAATTCTAAACAGGATTATGAAGGGAGGATCTGAACGATTTCTTATGCTACAGTTAATTGAGCTCTTCAGATTGATAAAAGAGAATAAAATAAACAATAAAAATGCATAAACAAAGATACAAAGAAAAAAATCTGGTTGTATAAATTCACAAATTGCCAGTACGATCAGTGCAATCTCCCTACCTCCTTTGTGCCCAGCCAGAGGTTTAGTTTGTGGTTAAAATGAGTGATCAAACAGAAATATTTAAGTAATTAAGTAGTCATTAAAATTAATGAATAATTATGTTATAAAATATTGGAATTCCCCTGTTTTTTCAATCTTCCTCTTAATTTCATGCACCCCTTTTCTTCATCCAAACTTGTAATCACTAACAAGTTAACCCTTTCTATGTAAAGAGTCCCATATTGCAGATGCCAGGGCACCACTGGGTTGCTTCCAGTGATGGATACTACTAGGAAGTGGAATTTTTGTCCATTGAGCACTAGCTTAATATACTGTTCCTAGTTCCTTAGTTTAGTGCAACTGACTCGATCCTCCTCCTAAGAAGTGCTAGGTCATTGTCAGAAGAGAGTTCTCTGTAAAGGTCCCATATTGCAGACGCCAAGGTACCATTGTGTTGCTTCCAGTGATGATGGATACTAGGAAGTGGATTTTTTGTCCATTGAGCACTAGTGCCTTCTAGCTTAATATACTGTCCTAGTTCCTTAGTTTAGTGCAACTAACTCAATCCTCTTCCTAAGAAGTGCTAGGTCATTGTCACAAGAGAGTTCTCTGTAAAGGTCCTATTATTGCAGATGCCAAGGTACCACTATGTTGCTTCCAGTGATGATGGACACTACTAGGAAACAGGGTTTTTGTCCATTGAGCACTAGAGACTTCTGGTTTAATATACTATCCTAGTTTCTTAGTTTAGTGCAATTGGCTCGATCCTTCTCCTAAGAAGAGCTAGGTCATTGACTGTCATTGCTACTATTCCTTTCCCTGGATTTTCTTTGTATCCCAGGTTGTCTCCATTGAGTGGTTATTCATTTTTAAAGAAGTGGGTGGCTGTTTCTTCCCCTCATTGCATAACCTAGAAATGGGGTCATCACTGAGTTGTGTCACACCCATTAACCACTAACAGTAGCAGTGAATTGGCCAGTCTTGGTAGGGGTTGTTTTAGCTTAAGTTTATTGCATCTAGTACTGCTTCTTTTTTTTAATCCATTTCGTGATGGAGGTTGGTATATTTGTTTTTGTTATACCATGAATAGGTTCAGGTCCTATACATGGTTTTACAGATCCTCCTCTAGCCAGTGTTTCTGTCTTTTCGGTTCTCAAAATTCCCATGTTCTGGTATCAAAGATATCATCAGGTTGTTTACTCAGGTTTTGTAGATGCAACGGACTAATTCTGATGTGATTTTTCTTTTACATGCTAATGCTTTAATAGCTGCTTGGCTTTCACATATGAGGATTTTTGTCAGTAACCTTTTCCAGATTTTCTAAGCATTGGTAACATTCTTCCAGTCGTGAATCACCTTTCTTGTCAGGCTTTAGTGATCTCACCCACCTAACAAGGAGAAAGCATCTAAATAAATTGAACCATCCTTAAAACTTCAGCTATGGATGTCGAAATGGAGACAGTGTGTTATCTTGGTATAGTGTTAATTATTAAAAATTATTATTCATTGATCTATTAAAACATAAATAAATACAGATTTTATTCATTTACTACTTTATTCATTTACTTACTGTAATTTTCCTAGTTATTGGAATATTTTCTGTAATATCTCCTTTATAATCCATATTTAATTTTGTTGTACGACTGCCATAAGTTAGTGATGATCTGGAGAAAAAAAAGTGTCAATTTAAGCTATAAGAAAATTATTTTAATAATGTACCTAAGCATAATGTCCGTCGTTGGTTCGAAGGAATACTCATTATTGTACTCAAGTTTAATTTTTTTTAAAGGATCTTTAGTGTCCCAACAGAAATCAATGCTGCCAGTGTCAAAATAATCGGTGAATTCCGCATTTCCTTCAGCCTACATATATAACATAACATTCAATTGTCTTTTATTTGGAAAGAAAAAATGTGATAGAAAATAATATGGTACTGTTTTTACCTTTTTGTCAATCCTTGGAAAATGGATATTCAATTTGCTTTTGGATTTCTGTTCTTGATCAATAATATTCGAATCAAGGTGACCATCAACCAAATCCAAAAGTTTGAATTGTAAATTCAATTTTTCCCCAGTATTGTAGATAAAATTAAGATTGACATACTCCTTGCTATCTGCAGAGGCTTTTAGAGAACTGGCTAAATGTTTTTCTTTAGATTTGAAAACTACTTCAATTCTAAAATATAATTATTTTTAAATTCAATCTGTTTTA
The DNA here is from genome assembly GCF_000648675.2 of Cimex lectularius. Taxonomy (NCBI): domain Eukaryota; kingdom Metazoa; phylum Arthropoda; class Insecta; order Hemiptera; family Cimicidae; genus Cimex; species Cimex lectularius. The sequence goes on along the minus strand of NW_019392677.1, from coordinate 3,004,134 downwards.
TTGGTTATAAAAATGCGCACTTACTCGAGTAATTTGGGCTCAGCGGGTAATTTGACTTCAGCATTTACATTTAAATCTACTACTCCTTTTTCAGTCTTACGTGTGACCAAAAAGTTCAATTCATACTTTCCACCAGGTTTGACCTCAAATGTGTTTGTGTATTTAGTTTGTTCAGGACTTAAAACATTTCTAACTGCATCAATTTTGATTGAATTGCCCATTGCTTCAGCCTGTAATTTTTTAATTTAATTTTTTTTAACGCCTGCAGAGGTAACAATAGTTTTTAACATTTCTCTAGCTGTACTTACTAATAGAATAACATTATATCCATGATGGTCAGTTACATAACTGCTCATTTTTAATTGACCAGAGTATTTATCAAATTTTCCCTTTATACTTGCAGTTAATGACTCAAGAGAACTTTTTTCAAGAGTCAATCCAAAAGCCTGATGAGCTTCAAGATTAAGTAATGGGTATGAAACTAGAAAATAAAAGGCAAGAAATGTTAATAATTGAGGAAAAAAACCTGAACAAATTAAACAATTAAAACAATTAAATTGTCTTAAGGCATCAACTAATTATTAACTTTTATTAAAGATACAAAAAAAAAAATACTCACTTTTGTTTTCCATTTTAAATTTCTTATCTTTTTCAACGTCCATAGAACTACTAATGGCAAGTTTGGTCATTTCATTGTTGGGATCTGATCCATGGGTAAGAAAAAACTTGGCATCATAATTACCCTTTGTCTTAAGGTTGCCTTGTCTTTTTAAATCGTATTTTAAATCAACTCCAAAGTCTTGGAACTGGGTTGGAGGAAGCACTGCCAACCAGAGTGATAAATTTTCATTTCCCTTTGGCCTCTTATAATAGCCTTTAACTTCAAGGTGCTCTTTGTCCCAGCTCAATTTATAATTGCCTTCAACAAGTTGGTATTGTTTTCCGTATTTACCATTTCCCTCTAATGTATATTTAGTCCGTGGAGTGTGAAGGCAAACGTTATTAACAGTGATTTTCTTTTCGCTTCCAGTATCTTCGACAAGGACAGTCCCGGTGACTTTGTATGCCTGTTTGGCCGGTTTGTGTCCACCTCTTCTTCCTACCATACTGGTCCTAAGCTCTGGTGCTTTATATTCAAATACTGGTACATATTTGACTACGTTACCGGATTTGGTTTTAGTGGCTCCAGCATTAATAAAATAATCGGTTTCATCTATGTTGAGTTTGGCAGACAGCATATTTTCAGAAGATGTAGATTTAATGCTTCCTAGAATATGTTAATATTATTTTCTATATTGATTATATATTTTTCTTTCAACATACCATCAAACAAAGCATTAGACCAAGGTGAATTAAATTTTGCTTTTAAGAATTTCTTTGCATGAAGAGAGCCCTCAATATCAATGGCCATTTTTCTAGAAAATTTAGTGCGAGGAGTGTCAAAAAGAGCTTCAAATCTACGAATACCACCTATAAACAAAAACAACATTTAAGAACATCATAAGCTAACATTTGACATTAAATTCTTACTTTCTCCTTTAGTGTACTTCACTCTAAAATGATAGTATTCTAATAAAGGTTCATCTTTGGTGACTAAGAACTTAAAGTTGATAGGTCCATATGCAGGACTGAGAGTTCTGTGTGTTTCCCATGGAGAACTAACACAGAAAACTAAGCCAACAAGCGGTACAAGTTGGTCAAAACAGCCTTCATATTTTTCTCTGTAAGAATGAAGAAAACTTTAAATTACATATGCTCATTTAGTAATCAAATGAAAATATGTAGAGTAATTAGATACAATGCGTTTTAACACAATCGTTCATTATGAATAAACTGTATCAATTGCTGTAGAAACACTGCTAAACCTACCTCCATTGGAAATTTAAACAAGAAGCAAGGAAAAGATCACTTAAGAGGCCAGAAACAATCAAATTGTATAGGAATTAAACACTAAGACACAACAATAATTAATAAAATCAGATAACCATTCTTAGAAACAGGGATTGACTATATGAACCTGGAAAGGCTATTTACAACATCCTAGTCTGAACAGACTACAAATGAGGATATTTCAGAAGGAAATAAGATAACGGTACTACATGACTAAAACAAATGAAGGAACTGCATCATTAAACTCATTGGGGAATTACACCATAATCTTTCAAGCTAAAATTCCTGCCATCAATGCTTGTGCCTTATAAAATCTTAAAAGATGGATACTAAAGCGTTGTACAGAAGCGAAACCCGGTTAATTTACTCGATAAATGATCAAAGTAAAGCTCTTGCTCATTATGTGTGTGGAGCATTTTACATTTATGAACTAGTGCAATATTTTAACATTTAAAACTGAGTTTCTAGCTTACAAGGAAGACATGATTTTATTATTTTTTAATATAATTTTGTTTGTTTTTTGTTGTAAAAAATTGTGGTATCTTAATTCATAATTGCGTTAGTTTCATTGTTTTATTTTTGCCAATATACTCTGAATATAATAACTTTTTTGTCAACTTCCAGTAGAAGTTACCATCATGCATGATGGTCTACAGTATGCTAATAAATTCTATAAATAGTGTAAAATCTTGTAAAATGTTGAAATATTAAATATTTATTATTATTATATTGAGAATTTTTCACCTTTTAGAGTTGTACTCCAAGTTGTCATAGACTTCATAATTGTTATACACTAACTGGAATTTAGTTTTGAAATTTAAAATTTCCTGTTTGTCTACTGGGAGTCCAAATTTGACATCAACTCCTGTTCCTTCAAGAAGACGGAATGAAACGTAGGACCCTGTCGATGTATGGGCAACCGAATGAAGCTGAACTCCCGATTCCACGTTGATCCCATCAATTGTCATACTTCCTACTAAATCAATGGCAGCACTGGAAATGAGGGTTATGAATTATAATACTATAAAATGATTAAAATTACCATAAATAAAAATAATATTATGAAAAAAACCTAGGAATCAACTGGAATCTAATGTCAGCATTTTCTGGGTGTCTGACAATGGCAGGTAAATCAATGTTACTGTCTACCATTAAATTCACACCAGCAGCTGCATTCATCCTCAAGACCATAGGAAGACCAAGTCCTGTTCCGTACTGCATTTCAAAGTTTCCCAGTGAAACATATTTCCTGTAGCTAGTCTGAAATATTTTGAATTTTTACCATTTATAATATGGACTATTTTACTTGGCAATAAATTTGATTTTAATTTTTGATTTAGATGATTTTAAATTCATCTTTAAGATTAAATATTTTCTATTTACTCTAAAGCATACTGTTCAAAGTGAAAAGCACCATTGGCTGTTTTGATTTGATTAAAAAAATTAACATAATAACTAATGAATATTACCTCTGTGTTTTTGGCTTTATCAACAATTTTTTCAATTCCACCAAATACTGAGTTGATTAAATTATCAGAATTCCACTTTTCATCAGCACTGTGGTATTTGGTCCAATGAATTTGTGAGCCACCCGTTTTCAAATTGAGATCAATGTCAACATCCATGTCATAGTTTAAGTTTGATTTTGGACTTCTCTTTGGCCTAAACGATCTTTCTGCCTTTTCCACAATTTTTTCTAAATAGTTGCTTGTAATAATTTTACTTTCTTCAACAACTTCATCCGAGCTTTTTGTATTAAAGAACCCCTTTGGACCAAAAGCTCTTTCAAGGGCTTTTTCAACATTTTCAAAACGTGCATCAATTTCAAGCCAGTTAAAGGACTGGCCAAAAAGTTGTGATGTCAAGTTTAAAGATAGTGTTCTCGGAATGAATGAATGTTGGGAATAAATAATATTAGTCTCGGCAATGTCTCCCATATTAAACAGATCAGACATGTAACTGAATTCATAGTTTTGAGAAAATTTTCTAAAATCAAATGGGTAGGTTTTTTCTTCCATGATATTGCCAAGGTGATGCTTAAGAGCAGCTTTGTCTGGATTTGTGGATGCTCTGACATTTCTCAAATGCGAGACAACAAATGCTCCGACTAAAAAGAAATGCAACATTACATTTTTTTGTTAAATTCCAATTTACACACATGCATACTACCTTGAAGGGATTTGCGATTTTTCAATACTTCTCTAACCCAAGTTGCTACTTTGCCGCAAGGACATTCAGCAAGGACAAGGTAGGCTTTTATTCTCAACTCAGAATCCTGATTATTATCAATAAATAATTTCCCCACTGGTTCTTTTACCTAAGTCAAATAAATTTAGTAAACCTTTAATCAAATGAAGATGGCACAACGTGCATTGATGATTTACTTCTGCTTTGTGGGCATCAGTTTTAAGTGTATCCAAAGCTGCTGCTCTAAGTCTATTACTGTGTGCGTTATTTGTTGCACACTCTATCAAGGCACTTGTGACACGATCAGTCAAATAATGTACGTTGCTTAATCCTTTCATGCTCGCAATAACCTATTATACCAAGATTTTTTTAAGTACAGAAAAAAAATTTAGTGTAATTGTAATTGTTATTTCTTATTACTTTATCTTCAACTTCCTTGATCGTGGTTTTACAACCTTTCTGCAATAGTGAGTGTCCAATTTTATTCTCAACATTTTCAATAGTACGATCTGATTTACAAGAATGGTGTTTACAGTACTTTCCAGCAAGCATACCGACTCCAAGGTATGCAGAAATTGGACTGCTTTCTTTGATCAATCCCTGGAAATATATTTATGAGTGTAGAATTGTGTACAAAGTGTTAGAATATTGAAAATAAAATTTGTTACTAACACTAAGTTTTTGGAGAGCGTCTGGATGTACACTTTTGGCAAAGCCAACTTTTGAAAACCATATTTTAGATTCATTCTCATTAATATCACCTTTGCTCATTAATTCACCAGTGTAATAAACGCAAGGAGCTGAATTACAACTAAACAGGGCATCAAAAAATATTGACCTAAAAAAAGTACACATATCCATTAGTCATAAGTTTGATATTTACTTATCACATTACATACTTCTTTTTTTCATTTGTGTTGCAAAAATCATGTACTTTTCCTATTTGTTCAGCACTCGCTTTGTTAAGTTTTCTCAATAAATTATTAAATGTTGAAGCGCTAGTCTGTGTGATTTTATCACTCTTGGATAATTGGTTAATATCTTTATTTAACTCGTCTGCTTTTGTTGGGTATTCGCTTTCATGTCCGCCTTCGTAAATTAATGTCTTTCCAATATGGGCAGAACTCTGCGGGACATTGCCAGCCTTTGGAGCACCGGTCAGAACCAATTCAGACTTTATAATTGTTTTCGCAGGTGCTTCTGAAGTTGAGGAAGGATTGTAAACATAGACTTCTTCCGACTTGGCTTGTGTAAGCACGCCCCCTGATAAGCTTTGCACAGTCTTGAGATGGCCAGTTAACACATTTGAAGATTGGATATCCTGCATAATTATTTACATTACAATGAATATCAATTTTTTTTAAAGATAATGTTACAAATTAAGGAAAATAATAATTACAGAATCACTAAAATATCTGTTAGCAGACATTTGACCGACATATGTTTCTCTAAAGGCACACAGATTTAGGTCTTTGGTTTTCTTAACTGTCAATGTATTTCCTACATTGGAAAAGTCAAAAACCGTTGGACAGGAGCCATAAACATCATTCTAAAACATACAACAGATTCTTGTAAAGAGAGATAAATTTATATTCAAACTTTATGGTACATAGACTATTGATATGTATATAATATATCTTGATTTATTGATACTTATAATATTTGTACGTATATAAGAACATACCTCAGTCAGTACGGTAGAGCCGGACTCTTTGACAACAGAAGACTGCAAAAGTGAGAGAATTGCTCTTTTAATATTAAGGGTATATGTTTTTTCATCTTCCTCAACACATAAATCGTCAATTTTCCCATTTTGCAAGCCAAATTTCAAATTCCTACTCATGTCGAGATTGAAACTCTAAAAAAATAAAAATATTTATCAGTGAACATTGATTAATTTTATTATATGATGTATTTCTTACTTTAGCTGTGCTATTTCCAAATTTTGTAGAGGTAATTTTCACGTTGTTCACTTTCAATGAGTGGTCACATTTGTCTCCAACTGTTATGGAGACTTGGGCTTCTATTAGCATACCACCAACTCTGTCTTTAACACCAGCAATTGCATGTTCCGAATTCCCTTTGAATGAATACTGATAAACCTTTCCAGGTTCCAAGTGGTAAAGAGGATTTGTTCCTGAAAAAAAAAAAAATTTAGGATAATACATTTTATGTTATAATAAAGTTGAAAATATTATAACTTACTTCCAAGGCATCCTATTTTACATTCTCTTGCATCTGTAACAAAAAACAATCATTGGGATAAATATTTAAATTTGTAATAACCATGAACGTTATTATAGAAAACAATACACATACATATCTACAGTTTTCAACATAGTTTCATCTATAAAAATTAATTGATGAACCAGATCTAATATTTTTAACAAACAAAAAATCCAAATGCTTTCCATTCATTTTACTCTTAAATACATTTTACTTATTTTACTTAAATATTTTCTCTACATTCATTTTTTTATAAAATGTGCAAAATTGTTCAATTTTTTTATGGTTGTTTTCAGCATAATTACAGCAATGGAAGCCAGCATAATTACAGGAATGGAATTTTAAGTATTTTTCATTGCTTATTTTATTACACAACGAACCAGACTGACAATTATTAGTTTGAAAACATTGTACAGCAAGCTGTTAATAAATGTAAATCGGATTCATTGCCACACTGACAAAAACGAAAGATTTGTACGGTAAAGAATTATGGGCAGTTTTTAAAAAAAATTTTAGATATGGTCGTATCACACCCGATCACAAATCAAGATGGTGTATCTCCCTGTTCTGTACTTTCCATTCTTACAGTATACATACTGGAGAGTCCTAATTTAATAATTGTACCCGATTGCAAGGTTCACTAGAAATAACCAGGCCAAATCTGTGGCAGGTTAGGAAAGATGTCAGGTCCCTCTCCATGGAGAATGGGTCAAAAAGGGAAATGGCCATATAGACAAGACTATGCATAGGACATACAAGAATAATGCAAGAGCACCTGGTCAGAAAGCGACATGTACACATTATGCAAGAATAGGATTACAGTGGAGCATCTTTTCAATTGTAGAAGGCTTGATATATATAAGCAATATTTTGGTATACTTCAGACCTTTGCATAATCTTGGCACAGCAGCAGACACAGATTGCTGTTCCAGTACTTCAAGGCTGTAGGGATTTTTAAATATATATAGTGTTTATGTGTGTTTGTTAATTCATTGGAATGAACATATATATTAGCATGAAAGGAAGAGATTATTCAACCCCACCTTGAGTAATATCAAGTACTCTGGGGAGTGTGTGATATCTGGAGAGTAAAATTATGGGAGAGAATCAAGTTGGTCAACCCTGCCGTGAGGAATATCAATTGAATCTGTTCTTATGAAATGCAAAATCAAGATTGTCAAAAGACTATGAGCAGGAATTAGAGGCATTAACACATAATTAATTAAAACAATTACTAAAATAGACTAGCTTAGAACACAAACACACTAAAAATATAAAGAAAAAGTCCATAAATAATTGTTATCCATATAATTTTATAATTAATTTATACTTGTCTTAACTTTTCAAAAGCTATGGAATACAATTTTATATTAGATTTGTAGTTTTATGAATATGTTAATAAAAATTATAAATAGGTCAATTTATTATGCTTTGAAATTGTGTGATTTATGTAAATATGAATCTTAGGAGATTCTTGTCTTTTTTTAATCTAAAATCAGAGCCTTAAAATAGTCATTATTTTCTTCCATAGAAACGAAACACTAGGAATAATTTCAAGTTGAAAAGTGTAATAATAGTACTAAATCATATGTTATTGTAATTTTCTTGCTCGTTGAATGGTTTATAAAACAAGAATTGGTGAAATAGTTCTAACCGATTCTAATCTATTGTATCCTGTAATTAACCAATCTGTTAGTCTAGGAGGGAATGGAACACCCTTGAGACATTACAATGAACTGGTTTGATACTAAACTTTAAACAGTTAAACAATAATACATAAAATATTTCACGTAATCAATGCAAATGTTCTCAATTTTCTTTCCTATGAAGAGAGTATAAACATCTATCTACCTAACTTATGTTTCTTGCTATAGTTAAACAATTTTTTTAAATTATACTAACTTAAGCATATGTAACTATAACTCTACACTTATAAATATTTTCTAATTGACAATTTTGTTGAAAATGAATAGATATATTAGATTCTTCTAAAATAAAAGATAGGATTCTGGTTATACCTGTTTAAAAAAATGTACGATGTGCGCTTTGTTTGGCCAACAGATTTAAAAGAGCAAGGACAAAATTGATCTGTTATCAAAACTTTTGTTTACAAAAATTAATAACTATAAAACTGCCAAATTTATGATTGTGATCAACAAAACAAAACTAATTTTGTTGTTCATTAACAAATGTATATGGTAATTTTATGAGATTTGGACAACCGACATTTGCATAAATTACAAATCAATTTAATTGGCTTACAAATCAACTTATAAACTCTGAAATAGTATATTTATATAGAAAGTAATTCTAGAGTTACTGTGTGTGGTGGATTTGCACTTGTTTTAAAAATTAAAAATATATAAACTTAATATTTTAAGGGGTTTCATTTTATTATGTTGTAATATAAACATTATTTTATTTCAAAATGGTTCCCACTCAATAAACTACTGAATGTTTCGAGTTTAGCAGACATTTTTATGATATTTGGTACATAAATATATGAATATTTCAATATCTTGTAATATGTTTACTAAACAACTACACCTGAAATTCTAAAATGCCGAATATTCTAAACATTCTAAATAATAATTATTCAATTCAACCAAAATCAATTATTGAAAACTATAATAAAAACTTAATTAAAGTCTTATCTTTAGTCACTAGAGACTTTTTTCTTTTGGGGTTCGCAGCAGCAGAGGGTATATCAACCTCTGAAGTACCTGTGATTTTGAAAAAAGCATATTTTTATGTTTGGTTCAAAGTCAAGGTCACTAGATTCAAACTCTGGACCCTTTGTCTAATGATGTGTGATGGACACTGTCAACGCTACCGACACCCCAATCTTGCTATATATCAATAATAAATTGTTGTACATTGTTACTGGTTTATTTATTAACCTCCAACCCATTAAATCTTAACAATTTCATACACTATTTTGATATTGGTTAAAAATGTAGTAAGCTGCCTAGAAGTTGATCATGCGGAACCTCTTCACTGGAAGCAAACCTTATGAGTTGTGACACTTATGACTAGAGCCTGAATTTATTTATACACAATAAAATAATCAAATATGCCACATGATGTACACTAATAAAACCTCAAATATGCAATATTCTATTCACTATAAAACTCATAACTATGTCATATAATTTGCACAAGAAATAGTAAAAAAGTAACATGAATGTCAGAGATATCACCTAATAATAATTAAATTATTTTCTCAACCTAGACATATATTTTCTTTTTGATCATATTAATTTTGAAAGGAAATAGGACAGAAAAACTATCACACAACAAAATCATACACTCAACGACAAAAACCAGACACACTCGTATTTTGTTGTTTATCCCAAATTGTATGTATGTATTTTTATCATTATATTAATTGCAATATACTTAGTTTAATGCAAATTAAACGAGATCGGGGTACTACAATGGCCACCAAATGGCTAGGGCGCCCGACTTGTATTTGTCAAGCTAGTGGTTCTGGGTTCGAATCCGAGTGTAGCCTATGGCTTTTTAATCGAGAATAATAAGAAAGAAATATTTATTGTAAATTGTTTTGACCCACGACCCACAACAGATAGTCGGATTTAAGCACTTCTGGATGGCTTTGAATTACTTTACTTTCTACTTTTAAACTAGATCAGAAATTCATGAATTCTAATTTTTTTTAAAATAATGATTATTTGGAAATCGGATGCAATCTGGTGTGATGTAGGTTTATAAAAACATTTTCTTTGTTGTGTCAACGTTTCGATCTTTATTGAGATCATCTTCAGGGCTCAGGGCAAAAAAAAATTATTCAAACACTAGAAAATTATTTGGTGACAGATTAAATTTTATTCTATCACTAAGATTTTCTGGGATTTGATGAATGTCTTCGAGACTATCATAATTAAAACTAAGAATTACTGATCTTATTTAATTTGGTTTACATTAAAATAAAGATGTTGTAATTAATATAACGGTAAAAATACACTTTTGCAATAAACAACAAAACACAAGCGTCCGTTTTTTCTTCTTCAAAAATTCAATTTTTTTTCAAAGTTAGGAACTGTAAAACTTCAGCGTCTGTTTTACTGCGCTGTTTTTTCAGCCAATATCTTATGTGAAAGTTTAAATTTTCCCACTTTATCTCTTTTTATCGAGGTCTGGCATGTTTTTATTTATTTATTTTTTTTTAATAGATAACAAAACAACGATAACCCGAAATAGATTTAAATCATATGAATTATCAAAGAGGGGAAATTATAAATGGTTCAAAGATAACAAATTTATTTTGGTGGTTTTCCACGCGAAAAAGTTCAAAAATTGATTCGAATTCATTATTTGTTGCAATTTCTACAAAGTTCTAAACAGTTCCTATACAATTAATTAAGGTTTTTAGTTGAGATGAAAAAAGTTAATGGCACGAGAGGGATTCGAACCCACGACCTTCGGCTAGATACGCCGCACCTCTACCACCTGAGCTATAATTGGTCAAGCGGACCACGAAATTAGTGAATAGTTCCTATAGTTCTAGAAGAAAAATGGAAAAGCGGCATGATCAGAGGTGACATTTCAAAAGAAGTCAGGTCATAAATGGCGACTGGACCAAAAGCCCTTTCGTATGTAAACACAATAGTTTATTCTTTTTCGTTTTTGTTATATTTGTTTTTATTACCAGTCGATTTTTTTTAAAACTGGTTAAAGTACAAAAGACGGTTTTTAATCTACACAAAATTTACATAAAAAGCGCTCACGATGAATTATAAACAATTTTACATTATTTCAACAATTTTATATTTTATATATGGTGAGATTAGTGAACGTTAATCGATAATTATTATTTTATATTATTTTCAATAATACTTTCAATTTAGTTTTTATCACTTTCAACTCACCTTTTCTTTACTTTTATTATTCACGAAATTCCCATTTTTTATGAAGAGAAGTTCGAACAAAAATCTCTCGAACTTCTGTCGTTCAAATCCCTTAAACTTTAAAAAGCTTTTTGAGTAATATTTTTAGGCATTACTAAAAATTATTTGCCTTGCAACAATTAATTAATTATAATACGAACACGGTCTAAAGCAATAGTTAATTATTGAGAAAAAATTGAAATATATTGAATTATTATTTTGTTCCGCCGATCATTGCATTTTGAGATGTTGGATGGTTTTTTTTATTCTTTATTTGTAATATCGAATTAAAAACCAAATAATTTTACGGATTTTTTTGGTAAATTTAAACGCTTTATGTTTAGGTATTTAATAAAATATTAACTTAATAAATTCCTTAAATAAAAGAACCTCTCCTGGAACTAAAAGCGTTTGAATGTACCTAAACAATCCATGATGAGGTTTCATCGCAAAGGAGTAAACACGCTAAAAGAAATACAGGATAATTTAATTTTATTCAACCAATGTCACTCGTGAACACATGAGCTAATAATGTTTATTACTTTATACATCATGGTCTGCCAATACCTGAGAACCTCGGGTTTTGCCAGTCCGGGGTCAGATCCATGTCTTTCATCTAGTCACCTAAGTCAGCTCAACAGATGTCAACAGCTGGGTCAATTCAGCACCAAACGCAATTATTCCCTAAATCCAAACCCACCCGGACTTCTTAAAACATTTTTTCCTATTTGCATACCGACATATACACCATTCGCTAAGTTAAGACGGTGGAGTACTCGATATTCCACATCCTTTAAACTTTAATCTTAATATGTCCTTATATTAGGATCGACGGGTAATTCCGCCATTGGCCCTCTCACATTCTCGCTAATAAATGCATTCACTATCAACACAAAACATAACTAATCTAATTGAGGGTCGATGGGATAATTTGGAAGGGGGGTTCAATCAGTTTGTTGAGAATTTAAAAAATTGCCTTGTGCATTGCCAAAAATTTAGTTACAAAAAATATTTGTACAGAAATTAATTCTGTGACAAAATACCGCATAATATGTATAGCATGTGTGGTGATTAGTGACCGTTAATCGATATTTATTTAGAAATCGTAAGATGCGGTCTAGTGTGATGTAGGTTTTAGAAAAACATTTTCTTTATCGTGCCAACGTTTCGATCTTTATAGAGATCATCTTCAGGGCCTGGGATTTACAAACATTGTTTACATATTACAAGTACATTTTGGATGTGGAAAAGGGAATTTATACAATGCAAAATATATTTTATATATTCAATCTCTCAATAAAGATCGAAACATTGGCACGATAAGGAAAATGTTTTTCTGAAACCTACATCACACCAGACCGCATCTCACGATTTCTAAATAAATATGTATAGCATTGATTTATTATTGCATTCCATATAAGAGCAGCTGAACATTTTTATTGAAATAATTAAAAAAAAATCTTATTTGTCAGATTGGCATAGTGCTATTTTCAAATGCATATAACTGAATAACTTGATTTTAAATGGATATTATGTCAGAATTTGGCTAGACAATAGACAATAAAATTGTCACTATGTTCAAATTATGGGAGTAAATGATGATGGATTTTTTTTTCTCGTAAAACATTAATTTACATTCGATACATCTACCAACCTATAATGTAAACAGCTAGGATGATGAAGATTGCCAGTCGTAGCAGCTCCCGATACGTAGCCATTTTGAAACGGCAACGATACCATGAGACACAGAGCATGCCCCGGGCCATCGAGGCTGTTATATAGAGTCCTAATCCCCTCCCATGAATAGGAAGTAGGGGTGGCTAGAATGTTCTCTTCTAATTCTACGAGGGTTTCGTTCAAAGTTTATGAGAGAAATTGACATACGCAGCCACCAATGGACTGACAATCCGTCAATTTTTGATCTTACTTTAAAGCAGTTTGAAAGAGAGAACGTCGTATTTTGATTCGTCGGATCAAGGAGTTAGATTTCTATCTTGATATTTATCAAGACGTAACTTTTAAAGAAGGATCACACGCACTGCCTATAACTTTTATATAAGCGATGAGTTATTTAATAATAATAATATGTAATAATGCCAGATGAGACCCAATACTCAGTAAAAAATAGCCTGAACAACTGGTTTGCCCAAAAAATGAACTCCAAATTTTTTATCGTAAATCATTGCATATATAAAACATTATTTTTGTAAATTTTAATCTATTATTTAAAGGCTTTTAAATAATAAAAAATAAATTATTCAATTTAAAGGTTATTGCTGTCAAAACAAATTTGCATGCGCTAATCAAGATGCAAAAAAGTTTCCGAACACTTATTTTCCAAAATTCACTATCTTCAGTCTTATTCTTTGTTTTGTTTGTGTATATTATCTTAATAGGGATCATATTTTGTCTAGTTAGTGCGATTTTACCCTTCAATGTAGAAATACTGCGGTCCACAATGGAAGTAATTGTCAGATTGTATAATGAAGGAAAATCATTTCGTGAAATAGGACTTAATGAGTAACTACTTAATAAGCAACTCTCGATAATTAAATCTTCTTCCGGTATAAGGAGCTTGATAATGCTGAAAACAGGCTGGACAGAAAAACCAAACACCATCCAAAGAACTAAGAAAGAACTGGTCAAGTGCCCCCAAATTTTCAGGTATTCTGTATTACGATTGTAATATGTCAATTACACCCTGAACAGTACGAAATACCAAATTATTGATAATATCGATCAATAGTTGTAATTATACTGACGGATCGAGGTTGTAGACAGGGTTTGGGATGTTTCTTAATCTAAAGACTGCCAAGTTTTTCATTTTATTTGAAGCCATCTTCAGATTTTTTTGCTTCTGGTCCGTGTTGTTTTTCAATGTTGTTGAAAAAGGTCATGATTGAACCTCGGTTGAGTTATAAATTATTGATAGATCAACCAGCAGTTGTAATTATACTAATGTAATGATTGAGGTGGTCATGATTGGGGTTGTTAATCCGAAGACAGTTCTTCCAAGCTTTCGACTTTAATTGAAGTCATACTTTGAGGATGCATTTTGGGAGAGTGTTATTTTTACCGATGATAGCAAGTTTAATGTCAGGTCCGAAGGAAGAAAAAAAGTGTGGCGAAAGCCAGGGGTAGACTTGAAAAAGGACATACAAAGGTTAAACATATTTCCGATGAGGTGCTTGTTGGACCAACACTAAACTGCTCAAAAATGAATAGGGAAATTTGTAATATATTCTTCTTCTATTAATTTTAATTAAATTAACTGATATATTCTTGTTAGTTGGATAAAACAATATAGAAAATACAAACAAATGTTAATCCTCATTTTTAATAACGGATTTACTTAAGAATAGTAAACATGAAGATTACGCAGTCTGTAAACAAACACCTTTTCTCGTCTTTTCTCCATTTTAATCCAGTTTTATTCTCTTTAATCATGGAAAGACATCATCTTGAACCAGAAGTTGATGAGGTGACAATTGAGACCCCCATGGTCACCGGCAAGTGGATATCGCACAAGCAATTGGCGTCCTCAGAGCATGGTCTCCCGGGCTTTGGGAAGTGCCAATAGGAGGCCTGTTAGTGTATCTCGGCGCATGACGACACTAAGGAAGGTCAGAAATACTGTCATTGCTGCACGACGTAACCCTTTCCATAGTGCCCGCCAGATCCTGAATGATGTACAAGAGGTTTTGGCAAGGCAATCAGCACAAACGATTCGTAATTTACGCCTCACATCCCCTTTGAGACGACCTGCACCAATAGCCAACAGCAACTCAGAAGAATATGGTGCAGCGAGCCTAGAAGATTGCATAAATTGGAATGCTGTTCTGCCTTCTGATGAGTCGCGTTTCTATCTGTATAGTGCAGGCGCCGAAGAGTCTACTGAGAACTGGGGTGCGTCCAATGGCCCGTTCATGCTGCCTTCAGTGCAGTTTGAAGGAGGCGGAATGGTCTGGGCTGGGATTTACACTGGTGGACGAACTCGACTCCATATTGTTGAAGGCAACCTCACCGTAGTCCGTTGTGTCCAAAAAATTAACGAGAAATACAAGCCTCAAACCAGGGATCTCGTTGGCACGAATTTTCGATTTCTGGATGACAATGTCAGACCCCACAGAGGCAGAATTGAACCTGGAAATTTCCCTGCCCCTTTCCCCATTGTCTCCAGACCTCAATCTCATTGAGCACATATGGGATGCGTTACAGATAAGGCTTTTCGATCACCATCCGCAGCCAGTTGATCTGCAACAACTGCGTTGCAACGTCTATGTAGTGAAATTCTTTATGAAATTAATGACAACTTTATTAACAGTATACCTGACAGGTGTAGAGAGATTTTAGCTAACAGAGGACATTAAATACGGTATTAATTTGTTTAAAAAAATTTGTTGTCCAATAAACAAAAATATGAAATTAAAACGTTTTATTTTGTTATTTTCCAAAATTCATCAATTTCTTTTACTTTCCAGCAAGACAACAACCCCAAACAATCAAGGAAAACTCAAGATTGGCTACTACATAATGCACCTAGACACCACCCCAATCGCCTGATTAACCCTATTGAGTTCTTGTGGGATCGTTTGGTAAGCCAGCTTGAAAACATGGAAAATTAAAAACAAAAACCAACTAAAAGAAAAAATTTTGCAGGATCCCCGGTCGTGACAAAAAACTAGTTATATCAATGAGAAACAGTTTATTAGCGGTAATAAAAAGTAAGGATGGACCTTGAGATTAATGAGATAAAATTTAGATAAGTGTTAGTAAATAAACAAATAAAAAGTAATGTGCTCTGTCTATTTTTTGCTTGAAACGTATAACTCTCTCTCTCTCTCTCTCTCTCTCTCTCTATATATATATATATATATATATATATATATATATAAAAGTTGTTTGCAGTTTATAGTTGCAAGACATTGTTTTGTTAATAAATTGAGCCCATTATTATTAATTTAAGATTCAGAAAAATATGTTTCACAATAAAGCTATTATGTATTACAATTTATCTTGCTCTTACAAATGGATTACATCGCGCTGGTAATAAAGTGTGACGAAAAAAAAAATTTTCACTAAAATTTATATATTGCAAGCCGAACCAACTTGAACGTGTGGAGAACAAAAGAGTTCGGATCTTTTATGCGCCATTCTATGTTAGGATACAGAAGTATACCTGCCCTCCTCGTTCAAACTGTTGGGCTGATGGATAGGTCATAAAAATCGGACGGTATTTAAGCGATAATACAAAATGCGAAATTTGTCCATGCAAGTAAAGTTGAAAACAAAAGTTTCCTAAATTTACTTTTTACCGATATCCATTTGTTCAATAGTTATAGGGCACGGGTGAAAATGAAAGAATCATTATTTCTTTGGTTGTTATTCAGATATCGTGAGATGCGGTCGGGTGTGATGTAGGTTTCAGAAAAACATTTTCTTTATCGCGCCAACGTTTCGATCTTTTATTGAGATCATCTTCAGGGCTCAAAGTGTTTGTCTTCTGTGTAATTGTGCCATCCTTGCGTGTCGTGTTGAGAGTGCCCTTCTTATTAAATTATTTCTTCTTTTAAATTATTCTTATTATTTCTTGGATTAAACCGGGCAAATTTGCCTCCAACCAAAGCCATTTTTTATTGTCATTACTGGCTTAAAAATTATAAAAATAACCTTTGTATTTATCTTTTTTATTTAGCTTGCTCATTACCACATTCATTACAAGAGGACATATCACTTTTATATAATACAATGGGAGTTCTTGAATATCATGGCAAAACCCCAAAACCAGCGAGAATAGACGGACCTAGACAAAAAAGTCACAATTTAAACTCTTTGAGTCGATTTTTGTAGCGATTTACGATGTATTGAATAGTTGCAATGCTCGAATCAGTTCAGACACTGCTCCGCAACAAAAAAAAAAAAAAAACCGTATCTACACCAAGATTCATGTTGCGATTCAGTTCTAAACGAAATGGTGGACGAAGTTACTATCAGGGATTTCGCTCGCCCTTATTTGTTTAACAAATAAAAATCGTAATAAAACAATTCAAAACAGATTTGTTGGTAAGAAATCTATATCAAGATTCTTAGCCAAGAACACTTGGTTGGTGAAGCACCACTTTCTTGTTTTTCTTTTTTTTTGTGCAGGCAGCGAAATTGGCCCTTCAGATGGTATATTTTATTGAATTTCGTCTATGGAAACATTACTGAACTCCGTCAGTTGTTTAATACTTCATTTTGTAACGGTTTCTAATCGGATAGTTCAGTTATATCCCAAATTGCAGACGATGTTGCCGTCCTAAGCATTGGCCCAGCTAGACCTTGCAAGACTTCACACAAATCTCCCAATGGTGTAAAAAGTGGAGAATAAACTTGAATGCTGAGAAGGCGAAACTGGTGACTTTCACGTACTTAAAAGATGCACAATCGCAAATGATAGCCCTAAACGCTGAAATAGTCCCTAACTAACCTTTTTATGTAAGGTTTTGATTGAAATGAAAAAGTTAGTGCCATGAGCGGGATTCGAACACACGACCTTCGGCTAAATACGCCGCTGCACTACCACTTGGGGAGTTGGTGTCCGAGTGGATCGAAGTCACGATAGCTCAAGGGGTAGAGCAGCGGCGTATTTAGCCGAAGGTCGTGGGTTCGAATCCCGCTCGTGGCACTAGCTTTTTCATTTAAACCAAAACTTTACATAAAAAGATTAATTAACTGAATGAAGTAATTTGGTCAATAGACCACGAAATATAATGGATTTAATAAGTAAAACAAAGAATAACTTCACTAACAGCTTCCCATGGTCACTTCATATGTCGCCGAGAATCGAATCCAGATTACACGACATTTGAAAAATGACAAAAAGAGGGAAAATTCGAACGGTTGTAAGTTGAGATGGAGAGTTGGTGTCCGAGTGAATCGAAATCACGATAGTTCAAGTGGTAGAGCAGCGGCATATTTAGCCGAAGGCCGTGGGTTCGAATCCCGCTCGTGGCACTAGCTTTTTCATTTCAACCAAAACCTTACATAAAAAGATTAATTAATTGAATGAAGTAATTTGCACAATAGACCACGAAATATAATGGATTTAATAGTCCTTAAAGTTGAGTCCGTCCACTATCTAGGTCTTATACAGTACAGTAAACTCACTTGGCGCTAACATATCAATGACATAACAGCGCCAGATACCGAATTTTATGCTTAAGACTCATAATTGGCCTAACTTCACCGTTCCCAGTACATCTTAAGAGAGTCTTGTATCCGGACGATATGCCAATATAACCGTCGAATATGGGCTTCGGCAGCAGCCGTATAAAAAGAGTGCAGACTAACCAAAACAGATTTTTCAAGCCCAGCATCAGGGGCCCAGTGGTTTGTCAGGATTGAATGTCAACTGCACGACCTCTTCTGGTTACCTGGTATAGTAGGACGATCAAGGATAAATTTATATATCGTTTTATTGTTTTGTAAAATCCTGAACCATCACTTGATTTGAATAAAAATTTTAGTTTATAAATTGGCGAACTAATAATCTCAACAAAAACTGTTTTTCTCTTTTTAATCTCATTTGATATTCGATAAACTTTTTGAACCTAGTCCAAGGAAAATGGTGTTTAAATAATAAAAACGTATTGATTTTAAGAGAAGGACGTTCTTCAATACTTGTGTTAAACTGCACTTAATCATTCTTCACAATTCGGCAATTAACATGTGTATATTATAATTGAACCTTTTAGTTACCTTTTTACGATTATAAGAATGGAAAAAACCGAACTTATGAGTTATTAAATTGTTTAGTTTTTAGTTAATTCAAATAATTCTTCTAAGAAAGAACAAGTATAATATGTATTTATTAGAGTGAGTGGTGGGGACTGATGGAAAAATATAGTGACACCATCGCCCTTCCAACATTGAGTTTAGGGCACATGGTAGAATATTTACAAAAGTAACCCGTCTAATTTCGATTAGTTTATTGGTCCATGATATTGAATATTCCATTAACCAACAAGAATGACCGCAATCATAGGTGTGAATGTATTTATTTGTGCGTTTGTATTATAGATTAGTTTTAGGCAAGGTTATATTTTGCAGGCGTTGGGGGCTGAACTGACCTAGCTGTCAAAAACCCCCGACAATCTCCTGAGCATCTGGCTTAAGTGGGATATTAGCGACTGGGTAGGTAAACCTCTGAGGTATAGACTCTAGGGTCAGCACTTCGTTCAGCACGTTAAAAAAAGTTATATTACATTATAAACATTGTGTATCGCAGATACTTCTGCTCCAGCTAGTATGTCATAATTTAATTCATTTCTTAGTGCTCAAAGGGCATCTCCCAATTTGGAAGGTGTTCACATATTTCATCAATTCGTGTCCATCAACGGGTGACGTTCGCAACCTCCAGTTTGTTTTCTTTAAAAAGAAAAAATCATTTAACGCAGGAAAAGACAACCTATTCCTTCTTAACAGTTTCAACCCAAAACTGGATTTTTCATATGAAAGCGTGAACTTGTCATTAGCATCGAAAGTTGTGATACTCTTCCCTTGCAAAGACTCATCTCATTCATTTTAATGAAAATATCTTATAAATACGACAGTATACATTGCCATTTCTCATAACTGAAAACGTTGGGCAATTTGAAATTGTGTTCCATCAAGAGAGATTAGACGAACGTAATTCCAGTAATCATGAAAGTGCTTTCGCCAAGATAGCCACCTAACTTCTGTATGGTGAAGGTGGGAATGATGAAGGCTTCCCGTATCGACACATAGTATTAAGAAAAGTCTTGACTTAAATAGCCGCGACTTGGTGTAATTAATAACTTGAACAGACTCATCCAAAACATTTAAAAGTGGCGTTTGTTTCATAGCTAAAGCATGCCTGTGGTTACAATGACTGCTGCTGCAAAATAAAAAAAATTCGTTTTCAGTACTCATTGTTATTAGTCTTTAATTGTATTTAATCATTCTCCGTTTATTTTTGTAATTATTACTTTTTCTCGAAGTTCGCCGAGGACCCCCTAGTTAGACTCGGCGGAACCCCAGGTCACATTTGATAAGCCCCGATGTTCATTTTCCTATTTATATGCCATTCACTTAGTCCGGTGGAATATTTGATATTTCCTCTTATACTGGGCGGCATCCTATTTGCTCCGTAGACAAGGAAAGGATAGGGAAAAAAGAGTCGGCCACAAAACTACGACACGTCGACCTGAGTAGATCTATTGTGCTCCCCTGTTATTTATAACTCACTGGTCAGCTTCAGGTTACTAATCAGCCTGTACAGCTTTGTCATTGGCTCCTTAGTGTAGGATCTTGCTTGTGGTTTTTCTTGTCCTAGTTGCAAGAACCTGCGTCTAGGATCAGTTTCAATGTTACTTCACAGAAACATACAATGTGCTCTGCGGTCTCCTCCTCTTCCTAGCAGTATCTGTACTGTGTTTCTTCTGTCTGTACTCCGGTGCATGTGCCTTCTTAAGTGGAGTGCCCTGTCAGGATTCCAACCAGAATCCTGGTTGGCGTTGCCTTCCAGGAATTCTTTTGTAAGTTTTGCGGATGTTCATTCTATGAATCTCTTCGCGAGCCTCATACCCGTGGTATTATTCCACCAGGTTTTGGACTCATTAAGGATCCATTTTAAAACGTATCCTCTTTTGGCAGCTAGCCACAGTAGGGTTCAGGACCTAGAGACCATGTTGGCCCCCATTTTTGCGAACAAATCAACCTTTTCGTTGCCTCTACGGCCCGAATTTCCAGGGACCCATGCCAGGGTCAGGTCAACCAAGGGATGACACCCTTCAAGTATGTGAGACACATTGAGCAACCTTCCTCTGCATGCCGGATATACGTATGCTTTGGCCCTAAAGCGTTACACTAGGTCATTTACACATTATTAATGTAAGAATTATGGTGGAAGAATATTACTAGCGAAAACTTCCAATTTAAAAAGTAAGGACGTATCAAATGTTACACTGAGCCATGTAGACATAGTTTGTTGTTTATATAAACCGATTAATTGATTAGATCATTCAAATAAACACATTGTTTATTTTTGCTTTGTTTTATTTGCTTTAAATAATTCAATATTACTCTTTGGTAAGTGTAATCTTTATTAACAATTATCTGTACCCTCCATTTTCACAATTATCTCCTATAGCCTGGAAAGATACTGAATAAAACATTAATTATAAGACCACGAGATTAATGAATTTAAAAACAATTAGGAGTGGGATAAAATTGAATTATGTCAATAACGCATTTGATAATAATATGATCGTAGATCGATGTAGGAATATCGAGTACTCCACCAACTAACCAGTATAAGTGCAGTGTACATATGTGTGATTGCATTTATTTGCGCGATTGAATTATAGTTGTTAGGACTGTTGGTCGGGTAGCGACATATAATTATTTGCGACAGGCTGAATCCTGGGATCAATAACGTATTACTTTAACGAAGATTCATAATTTAATTCACTTAAAAACATAAATCAAAAGAAACTACACAAATGGGTGATGTATTATGGTGTACCTCTCGAGTTTGGGAGGTTGTTCTTTGTCCCAGTCAGATTGACTCAATCAACAAATCGACAATAGATACATAAATACGTAAAATTTGATTTTTTTAAATATTTCTTTATTTTTGGAATAAAAAATTTAAATGTTGAACCGGTACTGGATCACTTATTGAGCCAGTCTACCCTCTTGGGCTTTGGTGTACTCAAACGGATTTCGGCTTTGCGCCATCCTCAGTGAGGAACATCAGAATCAAAATGTCAGCCATGAAATATTTAATTGATTGGTTTTATCGTTTTTACTTTTAAGACTTTACTTATCTTAGGAATATTGAAGATTTTTTAAAATACTGCTCGAAAAAGATTAACTCAACTAGAAAACGAGTTTTTGTTATATATTTAAAAATCGTACAAAAAAGATTCACTGATTAAGGTTCTTAATAGCTGTTTAATTAAAAATAAATTCTTTTCGGCTAGATGTGCTCCCTTTTGGACCTTTGGAGGTCTAAATAATAGAAGAAAAGAGCTTTACAAACAAAGGGATGTCAGATGATAAAAAATACAAATGTGTGTTTGCTTGCTTGACCCGAGTACTTGCCAAGGAAACGAGAAAAGGCAACCCAGGTAATGACACAAAAATACACGCTTTATACTTCGTACAGAAATTTCCTGTGCCAAACTTTTAACATTGTAATCATCAGAAAACTGTGATAAACAATATCGAGACAGACCAAACTACTTATGTATTTTTTTAACATAGAAATAGCCACGTCGTGTTGAGAATCCCTTGTAATAAAAATTTTAACAGTCAAAATCAATTTCTCGCCTATCTTGCTAATATGTTTATGTTTTTCAATTGTCAGTTACGAACAACACATCGACAGCATATAATAATGTTTTAACTTTAATGTTGTCATCTCGAACACCCGTCCTGATATTAATATCTGAACTGAAGAGAACTGAAATAAAGAATTGAAAGTGATATGCAAATAAAAATGACCTGGATGTTTCTTTGTTCAAAAATTACTTACACTTCTAGGAATAAATTTAAAAAACGCACAAAAGTAGTAAATAATAAAATTATATAAACTAAATATGCGTAGTCTCATAAGAAGATAACGTCGCAAATGGTTTCTTGGTGATTGGCCTTGACTTGGGGGTGTTGGCTCCATATAGAGAGCGTGTAGGAATGTCACCCCAAATGAGAATTGTGTTTGAGCACGACAACGAATACTTGGGTCCCTTGGTAAGCGAAACACGATTGTTTTATTGCATATAGTAATTTATAGATATCCAGTTTTGTTTCTTTTTGTATATTGAGACTGATTGTATTTACTAGCGTTGGATAAAAGGCAGCTAGACATATCTTCGTTCAACAGCTGCCTAGTGTTAGTACAAATGTATTCCTAGATGAAAACCAGGGTCTTAACCCATTTCGTTCATATCTGATTCTTAAAGATAACTTTTATGTAATTTCGATAATTTTTTAGGTAATAAAATATAATCTAATCGCAGGTCTTTTATGGAAGACATTTCCATTGATTTTTTTTTCTCCTATGACGAAGGGAATATTAAGGTCATTTGTGCGGTGTTTAGTGACCGTTAGTTGATGATTATTTGGAGATGGTGAAATGCGGTCTGGCGTGATATAGGTTTAGAAAAACATATTCTTTATCTTTCCAACGTTTCGACTTTATTGAGATCATCATCACGTCTCAAAGTGTTTCTTTTCTGTGTAGATGTGTCATTATTGTGTGGCACTCTCAACACGACACACAATAATGACACATCTACACAGAAAACAAACACTTTGAGCCCTGAAGATGTCGATAAATGTTGAAACGTTGGAACGATAAAGAATATGTTTTTCTAAACCTACGTCGCACCAGACCGCATCTCGCGATCTCCACATAATCGTTAAGGTCATTGTGGTTAGTGAGGCTGGAGTCATAGCAAGGAGTTTGGAAAATCCTTCTGAGGACTGATTGTAATGCTTCGATTCGATGTTAGATGGTTTGATGGTACCCCACAGTTCCGCTCCGTATGTCCAAATACGTCCAAAGTAATGTTAGGTATGGAGTTTGTTCTTTACTGATTTCGGTCCTATAAGGCTGCTCGTCCATTGGAACCGAACAACGACGGCCGTTCAGCAGCCGAACTGTTTGACCAAAGCCGAACGCCATCGTCCACTGTAGCCGATTTTCGTCAGTTCACGACACAGCCCAAATGGATATAGAAGATTTGTTGCTGCTCGAAAATTCTTAGTTTACATACAAATGGAATGAAAGAAAAAAAGTATTGGAAGTTCCATTTCTAAAGCTATCCTTGACCACAGCTTACGCTGGACATCTCTCCGATGATAGAGTGGATCACGCATGTCCCAAGAGCCTGCTCCTCAACAGCAATTATCAATTTTTCGCAATCCATCGAACTGAAAACGAAACGAAAAGGTAAGCAAAAAGAAAAGAACGGCGTTAAACAATGGTGAGCGTTTGATGTCACGTGGTTGACAGTTGAATTCGAAGTAACCATTCGGCCGAATAGGACTGGAAAATCCAACATTATTTGGATCGGAAAGTGCTTCGGCCGTACACGGCCCAACACGACCGAACGAATTGGTTCTAATGGACGCGTGCTTGTTTCTTCACTTTTGGATCACCAGGCCCTATTCGGCCGTGCAACGACCGAGCAAGTTCGGCCGGAAAGGGCTCCAGTGGACGGCCTACCTAAGTCTTCGTAGTTGTCCAAACTGTCCATTTAGTTCTTGTCACTTGAGTCTTGTCTGACGCTTCCACGTCAGTCTAATATTGAAGTATAAACTCTAAGTATTTTACTTGTGTAGATGTCGGCAGTTCTTTACTGTTAACGTATAGACGTGGGTAGGCTGTTTGTTTAGCTTGAACGTAATTTTGGTACATTTGTCCTCCTTCAGTTTCATTTTCCACGTTTTGCACCATTATTCAATGAGCTCAAGATGGAGGATATTGGAGGTAGCTTGGGTAGGATTGGAGTTAGGAGATAAAATTGCGGTATCAGTCTGTTTAGGTGTAAGGATGGTATTGGGATATATCGGCAGGTCAGAAGTGTAAAGGACAGGACCAAGCATGCTCCCTTGTGGGACGCCACCACCGTGTCCATCGATAAATCGTTGCCGGATCTAAAACTGAAGCAGCGATCGATTAGATAGGATTTTATGATTTGGTAATAAAGTTTAGTTTGAAGAGAACTCCCGGGTACTAGTCTCTGTCAAAAACTTGAACATGTCTAAGAATGAACGTGAAATTAGCTTTTTGCTTTGTGTACTTGTACTTTTTTGACCTTAAATCTTCTTATTTGGCCCATTCTTCAATGAATAATACAACTGAATTAATTCGCTATTTTTCAAATACGTTTCAATGAGTAAAACAACCAATCCTGTCTGGACTAATTTCCAAACAAATACGAATCAGAGTATGATTAAAACAACTACTTTGGTTTAAATTAAATATGTAGTACCTTCATTTTGTAATACGCAATTACTAAAGTCTAAAATTGGCATGATCTACCCTGGCCAACTGACTTGTACCGAATGTCAGTAGCACCCATTTTGTTCCCCAAAAATTTTCTATTTAGGGTTTAGGTGTTGACACGGCGCTCGTTATTGTAAGGTAAAGGTTCCGGGTACGAATCCAGCGGCCCTGTTTCGAACACGAAATACTTACAAATGGGCTTTTTGTTAAAAACATCGACACCCCGAAGGTTGAAATAACCTCGTTTAAAACAAATTTTCCCCCTGTATTAGTACATTTACTCGACAGCGAGAGTAGGATAGATAAATTTTAACAGTTTTGATAACGTTAATTGTAAAAATATTTACTGTTTCAAAGTCACATTTAGGGAGATAATCTCTACCAACCTCAAACATTAACATTTAAAAAACGGTTGAATCACTAATTATTGTCCAATAAGTTCATAAATGAAACGCCATGTGGGCATTTATCGCCTTTTTTTATTTATTAATGAAGTTGTTGAGAAGTTATTAACGAAAAATATGTTTTAATGTCCAAAATGAAACTCGGTGAAGTACATACATGTGAAGTACATTGCATAAGTTGCATACCTAATTTATTTTTCAATTCAGCATCATCTTCGAGCGAATGATGTTTGAGCTTTGTGCTTTGATGGCTGCCTGGCTGTCTGCAATGAATCTTGTTTTTGTAAACTTTGTCAGATTGAACTGAGTACATCTCTCAAATGTATGGACTTCAGCCTGAAAACTATCAGTTATTAGGGCAAAAAACAAGTGTCAAGAATGGAAACCAGCCCGGAGGACCAAAAATTTTGAGAAGAGAAGCAAGTCCCTTTTAACAACAAACCTCCACTCTCAAATTTTTGTCAGCCTCACCTTTACAAAGGTACAATTCTTCCTGATGACTTGGAACGAAGTGGTGAAGAGTAACGAAATATTAGGTTTTATACTCAAAAAACCTCCGTGAAGTGATGTTAACAAAATATTTTTATTATCAAAATGATACTTTTACTCATACGAATAATTTACAAGTTGAATTAAATTAAATATAAAAAGGTGAATAAAATTAATTAAAAGAATTTTAAAAAAATAGAGCAAAAATAATAGTAATAATAAGTTGGTGTATTCAAATAAAGAAACGTATTAATAACGAAAATTTACCTCTTAATTAAATGGATTGAACTTAATAAATTTATAATAACGAAACAAGATCCAATATATCAAGGCCATAAATATTTTTAATTGTATCTACAAATCTTTATACCTTCATGTATATATGTGTTATTTATTGGAAAGAATGTATTTCTTTTGTGCGAATGTAGGGGATTATCCACTATTACTCCGAGGAATGTTGAATACTCTGGGGTGGTGTTAATGAATTTTTGTGTGTGAATGTAACTTATTAGCATGAATGGAGTGGGGATTATCCTCTATTACAACGAAAAATATCCAATACTCTGGGGTGGAACAAACGAAGTCTGGTGTGTCAATGTAATTTATTAGCGCGAATGTGGAGGCTTATTCTCAATTACCCCGAGGTACATCGTGTATCTAGGGTAGAGTGAATGATTTTTGAGTAGGAATGTAACTTATTAACGGGAATGGAGGGGCACGTCCCCAATTTCCCCGAGGAATATCAAGTACTCGGGATAGTGTGAATGAATTTAGTGTAGGAATGTAACTTATTAGCGTGAATGGAAGGGATTATCTCCTATTACCCCTAGGAATATCGAATACTCTGGGGTGGAACAAACGAAGTCTGGTGTGTCAATGTAATTTATTAGCACGAATGTGGAAGCTTATTCTCAATTACCCCGAGAAATATCGGATACTCTGGGGTAGTGTGAATGAATTTTATGTGGGAATGTAACTTATTAGCGTGAATGGAGGAGATTATTCGCAATTACCCCGAGGAATATCGAGTATTCTGGGGTAGTGTTTATGAATGTTGTGTGGGAATGTAACTTATTAGCGTGAATGGAGGAGATTATTCGCAATTACCCCGAGGAATATCGAGTATTCTGGGGTAGTGTTTATGAATGTTGTGTGGGAATGTAACTTATTAGCGTGAATGGAAGGGATTATCCCCTATTACCTGGAGGAATATCGAATACTCTGGGGTAGTATGAACGGGGTCTGGTGTGTAGATATAATTTATTAGCGCGAATGTGGAGGCTTAGCCACAATTACCTTGAGGAATATCGAGTACTCTGGGGTAGTGTGAATCCTAAACAGATCAGTATGTTTTTGTGTATGTGTTTATATTATTTTAAGCACAATTGACAAGGCCCTGAGATTCAGAGAGACTAACCATATGTTGAATAAAATAGAGGGAAATTAAGTACCGCTTCCCTTAAATACGGTGAAGTCGAGATAGATGATTCCCTTTGCCGGGCTGCGATGGCTTTAATGGTGTATTCCTGATGATTCGATGATGTTGGCGACGAGAAGGGAAATGAAGAATCGGGTGGAAAAGTCCATACAAAAACGAGCTATTCTACTTCTGCCAAGTGACGACTCACACTAATAAGTATCCTTAATCCAAAGAAACGGAAATTCTTTCATGCACAGCCTAATCTGTGTATAAAATGGCCGATTCAATAAATTGCGATCACCGAGGAAAAGAAAACAAATCTGATAACTTCCGATTTTATAAACAAACTTAAAATTAAATATATAATGTAATTAAATATTAGCTATAGTCGGCTTCAGTCATGTTTTCCACTTTGTATTTCTTCTGCATTATCCTCTGGATGTTTTAACTTCTAGCTTCCCTACCTTTAACATTCATATATAATTTTTGCATCAATATTCAAACAAAAAACAAGCATAGCAAGACGGGTTACCATGGCTACATTCCAAGGGCAACTGATCATCATTCACTCGAAAACATATAGCCTAAAATTCCATGCAAACCCATTCTCGCAGATGAGTACAGTTATTCGTCAATCTTTCACATTAATATATACATACTAAACTATTTACAATGAAAGCATACAGGTGGCCATTGGGGTACTCAATATTCCAACAATAGACTTTCCTCATTCATACCAAATACCAATAGCTAAAACTTAGGTAACAAGCCGTTGAGCTATTTCGATACTCCATCTTGTGGCATGTTTTCATTCAACTCATTTAACATTCTCATAAATACATCTGTAATTATAAGATGTGAAATATATGAAGATGTTAAATTAGGGTATATGCACTCTCAGATATTCAAAAAGTTTTCCCATTCATCTGAGAGTAGGCCACACCGTTCTCTATTGGTTTTAAAACACCACAATCAGTAGGTGATGTCTAAAAATGCTAATGCCATAGACAAAATGATCTAACAAAATTGAAACTGGATAATATCAGAAGGAAATGGGTCACATATAGATAGTGGCCAATGACACTGTTCCCAAAATTTAATCGAATTGTTAAAAATACCACTAACAAAAGAAGACATGAAAAAACGCTGTTTTTATTATAAGGTTTATTATTATGTGGAGATCAAATTGATAACTCTGAATCTCACTCCTAGGTCATCAATCTTAAGATAACGAAAGGTTCTTGGCCTTGACACTGAGTTTGCGGAATTAATTTGCAGTAACAAAATTCAATTATTTAACAGATAATAATTAAAGCTGTTAAGTTAATGGGTTAAAAGTATTGTCATTTTCTTATTATGCATCATGTAAATAATAACAAATTTTGTTATAACTAAATTGATGAACTAGTACCAACTGAAAACATTAACTTCATACAGACAGTTCAACAATTTTCATATTTTTTTATCAGTATTCATGGGTTAACTGCCTAATTAAAGGCGAGAAAAACTAAAGGATTAGGAGATTAGATGTTTTTTTTAATTTTTTTATTTGTACACATTTTTCCACTCTCTTGTTATGGAAATATCCACAATGATCGAAAAACCGAATAGTAAATTCAATTTTTATTTTGTATAAAAGTCTCTTCAAGGCAACAAGTTCAACTAAATGTAAAAGAAAAGTTACTTACTGGTTAGTTACTACTTAAATGTGCTTTTTTCAAAAACGCCATCGCCCCGGGGGGGTTAATATAGCCTCTGCTCACCCATTAAAAATAAAAAAATGGAAATAAATAGAGTAACATAAAGTTTGTAATTGGGGAATGGTTCATCGGTCATTGATTATTGTAAACATGAAAAAATTTAACCACATCTAAGTTATTTTAGAGTTGCCAATCTGCTATTTTTGATCATATACCAATTGAAACTGTTTTTCCTAGTATTAAATAAGTACCATATCATATTTTACCCATATTACTGGGGTGCATTGGTCAGATAAAAACACAGAAGAATATAAATTCAAGCTATAGCTAAATACAAGCTCCATAAACAACAATAATTACAAAGGCAAAATTAATGTTCTATATGGTTTACTTAAGAAAGCCTCAACCCTTGTCCTTCATCCATAAGTCAATTCAAAAAGAAATAAAGGTGGTTTAATAGGGAATGCATGATTGCATGCAAGATTTAATTTAAAGCACGCAAAAGTTTAAAAAGAAAATTTCTGTCGGTGACAGAGAAGGCTACATCAACAAATTAAAAAGTCTAAGGCTCCCTGTGAGCTCAAAAACAAATATTTGTTTAAAATTTGTTGAATACCTTTAATAAAAGCAGAAATAGCAAAGGATTCTGAAAAAACGTTAACATGAAACTTAATAAGTAAAAAGTAACTAATTAATAATTAATTGTGTAAAAATTATTGTATTATCTGTACTGATCAATTAGAATATAAATATATAAAAGTTGAAGCAACACATTTCTGGACACTTGAGAATCCCCTCCAAAGGGAAGCTCAAAATGCGAAATGTGAAGCCTGAGGGTAGTAGTTGCCAAGGGGAAGAAAGCTCCATGTAGAGCCCTTTGTGCCCCTTTTACTCCTTTGTATATTTTAAGTAATTAATAAACATTTTTTGAAATATTAATCAATTTAGTTAGTGGTAATAATTGACCGTATTAATTTAGTTTATTTAATTTTTTAATGAGAGTTCATAACAGTAGAGGTCATACCAACCCTCAGTGCCAAAATTTTTGAAAAAAAAAGCTCATTTGTAAGTATGTTAGATGCATGGCCGCTGGATTCGAACCTGGGACCTTTACCTTACAGTGATGAGTGCCGTGTCAACGCCTAAACAATTGCGGCCACCAACACCCCCCCTTTTATTTTTTATGTTTATATTTAATTTTTTTGAAATGTGAAGATCTGGATTACATTTTTATCACCACAAGGACAGATATGGAAAAAAGGCAAATCCTTATAACTGATCAATTTCCCATTTTGCTCTTCGATAATCCACTCTTTCCCCATCTAGGACACATATGTCAGGAGAAGACTTTTATTTAATTTTTTTAAGGAGAAAAAACTTTTCAGGAAGAATGTTTTAAGTTTTATTAATCAGAAAAATTTGATTTAATTGTATTACTTTTTATTGCAATCATAACTTTGTTTTATATTTAGAACTTTCAGTAAATCCACAGAGGATTCAATATTTGTTTGGTTATTGAAAAACATCATGAGAAATTGTGTAACTAATTAATAATTAATTGTGTAAAGATTATTGTATTAACTCTACTGAACATTAGAATGAGGATATGTAGAAATCGAAGCAACACATTTTACGTCTTTTTTGGATGCCTGAGAATCATCTCCAGAGAAAAGCTCAAAAAACGCTAAATGGTGAAAGCACTAGGAAGAAGCCTTTTTCGGAGAGTTGTAAAAGGTGGGTGCTAAAGGGAGTCAATGGGTGATACGAGTTCAGAGTAGTCAGAAGTCAATTGGCACTGGTCACGAGTCAGTTACAGTTTAAAGTTAGTCACTCACTACACAATGGTGAGTTGAAGTTGGATTTTGAATATGCCACTTGGTTGCAAAAATGAAGTCGAGTGGGCTAAACCTTTGTTTCTTTTTATGAACTAAGCCCCATTTGGACAAGGTGTATCTAGCTTCGCTTAGACAACTCCTTTGTTGATTTTGACCAGTTAATACGCTTTAAATTGGGAAGACCTGAATTACTTTTTGACCACCCCCCTGGTTTCTGATTTGAATTTTTCTCTAAATGAATAAAATTTTATTCTATTTTAAAATAGTACATGATGATAAAATAATTGAATCTATGTAATCATTGTTAGGATTATGATAAAAGAAAATCTATGATATGTAAATGAATTATATTTATTTTGTATGAAAAGAAACACAATATGTGTCAGCTTGCCTTTTTCAGTATTTATAAGACATTTTTCCAATTCAATTTTAAAACATAATATTTTCTAATGAAAATTGGTGAAAATTTACAATTTTAATATTTTCTTTAATATAATTAAATTTTGTCTTATGTATTTCAAATATAAATTCATCATTAGGAATCAGAGATTTAAAATTAAATAAGTTCAATGAAAAAAATGAAGTAGCCTATTTTAGATTGCATATATAGAAAACATTGGTGACAAAGTTAGCATTAAAATACAATTTTTTTATTAAAGACTCAAATTTGAGATAATCGAATTAAAGCGCATAAATATATTCAATGGTACTTATACAAACAATACACAGTTAAATAAGTATAAACAATTTACAATTTTGAGAAGGAACATCGCTGAAAATTATCTGACAAGTGGGATACTGTCCACTCTTGAATTTTTATAATTTTCTAACATTTACAGTACATGGTACTGATGAGTAGTCTAATGAGGTAAACCGGTTGAAATAATACAGTGCTCAAGATTTTTTTTTAGATTAATTACATCATAATATTTTGTTTACATACTTTCAAGCAAGGTACAAAATTACAAGGAACACAAAAATGAATAAACAGGCTAGTAGAACCCAAACAAAATGGAGTGCAAAACTTGTTATAAAGGTTAAATCAAGATGTAAATCATTAAACCGCATAAATTTTATATTTTAGAGAAATACTGTGTAATGCTCTCAAAATCCATTAGTCAATATAATTGGGATTTATTTAAGAATAAGATAAAAAATCCAACTAATTTGGGTTTTCTTCAACAATTCAAAATAATGTTGAAACTACATAACTAAAAAAAAAATATATCACAGTTTGCAATAATTAGACGATGACACTAACATAGGTTTTCTGAAATATATTCACATGGCTCAATATTTTTGTAATAGAACATTCACACCTTGAATCTAAATGAATTAATTATAAATTAAAATAGTACAGGCTAACCCAAAACAATAGAAAATCTGAAAGTAATGTGCTATCAAAAGAGTAAAAAGATAAAAGCATTACACATATTTCAATGTGACTGTTTTAATTTTATTGCGCTTTCAGGAAATAAAATTAATGATTGATATACAAGATGAAAAGAAAAATACTTGGTAAATTAAAATTCATCAAAAAAACCAAATTGACACATATAGCTATATACATATTTTTATTTATACAAAATGTTTTATACTTACTATACATATATAATATATAAGAGATCACTCTAGAAAAATAATTATATTTACAATTTTTTTTTTCAATACATTTTTTATACTGGAGAGCAGTAATTAAATTGTCAAATCAAAGAATTGTTAAGATTAAATTTAAAACATACCTTTCAAAGAAGTTAGAAACATATTTTCAACAAGTTATTTACCATATCTTAGTCAATAACACATACTTGGATTGTCTTTAACAACATTACTTAACACCAATTTTTAAAAAAAGTATATTATTTCCAAAAACATAAATTAGTTAATAGATAATAAATGATTGAGCATTATAAGTGCAGAATAAATAAGGTTCACTGAAATAGCTCTCAAAGTGCAGAAAGGAATTGCGCACAAAAATTTATCGAAGTTTGCATCAACCATAGTGCATAAGAATTTTATATAGTGTATTTTTTATTTTATTTTTAATACTTTTGGAAACTCAGAATAACAATTTGCATCAACCATAGTTTATAAGAATTTTATAGTGTGTATTTTTATTGTTTTTTATTAAGGAAACTCAAAATAGAATAACAATTTGATATGGTGAGTTCTGTACAAATTTAATTTTAATTCAGATTTTATTCTTTTTTTTAAATACATTTTAACTGGACTAGGTTTTCACAGCTTGTGGAGGGATTTATTAATTTTTCTTTGGTATCTTCATTTTAGTTTTCAAATGTTATATAAATTTCTTATAAATTATAAATACCACCATCAAGACCTGGTTGTAGTTTCAGATCTACAGGACACAAAATTGGAACAAAGTGAACACCCACTATTTTCCCCAGTGTTATTTTTTGACAATTAAACTGAACACTTAAACGCTTTAAAAAATGGAACAATTAACACTAGAATATAAGGTCTAAATATTTCACAATTTATAGATAATAAATATTTGTCATTCATGGTTATTAGAAATTAAATTAGCGGCTTTTAATCCAACACACCGCTTTATCTACAATCCATGGAACACCAAAACACCCAACTAGTGAAAATTATTGCTTTCATGAGATCATTCAAATGGACAAGGACATCTAAATGAAAAAACACCGATAATTAATTTCCACAACTCAGCATCTTAAGTTTTCAACTTTCGAAGAAATGCCACTTTTATTTTTGACAATTTGCAATATCCCAGTACAATAAAAAATTGACCACAATGCACCCAGTACTAAAAATAATAGATTAATATTGATCAAAAATGTAGTTTTGACATGACTAGACAAAAAAAGGGCGGGATTAATCTTGAGCTAGTCGGCTAACTGCCCTTTTACTAATAAAAACTCTGCCTTATATTTTGACGATATAACTGGGGAACATTCACGAATAATCTAATTACATATGTAATAATGATTTGATTGCAATGTTTGATATATATTTTTGTATAATTATGTATTAATTTAACTTTTTGAAATAAATCTTAATACAAGACCATTTTCAACATCACAAGACAACTAACATTTCCAGTATCATTTTGCTTTTTTTTTATTGTTAAAAACAAACACATAAAGGTATTACATTTTCAAATAATTTAATACAAAAATTATTCTTTTAAAGAAAATTTTGCTGAATGCTTTCTATCAAGAGACTCGACATCATTTATTTTTTATTATTGGACAATAAAATCACAAGTGCTTTTAAAAACTAATAATAAATAAAAGAAGAAGAAAATATAAATAATCCCAAAATTAACACCTACTTTTATGAATATTATTTCATTTCTTCAAGTATTTTTATCCTCCTTTGATAAGTGTATTGGGTAACATTAATGTTTCCTACTTAGTTCAGCGAGAATCTGAAAGTAAGTTTGAAGATTAATGTTCATACCAGATGTGATTTACAAGATCTTATGAAATTATTCGTACCCTGTACATAAATTTACACAAAGCCCACACACAAACACATATTGTTAGAAATTCAACTTGTTTAAACGCCTATTTAAAAAGTCCACAATTTGATTTCTATATATTTTTTGTCACACCGGTTTTCGAATGGAAGGATGGGGGCAAATTTGAGACTGTTTCCTCCATAAAAAATAAAAAGTACATTTCCGATAATAATAAACACTCATTCTTGTATAACTATAAGGCAGGTGTACATTGGAGAAAGTTCAAACTCGATCCCTGATTCTGTTAACCAGACGCTCTGTGCAGGTCATATGTCTGGAAACCTGTTGGAGTAATGAAGCAATTTTCTTTAATAAACATTTTTGTATTTCAGTAGTGTCAAAACAAGGAGAGTATTAGCCAAAACTGCTTAACTCTAAGAATACTAAAACATCAGGACTAAGGGAAATATATTTATAAGCCTTGGATATTAAATCTATTAAATCAACAGTATTTAAGTGTCTCCTCATTGTTGATTTTTTTTCATACTGTTGACTGGACTGAAAACCTGCATGCAAGCTTCAAATATATAGTTAGTTTTCTTTCAATGTTCTGATAATTCAAAGATGCTTAATTTTCTGAGCTTTCTTTAATTTTCATAGTCCTCATTATCATTAAAGCTAAAATTGTATAAAACTTTTAAAGGAAAAAGACTTTTCAGATAATTGCAGTTGTTACCTGTTTTGATCTTCTACATAATACGGAGGGATCTCAAATATCTTAGAGTCGATTTCATCCTTAAATTCAAAATCTTGGAATGTTATTTTTGCAGTGACAGTGGGTAATATAGGTATTTCTGTAAATAAAATTCCAAGATGTATTATTTAGATAAGAATTATACAGATAAATTATTTTCTTTGAATAAAAATTAGATCCATAGTGAATATGGTCAGGAGCAGAAAATTTAAATAAAGGATCAAATGATTTTGTTTTTAATAAAAATTTCCTGATTCATTTATTTGTGGCCTATGCTTTTATGACTTCAATTTTATTTATTTTTTAAATACATATTTATGAAATAGTCACATTTAGAACAACAAATCTGTAGACCTGAAAAGATCAACTTCATCGTCAGACCCAAATTCATATAATGATGCTTGCTAAAGACAAGTAACATTAAATACTTATAAATATGACTATGATATTTATGAAGGTAATATTTAATTATTATACATTTGAAATAAAATTGTCATAAACAAAATCCTAAAATATAAATTTTAGTAAATATTACTATCAATATTTTATTTTTTAGTGGGCAACACCATGGGTCATATCAGCCTCCAAAGTAGAAAAAAAAAATAATAATTGTACCATAACCAGTTATGATTTTCAATTTATTAATTAGAGATAAAATTAATAGTAGTCTTGTTAACATTTGAATAATCAAAAGTTAAATGAGAACAATATTATCGGTGGAAATATCCACTGACCGAGTATAATGACCTTGTTGATGATAAAAACCGTGATCTATACTCTTTCCCAAGTCGTATGTTGAAAGTGATCAAGATATTTTATTAAAAAACTCCTGACCCTCACAAACATCAAATAAAGCCTAAATGTAAACACAATTCTAAAAAAAAGGTACCTATTTTCACTGGAAAACCAGGTGGCAGTTTGATCTGGATGAACTCCCTTAATTTGTTAAAATGTTTAAAAGGCCCTATTACTTCCAATACATCTAACAGCATGCTCACCGACAATGGAAAGTTAGGACTCTGAAACATATAATATCAATAAATTTCTGCTATGGACATTTTATTTAAAAAATAAATAAATACCATTGCTACTGTAGCTCTAAAGGCTTTGGTGGTCTCTTTGTGAACAAGTTTCCTTCCGAGTGTTGGATATTCACCTGGTTCACTGTTGATATACTCCTCCCAACTTACCCTGGGGTTGGCAGGAGGTGTTAGAGAACTTCTACGCCCTAAGACTTCCCCATTGCAGTCGATAATTGGGGTGTTGCCTTTAGTCAGTTTTTCCATAATCGCTTTGTTTTTTTGAAGATCCTCTTCAGACAGATGTTCCCTCCTTTTGCGGGATTCAAGCACCATTCCATTCACATCATACACATCTGCTTCAAAAGTTCCAACTGTTTCCTGCAAAGAAACATTCTACTGAAAAAGACAATTGGATTTTTTTAACTTTTAACTTTGGCAATTGTAGATTCATGGATTACAATTGCAGATCGTCTATCGAAATTTTTACTTTAATTATTAACAATAAAATTGGAGCAATTACTAAAAATGAGACCACATGCTTAATGCTTGAGTTAATATTGCTAAATTGTTAAAATTGGTACATTATAAATGTTATTTTTTTTGTTTCCTCTTTAACCATTATGGTGAAGGTTGTTTTTACATATTTTATTTTTCATTTCTGGCGACATTTGTACCATATTCATTATTTTTCTAAAAACATTTATGATGTTTTTTTGTACAATACTATCTCTATATTAATTATGCATGTTTTTTAAAAGTAATGTAACTTGTATGTAAATGTAAATTAACTTGTTATTTGGGAAAGTGACAATATCAAATGTAGTAGTCGACTTTCTGGAGGTTATATTTTTGGATAGTTAATCCTATGCTGTTGTTACAATTACAAGTAAAAAATACGAGGATTTTTTTTGCACTGGGGTTTGGATTGGATTCAGCCGGATATGGGGGTTGCATTCAAAACTATAATGCTCGAGGTTAATCGAGCCCGGGAAGAAGCTGTAGTGGGACCAGGACGGTGAGGAATTGAAGGGGACGGTCATGACAGGTCATAATGGATAGACACTGCAAACGAGTGAGGGAAAAAATCTGGTTTCCTTAAGTTTGGCGATTTTCTCCTGATTGTATAGCATTCCGCAGGTCCTCGAGGGAGCGTTCACCACAGAATGGAAAAAGAGACTCTCGGGATGCAGAGAGGGAATGTGTCGTGGAGATCAGACTTAGTTATTATTTTCCCAGAAGAATATGTATAAAACTAGTTTGATTTTGTATTAACTAGCCAACTTCCCCACCAAGCTTCAGGTACCCATAATTATCTTGGGTCTGTTTTCAAAAAACACATGACAGTATTTACTTCTTATTTTGTAATTCCTGTACCTATTTACTTTTATAATTACTACAAATTGTTTATTGTACTTTAACGCAAATAAATAAATATTTTAAGTATTTTAATTTCTTGATGGAAAGTGAGGTTGAGATGTCAGGAGCGATCAAACCCATGATATCCAGATTGATCAGGTGCTCTACCACTACAATATCAAGGTGTTGATCACTACACCTGATAGCTGCTTGATAATATACATTCAAATTGGCAATGGGGATTTGTTTTGATGCATATAGTCAATAATTAACATTGGAATTTAATCATCTGAACTATCCTTAACATATGTAATAATTTAAAATACATATAAATATATATTAGGGATAGTTAAGATGTTTATTTAAGTGTTTTATTAACTTTAATTATTATTATTAAAAGATAAATTGTATGATTTTTTGCTTTTAGAATTTCAGAGTATAGTTTGGACGCAGACTTTGCATAAGGATATCGTAATTTTACGCTTGAGATTAACAAATCTGTATTCAATATTTTAAAGCACCAGTGAAAGTATAAACTCGACTAAGAAAATGGTTGATTTTGACCTCTCACTTCTGAAAAGATTTGAGTACAAACTCCATCTATTATTGAACTCAGAGAAAAACAAAAAGTAAGGATGTTTTTGCTATGTTGAGATGACTAGAGAAACAAACTAGTTTTTTATTGAGAATGCCAACAAAATTAGATGGCCACACTTACTTCAATAGCATTGGTTAAGTAAACAGTGTGAACAAGACACTTCAAACAATTGTACAGCCAAATTAACTGCATAGAACAAACCAAATTAGTAAAATATGATCCAGTGACTGTATATATCAATAAATTAATCGAATGTGAGCATATTGCAATCAACTCAATTCAGCTCATTTGAAAAAATGTCAGCATTCAATTGGAAAAATAAAACATGTTTGCATGAATATGGTACAAATGTGGCTGAAACATCACAAGAAATAAAAAATAAAAACACCTTCAAATGTGGTTAAATTAGAAACAACTTACTAATGTGTAAAAATGTTAATTATTAAATCACTATTTGTTTTTCTCAAAATAGTATATAAATTAAAATTAAACAATATAATCAGTGAATGTTGTCTCAATAACCCATACTAGTTCGGATAAGCAGAAATTTAGATTTGCAGGAATATATATTATGCAGTACACATTAACATAATAAAAAATAATTTGAAAAACACATTTAGATAATAAATAAAAATATTATATATTAATAACAATTAATATAAAAACATATATAATAAATATTTTAAGAAAAGAAAAATCAGATTCAAAAACCCCAGTAAATTTTTTATTTTATGTACATAAAAGCAGTTAGTTAAGCAATTTAGTTTTTATTAAACGGATGTGATAATGTGACAATAATTAGGTTTCTAAAAAATTATTATTATTTTTAAAAAGTAGGTAAAAAAATTATTTGAAATTCAGTTTGGATTTGCCTGAATTTGAATTAATGCAGGTTCATATTACTGAGATTATACTGTACTCTAATTTTTAAGTACCTTTCTATCTTCACGGAAGAACCAACCAGATTGTGCTTTCGTAAAAGTAATTGATTTTGTTGACATCTGAGCAGCCATTATATCACTGCTCATTAAAATATCTACTTCATCCTCAATCTCCGTCTCTGTTTCCTGTAAAATTGTTAGAATTTAAAAAAATTAACCATGTTTTGATAGCATACTATCTGAATTTAGCATCCATACCTCATACCGTACTCTTTGATATAGTCCTTCCTTATTATCTAAAATGGTAAGAGCTTCTGATGGTTTCACATGGCCGATGAATAGAAAGCTGACATCACCTCTTTCCCATCTCATATCGTTAAAATCGACCAAGGTTGAATCCAGGCGTATGCAAGACCCTTTTTTGTGAATTTTGCATATGTCAGAAGGAAGAACTCTGGACACTAATGGCACTAAAATACAAGCAAAAATAAAACATAAACCTGCAGGAAATTTACAAAAAGGATAAAAAATGTTCTTACCCCAACTAGTAAAATCCCATTTGAGTTCCATATAAAAATCACCCATCTGTTTTAAAGCTTCCACTAAGCTAGGTCGTCTCTTTTCTATATGTTCCCGTCTTTGTGATTTCAATTTTCTAACTAATGACACAACTAAAAACGAAACATGAAAACATTTTATAAACAATTCTTGGAAATATTAAAATGAAAGAGATAATTACTTGTTTGTCTGTCACCATAGCTGATCGCTTCTGCCAAAGGACTCCATCCAGCTAGATTTTTAACACGGACCGGAGCATTGTGAGCAAGCAAAAGTTGAACACATTCTACAACCATTTAAAAATCATGTTTAATAGAGTATATAAATAAGTAGGCATTAATAAAATTACCTTTACGTCCAAGCATCACAGCCAAATGAAGAGCAGTATTTCCTTTAAAATTAATAAATAGATTGAATATATATAATTTACATAATGTGTACATTTAAATAAGAGATAACATGAATCACAAAACAAATTATGTCTTATTCAACAGGAGTGTTTATTTGATTTACTTCTTCACATTGTTACTTTTTTGTACTATGCTAATTACATATGACAACTAAAACTAAATTAATAATTGGTGTAATAAATTCAATCTTCAAAACATTGTCTACTGTTTAAAATAAAATAAAACACTGATTTTTATGAAAGTAAAAAAAAATCATTATTATATTAATTTCTGCATTTTATTTATTGTAGTGACAATAAGTAAAAATGTACCAATTCTAGGAATAAAAACAGGCTAAAAAGTACTCACACAGAAATTAAATTCACGCTATTTTCTAATTGTTAATTTGCAAGTTAAATAACAGCCAATTTTATAGATTATATTGGAAGGGTTGTTGCTCTGTGTCTGTGAAACATGAACTGAATAATGCTTGATCAATTCAACATTTATTAGTTTAAGAAACAAATGATCAAAACTTCCATAACCCAATTATGATAAATATAAAATAAAGCAGAGTAAATGACATGGTGAGATAATCCAATACGAGCACAGCCAGAAGAACCCAGGGTGGAGTTGGCTGGTTGCCCTACCAAGTACCTTCCCCCCAGTATCATCCCTGCCCTCCCTAAGGCTACGCCAAAGGGTACTCTTAAGGGTTATGTCTGAAGTCAGTCTTACATATTGCTGTAATGACATTTAAGTATCACATCCAAAAGTGAATGAGTTGGTTTAACGGCAAACGCCACCACATAGTTGAAGATAAGCTGTTCGAGCGGCAGTACTCCCAACTCACAGCAGTCTGGTGAAAGTGCTGGTTCCAAAAGCACCAGAGACTGTTCGAAAGCCCTGATTAGTAAAGTCTCTTGAGCTTCTGCAAGTGTGTTTTTTGGGCTGACAAATACT
Organism: Cimex lectularius; assembly: GCF_000648675.2. Classification (NCBI taxonomy): domain Eukaryota; kingdom Metazoa; phylum Arthropoda; class Insecta; order Hemiptera; family Cimicidae; genus Cimex; species Cimex lectularius. The sequence goes on along the minus strand of NW_019392677.1, from coordinate 2,963,087 downwards.
CCATGGATAATTTATATAAACTTCTCAAAAATGAATAGGGATATTGCCAATTGAGTAATATTTACTTTCCCTAGCATTTTTATTACAAATTGCATTAACATTTATTACAAATTATTAAGTTTTTTACTGAAGAAAATGTAATTTAGAGGATTTTAAAAAATAACAAAATAAAAGGTTTTAATTCCATAATTTTGTTTATTGGATACAATAATCTTTTTAAATAAGTAATACCGTGTATATGTCCCCTGTTAGCTAAAACCTCTGTGCACCCTATTAGGCATACTGTTAATAAGGATGTCACTAATTTCATAAGGAATTTCACTCCATAGATGTTGAAACGCTGCACTTAGTTGTTGTATGTCAACTGGCTAAGGATGGAGATCGAAAAGCTTTCTCTACAACACATCCCACATGTGCACAAAAGGATTGAGAGAAGGGCCAGATGAGAAATTCCCATGCTTTCTAAACATTGATGAACAACTCTGCCTCTATAAGGTCTGGCATTGTCATCCAAAAACCAAAAATCCCAGCTAATGAGATCCCTAGATAATTTCTTGGACATAACAGACTGCCGTGAGGTTCCCTTAGTGTAAATCCCAGCCCAGACCATTACACCGCCTCCTCCAAACTGCCCTAAAGGGAGCAGAACTGGGGCATTGTATGCACCCTTGTTCTCGGTACTCTTCGACTCACTATAAAGGCAGAAACACGACTCATCAGTATACATAATATTCCAATTGGTGTTCTTTTCTAGGCGCTTGCTGCACCATATTCTCCTGAGTTGCTGGTGGCAGGTATTGGTGCAGGTCATCTCAAAGGGGCATACGATGTGAGGCCAAATTCCCACAAATGATTACATATTTGTGTTGATAAAGGCCGTGCCAAAACAACTTGTACTTCATTTAAGATCTGGCGGAACTGTGGAAAGAGTTCTGTCTTGCAGCAAATGACAACATTTATGTCTTCCCTTAGTATCATAACATGCTGAGATCCACTACCAGGCCTCCTATTGGCACTTCCAATCTCTCGGAATTGAGCTAAAGCCCGGTAGACCTCTGAGAAATTTCAACTGCCTCTGCAATAACCATTTGCCAGTGACCTCAATGACTCATTCTCACAATAATATTGCACACTTCTGGTTCCAGATGATGTCGTTCCATGATTAAAGAGAATGCAACTGGATTAAAACGGAGAAAATACGAGAAAAGATGTTTGTTTACAAAACGAGTAATCTTCATATTTACTATTTTTAAGTAAATCCGTTATTAAAAATCAGGATTAACATTTGTTTTTATCCAAATAACAAGAATATATCGGTTAATTTGTTTAAAATTAATATATAAGAATAAACTACATATATCCCTATTCATTTTTGAGCAGTTTAGTATTTTATAATTTACTTATACAGGAAAAAAAAGCTGCTATGACCCAAAAAGTCATTTATTGATAACTTTTTTTTCACTAAGAAACTAGATTATATGTGATCTTGAAGTAAAATTACGAACATTATTAAGTCTTTTACAGTTTTAATCTTTTCTAAGAGTATTGACAAGTATAGCATCAGGAAGATTAAATTTCTTTAGTTAGTATATGAAAGACTGAGACATAAGACCTACAATTGTCTGTTATATTTCATAACATTAACAACTATTTCATCATTGAAAATAATTTAATTGTAAAAAAAAGTTAAAGGTTGCATCTTAGGGTCAGGATAGATCAGGAAAGGGCTCGAAGGGTCGAAGAGTTTGGACCTTATTATGTCCTTCTCTTTGCAGCAGTGTTTCGACTAGATTCAATTTTTTTTTTATCGAAATGTCTAAAAAGCGAAACGAGCTTACCGTGTTTGTCCTTTTTCTCGACATTGTTGGTCCTCAGAAGCCCAGAGAGCTTTTTGACGTAGCCATTAAAAACGGATTCGTGAAGCGGGTAAGAGGTATTGTTCTGCCCATCGGCCATCCCTTTCGCCTCTGTATACCAGACGAAGAAGGATTCTCGAGTAGAGCAGAACAGATTGAAGGACTCGCCCTTCGACCGGCCCTTCACAGAAACTCTATCACTCGTATCGCCGACCCGTCTCGTGATCTCGTCCCTTGACTCCCTTTACAGTTTTACCTCTCTTCCAGGTACCCTAGAGAGAACTTGATCGTCCTTACTGCTTTAAGCCCTTCGACTATGTATATTTCCTTTTCTCCTCGGTTTTACGTATGAGTCAGTTTTACTTCTTCGAATTATTTTATTATTTAACTCTAATCGACATGTTTACAAATATGATAAAAACTATATTTTATCTTTTGATCCGTTCCATGACCCGGGCTTTTTTGAATCTAGATTTGACCTTTATACTAAAATAAGCTTTAAGAGAGAACTATATAATGTGTTAGCTGAAACAGTCTTCGAAAGTAATCAGAAATTAACAATAATTAACATAATTAAAAATTAACATAATAAATAAACAAAATGGCTCTCAATACATTAAGAAAATAATATTTAAAATGTTTCCACCAAAATTTCACGGTGAACCTTATTTATTTCAATTCATTATTCTTTTTATCTGAGTTCTTGGTTGAGATGATAAATTAGTGTTATGAGCGGGATTCGAACCCATGATCTTCAACTCAATACGGCGCAGTTCTAGCCACTTGAGCTATCGTGACTTTGATCCCCTCGGACTAACTCCTCTTTGAATTTTCCTTATTTTTATTTATTAGGTATTATTTATTTATTAATCTATATAATATAGTAGTCATAATTGATGGTGTTAATTATTTTAATTAATTATACTTTCTATCTAACTTCTTGTCTGAGATGAAAGAGCTAGTGTTATGAGCGGATTTGAACCCACAACCTTTAGCTCAACAGTGCAGCTCTAACCATTTGAGCTATCGTGACTTTGATCCACTCAGACATGAACTCCTAATCTCAAACTACGACCTTTCGAATTGTCCCTCTTTTTATTTATTAGGTCTTATTTATTTATTAATCTATATAATATAGTAGTCATAATTGATGGTATTAATTATTTTAATTTATTATACTTTCTATCTAACTTATTGTCTGAGATGAAAAAGCTAGTGTTATGAATGGGATTTGTACCCACAACCTTTAGCTCAACAGTGCAGCTCTAACCACTTGAGCTATCATGACTTTGATCCACTCAGACACGAACTCCTAATCTCAACTACAACCTTTCGAATTTTCCCTCTTTTTATTTATTAGGTCTTATTTATTTATTAATTCATATAATACGGCTGTAATTGACCGTATTAATTGTTTTAATTAATTATACTTTTTATCTAACTTCATCTGTTTGAGATGAAAAAGCTAGTATCACGAAGAGAAGCTGAGTTCGCATTCCGCTCATGACACTAGCTTTTTCAACTCAACCAAGAGACCTTACACAAAAAGTATAATTCACTAAAACATTTATTTATTTGTATATACAGGCTGGATACCTTATTGTACTAAAATACATAACACATATATAAAATATAAAATTATAAAATATGTAACAAAATTATACATAATATAATTAAAATATTGGAATGATAAACTATACCAATCCTTATATGTTTAGCCGTCATAATTGACCTATTTAATTATTTCAATTAGTTATAGTTTTTATCTAAATTCTTGGTTGAGATGAAAATTAGAAGCGTTGTAGGTTGAGATGAGAAGTTGGTGTCCAAGTTGATGATAAGTCATAATAGCTCAAATGGTTAGAGCAGTGGCATATTGAGCCAAAGTTAGTGGGTTCAAATCTTGCTCTCATTTCATCTCAACCATGACTTTAGATAAAAAGTATAATTTATTGAAATAAACTATAGCATTTCCAAGTTTATTTCAACCTTTCTCAAGTCGAGTGTAACTTTTGCAAATCAAATGTAAACCTTTCCATAATGTGGAAGGTGAAAGATATTCTTATAAAAGGCAAATCAAACTCAACAGAAACTAAATTTGTTATTCGAAACCATAGCTGCTGCCACTATCTTGTTTGCATCCTAAATTTGGATTTCACATTTATAAGAAATTTGGAAAATTGAATTAAAGTGTATATAAAATATTTTTTTTACCCTGTAAATATTCCTTACCATATCATGGCTCATTTTGGCTGGAAGGCTGTCAAAGTTATGCTTTACAGAGGATTAATAAGTGGTGGGAAAAAATTTTAGTGCTACCGAGTGATGAACTAGCAAGAAGATCATTCAAATATAACTGAAAGAATATCGACAAAGTACTTGGTAATAAAAACTCCAAAAATTGGTTCTGTCAATTGAATAATATTTTAATAATTGTAGATTATGATTTTTTTTTTTTTTTTATTAAACAATCCAAATGTTTTAAGGAATTAAATAGTATAATGCGATGCTTATAGAGCTTAAAATAGAATATAGTTCGAATTTTCAGCAGATTTGATTATATGAGGGGAAAGAGTTTTATTTAATTAATTGTTTCTACAAAAAATAATCACAAAAAACAGGATTATTTTGCAACTGAGATTTGCCAATAAAAATGAAATTAGCTGTATGTGGATGGTAATACTCAGCTAATAAGATGTAACATCCTATGCATTATATGTAACCTTAAAGCCTTTGAAAGTTTAGAGCAATACTTTTTTGTTTGTCCAATCTATAAGAAATTAAACAGCATTCATTCATTTCAAATACATTGTCATCAAGCATAAATGAAAAACTCTTATCAGTGTTAACGAACATAATAGGAAACAATTGACGATATATGCTTATAGTAATTGATGATATGTGCTGTTGTAAACGAATTAAAAAAAAAATTTAAAAAATTGATAATCCCCTGTTACTTTATAATCTCTTGTAATCTCAGAACTCAATTGTTTAATGTGTAAGTTACTATTAAGTGTTTATTTTTAAACTTTATTTCAGTTATGATTTTTGTTAAAATGATATGATGGTGTTAAAAAGTGTTTTTCTTTTCTTTAACTGTTATTAAAATAATTACTAATATTTTGTACCAGCAATTCCAGTCTGCCTGTATAATTACATATTTAGTTTTACAAAAAATACATATTTTTTCTATTCTATTCTATAATATATTAGGATATATTTGTGTTTGCTGAATTATATTAATGGGTGACTGGAACTGGTAGTTAGTTAATTGAGTAGTGAGGTTCATGGAATAATGATAAATTACAAGTTTTGTATTTAGGAACATTGAAACTTGCATAGGAACCTGTTCGTTCAACACCAGATGATGAACTAAATGCATGTTTAAAAGCATTGAATTTGGGGAGACATATTAAGAAATTTTCATTGCTGACAAACAAACAAGTTAAATTACAAAATGATCCTTCTGCAGAACATTTTGCAATATAAGTATATTTTGCAAATGGGAAAACAATTGGAAAAACCACAGGTTGCATTAAATTACCAAATAATTTTTACAGTAGCAATGTGTGGTATTTATTTTATTTACAGTAGCATTCACTCACAAGAAGAATTGGTTCAATGCGTATTTCCAGATATCCAAAAAAGTTGCAAAAGTCACCAATAGTTAAGTGTCTGTGCAAAAATTGTGAAGTTGAAAAAAAAAAAATATATATATATATATATTTCACGTAATGGTAGTTTGTTACTAGTCCAACAAGCCCTCAAGAAAGAAGACACCACATGCATCAGCATCAAAAAAAAAATTGGTTGAAACAGTTTGTATTTTATTAGCCCAAATCTATTATCAAATGAAAATAAATATATTACTAATTAAATATATATAAATAAATAAGAAAATGAACGCAGATAGTATTAGTTACCTGTAGTTACCATGACTTAACAGAGATAGCGCCACCTATGTTATTGGTCACAAAGAGTCGCGGCAATTCATTCTGCAACTAACAGGAGCGAGGATAGATATGACTAGCTCGATATTCCCTAATCACCTACTTTCCTTTACACCTATTGTATAACTAATCTAATTGAGGGACGATTGGTACTCAATATTCCGTATCACCCTTCTCCCACTACACATTCACGCTAATAAATTCATTCACTATCAACACACGCTAGGTCCACAAAGTTATCAAAGTTATCGCTGCCGAGCTTCAAGCACGATTCTCGATTGCATCCCTACCCGTTGTCTATACGGAGCCAAGGAATTGTACCCTTCAATTAGGCGCGACCCATCGAGCAAGCTTTCTCTGCATGTCGGTTTCAAAGTAGGGCCTACCAAAAAAAAAATCTATAAAAAGAAAAAGAAGTACAACAGTAGCAAAGAAAAGAAGAAATACATTTTTGTTTAATTTTTTCCCCATGAACTTAGGCATTGCCTAGCAGCCAGAAAAATGAAAAATTCAAACGGTCAAGTTGTAATTGTTCATAGACAAAATCGTCGATATGTCTAGAAAGTAGGACGAGTATGTACAAAGCTTTAAAAAAGAAAATATTTATATAACAATCAGAATTTTCTTAGTTTTGTGTGCATTATATTGGCAGATGGCATTAGCAATGCCATTATACTTTGTATTCCTATCAAAACGTAATTTGTGTGTTATATTTTTCAAAACAAAATGATTTCAATGAATGATCTATCAGCCATATCGAACATAACGATTTCCATTGAATATTGGAAGCACGGAAGTGTGCTATTTTCACTTTCATGCTATTAAATTGTATAAAAAAAAAAATGGCAAAAAGGAGGGAAAATTCAAAAGATGGGGTTGAGATGAGAAGTTAGTGTCCGAGTGGATGGAAGTCACGATAGCTCAAGTGGTAGAGCAGCGGCGTATCTAGCCGAAGGTCGTGAGTTCGAATCCTGCTCGTGACACTGACATTTTTATCTCAACTAAAAACCCTAATTAATTGAAAGTATAAAACAACTTTCATTTAACCTTAATTAGACTTGCACGTGTTTTGAGAGATACGATGAGCTTTTCATTGTTATTATCATGCTTTTTGTTTTAATAAATGTATTTCAAAATATTCTCCTCCTCAGTAACATCTATTAAAATTTAACAATTACTATAAGCTGAATAGCTTCACTATTGGTAGCCCGGGGAGAGGGGGATTGTGTAAATAAAATAAATATTTTACCATTTTGTTTTTAAAAAATTGCGTTCTTACTTTTTTTTTTTTTTAATCGCTTATACAACTACTTTTTCTAACCCAGAGACCTTTCAGTTTTGTGCAAATACAAGTTTATAAAAAAGTTGTTTCTTTATTATTTATAAATTTTTTGCTGCCTCGATAAAAATTGTTTTGAGGCACTTACGTTTTAGTTTACCAGCCTTCAAATATAAATAAATAAATTCTGAAGACGGGTTTTATAGCCCGAAACGCCATCTTTAAATAAATTAAACTACCACCAGAATACCTGGTTTCTTTCAAACTTAATATTTTAAAAAAGGTTTTAAAGATTGCTTAAAATAAATCTGATTTTTTTAATAAAAATGTTTTTGGTCAACTTTACTGGAAGCGTCTTTGGTTTTATCAATTGTACATGCATTATGTTTAGTGGTCTGATTGACCAAATTACTACTTTCAATTAATTATTCTTTTTATGTAAGGTCTTAGTTGAAATGAAAAAGCTATGGTTAGCTAAGGTAACCAAAGGTCGTGGGATCGAATCCCGCTCGTGGCACTAGCTTTTTCATTTCAACCAAGACCTTTATATGTTCTCATTTAACATTATCCTGCTACCATATATTCTTACCCATATAATTTTTTTTAATTGACTAATTTATGACATGAAATACATGCACAACAAAGAAAGAAAAACCTATTTTAGAAAATTACTTTTTTTTCTCGGTTCTTAGGGCACATTGGCCAGAAAACCAGAAGTGTCTAATATTTTATGGCCTAATACATGATGGAAGCGATTTGAAATTGCGTACAGGTTTTTAACATAGTGGGGATCGTGCTGGAATCCTTTATATAAATGCGCTCAAGGGCACATCAACAGTAGATTAGAGTTCCTTTGAATATCATATTGAACCAGCGTCACTTTATAGTCCGTCTTCACTAGCGGGTTTGTTGAATTACTCAAACGCGTTTCGGCATCGCGCCATCTTCATTGAGGAACATCTAAATATGTTAGCAATCGTAACGTTGTTCATTGTATTATTCTCGATCGGATGCTTTTGGTATAAACGTAAATTTTCTTATTGGCGTCGACACGGAGTAAAAGAATGGGCGTCGAATTCGGTTTTCGGAAATTTCGGCGGAGTGATTGCAATGAAGGCGAACGAAGGGGACGTCGCAGACGAATGCTACAAGAAATTGGGCGATGTCAAATTCGGCGGTTATTACTTCCTCTGGAAGCCCCTTCTCATGGTTAAAGACGCCGAATTAATCAAAAACATAACTGTTAAAGATTTCGAACATTTTACCGACCATTCGATCTTTCTCGATACTACAAAGGACACGGACACAGTGTTACATTCTCTCTTTTTCATGAAGTCTGAGGAATGGAAGAAACGGAGATCTGTGATGACGCATCTTTTCACTCCCAAACGTCTCAAATACATGCATACCATGTCGGAGCCGATTGTGGACAGCTTCTTGCTCAATTTGGACCGATTCGCGAAGGATGATCTGGACATCGATATGGACCCGACTCTGACTGAATTGACGATGAACGTGATCACGAAGACATTCATCGGGATCGACGTGAAGGACCAGTCTGCTTTCCTGAAGGCGTCCCACATGCTCGCGTATCCGGATGTGCCGAGCTTGCTCAAATCGTTCCTTTTCACCCTTCATCCGGGGATTCACAAAGCTCTCGGGCTCACTACTCTCAACAAGGGTATATACGAGTTATTTTCTGAACTCGTCAAAAGGGTTGTCAAACTGAGAAAAGAGCAGAACATAGTTTCCAACGATTTATTCGATTTTCTAATCAAATGTCAAAATGGGGAGATAAAAAATTATGAAGGTAAACAGAGAAAAAAGTTCTACAAAATCTATAAACACTGTGGTGCATCATTTAAATTGGGTTAGCTTTTGTATTTTTATATTAGAGACTATTGCCTTTTCCAGATATTTCTATGGGTGAAATGATTGGCCACACGTTTGCCTTCTTTTTCGCCGGACACGACACAACGGCACTGACGGGAGCCTTGGCGGTCTTCGAACTCTCAAGGAACCCAGATGTGCAGGAAAGACTCAGGAGCGAAATAAAAAAGGCAATTGAAAAAACTAAGGATGGCCTTAGCTACGAAACCCTTAGCGCTATTCCTTATATGACCTATGTCATTCAAGGTAATTTAACTTTTAATAGCAGATCTCCTCCGTACTGACAAAATATTGTAGAAGTGACCAGGATGTATCCCGTCCTGGGAGTCATAAAGAGAGTCTGCACCAAGCCATATACTATCGGCGATTTCCGTGTGCCCGTTGGGATGGACGTCATTCTCCCGGTCCGGTCATTACACTACGACCCGCGGTACTTCGAGGATCCGCATTCCTTCAGGCCGGAGAGGTTCGCCGAAGGGAAGACGCCCGAGGTTTTTATGCCTTTCGGGAAAGGACCGAGGATTTGCATCGGTATGCCATTTGATTAATGCCATGGTTTGGTTAATCTCAAATGTTGTTTTAGGTATGAGGTTTGCGGAGGGCGAACTGAAACATTTGATCTCCCGGATGGTTCTTGATTACGATATTCTGGCTAGCAGAAAAAACCAGCTACCTTTCAAATTCGACCGGACTCTAGCTGTCACCATAAGGCCTGTTGGTGGGATTTGGGTGAAACTCAAAGCAAGAACTGATAATTATAAAAGCATGTATCCCTAAGTTTAAAAAAAGTTTCAATAATATATTTTTTTTAATAAGTTTAAGTATTTCCTAATTATTTTCAGAATATCCTATTATACTTATATCCCTACAACTATATGGAACTTACCAAACAAAAAATCCAAACACCCGGGACAGGCCCAGAGGCAACCCAACCAGGCAGCAGTGCCATACCAAAATATGTCCCCTTCAGAGCAAAAACCTGGAGGAGATCGAACAATTCTCGGCAAATGAGATTATTAAGGACCGCCAGTCGGAAGCCTCCAGAGATACTCTAGCAACCCTATTGAAGGATGGGGTACAATATAGGCGAAGGACGATAGTCCGGGACAACTTCATAAAGGCGACCCTGAAGCCGGCAAAGGAAAAGACGCAGGATAAAAAGTCAGCATATGTGACAAAAGCTTTTCAAAATCCGAAAAGAAGAGGCCGAAGTCGGAACACGGCATCCAATAAAAGCAGGTGCCGAAAAAGTCAAGACCCACCAAGAAGGAGATATCCTACAAGGGGGTCTTGACACAAGTTGGGTAGCCGTGGTAGAAAAAGGCTACCCAGCAAAACCAGATGACCTCCGAAAGGCTGGACACCCTCGAGGACTCCATCGGCTGAGAAGCACAGACGTTGGAGCTCAAATTCGACAAGTGCACGCACATCTCAGGCTATATGGTCATAACCTGAGAGGATCAGATCAGTGCTGACTGGCTAATGGAGACCGTCCCAACGCTAAAGCCATGGAAGGACACAGTCCTCGAGATTCTTGCAATGGACGACACACCCAGACCGATTGCCTGCACAACCTACATACCAGACCCAAAAACATGGAGACTGACGGCGGATAGGATTCTGGCCAGGCTAAAATACTCCAACGTAAAACTAAATACCCACTTATGAACGTTTAGGAACAAACGACAAACCTTCTCCATGGACAACGAAATAAACGGAGCGGTCCATTTTGTTGTTACTAAAAGAATACACCCCTCACGCGTCTTCCGTCGGGCATAACTCAGAAACGATCGATCCTATCAAGATTTTCCTTTCAGTAACAGTGGCCTAAAATAAGCCCTAAAATCGAATTGTACAATAAAAATATGGAATTCTTATTTAAAATAACAAAGTTAGTGTCATTTCCCAGCTAGATGAGAAAGTTTTATTAAATCTTTTACCACCACGCGATTCCTAGCCAAAATTAACTTGGGGATTTGTATAATACCATTTTTTGCTAAAGTTAATCGTTTTCGAAATAGGGAGCCACCTTGTCACATAAAGCATACCACCCACACGCGTCTTCTGTCGGGCATAACTCAGAAATGGTCGATACTATCAAAATTTTCCTTTCAGTAAAAGTGGCATAAAATAAGCTCTAGAATCGAATTGAACAATAAAAATATGGGATCTCATTTAAAATAACAAAGTTAGTGTCATTTCCCAACTAGATGAGAAAATTATTCAGAAATCGTGAGATGTGGTCTGGTGTGATGTAGGTTTCAGAAAAACGTTTTCTTTATCGTGCCAACGTTTCGATCTTTATTGAGATCATCTTCAGGGCTCAAAGGGTTTGTCTTCTGTGTAATTGTGCCATTCTTGCGTGTCGTGATGAGAGTGCCCAACTGGCACCTACATCACACCAGACCGCATCTCACAATTTCTGAATTATCGATTAACGGTTACTAATCACCACACATTTCTAGATGAGAAAGTTATATTAAATCTGTTACCGCAACGCGATTCCTAGCCAAAATTAACTTGGGGATTGTATAAGACCATTTTTTGCTAAAATTAATATTTTTCGAATTAAATGGGTGGCCTATGGAAGTTGATACACCCTGTGTATGAAATCAGAGGATTATTTTTTGTATAGCTAATTAGTAACAAGTTAATTATTAATTGTGTAAAGATTGTTGTATTAAATGCATTAAACAATTAGAATAAGGATATGTAAAAGTTGTATACGGACGCTAGTAACTTTTTTTTGGGAGCCAAAATTTTGACGGTAAGGACTTTCGATCGTATATAACCAGCCGGATACTATTTAATCTATGTAGGGTTCCAATCTTCGTAGAGGTCATGAAATTGCTTTTTTTTATAGTTATTAGTCACTAATCCTAGCAGTCCAACCAGAGGCGACGGGGGTTCGTCGCTCTCTTTCATTAATTTTTAATCCTTTGTACATATGTGTAGAGATTAGTGACCGTTAATCGATAGTTATTCAGATATCGTGAGATGCGGTCGGGTGTGATGTAGGTTTCAGAAAAACATTTTCTTTATCGTGCCAACGTTTCGATCTTTTATTGAGATCATCTTCAGGGCTCAAAGTGTTTGTCTTCTGTGTAATTGTGCCATCCTTGTGTGGGCACTCTCAACACGACACACAAGGATGGCACAATTACACAGAAGACAAACACTTTGAACCCTGAAGATGATCTCAATAAAAGATCGAAACCTTGGCACGATAAAGAAAATGTTTTTCTGAAACCTACATCACACCCGACAGCACCTTTGTACATAGTTTCTGTAAATAGCTGTAATTTAGTTTTAAATATACATAAAAAAAGCAATTTTTGTAAATATTCTCTGTGATCACAAAAGTATCTAAAAGAGATTGCTAGTCAGAAAAAAAATAGTTAGACCTTTAGTCATATGGATTTTTAGCAAGATGTCTGTTTCACCGTCAAAATGGATTATGCTGGCCATGTTCTAAATAGCCTTAAACCCAAAACACTACAATAGTTTTTCATATTAATCGTTTCCTTCATCCTTGGGAAAGCCCTGATGATGGCATTATAAAGTGCCGAAAGCTCGGTGAACCCAGCATTTACTCCTTTTTTCACCGTGTAATGACCTCTAGGAAGCTTGGAACCCTACATAGATTATCTGCAGGTCGATCAACGAACCTCATAACTATGTAAATCTGAAACTAGACTAGTCACCATTGAAAGGGAATTGCTAGCGATATTTTGGACAAATATTTTCGGCCCTACCAGTTTTGCAGAAAATTTCAAATTTTAACTGACCACCGCCCGCCCGTTGCAATGGTTATATTCGATGAGAGAACCAAATTAGAAAATTGGCAGTTGAAACAGGGAGAATTCAACTTTCTAGAGTAGAATTGTTGCAGGACTTTTATGATTTATTTCCCGAGCTGAAAGAAAAAAATCTAAGCGAATTCGAACTAACTGACGCCGATTTGGAACAACCAGTCGACGAATAGTAGATAAATCCGTGATAGTCAACGTTGATCCAGACAAAGCACTGATGGAGACGACGTTACTGTCCACTCAAACATTGACGGCAATATTGTGATCACAGTACCCATAATAGATGAACCTGTTAATAAAAGTATTAATCAAATTATAATAAACGAAGAAGAATTCGTACCAGCTAAATCGAAACTAATTAAGTAATTCAATGATACAAAGACACGAATCCTGGTGCAACTCTCGCGAAATCACTTTCACCAAGACCTAATACAATTTATAAAAACGTGCGTTGTCCCAAAGATTAAAATACAGCTTATACTTCGAAAAGGACAATTATGAAAAATTTTGTTCCACACTTTCTAAATATTTTAAATGTACAGAATCTTCCTAGATAAAAATAAAGAGAGCATCAGATACAATGATATGGTATACCGATGGCTCCAAAACAAACGTAGGAATAGATCGGGCATTTACTGTACAAGCCCAAAACATGAGCAATCAAACTCATTAGGGAAGTACATTTCGGTCTTTCAAGCAGAAATACATAATATATAATAAATAAATAAAAAATCCTCATAAGATCTGATAGCCAAGCAGCTGTTAAAGCACTAGCATGTAAAAGAATTACATCAAAATTAGTCAGTGAATGTATCCAAAATCTCCAAAACCTGGGGAAATACAACAACCTGATATCTTATGCCAGGGCACAAAGGAATTTTGGGTAACGAAAAAGCAGACAGACTGGCCAGAGGAGGATCTGCAAGATCATACACAGGCCCTGAACTTGGGATAACAAAAACGAATGTAGAATCCTTCTGTGCAGAATGGATCCAAACAAAACAAAAGGAGAAGTGGATAAACTCTAGCGGTGCTAGACACAGTAAACATGATGACACAACCCTCATCAAGACTGACAAAATCACTGCTGCAACTGGAGGGCTAAACTCAGAGGAGTGATAGGACTACTAACCGGTCACTGGCATCTGAGAAAACATCATGGGCATATAGAACTATAATGCCATCTGCAGATTATTTAATGAGGAGGAGGAAACAGCTACCCATATCATCTTCAAATGCAAAGCAACAGCTCAATGGAGATTCAACCTAACACACGAAAAAAACATAGGGAATGAAATTTTAGTAGCGACAGTCAATGACCTGATACTTCTAAGGAGAAGGATAGAGTCTATTGCACTGAACTAAGGAACTAGGAAGGTACAATAAGCCAGAAGGCTGCAGTGCCTGGGGCATACAAACCCCACTTCCTAGTATCCTTATAAAAAAAAAGATAAAGATTAATAGACATAGAAACCAAGGAAGGCATTAAGGAGATAACACCAAACTATCATTTAGGAAAAATGAACCTCAGAGTTATAGATGAGGTACTCAAAAGAATTAAAACTCTCTATTATTGGCCAAACCAAAGGAAATTGATGCAAAACCAATATCAATAATTGCAAAAATTGTTTAATTAATAAATACGAAAGACATCTCCTGCAAATGAAATTCAATATAACACCAAGACCTACAAAACTGTTGACATCTGTGTTCGATATTTCCCCAGACACTGCCAATTCACTTTCCAGTTTGCAATAAATGGGTATCATAACTTTTAGTGTATTCTGGACCTCCTTGATTTAAAAAAAACAAACAATATATATATAACGTTTTTATCCCTTCTTTCTTTTTAGTGTTAGGTCTTTTCAAATGTTATTGAAAACAAATTGTCCTCCAAACCACCTCTGCATGTTAAGTGTCACATGCGCACCGGATTTATACAAAATCACCATATTTCCTTTATTTACTAACTTTGGTATTAAAAGACACTCGTGAAATTGAAAATGCATATTAAAAACCTGTCCTCAACTTGCAAATCCCTTGTTCATGTCATTTAACAGATCTTAATCAAGCGTTGTTTCTATATCTGGAAATACAATTTCATTAAACATTTTTCAATTCTGGGCTTCCTCAGACATAATGAATTATCGATCTGTGTTAATTCAGTCAGTTATTTGACAAATAAGTTTATAATTTTATTGCTTCTTTGTGTAATAATGTTACACTTCCTGATACTGGTTTTTTAAGTGGGAAATCCACAGATCTGTTTCTATTTCAGAACTAAATACCTGTTAAACACTTTTAAATAACTTGGCTCTCAAGCTTTATAAGGAATATATCGTATTGTGTCAAACTTAATTTTTCAGAATCCTCCTACTTTACAGAAAAGTATGTCATTCTTCAGGGTTCAAGTTTAGGACCTCCTTTATTTATATTATATAATAATGTTGTCAGATACATATTTAACGATGTCGAATTTCTTCATCATACTGATGACTTACCAAAATTATTGATAGTATGCCTGATATGATCGCTTTACAGCAGAATATAAATCAATTTAATTCCTAGTGCCGAAATAACAACCTAAAAATAAATCCATTAAAATGCAGTGCAATGCGTTATTATCGTATTAATAAAACTGCCGACTCAACATACTCCATTCTCAACCAGCCTTTTTTTTTCAACAAGAACCGGAAAATCCTGTCATAAACAGATACTGTCAGTATACAGGCCTAGTTTTTAATGGCAATAATTTATTTTTGTATTTTTCAAGGTTTTGCCTTGGAGTATTAGTTTTAATTTAATCATAACAATAATTGTCTTAAGTACACAAATTGTGATTGCTTTAAATCAAATAAAACAAAAATGAACTGTTCTGATACACTTGTTATGTGGGAGTGAAGTGTGTGCCTAAGTGATAAAATCGTTTCATCTCAATTTTCAATTGTTATTAATATAACGTTGGCCTTAAAAAGCCAAAGATAAAAATAATCTAATCACCAACAAATTTTAATGAATAAAAATCCAAGTATACCAGAAAACATGCAAAATGCACTTTGGTGCAACCAAAGCACTTCTTACCCATCTGGGGAAAATCAATCATCATCATTGAATGACCATCTGCAAGCATAAATGAATTTGGGAATTCATTTATGCTTGCAGATGGTCATTCAATGATGATGATTGATTTTCCATTACATTTTCATTTTTGTCAAGTGGATTGGTTTTGTCAATATTTCAGTAGTTTTCTGGTCAAATTTGTGGTGTACAGTGGTTTTAATTCCAAATTTGTCGGATTTTGGTACTACGTAGGTAGTGTCTGTTTTTGTGTGTGTTTCTTTATTATTTTGTTCTGTATATGGTGTCATTTTAAATTTAAAATATTTTTTAAAGAAATTCTTATTCAGAGTTCATTTAATTGAAGACGGAAATATGAAAATATCAGTAATTTAATACTGCCTGTGGTCGGTTCAGCAATTGGCTTCAAATTAGCCTTAAAAATATTGGACTTAATTATTTATCAACAATTCAGACCACTGTTGTTGTTTTAAGTCAAATTTGGTATCTTTCTTCAAGGTTGAGTGTAAAATCTTTTGTCAGAAGTTGTACATGTCCTATTGAAGGCAATGTCAATCACTAAAACATGTGAAATATTGTTTTTATAATAATTTTCATAATAATAATTTCTGGACCAAACAATTGGCATCTATATGGCACCTACTATACAATCTGAATCTATTTAGGTGATAAAAATTTTATACATGGCATTATTCCAAGGATTCTGAAATTATGGGGTGCATTTCTGGGGTGGTGAGACATACAATTTAAAAGTGTTAAAAATGCAAAAGAAAGCGGTAAAAATTATGTGTAATGCTAAATATAAATACCACTGTAGACAACTCTTTATGAAACTGAATGTAATGAATATACCTGCCTTATATATATTTTTTAATTTAAAGTTTATAATAGAGAATGTACATGATTTTAAGAAAAGAAGTGAAGTGATAAATCTGAATACAACCTACTGTGATTACCTAGTCATTCCTTTACGTAACAAAAATTAATCTGGTGATAGCCCTGAAGAAGTTTAATTCATTGCCAAATGATATAAATATATAATCTAAAAAATTGTGTAAACTATCACGTGTATAACAAATAAATGTACATTATGACTACAATATTTTCATATTTATTTATAATTTAGAAAATCTACTTTTACAATTTATGGGTATATTTTGCCTTTATTCTTAGAATGTGTTTGATTAAAAATAGGAGATTCAAAAAAAAAGAAAGAATTGAATGAATGCCATTCTACTTTATTTCAATTGACTGAAATTGAGTACTTTCCACTTGATAAAGTGGATAATATTGACTTAAGCATTATATGATATGGGAGGTTTACGGACCAACAAAAAAATCTCCAATGAACTAGAAGAAACCCCATGGTATATGATACAGTTAAAATCCATACACAAAAAATAAATAAAAAATAAAAATAAATAAACCTACAAGACCAGAAGCGTCCGTTTATAATAAGCCACAAATTTGCAATAACTAAATAACATAAATATACCTAACAATTGTGTTTTAGTGTCATTTAATGTTATTAAAAAGATTAAAAACTTATAGAAAACTCCATTAACAAATTTGTGACAATATAATAAACTTCTTAAACATATGCCTAGAATCCAATGTTGTAAATTTAATAATAAATTTTATGAAATGAAAGTGTTTCCAATGGGGTCTCCATTATCCCCAATTTGTGCCGAAATATTCATATATCACTTTGAAAAAATTCTATTCGAATCACGAATTCATTAGATCTGTGCTCATTTGGAAATGCTGTATAGACGATATTTTATGTATATGGTCAAGAACCTGAGATCTAAAAGAATTCCTTCAATTAATTCTTTACACCGTAGTATAAACTTCACAAAGGCAATAAATAAAAAAGAAAGGACTACAAACAATTACAGCTATAGGTAAAAGCAATGGATATCAAGAATTATTTATTGATAGGTTTTAATAAAAAATAATTTAAAAAAAAAATTGTTTAAAGAAACAACAATCGGACTCAGCCACCCCACCATAAATGAATCATTAGGTTTTCGTTGTTTGCCAACCATTGGGAAACTATCAGAAAAAGCAGGTAAAATTCTTAAATGCTAAGTTTATTCAGAACCTAAAGACAAATAATATTAAATAATATATAGAACAAAGCGGCAGAGAAATTAAAACATGAGTTAAAAAACACACCTAAATCGAACAAATTTTCAGAATTTTAAGGACCATCTAAATAAAACAAAGCACAATTTAAATTTAAATATAACAGTGTTACGCAGTACTTAAAGGGCTTAAATAACCGTTAGGGTTGATAGCCATCAGAAAAAAAGTTTTACACAGTTTCAACAAAGGGATTGGTTTAAAAAATTTGAAATAAAAAAATATAAAATTAAACAAGAATATAAATGCATAAATAATAAAATAGATTTAAATTTACCCCCAATTTTACACAACTACTTTAATAATATTCAACATACAAAATAATAACTAGTTTTAAAATCTTTTTCTAATAGTATGTACTGGGATAATATTTAAATGTGTTGTAAGTTGCATTTTTCACGTGTTCAAAATTGAGCGATCAATTTTGTATTTTATGGTTGTGTGTAATAATTAGTATTCCTTCTTAAAAACTATACTATAAACATATTTAAAAAAATTTAATTTAATATAATTAAATTACATAAGTGCAAACAAGGACAACCAAGTGAGGTTAAAAATGGATGAGGTCATAGTTCGTAAGATATATTAGACAGGCTTTACATGAGACGAAACATAATTTTACCAAGATTTTCAAATATTTGGTTGTTTATGAACAACTAATGTACAATTATACAAAATATAACCTTCCTATAATACAATATTACAGCTTATTTTATTTCTTTTTATCTTTTATTGTATATTTATCATAAGATTTTGTCGGATCAAATGGTTCCCAGCGACTGGCAGGAAATATATGTTTGTTCCGTTCATACCAAGATCTATTGAGCAAAGAACAAAAAAAAAGAAAATATATTTATTTAAAGTATATAATAAGAATAAACTCTATTTTTTTACCTTAGCAGAACTTTTCCAGCATGTGAATCTTCTTTTTCAACACTGGCATCGCTCACCATCCTAATATCATCATGAGCATCAAACATAAACAACGGACCACTTTTCCCCCTGGCCTTAAAAAACAAACTATTCTCTATTAATCTAATAATCTATTGTGATCTGTAAAAATGATTTAAAATCAAACATTCACCTTTGTGACAATAAAATCGTAAAAAGTATAGTGTTGTGGCAGAATAAGATCTTCTTTGACATACATAAGCTGATCAGCTGTAACTCCCTTCAATTCAGAAAACTCTCTCCTCAGAGATTCTAAGCACCTCTGAAGAAACTGGTATATTGAATTTCCTAGAGAAATATGTTAAATTATTATAAACAGAACATTTGTAAATGAATAATAGATACCTTTCTTCATTCTAACAGTTCTTCTGTGCCCTGAGCCATCCCAATAGCTGAAAGTTATTTCAATGTCCTCTTCTTTCAATGAACTCTGTTTTGCTGCCCATTCCTAACATTTTTTTATTAAGCTGCTTAATAAATTTTAAAATCGTATCTTAAATGCTGACCTACCTGTCTTAGTTCTTCCCTCAATCTAGTCTCTTGTTCCTCTCGCTCTCTATCTGGAAGAAAGCTCGTGTCTACATCTGGGTTCTTTCGTATCCTTTTAGATGGAATTTCATCGGTGATGTCTGATTTTTCTTTCTTGATTACAGGCTTTTCTTCCTCTTCTTCATCTTCATTGGCATCTTCATCCAATGAGAACGAAAGTGCAAGGATCTGAACAGAATAACTACAAATACATAAAAAGGTACTAAATTTTACAAAATGGCAAAATTAAAATTATATCTAACCATGATTTTAATGCCCTTAATGCTTTATGTATATCAGTAGAAACATTACCCTCACATGAGGGTTTGTTGATTGTTCTTTTTTATTATTTTATTTAATGAATAATACGTCATTATTACTGTTATTGTTACTTACTATTTAAATCAATAAATACAATGAAAATTACTAATTTTCAATATATTTTATTCATTTTTTTCATTGTTAACATTTATTCAGATATTGTAAATATACTTTTTTTTTTTAGTTTTGATGCCCTTATTTTCTCTCTTTGTTTATGGATAGTTTAAGAGGATCATGATGTTTATATTGATTCAGATTTTTTTTAAATAATAATTTCAAAAAAATTATTTGCCTGATGATAAATAACATCAGTGACCAAGGATGATGCATGCTGTTGGCAACATACAATGTTTTTCATCTTACTTTCTTCCCTGCTCATTTAATTTTATTATTTATTTTTATAAAAATAATATACTAAAAACATATAGTTGTAATTGATAATAAATAACTTTAAAATAATAATGTTAAAAACTTTTTAAAAAAATGAAATTATATACTGAAAAATTAAAAAGAACCTGTTTCTTCTGACGATTCTTTTCTGCTTGTTTTTCCTGTAACTGCCTTAGTTGTTCCTGTTCCTTTTCAGCCTGTTTTTGAGCAAGTTTTCTCTCTCTTTCCTTTACGATATTCTCCTGTTTCGCCTTCATCTCATCAAGGGTGACAAGTCCGATAGTTGATGTTTTTAGCTGTTGCTCAACGGCATCATAATGAGCTGCAAATTTATTCTCAATATTTGATATCTTGAGATCTTCTTCTATCTTCTTCTTCCTGAATTCTATCTCCATCTGCGCTTGTTCCCTCTTTTTCAAGAGCTGCATCGCTCGGCCAGCCTCGCTGGCTGCACCTTTGTAGTGTGCCATACCTATAATCATTTTAAAAACATGTTAACTAACTAAAGACTATCAGAAACTTTTTAGTTAGATGTTAGATTTTCCTTAAGTAACACAAATATACAAATGACACTTAATTCCTGCATCTGTATGGACAATAAATGCTAATGCCAAACAAAAGTGGTCACAAATAATTGTTAGAAACCTTACAATATATTATTAGACATCCTTGATGGATTTAGGATTTACTTTGACTTTCAAAGGGGAATTGTTTCCATAGTGATCACAGTGGTTCCTGTCCCTAGAGGACAGCTGCTCTATGATCTAAAAACAGCCCGCAAAATTTATTTTGGGTACAATCCTCTTGCGAGTGGTGAGGAGGAGACAACACATAAATTTAAGAACTCTGTCTAAAATATATAACCCTAGTAGGTACTGAATGCACTGGACAGTACGTCTCTATTGGGCGAGACCGGGCCATCACTCACATCAACCAATAGTCTATCTGCTTAAGTGTCGTCCAAAAATTGCTTGCTCTTGTGAAATTTGGGGGATCAAGGATCGGGATTCAATGTAGTGGGTAGAGTATATATATATTACACAGGGCGGGCGACCAGGACCCGAGGGGTTAAAAGCCTGAGTAGGCCCGTACCCCATCCCTAGAAGGTCCGGGACCTGGTCGGCTCACGAGTCCTGTATAAACCTATTGGACCTATTCACAAACCCCAGGATTGTGGACCATTTTATCCTGGGGAGTGTTTTGGTTATGTCCTCTCCTTCGAAAGTATTAAATCTTTCCCTAGCATACCTATCGCATTCTGCGAGGTAGTGTNGTCAGAGGGTCCTTACCCGTGATCACTATGGTACCATCGTCTGAATATAATTGGCTATAAAAGCCTGAGTTATTCAGAAGCTCTAATAAGCTGTTTACTGTGATTAACCACAATAGAGGAGATAAACATCCTCCTTGTGGACAGCCTCCAGTGACCCTGATTCTCAGAGTACTGTTACCTAAGCACATATTTACCATCCGACCCTCTAGGTATGTTTTCACCCATCCTATGAGGTGTTGGTGAATGTTATATTTATTTAGTGCTGCTATAATGCATGAGGTATCTGCATTATCAAACGCTCCTTGGATATCAAAGAAGCATCCTAAGGTGTACTCATTATTGTATAATGATTTTTCAATCCTTCCTACAAGTGTATGCAGAGCAGTTTCCACTGATCTTCCTGGTAAATAGGCATGCTGATTAGGATGTATCAAGGTATTAATACCACAGTCATGTCTAATATATTTATCTAAAATTTTCTGTGGGTAGAGTAAAACAGCCTTGCGCATAACGGGGCATGAAGTTTCTGAAAAAGCAATGATCCTGAATTGAACTTGCTGACTCAAGAGTAGAGCAACGAATGGTAGCAGAGTATAGTTGTGTATAGGACATTCGATATTTGGTTGTGAAAGTGGAAAACCTAGAACCCCACAAAGGGATAGAATGTTCCAGAGATTGCTGAAAGGCTAGATATTGCAAATCGAATATTTTTGACCATCTTAATAAAGCTGAGTAGGCTAAAATGTTCAGAATTTGCTAACTGGAAAAGCATGATATTCCATCATGACAACGCTCAGTCCCAAGTTTCTTTACGGACTCGGCCGCAATTACGGATCTTTGGTTGAAAGATTTTACTGTATCCACCTTATTCACCAGACATCACACTTTCAAACAATCTATTCCGCTCCTTCCAAAAAGTTTTACAAGATAAATCCTATACCATTAACAAAGACATCAAACCTGGTGTTCTTCAGCAGTAAAAGCAGTGATTTTTTAAAGAAAAATATGATAGATTTTACATCTCCAAGCACGGTAATATGCAATTTTTAAACGGTTTTTTCTCTACCTACACTTTGTTACTGTCAAAATCTGCCTCCTACTAAATGTTTACCAAACTGCTTGGTTAATGTAGATTTTGGGGAATGTAGTTTGCCTGGAATGACTGGTTACCTGGATTTTTTATATTATTTAATAAATAATACTATACTACTTAAGAATAACTTAAGAGGTAGTAGAGGAAGTATGGTCATATCATATATATACAAAAACATACCTTCTGTAGATGTGTTATCAAGAAAAGCTGAAATGCAATCTACTCCCAGGAGAAGTGTCCCTTTTGGTCAGTAAATAAACAAACAATTGAATGGAATTAAATTCAAATTGAACAGAAAGTAGAAACAAAGCTCGTAAGTATTGAGCTTTAAGCCCAGTGAGTCGGTGAGAGGTTTCAATATGTAACCAATTCCCCCACTGGTTTTGTGGTTGCAAAAATTTGAATAGTCTGGCTGTGGGAAAATTATTAGAACAAATGACTAATAAAAGTTAAATGATATCTATTATATCTTAAATCAATCATTTGTTCCAACAGTTGAGCGATAGTAAATTTTAAATGGAATAGAATGCAGCAATAATGGGATTTATGTGAGTTCTGTGTCATCGCTGGACCCTTTCAATCCAACTGATTACCATTTCGTTGTCACAAACCTATTAAATTTAAACATTGAAACATTGAAAGATCTGTTAAGAATTTTAAAAAATTCGTTATTTTATGATGAAACCTAGGGATTAGCAAATTTCACAAAAACTGTTTCATGCTTCTATCTTCAAGGTTTAAAACGATGGAGTTTAATTCATCACGAGGAAGATTTTTTATTACACGAAAAAGTGAATATTACAGATCAAAACTAAAATTGACTTTTTTCTTTTTTGTAAGCAAAATAAAAAATATTCACTAAAGCAGAAGGCCTCTATTGCAACAATTTCTGCTCTCGAAGTGCATTCCATTACTTCTCACACATTACTGATTTATATCAGTTCAAATCTAAACATGCATGTACAAAGTTGATCCGATCACTTCTAACAGCACATCAGCAATTCAAGATTTTGTAATTTACATTAAATTACCGACAGGTCTCGAGATTCACCCACCCAGGGTGTTGACAGTCCGGATTCAGACCTAGGTCTTACCGTCCAGCCACTCGGTTTGGACTCCAGGCTATTTATTTAATTTTTTACAGGTCAAAAACTCATTTCTTAAAAATGAAAAAAAATAAGGAGAAAAATATGGACTACAATGATTATAACTAACTCAACATTAGTAAAGAATGATTATTTGAAGAACGTGAGATGCGGTCTGGTGTGACGTAGGTTTTAGAAAAACATTTTCTTTATCGTGTCAATATTTCTATCTTTATTGAGATCATTTTCAGGGCCTGGGATTTATAAACATTGTTTAAATTTTACAAATACATGTAGGATGTGAAAAAAAATCTAAAATTTTCTAGCATTGTATAAATTCATTTTTTTATCTAAAATTTTCTAGCATTGTATAAATTCATTTTTTTTAATCTAAAATTTTCTATCATTGTATAAATTTATATAAAGCATTTTTTTTTCACATCCTACATGTAGTTGTAAAATTTAAACCATGTTTCTAAATCCCAGGCCCTGAAGATGATCTCAATAAAGATAGAAAAAATGGCACGATAAAGAAAATGTTTTTCTAAAACCTACATCATACCAGACCGCATCTCACAATCTTCAAATAATCATTAACTAACAGTCACTAAACACCAAACATTAATAAAGAATAAAACACTATACTATTCATCAAAGACAAAAACAATAAAATCTTTATAAATAAACAACATAAATATTTAATTAAACACCCTGTCTTAATTAAACACCCTTCATAAAAACAATATATATATCGAAATAATATAATAAAGTATTATAACTACATGCATAGTAAATTTTTACCTTTTTTTAATTAAATACAATTATTATGCTTTAAGTAACTGACATTTTAATGAGGAAACAGAAGTATTAAATAAATCAACAGCATTGCATATGTGTGGTGTTTAGTGACCATTAATTAAATGATTATTTGGAGAGTACAAATGCTTTGAGTCTAAATTTTCTATCGTTGTATAAATTCATTTTTTTCACATCATTTATGTATTTGTATAATATTGGTATATTTAAACAATGTTTATAAATCCCAGGTCCTGAATAAAGATCAAAAAGGCGGCATGATAAAGAAAATGTTTTTCTGAACCTATGTCACACCAGACCGCATCTCACGATCTCCAAATAAGTATTGCATATGTAACAACATTCTATCATTGGGGAGTGTAGTGGAAAATTTGTTCCTTTATATCCAATAAAAATATTTTCTGTTTACGGAGGTGGCAAGAAGGTACATAAAATACTGTAAAAGTACGTTTAGTTGACTGACAGTTATTGCATGATATTTATGACAGACAGAAATCATGGCTAATGTTAACAGTGAAGAATTTATGACAAAGGTATATATTTCAACCATTAGCTATTTGTTTTGACACTTCTATACCAACAAATGTAACACTGGTCAGTTGCAAGTTCAACTTTGTTCAACAAGTTGGCCATTCGTTTACTTTTCTGCCATTGGAATAAGTGATGCGTTGAGTGACAAAAAAGAGAGGTTAAAATTTAAACTTACCAGTTGCTAAAAATCGCAAAGTTACAGCAAGTTGTTCTGTTATAACAATAGTTTTTCTGAATTTGGTACCTTGCTTTGGTATACTATACAAACAAGCTTTTCAAAATCTGCAAGTTTCGTTCTTCAAAAATTTGAAATTGAACTGGACCCTCAATAGTGAGCTCAGATATTTAGAACGTTTTTTCTTCTTTTTTATTTTTAAAATAATTACACAGGCCGCAATTTTGCGTTTCTATGTTAGAATAAAATCAACTGTGAGCAGAATGAAAGAGATACATAGGGTACAAGTGTACACAAAAATCTGTCTTGTATGTAAACGAGCCATACATTTATTCAAAGTTTTGCATTTTGAGAACTGCCATATACATATCCATGATAAATATTTTTATCAATTTCTATCAGTATGTAAACAGTCAAAGCGATTTACTGTCAGACACTCGACATATATTTGTGGACATAAGTGTCAGAAACGTACCTTTACAATCTTTGACAATGTTGGGACTAAGTCATTCTTCAAAGAAATTTGAAATTGTCTATTAAAAACCTAATTTAGAGATAGACATATTTAAGGTTGTTATACCCTGATGATGACTTTAAAATAGGTCAAAAGCTTGGCAGTAACAACCAAATTTACTTTTTCATCAAGATCCTTGATCCCGATTATCTGATTGTTACTTTATCTATTAACTAATTAATAATGATAACTTATTATCTATCTGTTATTATATTTTAATTATATTATGTTATATTTTTATGTAATTAGGTCTAGATCGAAATTTTATAAATGTACTTTTCTGTCCATTGTACTGTAAATTCTGTATTATATTATTTTATTTTAAATATCAGTTTACATTGAAAACTGTTACTTTTTTCGCATTGTATACATTAAAAAATGTGTCTGCCCGTTAAATAAATAAAAAAATGAAATAAAAGTGTACATTGTTTTGAAATTGGGAGGGAACAGTTTGTAGTAGTTATACACCGGGGCAGCACGTGGTTAGCAACTTGTAAATACAATCGTTTGAACTGTCCGTTTAAAAACCGTTACTCAGTACTTTTAAACCCTTTCGAGGATTAATAGAGCAAAAGTCAGAACTTCAGAAGCTTTTTAAAAAATATCGTACAATTATCGAGCTAATGTGTTACATCCTGCCCCAGAAACAAGTTCGAAGACCTAAAATATGAACGGCATCTCGCAACATTTCAACGTGAGTCCGATATTCATGAAAAAATTTTGATGAACTTTTATACTTATAATATTACACATAATATTTAAACTTTTATAATTGTTTTTTGAAATATGCCGTGGGGGACTTTTTATTTCAGATAAGTCCAACTGTAAGACAAGCTGAACCTCAGATGGAGACAAAATGCCAATTGGTTTTGGCTCCATTCTCTCCAATACCTAAACTGGACTTCAATTCAATCAAGATCGGATCGACAGTAAGAAGGACGGTTTTCATAAAGAACCCTACTAAAAATGGCATACAGGTTTGTGCATGTATCTTTTTGCTTCCTATTTTTTTTCTAATATTGCATTGTTATGATGCAATGTAAACATTTTTAGAGCTAGTGTAAGCATTATGTTAAGGTGGCTCCAGGCATATGGTATTCACTGAATGCCAGCTGCCGAATGTTTGCCAAGTCTCGAGATGCTCGTCTTGGCATTCGCCAAATAGCGTAATCCTTTTTTAAAGAAAGATAGTTCTTACTCACATTAAGTGATCATCATAATCATCACATCTTAATGTGATTAAGAACTATCTTTTTTAAAAAAGGTTTGAACATCGCACTCACTCCATCATTCACCATTCCTACCAAACAGCCTTTGTGAATACATATTTGCCTAATGCTGTGTGAGTCCTCAACTTATTGCCTACCATTTGTGATGGGCACAGTGAAACTATCATTGCTACAGCTGCGCTTACTGTTTTGTACAGTGGCTACAAGCTCAGTCAAAAATCAGATTTTTGTGATTCGGAAGTGAAGCGTTCCAAATTATTGGTTCAGCTAGGTACAAATCGAGGAACTCGAATGTTGCCCAATTCCATTTCTTACAGACAGAAACAATGCTATGATGTTTGTGTGTGTGGTGTTTAGTGACCGTTAATTAATGATTATTTGGAGATCGTGAGATCCGGTCTGGTGCATTGTGGGTTTTGAAAAACATTTTCTTTATCGTGTCAACGTTTTGATCTTTTTTGAGAGGGCCAGGGATTTACAATCATTGTTTAAATTATACAAATACATCTATTTGTATAATTTATCTGTATTTGTTTAATTTAAATAAAGTTTGTAAATCCCAGACCTTGAAGATGATCTCAATAAAGATCAAAACTTTGGCACAATAAAGAAAAAATTGTCTAAACCTGCGTCACACCAGACCACAACTCACGATCTTCAAATTAAGCTATGATGTTCTAATACATCTACATATTAGTTAGCACTCATTTATTATTAAAAGTAAATAGTGTTGATTGATGATTACAGTTGATATCTGTATAATACAGTTGATTCCCGAATGTGTGGATGCTTTGAGTTTGATTTCTTCATGAGTATTTGTACACTTTGAAGGGACAGAACCGACAATTAACTGAGCATGGCGAGCACCAAATATTGTTGCCCGGCCAATAACTGAGTACCCTCCCCCTGTCGGGATTCAGCGAGCCTTTGTTCGGCATTTGGCGTATCCCACATGTCTTTCTCACCTTAAAACAAGTTCCAGTGGTGTTCGGCTAATCTGAAAGTATTTCTAATCTGAATACAATTCAGTCATCCAGTTTCACTCTAGTCCAGCTTTTTCAAAACTTCAACCTGATGTTTCAATGCACACGTGCTTCTGTTTTTTCTACGCTTTCTTCCACATCCATGATTTTTGTTTTCCAGAAAATTGTCATTCTTCACTAAATAAGTAACTCAAGTTTCCTGGCATGTGTTTAATGTAACTTGTCAGCTTGAAAGTGTGAATACCTAATAAAACTCATATTGATAAATTCTATAAAAAAAATAAGGTATCGGACCCAGACCAATGTGAAAATTTATTAAAAATGATCTAGTTGTAAAATCCAAATAAAAAATGGGGAAGGTCTTATTTAAAAAAGTTATGGAGGGGTTATTTTATGTATATAAAAAAAGAACCAAAAAGTTATTTCAGGACCCAATCAAACTTCTCTTTATAGCAGAAAAAAAAGCTTTATCAAAAATGGGCCAAAATTAAGGAAGTTAACATCTTCTGTGGGACACCATGTATACATTTTTAGAGTTAGTGTAAGCTTGATTACAGTGGTGTCCTGCTAATCTGAACATCTTTAAAAATTATTTTATTTGTTTTGTTGTTTTTGGTATTGGATAATTTTGAATTTCTGTTGTTTTTTCGGGATTTGGTTTCATACCATTAGGCGTAGTAATATGTGCAAAGTAACTAATTTCTCTTTTTAAAAATTCCCTAATCTAATTGGATTTTAAAATTTGATTTCCGTTTAAATACTTATCTTAAATCAATCTCGTAAATCTTTCTGAAGACTAGGTGTGATGTTTCCTCTAGGTGCTGTTGGGCCCATCTTCATATCGCTGAACTTATTTTTGACTTTTTAAATCACATTTTCTTTCTTTTTGTGGAAGTCTCTATGTGGCGCGATCGAATGTGGTCTGTTGAAAATCAGGGTTGCTTGTGTTTTCTCTTATAAAAAGTGTATCATAGCGCAGATTTGAAAATTTCCTTGTAAGACATGCTTCATACAATCAAGATAAAAGCTGTACTTGTCAAAAAACCCGATATGGAATTAAGTACTTACCAGCTTAAAACAAAAATAATTATAATTCCTTAGAGAAGGTATAAACATATTTTTATTTTTATGCTTCAAAAATGTTTTATGGATCTGATTAATAGTAAAATAGTTTTTCAGTTAAAATAAACAAAATATGCATGTATGTAATTAATGTAAGCATTCAGGAAAAAAATAATAATTTCTTTTTTTAATTCTGCTCTCTTTTGTTCAATGTGAATGATTTTGAAATTCCTTTTTGCGTTCTCAAAAGAGGAAGTACTACAAAATTGAAAAAATTAAGTTTTATTTTGAGAGTGTCCTTTAAAAAATACCCTGTATGTCAAAACTAATCAGTAAGTCTTGTATTCATAACCCATAGATTTTCAGGTTTCCTTGGTGCCGCCAAAAGACTTTGAATTACGAGGCTACCTCATTGACACGCCGATATTACTTGTGCCAATAGGGGGTGAAATACCTGTAACAATTTCTTGGACGCCAATATGCGCTGGAGATTGGCATGACCTTGTCAATGTCAAGCAGTTCGAAGGCACAAAACAGTTTGGCCATATTGTGATCACATCCAAGGCAATATCTGTTAAACAGGTACTTTTCTAGATATTTCATTTATATGTGTTTATTGAAGTTTTTATATTTATATAGAATATTTGTAAGCATATGTATCGATAAGAATATAACATTCAATATTTTAGTTTTGTTATGTTACTGTAATTTCTAATAATTAACATCAATTATCATATAATCACTGTAAATATTTACAAGTAACAAATTTTTATTTTTTAATTGTATTATTAAATTTTTTACAAATTTTAGAAAATTCCATTAAGAGGGAGTCGACTGAGACCTTCTACATATAAACCAGCCACAGTTCCCAGTAAGAGTTTTACTGAAGAGATTAAAAGGGAAATTAGGAGAGAGACCTACAATCTGGATCAATCTAAAGTAACTTGTGCTTGGAATGGTTCTCCTACACAACATATGCCAATAGAAATCCCAGAACTTTCCAAGTCAGTTAACTGCAAGACATTTTCAGTATCTAACGCTGTTTCCCTTGTTATTACGGATAATGATGTCAGTTCATCAAAGACCCATTCACAATCTCCAAAAGAAAAGTTGACAAATCTCAGATTAAAATGCGATAGCAATTCATTTTCCTTGTCTTTTACAAAAACGAATGAGACCACAGATGAAGTATGGAATGTGAAAAGTAGTGTAAACTTGACCGATGAAATTGAAAATCTCAACTTGAGCACTATTTGTACAAAATTGCCCCATTCTTTAACAACTCATGAGGTTAATGAAGAAACAAGATATCTTAAGAACATTGAGAATATAATTCATCATACAAAAAAACAAAATTTAATCAATGAAATTTATTCTGAAAGGAGTGAGGGTAGTGAAAATGTGCATAATTATGAATCATCTTCAATAAAAATAGATAAACAGACTATAAAAAGTAGAACAAACTTAACAGATGAAATCGTAGACCTCCATTTGAGCTCTGTCTGTATCAACCATTCTTTCATGAAAGAGGATGTGAAAACAAACCTGGAAGTGGATGAAGAAACCAAGTTGTTAAAGAATTGTATTCATTGCACAGATGAAATTCCTCCAAAACCTGAATTGCACCCTGCAGAGAATGAAAGGTTTGAAAATGTACTTCCTTTCCATTCAACTCCGGTGAGAATGGATAAGCCAATGGTAGCAATGTTCATAAGCCCCCCTCAAAGTGGCAAACCACAAGAGTTTGTTAAGCCTTCCTTAGTAAAACAAAACACATTTAAATTTAAAAGGTCTCCATCTACTAAATTCAAACTGAAGTCGCAGCTGACAAAATCTTTAAGTAATAAGCTTATAAATTATTTATTTTTTAGTATTGTTTTGGTGTTGTTAATATAATTTCTACACTGTAATTTAAGGGGCAGAGTTTCTTAACCTCACGGATGAAGAATTTAAAGCAAGTCAAAAGGAAATTTTTCAGCTTCCTTCATATAATTTAGACAAATATGGGTTAACAACATTTAAAAACCCTTTTGCCAGGTAAAATGAAGTTTACAAACATAACTTTTTTTTTATACAAGTAAGAAACTTTTTTGAGCGAATGTAACATATTTTTTATCTCACTGTTTAGAAATGCCCTCCACCCAGAAAAGTGGCTTGATAAACAAGCCCTTGAGCTTATTAAATGGCTCAATTCAATTCTTACACCACCTGAAGAATTTGGAAATGAAGAAATGACTGTTGATTTGGCACAGTTGTGGAAGAAGGCTGTAGCTTCAGATGTAGTGCAACTAGCTCCTAGCAAAGAGTCAGTGTCGACTCATTATTGTAAAAATAAGATCCATTTTCTGTCTCTTCAAAAGGCTGCTGTAAAATTATTTAGGTCAGAGCAAATTTGCTCTGTCCTTTACAAAATTAACTCAAATGTCCAAAATGGCTATCTCTCTGTCAAGGATGACTTGGATCTCTATTGTGACCAAGGTATAAGTGTGCTGACTTGAAAGAAATACGACAGTGTTCATTTTTTCCTCTCTTTTTCCAGGTGCAAGGTATAAGTTGGTAGAGCTTATTATGTACTACAATCCACTGTGGCTAAGACTTGGACTTGAGGCCATATGTGGTCGGCCTGTTGAAACAGTTTCTAATAACAGCTTGATTGGAAGTCTAATATTTTTCTTAAAAAACTATTTTCTTTCTGATAAAGACATTATAGAAAAAAATGCATATTCAAAGAAGAGCAATTACAAAATGTTAGCTTTTAAGGTAAGTTGTTTTATTGTTTACAAGAAAAAAATTTGTTTTGAACATTTTATACTATTTACAGAAAGAAATGAATAACTTCATTGTGTTCAAATTTCTGGCACTTGTGTTTTTCTTAGATCAGGCAAAAACGAAACGAATGATCCCTTATGATCCTTGCCTGTTTCGTAAGACAGCAACAGTCAAGGTCAGTATATCCAGTTATAACATTAACATTAATAAGTTTTATGTTTAAACATAAATATATAGGAATATAAACATAAATAGCTTAAGTGATAAGAGCAGCGGCATTTTGAGCTGAAAGTCTTGGTTCAAATCCAGCTGGTGACACTACATTTTTAATCTCAACCACAAAATAATTAATTGAAATTATTAATATGGCCAATTATGACCGCTAAACATATATGGATTAATAAATATAGTTTTTTTTATTAAATTTTAGGACAGTGAGAGTATGTTAAATGAGTTTATCAAGGAGTTTATAAAATGTGTTGGGCATATGAAAAAAAAACTGAAGCATTTAGGTTATGTTCTTGTCCATAAGCAGACTTATATGGATGAATTTGACTTTGCAGTCAAATCACATGTTGACCTAAGAGATGGTGTCTGTTTAACAAGGACAATGGAAATAATTTTGAAAGACAACACTCTTTGTAAAAGACTGAGGACACCAGCAGTTTCAAGGCTTCAGAAAATTCATAATGTAAAGGTGGCTTTAGATGCACTGATGAAAGAAGGATTTGAAATAGATGATGTCAGTGCTGTTGATATCGTTAATGCGCATAAAGAAAAAATAATGTCCCTTTTGTGGCAAATACTCCACAAATTCTTGGCTCCACGTTATGAATCAGCAGCTAAGAATATACAGTCCTGGTGGAGGAAGGTGAATTTAAGGCATAAAATAAATAAAAGGATCACAGCCAGAAGACAACGATATATATTTGATGCAGTTGTTCGTATACAGTCATGGTGGAGAGGGATATACACCAGAATGATGATGAATGATATAAGAGAAAGTTTAATGAAACACAAACAAATAAGAGCTGAGGCTGCAGTTCACATTCAGTCATGGTGGAGAGGGATTCATACCAGAATGATGATGGATGATATAAGAGAAAGTTTAATAAAACACAAACAAATAAGGGCTGATGCTGCAGTTCACATTCAATCATGGTGGAGAGGTTGTTTAACAAGAAAGAATATGGATAGTATAAGTCAAAATTTAATGAAATACAAACAAATAAGGGCTGATGCTGCAATTCACATTCAATCATGGTGGAGAGGGATTCTTACCAGAATGTTGATGGGCGATATAAGAGAAAGTTTAATGAAACACAAGCAAATAAGAGCTGAGGCTGCAGTTCACATTCAGTCATGGTGGAGAGGAATTCATACCAGAATGATGATGGATGATATAAGAGAAAGTTTAATAGAACACAAACAGATAAGGGCTGATGCTGCTATACAAATTCAATCATGGCAGAGAGGTTGTTTAACAAGAAAGAATATGGATAGTATAATACAATGCAAGCAAAACAAAATTATACAAGTAGCTATAATTCAACACTGGTACAGAAATAGAATGTCTTTGAGGGAGGAATTAGAACACGATATTGTTAGAAAACAGTACAATGCTGCATGTACTATTCAGGTAAATAATTTTTTTATTGTTATAAGGTAAGGACTCAGTATTATTTCATTATTTCTACAGGCATTCTGGAGGGGTTTTAAATTAAGGAAAACGAACAGGTTTGTTCCTAAGGTTACCCGAAATTGGTCATGCCCAGAAGAAAAAGACGTGTTGCTAAAAGATAGGTTCACATCTAACATTGAGTTAATGCAAAGTACAACCTCAATGAATGTTCTTTGTAAGATAATGAAAAATTTAGGTATGTCTTTTTTAAATTAAAATTTCCATAACATTATTATATTCTTTTTTAATTTGTTGTTGTGTGTTTTTTGTCAGACTTTTTGATTCAACATGCCCCTGTTTTGTGCTACAGTTTAACATCAGTGAAAGTGATTCATTACAAATTTTATACCATTTTAAGCACTACATGCAGATCTCAATCTTACCAGGACATTTATCATCTGATTCTGAACATTCTTCTTAATATTTCTCTTTGCCCAAGATCGGTAGATTCTTTGTGGCAAGTATGTTGAAAATTGTCTCTTTAATTGAAATTTTTGTTACCATTTTGCTTTTGTTTAAGAACATGAGTGAACATTCTGGGCAAAACATTCTCCTGAACTTAATAGGAAAGTTCTATAAGAGTAACATACCTCTCTTCTGCAAGGTCATCACTTTGTTTTGGGTTCTTTGCCAGGATAAGAATAGAGCAGAGGTAATTTTTTTAACAATACCAATTGGACTTCACGTTATAAATTATTGTGATTTTAGGAATTACTTGCTACAACTGAAGCGAAGAAAACAATAAAGTTTTATTACAGTAAAATTGCCAACAACCAAGGAAAGACTTGTGTCCTCCCGTCACTCAAGGCCGATTGTGGCTACAGAAAAGACAATAATGTCTTCAAGAGTCCTCACATGGCTTTGGTGGAGCTGGGAAAAACTTTAGCAATAGAGTTGTAATGGCAATTATTAAGTGGGATATGTGTATGATATATTAGTTATTTTGTTTTTATAAATGTGTTGTGTAAATATGATAAAGTTTTAAATATTGTTATTTACGTAATTTTTAAATGGATAACCTACCATTTTATATATGTACATCCGTAAAATAAACCTATTATTAAATGACAACATTTATTATTATATTTTTTTTATTTATTAACCGAAATGAAGAATGTTGATGTTTAAGTAATTTTTTATAGTTGGAATGTTTGTTTATTTGTTATTCATGTAATTTTTAAATGGATAACCTTCTCTATTTTTATATATGAACATCCATAAAATAAACCTATGTTTAAATAATAAACTTATTTTTTATTACATAATATATATTTTTTAACCAAATGATGTATAAAGTAATTTTTTTAAGTTGGTCATTTCGATCTTTCGAAATGGTTTGACTTGGTCTGCCTATACTCGTTTTGATCTGTCAGACACAAACCATGGTTTGCCCGGATTAACCGTCCCCGGGTTTTCTTTATCGCTATATGCAGTCTACACTTTAGTCAAAACAGGCTCCTATACCACCTATACAAAATTGGGTTGATAGACCGAGGACATGTCCATGCGACAACAGGTCTGTAGCCGATGCTGACCTTATCTTATCGTGTCCTCCAACCTCACGAGGAATAAGACTTATACGAACTAGTGACCGCTCAAGGGGAGCCATTACCTACAAAAATGTCCATTATACTCGGCAAAACGACCAACCTACATCTAATGGATGGGATCGTGAAGATGGCTTGTCTAAATGACATCCTGATATAACATAAATAATAAATGAACAAACTTAAAATGAATTTAAAAAATAAAATAAATAATTAATTAAGTATAAGAAAAATAAATTCAACCAAAGTGGAGTGGTGGATACCTTACGGCAAAGCCAAAAAAAAATCTGTCGGACAAATTCGCTTCTCTCCATCTTCAGTGGGGAGTCAGTCCCCCAAGTTAGTACTGCTCGTGCAAGAAAATGAGATCCACAAACAGAGGAGAAGATGGGGAAGCTGCTGTAAGACGCTTTAGGCACACTGGTCTTCTGGAAGATAATGGAACCTACAACCTTCTACTACATCAGGTCCGGTCCAAAATTCGAATGGCTCAATCTCATTATAAACATAATGGCCTTTTCCTCTGCTCCTGCCGCAAAGTGGAACTTTCTTTGTGTTTTCATTTACATGCTTTGCTCTTTGGAAAGCCCTTTTGTAAGTATGTTGGGTTTTAAGTTTGAACTCAGGGTCACAGAGTCGAACCAGGGACCCTAACAGTGATGAGTCGTGTCTTTTTCTGTTGCATTTTTATTTTTGTAAAGGACAAATAAAATAAATTAGAACAAAACAAAGTCAACATGTTTGGTCCCTAACCATACCGAAAATTAAATGGTTAAACTAGCCAAAAAACCAATTTTTTTAAAGGCAGTAGTTTTTATAATTTAGATCAATTATTTCACAATGGGTAGTGTAGAGTTGTCCTACATACTTTTTCAATTTTGGTGGTCTGTTTCATTGAAGATGGGTCAGGTCAAAATCCATGTGACACACCAATCATTATGCAAATGACCAAACTACACCATCGGATGTGCTTTTTCATATACATATTGATGTTTAAATTAATTTAGTTTATTTTTTATTAAAAGCACTATTTTATTTTTTCAGTACATTGCTGTTAAATCCATCAATTTTGATGTTAAAACACTAGTACTGTACATTTATAAATCATTTCTTTTTGTACTTTAAAGATGATATTTAAACAAACTGCTCTTGATAATTATGTAAATTAAATTCACTAATTTCGTGGTCCGCTTGACCAATTAATATATTACAATTAATTAAGGTTTTTAGTTGAGATAAAAAAGTCAATGGCACAAGCGGGATTTAAACCCACGATCTTCGGCTTGATACGCTGCTGCTCTACCACTTGAGCTATTGACTGCCATTGACTTTTTTATCTCAACTAAAAACCTTAATTAATTGTAATATATAAATTAACTAGGTGTTAACGAGAAAATGAATTCATATATAATTCTTTAGCAACAATTATTTTCAACCATAGATTTAGCTCAGGCTCAATACTATGAAAATGATTAAATTTATTAACTGTACATTTCAATGAAAAATTGAATGTCTTCTAATATATTTACATGTTATGGTTGAAAGTAATGCACTAAGTGTCGAGTAAGTTTATTTTGTGATTTACTTATTCATTTTATGATTTGTTTTATTTTTTTCTATATATACACATCATACAAAAAAGATTTTTTTTTTCATGAAATATAACTTCTTTAAAATAATGCAATTTAATTGTTGATTTGTTAGTTGTAATAGTTCTGTAATGACTAAATGATATTAGAGATCAAATATTTTAGAATATCTACTTAAGTTTACATTAGTCAATTTATAAATTATTAATATTTCAGGAAGCAATACTTAAATTTTCCAAATGGATTAATAAAGTAGCGTATAAATAATTTTTGTTTGCTCCAGCTGTTGAGCTCAACTGAAAATTGTTCTTTAACCATCTTGTAATAGGATTTTATTTAGATTTTAATAATTAAATTGTAATGTTTGAAAGGAACAGTAATACAGATTTTGCTAAAAGTAAGCTAAAATATGCATACAAAAGAAAAAAATATGATGAATATCATCTAAGACCTCTACCGAAAATTCCTTTATGGCCAGCCATAAGAGACTTTCAATGGTATGAACTATACAAAATTATAGTGCCAGTAAGTGAATTCGTTTTGTTAGATACATATGTAGTTATAACAAATTAAACTAGTTCTTGTAGCTGGATTATACCGAGCCATTGTCTTTTTTACAAAGGCTCACAGAAGACTTTGAATATGCTCATTTGTTAAACAAAGCCGCTCAAATAGCTGACTCCCTCGAGCAGTGTGCTTATGTCGCTGCGTTTGCCATATCAGCATACTCATCGACAGCAGAAAGATTGGCGAAACCATTCAACCCTATTCTAGGGGAAACTTTTGAATTTGACAACTTGGAAAAAGGCGGGTGGCGTTCCCTTGCAGAACAAGTGAGCAATCGTCCTCCGACAACAGCCTTTTTTGTCGAAGGACGGAAATGGAAATTATCACAGTTGTTCTCAATGCATTCAACATTTCCTGGAAACAAAATGGAATTTTCTCCTATTACGTCAATCCACTTAGAATTTGAATCAGGTACGATAATCCCTATTTAACATTTTTTCTATTTGCAAATAATACAAATGAAAAAAGTATTACAATAAATGAATAATAATTAATCAATCATTCTTGCAACAACAGTAAATGTTCAATTTGTTTGATTTCTTAATGAGGTCTTCAGGGTGATGAACCTGTCATTTGATAATTTTCAATCATTTTGGTCTGCCTATTCTACTTACTATTTCCATGTAGTTTTAAGTTTTTTATAAGTTGAAATTATATAATAGAAATCACTAAGACTCTGATGATGGCAAAATGCTGAATCATGTTTGACAGAGCAAATCAGTAAGGATAGACCAAAACAATGGAAAACTATCAAATTTGAAATAAATGTTCTGTGCATTACAATTAAATATTAAATTAATATTCATATATTAGTTATTACTTGTATGTAATTTAATATCGAATTAAGTACTACCAAATAAAAATATTAATGTTTTATAATAAGCATACAAAATAAATAACTTTAAAAAAAAGATTTTCAATAAGAATTTTAATCAACAATTTTTTGAAGGTAATAAATATCGCTGGGGTAAAGTAAAAACTGTATTACATGATATCATACATGGCAATCCATTTATTGATAATGAGGGATTTATGGAAATAATTAATGAAACCACAGATGAAATTTGCAACCTGAGCTTTTTCCCGTATGATGTTCTCAATAAAAATTATCAGAGGAAGGTAAGAAGAAAGATATAATAGCATTTTCATTTTTAAAGTTTTAATTAACCACAACTTAAGATTTTTTTTTCAAGTTTAAATCAAGGTCGGACACAAATATAGCAATTTGATGTTTTATTTTATTTATGTGAGCTTTTTCTTTCTTAGTTTTTATTTAATTTCATTTAAAACATTCAGACACGTGTCTAATATTACCTTCACCTTGCTAGTTGAATGAGTATAAAGTAACAGAGATAGGTGAAATTAACTAAGGGAAAACTTTTTCGTTTTTACCTTATGATGGCATAATTTTCTATTGTATACAATTCTATAAAAATTACATACAACCTGCTAAATTTTATTATATTTTACTTTTTTAGGTATTGGGTTGTATTCTAGATAAGTCAGGAGAAACTCGATGGACATTAGATGGAAAATGGGACAAAGGTGTTAGAATTGCACGTGTTCAAACTGTAATAGATGATGATGGAATAGTGTCATATCAAAGAGGCTTATTTAAAACAATTTGGAAATGTGATCCTCTCCCGTATGCAACATTTACGGTATATCCCTTAAGATGCAATAAATTACACTCATTCCTTCATAGAGATGAAGATCCAGGAATGTATCACATGCCCAATTTTGCAAGGCAATTGAACATGTATGAAGAAAAGGTTGCGCCAACGGATTCCAGAAGACGTATAGATATAAGGGCATTTGAGCTGGGTGACCTACAGCAAGCTGCTTTTTTTCAAATGAAAATTGAAGGCCTTAGAAGAAAACAACTTCGAACTCACGGTCCCAAAGATTCAGAATGCACTCCTGAAGGTCAAATCGGCTAATAATAGCTACACATAATATTATTTATTATTGGCAATTCAATTTTTCCATGTCTTTTACAGGTCTACCATTCTTTCCCACTTGGTTTATAAAACTGGAAAAGGAAGATACAAAAGAAACTCTATATAAATATAACAATGAGTATTGGGAATCAAAGGCTCGTGGAAGTTGGTTTATATGCCCTAATATTTATCCTCCTGATCTAAAAGAACAATAAAAATAGTTCAGGAATTTTTTTTTTTCATCTACATATTATTATTAAAAATACTACTAATGATACTCACTCTTAATGTTTACATAATATTACGGTTGAAAAGGATAATTTTTCTTTTCAACTACTGAATTGAAATACTCACTCCTTTTTTTTTAAGGATTAATAAATTCTAGCGTTTGTAAAATGTAAACGTATATAAAAATTTTAGCGTTCCATAGGACTGCTATGGTATGAGGGGCTGGTTTTTAAATTCTAAAGTTTTGTTCCAGGCCAGAGCAGTACGGAACACAAGTTGAATGCATGGGAAAAGCAGTATTATGGCCAGAATGACATCCCAACCACAGCTCGTTCAGGCA
Organism: Cimex lectularius; assembly: GCF_000648675.2. NCBI lineage: Eukaryota > Metazoa > Arthropoda > Insecta > Hemiptera > Cimicidae > Cimex > Cimex lectularius. Next base: position 2,923,465 of record NW_019392677.1, on the reverse strand, counting down.
GTCCAAGGGACCACGGCGTGAGGGTTCAATTGGTTTAAATGTTAAAAACTGCCATGAGTAGATTAACTGACAAAAACAATAAATCAGAAAAAAAATTAGTAGACTAAATGAGAAAAAGGGAAAGAAAAAATTGACATTTGTAAAATCAATGCTATGTATCATTGCAATAAGAAAAGTATACAATAATTTTTCTGATAAAGAAGCCATTATTAAAATATACATACAATAAAAAATATATAATGGTTATGTTTAACAGATTAAATCATATTATGCTTTTTCACACTACAAAAACCAGAAGTGAATCTATACCTCACCTTCATCATTTCTATAAATTTAAATCATTTTCACCACCTGGGTACCATTCTGCTATATAAGAAAATGTACGTAAATAAGTGGCATTTTGAGCCTATCAACAAAATTTTCGATAAAATCATTTAAAAGAACATAAAAGCAAGCAAACAAAAACACATTTATAAACAAGACATATTACACAGAGCCACTGGGCCTCTAGGTGATTCTACCATGTTTAAGCACGCCTCATTTGTGTGGAAGGTGGTGGTTTAGCGTGGAATTTTGGTATTTTGGATTCTTCATCAATAATCTAAAAAACCATAACTGTAAGTTAAATATATATTTTTTTAATTTGTTTACTTACCTTTTTAATCTTTTCCTCCTTCTCTAATTGTTTTTTCTTATTTCTTTCATCGAAGCTAAAAGGCTTGACTTCAGTCACCTTCTTACCACCAGTAACCAACTTAAGGCCTTTGAATAAATTACTTTCAAATATTTCATTATTCTCCTACACATAATAACAAAAGTTTTTGATAGTTCTAAATTTATTAACTAAAATGATTATAATTTTTTAAATATAATTTTTAAAAAAAGTTAATTCTTACATTATTTTTACTGGGCTTGGGAGCTGGCCTGGCCTTAAAGTGAAAGGGTTCAGGCATTGTTTTATGCGATGCCTAAAATTATTAAAATCAGTTTGCATACTTAGATACTATAAACAAACCGACTCACCTTTGTCTTAACCTCGGTTAATTTAAATGGTACAGGCATAGTAGATGGCCTAGGAGGTGGTCTGTTCATCACTGGAGGTTTAAATATGTTTTTATTTACAGGATGTGCCTTCACAAGGTTGCTGCTGAAAGTTACAAGTTAAACACCACCTTTGACCCGTATTATATTTATTGTGTTAAACTCACTTATCTACTCGAGAAGGTACAGGATGTGCACGTGTTCTATGCTTTGTCGCCAGTTGAGGAGAGTGAGCCATTGTTAAAGTCAATCTTGTCCTCTCTAGTGGAATAGCTAGAATACAAAACAAACTTTAATTTGGAATAATGTTTTTAATAATGTTATACATACCGGATGATCTTATAGATTTTGACTTAAACCTTGGCGGTGTGTCATTTTGAAAATGAAACAAGTGTTCTGCCAATGTCATATGTTTTCCCCCATAGTTTATCGGAGAACCCTTTCTTTTCACTGCTTCTTTATTTATCACTCCCTTTCTAAGACTCTTGAAAACATCATGTCTAGTTATCATGGAGTGCTGTTTTTCAGGTGGAACTGAATCTAATTTAATTTTCTCCTTTCTGAAAGTCAAGTTTCTATTTATTAAAGGTAAATTATAAAAGTGTACTTTATTTGAATTTTTTATTACTTTAATCCTTCTGTATTGCTTTCGGCTTTTTTGTTGACATTTGAGACTCGTCTTTTGGCTTTTATAATAGGTCTTGGTCCTTTTGGATGTTTGCCGGGTGTTTTATGAGTAGGAGCTTGCTCATTAGTTTTATTAGATAAAACCTTTACAGGTGAACCTTTTACAAGAGGTAATGGTGTGAAAAATTGCTCTTTTAATTCTTGTTTTTGTTTAGGCGTCAAAAATACAGGATTCTCCTTTGTATCGGTAAAGCTGTTTAATTCTGGGATATCTAAAACAAACCAAGTCCAACACACTAAACTGGAAGCAATATGCTATGACAAAAAATGTATTGCACAAGAAAAATCACATAATCGTTTGTATTTTATCAGTAGAAATTTCTAAATAAAGTAATGATTATTTGGAGATCGTGAGGTGCGGTCTGGTGTGATGTAGGTTTTAGAAAAACATTTTCTTTATCGTGCCAACTTTTCGATCTTTATTAAGATCATCTTCAGGGCCTGGGTTTTATAAACATTGTTTAAATTTTACAAATATATGTGGGATGTGAAAAAAAATGAATTTATACAATGCTAGAAAATTTTAGATTTAAAAAAAGAATGAATTTATACAATGCTATAAAATTTTAGATTCAATCAAAGTATTTGTACTCGCTCAAAGTGTTTGTTTTCCATGTAGATGTGTCATTCTTGTGTGTCGTGTTGAGAGTGTCAGTGAGATATTGCGTGAATGACACATCTACAAGGAAAACAAACAATTTGAGTGAGTACAAATACTTTGAATCTAAATTTTCTATCATTGTATAAATTCCTTTTTTTCACCGCCTACATGTATTTGTAAAACTTAAACAATGTTTATAAATCCCAGACCCTGAAGATGATCTCAATAAAGATGAAAACGTTAGTATGATAAAGAAAATGTTTTTCTAAAACCTACGTCACACCAGACCGCACCTCACGATTGCCAGATAATCATTGGCTAACAGTCACTAAACAGCACGCTTAACCGACTAACTAAACACAAGTCATTGTTATTACAAACCCAAAAATCCTGATTCCTCTCCAAAGGGATGAGATTATAAGTCTTATTGGCAAGAATTGCTGATTACAAGTTCAAACCAGCACATGTACATACATGCTAATCCTTTTTAAAAAGATAGTTCCTACTCACAGTAAATTGACTACACATTTTTTGACTTACTGTGAGTAGGAACTATCTTTTTAAAAAGGACTGAACACCGCACTCACTCCACCATTCATCATTTCTATATAGATGCTAGTATAGAGTTGATCCTGTCATTGCTCGAGTGTTGGCATTTCAAAGTCAGACCTTGCTCTTATCACAGCCACCAAGGTTGGGCTCCAGGCAACATTCTTCTGAGTTAAATCCTCCAAGGGCCCTACCAACCTCTTGATATATGAGGTAAGAAGAAAAAATATGAAAATGCTATACCAGGACGATCTAGAAATAATTACAATAGTTATTTATTTTAAAACGTATCACTGTTAATTCTCTTCGAATTTCAAACAAGCATAATAATAATATATTGCCTTGCATGTGAACTCAATATAAAAAAACTGTCTTGTGCCTTTGAACTGCTTGACATTGACAACTGACACGCTTGACTCATCGACGTCCATGATATTGTTACAAGTATTTCACTCTCATTTGACACAAGTAATATCAGCCTTGTAATTTAGTCTTTTGGCGGCACCAAGGAGACCTGATTTTGGTTATGAATACAAGACTTACTGGTTAGTTTCAACATACAGGGTAGCCAGTTATATGCTCCAACCACATTATTTTTTAATATTACGACATTATTATTTTATTTTAAACTATATGACCCATTATTCTTTTTTTAAATGACTCTTTCTAAACAAAACTTTTGTTTTTCAAATATTTTTTTTTTTTTTTTCAATTTGGCAGTACTTTCTCTTAAGAGAACAATGCAAGAAGAAATTTCAAAATCATTCACATTCTACAAAAGAGAGCAGTATTTAAAAAAAGAAGTCAGAAGTCATTATGTTTCTCCTGATTGCTTATGATATTCTATATATTAAATATATATATATATATATATTTTTTTTTTAATTTTAACTGAAAAACTATTTTACTATTAATCACAAACATAAACCATTTTTGAAGCATAGAGATAAAGCATGTTAATGCCTTCTCTAAGGAATTACGATTATTTTCTTTGAACTGGTCAGTACTTAATTCCATATTTAATCCATTTACTAAAAATGTAATTGGGTTTTTGACAAGAACAACCTTTATTTTGATTGTACTAGCAGGTCATACAAGGAAATTTTCAAATATGCTATGATACACTTTTAATAAGAGGTCACGATTGCTCAGGTGGTAGAGCAACGGCGTATCTAGCCGAAGGTCGTGGGTTCGAATCCCTCTCGTGCCATTAACTTTTTTTCGTCTCAACTAAAAACCTTAATTAATTGCATGTATTAATTGGTCAAGCGGACCATGAAAGTAGTGATTTAATAAGAGAAAACACAAGCAACCCTGCAGTCTTCAAAAGGCAACATTCGAACTCCCCACACAGGGACTTGCACAAAGAGAAAGAAAATGTGATAAAAAAAGGTCAAAAATAAGTTGAGTGATAGGAAGATGGGACCAACAGAACCTAGAGTCGTCAGCAAAGAGGAGTGAGAACAGAGGAAAGGTCGTTGAAGGAAATATGAAATAAAAGTGAAGAGGGATGAGCACCTCAGAGAACACCAGAAAAAACCTTTATTATTTCAGACTGGTAGCTGCCTCGGTTTAATAGAAATCCAGTACAAAAATTATACAGAAATTCCAACAGATTTAAATTTTAAGAATAACAGATTGTAATAGACTTAGAAAAATCTGTGTAAATGACATCTACCTGATTACCATGTTCAAGTTATCTCCATAGAAAACTGGCACCTAAAAGTTTTGTTAAAATGGACCTATGTTGAAGCAAGAATGAAGGATTGTTTGAAAATACATATAACGATTTTTTTTTTCAAAAAGCTTAGGACTGTGAGAAATAATAGAAACAGTTCCTAGCTATATTTTTGTTTTACTTCTCCTTTTTAACAAAGGAATAACAAGTTTACAGAAGCTAGGATAAACACCTTGATCCAAGGAATATGCTGCAGATGTGCCAAAGCATATCTGTAGTTAGTAGTGGATGAATTGGCATAAGTAATATTTACCAAAGAACTCGTCTGCTCCATCGTTTTCAAGGTTCTCGGCTTTTTCTTGCAATCTTTCGACGAATTTGGGAGCTTGGTATTCAAACGGATCCATAGTTGTTTCAATCAAAACTCAACTTGGTACAACATAAAAACATGCACAACACAAAAATGGTAAAAATGTGTTCAAAGGAAACCCCATTTACTATTTAGTATCAACCAAAGTACCAACGAAACGGAGTGTTTGGTACGCGACCTGAAATAAAACCCAAACTTGCCCTCTTGGCACTCTGGCAGTTGGCGGTTGACATTGGCGGCAAATCGAACAGGGATGTGTAGTTCATGAACGAACTAGAGAAGGTGAACTATTCGATAAAGAACTATATTGACCTTGCTATATTTTGTAAACTATAGTTTTTTTTTTTTAGTTTTTCTTTAGTGTGAAATGTTATATGCTTAACGAACTAAATGGTGCTTAAACCAGAAATATATTTTTTGTTATATATATTTTCCATACTTACATTTTTCCTGTTTTATGGCCGCTTTGATCGACGCCATTATAGACATATGATGACCTAATATACATTTCATTTCAAAATTAATGGCTTAATTTGGTAGAAAAAGGGTTAATTTGGTTTTTTTAAAAATCAAGTGAAAAATAATATGTTTATTCGGTTCAGTGCAATGGAAGCGAAATTGACTTCCCCTTGACTTCTTGTGAAAATCATTCGTTGTCTTGTTACCAAAATTTTTAGCAATGGACAAACCAAATCTTCCTGCTTCCTGTTTCAAACTTTTCAAACCCTCCTCGAGCCCTCTAAAATTTCTAGCAACCAAGCGATATCATCTGCATATGCCAAATTTTGAGTGGTTCGGTTCATCAAAATCCCTCCTGGGTTGTTCTGATCCACCCGTCTCGAGAGTGAATAGGGTGGTGGACAGCGCGTACCCTTGTCTGAGTCCCTGACTCCGGGGTCTCTCGAAAGGCCATTTTCCACTTTTACTCGCCACTTCATATGTTGGAAATTCGCACTAGGCGGTTCACTTTTCTTGCATTTCTTGTATGCTTGTCCATTTATATGTATGTAAAGCGACGTTTCTTAATAGATCATAGACTTGCCGGAAGTCCACAAAGAGTTGATGTAACTCTATATTATATTCGTAGTATTTTTCCATCAACTTCCTAAAAAATTATTGGAAGGAACGGCAGTAACTCACCTTGCATTTGAAGTCATACATAAATTACTGACACGGACAAATTTTAAAATTATCTAAATTTCATTTTAAAAAACAACAAATACTTTAAAATCACTTCATTTATTTGGGAGGCAGTCTTAAATATGCAAAATTACTTTTAATTATAATATTTATAGTATGCACTCTCGATTGTAACGGGCTTAAAAAAATATATATATTTTCACATTTGTCATTTTTTTAAATTGATGGTGGCTGTTTTTCACGTGGGAAAAACGATGAAAGGCGTTTACCGATTTTGTCCACCCAAGGGTGAGCAGAAGTAGTCGAATGCGCATTCGCGGTGGATGCTTCGCACTTTCCGAGATGTTGGTCAATTAGCAAGATTGACTTGTTTATAGCCACTGGTGCTATCTCTTAGTCTTTTTTTCTTTTTTGTCGACGGTTTTTATCAAATATATATAAAGCTCTGAGTACGGGATATTGAACTTCAGATGAGTGTAATAGATTTAGACGTCCTCTGACACGTTTTGACCGAAGGGAGGATAAACGCCCCCAATATGGACTACATAAGGGAATTTGACATTAGGCTCGAAAGGGAGATGTACTACGCTGGAGAAACACTTTCTGGCCATGTTCTTCTCAATACGGTGGAAAACTTCAAATTAAAATGTAAGCTAAACTATTAAAACTTTCGTTCAACAACAAAAAAGTAATGTTTTTCCTAAACTGTATAAACATTTTTGAATAAAAGTTTTTTTTTCATTTATATAATTTTAAAGCCTTTAAACATTTAATGTAATATCATATAAATCGGGGGTACCGATTTAATACCTAAATTAGACTAATTTTAAATATTATAAATATTTTTAATAAATCTAATGTTCTTGCTTCCGTTTTGAATTAATAATTAAATAATTCCAGAATTTTTTTTGGAATAAAGCGCGCGTGTTGACAGAACGCGCGTGTTGACAGGATACTCCCACGCACCCGACCCGCACAAAAGCAAATATAATTTACAAGATTAAACGTTATATAACGTATTTTATTTATATTGTACAATGTAATTATTTATTTTAAAATTATCGTAATATAATTCACATTTCTAATCAAGGAATATGTGAATGAGAAACGGGAAAGTCACAATGTGACGTTTTCATATATTAGTACAGATAATACAAATGTAATTGTTAGAGGTATTTTATTTTGCATAAGGATCAATAATCTTTTTCTTATTTTATATATTACCAACAACACGGTTCATATCTTCTCTATTGATAGGTTGAAAAATTCCAAGTTCTCCGTGGTTGAAAACCTTTATTCAACTTAGTAAATTTCAACATTTCGGGCTCCTGGCCCATCATCAGTAACTAAACATAGAGAACTCTCATGGTATAATTCCCAATCTGAAGGCACACCCATCAGTAATTTCTAATTTTTTCAAATTAAAAGTATTTATACCTGAGAATGATACATATATATTATTTTTCTACCCCCTTTATTTGTTAGGGGAATGTTCCACATGGTTTTAAAACTAATTGAAACATATATTTTATTTTAGTCCCTTATTGGTATACCACATGGTAATGAGATATACATATAAATTATGGATAATAATTTAACTTATATATAACTTATATGTTCAGTCGCTATCCGCCCTTCTCCAAGTGGGTCCCACCTATTTTAGATGGTGATAATTAGTTTTAATTGGATTTCCCTGTCAAACAAAGGAGGCCAAAGGAAAAACAACAACCACCTTCACACGCCTGTCCAACTGCATTGGTCATGTGGTGGAAAGGGAAAGTGGAAAACCATATAAAGGGGGTGGAAAAATAATATATATGTATCATCCGAATAGTCCAGGTATAAATACTTTTATTTAAAAAAAAAAATGGAAATTACTGTTGGGTGTGTCTTCATATTGGGAATTATACCATGAGATTTTTCTATGCTTTAGTTACTGATGATGGGCTAGGAGCCCTCTACGTCCATATAAATTGAATAAAGGTTTTCAACTATGGAATACTTGGAATTTTTCAACCTATCAATTGAGAAAATAATCCTTTTAGAATATACATTGTGAGGTGATGTGTAACATTGTCAAAGAATAAAATGTATTTTTTTAGACAATTTTTTTAATGGAAAAAAAGTTACAAAAACAGTACATAATTGAATGATTAGGAAGAGAGAGAGAGAGTGAGAGAGAGAAAGGTACATTGTACATACAAGATAATAACAAAAGTTATTTACAAAGTATATGCAAATTCTTCTCTCTGAGAGTGAATGTATTTATTGGCGAGAATGTGTAGTGTAAGAGGGCTAATGGAATATCGAGTATCCAATCAACCCTCAATTAGGTTAATATAATAGGTAGGGTGATGGACAAATATCGAATACCCCACCACTCTGAGTGAATGGTATGTAAATAATGGAGCAATTAAGAGTGAATGAATGTAAATTGGTTGGTTTTAGAACTGTTTAGGTTAGTTAGATATGTTTCAGGTGGCTTGAAATGGCATGAGGTGGGCTTGAATGATTGCCAAATGCCTTTTTTGGTGTTTATTCTGACACTTGACTCATTTTATAAAGGGTCAAACATTTAGGACTGAATAAGTAAGATCTTTGTTGGGCCTTGTTTATGTCTTTGTAGTCGGTACACCAATGATAGTGTTGGATGGCTGGTGATCATTGAACAGTCATCAGGGAAATTTCAGGTGAGATTTCTCTATGAAGTCTGTAGGGGTGATGAGCCTGTAGTTTAATCCTTTTCAACCATACTGGTCTATTTTCTAGTACTTTCTGTTTATGTTTGTTAGACATGTTCAGTGGCTTGAAATGGCGTGCGGTGGTCTTGAAAGATTGCAAAATGCCAAAATGAGTATGACAGATATAGTAAATAAGGGAGGGATTAAGAGTGAGTGAGAGTGAATTGTTTTGGTTTTAGGAACTGCATGCATTGGGGGCTGAAATGACCTAGTTGTTGGTAGCCTCTGGAGCCCGACCCTGGCAGCTGGATGGATAAGACCTAGATCTGACCCCGGACTGCTATCAGGTGGTTGAGGTTAGAGGTCTGCTGGTAATTTATTTTTAAAAAAGTGTGTGTATTTACATACGTTGTCTTATATAAATCATTAATAAGCAGGTGTTTATTCTGATACTTGACTCATTTTATAAAGGGTCAAACACCAGGGTGACTGGCCAATAAGACCTATGTCTGACCTCGGACTGCCAACATCCTCTAAATGCTAACAGTTTCAAATTTTCTTTGAACAGATTCAACAGAGATTATGTGTGGTTGAAGTAGAGTTGATTCCGGATGATAGAAGCATGCTCTAGTCTCTACTATACGTACAACTAAAGACCTTTTGAAACTGATGTGGTTGTTGGATTGGTGAAGCCATGGTTATTTCAGTTAAAGAATCCTATTGTTTTTAAATGTATTTTATGTCATGTTTTCATCAAACATAACTCCAAGATGTCTACAAAGAGGGAAAGAGTTTTGATTATTAAATATGGAAATGAGAAAGGGACTGCCAGGCTCATTTATGGTATGAAGAGTTTCTTGAAGAAGGAATATATCAAAAGCTATGGATTGATAAATTTTTGGGAATAGGAAAGAAACTTTAGTGTGTATGAGAGAGAGTTTGAGATCATTAATACAAATATTTAAAAGAATTGGTTCTAAAAGAGATCGTTGTGAAACTCCCAAAATGAATAAAATTTCTTTAGTTTTGAAGGATTTTACTGTAAAATCTTCAGTCGTAATATAAGCAAATGTATTTTATGCATTTGCAGGTTTAAACAGTATAAACCCATAATTCCAGTTAAGGGTAAGACAAAGAAGAAATGTGTTCAAGGAAGTAAAATAATGGAAAATGATTTAGGTGTAAGTGAAGAAGAAAACAGTACGAGTGTTTTTCGAAATGTAAAAAAAGGAAACATTCGGAAAATCAAAAACGTCTAAGAGTTTAAGACTTGTCTCACACAAAATAAGAAACAATATTGTAACTGCTTACTAATTGGAAATAATAAACTTTGTTACAGCGGTTCGTGTGATGCTGAGAGGGAAGGCGCATGCAGAGTGGAAAGTGGTTATTAGTGGTGATAGGCGTACGTTGAGAGATGATCAGTACATTATTGATGACAGAGCAGTCATTTGGGGTCACGGTACTTAATAATAATTGAAAATCATTTTTATTCATGTATATATATTTTATTTAAATCAACTAGAAGAAACACCTCCCAGTTTGCTCCATGTAGAATAGTTAGTGATGGATCTTATGCATAAACAATGAGAAATCTTGTATTGGAGGGTGGAAGAAAATTTAATAGTATGCATTTATGGTCAGAGCATGATGGATCCTGTGTTCTATGCCACTTTGTCATATAGTCTACACCATATGAATTTCTTAGGGTGTTGTATAACCACCTCCATGCTGACAACAGATGACAAAAGTAGGATCTATGCCTCTATTGGTTAAATCCAAATTCTCTCTAGTAATAAAATCTAAAAGCAACACATCTCTAGTGTTGATGTTTGTGCTACTCCATACTGCATATTGTGTCATATCCAATAATTAGTTCAAGTTTTTGGACCTACTTGGTTCCATAATCACTCAAGAACTATGGTGGATGGCCCATACTGCTTGTTGAATTGCCTGTTGCTATTCCTTTAACAGTTAAGTATTTTGTCAGCAGGCGCCTGGTGCTTCTTTCGAAGCCAATAATAAAATTTGTAAGACATCATTCACATCTACTCAACAAGAATTACTTCTGCAGGTATCTTGCCTGAGTATTTTACCTATTACCTTTGGCTGCCAATTGCAGTAACCAGGCTTGTAAATCTAGCAGATTAGGTCCTTTTGCCTTCACTAAGGCACTATTGCCTGCCCTAGATGTCAACAACTTGATTTTTTCCTTCTGGTGTAGTCATTTGTTTCTACAAGAAGCTATGGATCTAAAGGAACCACAGAGCTCTGCATGTACAAGGAGATGGCACCTGTAACTGCAGCCATTCAGCCCTAACCACTGCCTTGTCTTATGCCTTAGTTTTAAGGTGTTTGCTGTTAGTGTTAATTCCATTAGCCAAAAATTCTTTGTTAATGCACTGGAATTCCTGTTGCCATTACTCTTTACCGTTGCTGTCAAATGACACTGCCTTGACTGTAAGTGGCTGAGGCCTTTCATGGGTGTATTGATAGGACTTACTATGATAACATAGGAGAGTAGTACAATTTATGCTATTTCTCAGTATTTATTGTTTCTACAATATTTTTTCCTCTTTCTCCCATTGTTGTTTTTAGTCACCTAAGTTTTAAGTTCTTCTTTAAAGTGACTGTACTTTATGCTACAGAAATTCTAAAGCTCCTTTTTTAGCATATGGTGTTCAAAGTTATTCCCCCTTTTTATGCCCATAGATGTACCATTTCCCATATTTTGACCATGTACCATAAAAGAGCTTTATCTTTTACCAATTAGCTCTTTTTTCTTTTTATTTTGAACGGTTTTTACATCTAGAGGAATACATTGGGACACATTAACCTTCCCACCATATTAGTAATAAAACTTTAAAATTATTTCTACAAATTTGAATTATACTATAATTATTGTGTTATAAAAATATTTTTCTTTGTTTATAATTGAAGTATAAGATGTAAGATACAAACCTTACATCTTACAACTGAAGTATAAATTTGGAAAATTGTAACCATAGAGGGAAAATTTATTTTATAGACAAAATAGAAGGAAATATAGCCATCCTACCTAGAGGACAACATCATTTTCCATTCAAATTTCACCTTCCTGAAAGTGCACTTCCTTGTTCTTTTGAAAGCAAGCCAGGCTATATAAGATATTACATTAAGGTCAGTATATGAAAAGTCCACTATTTAATTCTCAAGCCACTAAATAAAATTTTTACAGGTCACAGTTGACATCCCGTACTGTTCTCCGCCACAGGGGATGAAGTATTTCACCATAATTGGACCTCATATTGACTGTATGGACGAACAATATTTGGTAAATATGATTTTATTATTTTTTACAGACCCGTATAAAATAGACTTTAATCTTTTCCCAAGAAGTAAATAGGGTTGATGTGTACAACATAAACGACAATACTGCACATATATCAAGAAAAATTATTCACATAAGTCATCTAAAATATTCTAACATTAAAAAAAATTAAGCTAAACTGAGCTTCATAAGAATGTGAAATAAACTCTTTATTCATGATTTCATTTAATAAACAAATCTTTTTTGATTTTGGGAGGAAACAGGTAATTTTTTGTATATATTTTTTTGCAGTTAATTTTAATATTGTATATATAAAAAGGTTGGTGATGAACATATTTATACGTGTGAATGTGTAGTACAAGAATATGTATAAGGTAATACTGAGTATCACATCGATCCTTGAAACTAGTTAGTATATGTATAGTAGAGAAAGAGAATTATAATTCAATTAGTAATTTAGTAAAGAGAGATTATAATTGTAAAAGTTAAAAATGAATAGTAGACTCCATAGACGGTCCACTGGACCATGTTGTTGTCTTTATCATTATTACTGTAAATTATCAAGACGATTTCTATTGTAATTTCTCAAATAATAAAGGCCCCATGAATGAATGTGATGTTCCTATTTCTCAAGAAAAACATCATCACAAAATATTACATAGTAAATTTTATGGGATAATATTATGTTAAATATTTTGTAAAAATAGACTCTCTATAAAAAGATACAAATGGAAATTAAGAATGTATTTTTTTAGAAACCTATAGTTGGAGAAGATAAGAAGACAACATGTTGTTTTTGTTGTCAACGCGGGCCAGTAGTTCTCAGGTACTTTTGTAAAATCTCTTATGACATGATTTATAATTTATACGTAATTATCACCCATTTTCTGCAGATCTGAGCTTGAGAGATCAGCTTATGTATCAGGAGAATCTATCCGTCTCCGTGCAGATATTGACAACCAAGGAGAACAGGAAGTTAGGCTAGTAGTCAAACTAATGCAAGTAAGTTAGTTCTAAATCAAGCTCTATAAAAAGACATTTATATAATTAATAATTTTGTCACTAGTATGTAGAGTATTTCATAGAAAGAGGTGTGCTTGGAGTAACCAAAGAAACAGAGCATTTAGTACTAGAATATAAAGGGGATTTGATTAAGCCCAATACCGTGACCAAATGGGACTCAGACCATAATCTGGTTCTTCCAGTGACGCCTCCGTCACTTGTGGGTCTATGCCGACTTTTACAAATATATTATGTGCTCAAGGTAGGTTGACTATTATTACTAAAGTATAATGAAAAGAAGAAAAGCTATGCCAAATTTTTGAGTATACATTTATCATAGATTTTATTCGCTTTGTAATTTTTTGTTTTTAGGTTGGTTTGGAATTTGAAAAGACAGGAGACGATCTGACAATGCACTTCCCTTTAACTGTAGCAACTGTACCATTCCGAATCCCTAATTCCAAGGAGCAATCTGTTGTACATTATGGTATGAATAACAAAATATTAACATATTTTGTAATTGATACTTTTATATTAAAATGACATTTTTATTATTCTTTCTTCATTGTTGTTGTCCATGTTTTTCTTTTTATAAATGAAAAATTATCTTTTATGCTTTTGGTTGTGTTGTTGAAGGTGGTTTTCAATGAAAAGTAGCTTTTCAACATTTTATCAACTAGTGCTGTTTTCAATAAAATATTTTATTTCTGTAAAAACATTTTACATAAATTACTTTATTTATTTAAAATTACATAAATAAAATATTTCTTAAAAAAGCAAGTCAAAACGTTGAAAAACCAATTTTTTCATTAAAAACACACCTTCAACAATATAAAAGAAAATTTTCATTCAGAAAATGATATTTCACTTGGTAATAATTTTCAGGTGTTGCAAGTGAACATGTTGAAGGCGGAATGTACGTTGGGCCGGAGTTTCTTCTTGGCCAAGTCTACGACGGTTCCTTAGTAAGAACAGAGCCAGTGATCCTTTACCGCCCACTTTATGTCTGCGTCAATAACCATTGGTCATAAGTGTTTAGAATTAATACATGTACCTAGGTGACAAATTTATTTTCAACTAGTAAATTTCAATGTGTTCTTTTTCAATTCAGACAGCCATCGGGAATTATTCGTGAAACAATTTAAATTATTCCTGTATTGACTGCTCCAAACAGGGTTTGCTACATTGCCGTAAAGTGTATATTTTCAGATAAAATGTTTTAAAACAAAATTAATCTTCACAAAGCTTTTGAATTTTTTTTGCGTTATATTAAACATGGCTCATGCATTTATTCTTCCTATGTTTCATTTAATTGGACTATATTTACAAAAAATGTACTATTTTCAAGCCTAATTTATAAAAAGTATAAATACTCTTTTCTTCTTATATATATAGTTGAAAAAGTAGAAAAAAGTAGACGTTTTGCTTTTATAATTGAAAAATTTATTTTTGTAGGCCTTTATGTCAAGGTGGTTACCATATGTATTTCGATCATTTTTTATTTTAAAAACGCCTTCAAAAAGGCCTAAAAGAAATATTTTTCATCTATAAAAAGAAAAAGAAATACAACAATAACAAAGAAAAAGGGGGGTCGGTAGCCACAATGGTTTAGGCGTTGACACAGCGCTCATCACTGTAAGTAAAAGTCCTGGGTTCAAATCCAGTGGCCCTGCGTTCAAACCCGACATACTTACAAATGGGCTTTTTTTTAAAACACCGGCACCCTGAGGGTTGATATGACCTCTACTGTTGCGAACCCTCGTACAAAATAAATAAATAATGAAGAAAAGAAGAAGAAAAGTTTTTATTGCCAAGAAAAAAGGTTGTTTATACATAAATTTAATGGAACTTGCCACCAGCATTTAACTGTAAATTAAACTGAATGGAAATAAGTAAATTGTAACTTTCCATTGATCTTTGTTTAAACAAATTTTTTGGTTTTTGTTTAAAAAAATCAATTTTTTTAAATTAAATACATTATTTATTTTAACATTTATTTGGACATTTTGGGAATTTACACCCATCATCACCATCTTTCTATTTTTTATTTTTGTATTTTATTCTCTTAATTTACTTTACTTAATTTGAATTATTTATTTGTAACTGTTTTTACTTAATTTGAATTTACTTTTTTTCTTTTTTAAACCGACCACATGTTATTTTTTTAAACAAAAATCAAAAAATTTAAAAAAAGTCAAATTAGTTTTAAAAATTTACATTTTATAATATATACAAAAAAAAAACTATTAGAACAAATTTTGAGAAAATGAAAGATTAAAATATAAACAAGGCTAGCACCCATTAAGTGGTCAGTCAGTTACAGTATATTTGTTTCTTACCTTTTCAATTTTTACATTTTTCTTTTTAATTTAATATATTTAGAGAACATAATAAAAAAATTAAGAATACATATACTTTTTTTCATGCTGCTGAAACTGTCTGCAGTTTTGTGTGCAACTTAATTAAACATTGATTTGTGAGCTTGAAACCTGTTTTAGAAATATGTACATATAGTTGTAAATGCATTTAAGCAAAAATAAAATATTGGTTTTGGTTTTAACCAAAAGAAAAGAATAGAATTGTCATCTAGAAAATTAAGTGTCTTTAATTAACTCACTGAAAGAAAAACAAACTTAAATTGTTCAAAATCGTTTTGAAAAGTTAAAAAAATTCTCTGTATTCAATTTAATTTACATATAAACATGTTTATTATAGCTCATATTGGGGACCATTGATGGCCGAGTGGTTAGGGCGTCCGACTCGTATTTGCCATGTGCTAGCAGAGGTCCTGGGTTTGAGTCCCAGCAGAGCCTATGGCTTTTTAATTAAACATTGTTGGAAATAAGTATTGTAAAGCGGTGTGGCCCATCATCTGCAACACCCAACGGGTAGATGGACATTAAGCCCTCCTGTATAACAGGAATTACTTTAACTTTTTAGAGTACACATTTATATGGAAATTTATTGTATGCATTTGCTAAATGTTTACATTTCTGTTTAAAAAATTAAAAGCTTAAATAATTTAAAACGTGACAACAAAGTATTTATGACAGTCTGAAGTCTTACAACAAGACATACTTTTTTTTTTCAATTTTTCCCTTTTAACTCTGATATTAGGTCATTATTGACTTTCAAACATAAGCCCCAATCTCTACTTCAATTTAATCTAATCTAATAATGGTTAAAACTTTTGTAAAGTCATTATTAAATTACACATTCTTTTATATTTTGATAAATAATAATGAAAATCTAAAACTGTAATATATGTTAAATTTGTCTTTATATATTTATTTTATATATTGTTAAAAGCACGAAATATGTTGGATGTTTATTAACCTATTAAGCCAAAGGCAAAGTATTCTAATTGTGTGACATGTACAGCATTTCCAAAGAAAGTTAAAGTCAAATTGTATATTTATGTTAACAGCAGCTTATAAATGCATGTGTAAATAAATATATGTTTAAATGTTAACATTTTATTAATAATTAAGGCTTTTATTACAATACAGATTTAATGATGTAGTATATTTGTGATTGATTCCTGTTCTGTATCAGGAAAGCCAAATGCCAATTTTAAATATTTATATGAACACGTATAAGATGACTAATAACCATGTAAAATTACCCTCTTGCTCAAGATGTTTAGCCTCCATTTGAGAAATTTAAACCTAAATCAATATAAAAATCAAAGGCTGATTTCTCGTAGAACTGTCATGTTGTCATTGCACATTAAAGCTTTGTGAATGATCTGGTCTATGGATAACCCATAAATAATCCATCCAAAATATACACCTTAATCCATTCCAAATGTCACTGACACTTATAGTGAATGAATTAATTTGGAAGAAGAATTAAACAAATTACCAAATAGTCATGGTGAAAATTAAATTAGGCGATAGTAATCAACCGAAAGCCGACGAGTGTAGATTAAAAAAAAAATGTAATCAATGTATTTTTTCTTAATGTTACAATACTTATTGATATATTGTATTTATAGTTATCCACACTCTAAGGTGAGATTGCAAACTGACATGATTTAATGTATTCAGTTATTATTACTTAAGAAGAGGCTGTGAAAGCGTTGTTAACGTATGACAGAGCTCTTATGGATA
The DNA here is from genome assembly GCF_000648675.2 of Cimex lectularius. Taxonomy (NCBI): domain Eukaryota; kingdom Metazoa; phylum Arthropoda; class Insecta; order Hemiptera; family Cimicidae; genus Cimex; species Cimex lectularius. The sequence goes on along the minus strand of NW_019392677.1, from coordinate 2,906,294 downwards.
GTACAAAAAGAAATGCCAATAGAAATACAAAAATTAATATGGTATTACTTTATGTAAACACTATAAATGCCTTCCATTGGATATAATAAATGTACATGTATTCCTACATTAATTTATTTTAAAAATCACCTTTAATTCCTTCTTTTTTTAAAGTGTGTATCTGTTTCAGAATGTGGATTACATCGAAAATACATGTCAGTCATATTTAAATTGAAAGCCATAAAAACAGTAAAATAATAATATAACACAAAACATCATAAGCAGGCGGTAAACGGAATATTTCTCAACATTTTCCTATGTTGTTTAATATTAAAATTCTCTTATATTTATGTTAATCTTTTGTTTCTTAATTATTAATTAAGAAGCCATACTGTTCCATTAACACTCACACCACCATTGAGGGTCTTGAAAGACTTAGAGAATGTTTTTGTTTTTTCCCACTTGTATGTCTATTCTTTATTTATTTATTTTTTTAATCACCCTTCAATGTATTCCTCTATTAGGTCTTTCCTTAACATAAAGTAATTTTTAAAATTTTGAACAAAAATGTAATTATTACATCTATTTGATTCTGAATGGTCGTGGGTTCGAATGCCGCTCGTGTCACAGACTTTTTTATCCCAACCAAAACCTTAATTAAAAAGTAATTGTTATTGCTCATTTTGTTGATAAATAGATGCCTAGGTCTATTTAGGATCGAGATCCAGGTCATGTTTTTTTCATATTTTTTCCAAGCACTACGTTAATATAAGCCACTTTAATCACTCAGGTAAGAAAAAAGAGTTAGCCCTGCTAATCACACCCTAGCTCCTTACCCTTCGTCTGTCATCCTGGTTTTTCTGTTTACCCCGAAGCTCTTATTTTTCAATTTTTGTGCTTAAGTGATCAAAACAGTTGCTATCTCTGATTTTACTTGTGAGGATTATATTTTAAAAGAGTTGCAAGTTGTTTTGATTCAAAACGTAATAGGTAATGATGTAAAATAAAATAATGTTAATAAAATGTGATTTTTTTTAGTGACCAGTTGTTTAATAATTTGTTAGATTCATGAGTAGCAGTCAAGAATGAGGTAGCACAGAAAAACACCTTTTTTTTAACCTTTATTTGGATCATTTGCAGGGAAAAAAGTGTGGTGCTATGCTTGTAGTGTCATAGTGTTCACCACACTTTATGCCTTGAAAATAACTCGAATAAAGGTCGAAACATTGGCAAAAACAATGAAAATGATGTTTTTCTAAGCTACTCATTCTTGACCGCTCCACACGAATCTAAAATTTTAACAAAATACAATATTATATAATGTAAGCAAGAAAATTTTTATTCATTATTCATAAGTTAGCTTTGCACATAGTAAATTAATAAACATAAAACATAAGAACACATTGTAGTTATTCAGTTGAAAAAAAATATTAGGTCTAAAAATACCCACTACAGCTGGTACGAGTTAAAATAGATTTTTTCATAGCACAGCCAATAGACTTAATTGTAGTTCTTTTAATTAAATCATCATAGTTTCTGACTCAAATGGTTTACATTTATACGTGATAATGTCACAATTTCTTGTTGATTGCCTTTCACTTCTCATTGGCTGTTGTGTGAACCATTTGTGTGGTTTTCAATGATTAATGATTTGGTTTATATTATCATCTTAGACTAATTACAGTATTTGCTCAATTTCCAGTAAAATAATTCCAAAGGCAGCACTGAGAATTAATTATACTTTAAAACTATAAACTATCATATAATAAAAGATACAGTTTTGGAAAAAGCTGGAAAATAAATAATTTGATATTGATTGAAAGTGACACAACATTGTAGAAGTATTCAAATATTATTTAATTTTATAAGTTTGAATGAAGTGCCAATTTTTAAAAATATAAGATGAAATGTTTTGATTATCATTAATTAATACTAACATGAAATAAAATGACAAAATAAATAAGACGGAAAATTTATTATGACAGCGGAAGTCGAGGGAGAAGCTGCACTTCAGCCCGTGTCCTTTGAAGGATTTTCCGTTTTCCACGACCTCCTGGTTGGGCCGAAACCCGAACAAAAGCTGTAAGTCAAAAACAAAAAGAAAAACAAAGTCACCACCTTCTTAGAACAATAGAAGATAGGTAGATTCAAGAAAAACAATATAATAGCATCCAACAAAGAACTTTATTGTGCGTTTACTGCAAAACAGAATAGACTTTTCAATTACAATTTTCATTTTCTCATTCATACATAGTTCTTCAAATGCATGGCTTTTTAAAACAAAACAATAATATCAATAATAATAATTGAAGAGAAAATGTTGAAAAACTTATAATTGATAATTTAGTTAACACAATAGGAGTTTTCCTTATTTATTTTTTAAATTAACAATAATACGAAGTAAAATAATTTTTATATTATTTAGGAAAAAATAAATATATTAACAATTCCCATAATCCATTTAATCTCTTTTATTCTAATTACTTTTAAAAAACCCATAAATATTAATTTATTATCGTTACTGAAGAAATATAAGATTTTTTAGCTACAAAACTAGTGGTACAATGCACAGTACAAAATAAAACAATTAGAAAATCTGTGCCCTAACACCAATTATTTGGCATTTAAATATAAATTTAATCATTTATAAACAAATAATTACTGTACATGTGTATAAATAATGTGAAATACAAATTGCTGCTAGAGATTTTTATTTTATGTTAAATTAATTCTACAAACTTACTTTCAACAACTTCTATATACATTTATGCGAATTCAATCATTTTATCGTTTTTATCTCATGAAGTCATAACAATTCTTTCATATTTAATTTTAATTATCATATTGTTTTTCTTTCAATTGTCTGTTCGGCAATACTATTGTTTAATTCAAAGCAAAACTGAATGTATTGTGATTTTTTTAAATAAATAAATAAATAACTATGTAATATATATTTTTAATATATTACATATATATAAAGGGAATGTAATGTGCAATATACTTCGAGGTAGATATTTTCTAAATACAGTTTAAAAAAATGAAAATTTAATAACGACTTATCAAACTATTAAATATCAACATTCCTATGTAGGAATATATATATAATATATATACAAGTCTGGTGTTATGCGAAACTACAAACTATGAACAAAGTACCGCTGCTCCTTTATTTGTACATTATTATTTTATATGTATATATGTATATATATATATTTTTTTAAAGCTATCTCGTCTTTAAAGTTTGTACATAAAAGTACAAAAGCGCTAAATTTTTCCTTATATAATATTGTTTGTGGAACGGCGATGACACATTCGGGGTTCTACTTACAAATTTCACCCCACAGGGCATTGGCTTGTACTAACTAGGCAGACCGTTGTTCATATTGCGTTTGTCCGCCAAAGCTTGTCTGAATGTGACCAATGTTTTTCGTAGTGTTAAGCAAAAGCCCTTTGAAGCCGGAATCAATGGAAACTCGGGCAAGGCGATACCATCCGCCACTTCTCCAACTGTTAAGGATATGCATTAATTATTAATATACTTATCAAATTAAATACAAAAATTACAATTCAAAATTAAAGAAGAGGGAAACAATTACAGTACACTTAATAATTAATCTACTAGCCTCTTATATCTGTTTTATTCATTGCATTTCATATCATTTATTAAAAACTAATAAAAATAGTTAAGGTGGAAATATTGATTCATTAGTTGAAAACAATGGGTCTACTCACAAAAGGCTTTTCACCGTTATCTAAATTTTGAACCCCCAAATGCTCACCATCAGAATGAATAAAAAGACGGTTTAGGCGTTTACACAGAGCTCATCACTGTAAAGTAAAGGTCGCGGGTTCAAAACCAGCAGCCCTGCATTCGAGCCTGCCGTACTTACAACAAATGGGATTTTTTTTAAATTGTCTCCCCGAGGATTCATATAATGCCAGAGTTGAAACGTCTTTGTTAAAAAAAAAAAATATTAAAATAGTTTAAAATGTAAATTATAAGTCACATTCTCCAATTTTGTTGGCAAACGTATTTGTAAATTTTTAAATCTGACAATGAACATTTCAGGGTCTAAAATCAGAATAGTTATGTCCTGTTTTGCATGACCCCACATAGAACGGATCCACTTGTTTTTACTTTTTTTTGTAATGAAAATATTAATTATATTAACAAAATTATGTCTAAATACATACAATTGATAGTGTATTAATGTAATCGTAAATGTAATGATTGTATTTTAAATTTAGCAAATAAAGTACATTCAATCAATTAAATCTTGATACAGATTCAGACTGGCAGTCAATGAAAGAACATTGGAAATTGTTTAACATTGAGAGCCACTGAAAATATTGAACTTTCATAGAGAGAAATTAAGGATCATTTCAATTTCGTTTTCCAGGTAAGTGAATAACACACAGCTAACCAATACAGGAAGAGAGACTAACTGAAGGATCCAAGGCTACATCATCGAATTAACTGAATCCGACATGCAGCCTTTTGATAAATGAAGTTCTTGAACCAAAAATAAATATCGCAAGAAGTGGATAAAGAAGAACTGGATATTCTTCAAGAAACAGTGAATTTTACCAATAAAAACTAAAACAATATTCTGTGTTAAGGGGGGGGGGGCGCAGCACAATTTTCACTTTATGTGCTGAGAAACAGCACGTGATTTAATCGGGAGCATGACTGTAACTGGGGAAAAAAAAGTTTGTAGAACCATCATTTTCAACTAATAAAATTTATTCAACAACAGAAAATGACTTAAAAAAAAATTTAAATAAATATCAATTAGGTTTCATGATCCGATTGATAAAATAAATTATTTTCAATTAATTAATCTTTAATTAAGGTTTGGTTGAGATAAAAAAGTCAAGTTTGAAAAATGGCAAAAAGGAGGGAAAATTCAAAAGGTGGGGTTGAGATGGAAGTTGGTGTCGAAGGTCGTGGGTTTGAATCCCACTCATGACACCTTTTTTATCTCAACCAAAACCTTAATTAAAGATTAATTAATTGAAAATAATTTAAATAAATAATTAAAAGAATGATTAAAAGAAAGAGGTGGTAGTTGTGGGGGGGGGAAGGAAAAGAGGAATGATTAAAGTTTAAAAAACCTATGATTTATTTTTAAATCCTAGAAAATTGTTTATATACCTTCAGCTAAAAGATCCTTATATGATGTTGGAGTTGTAGGTGATAAAGGATGAGAATTGTTATATTTTTCAGAAATGTCTAGCCAGGAATCCAACCTCTGGCACAATCTACAAAGATATTCATAGCTTTAGTTGTGTTTTTTGACAATTTGACAAGCCCGATATTGAAAAAAGGACTTTACTTTTCAGCATGCTGATTGAAATGAGCATTGATCTCTTCTCTGAAGACTGGGGGAGGATTTACTATCAGTTTCGTCATGGCTTGGACAAGTTTAAGAACAACCATCTCGTTGTACATCCTTGAATTTTCTTTGCCCTGTTGTGATCCTTTCTGCTTTTCATAGCCAGCCTCGTTAAAGTAAGGTTCACTCACCAAAATTAAGCCTTTTGAAAGAAAATCGCTTAGCATCATGCAAATAAAATCCACATTGTGAAAACTAACCTTGAATTGAAACTATAATTTGAAGCAAATTGCTGGTCAAGGTCCATACTTCGGTCCCTTTACCAGACCAAGTACCAAGGAGACTTACACAAACTTTACCGTCCTCGTAAAGGTTCGGGTTCAGCCTGTCTGAGCAGTAAGATATATAATGGCAATGGGGTGGTGTTTTTGGATAATCTGCTGAAAGTTGGAAATCAAAGAAAAATAAGCCATCCTCATATGGAGTCCGTTCTGGCCCTCGAATCATCACAGAGAACAAATCCTATTGGTTTTTCACAAGTTAGATTTCTTAATACAAAGGAGAAAATAAGGTAAAATTACCATACGATCTTCAAACCCGGTTATCCAAATTCCTGAAGGAAGAGATGTTCTAAGGAGTTTGATTTCTCCTCGAACCCGCCTGAAGAACGATTTTGTATCCGTGGGTTGAAACATGGTCAATTTGAATTTGTGGCTATTTGGTGCTGTGTCTAATATTGTAAACACTGAAACATTTAAAGTATGTCTTTTATTCTTTGTGCTGTCGACTTATTTTCATTGAAACTTACCCCCTTTTTCATTGGGCTTGATAATACACTCGTTCGAATTAACTTCAATCGTACTGTTGAGCTCAGCAAGAGAATTGGGAATTACAAGATTAGAACCATCCTTAGTATCAATATCCCCATTTTCTTTAAGCTCAGGAAATCCATTTGCTCCTTTAGAAAAGCATACAATTTAAAATTGTGAGAATATAAAACTTGTAACATATACAACTGGTAATGTGAAAACATTTTTAAATCCATTCATGTTAATCATTTAATTAAATTTTAAAATAAAATCATAATTATACCAGGAGATGTTTCAGTTTTTTCCGTAAGCGGTCCACTGGGAGAAACACTGTTGGCTTCGGACATTGACCCTGTATTCCCTCCAAACCTTTAACACACATAATATATAAACTCAAACAATAAAATCAATAATAATCACAATACCTTCTTATAACTTCGGCATGTGCTTTCACAAGCTGTGCCAATATCAAAGAACAAAGCCTAACGCACACATTCACAGAACAGACAGGTTGATTCTGGACATTAACATTAGCAGCAACGTTTTGGTTTGAAACAGGATGGTTATTGGTGTCGTTGCTCACAGGTGGTCCAGACACTAATCTAGAAGCAGATATCCTAGCTTCAAGAGACGCTAGACTACCTGTGAGAAATTCACCAGAAGAATCCCGTCTACTCTTTTCCTCAGGTACATCCTCTACAATCTTCTCATCACCTTGGAAAATAATAAGAAATTATTTCAAACATTTTTTTATTAAGTGATATTTTAAAGTGAGGTTAATTAAATAATATGTATTCCTCCAGCGGGAGTGAAAAATGGTTTAAATCAAAAATTATGAAAATGAAAAAATGAGAATGAAAAAATAACAAAACTACTTCAGGAAGCTATGGTAATGTTGAGAGTATAAGAAAAGCAAATATGGTAAAATTATTATACGCCAGTCATTTAGGGAAAAAATTTGAATATTTTTTATGAGGATATTTCAACGACGAGGTTATACGAACCATCAGAGTGACGGTGTTTTTAGAAAAAAATTCAAACGCAGGGCTGCTGGATTCAAAACCGGGACCTTTACCTTACAGTAATGAGCGCTGTGTCAATGCCATAACCGTTGTGGCCACTGATACCCCCTAATTTAAACATTTACATGCAATTACTGAGTTTTCAATTTTTGACTTTATCCACTTTTCAAATAACCACAAATTTTACCAAAAGCAATTTCAATCAAAAGCTCTACATAAATGAAATTTTAATGAACTCGATGAAAAACATATCATTTGTAGCAGTTTATTCAAAATGATCTTGTCAAATCTTCTTGAAGAGATATAAAAAAACTTTGCATTTGAAAACATTCCAATCAGCCTGATCAATTTGGTTTTCAATTAAACTTTCATTCTGCAAATTTGTATATTCATGCTCAGTTGGTAAAACTTGAAATTCTCTGAACTTTATATAAAATAAAAAACCAACTAATTTTTCAATTGATAACCCTAATTGTACAAAACAAAAGCTTAACCAACACCCCACAGCAGTGTTACTAAATTAAATGGTAAGGGGAAGAAAAGGAAGAAAGGAAACAACCTAAGCAACTAATTCTTACAATCAGGCTACCTTTATTTTCAACGGTAAAATCTTCTTTTGACTTAGACTTTCTCACTTCTTCTACAGTCAGGATTACATCTTCCCCACCTGGTCACACGTCCATTATTTTAAAATCCAAAACAATTTCATGCATTTAGGCTTAGGGGGTTAAGTTGACTAAGTAGAAAAAAAAATAACTGGACTATGGTACTTACCAGAAATTTCGTTATGTGAAAATAGTCTGCTCACTTGGTCAGCCACTCTTTGAGCTGGGTTTGTCCGACCTTTCTCTCTCACCCTCTCGAGGAGCCCTTCAAAATGGCTTTCATGGAAAAACATAGTGCCCATCAATTTATCGAGATACCTGCAGATAAGTTAATCATACCCATTAGAATAGGCTCATTTAATTGACACATCTATATATAAATTATAATTATTTAAAGTTATTTTATTATTTTTAGACCAATTTATTTTTGAAGGATATAAAATAATTAACAATGTGTGGTGATTAGTGAGCGTTAGTCGATGATTATTCAGAAATTGTGAGATGCGTTCTGGTGTGAAGTAGGTTTCAGAAAAACATTTTCTTTATCGTGGGCACTCTCAACACGACACACAAGAAAGACACAATTATGCAGAAAACAAACAGCCCTGAAGATGGATGATCTCAATAAAGATCGAAATGTTGGCACGATAAAGAAAATGTTTTTTCTGAAACGTACGTCACACCATATCGCATCTCACGATTTTCGAATAATCATAATTAACAATACTAACAAGTTTAAAATAGTTAATTTTACTTGGGGGCATCGATGGCTGCAATGATTCAGGCGGTGACACAGTGCTCATCTCTATAAGGTAAAGGCCCCAGGTTTGAATGCAAAATGACCCTGCTGATATACTTATACAAATGATGTTTTCAAAAATTATTATTACAAACCGTATGTTTACGCCAATGTAAACATTTTTACGTATGAATAGTCAATAAGAAATCTTACAATTCATTATCTTAAATTTATCATTTTAAAAAATTATGAAAAACAGAAAATTTGTAAAAATCAAGGCGCTGGAGGGAGAAACAGGACATTTTCAGCAATACGCCATAAAAACAGTGAGTCACTGCCTGGTTTTCTACCTGTACGTACGAACGTACAACAGCTGTCTTCAGCCAGTCGCTCCCTGGTACGAACGCATCTTTGACTTCGTCTGGCGAGTGGCTCCCTGACTCCAATCAGGATAAACCCGAAATTATCGTCTGATCTTCAGTCGTGAGTCAGCATCAAGACGAACGAACATCCTTATTCTTTTCTTCTCAACATTGCCATTCTGTGTATCAACTTAGCTCTCTCTATATCTATATCTTTCTTTCTTGCTACCTTTGTTTAAGTTGTTTCTGGCCAGATTTTAGTTTCTGTATTTATATCATAAATTGTGAATTAATAAATTTATTTATCAAACGAATTATTTAACTTTTATTGTCACTAAATCCTTTATGCAACAGCCGGCAGGCTATCCCTGGTAGCGCCGGACTTGGAGGGTAGATATCCAATACTTTCTCCCACCGGCGTCTACGAAACACCGTCATAAAAAATAATAATAATTTATAAGTTAATTTTTCTGTGATATTTCGGCATCTTGCCATCCACAATGCAATAAAAAATAAACTGGTCTAAAAATAATGAAGAAATAAAACTAACCTCCCAGGGAAAAGTAGACAGACAACATAAAGTAGTCATATAAAATAGTAATTTTAACTTCATAACCATCAAAGAATCAATAATTTAAAATATATTGTGTCATTACCTGCAATCTTTATAAACTTCAAGAAGCTTTCTCATCACTTCTGTTGTTTGCAATGAGGGGTTTTGCGTGAAAATTTCTTCAAGACGGGACATGGCAATACGAGCTTTCTCAATGTTTGCTGCTAGTTTTGGCTTTAGGCTTTCATTATGTGTATCGTCCGTGCTGAAAAGAAATTAAACAGCTATCTGTCTTATTTTGTCTTCTTTTTATCTGTTTCCTTTTTAAAATGTTTAAATTTAAAATTATATTTAAAAACATATTCCGTTTTATTTTATTCAGCGTAACCAACTTTAATTAAATTGTGACATGTTTAAAAGCTAAAAATTACTCAAACATTTTGGACAAGGCAGTAGGTGGTAAGGATAAATAATTACAGAGATACTCTGTCATTTTGCATGACCCTACTAAATGTACAATTTGCTTTAACATTTTTTTTTTGGAAAGAAAAGATTAATTATATTGACAATTATGTATAAAACATACATACAAGAAATAATGTGTATATATATGATTCATCATAAATATAATGATTACTAATTTTGAATTTACCTTCAGGAGTATTTTCGCACTAAGTGAGATATGACTGTATTAAACATGTGGTACTTATCAGTCTCAAGTGATTTTTAGCTTATAAATTCTCAGTTTTTAACACAATTATAAATATATTTACTTTTCCTCATTGGAAGCTTCACTCTCTGTCTGCCAGGAATTATCATCGCTAGGGCCGTCATCCCAGTGTTCACCTCCATCCGAGTCGTATTCACCAACTTTATACAAGTCCTGAGGCCAGCACATAGATATGTGACCTTCGACCCACCAAACCCTGACTCTACCCTCAGGATAATTGTCAAGGACCTGCCCGGCTGTACAAACTTCATCCTCGCCTTGGAAGTTGGCTACTCGTATCACGACTGTTCCCGGGCGGTATTGGAAGTCCGGATGGTCTTTCAAGTCGTAAACGCTAACTTCATTTTCCATCAAGAGAGTTGGCCTGTGTGCAAGGGCATAATTAAAATTTATAATGAAATTACATATACAAGGCAACTTACTGTGGACTGTCAGTTGAGGTGTAGGTCTTAAACCATTTAACTGAAGCCGTTCTTCCAGCGTGGTCCACTGTTTGCACAACTCCGTAAACTCTCATGCAAGCCTCTTCCCTATTCTCAATGACGAAATCCCCAGGGAAAAACTCCTGATCATCAAGATGATGTATTGGATAAAGTTCAGTTGATGGAATTCCGACTTCAACTGAACCATCCTTTAAAATAAATATAAAAATGTGGTAAATTAATTGTAAAGTACTTAAAATATTTTATGGATCACTCACTTGCCATACAACATCTGCAGTTGACGAGGTGCTGATAGTCTCAACAATCACTTTGTTACCAGGTTCAATGTTCACATTAGGCATGGTTTTCTTCTGGGCTGTCCTTCGAAGCTTTTTTTTATGTAAAACCTATTATCCATAAAAAAATTGAAATTCTGTGATAAATAGAGATAATATGTGAAACACACCTTTGTAAGAGTTCTAACTGGAAGGGACGGATGCTTTTTACCACCATTGCTGATTATGCTTCCAATGCTACTTGTATTGCTGGCAGATTCTGATTCTTCCTCAGAGCTTTCTGTATTCCAATCAGTAGAATCTGAAACAACAAAATGCCACAAACATTTTAATAATAAGTAAACATATATCACTTCAACTTATTTGTTTATAATTGTGTAAATTTGTTAATTTATGAAAAATAACTGAGTAATGCAAACACAAAGCAAGCTCTCTTTTTGTGTATATATCAGAATAAACTTACTAGTTTCTGTTGATATATTTTCACCAGCCTCAGTGATGGTAACAGATTCATTAATTCCAACTTCAAGATGGCCATTTTCTGTTTGTAACTTTGATTTATTGCAGTCATTCTCAGATTTGTTAATATTATTTGTTACTGAAAGCAAAATTAATTATAACAGAAAAGGTAATAAGTTAAAAAGAAAAAAAAAACATATGATCAAATTAACAAAAACCTACATTTTTTTGTTTTACTCGGAGAATCTTTGTGCAAGTTTTTCTGTATATTAGGCGTGTCTTTGAATTTGTTTGAATCATGTTTGAGTATGAGCCTTTTCTGTTCTTTCCTCCACTGATCCTTCGTCGATATCTGATCTGTCGGTTTGATAGTATACGTATGCCTGTCACCGACTTGGAGGGTGCAAGGCTCAAAGACACTCAGCAGTTTAAGCCTCTTGATGTCATCGCCTTGGATAAGGAGTCGTGGCTGTTCTTTCTCAGAACCAGCGCCATCTTTCGAGTAGGCCCTACACTGCCAGTGGACAGCTACTGATTCGATTTCTACATCCTCAATGACAACCTGGTGAATATTCAAGAAACGTTAACTAGTTAATAGTAAAAATGCGGGTATGCCAACTGAATTGGATAGTTACCTTAATGATTTTATTGTTCTTGGATCTTAACTTTATCTGCTCTCTAGTGTGTGTAGGATCTTCCCGTTCAGCAATTTCATCCAGAAAGCTTAAAGGACCCCATAAGACTTGCCCAGGGTAATAATCGCCTCTGTGAGGGAAATCTACATCCTAATCATATAAAATCAACCTTGACAATTTTTCAACATTATTTTAAAGGAAACCAATTCCTTCTACTTACTGGATCTTTCTTTTCATCAAATATATCAAATCCTACTGTGTCTGGATCTGTAACGACACACTTGGACATATCAGGAAGCCTCAGATGGATTTTTGTATGCACTACTTTTATACCTCCAACCCACGAATCCAAGCACACTGCCTGATCTCTTGAAAGAATCTGGGAACAATGGAAATTTATGAAATGGAAATTGATGTAACATTATTCCTTGATGAAACAATGATCAACCTCAATTGGATTGAGATCTTTACTGTTGATTTTATTGATAATGTGCCTTGTTCCAACTATCTGGATTGAAGCCATAACCTCTATGTGCCGACAATAGCCTCTCTGCGTATCCTTGCCTTTTATCATCCTCCGTACAACATCACCAGGCATCAGAGATCGATCAGCTAATCCAACCTATAAATCAATATTGTTTAATAGGTTGATACTGCAAATACAATAGATAATTTCCAAAGAAATGCTATTAGTAATTTTATTTAGCAATATTACCATCCTGGTTAAAAATAATTATTACAATTTATTTCTAAGTTAGTGTCACGAGCGAGATTCGAACCCACGACCTTCGGCTTGACTTATCGTGACAAGTGGTCAGAGCAGCGGCGTATAGAGCCGAAGGTTGCAGGTTCGAATTCTACTCATGACATTAACTTTTTCATTTCAACAAAGACCTTACATAAAAAGATTAATTAATTGAAAGAAGTAATTGGGGTCAATCAGACCACTAAATATAAAGGATTATAATTTGTATAGAATCAAGCACATAAAAAAATTCTCTACATCAAGACTTAATTAAATTAAAATTCAGATAATGACTGATAATCAATATAAAATGTTTTTATTGAGGTTAATATCATTTGATTTTGTCCAAACTCTATGATTAAACAACTTTGTTGTAACTAAAAATGTCTCATCAAATGTCAGTCTAAAAATATATTTCACAAGTTAAATTTGCACTTGGATTGGAAAACATTAACAGAAAATAGCTCCGTACAAGTCGAGGCATTGTTACATACAATTAGTAAAAGAAGTTTGCATAAGCCCCAAAAAATAAAATAATATAAATTATTCATTTCTTTTTAAAAGGAAAAAAATGTTATACTTGGAGTATCTTCGTAAGGTCTATAACCAATATGTTTATATAGACATTTTTAGAGAAAATGTAAAGCCCAATGTCCAGAAAAGTGGACTTCGTGAGAATTTTGTTTGCCAACAAGAAAATGACCCAAAATATAAGAAAGATTGCAGATTTTTTTACTAACTGTAATGCTCAAAATACAGATCACTGAGAAAAACCAGTCTGTGAGTTGCATCATCGTACTGAACTATCGAATTATATATTTTTCAACGCAATTGAAAATGTTATAGATTTTAATTGGACATTGGTATATTTCACAGAGAAGGGCCAAAACAAGTGATAAAAAAAAATTAATAAATCTGTATGCAGACTTTTTTACTAACTGTATGACAACAATGTGGAGCATTCAATGCTCAAAATCTGGATCACCGGGAAAACCATCTTGTGAGCTGAACTTTTATATTCAACAATGACTATATTTTTTACAATAATTAAAAAAGTTATACTGTTTTAGTTAGTCATTGTTATACTACACAGAAAAAGGCCAAAACAACTGATAAAAAATTGATAAAATCAGTATACAACTAACTGCCAATGATGAACTTTAAGTGCTCAAAATCTGGAGCACAGTAAAAAAACAGTATGTGAGTCGAACCATCATTTTCAACTATGGAGCAGTATATTTTTTACAATAATTGAAAAAGTTATAGTTTTTGGTTGTTTATTGCTAAATTTTATGGAAATAGGCAAAAAAAATTGATAGAATCTGTAAGCAGACTTTTTTTTACTAATGTCAATGCCTGAAATCCAGTTCACTTCAAAAACCAGTGAGTCCAACCACCATTCAACTATTGAGCAGTATATTTTTTATAACTACAAATTTAATTATCATTCAATACTCAAAAACCAGAACACCGGGAAAAACCATCTTGTGAATAGAATCATTGCATTAACTACTGAACAATATATTTTTCAACAAAATTGAAATCCGGATCACTGTGAAAAACCAGTGTGAGTCGAACCATCATATTCAACTAATGAGCAGTATATTTTTTACAAATGAAAATGTTATAGTATCAGTATATTTCACGGTAAAGGCCAAAACAATTGATAAAAAATTAATAAATACTGAATGCAGTCTTTTTTCACTAACTGTACACCAATTAAAATGAGCATTCTATGCTCGAAATCCAGATCCCTGGGAAAAAGCAGTTTGTGAGTCAAACCATCATATTCAACTATTGAGTAGTATATTTTTTACAACAGAAAATTTTATAGTTTCGGCATATTTCACTGTAAAAGGCCAAAACGACTGATAAAAACTTAATAAAAACTGCATACAGACTTTTTTTCATTAATTTCTGCCAATGATGAGCATTCAATGCTCGAAATCTACATCACTGTGGAAAAACCAGTGAGTCCAACCATCATATTCAACTATTGAGCAGTATATTTTTTTACAATTGAAAATGTTCTAGTGTCAGTATATTTCACATTAAAAGGCCAAAAAACTGATAAAAAATTAATAACTTTTTTTTTACTAAATGCTGCTAATGATGATGAGCATTCAATGCTCGAAATCCACATCACTGCGGAAAAAACAGTGTGTTGAACCATCATATTCACCTAGTGAGCAGTATTTTTCACGAAAATTGGAAACTTTATAGTTTTTTAGTCGTTCATGGCCATATTTCACCAGAAAAGGACAAAACAACTGGTAAAATCTGTATTCAAACTTTTGTTTACTGTATACCTATGATTATATGAATTCAATGCTATTCAACTGTTGAACAGAATATTTTTTTAATTGAAAATGTTAGTATGTTTGGTATATTTCACCTAAAAAGGCCAAAACAACTGATAAAAAATAGTAAAAAATGTATGCAGACGTTTTTACTAACTGTATATATAAAGGAGAAATACTTTTCCAAAGTCATTAGGATAAAAAATAAACGGAGGAAGATAATGGAGGGAAGATTGTTGGCTTTTTCTTTTTTTTTTTTTTGCAAAATTATGTAATATTAATTATCAACTGATTATATCAATCAGTTCCGAACGTTGAAGATCTGTGTTCGTTTTTCGACAGTATTGTTTGGGCAAACCATAAAACCAGAAAGAGTTGGTACACGAGGAAAAGACGTGTTGATGCATGTACTTCAAAGGAAAAAGGATCATCTTTTATTTCGTCTGTTTTTTTTTGTTTTTTTCTATTTCAGTCAATGGTAAATTAAATCGGCCGAGGAAACAGACCCCGGTTAAAAATCACTCTGCTCCAATAATATTGTCAAAGAGTGAAAGCAATTATATGTATAAAAAAAATAAGTGTAAAACAAAAAAGGAAAGTGGAGTAAAAGAAAGAAGGAATATTTTGAAACCTTTCTTTCCGAGACGACTTCTTCCGCCCCGGTCGGATGCCAGGTGACTCTGATGTGTCCTTTTTTTATTTTAGCGCATTCCTCGTTATCTGAATTGTCGTCGCTGCTCACCAGCTCGGAATTTTCCAACACCATACCGAATTCAATGTTGCCCTTTTTATTGATTCGATAGACCTCGTCCTCGTAAAAATACTGGTGTTCGGACGCCATCTTGATGCCTGCCCCCTTTTATAATCCGCCTGGATCCCAATCGTAAAAAGTTAACTTCTCGTTGAAATACCCATGAGAATCTTAACACGGGCACTGACGCGAGCGAGACGGCAAGAGACGACGGTCAGAGCGAGACGGCACGATTCAGATTAGAGTCGGAGAGAGAGAGATGATCCGGACAACAAGCTTGCCAACACTCGCCCCTCTTTCTTTATTCATCATTGACGAAATCTGAAAGAATCGTCATTGCATCAATTTCCTTTATATCAGCCATTCATATACAAAAAAATAATAAAAACAATTAGCATCAACGCTTAAGGATATTTAACACAAAATGACATTTATTAAATATAAGAGCGGGCGTTAGTTTTTAAAAATGTAGGATTAACAAAACAACCCAACGATTTTTTTCGAGATTCCTTGTATTTTTTTTTTAAAGGAACTACATCATCAAAGGTTGAATGAAGCCAGTTTCAACTGATTTTTTGGGTGGTACATTTTTGTTCAAATTCTCACCTATTAGGTACCTCTTTGAAATATTTGATGCTGTGGAATATAGTCAGTAATTTTTATGGTTTTGTAAGTCTATCCAGTGCAAAATCAAAAAACAACTATATCATGTGCCTTACAGAAATTTTACCACTCACAGTATATTCCTTATTTGATAATATAATAGTAATATGTATGACCCACTTGTATAATGTGTTGGATTCGTGAGAAGGGGTCCAAGAATACAAGAAATTATTAAACAACCGGTTAATAAAAAACACACGCTTGTATAAGGTTGATCGGTGTGTCACAGTTGGTCGAAGTGTGCACGCCTTGGCCCTTTACAGGGAGCGAATAGGCACGGCATCCAATCCTTGGTCACGAGACTTGTCGGGTACCCTGTTCGATTTTTAAGAGAAAGGGGGTGTTTCCCATCTGTATTTGGCATTCGTAGTTTAGCCAAAGATTTGAGTCAACTCTTTGAATCTGTTTAATGTGCCAGGTATCTTATTTGCTCAGCTAAGCAAGGTTTACGATGTTTCGAGATTCGTTGTACTTTTTTAGAGGACTGTATTATTAAAGGTTGAATATCAATGAAGCTAGTTTAGTGAGTTTGTGAAGTTAGTTCTTTAGTTCCAACTGTTTTTTTTTTGTTTTTCTGTGGTACATTTTTGATCCATTTCTCACCTATATTGAGTACCCCTTTGAAATATTTGATGATGTGGAATATAGTCAAATAGTTATTTTTTTGGTTTTGTAAGTCTATCCAATACAAAATGAAAAGAGAACAATCATGTACCTTATTGTAGAAATTTGACCACGCCCATGGATATGGTTTATTTGGTATGATAGTCATGTGTATTAACCACTTGTGTAAAGTTGCTCGGTGTGTCGCAGTTGGTCGAGGAGTGTCACGCCTTGGCTCCTTACATGGAGCGAATAGGCACGGCACCTTGCAAAATGTATATATTTGTCACTATATTTATTAATTAGAATTACTTTTGTATAGGATAAGGCTGAAGATGCGTACAATGTAAGTGAAAAGCATCCCAAATAAATTAATAAAAGTTGGAACTAAAGGCTTCATCGATATTCGACCTTTGATGTTGGAGTTCCACCAAAAAAGTACAACGAACCTCGAAAAAAATCTTTAATATGATATAATTTCAAAATTTAAAATAAATCCTATCCAACTTTCTTAAGGGTATTGTATAAAATTGTCAACCAATGAAACTATCTGTCAACAATATTTTAATGTATGCTAGACCTACAGGAACAATTATTCTTTTTGTAGTGTTAAATATATTAAACAAATCAAAGTTAGTTAGCATAAGGACAAAACTTGCATTCAATTTCTGTCCATATCAGAAGACACTTTCCTCTTTCTAGACCTCATTTATTGTTTTTTAACAGGAAGTGGTTTTAAAAAATTACACTTACCGCTTTTTCCACGCTGGCATTTTGTATAATTTTCTTAAAACTGATTTCAAATTAGACGGCAAACCGAACTGAAAGGTTAAAATAATCAACTAAAAAAAAAGATTCTAAAAAAATATTGAAATTCCGCCGAAAAAATGTTTGAAACTGAAATTTTTTGAAAACATCTGTGGATCAATTACCAATTTTTATAGTGCCAAATCACGTCTACATATGTCTCTAAGCTCGAAAATGGTGAATTCCTTACATTAAAGTTGTAAAGAAGCAATTTACTATTTTTATTATTAATTTACAGTCTTTATATGTACTTCTTTCTCCAAGTTTACGTATTTATTCAAATCAGAATATTTTCAGAAGCAAAATAAAAAAAAAAAACGTCGTCATTGCTCAATAGAACAGTACACAATAAATAATGACCAATACTCTTAATTGATAGAAGAAAACTACTTTGAACTGATAATAGTTAAATTAGTTAGTAAAAACGTGTGTACAATTGAAATATACAAAACGTCTCACTGAATATATACATAAAATCATAAAACGGAATCATGTAAAGTACATCAGAGGTTTAGAAAGAATTAATTAAAGGAAACATCAAACTACATACTGTCATACAGCTCTACCAAGACAAAATGACAGACAGGTGCTCACTGAAGATGGCAAAATGCAGAACGCGTTTGAATAGTTCAACAAACCTAAGATTGAAAACGGTTCAGCATACTTTCATATAGTTTGATAATTACCTACCAACTTGGTATGCCTATCCTCGATGACTTGTCAATCAGACGTCGGCATTTCACATATATTCTTTAAAATAACTCAACGGGCCTGATTAACTAAATAAAAGACATGCGGATAAAACTACTACTAAACTAATTTCGTTTAACATAAGTACATAACAAACCTATACCCATTAATTCCAGTAAAGGATGTATTCGGCATGTAGAGAAAGGTTGCTCGATGTGTTCCATCTAATTGAAGGGTCAACTCATTGGCTCTATATAGAAAGCGTGTACGATTGTCACCCGATTTGAAAACGTGCTTGAGAACGGCAACGAATCTTTGGGTCCCCTGCTCCGATTGCTCCGGGACAGGGTTGTTTGATTATATATAGTGCTGATAGTTTTGTGTACCTAACGTGTATTGAGAGTGAATGTATTTATTAGCGTGAAGTGGTGTAAGATGGGGGAATATTGAGTACCTCATTAACACTTAATTAGGTTAGTTGTATAATAGGTGTAGTCTACTACCCTAATTGAGTGAAAGGTAAGCCTGCCGGTAACTTATTGTAAATGACAAAAGCTAGAATTGCCGTTGGGCTGTGAGAAGTGCTATCACTCAACTCAACTGTGCACATGTTATATATGTATGCAGATCGGGCTTATATAAATCCAAATCCAATTCAGGAAAAAAAAGATGGTCATAGTTCGAAAAAAACTACACCAGTGACAAAGAGTCACAAAAATAATACAAACTACGACACAACGAGAAAAAAAACTTTTATTGTGGTATACGTTCACAAAATATCTTTTGAATAATGCCGAATCGCACTTAAATTGCCATTGAATATACAAAACCGTGAAACGCCAGCTTGCAACATTTCAAAATCACCAGAAATAAGTGAAGTACTCCCGCAATGTAAGATAATTATACTGGATGAATGCACAACGGCGCATAAAAAAAATCATTGGAAGCATTGGATCGAACATTGCAAGATTTATGTGGAAGCGAATGGCCATTTGGTTATAATTGGCATGTGATTTTCAACAGATACCTGTTATTCTATGTTCGACACCATCTGATGAACTAAATTCATGTTTAAACGCATCACATTTGTAGAGACATTTTAAGACTCTAACCGATCCTAACCTAACTCTAACCTGAACCCGACTTCCCCCTACCCTACACCTAAGCTAATCCTAACCTATATCAGAAGGACCATTTTTCTTTATAGAACAAAAATTTAGAGATATATCAAAAAGAAACATTAATGTTAAAGATACAGTGGAATACTTTTTTTAAGTAAATAGATACTTGGGAAGAGTAAATTATCCGTCCAAAACTACTAACGGTGCAGGTAACGAAACTGCCTTCGGCCTTGCCCGTTCAGGTGCCACAGAGTCAGAGGCCGGGTCGCCTCTCGAACGAAGGTAGCAGAGTGTGTTATACTGTTATCGGCACTTTGTTCCTTCTTAACTTCGTATTCATCCGTGTTATCGGCACTGGCAAACTAAGTTTGCACTATGTATTTTCTACTTTAAAGTGTTCGATTAAGTCCGACCAGGTTCCCGCCGTTGCTCATGTACACACTTCACTCTGATTCTCACCCAAAATGTTCAGATGCAAGAAGAGGACGAAAATATTTCTATACATCGCGACCGCATTTATCACCATCGAACTTCTGTACTACTATTATTCCAGATCGGACTTTTCCAATATAGATTCAAGTAATTATTACTTGCTTATTTCTTTTCCTGAAAAAAAAAAAAAAAAAAATGGGCGGTGTCTTAACGAAAAGAAATTTGCCTTTTCAGGCTTGCAATGCAATTTAAAATGTCATTTATTGCTGTTAAATCACTACTTGGTACTGTATAGTTTTAAAACCTTACACTGTAAAAATTAAGTAACTTTTCGAAACAAAACATTTGTGTACTAAAAGTAGTTTTAGCTTATAGTTTTGATGTTGGGCATTGGCCTGCAAATCTGTTAACTCATGCTGAATGTACTGTCAGACCAACACCCAACATCGACTTTTAAAGCAGCCAGTCAGGCTGTTACTTAGAAGATATGTGTATAAAACTACTATACAACACTATTGCTAACTTTCAATTAATTAATCTTTTTATGTAAGGTCTTGGTTGAAATGAAAAAGTTAGTGTCACGAGCGGGATTCGAACCCAAGGTCCAAAAGCCCAAGGTTGTGAGTTTGAATCCTGCTTCCAAGAGACACTACCTTTTTCATTTCAACCAAGACCTTACATAAAAAGATTAATTAATTGAACAAAGTAATTTGATCAATCAGACCACTAAATATAATGGACTGTTGCTAACATTTCGTTTAACAAACAATGCCTTATTAACAATTTTAACCCAGGCTTATGCTAAACTTAAACTAAAAGCCATTCACCACAATGACTGCCATTATAAAGCCAAAAACACTTGTAAAAACAAATATGTATCATACACATAGGGATAGGGGCAGGGATAAAAGAGGTGGCCACAAGATCTTCTGCACCTCGACCTGAGTAGATCTATTGTGCTCTTCTAATTTTACTACTCACTAGCTAGCTTCAGAATGTTAATATACCTCCATAGCCTTGCCAGTCGCTCCTTAGTGGAGAATCTTGCTTGCCGCTTTTCCTCTCCTAGTTGCAAGAATCTGCATGTGCACAGACCCTCACAAAAACATAAAATGTGTTCTGCGGTCTCTGCCTTATTCCTGGTAATATCTTCACATGTTTCTTCAGTCAGGTCTCCTATTCATTCCATGTGACTTCTTGTATGGCAGAGCCTCGATTCTGGTTCGGTTATGGTTATTTTCCATTCCTTTGTAAATATTGTGGATGGCTCTTCTATGAACTCTTTGCATTCTCATGCCTGCGTATTCCACCAGGTTTTGCACACATTAAGGATCCATTTTTGGATGAATCTTTTTTTTATGGCAAGATCCTTGGCTACAATAGGATTCAGGGCCTAGATAATGACAAGGAGAGAGAATGAGAAGGACAATATATTCTTAAATTTACACAAACAAAATTCAACATCACCGAAACAAAACTTACAAAAAGGACCGAAACATAACATATAAACTACAGAACCTAATATAATAAAAGAAACAGAAATGGCAATTGGGTTCCTACCTCAGGACATACAAGAATGAACAGACTAATACAGAATAATAGCTACCTGCCATGAAATTTCTCCAGATATCCTTTCAAGAGTACGACAGTACCGAGAAAGAATTTGTTGGTGCCTGACCAAAACTGGCCAAAAGTTGTATGTAACAATAAATTAAATTAATTAATTAAATAATTTATTCCTTTAAAAAGTTGCTCCAAATTAAATATGTTTGCAATGTTGCACTCAGTGCAAAAAAAAAAGTTCAAACAATGTACATTGATGAGTATCCATTATATTTAGTAATCTATTGACCAAATTACTTCTTTCAATTAATTAATCTTTTTGCATAAGGTTTTGGCTGAAATGAAAAAGCTAGCGTCACGGGCAGGATTTGAACCCTGGTTCAAGCCGAAGGTTGGGTTCGAATCCCGCTCCTGACACTAGCTTTTTCACATCAACCAAAACCTTACATAAAAAGATTAATTGATCAATATCTTGCTGTTTGAAATAGTATGCTGTTTGTATCCCGCTATCCTATATAGTTAGAAATAGTGTTCTTGGGAAAGCAGACAAAAAATGAAGTTTAATGTGTTGGAAAAACATCCCAAAAAAATAGGGGAACAGAAGTTAAACTCACCCTGTGTATATGCATATAATATATATTAATTTAGTTCGTTTAAAAACTTCAATACATATATTTAAAAAAATATATTTTTTAAAAATTATTTTGTTAGATTAAATTTATTGTGTTATACACTAAAAAGAAATGTACATAGTTCGATTGTGAATTTATGAGGTTTTCCTTAAAAATCGCTCAACAATAGCATATTTAATTATTTGTTAAAGATAGTGTAAAAATGCATTTATTGTTGGTTTTTGTGGTTATGAATTATGATCATGTATTATTAATTAAAGCTGCATTTTTGTATTATTCACATTATTTTCACAATTATTTACATATTACATTTTTATAAAAAGATATGAATTATTTGCATTAAATAAAGAAATGTATTATATTTATATATTACATTTATTTATTTTTATATTTTCAATTCTGTTGCAGATGAAGTTTTAGCAAGATGGTACAATTATACACCAGGTAATTGATTGACACATTATTTATTTCTGGAAAATTAGTCTTATTTTTTATTCTTGTAGATTCATTGAATGGGCCAGCGGTCGCCATGGACAACCCGCAGCTATTAAATAAGATCACAAAACACTTTTTAATACCACCAGTAGACCCAGCTAACCATCCTTACAGCCTGAGTCATGCAAATGTCAAAGATCCATCAATGGGCCAGAGCGATAAAGTCAAGAGCATACTGGACAACAAAGTTGGTTTTTTTATTGAAATGTCCAAATGATATCACAAACAATTTTGATGATTATTTTAGACAAATGGGTTTTTCATCGAAGTTGGAGCTCTTGATGGAGAAACAAGATCTAATACTCTTTATTTCGAACGATACCTAAATTGGACAGGCCTTTTGATTGAACCCGATCCGCTTAATTTTGCTGAAATGTTACGGAAAAACAGAAGAGCTTGGCTCTCACCCTGCTGTGTGAGCATTAATCCATACCCAGAAATTGTCAGTAAACGTTTTCACTTCCTTTTTCATTTTTTATACATAAAAAATCAATTTGTTTTATTGATTTATAATGTTTGGACTTCCAGGTTCAATTCGAACAAAACAAAAATATGGGCAAAATTGTAGGAACAGGGGTTAATAATGACAAAAAAGAGAGCACAAGTACTGTCGATGTTCAATGTTTTCCCTTGTATTCGTACCTTTTAGCTCTCAACAGGACCCGAATTGATTACTTCAGCCTTGATGTTGAAGGTGCAGAGCTTGCCGTTCTCAAAACTATTCCTTTCCAGGCACTTGACATTCAGGTTAGATCAAAATACAGTTAAATAAAATTATAATTGTCCCAATACATATGTCATGTTTGGATTTAAATGTACTGCCTGCCCTTCGACACGCATGTTGCTATGACCAAAGGAGTAGGGACTAGAAAAGGGCAATTCCCTTTCTGTCCTCCATTGGGTGAGGAGCTGTTTTGTAAAATAAAATAATAGGTGTGCACACAAATGAAGTGAGTCAGTTAAATTTTGACCTCAAAATAAAAATATGTTAATTTTAAAAAAGGTTGCAACTAAAGACATATTTTTATTTAAAAAAAAACTTGATTTAACAGTTTTGATAAAAGTGTAATTTTACTTTAAAATAAGTCAAAACGAAAATATATTTATTATTTTTTTTATTTTACTTTTCTTTATCAAAATGAATTAAATTTGATTTTTTTAAAATAAGTATTTTTATTTTAGATTAGGTTGTAACAGAACATAAAAGTGTGTAGTATTTAATGAGCTTTAATTTAGATTATTAATTGATGAAAAAATAAAATGATTTTAGAATATTTAAATTACGTTAAACTTATTTGTTACTGGTGTGGGATCTTTAATTGTAGATATTGCGAATAGTTTTAGTTTTTGAAGGCTATTATAGTTTTTTTCTTTTTTCTAAGTAAAACATGCATAGCACACAAAATTCTCTCACTGACACCAATAATATACACCCTAGTTACTTTACCCACTTGCAACCTGGGCAGAATCCCCAGGCCAGTAGCTGTTTAGTGAACTTTATTTAGATCATCTTCAGGGCCTGGGATTTCCAAACATTATAATCGAAACAATGTAAAACCCAGGCCCTGAAGATGATCTAAATAAAGATCGAAACATTGGCACAATAAAGAAAATGTTTTTCTAAACCTACTTCACGCAAGACCACATATCACGATCTCCAAATAATAAAATTTGAGAGTGGTGGGTTGGATGATAGGTATGGTTGGATGAAATAATGTATTTAAGAATGAGTGAGTGTGTAGCCGGTCTTGGTTTAAATATTGGATGAGTTGGGGGCTGAAATGACCTTGTTCAAAGCCCTCGGAGATTAACTTTCACAGCTGGACAGACGAAATTGATGTCTGTCCCCATACTGCCAAACACTGAAATAATCATATTAATAATAATTATTGTGGCTGCTATGACAAGTCATAATGGTAAATTTTATACAAAGATGGATGGATGCAGAGTTACTTATTCTCTTTACAAAATATAAACTTAGATATATTGTTCTTAATATTTACTCTTTTTTTTCAACTCATGTATGAACGATATGTATTCACTTTATTATAAACAAAAAGTAATTTAAAATTAAATTAATTTTTTTAGCCCATCAGAATAAAATAATCACTTTTAACTTTTCAGACACTTTCTGTCGAATTTATCCATGTTCCTGGTGGTAAGGACGCTATATCAGATTTTATGTTCTCTCAGGGTTATATCGTCCACTCTGAGGTCACACATCATGACTGGCTCGCTAATGACTTTATATTTATGAAGGTTTAAATTGTCGATACCTTTAACACTTATTTTTAAATTATTGTCAAAGGTGCTTTGCCAGGAGACTGATAGATTTTGCCAATGTTTTTAGTAACTATAGTTGGTGTTTCTTGTCGGCTGGATGTCAGATACATGATTGTAGAATTTGTCAGTGTGGCAGCCAGAGAATGAACAACTCATCAATTCGTGACTTTTTTAATTTTTGGCACCGTTTTGGACTTAGTCCTTCATCAGGCAAAACATTTAGGATATGGAAATTGCGAAAATGAAAAATGTCTGCAAATCATGAACTGCTGAGTTGTACATTCTCTGGCCGTCACCCTGACAAATGCTCCAATCATGTTTTTAATAACAAAACATGTTAATTAATTTTGTATTGAAGTGAAGTTTCCTCCTTTATATTTATTAATTAAGTAATGACAGTTTCTTGAGTGATGTTCTGGTGCTATAATTGTAAAGGACCCTATGCTAAGCTTTTTTTTTTATTAATATTTATTCATTGAGTTACCAAATGTATGTATTCTGCTCAAACATGCATATGCGATTATGAAATATCATTTTTGTCTGTCCTCACCTTTTTAGAGCGAAAAAAGGGTAATTTTTTAAATTCCAGTCCTCTCTATTGGTACAACTATTTCTATAAATTTTGTAAAATTTTGTTGATTTTATAATTTAAATGAAAAATGTATGAGAAAAATATCAACAAGAATAAATTAAATTTATTTTTCCTACAAAAACTTTTAATGTTACATTTCTACCTCATCAGTATGCAAAATTAAATCCCCATAGAATGCAAAGATAAGTATTATATGCAATTAGTGGCTCTAGTTAATCGTGGTTTTTTAAGTATTTAATTAAATTGTTGAAGTGATTTAGTGTATGCTTGAACTGTTTAGTGCCTTACTAATTGTTTATATATGAAAAGGATTAATACAAAATTGTATTTAAGATTAACATTGGAATGTATATGTCACATTGCTGTTTGGTTAATAAATATTTGAAATGTTTTGACTTTACTGGTTTACATAAACTGCTCTCCCTTTCCAAAAAAGGAAAAAAAGTACTCCACTGATTTGAAAAATTATACAATGAATAAAATAAATCCTCGAAATTGAAACTTGTTTCTTGACAACTGATTAGATATTTGACTTCAGGTGAGAACAGTCTGGTTTTTGTCATCTTTGCAACTTTACTGACGGATTTTCAGATCTTAATGGATGTTAATGTCAAATGAACTATGTATAGAAGCTTAAATTGAATGTAGTACTCAATATTACAATAAGATTAAAGATAAATAATTCAGGATTTTTAAACAGCCCATCTTCCACATTTTTTTATTTTATTACAGAATTCTTCTCCAGCTGCTTCTATTTTTTTTATAGTTGATTCAACTAATCTCAATAAAGACAGTTTTGGGTTTCATTTTTTGTAGCATGTGCAATACACATGATATTAAAAACTGAAAGAATGCAAAATTATGGGTGAGTGTATTTTTTTCCTTTAGATTTTTTCCTTTTACATTGATGTAAGAGAAACCACATCAAGTTTTGATACATCCTTTATTTTGTAGAAATTCTCACAGTAATATTCCGCTGCCTCTGATTACGTATACTATCTCTTAACATCAAGCTGAGGAGGAAGACACACAAATTTGGATAGGTTTCTTTAAGGATTTTTGCACAGCTTTGGTACTTCTTTTTTTTAATATTTATTTTACTGCTTTTTACTTTTAACAGTGTTTGTAGCTGAATTTCTAGAAACTTAGATTGGCTGTTTTTAAAGTAAAAATTAAAAACTGGTTTTTTTTAAACTTTTTTATATTAATACCTTACTTTTATTCAAATCACCAATTATAATGTTAAATGTTAAATCAATGGTAAAAATTCTGTAATAAAGTGAAATTTCTGAGAAAAATGTGTAAAATGAAGAAAATATGTAAAACATGTACATTGTAAAATATGAATTTACCACAAAATATAAAAAATATGTTACATTAACACGTTTTAAATTGCTTCAAAATGTCATAAAACATCAATAAGTATCATTAATACAGTTGATACAGAGGAAGGAGGACATGTATCATTTTGGGGCCATTTGTCCAAAATTAAAAAATTTGCATATTTTTACTAACAGCCAGATAGTTAATACAATACTGCAAACTTTCCTTTTTAATTATATGTAAAGCTCTGGTTTTCAGAAATGCCACTGGATTAATCATGTTAAACTAATGGTATTACGATATTAATGTACAATGTACAACAATGAACATACAAAGAACAGCTCTCTCTTTTTTTTCTATTCTTCTCTTTCTAGCTTCTTACTGTCACACATTCTCTGCTACTCACCCCCTCTCTTTCCTATTCTCTCTATTCCTCTATCCCTGTCCTTCTCAATTCTTACTGTCACACCCTCTCTCTTTATACATTTGTTGCTGGTTGACTTATTTATAAGCATGTCAATTATTTGTTATTGCTAAATCTATTCATGTATTTGTAGCTCACAATCATGTTTGGAAGAAGGTACTTTATTTAATTTAAAAAAACCCTCTCTCTGCCAGTCACTCATTCTCTCTTTTCGTTTCTACCTCTCTCTTTCTAACTTCTTACTGTCACATCTTCTCTCTGACACTCACCCACTCTCTCTCTTTTTCCATCCAGCCCTCTATCCCTGTCTTTCTCAATTCTTATTGTCACACCTTCTCTCTTTATATAAAGTATAGTTTGTTGCTGGTTGATTTATTTATAAGCATGTTAATTATTTGTTATTACTAAATCTGTATATGTAGCCTGCAATCATGTTAAACTAACATTATTATGATATGTATAATATACAAAAACAATAAATATACAACAGATATGGCCACAATGGTTTAGGTGTTGACACGGCGCTCATCCCTGTAAGGCAACGGTCCCGGATTCGAATCCAGCTGCCCTGCTTTCCAACCTGACATACTTACAAATGGACTTTTTTTCAAAAACACCAGCACCTCGAGGGTGGATATAACCTCTGCTGTTGCGGTCTTTCGTTAAAAAAATAAAATTAAAAAAAATATATAAAAAAAATAAATAAATACAAATAAACATACAAAGGACAGCTCCCTCTCTCTTTCTTTCTCCCTCTCTCAATCTCTCTCTGTTTTTTTTTATATCGCTCTTTTTCTCATTCTCAATCTCACACCCTTTTTCTGCCAGTCACTCTCTCTCTTATTCATCTCTCTTAATTACTTATTTATGATATTTTATATAATATAGGTATAACATTTACTTTATAAGGATTTTTTAATTGTAATTTGAATATGTTATTAATATAATTAAAATTGTATGCTTAGATTTTAGGGATGGTTAGGGATTTTAGAATTAGATTAAAAGGAACCATACAAATGACCTCAATAAGAAATTAACATGTGTCATATCATATGGACATGAAATAATAAATAATGTCTATTATTGTAATGGACTATATGTAATAATATATTTTTAATTTAATAATATTTTTCCCTTGATAGGTAAAATAATAAAAATTTTGTTATATTGTAACTAGCTGGAGGTAAGTGTTGCTAGACAGAAACTCCACCTTTACCATTGTATATAATGTTTATATTTGTAAATAAAATTCTGTTCTATTCTGGACTATATGTATAAATGTGTGGTGTTTAGTGACTGTTAATTAATGATTTTTTGGAGATCATGTGATGGGGTCTGGTGTGACTTCAGAAAAACATTTTCTTTATCTTTATTTGATCTTCAAAACCTGGGATTTATAAACATTGTTTAAATTATACAAATACATGTATGATACAAAAAAAATGAATTTATACAATGATGGAAATTTTAGACTCAAAGTATTTTATTCACTCAAATTATGTTTTTTGTGTAGATGTGTCATTACTGTGTTTCGTGGCACATCTACACAGAAAACAAACACTTTGAGTGAGTGCAGATACTTTGATTTAGTCTAAAATTTCTATCATTGCATAATTTCATTTTTTCACATCATACATGTATTCATTTAAAGTATGTTAGTAATGAATTTATACAATGATAGAAATTTTAGACTCAAAGTATTTTTATTCACTCAAAGTATGTTTTTTGTGTAGATGTGTCATTACTGTGTTTTGTGACACATCTACACAGAAAACAAACACTGAGTGAGTACAGATACTTTGATTTAGTCTAAAATTTCTATCATTGCATAAATTCATTTTTTTCACATCATACATGTATTTGTATAATTTAAACAATGTTTATAAACCCCAGGCCCTGAAGATGTTCTCATTAAAGATCGAAACGTTGGTACGATAAAGAATACATTTTTCTGAACCAGACTGCACACACGATATCCAAATAATTATATGTATAAAGTAAAAAGTTTTGTATGTTTTAATAAAATTGAATCAATGCAAGATATGAGTGTTTTTAATGTTGAAACTGATTTGTAGTTTTTACAATTGAACAAAGATCACAGTAATGATATTTTCTGTTTCTTCAACTACATTCCAGTCATTAGCTTTTTTTCAGCCAGTTCAATTTTGTAATAAATCTAGGGTAAAAAAGCATATGACTAAATTATTTAATTCCGTTTGAAAATCCAGTGGGAGATTTAGTTTTATTTGTATTTGCCGGTACCAGGTAGCGGTTTATTCCACCAGTTCGCAGTGCAAGTGGGCAAGATCTGGTTGATCAGGATCCAGTTCGTACCTCGTTCAGTCTGCCAGTTCTTTTGGGCCGGTTTTCCCTGAAAATTGAATCGTGTAAAGTCCGCAGTACGAAATGGCCA
This sequence comes from Cimex lectularius, assembly GCF_000648675.2. Taxonomy (NCBI): domain Eukaryota; kingdom Metazoa; phylum Arthropoda; class Insecta; order Hemiptera; family Cimicidae; genus Cimex; species Cimex lectularius. The sequence continues at coordinate 2,876,510 of NW_019392677.1, read as the reverse complement.
GCTGTCTCAAGCTGATTCAAAGAAAAGTACGTAAAATTCCATATTTTTTAAATAATTTTATTTATTTATTATATATTTTTTAACAATTCATCCCTCTATATAAAATTGCCCTTAAAGATTAAGGATCCCCGCTTCTTTTTTTAGCTCTATTTGTTCCTCTTTTTTTCTTACTTTTTAATTCCACTTGGTCAAAAATACCACACGATTGACCTTAACAATTATTTTTTATACACGGCTTACAATTTTGAAATATTAAATCTGATATTTGAGCTATTTGGGTGTTTAACCAGCCGGCAATTTTATCACCTTATTAATGATTGATATAAATTGAAGACAATATAATTTATAAATCCGACCTATATAATTATGCTATTCCTGTCCAATTACATAAAAGGGGTTTATTTTCTCATTTTGATAACAAGCCAAGGTTATAATTGACACGTTTTTCAACAAGTTCCAGCGATGAGAAATATGTACTAGTACTAACAAAATTAGCCAAAATATAATTTTAACTTTACCTTGTCACCTTTTTCTTCCAAGTGACAAAACAAGTGAGTTTTTGTAAATCATTGGGCATTCCCAATCAAACAATAACAGATTATCATTTGTTCGGAATGATTGTCAGATAATATAGTAAAAATGATAACTTTATCTACATTAAATTTTTTTACAAACGATACCTTGTTTAGATATGCCAGAGATGCCAGTAGACAGAGGTGAGTGCGCTGGGAGGGGATCCCTAATCTCTTCTAAAATATAACAAGGGTGCAAATAATTATACATTTTATCTAAAATCTTGGTTGAGATGAAAAAGTTAGTGTCACGAGTGGGATTCGAACCCATGACCTTCGGCTCAATACGTCGCTGTTCTAACCACTTGAGTTATCGTTACTATATGAAATCTGAAAGTGTAGTAAACACACACTTCACAAATTCAGAATTAAAATGAACCAGTGACTATTTGGAAAAGTATGTTTTTGGGTGGATCTCAACCTCTAAACTAATGAGAAAACGTGTGACCCTTTAAAAAGAACAAACACAAACATGAAGTTGATAACGGTTGTTGGTCGGCGAGTAAGTGAACTCATGATGAACCAGCATTAGGACACATTCAACAGTTCCTCGCTGAAGATAGCTCTATGCTGAAACACGCATGAGTAGTCTAAACAAACCCACAAGTGAAGGTAGACCCGATAATAGGCCCGATCCCACCAACATAAAACCATTAAATATACACTTATGGATAATTTATTGCACTACTCAATTTATTTATTTAAAATTAAATCAATTATCTTTCTACATTAGCTACAGCTTATTAAGAGCTATTGTAGTCAAAATAAACAGTAAATAATGCTTTATTTACTTTTGCCCTGATTCCATTCTGCTATGCCTAAAGATCACGTTCAGTTAATCTTTTTCCTTTGTTTATTTCATTGGATGTTATTCTTAAATTTTTTTCAATGGTTCCAGACAGGCATTTGAATGAATATGTCAGTGTCAGGGTCATAACATTATTTGAGGAAAGGTACAGCCAGCGCGATGTCACCGGGAGACTGTTATTAAAATTACTTTGGCGCTTCAGAAAAACAGGACTTCATGCTAAAAAGCCAGGACCGGGTTGACCTAAATATAAATGTAGAAATCCCTTAGATTGTTGGCTTAATCATTTCACACAATTGCCTTCGGAATCTGGGATGAAATTAATGGCAGTTTTGTTTGGAAATTGTCTAATAACCAATGTGTGGTGGCTCAAAAACGTGACAAATTCTCAAGAAGAAACGAGATCGTTTTACTTGTTTTGTGTTATTACTGTTTAAAAAGAAATTATATAAGCTAATCAGATTGCTGCATCACGCACAATTTGTTATAATTGTTTATGTGAGAAAAGCCAATTCACTGGTAGTGCAAAGTATAGATGGGAGAACTGCCGCAGTAGTGGTTAGTGTGATGGTCATGGGTTCGATTCCCACATTACCCCTGGCCCTTTTTCGTAATAATATTGATTATTTAATAACAACAAAATTATTCAAGGCAAATATTTTAGAGCATAGTAAAAACCATATGCCAGAAACAATTTGATAGTATATTTTGACTTATTAGTATCAGAAATAAATGTAGAAGTAGAGATAATATTACGAAATGTGTGATTCTGTTTTAACAGTGTTAGAACAACCTTTTATGTTGAAATTAATAAAAATTCTGTCATTCATATGTGTTTATCATGTGAGTTATGTAAAATGCCTTATATAAGAAAACTCCTTGAAAAAAATTACTTCGTCCACCTAATTGAAATTGGGAAGCGTATAAATGAAAATCTGGGGTCATAATCTCCTCAGTTTTAATATCACTGTTTATAGTAAATAGAGTGTCAACAAACAATATAAATTATTCATGAAAAATAGTTTTTTTAGTGATAGGCAATATTTATTTCAGTTAAATATAACATATTAAATATAACATACAATTTACATACACAAATAATTGCTTGGGATTATTTGATTTCTATGTATTCACATTTTATCTAAATTGAATTTTTGCATAATTTATAACTAACCAAAATTTCTGTTTTGAGAAATATACAAAAACACTCTTGCATGCACAAATAATTTCTTTATTATTGTTATTATTTTCACTATTTTTCGTGGTCCGCTTGACCAATTATTACGGTTTTATCTCAACTTAAAACCTTAATTAATTGTATGATTATTATTATTATTATTATTAATGACGAAAGATCCGTTGCCTATTATCATTTGCATTTGATTTCTTTCTAGGGCCCGTTAGTTGTAGGCATTCAGACAAGATGCATACACCAAACGCTCGTAGTCAACACTGCTGCAATGAGCAAGTTCGATGTAGCAGAGCTTCCTTATAACAAACTGGAACAAAAACTGGATGTTGTACGAAAAAGGTTTACACGCATATTACAATCTGTTAATTTTTTTTTCACATAATATAACGTTTATTATTCTTTTTAGGTTGAATCGACCTTTAACCCTATCAGAAAAGGTTTTGTACTCTCATCTCGATGATCCGAAAAATCAGGAGATTAAGAGAGGTTTTTTTTAACTTGAAATATTTTATTTTTTTAATTTAACCCAATAGATAATGTATCACTAGATTAACTATCTTTAAATTTGCAAAAAAAAAAAAATTAAATTGTATTTAATAATAATAAGAGGTTGTTCCTTTTGTGCAACCATTCAGAATTGTAAAGTGAATGTATGTTATATAGGTGAATCTTACTTGCGACTTAGGCCCGATAGGGTGGCTATGCAAGATGCCACGGCCCAAATGGCAATGTTGCAGTTCATTTCTTCTGGACTTCCTAAAGTTGCTGTACCTTCAACAATCCATTGTGATCATTTGATTGAGGCGCAAGTGGGAGGAGAGGAGGACTTAAAAAGGGCCAAAGACCAAAATGAGGAAGTTTATACATTCCTCAAGACTGCCGGTGCCAAATATGGAGTTGGCTTCTGGCATCCTGGTTCAGGCATCATCCATCAGGTAACAACACAAATAACCAGTTGCATTTATGCTATTATGTTCATTGTCATTTTTGTTTTTAGATACTCCTAGAAAATTACTGTTTTCCTGGACTCCTCATGATTGGAACTGATTCTCACACGCCCAATGGCGGTGGGCTGGGTGGCCTTTGCATTGGTGTTGGTGGTGCTGATGCTGTGGATGTAATGGCTGACATTCCTTGGGAACTGAAATGTCCAAAAGTTATTGGTGTAAAACTCACTGGTTGTTTGAAAGGATGGACCTCGCCTAAAGATGTTATCCTTAAAGTGGCGGGTATTCTCACCGTCAAAGGTGGCACTGGTGCTATCATTGAGTACCATGGACCTGGAGTTGATAATATTTCTTGTACAGGTACAAAAAATTTAATTTCTACTTTCACTAGTTTTCGTGGTCTGCTTGACCAATTGATAAATTTATTCTGCAATTTAAAAAAAAATCAGATTAGACAGTAATAAACTTCTTTAGATATTATCTTATTGGTTTATTGACCTGAGATAAGAGAAGTTTTTCAACAAATCTCAATAAAAATTCATGTTTTGCTTTTCCCTGCATTAAATTCAAAATAATTTTTGATTATTGGTTACATTCAAGTTTTTAATAAGAATATTGGTATATCTGCCTTAGGAATGGGTACAATTTGCAACATGGGTGCTGAAATTGGAGCAACTACTTCTCTTTTCCCATTCAACGATAGGATGGTCAGCTACTTAGAAGCCACTGGGAGAAAAGAAATTGCCGATCAAGCTAAGAAACACACAAGCTTACTTACACCTGATGATGATGCTCCTTATGATCAAGTAAGTTCGAAAATATTATCAAAATTAGGTCTATTGTGAAATATGTTTATAAAAAGTTTTCTTTATGGTAGTTAATTGAACTTGATCTTTCTACATTGCAACCACATGTAAATGGTCCATTCACTCCTGATTTGGCCCATCCCATTTCAAAATTAGGTGAAAATGCTAAAAAAGCAGGCTGGCCTTTGGATATTAGAGTAGGTATGTAACAATACATATTTTGTTTTTAGTAGAAATAATATTTATTGCTTACTTTATTTTGAAATTGTTAGGTTTGATTGGCTCATGCACAAACTCAAGTTATGAAGATATGGCTAGGTGTGCTTCTATCGCCAAAGAAGCATTGGCACATGGCATCAAATCAAAAATACCATTCAACGTGACTCCTGGTTCAGAGCAAGTCAGGGCTACTATTGAGAGGGATGGCATTGTAGGTACTTTCATATATAATCTGGACTGGTCATTTCTCAGTTTAATTCTTAATTTCAGGCACAAGTTTTTCGCGATTTTGGTGGTACTGTACTTGCAAATGCCTGTGGGCCGTGCATAGGTCAATGGGACAGGAAGGATGTCAAGAAGGGTGAAAAGAATACCATTGTCAACTCTTACAACAGGAATTTCACTGGTCGTAATGATGCCAATCCGGCAACCCATGCATTTGTCACATCTCCTGAACTTGTCACAGCACTTTCACTCAAAGGAACTTTGGACTTCGATCCAATGACTGAAACTCTGACAGGAAAAGATGGTAACGTGATTTTCATATTTTTATTTTTTATATATTTTTTAGATTAATGGATTAATTATATTTTAAATTAAGGCAAGGAATTCAAACTGTCCGACCCGTTTGGACCAGAACTTCCTGCCAAAGGTTTCGACCCTGGTGTTGACACTTATCAAGCACCTCCATCCGATGGCAGTACTGTCACTGTCAGTGTTGATCCAAAAAGTAATCGTCTTCAACTCCTTGAACCATTTGACAAATGGGATGGGCAGGATTTAGAAAATATGACTATACTCATTAAGGTTAAAAAAATTGATTCATTCAAACTACGCAAATACAATTAAATATATATTATTTTCAGGTAAAAGGAAAGTGTACAACTGATCATATCTCTGCAGCTGGACCGTGGTTGAAATACAGAGGCCATCTTGACAACATTTCCAACAATCTTTTCCTTACGTGAGTACATTATTGATTAAAAACCAAGACCGTGGTGAAACCTGGCAATTTTTTAGAGCAACAAATGCTGAGAATGGAGAGATGAATAAGGTGAAGAACAGGCTGACAGGAGAGTGGGGTACTGTGCCAGATGTTGCTCGCGCTTACAAGGCTAAAGGTGTCAAATGGGTTGCTTTTGGTGATGAGAATTATGGTGAGGGCAGCTCACGAGAACATGCCGCTCTTGAGCCAAGACATCTTGGCGGTAGGGCTATCATTGTGAAGTCGTTTGCGCGAATCCACGAAACAAACTTGAAAAAGCAGGGTCTCCTTCCACTCACCTTCTCCAACCCTGCTGACTATGACAAAGTTAAGCCTGAAGATAAAGTCTCACTTGTTAACCTCAATGATCTTTCTCCTGGGAAGGTAAATTTTTAATTACACAGTTGTATTTTTTTTTCTTTACACATTCATGCTTATATTCTTATGAAATAGTTAATACAAATATGTCTATCTACCAAACTTTTACTAGTCAAAAAAAAAAAAAAAAAAAAAATACAGAAGACCAAAAGAATCACTGCCGTACTCAAGTACAATTTTCATATCGGGTAGCATTCTTACTTGCTTTCTGTATGGCTTCAAGATGACACCTTCAGTTAGGTGGGACGCATTGAGCATCCTTTTTCTTCACTGAGTATGACACATATAGGCTCTGACCCCAAAACTTCCATGTGTCCACCATGTATGGCTAATTCAGAGTCGGCTTAGTACGATCTATGTGCAAGAACGACTTGGACGACTGTGTCTACTTACACCTTTTCTTTATTGCTTGTTTTTTTTATCCACAATAATAAAGTCTGGAGGGCATCCGCATGTCCATTGCCCTCCAGGCCGATGTATCGGCGTACCCAAACAACTACTACTACTACCATTTTTTTGAGACTTTGTATATATATTTTTTTATTTATTTATTTTTTTTTTGTTATACTTTTTTACCTCTTACGTGTATAGACAATTCATGTGCAGCTACATTCTTACTCAACAAAACTTGGAAAATGTAACATTATTTTATTCAATTATATTTCTATCAGTCTATCCAAGAGGCCATTCCGTTTAAGGAAATATTTTCAATCCTGATGATATATTTTATCCTCTTAAACTCTACCTGGTTGTGATAGTCCTGCACCATCCTTGTGAACCCATGTCTACATTGAAATTTCTCTACGAGCCACGTATATTGCTGACAACTTGTCTACCTATTACAAGTCACTTAAGCATTTAAACAAAGCCTTAATTTACTTGATAGAATAGAAAACACTGTATCATTTTAAACAAAAATTTAATTATCTTTATAAATAATAACTGTTTAAATGTAACAAGTTTTATCTATCTGAATGATTTGCTGATGGTTATAATTCTTAATTTTTTACAGCAAGTGAAATGTATTCTTAAACATGCGGATGGTTCTACTGATGAATTGATGCTTAATCACTCACTAAATGGACAGCAAATTGAATGGTTTCAAGCTGGTAGTGCCCTTAACAGGATGAAGGAGCTTGCTAAGTAAATCCCCGTAACTTTTGCATAAAAGATAAATTTATTATTTATCAGTTTATTTTTAAAATTTTTAAATATTCAATATTACATTTATTTGTTTCTTTAGGAAAATCACTGTAAATAAATTAGGTATTTGTTAAGAAAAAAACTTTAATGCAATTTTTAAAATTAGAAATTGTTGAACTTTTAACCTAAATGAAATGATATTGAATAATAGATAATGTTAAATCTAGTTTTGTAAGATTTTAGAATTGAAAGAAGGAAAAAGGTAATTTATGTATGTCAAAAGCCTGCAATTATAAATAATGTATATATATTAAGGAATAAATAAAAGTATGTTGATTTATAATAATTTGATAAAGGCCCTTCCCTTTATTTTTAAACATTTGGTGGACAAATGCTGCAATATTTTTGAAATACTTATTTACATTTTCTTTTTGTACAAGGGTTCAAAATAGTAGATTATGAGGGGGTTTGTGTTTTTTTTTTTGGGGGGGGGGACTAAGTACTATTTCATAGTCCTAAAATTGAACCTGCAAGTGGCCACATCATTGTTCTAACCGTTGCAGCCACCCCCTGCCCTTATTTTGTCCCTCCAATCCTCAGAGGTGAAGAGTCTTTATTAATACCACAATCTAGCTATTAACATAGCTAACAGGTTTTTATTTCAACCAAAACCTTACATGAAATGATTAATTAATTGAAAGAAGTATTGGTCAGTAGACCACGAAATATAATAGCTAGTAAGTTATCTTCGAAAGTTCTTAAATTGCTGTTTCACTACATCACTGCACCAGCAATAAATTGTGGGCGTGGCTTGGTTGTATTTGAGTCGTCTGACTAGGTGTCTACAGGTGGACTGCTTCTTCTATGTCCTTTAAGCCTTGGTGGGCTAAAGTTGCTTTATAGAGCTAGTTGCTTTATGTGAGGTCATGGTAGAGGTCTTTATTTCTGATGTACCAGGGTGCATTGACTATGCATATCATAAGCATAACTGTATTCTGAAATCTGTATGATTTGATGATTCGTAATGCTGGCACAGCCTCATAGATGCTCTATGTCCACATAGGCTTGAGGACCTGTTGATACAGTAAAATCATAACATAATTTGGAAAACACTGGTAGTAAAGAAAGCCAGTATGATGTGAACTTATGTTGCAACCTCAGTGTCATGATGACCTCAGCGATCTTCCAAGTTTTTGGTACAATTAAGTCTGAAGGCTGCATTGATGATCCTGGTCATATGGACATCTGCTTTTCTAGGCGACTCCTTGAGAATCTTTGCTGACTCAAGCTGGTTATAGTATATAGATCCTACATCTCCGAATTATAAAGTAGTGCAGTTTGGGCTGTTGCATTAAATAAAGTAGTTGTACAAAAATATAAGTAAAAACTAGATAATTTAAAAAAAACTTAGTACTTAAAATTTTGATGTTTTAATTTTGTTTAACTACAGTTCACAAACCATGCCACACTTATATTTCTGCTGAATCAAGATTAAAGATAATGAAGAAGTGTCTTGAGAAGAGAAAGAAGAATGGCAGGGTACGGGAGAAAATTAGAAATTTTATTTTATACAATGATCTTTTTTTTATTCTTTGTTTTTGGTTTAGCGATAATTGTGTCAAGTTAACCAAACCTCATGTGCTGACCAAAGTCACCTAAATTGTGTTTTATAAAATCTGACCAAGTGACAGTTAAATAAAGGTAAGGATATGGTTGTGTTTAAATATGTGTGCAAAAAATATGAACAATTTAGAGTTGATGTAGTGATGGTCTGCAAGTCAGTGATCTCATGCTGAGCTGGCATTGGGTTGCATTGCGAATTGGCATTGTAAATCTGTGAGGATTCACTGCGAAAATATGTTTTAGTATTTTAACTAACCTGCAAGTGAAATGGACCCAACAAGTGACCCAATGCCAGCTCAGCCTGAGCTTAGTTCAAGTTATAACATTATCAATTTCTATCAGACAAGTCTGCTTAAAGTTGCTGCTTTGGTTCATCAATATGCATTTCAGCAATTTTGTCATTTTCAACATGGTTCATCAACTTGCACATACATTTCACAATTTTTCATTTCACTTTTCACATTTTCTTTTAAACAGTACATATTTTATACTAAATATATATTTACATGATCTTATAAGTTGTAATCATTCACAAGCACAAATATCAATTTGCAGGACCACATTTAAAAAGGGATTTAAAAGAAATGTTACTAAAGGTGAAGCTGTGTGTCACAGAAAACAGAGGATGAAAAATTTTGATAATACAGTATTTTTAAAATCAAATATATCACTCTAAAAATTATTGAATTCATTGATCACCATCATGTTGATACGTATAATGTCAAAATTAAGAATAAACGTTACTAAAGCCATTAGAATACAATTAACACAATACAAGCTGTATGTTAACCCAGTTAAGAATATGCCATGTGAAGTATGGCACACAGACACTGTACGGCGTGTAGAGAAAGGTTGCTAGATGTGTCTTACCTAATTGATGGATGCAATTCCTTGGCTCCATATAGAGAGCATGTAGGAATGCCACCTGATAGTGGAATATTGAGTACCTCATCGACCCTCAATTAGGTTTGTTATAATTAATGTGTAAAGAGTGATGGAGAAATATCGATACTCTACTACTCTGAGTTGAATATGTTTATAAGAAAGAAGGAATTTAAAGTGAATGAGAATGGTTTTGGAGTTGAGGGGTGAAATGATCTAGTATAGGCTCCTGGAGCCTAACCTCTGCGGCTAGACGGATAAGTCCAAGGTCTGACCCTGTACTACAACCCCCGGGGATTCTTGACACCTGCCAGTAATTTATTGAAAATTATACAAAAGATGGAGCTGGTGGATTATGAGAAGTGATAGGCTCAACTCTATACACGCCTGCATACGGGGTCGCACAGAGATAGTACAAAAAAAAAAAAAATTGGGTGATAATACACCCTATTTTCAACTACTTCCAACATATAGTCCCTACAAGTTATGATTTTTTGCTAATTTTTCAATAGAAATGCCTTACTTGAGAAAAACTCATCAGGGCTGCCACAGTTTTGGTGGTGGCATTAAACTTATACTGTTTGCAACTGAAATAATTTTCAATTAAGAACCTTAATAAACGTTCGAATTTGAAACATACTACAAAGTTATGCATCAGACAGCGTGGTCATCATTTTAAAAAACAATTTGCAGTGTCTACTGCTTTTGTAAAACCTTCAATAATTTATTGTGGATAAAATTATAAAACATGAAAACTAAACAGTTTTATTATATATAACACCTGAGCCATGATCGTTGATCTCAAGTAAGTTTTTCAACAAGTGATATGCAGTAAGTGCACTAAAGTCAGGAGGGGTTATGGATATTCTTGTACTGTTTGGAAGCTTATCAAATAATGAATTTTTCCTGAAGTTTAACAACCTCTATGATTAAACATAAGAGCATACATAATTATACAGTTTCTTAAAAACCAAACTTTAACTAATTGGGAGTAGTTGCAAACAGGGTGTACTACTACTACTACTATAACAATTTTTTGCACTATCTCTGGGACACATATGTACACATGCAGATTTGAGTTTATATAAATCAGTAATTAGTCTGTTTATGTTTATAATCCTTGTTATATCATTAACATATTTTATTATTTTTAGAGCTCAAATTAACTTTTAAACCCATAAGCTGATCAACTAATTTGTACTGATTATTGTTTTAAATTGTCGCAATTAATTTCTAATATCCAAACGTGTCAATTAGTTCACTTCTGATGTATATCTGTTTATTATTCTTTTTATATTTATATTTTGTTCGTAAATTGAAATAAATTAACCATTTTCAAGAAAAATCGTCAGAGGTGATCTGAGTAGTGGTACACTGTTCAGTCTGCACTCTGCCAGCTGTTGTTGTGGTGGTGTACGTTAAACATCTTGTTAGTTGTTGTTGGCGTGTATAACTTGACGGCTAGAAATTTGATAGAAGTAAATTTGAGTGTCCTATTGATCTTTATCAACTGGTTTTTCACAGCGATTAATTAAAAGAGTAATTATTATCGTTTAAAATGAACGAGAGTACATTTGAAAAAAGGCCGCAAGTGACTCAGTACGAAAACGTCTAGTCACTCAGTTATCACGCAGTTACATTTCTCTTGTAAATAAAACGGAAATTCATCTATTGATGACACTAGACGAGACATCTCGGGAAATTTCGATGTTGCCCGTAAAATTAGAGTAAATCCCTGATTGGAAAATGAATCTCGAAGGTGTCAATCCATATGGAAATGGACTTTTATTCGCCGCTTTCAACCAAGACCAAGGTGATTTGTTTCAGCCTTTATCATTGATTCTATCTATTTCTTATTTGTTAGCTTTTATCAGTTGTTTTGGACATTTTCCTTGAAATATACTAATGACTAGTTAAAAAACTAACATTTTCAAATGAATTGATAAATATACTGCTCAATAGTTCAGTATGATGGTTCGAATCACAAACTGGTTTTTCCAAGTGATCCAGATTTTGTGCATTCAATGCTCAACATCATTGGTGTACATTTAGTGAAAAAAATCTGCATATAGTTTTTGTTATTTTTTATAAGTTATTTTGACCTTTTCTTTGATATACCAAAACTATAACATCAAGCGTTGTAAAAAATATAGTGCTTGATAGTTGAACAAGATGGTTTGACTCACAAACTGGTTTTTCCCAGTGATCCAGATTTTGAGCATTCAATACTCAACATCATTGGTATATACTTAGGAAAAAAGTCTGCATACAGTTTATTATTTTTTTATTAGTTGTTTTGACCTTTTCCATGAAATATACCAAAACTATAATATTTCCAAGCGTTGTAAAAAATATAGTGCTCGATAGTTGACTCACAAACTGGTTTTTCGCAGCGAGCTGGATTTGGAGCACAAAATGTTCAATATCATCGGCATTATCAAATAAAATAATTATCGATTAACGGTCACTAATCACCACATTATAAATCATTTCTTGATACAATTAAGAAATTTGCCGAACAAATGAGCCCTCTGTCTAATTGGTTAATTAATCTTTTGTATAGAATTAGTTAAATTCAACATTTAAATTGATACAGTTAGTAAAAAAAATCTTCATACAGTTTCAGTACATCATGTTGTAAAAGGTGCCGGGATTTGTTTATTTTTCATAATAAGTAGGCATAAAGATTAGTCAAATGTTATTTTTTTAACATATTTTTATTAATTTTACTTTGATTTGGTGGTAAAAATATTTTAAATCTAGAACGTTGTTTATTATTAATTTTTTTTTTTCAACTAAACATAACTTTTATTGTTATGCCATATAGTTTAATTAATTAATTTTGGGCAACGTACCTGGTCCCCCGTTCCAGGAGTTCCATTTAGCTAGTGAGCTATGGAGAGGGATCAGGGACATGACCCCCCAAAAAAATTTTCTTGATATAAAGATTATTAGTTGATTCAATTAATTAACGTTTTTAGTCGAGATAGAAAAGTCAGCATCACGAGCGGGGTTCGAACCCACGACCTTCGGCTTGATACGCCGCTATAGTTGAGCTATCGTTAATCGGAATTATTAGTTGACTTAAAACGTAAACTCAACATCAATAACTATATAGAGTTACTAATCCTTTTTACACTCTTTAGATTAAAAATAACAAAAATTAGTTCATTTTCATCCTTTCCAGAGCCAACTTTTCGAGTGAGGGGTTTGTTAAATTGTTGAATGAAACAATAAATTTGAATAAAACATTAATTTTTTTTTCTTAAAAGCATGGTTTTGAGGCGAGTCTTGCCTGGGCAGATGCTTTGGCCAACGCGGATACAGCATAAGTCTTGGGTGTGCAGTAATGTATGATGGTCTACAGAAAATTAAGGCCATGGAAGTCTCAATTAAATATGTATTTCAGCTAAGTATGATGGCTAGAGACGATCATTTATTGCTTTACTGCAATATGGAATCGTCATTTAATTTCCTTGATAGTCGATTCCTTACATAATGTAAGGGTGAGCTCTCAAACAGTCATCAGAAAGCATCATGAGAATAGCCTAGTCCTTAGACATCTATTACAGATTGTCTATTACTGGACAGGCATTGAATAGAAATGCAACTATTCACAAATCAGCATCTCGCTTGGACACTTAAACAGGGGGCTGTTCCCTTCACAGATGAGTCCGGTTTGGTTTGTTGCAATCAAATGACGAGGATTGTGTCTGTGGAAGATATAGAGAACGCTTTGCTGCATGTTACATGCGTCACAGCCTTTTTAAAGTTACAATGAATTGGCCAGCATGTTCTCCTGTCATAAATCTCATACTACACCTGTGGGGCTTGATAAGGAGACGAGTTAGACATCGTTTGCCTCCTCCAACAAGTGTTGAATAGCTGCAAATTGTTCTTGTTAAAGAATCAAATTCTGTTTCACAAGACAAAATCCAATCTTATTTACAAGGTGCCTAGGATAATTAAGTCCCTCTGTGAGGTCAGAGGAGGTATATGCGTTATTAAAAGTAAAACCAGGTAATAAATTTGTTAGTAAATTTTAATTCACTAAATAATTTTTCAGTGTTTTGGCAAGTTTTCTTTTGAACCATCATAATGAAACTCATGAATGTCTGATCTTGTTTAATTTGGTTTACATTAAAATAAGTGTGTAGTAATTAATGTAATAATAAAAATACATATTGGTTGAAATAAAAACAAAGTATGACTGGTTGGTTTTTTGACTTTTTTTTAGTATATAAGAGAAACATTTCATTCACATTTTTTCTCTCAGAAAGTTCAACTGGAGTAATGTCAAGTAAAAATTTGGAAACTACTATACAATAATATTAATTATCATATCACAATGATTTTTTAAAGGTTGCTTTGCCTGTGGTATGGATGATGGATTCCGGGTGTACAACTGTGACCCCCTAAAGGAGAAGGAAAGACAAGATTTTAGTGAGGGAGGACTTGCCCATGTCGAAATGTTATTTAGATGTAACTACTTAGCCCTTGTTGGTGGTGGGAACAATCCTAAATATAAAAGGAACAAAGGTGAACACAAAACAAATTATCATCCCTTGCTTTCTGTAGGCAGATTGTTTCAATGTAGTATTTTTTACATCCAGTTATGATTTGGGATGATATGAGAAAGCAGGAAGCAATTTCTTTAGAATTTTCTGCCCCAGTTAAAGGTGTCAGACTGAGAAGGGATAGAATAGTTGTAGTTTTAGAAGGGGTTATCAAAGTGTTTACGTTTACACAAGCACCTCAGCAGCTGCATGTTTTTGAAACAAACGCAAATGAAAAAGGTATAAGTAGAAAGCGTCTATCGAACTAACAGATTTTGAACATGAAAAATTTATTTTCTCAGGCCTGTGTGTGTTGTGCCCGAATAGTACAAACTCTGTATTGGCCTATCCTGGGAGGAGGACTGGGGAGGTGCACCTTGTAGACTTGGCCGATACCGAACGGAGACACCTAGAAGTTGCAGCCCACGAAACTGGCCTTGCTTGCATAGCTTTGAACCTTCAAGGGACAAGGCTAGCAACCGCATCTAATAAAGTACATATAAATGTTCACTTGATATCATTGCATGCACCGCTCAGTAATTTAAAAAGAAAAATAATTTTTTAAAAGTTACATATGATTTGTTGTTTTAAATTCATGTCATCATAAGGAATGTATTTAATATTGATTTTAAACTAATTTTTAGTAGAACTCACTACTACAAGCAAAAGCATGTGTGCAATTAATAAAAATATTTGTCATAAAATATCAACCATTTAAAAATATTTATATTAATAAATATGGTTAATGGCCCCTCTTCACAATGGCCCATCATAGTGATAATCATCCAGACCCTAGGCTATTTAGGATCATTTAAGTTTAGCTACACACTGGTGTTGATGATGGGGGCAATTGAAAGGTCGCAGAAATCTACTGCTGTGGGAAAACTCAGTCATCCCATCAACATCCACTAAGTGATTGTCATTGTGTGGATGAGCCTTTTTCTGAATGAATTGAATTATATTTAACGACCGGACTCCTTTGAAGCAACTACTGTCCTATTTAAAATTATTATTTTAAATAAATAATAAAGCATATTGTTGAAATTTTATATATTTGCTTATTCAAAAGCGAACTATTTATAGCTTATATTTAATTTGTACATTACATAATTAGTGAATCATAACTTTGGTGGTAAGAGCAACTCGAATTGTTATCTTGTTATATCACCTCTGTTTTGTTATAAGGTTAAACATGAGAAACTAATAATATAGTTAAATATAGTTAAATCAGGTAAGCAGGTAAGTCTGTATGAAGTCTGCACTGTGTCCATATTTTTTTTATTTTTTATTAGCCTCTACAGTCTCAAGTGTCTCTTCAGTTATATTTTCTGTAATTTGCATTACTTTTCCCATGAGTACAAACCTTTTCTTTGTCAGGTATTCATTGTAGCATATAATATGTATGTTTTCTCTTCTTCTTGGCAGACACTGTCTGTTTTCTGCAACTCCCAATATTTTAAAATTATACCTATTGAGTTGGTAATGTCCAATTAGAAAACTGGAAGGAACCTGTTCAGCAGAATTGTAAGTTTAGGCTAGACTTTTTTTTAACAAAGTCTTTTGTCTGTTGCTGTCCAGGGATGTTCCATCAGGTATGAGTTTTTAACATGAACCAATTAGCAATGTTTTTATTTATAGAAGGGTTCTACTGAAGCTAATGCCTTAAGCAAGTTTGATTGTCAGAATAGGTAGCAATATATTTCTTGCCTTCTATTCCCAGCCTTTTTATTTCTTGTGTATTGCCACAGATTCTACCTTACAAACCATGGTAAGTTTTCCAAGGGAAAGTGGTATTTTTACTTATTCCTGATTACCATTTGGTTTTTGAGCCATCCGTTCACCAAATAGAGACTGGTAGTCTTTTCTCGCATGCTTTTCTTTTATAAAAATATTTCAATAATGGCATCTACAGATACCCATTATTTTTGAAGTTCCTATCTTAGTTTTAATTGTTTTGTATCATGAAGGAGGCTTATAGGATTAGGAGCCTTCTTTGCATAATTCTGCACCGATCTGACTTCACCCTGGAGGAAAATGTGTAGAGGTAGAAGGTTTAATAAAATCTCCAGAACAGGAGTCGGCATAATTCTCATAATACTCCGAATATCTGGTTTGACAGCGTCTTTCCTGTACTCATTTCATTAATTCATTTCGAACTCTTAAACTTTTAAAATTAAAAAAAAATAAAATAAAATAAAACATGATAATGTAATCAGAGCTTAGAATCCTATTTGGTAGGAAAAACAGCATATCTTTATATTTATTTAATATTTAGATATTAACACACATTTTGAACAATGATATTAGTATGGTATGTGCTTTGGAGAATCAATTTAACGTAGATGAAATTAATCAAATAAATTAAAACTTACAGGGAACGCTTATAAGGATTTTTGATACCTCGAGTGGAGAAAAATTAATGGAACTTCGTCGAGGAGCCCACACAGCAGAAATTTATTGGTAGGTCTTTTTTTTGTTATTGTTTTTACTAACTTGTGCTTTGATAATTCTTTAATAAATAATGATTTTTATTACAGTATGAATTTCAACCAAGATTCGACCTGGTTGTGTATAGCAAGCGATCATGGCACAGTGCACATATTTTCAGTTGAAGATCAAAAATTAAATAAACAATCTAGGTAATAATTTATTTAAATATGGCTTACAATAGTTTGGAAGCATTTCTGATGTGTGAAAACTACACCACACCATTTTTTGTGAGTGGATTTTCCCTTTACTATTTTTCTGTTATGGGCAATAACACTTTTCTTAAGGTTTAAATCTTTCACTGAATATTTACCATTAGATTATTTTTTACAAAGGTTTGATTTTTTTTTTGTAATTGTAGTTTAGCATCAGCCACTTTCCTTCCGAAATACTTCAGCTCAAGGTGGAGTTTTTGTAAATTTCAAGTGCCTGACGGCCCCCGATGTATATGTGCTTTTGGTGCTGAAAATAATTCCATAATAGGTAAGAAAAGTTTTCAAGGCTTTGATTTAATTAAATGTTTTCATGTGCATTTATATTTCAGTGATATGCGCTGATGGAAGCTACTACAAATTCATGTACAACTCAAAGGGAGAATGTTGGCGAGACGTTTATGCTCAGTTTTTAGAAGGGCCAGATGATATGTCCAAGACTTGAAATATGTAGGCTAAATAAAATAATTAAAAGTCAGCCTGTGTATCCAAAAAAAATTTTTTTTTCATTTAAAAAATAATTTATTTTTGATATAGTTTTGTTATATTTCTTTCTCCTTTTTGACTTACATTGTAACTACACTGCTCCACAAAAAAAGTGGCGCACTTGGAAACTTCATTATTTTTTCACATACTTGCTCTTTTAGTAATATAACACCGATATTTTTTGTAAATGGTATTTATTAAAAAATTTGGTTCGTGTGGAAATAAAAATTCTCTCTTTTTTTTAATAGGGTGTATTTAACACCCCTTGCTCTTATTACACACTAATCTTCTCAGCATGCTCATAATTAAGCCTTTAACCAATTCTTGCGAAAATTAATCCCAAATCTCAACGTAACTTTCAGTCCAGCTAAGGTTGTGGGAGGGTTATTTCTTCGTTTTACCCAACATCTGAGCTCGTCACAAAACTCAGTGGGGTTCAAATCATGGATATGGGCTGACCTTAGAGTGCAAATATTGACATTGCGCAGATACTGCATAACACAGTGACAGTTGGTTTTGCAATATATTGCATAAACAAAAATTGCTCACCATTAACAGAAGCAAATGACACCACATATTCCTCAAGATTTCTTCATTACGACCTATTAAAAATGCGTAAATCTATTTTTGCCTCAAAATAAATGCTACTCCACACCATAACCGAACCTCTTCCGGCAATGCAGAGCTCTACAGTTACTCAATAAACTTGAAGATGCCCAACTGGTGTATAGAGAGAAAACTGGGACTTGTCTGAAAACATAACATTCCTTCATTACAGTTTCTGTCCGTTGTCAGTGAACCTTTCAAACTCAAGTGGTGATGGTCTCTGGTAAGCCTGGACTCGTTGCTGACCTTTTAGGTGTAGATCATTTATGTCAGCGCTAATGGACATGTTCCGCACAGTTGCTTAAGGATTAGGGTTAGGTACAGTTTAAAGTCTGCGAAATGTTTCATAAGCAGTGGAAAAGCGATGTCTCAGAGTGTGCAATCAGCTGGTCCTCTGGCTCTTAGGCATCCTTATCCTCGTCTCCGATCATTGCAGTCTGCTGGAACTGCTGAATGCTTAACAACCATTGTATTTGGCAAATCAAAAACAATTGCAGCATAACGCTTTTTTCCAGCTTAAATGAGTCCAATGTCATAGGGAACTTGCTCGATGATAATGGGCATTTGACGATTTACATTGTGGAGATTTTAAATCAAATTATTGTATATATAATTCCCATTAAGTGGCTTTGCCTCACAATCGGTGACAAAAACAAATTATTAAATCATTAATAATGTCAATAATAACAAAAAAATTAGACATTAAATCATTTTTAAAGTAATAAAACAAAAAATATGTCAAATTAAAAAATAACATTTCAGTTTTATATCACTTTTTTTGTGGAGCAGTATAATTTAAAATATTTTTTTCCTTTGAATATGGACTTACAACAATTGCATTTAATTCAAATTAAATGCACAAGTCATTTTGTTTTAAATTATACAATTGGAAGCAGTCGTAACGGGTCAACACTAAGACTAAATTATAACAGAAATTTTCAAAAAAATTTTACTGTTGAATTTTCAATATTAACAAACAGTTGTTTTTCTGTGATAATCACAGACAACATTGAACTTAGTCATGGAGGTGAAATCAAAATGTAAACGTTCTAAATTATAATTTGTTCATTGGTTTATATTGGATGGTGCATAAATTATGATTAATCCTTAAAAAGTATGTTTTCCATGTACTACATTTAACATAATATTCTTAATTATTAATAAAAACCCATTCTTTTAAATTTTATATGTGTATTGTAGAGACAGATAAGGCAGTGTCAATTGCAAACAAGGGACAAACATTGAAACTCATGTGGTGGGGCGTTATTCTATACCCACACATGCTGTTCCTTTAACTGGTTCTTGATTCCCTAAAGAATGCTCACTGACCTCGCATGCCAACTGAGCCAAGAATTCTATGAGTGTTCTCGTTGGCCTTCCGCTCATGCCTTCTCTCAAATACGACCAACTTTCACCACTTGTTCTTGTCACACCGTATGTGTCCAAGTGGATCCAATCGACTCTTGGAGTAAACTGGTTCAGAAAAGCTGCTGTTGCTGGGGTGTTGCCTGTCATTCTGTACTTGTCAAAAACATCTCCAAATGGGATTGCTGTAACTTTCTCGGTGTAGTGGTCCCACAAGGGCAAACGCCATATTCGATCTCCTGTGTGTATTCCTGCTATTCTCATGTTTTCAAACAGCTGGTCATTGTTTGAGAACACTGCAGTTGCACCTGTCCCAAGCAGTTGAACGACTTCATTGCTCAATGAACCAACATCAAGTATAAATCTGGGATTATAATTCCCTGAGTAGCTGAGAGCATCGGCTAGTGCAAGTCTTCCGTCAAAATCTGTATGCTCTACTACGATTGTCTTCCCGTTCATCGATCTTATGATATCTCCAGGTTTCAAGGCACAATTACCCGGTAGATTTTCATACAAGGGTATAAGACCTCTTATATTTATAGGCAGCTGAAGCGCAGCAGCTGCTCGACAGACGGCCACTACAACTGCAGCTCCTGACATTTCTCCTCTCATGTGCTTCATATCAGGGCACGTTTTTAAACAGAGGCCACCACTGTCGAAAGTGATGCCTTTCCCGACTAATACTACCGGGGCTACATCTGGTTCACACCCGTAGTAACTTGTCTCAAGAAATATTGGAGGTTCACATGATCCCCTTGCAGACATTAGGAAGGCTTCCATCTTCATTATTTTTGACCAATTCCTCACCTAAACAATATAAAAATAGTATATACTCACTAAAATGGGACTAACAAATATAGATAAGTTTCTATGTAGGATTTTACTTTGTCAAAGCTGTAATTTGAACTAGTCTGATCGCAAATTTGATTTTTGATCTTATTGCTAATTGTACTTCATATGGTATAAATCGATTATAAAATAACCTTGACTTCAACGCTGACTCCTGCTCTGCATAGAACTTCCACTGCCGCCAGAGCGAAAGCGATTGGTGTTAACAAATTTCCAGGGGTTTCTGCAAGCTGCCTAGCTAAGTTTTGTGCAGCAGCTTTTTGGAGCCCAATCTGCCAACCAGTATAATCACAATCGTCGAACAGTTCGACCCTTGGAATGAGTTTTTGTTCACCACTGTTTTTCAGTTCCTGATAGAGCCAGATACCCATTGCAGCACCTGATCCAGTATTAAAATAATAACCCTTTCTATTTATATTAAAAAATAACTTATTGTTTTACCTTCTGCTGCTGATTCTGCATGGGTCATAGAATCAACGAATAGTGTTCTCATTCTTTGAGCTTGCAGCGCCTGCACACCAAAGCCGGCTGCCATTCGAATGCTCTCTTTACCTTCATCGACCTCTTCCATTTCATTATATCCATTGCACTCTGGTCCTAGCCCTGTGACTGCTGTTGCGGCAAATTTGTTATTCAGGCCATAAAATATCCTCACTTCACCCATGTGAGGCAAACCACCGGATATTTGAATCAGTTCAGTAAGTCTTCCTTCTAATGCGTCATCGAACCTCCTAGTCGTAGGGGTATATGTCCTTTGTTGTCCCAGCATATCCTCTTTTTCACGATAAGTCTAAAGGAAGAAATAATCTCAAGTGATGGTGCATTTAACTTATTACATATTTAAAAAAGTTTATTAATGATTCATAATTTTATATCCCAGTGAATCTCCTTTAAAACTGATTTCTGAAGCATTTTTAATATTTATGAGTTGAGCTCGGATCTGCAAATCCATATTCTTATTGTGAACCGTTACAGTCATGGTGATCAGATATGAATCATATCTCCATGGTACAGGTTCAAATTTTATTCAGCATCTTTGAAGAATATCAAAAATTTGAAGCATTTTTGATTATGTAGATAAATAAAAATAAACTAAACAACTAAGAACGTGAAAAGGAGAAAAACCTAAAATTTTATTTGGATTTCAGTTAATTTTACAGAAAGAAAGACAAAAATTCTCTAGAAATAATCTGCATCTTATTTGAAGCTCCCATTTACAAAAATTTTGTGTGTAGATTTTGCCTCTCCAAAAAAATTAATTTTTCTGAAGTAGTTGGGTTGTGGAAAGAAATAGCGGCCTCATTTTAAACACTAAAATAGTAAGTCCTCATTCGTATTTCCTGCTTAGAAAACCTAAAAACAAATTCAAAAGTGGGAACTAGAAGGCTGGAGTTTTCCTTTCAAAGCAAAGGGAAAATCCCTAATAATACATTACAAAACAAATTAACAAACATTCTTGACAAAAAAAAAAGATGATTGAATTTGGGTAGATTAATGAAATTTTAAATGGAATCAATTAAGTTGTACAGAAAATTGCTGATCCAATTATTTTAAGTTCCTACATGTATGCCCCCATCACCTCTGTTGACATTGTAAATTTTTTTTCGAGATACAAGTATTTTTTGGGCGATATACACTGAGTTTTACAGAAACTGACATTGAAAGGTATATAACTGCCAATTTTAAGTCAGCTCATGAACTTAACCTTAATACTGTAAAATATTTTAAATTATATGATTTTTTGTGCAATGAATGAATTTTTTTTTGTTCTACTTCCTTTCAAAATGAATAGGTTGAACTAGACCAAAAAAAATCTATATGAAACAAAAAAGTTAAGCAATAGTCGGGTGATGTCTCTGACATTCTTGCATATTTAAATATTTTTAGTGCAAATTATATGGCTTATTTAAAGGTTTTTTGATGCAGTTGGTACATCTTTGAAGTATTTGATGATGTGGAGTGAAGTCAAATAGTTGTTTTTGTTTGTCTCAAATTGTGGAAAGAGAAACAAAAACCAAAAGCAGCATATAATTTAGCATATTTGAGGGTTTTTTTTAGTACATGTTATATGCCATATTTGACAATTTTTATTTCATATAAATCTGAACTGATGACCAATTCTGAAGGTTAAAAAGACTTGTACGTCTATTCTTTAAATATTAATCCTTATACAATCTAAAATACAACTTGTATATTTAAGAAAACATTATTGATATATGTGTACATACGTTTAAAACGAGACTTAAAAAAAATCATAAAACTTTAAAAATTGAAATACAGATATACTTACACCTAGCACAACCCCTGTTAACTCTGTTGAGTCTCCTAAGCAGTTAAGCGAACGTCTTTGCTGGAATAATCTAACAAAATTTCTGGGCCTGAGAAATTGAATTGCCATGTTGCTAGATTTGTTGATTTCCCTTTATATTTTTAAATTTTTTTTAAATATTTTAAATAAAAAATGTCACAACATTTAAATTTTGTATGTGCAAATTTTGGTGTAAAGTTCCACAGTAGTGGGTGACTTATTTTTAAAAGGATATCAATTGAATCATGTGTTTGTAGCTCATATTAAATGTTTTGAATTAATTTCAGTGCCATATTAATAAAATGTACCAATAAAAACAAAATAATCAAAATGTATTCAAAGTTGATAAAAGGTGTAATCCAGCTGAATAAGCTTTCCTTTTCCCAGTTTGTTTAACCATTTTAACAAATACATTATAATAAATATTTATTTGTTTAATTATTACATATGATTTAATCGACAGAAATTGTAATATTATGTAGTGAGTTGGCTGGAAGAGTTTATTACTTATGTACATATCATTTTTGAATTGAATCATCCTGCTTACGGTGACAGTTTCAACAAATTTTCATAACAGCAGGACAATGTTTTATAACTAGACATTGCTAAGCTTGCGGATGGAATTAATATAGCAATTGATGATGTTGGAAAAACTGTAATTTCAGGAAAAATAATATTAAGGAAACATCAAAATGTTGATACAACGTGAAACTTATACTGTCCGCCTGTAGATTTAAAGGATGTTATGAGACCTAAACAACTGTCAAAAGTAATAAAATTTATAGATGAGTCAGGATCTAAGAAGTGTGCTATAAATCAATAAAAAAAGGGATGCAAACACAAATGTCTAGAATTCTATATTCTAAGTAACCATCATATGTACAGTTTATACAAATGTTAACAAATGGTTTCTTTTTTATGACAGTTCTTTGTAATAACACTCCCATGGTCCGAATACCAGAACTGTACTATAGGAATACAACTCTGTGTACAGGAATTAATAAAGAAAATTATGAAAGGTGCACAGATCTACATACTGTAAAACAGCCAGGCAACTGTGAAGACACTACGCATATGCTTTCAACTCCAAACTTGTCTGGGAGCGCCTAAATTGCCTAACGGCTCTAAGAAAACAAAACATTACCTTAAAGTAGGCCCTGGACATGAATGCACAGAAGGAAATGGATTGGCTGACCAAATAGCCAAAAGAAGGAGCAGCCCTCTCACCCATGGGATCAGAACAACTAGGGGCATCAGAGAGTATGCTAAAGTCAAAAGTGGAAAAATGGGTAAAGAAAGAAAAACGAAAGAGGCTAAGAGATTTAGAAGGCTCTCAAATGGTTCTGTATGCTGGCCACTGCCCTCTTAACTATCACCTAAAGAAGATGGGCAACGGAAAATGCTGACTCTTCAGGAGGAACCAGAGACATCGGTTTAGTGAATGTGTAGCATTACCCCATTATGGTACTTCCACTTTGGTAAGGTAAAACAAAAAAATAAATTAATTAAAATAAAAATAAAGTAAAAAAGGTAAAATTTTCAAGGTATATCTACAATTTATAGGGGATTCCTATAGATCTGTATAAGTCACTCCTAAGGAGGAAAGGATTTTTAAAATCCTTATTCAACCCCCAACCTAAAAAAAATAAATAAATAAATAAAATAAATACAAAAATAAAATGAAATAAATAAATAAAAATCAAGTAAAAAACGTAAAACTTTCAAGGTATGGCTGTGATTTATAGAAGATTCCTGTACTATTGTTTTATCAAAAACTTCAAAAATATATTTTTTTTAATGGCCTTATGATGGATTAACCAAGGAGACGATTATTATGTGTATGTGTATTGGGGGGAGGGTAACGTGAAAAAAAGGCCAGAGGCGATGAATTGAATCCACGAGGTCTACAAGATGAGAATCTTTCAAGCACTTCACTTGGCTACCGCAGTCCCCAAAAATAAATTTTCACTTCTATATTATTTTAGTATGTACATTCCTTTATCTCAAATTTTTATTAATATTATTTATTATAATTTCATTATTGGCAGATTATGTATGCAATGTAAACTATTTGTAAGTCCAAAAAAAAAAAAAAAACATTGTTAATAAAACCATAAAATTTTTACTTTATCAAATAGTTCATGAAATTACATACAATATTTTCATTTTAGTAGCATTAATTCATTCACTCAATGCTAAATTTTGTAAATTTGTTACAGCACAGTGAGAAAACAATTATGATACAATGTTCACTTTGATGTGCTTTTGTACTGAAATTGAGAAAATTATCTTTTATATAAAAAAGTAGGTTGTATAATTCACAAACTATACCAAACATGAATAAAATCAGACAAAATTAGGCCTCTCTTATAAAGTATGCAATTGTATGTTGTACATTCATGTATTTTAAGGAGAATTCTAGAGGGAATTTTTAAGTTTTACTTTTATTATAAATATTAATCCATTTATGTTTTAGTGGTCAATTAACCAAGTTACTTCTTTCAATTAATTATTCTTTTTATATAAGGTCTTGGTTGAGATGAAAAAGTCAGTATCATGAGTGGGATTCGAACCCATGACCTTCGGTTAAATATGCCACTGCTCTACCACTTGCGCTATCATGACTTCGATCCTCTCGGACCCCAACTCTCCATCTCAACCTACAACTGTTCAAATTTTCCCTATTTTTGCCATTTTCAAATGTCGTGTAATCAGGATTTGATTCTCAGTGATTTATGAAGTGGCCACGGGGAGCTGTTAGTGAAGTGATACTTCTTTTACTTATTAAATATTAATCCATTTATGTTTTAGTGGTCAACTGACCGTTACTTCTTTCAATTAATTAGTCTTTTTATGTAAGGTCTTGATTGAGATAAAAACGTTTATTATAAATGCTATAGTTCTGTATTTTTCCAAATACATACAAAATTATTGTTTGTGACAGCAACAATATATTTTTTATCAAATGAAATTGCAATTTTGTCAACTACAATATCGTACGTTTGAAGAGCAAGTTTTCTTTTCTTATCGTTATAGTGGTCTATGAGGCTAGGCCAGGGAATAATAATATCAGCATCTTTAATAGATGTTTCGTTGCATAAATCATACAGCCACAGAGCACCCTTGTCGTCGCCACAGCCTAGGATTGTTTTATCTGGAAATTTTGAATATTGAATTAGATGTACTGTTTATTATGTTATATGGTAGATAATACAAATGATTGAAACATTTACCAGGACTAACACCCATGTACATGAAGTAATTATCTGTAAGGCTCCAGTTTAAAATTTTAACAGGAGTGATGTCCACTATGTTTGAATTAGTTTTTATAATCGGTTTTGTATCGCAAATGTAAATTTTACCATGAAGGGCACATTTGCATGCAAAAAAACCATCATTTAATGATTCAACGGAATCAACAAGTTTAGTGTCAGTTTGAGAGTGAACACTGTTGGGGTTTTTGGGCAAATTGAGAATTTTGTGCTCAGGCCTGGAAAAAAAATCTATGAATAGGGAGGATCAATTTAATTTTAAAGACACTCAAACAAACCTGTTCTTGCATTTAAAAGAAATCCCATCTTTAAAATGAAAAAGGTGGAGACCCTGATCAAATGAAGCAAAGAGAGACTGTGTTTCTATACAAAAAGAGAGGTCAAAAATTTCACTACTGGTTGACAACTCGTTATATACCGTTAGAAAAAATTGTCTATTTTCATCTTCAAGCACTTCACAGCATTTAATTTCACCATCACTCAATGCACCTATAAAAATAAATTTTTATAATAATTTATAGCAGGACCCTCTTTGATCAGATTTGATAAAAACAGGATTATAAAGGGTGTCCTGCGAACAAACATCATTAGTTAAGAGGTTATGACAACTTGAAAGTCCCTCTTGTCCAATGTCTGATTCCCAATTCTATTCGGTTTGGTTTTAAGAACCGATTGCACTAGGGGCTGTTGGCAATTTATTGTAAATTACAAAAAAGCTGGAGTTTTCAGTTTACTGTGAGTGATATGCTCAACTTTGTACATGTGTGTGCAGAGTTGAGCTTGTATAAATCAGTAAAATCATTGTGTTTGAGATGTTTTACTTTTCATGTTATATCAATCTTTCACAACTTTTTCCATAAACCCTGTATCTGAAAAATATTAATCCCACTGTAAATTGACAGAACCATGGACAGAATGGATCAATGGACCGAACCATTAAAAATCCTATGAGTTTATTATTATTATTTTTAAATTGTACCCTTAAACAGACAAAATACAAGATTATTTAGAATGTGTGGTGATTAGTGACCATTAGTCTATGATTATTCGGAAATCGTGAGATGCAGTCTGGTGTGACTGGCACTCTCAACACGACATACAAGAATAGCACAATTACGCAGAAAACAAACACTTTGAGTGAGTAGAAATACTTTGATTGAATATAAAAAATATTTTTTTGCATTGTATAAATTCACTTTTTTCCACATCCTACATGTATTTGTTAAAGTTAAACAATATTTGTAAATCCCAGGCCCTGAAGTTGATCTCAGTAAAGATTGAAACGTTGGCACGATAAAGAAAATGTTTTTCTGTATATCACACCAGACCACATCTCAAGATTTCCGAATAATCATTTTTTAGAATATGAACTTTTAAGTTTGTAAACTTATTGCATAAAATTTAAGTATGATTTCCTTGGTTTTGTAAATACTGACAGATAGTGCTCTTACAGAAAACTTGTCCATAGTAATGAGCTGAAAGCACGTACTTAATTTCTCAGTCAGTTATCACTATGTAAAATTAACCTTTAATTGCTAAAAACTTAATTTTTTTTGTTTGTTACAAACGAGCATTTTCATTAAAATAATATCAAAATTGAATGTTTTTATTTTTTTGGATTCTTCAGTCAGTTTAAATTAAAAATTCTACGCTTTCATCTTTTATTGACTTACAGAAAAAAATACTTTTTTCCCTTGGGTGAAACACGAGTGAATTCAAAGATATTTTATTTCTATTTTGTACAAATGAGTGTACAAGCAGGCATTTGTTTGATGTTGGGTCAAGTGTGTAAATTGTTGCCTTAGCTCCTCCACACATTATCACATTCGAAGGCCTCCTGTTGATGCAGATTGTGCCCCATGCTAGCGCAAATAGTATATTTCTATAACAAAAAATAAAAAGTTAAAACAGTGAAGTACTTGAAATAATAATTCTATTACTCTGTCTTGGTATAGAATTTTGATAGAACAGATCCAGAATTGCAGTCGATCACACAGACACTGTTGCCGCCACAGGTTGCGACTCGAGAAGAGATGGAGTCAACTGAAGGCTCAAACGAACAGTGCCACACCTACAATTTTTTTAATCATAAATAAATATCGTTAGCGTCAAACTATTTAAATGGCCACCATCAGAGTGATGGTTATGGATGGATCACTTAGAGACACTTTAACTTCATTTTAACTAAACATATTTAATCACAAAGCAGAACATCTTCTACGGAAATTAGTAAATAATTAAATGTAGGGAAATTGAAAATTATAGATGGAACAATAGATCAGTACATAAGCACCCTTCAAGATTGTTAAAGCCTTGCGGTGGTACCACTCTTCCTCATTCCTTTTATCTTCTTTCTCTTTCTGTTTTTCTTGCTTAATGTGGTTTCATCATTTAATTATAAATAATTAAAATTAAAGAATATATTATTTCCATTGTTTTGTATATTTTATTATGTCCTACTGGCATAACAATAGTTGGAGTTGGGAAGAAAGAACAGATTTTAAACTTAGGTAAATACGCTACTGTTTTCCCATCTGAAAATGAATGGAATTGTACGGATGCCCTGGCAGAAGTCAGTGACACCAATGATCTGACTCTGGCATGGGTCCCTGGAAATTCAGGACATCGAGACAATGAGAAAGTGGACATATTGGACAAAAAAGAAACCAATATATGAATTCTCCAGGCCCTGAACCCTACTGTGGTCTAGCATCTTGTCACAAAAAAGTTTCTGATGGAATAATACCCTCAAGCATAAATCACGCAAAGAAATAGAAGGGCCTTCTGCAAGACTTATAAAATAATTACTGGAGGGTAACTGCAATGAACAAGGATTCTGGTAGGACTCCTGACAGGGCACTGCCGCACAAAAAGACACATGGGCCAGATATTACTACAGACAGAAGAAGCACTGTGCAGATACTGCCAGGAAGAAGAGGAGACTACCAGACTATGGAGGTTGATTAATAACTGAAGCTTGCTAGTGATTTATAAAATTAGAGGAGCACAATAGATCTACTCAGGTTGCGGTGAAGAAGGCCTTGTGGCAACTTCTTTTATCCCTAGGTTTTATTATTATTGCTAATCTTTTTACTCATCCCCCTGTACCATATCTTTAACTGTTGGGTGTGCGATCAGTCACACTTCGTGGACGGCAGCATGTTAGTAAAGGGAAGAGCAGGTTCCAGGCCTATACCTTGATATTGGGTATGGATTTGTAGTGGTATGTGATGAGACTCCTGGAGGGTAGTCTTGAGAGTTTACTCCCTAGGTGGTGGTAGTATGCAACTTAAATAAAACAACCGAGGTCGACCTGCCAGTCAGAAGTACCTACTAGAGATGCGCCTTCACTTGGGGTTTCGATAGAACTGCCAATGTGAGAAGCTTTGACCACGATGCTGGTTGGGCAGTATGCCAACTCAGCCCTGTAGGAGCCAAGTGGGAAGAAACCTGTTTAAAGGCTCTGAAAATCTACGGTATTGAATGCCACATCGTAGGCGGAAGCGAGTTGTCTCCTTTCTTGTGAAACAATATGTTTTGTTAACAACAGTTTGCACAGGGATGATCGATATGGCCTTTGTGCTAGGTGCTGTCTTAAAAGATCCTTGCGTCCTTTTCAAGACACCGATTAAACAGGAAATATATTTATCGGAGCGCCATATCTGCAAACCACGACTAAACTATGGTAGGATTATTATTATTATATTATTATTATTTTAATAGGTTTACAAAAGTAAATTTATTTTTAAGATATGTATATGTAAAGGTGCTTAAAGCCAGTTTGCACCATTAAGATAAATAAATATATGCACTATTTTAAAATACGAAAAAAAGCATTAGGCGTATTTTAATTTTAGTAAAGATATATTTATCGATCAGTAGTTAATTCTTGTTAAAACCACATTAAACCAGGCAGAATAAACCACATCCCTGAACCACATCTAAAATTATCTCAGTTTTGTTTAAAGGCGGCTCTTGTTTGAGTATAAGCGATAATTTCTTTATTTTATTTTTAATATTATGTATTTCATAGATATTTACATCGTAAAAGAGGTTGTGGATAGTTTTATTTAACGAACCTGAGTCTGAACATCTGCGCTGTCTTTGTTTTTTGAATGACATCTAAGAAAGTAGGCGGGTTCGAAATGTCCAATTGTCATCATAAAAGAAATTTATGTAAATTAAGATCCAAATTTCAGCCTGCAGTCTGCACTAATGAATCGTCTGTTAATGTTTTCTGTTTTCAATAGTGATACGGGTATCACAAACGCGGGAAAATGATCCTCTGACGCTCTACTCTACAGTCTACACTCAACGCTCTACAGGCACCGCCTGCTGGCTGTTATCAAACTCATGGATTCGTGACTTATTTTGTGCAGAAAGAAGAGAAACATAACTTTAAAAAGAGTTTTATTGGCGAAGAATTCTTGTGAGTATGGACAAACTTTTATATATAAGCGTAAAAGATTTTAAGAGTGAAGTAAAAAGTGCATGTTTTCATTTAAAATACGGTATCGCAAACGCGGGAAAATGATACGCTGACACTCTACAATCTACACTCAACACTCTACTGCCGGTTAGTTGTAATCGAACTCACGGATTTTGTGCAGAAAGAAGAGAGAAAAAAAGATTTGTTAGTGAAAAAATGAAGAATTCTTGTGAAGTATGACATACATTAAATAGAAGTGAGAAATATTTTAAAAAAGGAAGTAAAAAAGTGCATTTAAAATAAGGTATCATAAACGCGGGAAAATTTTCAAACAAAATGAAAATATCAGTGACAGCTTACTTGATGGAACACCACTACACAAGAAGAAAATATAAAGCTAGTTACACCTAAAGAAATAGCACACTAAATTAAAAATTCACCTTTCAAAAAGACTCCAGCATATGACTGGAGAAATGTAAAAACATTGCAAAAAAAGAGGCATAGTAAACAAACACATATTTAATGCTGCAATCAGACTAAAATATTTTTCTAGCATCTGGAAAATCGCAGAAATCATGATACAAAAACCTGGGCAACCGCCGAACATTGTCAAATCATTAACAGCTTTGCGAAAATTTATTACTAAAACGAATAAAACCCATTGAAGAAAATAGAAAATCATCCCTAATCATTAATTTTGATTTCGAACAAGGCATTCAACAATAACCCAAATTAACCGAGGTAAGACATAATAGAAAAGTCAATCGAAGAAAAACTTTTCTATTTTCCTTGATGTCAAATAGGTTTTTGACAAGATATGGCATAAAGGACTCGTCGATAAACTAAAAGGGATGCTAACAAAGCATTATGTACATTTCAGTTACACATGGTTTTAGGGTTGAGCTAGAAAGTGTGCGAATTAATGGGTTTCTGATAGGATAGTTTAGAGTGAATTTTAGCCGGAGAGGACCAGAGGACATAGGATATGTTGAGATCGTAGAGGATAGTATGATTGGTAACGTAGAAAGGAGCAACTATCGGGTATGTATACATTTTGGATTGGAGGGTTTTAAGATTGGAACGCTTGGCAAAGTTCAAATCCAAATTGGAGCGATTGTGTAGTGTATAGGTTTTTGTTACGTAATGTCAATCTAGATCTATTGTCAAATAGTCTCTTCATCATTTTATATCTAAGACAGAACAACAAACATGGATACTCGATTCGGGATTTTTCCTGTGCCCACCGATTGAGAATTTGTAGTGAACTTGGATTCATCAGTCCACAAGATGTATGGGAGAATATTTTCTTCTGTATACCAAATCAAACGTTTCTGAAAGGAACATGAGCCTCAAAGCTAGTGTCCCGAACACTCGGACAAGATGACAGATGTGGTCTAAAATTGTATGCCATGAAAAAACCCCTTGCGGTCATTGGAGGAGTGCGGATTTTCGAGAACAACGAAATGTTTAGTTCTTCATCAAAATGAAGTGGCCTGCTCCTTGACGGACTATATTTTGTGCAACACGAGTAAACAATTTGTGGTTCACCCGAGTGTGAAATTTTTTGGAGTACAGCCCG
This sequence comes from Cimex lectularius, assembly GCF_000648675.2. Classification (NCBI taxonomy): domain Eukaryota; kingdom Metazoa; phylum Arthropoda; class Insecta; order Hemiptera; family Cimicidae; genus Cimex; species Cimex lectularius. Next base: position 2,844,806 of record NW_019392677.1, on the reverse strand, counting down.
TCTGCATGAAGGCCAGTTCCGCCACTTTCAATCATCTTGACGAGAAAAACGCAAGGCACCCTTCGGCTCATTTCGACTGACTGATAAAAACGTTTTGAAGAATATTTAAATATCATGAATTTAGCTCTAATGCTTTTCATGTTGTCTATAAATCCAATAAGACAAGTTGTGTAAAGAATATCAAAGCTAAGAAAAAAATTAAGAACCACATTATGGAAAATATAAATCTCTTGGAATGATGTTGATCGGTCTGCTAGCAGTGGGTACGCACGTTTTTAGTTAATCCGCTTTAGGTTACTTCTTGTCTTCTATTGGGGGCAGATTTTGGTGTTCAGCAGCGAGTCAATGGTGATTCTACTGTCAGTACTACTACTACTAGAGTACTATTCTTATTTTTTGTAAATTTTTAGACTATCTACCCACTCTAGAGCTTTCACTATAGCCAGTTGCTCAGCCTGGTTGTTAAAGCACTGGCCACTCAACCGGAATACCTGTTCAATAATCTGCATGTTCTCTCCGAAGGCAACAAATGCGTAGCCTACACGCCATCTTTGCTGCCGTCAGTATAAAGCGGCAGTGGACACGCGACCTGTTGGGTAGACCCCACGTACTCCATTGGATGATCCTTCCCCTCGTGCCAAATTTTGTTTTATTTGAAATTTTGAACATATCTTCAATTTTACTTGTAATATAAAAAATAAATTCTGTTGTAAAAAAAATTGTTTTAAGCAAACAAATATGAAGGGGCTATGCAAGTTTCTTGTAATATAGTAATAATTTGGTGAATTTTTGGACAGTAAAACAATTTTTAAGATGAAAAATCGACTGTACAAATATGTACACATGATTAATATATCACACAGCACAACACTAGCACTAATGCCAGCACTACACCGGTAGAACACATGCTTTGAGGAGCCAGCCATTGCTGCCACTCAGTGTGTATGATTAAGGGTCAAGGAGGTCCCGAGGCCAACGTCGGTTGAGGCGACGTGGTGGTTTGTCAGGATGGGAATGAGTGCATAGGGCTCGAGCAGTATAGTTAGGATGGTTCGAAAGGTTGGTATGGAAGGTTTGGAATCTGGACCGGATTAGTTCGTTGACAAAAGGAATGTTGAGGTCTTTGTGGATAGTGAGGTTAGTGACATAATAAGGTGCTTGGACAATTTGTCTAAGGACTTTCGATCGGAAAGACTGGATGCGCTGGATATTGGAAGGCTTGGCAGTGCCCCACAGTCCCACTCCGTATGTCCATATTGGTCTTAGTAAAGTCTTGTACAGTGTTAGCCTTGTCTTAATTGTTAAAGTCGATTTCCGTCTTAAAAGTCTTCGTAGTAGTCCAAATCTTGTATTAAGTTGCTGTTTTTTAGTCTTGTGTGGGGATTCCACGTCAGTCTGCTGTCGAGATATAGCCCCCAGGTATTTGACTTGAGTGGAAACTGGTATCTCTTTGTTGCTGATGTTTGTTGTTGAAGCAGGGCAAGACAGCTTTTTCAGCGTAAAAGTACACTGAGTGCATTTTTCTTCGTTCAGTCTTGTCCTCCATTTTTTACACCAGTCTTCGATAAGCTCAAGGTGTTTCTGGATGTTGGAGGTAGCTTGGACAGGATTCGAGTTAGAAAATAGGATTGCGGTGTCGTCCGCGTAGGTGGTGATAATAATGTCAGGATGTGTTGTATAAATGATGTATAGGACAGGACCAAGGATACTACCTTGCGGTACACCGGCCTGTGTGTTTGACTTCTGAGCATTCATTACCGCACCTCACTCTGAAACAGCGATCAATTAGGTAAATTTCAATAAAAGGTAATAATGAAAGGGTAGGAAGCGCTTAAGTTTAAAAAGTATGCCTGGATGCCAGACCCTGTCGAAAGACTGTGCTATGTCTAAGATCGCGCCCAGGCAATACTCCTTTTTTCTAGGGCCGATGAGATGGTTCGACTACTCTAAAGATTAAAAGTAAAATGTAGAAAAACACTATTAGAATAATTCAACTTATAGGAAGTAATAAATAATAATAATAATAAATATCTTTATTTTCATTTATACAACATCACAAGGGTTTTAACTCTTCATTAGCTTACTATTCGTTTTCTTTCTGCATTAACACATTATTTGAATTATGTCTAGCCAATTATACTGCATATTGAACCACTATCAATTTACTCTTTGGATTGTAAAGTTTCAAATGGTACCTGAAAACATGGTTTTAAATTAGCATGTATATTATGCATTGAAAAATCATGAACCAAGATTTGGGTAAAATATCGTGGCAAGTTCATTATTTTAATTCTCAATTTTAAGCCAACTCGAATGACTAGAATTGTCAACACATGATATCAACAAATTCCATCAGAACCTAAAAAGTTTCTCCTAAAAATCATATGACTTTTTGGCTAACATAAAGGCAAAATAAACAAAAAATACATTAAGTTTGGCTTATCAAAATTTTTAGTAATAGGAAAATTCCCCATAAAATTTTAAAATCAGATATGGCTAATTGTGCAATGCATCGGCTACTCGATAATTGCGAATTATTTTTCAAAATTCACAAAAGATCGCTCAACTGTGCCGGAGATATGACGGAGATGATGGGCTTGGTTTTAGGATTGTACAACGAGGACGCAGATGTTCACGGGGAGCAGAAGACATTCACAAAATCTCTGACTAATTATGACAAAGGAGTGGATCATAGGTGGTGTTTAATTAATTTAAAAACTTTACAAAAATGGTGGAGGGAAGTCCCGAGAGGTTGGGGAATCGGTAATTTATTTACATTTAATTTAAAAAAAAAACCACTTTTATTTTTAAAAATCAAACTGGAGTACAAACAGCTTTTGCAAGTTTTGGGAGGTCCTTCTTGGTATTTAGCCTCATTTGTAGCAGCTGCTACTATTGGACAAAATTGTCTTTTATTCCAGTCGTGTTCCTTCTAATGGTTGGTAACGATTATTTTTTGTAAAACGCGACGGTTTTTGTAATTGCGCTATTAGCAGTTTGCTTCATTATATATGTACTTTATAATATTATTTTTATTCTTCAATTAAAAATGAAGGCTTCTCTGAGGTCGTAATAGCTATGGAAAAGCAGTCCGTGCGTCTTAAGGCTTATGATGTACAAACCGAGTAAAGGGATCAAGCCGATTAGTGTAGCATAACATGTGTTCATTCGCATACTTAACCACAGCCAAAATACGATTTGTTAGTTCCTACCTAAACGGCTTTAATGAATATCTGAAAATAACAGTTTTTACTTAACGGAAAAATTCAATGGTTTGCTCATAGGACCTTTCTCTCCACCATTCAGCCCCAGTGCCGGTATAAGCCCGACTGGTGCTGAACTGAAGTTACCTGAACTTAAACTTAAAATTATCTATAACAAAAACATCGTAGATTGTCCGAATTGTTGAAAGTGTCTGGGCCAGTTCCGAAAGCAGGCGAGGTGAGGATATTCTATGGCTTAGATCCTAAATATGCGGCCGTGGCAGTCGTCGGTCTAGGAGACGAATGTGTCAGCTACAACGAAGACGAAGAAATAGACGAATGGAAGGAGGCTATACGTACCGGGGCAGCTCATGGGGTCCAAGCCCTTCAGCATCTCCACATGAGGACGATTTCTGTCGAGGGATTCTCTCACGCCGAATCTTCAGCAGAAGGTGAGTCGGTTTTCTTAAATCGCTGGCATTTTTAAACTGGTTCGGTTAAAGGAGCCGCGATGGGAGTATGGATGTACCAAGAGTTAAAAAACCCGTTGGATCAAAAAATTATCCCGAGACTGGAACTGTACGACGACTGCGACTACACCGGTTGGCAGATTGGTTTGCAGAAGGCTGCGGCTCAGAATCTCGCTAGACAAATGGCAGAAACACCGGCCAATATGCTCACACCTATAACGTTCGCGCAAGCTGCTGTCGAAGTGTTATGCAAAGCTGGAGTCAGTGTAGAAGTTAAGGTATTTTCAACTAAATTGAGTTTTTAGCAACCAGTCATCAATGAGTACCAACGTATTAGAGAGCGCACTATTTTGGTGTAATCTACCTTTGAATGTTTCTAAAAATGTTAAGAATAGTATTTACAAAGTTTAGGATAGTGTACAATGATTGATATTCAATTTTCTATCAGTGAATTTAATTTTTATATGTTTTAACATTAACATTCAATTGCAGGTACGAAATTGGTCAAAAATCATGAGAATGGAAGCGTTTTTGATGGCAGCGAGAGGATCTTGCGAGCCTCCAATATTTTTAGAGACTAGTTATTATGGATGCGACCCAGACGTGCAACCAGTTGTATTAGTCGGAAAAGGGGTCACTTTCGACAGCGGTGGCCTCTGCTTAAAGTCGTGCCCAGAAATGAAGAATATGAGGGGTGAGATGTCGGGTGCGGCCGTCGTAGTCGCAGTCCTCAGGGCTGCTTCTGCCCTCCAGCTTCCCATTAACATTCGAGGCCTCGTGCCCCTCTACGAAAATCTTCCGGGTTCTTGCGCCATGAAGCCAGGAGACTTGATAAGAGCGCAAAACGGTAAAACTATAATGGTCGATTATACTGATTTCGACGGGAGGCTGGCTCTCGCCGATGCACTTTCCTACGCGTCAGTCTACAACCCCAGGTTTGTCCTCGACGTCGGGACCTTATCGAAAGAAATGACAGACCTTTTGGGAGCTGCTGCTACAGGCTGTTTCAGCAACAATGACCGACTATTCGAAAACATGAGGGTTGCCGCTATGCACACGGGTGACAGGGTTTGGAGACTCCCTCTGTGGCAGCACTACACTTCAAAGGTGTGTTTGTATTTTTTTAAAATATTTTTATTGCGGTGGATCCCAGGAACTGGAGGAGTGCCCTTGAACACTGCAGCTATACAGTTTACTGTACTCCTTCTTGGCTCCATTTTTTGGGAGCTTCCCTGTGTGAATTGAGTACCCAGTATGCCGGTGTTCTTGCAACGAAGAAACTCATTTTCGAAGGGGTTCGGGACCAAATTCAGGGTCGCCGAGATCCGATCCTGTCCCTGATATTCCATTGATGAGTGCCGTTTCAATTTTCATTGCGGCCACCGGTCCCCTTAGGCGTCAGAAAAAAGACCAGACGCGACCATGGGAATCGAACCCACGGCCGCGGGATCGACTAGCCGAAGCCTTAATCACTCGGCAACCACGGTCCCCGTGCTTGTACTGCACAGCTATATTCATAAACTTTTACAACCCAAACTTTAATTTAAACTAAATCAATCCGAGGAACAAAACATTTCTCCGATAAAATTTAATTTTTTTTCTGATAGGTGACGACGTCAGATATTTCGGATGTCGTTGATAAACAAATATACGGACTCCCCTGCGCCTGTGCTGGATTCCTCAACGAATTCGTCCCCGGGGTTGACTGGATACATTTGGACACCTACGGAGTCAACTTGTCTGCCGGATATATGTATCCGTACCTGAGAAAAGGCATGTCCGGGAGACCAACGAGAACCATAATAGAATTCCTAGCGCAGTTGGCCTGTGTCTCACATCAAGATGCTACGGAAGGATAAGCGAGAGATTTTGACCTAACTGGTACACAGCACACCGGCTTTTTGGAGTACATATTCAAATTTCTCCATTTAATTTTATTTGCCGACTAAAACTATCAATATGGTTTTCTATGATAGTTACAAAATTTACATGTCAACTTTTAACTTTTACTTATGTTTAATGGCCCATTAAAATCTCTGATTTTGCTTGTTTTTTAATGAAATTTTGTCTGGTTTTATTATATACTGTTTAAGCTAACTTAAAAAATAGTAAGGATTTTATCCCTTCATTTGGAGAATTAGGAGAATTATATAAATAATATATGAATTATGGAGTACACTTATTGAGATATTTTGACCAAAGGTCCGTCCAGCAAGTGTACGCGTTATGGACCACATATCCTTCTCTTGAGCGCAAAGAATATTGAATAGGATCCTTTTTTATTGTGGTATAATTGTGTGGCATGAGGGGCTCCTGTACAAATTAAAGCGTGTCCTTCCAAATACTCTCGCTTAATCATCCGCTCTTATCTAACAGAGTGGTTCTTTCGGGTCCGACAGGATCAGATTACTCCGAACTCTCTGGCCGCGGGAGTACCGAAGGGCAGAGTGCTCGAACCAATCCTCTCGTTTATACTGCAGTTGTTCCCACTAAACCATTCTTGCGTTGTTTACCGATGACACTATACTATCCTCTAACCCTGATCCTGTGGTTAAATACCACATGTATAGCAGATATGTGTAGACTGTAGACAATGGAAAAATGAAGATAAATGAAAGCAAGTGCGTTCATGTCACTACGAAACAAATCTCCTCTCACGTATTACAACAACGTTCCTATCCCAAAATCCGACTGCTTTCGATATTCTTGGATTCCATCATATTTAAGGTGGGATCAGCACATACGACTGAAACTACAACACCTAAACAGGCGCTTCGGTTAGGTCTACAACCTTAGAGGACGACAATCCAAGCTTTCGACGAAAAACAAATTTATAAAACGCTATTACAAACGATAGAACTTACTAGTTATCGTGGTCCGCTTGACCAATGAATATCTTTCAATGAATTAAGGTTTTTAGTTAAGATAAAAAAGTCAGTGTCACGAGCGGGATTCGAACCCACGATCTTCGCCTAGATACGCTGCTGCTCTACCACTTGAGCTATCGTGACCTCGATCCACTAGGACACTAACTTCCCATCTTAACCCAACCTTTTTCAAATGTCGTGTAATCTATTTGATTCTCGGCGACAAATGAAATGGCCACGGAGAGCTTTAGTGAAAGTATACTTAATTTTAACTTATTAAATTGGTTTAAGTAAGTTTTCGAGGTTATTAAGTTGGTAAGTTTTCGTGGTCCACTTGACCAATTAATATCTTTCAATTGATTAAGGTTTTTAGTTTAGAAATGGCAAAAAGGAGGGAAAATTAAAAAAAAAGTGGGGTTGAGATGGGGAGATGGGAGGTTGATGTCCGAGTGGATAGAGGTCAGGATAGCTCAAGTGGTAGAGCTGCGGCGTATGTAGCCGAAGAACGTGGGTTCGAATCCCGCTCATGACACTGACTTTTTTTCTCAACTAAAAACCTCAATTCGTTGAAAGATACGGTAGAACTGTGGGGCACGGTTAAGTCTTTCAAAGTCTCCAATCCTTTCAGCCTAAAGTCCTCAGGCCAATTATAAATGCTTCGTATAAACTACCCTTCAGAACGACCTTAAAATCCCATTTATGCAAAACATAATCCCTCAAAAATTTACTAACTTCCACGATAATCTCTCCCATCACCCCAATAGTCTCTCCGAGCTTTTGTCCCACAGAACCCATCCCTACAATCCCGTAAGGCGACTTTAAGAGGAAATGGCCTCGCGACCTCCTTTCTGAGAAGATGTTATATAGATACCTTAAAAATAGTTCCATTATCTAAGGTTTTGGTTGAGAAGAAAAAGCTTCACGAGCGGGAGGATAACTTTTTCATCTTAACCAAAACCTTAGATAAAACATATAATGAATTGAACAAATTAATAGGTCATTCACGACTGCTAGACATGTATGGATTGCTAAAACATAGGATTTTATAAGGAGTTGTTAATTTATTCATTGTGAATCAGAATAATAATAAATTATGGAATACACATATTGAGATATTTGGCCAAAGCCTGTTAGGGCAAATTTTGTCACACAGAATTTCCGCCTGAAGTTGGTGTTATTGGGAAACAACAGAGAAACCAAAAGAACCATTTATCTTGAGAGCTCTACCACTCCTTCTAAAAACCACAAGTTTTGAATTATTAAGGTAGACTGTTAAGTTCCACCTTGCACAGTACTGAATAACACATCGGAATACACCGTAGTACCTATATCTATAAGCATATCGTCTATGAGCAACGAAAAACGAATAGGACTCAAAAGATTCTTTGTTTAACGATCGAGCTCATCTGAAAACCATTCTGATGTATATTCTATATGCTTATGCACAGCCGAATCACCATACAATCTTTACAAGATATGGCCTAATTTGGCGGAAATCTCTACGCTACATAGTTTCAAAAATTCCTATCAATATTGTCACAGGCGCCGTTAAAAAAGTCGAATAAACAATAGAGGTTTTGCCATTTCTTCAACAACTCAAGTTTTATGAGGTTTATCAGTACAAATATGCCTAAGGTCGAGCGGCATTAGGTCATTAGAGGTGATAAATATATATTTCAATACGACTCAAATACATTCCAGAAAAAAATTTAATCACTGCGTCAATGCAGCTACTGCCTCTGTAATTAACTACATTTGGTATCTCCAGTAAACTGCTACCTGAAATGACGATCTTTTCACATAATAAGCTTTTGGTGGTTGCATTTTGGATGAAAAGAAAGAACAAAAACAAGCAAAAAAATTGGTCCACCAGGCGTTGAAAGAGTGGAGCAGAATCTGGTAGCGTGAGGCAATGATAAAAAAGCACGTGGCTCTGAGACTTGCTAAGTTGAGGGCAAGAAGAAAAAACGGTTTTTGTATCGTTGAGTAAATAAAACTCTCGACACGACACGCAAGAATGACACAATTACACAGAAGACAAACACTTTGAGCCCTGAAGATGATCTCAATAAAGCTCGAAACGTTGGCACGATAAAGAAAATGTTTTTCTGAAACCTACATCACACCAGACCGCATCTCACGATTTCTAAATAAATAGTAAATAAAACATTTTCACGAATTATTAGTGAGTTGCTAATGAAATAAACTAAAACTAAAATACTAAAGTACACTGCAACAATAACATTGTAATTTCAAAAATTTAACATTTCCGATGTTAAAGCTCTTTGGTGCGATATTACCAAACATATTCATTATATCGCAGTTAGATTCTGTTATGTAGCATTTAACCCTTGGCTAACCCGGTAATTTAAAAAAAACCTTAAACTTTATATCTTATAATAATTGGGACCAACATTAAAAAACATTTTCAATAATTATACTTTTTATCTAAGGTCTTGGTTGAGATGAAAATGCTAGTGTCACGGGCGGGATTCGAACCCACGACCTGCAGTTCAACCAGTACCAAGCTCTAATAGCTCATGTGATTAGAGCTGCAGCATATGAGTCGAAGGTCATAGTAGCACACTAGGTTTTTCATCTCAACCAAGACATTAGATAAAAATTATAATTATTGAAAATGTTTTTTAATGTTGGTCCCAATTATTATAAGATATAAAGTTTAAGGTTTTTTTTAAATTAGCGGGTTAGCCAAGGGACTCATACGCCGCAGCTCTAATCCCATGAGCTATTAGAGCTTGGTACTAGTTGAGCTGAAGGTCGTGGGTTCGAATCCTGCCTGTGACACTAGCATTTTCATCTCAACCAAGACGTTATATGTTATATAAGATAAATAATATATAGGCGTGACTACTAATAAATACGTCCTCTTTTTTGTTATTCACGTATTTTTTTTGTTTTTTTGTTCATTTTGTTTTGGGTTTTAATATATTATAAAATTTAGCTAAGCACAAGTGCAGGTGTAAATAAATAAATAAAATTGAAAAAAGTAGAAATTAAATTTTTAACTTTGTTTTAATGTTCACATATCATAGTCGGTAAATAGAAAAATGGTAGAAGTAACATGAGAACTATTGCCAAATTTGGCTAGTCCCAAACGAGCAAAGCTTTTATCTAACATTTGTTTTTTTCCTATTGTCAAAATTATTATTGACAAAATTATTTAAAAAATAAATCTAGAAATAAATACAATTTTAAGTATTTAAAATGTAATTTTTTATCATATGATATTTGTTATGAAATTATCTCGCCTTGTTGGTCTAGGTTTAATTTTTTCTTTTGTCTGGCCGACACCCATATATCCAACTAATTTAAAGAGAGGAAAAAACGGAGAGTCCAGCTCCACTCAGCTCAAGTATCCCTTTTTCGTCGGTATTCATAAGATAAAGGTTTTTGACCCTATGCCTATCTTATGCGCCGGGATGATCGTGGCAGAAGACAAGGTGTTGTGTACTTGCCATTGCATTATGTTCTGGGATAACTCACAGAAGAAATTCCAACTCAAGCGATGGCATTTGATCAAAGTGACAGGCGGTACAATCTCTTTCTCGAATCCTGAAAACTCTTCTCAAACGAAATCCATACGTTCTTGGCGAACACATCCGAGGTGCACCGCGAGATTTGACTATGATTTTGGGTTGGTGGATCTCGAAGAGCCTTTTCACATATCGACTAATCTGGTAGATGTAGCTCCTTTATTCAGTTCACCATTGTCACAAAATGAAATCAAGAGCATGAATGAGGCTTCTGAATGTACTGCCATCTCCTGGGATAGAATCCAGATTGGCCTAGCTTTATTAGAGACATCGGTTGACATCATTCAAGGAAACGACTGCAAAAACCTGCTGTGCTCAATGAAAAATTCCTTTTGCGCATTAAACATTCCTCCGACAAGTGGATCCTGTTCCATACAAAAGAAGGGAGATTTCATCCCTTGCATGGACACGGGTGGAATCGTTGTTTGCCGTCAGAAAGCAGTTGGTTTACTGGTCAGGCGATTCTCCTGTTCTGAAGAGGGCTTACCGGATATGGTCGCATTTGCTTTTCCTTTAACAGAGTTCATTAAAAACGAAAGCCCAATTAATTATAGCTTTATAAATAAGATAATACTGTACTTTATTTTATCTACAGCTGTTTATAGCTGTCAATTATTTTTTAACTAAAGTGTCCTTTTTTACATTTGTATTAAAGTGTGGAAGTTATTTTCACTGAATAGCCCATTATTTTTTTGTGTGACTATTGTTATAGACAAATCATAAATTTATAAACTTAAAATAATAAAATTTGTATTTATTTTAGGTTTTTCTTATTTCTAGTATCAATATTTTTATAAATAATAATTCTCAATTATTAAATTCTCTTTTGCACATATTAATCTCTTTTTTTAATAAATAATTAAATTTCTCTCTCACTCTCTCTCTCTCTCTCTCTCTCTCTCTCTCTCTCTCTCTCTCTTAATTGTTTCTTCCTTTCCAGCTTGGGAAAGTTGTTGTGATGAGGGGACGTGGATGTCCTGAAATATATGTTATATAAAAAAAGTGATTGTTTTGTTCGATATTTTTAAAAAACTTGACCATCTTTTAAACACTAATAAATCCTAGTCCTTTTAATATACAATAAATCCATTAATACAGATTGCCTATCTCCTCCTCATATCAATGGCTCTCCTATTAATTTTTGTTGGGAAGTTAAAAATCTTGGCATTATATTTAACTTCAAGCTTTACTCAAGCTTTTATTCTCTTAGATGACTTAGCTTTTCCACTCCACAGAAACTAGAATTATCCATATTAAATCCATCATAATTCCATTACTGTCTTACTGTAGCATTCTTTTTCACTTTCCTTATATTCTCAATCTGCTCACCTCCTTCAAATTGCTTATCATTCCTGCATTTAGTACTGATGTTGTTTTAAACCAAGAGATCATATTTTTTCCTATATTAACATACATCTTAACATAACATCTTAAAAATTACATCAAATAAATGTCCTCAATATATATAAACTTTTTTCCCACATTCCTTATCCAAATATCCAAACTATGGAATTTGCTTCATTCTCAGAGAGATGATAGTTTTACTGTTTCGAATGTTCTCTATAATCGAAATTCTATAGCTGTTGGGATCAAGCAATGGCTTCAAAAAGTTAGAAATATTAATGTCAGTTTATGCACTGTAAGGCGAAACTTTCAGAAGCTGGATTATGTGTGAGAAGGACTGCTACCAGTCCTGAACTTCTGACATGGCACCTAAACAGCTCAGTTGTTTTGCAAGAAATCACATCAATTGATCTGAGCAAGAGTCGACTCTCATCTTACATCTACATTGAGCCGTCGCTTTGCATTTGAATGCATGTTTCTTCCTCCGTAATAATCTGCAGATGGGATCATTGTCCTTTCCTCAGATGCCAGTGACTGTCCTATCACTCCTCTGAATTTTTCTTTTAAAATATCCAGCAAGCAAGAAAAAATAAAAATTATACCGACTGCATGTATTTACTATAAAAAAAACCTCTGAGTATAATTATTGGTGTTATGATTTGGGCAGGCATTTCTAGTGTTTGCACTTGATCTTCATCAAGGGTTCCCTAACAGCTGCGCGTTCCATTGAAGATATGTTAACAGAATTTATTCCTTATAACTAATTAACAACTGTTTTATTTTCACGCATGACAATGCAAGGCCATTGGTGACTACTTTGAACTGACTTCAATTCAAAGTTTGGAGTAGTCAGCATTTAGTCTCGACCTAAACCCTATCAAACACCTTTGGGAAGTTGTCAAAGGGGGTAAAAAGTCGCCCAGTGAATCCAGAGAATTTACAAGAATTGACAATGGCTACATTCAAAACTTAATAAAATCGATGCCACGTCGAATGCAAGTGGTGATCAATGCAAGAGGAAGAAATACTCTATACTGAATTAAATATTTTTTTCATTGTTTCCATATATTTTTTAGTAAAATTGTTTTACTCAGTTTTATTCATTATTTGGTAATGGTCATGAGGGTACTAGAAAGTAGGGTTCTTGCTCCCCAGGCACTGCAGCCTTCTGGCTTATTGTACTAGTTCCCTAGTTCAGTGCAATAGGCTCAATCCTTCTTCTTAGATGTATCAGGTCGCTGCAATTTCATTCCCAAGATTTTTTTTATGTGTTAGGTTAAATCTCCATTGAGCCGTTCCTTTGCATTCGAAGATGATATGGGTGGCTGTTTCTTCCTCCGTAATCATCTGCAGATGGGATCATTTTTGTATACACCCATGTTCTGTAGATGTTTTCTCAATGTCAGTGATTGGTTAATAGTCCTATCACTCCTCTGAATTTTTTAATTTAGTTATGTGTTATATTTATCTTTAAAAATATCCAATAAGGAAGAAAAAAATAAAAATGATAACGATTGCAAGTATTTATTGTAAAAAAAAACACTCTCAGTGTATATAATTTCGCAATTATTGTTAAATAAAGCATTCTATTGTTATTATGAAGTATTATATGTCTGTATATGTTTAGTTTAATGTTCTACTAAGATTTTTATGTATTATTCTTTCAATTTCTGGATAAACCTGATTGTTTGAAATCAAATGGTCGCGCCTTAACGAACCATTTCAGATTGAGAGGTTGGGAGTTCGGCTTTGAATTACCCTCAATTTTATTAATATTATTCTCATCGAGTAAAAATAAATAAATAATTTATAAACTGGAGGATTTATTATTTTTTTAACGAGTTGTTCTGTTTTGTTTTTAATGTGTTTAAGGTTTCGATATGTTATTTGACTGATATTATTCAGATCTTCATTTGTTTCATACTGTAAATATTATTGTGAAACGGTAACAATTGACTTGTCCGCTATTTCTTTTTTTGCTTTTCTTTTTTTGTAATTTATCGCATCTGGGTGTAAATCGAGCATATTATCCGTTCCTTTTCGGCTGTGGAGGGGCTGGATCTGGAAGGCGAAAATGTCAAATCGAGATTTTGAAAAAAGTGAAAAAAAGTTTGTGAAAAGCCCCCTTGGCAAGGGGATCAGAGGAACGGGCAAATAAACGCACAATAGAACGGACCGAATGTGTATTTAATCGCGCCCGTGTCGAATGAGAAAAGCGCAATAAAACGGCCGAAGGTTGTTGTCGACGATTTAGAGCGCAGACCTTGACGTCTCCTCTGTTGTCTCATTTCAGGTTTGACGGGCGTTAAACTATATAATTTTAACTCCGACTCGGATCATTTTTCCTCTTTTAGAGGCGATTTCGAGCCGAGTTTCTTTCTCGTCGGGCCTCCGGCTGATTTCGACGAGGCTGCCGTCTCCGCTCCGGATCGGCCCCTTCGCCACTTCCATAAGGTGAGTACCTCCTTAGGGTGGGAGTTTTTTCTTTCTCTATTTTATTTAAAATTATTTATTTTACTTATTCCCCTTGAACATCGCCGTCTTTTTTGACCGGTGGAAACGGCTTTTCCGTTTTTCCGGGAGGGTTTTCCGATAATTTTTCGCTCGCGGTCCGATGGCGTTTTCCAGCAGGTTTTCCCCAGCCACCGCTCTTCGGCCATTCCATTTAATTTTTATTAATAAAAACCAATTGCCAATATTTTTTTAACAATCAGTTTTCCACTTTATATCCCAGTTTTTCAAACCAATTTTCCCCTTTTGTGGCGCGACCTTATAAAGAATTTATAAATAACCACAACTCCAACCAATTCTACAGATTCATTCACTGCTGTTAATTTACGTACCATACAACAGGGGAGAACTACAAACCCAATAAAATAACTTATATAATTTTAAAAAAACAAAACAAAAAAAAAACAGCTAATTTACTTGTCCGTACTTCACAAGGTTATTTGGAAAGTGTCAATTATACATTTAAACGCAAATTTATTCCTTGTATCAGTCGCCTTCTTTCTTTAATAATTTAAGTTTACTAATCAGACATTAGCCATAATGGAAAATTTTGACCTTTGTGAATTCCATTAATTTGAGACATCTGACTGATGAGTTATATCTCCCTCCATTGCCAAGCAATACTTAGAGTAAATAGTTCTAACACTGGTAAAACATTTGATATAGAAATTACTTTGTAGGATGCGAGGAGTTTTCAAACTCATGCTGAACCAATGTTGAGTCACTTATTGAGTCAGTATTCACTCACAGGTTTGTTGAACAACTCAAACCTGTCAGTGATGAGCCTAGTAATTGACCCAATGACGGTTGGATATAAATTGCTTTATATAGCTTCACCAGGTTGATCAGATTTGCATAAGGTGGTGCAGTAAATAGTTCTAACATCCGTAAAACATTTGAGATGGAAATTGCTTTATAAAGTTGATGCTGAGTGTTTGCGTTGGAGTTGGTGAACTCTTGCTGAACCAGCATCGGGTAGTTCAACAAACCGCTGAAGACGGACCCAATATGTGGCCCATTGCCGGTTTAATATGAATTGCTTTGTAACTTCACCAGGTTTGGATTTCTCAAGATGGTGAATGCAGTTTATATGTTTGGTGTTGTTTTGTCATTAATTATGATTTTTCGGAAATCGTGAGAAGCAATTGTCATTAATCAAACGTTGAAATTTTTGAACTTATTATTTATGATAATTATTAATAATTTACTACCCAAGCTGAAAACGTGGTACAGTAAATAGTTCTGGCACTGGTAAACAATTTGAGATAGAAATTGCTTTATAGAATTGATACTGGGTCTTGGTTTGCAAGTCTATGTACTCATGCTGAACCAGCTTTGGGTTCACGCAAGGATTTGTTGAACTACTCAAACGCGTGAGTGATAAAGAGCCCAATAGGTGACCGAATGATGATTCAATATGAAATCCTCAGGTTGATCGGATTAAAACAGTTACGGCATGAATAAAATCGATATTGTATATCTCAAGATGGTAGGTGTTGAAATTTGTCTGTCAGGTTCTTTTGTTATTAATTTAACAGTTACAATTTTTATGAGGGTATTTCAACTATGAGATTATATGAACATTCATAGTTCTGACACTGGTGAAACATTTGAGATAGTAATTGCTTTAAAGAGTTGATGCTACGAGTTGGTCTGCACGTCAGTGAACTCATGCTGAACCGACATTGGGTAGTTCAAAAGAACCCACAAATGAAGATGAACTCATTGTGTGGACCAATGCTGGTTCATGAGTTCACCGACTCGCTGTAAAGCAGCTATGAAAAGAATAAAATCCATCTCAGGACGGTTGAAATATATTTATCTAGTTCGTGTTGTTTTGTCAGTAATTACATAGTGAAATTTTTGAATTGATTATTTATGAAGATATTGCATAAACATACAGTCAGGAAGTTACAATTTCTGAATGAATAGCTTTATATATGTTTGCTGTTTGAAAATGTCAGGCTGATTGTGATTGATCATTACCCTTCTCAATGTTTTCTCTCTTTCAATAAAAGAATTATTCTTTTATAAAAACAATTTACTCAGTAAAATGGAGATGTTATTTGATTTTTATTGATCTGCATGATATGGTAAATAGAATTTATTTTGATAAAATCTATGAATTTATCGTGACTAAAGATTGGACTTAAATTGTTTCTGGTGTTTATTGTTTTTGCTTTTATTTATGTGTGTGGAAAGTGTAGAAGTGAGTGAAAAAAATGGTCTAGTGTTGATCGGTTAACCATCTTTGTATGGTGAAATTTTCATATAGCCAAAAATAGTGAAAACGAAATGCATTTTGATTTTATTTGTGTGGGCTGAAAATAGTTTCATAAAAAGGATGATTCTACTCAAAAACTGTTTCACACAAACGTATTAATGATAAAATCATCCAGATGGAAGTGAGTTTTGTCAGGATGATCAACTTTAAATTTTCTCTTATTAGGTGTTTACATACTGTATGGATCGGTGAATGCAAAGGTTTAGGTGTTGAACTAGTGCTTATAATGTAACGTAATGTAAAGATCCAGAGACCCTGTATTCGTACCCCGATATACTTATAAATGTGCTTTTTCAAAAACACCGGCGTGCTGAGGGTATATTAAGTACAACCTCATAGTTCAAGGTTCTATGTGATATCTTATTGAACAATCTCACAATTTGTTAACGGAAAAATTATATACTTGTAACTATGTATAAACAGTAATTGACAGTTTGCACAAGTCTGCTAATAAATTAGTCTAATATTTATATGATCTATCAGACAGAAATGGCTGTCTTGTTTTCTCAGGATGATAGGACTTTTATTTTATCCGGTATAAACTATTTTCGCTAGTAGAAGAGAAACCAGTGAAATTTATTGTATCTTAAAATAGAAGTGAAACTGTTCGTTTATTTTGAATTTTTGATTAGGTAGCCTGGCTAGTAAGAGCAAATGTGCTTAATTAATTGTTGACAACTTTTGGGCATTGTGAATCCTGTCGTCTCATATCGGTCTGATTTGCATCTACGACCAAAAGTTATTTACTTTACCCCGTTATATACAGCAAATGTTATTTTCTCAGTCTAAAAACATCAGGTATATATATTTAATGTTGATAAAATCTGACAGATGGATAACAACTGCATAGTATTCTCACCATGTTTGACCTTCGATTTTGTCTGTATTATATTGCTCATTCTCACCGATTGAAATTTCGTGTAGGCAAAATAGATATGAAATTTGTAAGTTAGAGTGTTATCTTTGAGGTTTCGGTTGAACTGATTTCAAACTGTGTTTTCTTAGTTGGGATATATAATAATAAACACATCATTATTACAACAATATAACACATTATTGTTATTATAATTATATTATTGTGTCTGATAACCTAATTTACAAATTCCATCAGTTCTCAATGTAAGCCTTTCTCTAGGAGGTCCGAAGTCGTCGAATGTAATGTACAATATGCTGCAAGTGCCTTTAATCAGTTCTCTAGGAATATAAGTGACGATAGTTTGTAGAAATCATGTTTTCTTTCATCATTGTAAGCCTTTCTCACTGAAAAAATTATTTCCTTTTAACTATGTAATTTAAACCATAATAAAAATTACACTTAATAGGAACTATAAAAGATTTCTAATATGGACGGTAGAATGATTGTCTACTTTGTCAATTCGATGGACCTTGGAATTTTTCTAATAACATTTCTATATTTCTAACATTATTTTGGTGTTCTTTGTAAGTACGAATAAACAAAAAATATCAACCGCCGTTCATTATTTCATGGTGAAATGTACGCACATTAAAATATGAATGAAATTTATAAATATATTTAACTTGATCTTTTAATTTGAATCGTGTATTTCTGATTAGTTATGCTAATTAGAAAGATCATTTTGAGCTGCCTACTTTTGCTGTGTTGTTTATCTGACACTTTTTTGGCATTTTCCCATCTTCAGTCTCGGGCAATTAAACAACACAAATATCCCACACTGAAGATGACCAAAACACATCTGACAGACCATCACAGCGAGGGTAAACTGACGAAAATGATACGTAGTGACCTAATTACAGGTTCATCACCCTACAGACTGCACAGAAAAATCTCACAGTTGTTAAGGAAGAGCATGTTTACAGTGACTGCTCAGTCAGGAGTTATCAATGTTCATAAATAGGATTGAAATGGATTAAATTCATGAGATGCAATAATAGCAGTTTTTCAGAATGACGTATCTCGCAATTTATCTGATTCACATTGGTTTGTTGTGTTTGTGGCTAGTTGTTCATAAAAAAAAAAAAACAAAAAAACAACAACCTAGCATTCATTCTTGTATTTTTGTGCATAAAATAAGAGTGAAATTTGTGCAAGCTTAGTTGTAATCTTTGAAGTTGTAGTTGATTATTTGAGAGCATGTTGTAGATAAAAATCTATTACTCAGATAAATGAACTTTTATGACAAATTCTGACGTTTGTGAATTCTATTAGTACTTAACATTTGATGTCTGACCATCTATTACTTTATATTCCCTCCCTCACATTTTCAGTGAACAATTTTAAAAAAATTTAATTTAATTTTTTTAAATCTACAACTGTGAATTTACCAACTATAATAGAGATGGCTTGGTTATATTTATCAGCCTGGCACAGTAAATATTTTTAATTTATACAGTATATCAATAATGACCAGAAAAAGTCATAAATAAATTATAGTCATATTTTTTTCTATTTTTCTATTTAAAAGTAAATAAAAATATTTTAAAAAGTAATTGTTTTATGAAAAAAAGTGAATGTTTTATTCTTCGTATCCTCGCCTCATCAATTTTCTCTATCTGGCATTATATATTTTTCAACTGAGGAAATTTCGTACCTTCACTATTATTTTAATATACTTATTTCTTTGTCAACAAGTGCAGACAGAGTATCCATGCCGTATTGTTTATTTTTTATTGAGTACATTTATATCCACATTATTATAATATTGCTTATAAATGTAATTAACTGTATTATTATTATTATTGTCAATAAATAAGTTTTTTATTTATAATTTCACTTTATATGTTTATAGTTGTAATTTGCTAAGTAAGTTTTATCTGTGCCTTTATTTTCATTTTTTAAAAATTAAAAAGCATATTATAAAGGCCTTATTTTCTGGAGTGGACAACACTCACACAAAACCAATATGACACCACAAGAATAGTACCACACTTTATGCCCTGCAGAAGACGCGAATAAAGGTTGAAATATAAAGGTGTTTTTCTAAACTACTTCTTGACCACTCCTCACTTCAATAAATTGTGAAAAAACAGGTCTCTAAGAAGTACACATTTATTAAAGTTTTTTTATGTATTTTGATCAGGATTTCAATTTTATCTGATGTTACACAGTTTAAGGATACTTTGTAGATTGTCTGGTGTTGATTCTTAATTAGTGAAATTCAATGTTGCCAAAAAATAGAAGTGCAACTCGTGCGTTTGCTTTAAAATCTTGATTAGAAAGGCAAATAGTTCCAACGATGATGTATTCTTTTGAATGGAAATGTGTTTTGTCAGAGCGATGAGACTTGGATTTTGACTGAATATGTTTACATACTGTGTATGCATTCTATTTATAAGAGTGGAGTCTTTGAATATTTCATACACAATTTTTTTCTGATATGAAGAGGCTATAATTTAAAAAAAAGCAAAACAAAAAGCATATTGCATAATAAATGCCATTAGTTGATGATGAAATACCAAATTATAAAAAAACAAAAAAAAACAGTAAACAAATAGATAAAGTGGAAAACTTACTAATAGAACTAAGGGGACTTAACTAAAGATTTATCAGATTTTCGGAATGTGTATTTATAACAACTACTTTTATTATCAACTGGGATCTTGAGCATAAAGTTGAACAGATCCAATTAAATCTTAAAGTTAAAAATGTTTTTACTCATATATTTACCAAATAAAATTTCATGCTGAAAGTGCATATATTTTTGAGCATGAATGTACTTATTAGCATGAAATAAAGTGAAAACCATTGTTTTATTGTTAACTGACAAATACTTATACAATTTTTTACCCTAGGGTTTGTAGATTAGATACATATTCATGTGTATAAATTGAAATTAATTTACCCTCAAATTTTACACCAACTAAAAGCCAATAATGATTTCATGAAAGCATAAATATAAAAAAAATTCATAGGCTGATTAGAATGAATTGGTTGAAATGGCAAGGAAACAGATTTTGTGATTAATTATTTGAGGAAAATGATCTAATCTGATCTAGCGTTCTTAGAAATGTTATTCATTTATCTGTATTTATTAAATCTACTTTAAACTTATTGGCTGTTTGATTGTCTGAGGTTCTGTCTATTCTTTGCTTTCCTTCTCATTGAGACAGGTTTGAACTCAGTAATATTATTTGTGCTTGTTTGAATTGTACATTACAATTAAACTGATCGATTTATTTTATATGTAATTTGTACTTAAATATCAAGTAAATGGTAAGCATTTAGAAAATATGTTAGAATTAAGAAAGAATAATTTATCTGAAGCCATGAAATATTGTTTCTTTGAATTGAAAGAGTTTTAGGTATTTTTGGGATTTTTAAAGAGTGCTATTGTTACACATAATTTACATTGTTACTTATAATTTTGATCTCATTATTGATGAATGCACATTTTGATTAAAATAGAAATGTTATCTTAAGTGATAGCATGTGTGTTTTTTAAAAGAGATATCGTGACAGTGTAATTTTTTGTACATAAACTTTTGGGGCCAAGATTATGTGGGCTACTTGCAAAATACTAAAGGTATAAAGGATACTAAATTAAATTTTTTATCTATTTACAATTAATTTGTAATTTTGATATAATAAGCTGAATTACATGCCTTTTGTACTTGTAATAGTATTGATTAACTTCGCTATTACTGCCTGAATAACTTAATTATGTCACAGTTTGTGAAGGTCAATAGGTTAATTTTTGTCATTGAAAAGTTAAATCATGGCTATTACTTGTACAATAGGATTGTAAATAAATTACAATACTATTAGAAAAAAAAATTAAAATTAAACCATAAATTATATTTGTACTACATAGATTAACTAACTTATAAATCTGTTACAGGATTCAGAAGCAGAGTATCTCTCTCATCAAAATGCTTCTACTACTACACTTTACTCTTTACTCTAGAGAAAATCTGAACTGATTATTTAGGCTAGGTAGAATAACGTTTGCAACTAATTTTCAAAAATTAGTCGGTAGTTTTTGTATAGATAAACAGGATCAAATTTATCAATAAAAAAACAAACAGTGCTTTCATTTTGAAGTAGACAGTGTGTTAATCTTTGACTGAATTTAACACAGCGGTTGTACTTCGAATTTGTGGCTGGCGATGCAATGAGCAGTAGTCACCGAACTTACAGAAGGACATGTAACAATAATTTAAGTGTAGACAAAACAGGGAATAACAGCGGGACAACTGGTTTGTTTAGCGACTGTGATGAAAGCCGAGGTGGTTTCACATCGGCAGTTGGCTGTCGCTTGACATTACCATCAATAAGTAACAGAACCAATTATAACAGAACCAAATTTCCTAGAGATATTATCTGTAATAGGTAATAATTTATATATTTGATTTTTAAGTGGTTTTATTTGTGTTTAATTTTTTTTTTCTTTAGTGTGTTTTCTTCTCCTAGAGAACCAATTTGTATACAGAAGCCTTTAAAGTCACCTAGACCTAGAACAACCGCTTTAAAAACGGGGTCTAGCCTTGGACAGACTTCTTCAAAGGTATTTTAAGACTAATGAAAAAACAAAAACAATTACTAATTAACTTGAAATTAAATTTGGTCGTAAAATAATTACAGGTGTCGCTTCCCAAAGTGACAGGTAGAGGGAGGCGTGGGGAATCCCCAGTGGAGATAGGAGGGGACAAGAAGTCCTCCCCACCGCCCAACGATTCATCGCAGCCGGTGGAAGAGGAATTATCGGACAAGAAAGAGGGTAAGGGAAAAAACCGGAGGGTCAGAAAGAAGGACGACAATGAAGAAGTACAGTCTGAAAATGATGGCGGAGGAGCCGGGGGAACAGCAATGCTTTCTGTCAACCCTGAGCTTTCTGAGAAGCAAGCTGAGGGTGCTGACCCCGAAGTTGATGTTGGCAGTGAAAAAATGTCAACCCATAAAGAGAAGGCACAGGAAGAGGATGAGGAGAAAGCTATAGGAGTTTCTCCAGATGGAAGGTGAGTTATTATTTATATTTCCAAATTAATTAAATAACTGACTTTATATTTATTTCTGTAAAGGTTCCTTAAATTTGAGGATGAGATTGGGAGGGGTAGTTTTAAAACTGTATATAAAGGTTTAGACACACAAACGGGAGTAGCTGTAGCATGGTGCGAGTTGCAAGTTAGTAGATAAATTTATTATTTGTATACTCTTGAATTAATGTTCATACATAAAATTTATACAAGAATTATATTAACAATTACTTGCAGTTAATACCGCTTGTAAAAATAATTTCAGGAAAAAAAATTGAATAAAAGTGAACGGCAGAGGTTTAGAGAAGAGGCTGAAATGTTGAAGGGTTTACAGCATCCGAACATCGTCAGGTTTTATGACTATTGGGAAGTGACATTAACAAAACGGAAATATATTGTTCTTGTCACAGAACTAATGACTTCTGGGACACTTAAAACGTAAGGATTATTCATTAACTTGATGCGAAGCAAGCTGAATAATCATGGAATTTAATTTTATTATATAATAGATTGACAATTAATTTTCCATTATTTATTTTATTACATTTTTCTTATTGCTCACAATATGGAGAAAGAAAATAATTCATGTTTATTTCCAGCTGCTTCACATGAAAAATATTTAAATAGTGTGCTGAGAGATGATGAGAATGTGATAAATTCAATACTGAAGAACTAAGTTTGTACTAATGATGATTTTGTCTTATATAATTTATTTAGGTATCTTCGGCGTTTCAAAAAGATTAACCCAAAAGTACTGAAATCTTGGTGTCGCCAGATCCTCAAAGGATTACTTTTCCTTCACAGCCGTTCACCTCCTATAATTCACAGGGATTTGAAGTGTGACAATATTTTCATAACGGGGACATCGGGGAGTGTCAAAATTGGGGACTTGGGTCTTGCGACGTTAAAAAATAGATCATTTGCTAAGTCTGTGATTGGTAAGCATTTTTCTTATAATTATTACATTATCGTGCAATTTTTTGTGAAACGATTCAATTTTTTGTTTTTGTTACAGGAACACCGGAATTTATGGCACCTGAAATGTATGAAGAACACTATGATGAGAATGTTGATGTTTATGCTTTTGGCATGTGCATGTTAGAAATGGCAACTTCCGAATATCCTTATTCTGAATGCTCTGGTCCTGCTCAAATTTATAAAAAAGTGATAAGTGTAAGTCCATTTTTTTTTTCATAAGATCAAATGGTGTGAAAATCATTTTTCATTTTGCATTTAGGGCATTAAGCCACAGAGTTTTGATAAGGTTGAAAATCCAGAAGTTAGAGAGATAATAGAACAGTGTATACGACTGAAAAGGGAGGAACGTCCTGGAATCAAGGAACTTCTGAACCATGTCTTCTTTGCTGATGACATTGGTTTAAAGCTCGATCTTGTTTCGAGGTAATAAACTAGCTGATGATTTATTCTTTATATCAATAACTTTTACTACTTTAAAATGTATAGGGAAGAAGCTATAGCTGGAGATAGTTCTAAAGTTGAATTTAGACTAAGGGTTTTAGATCCAAAGAAAAGGAGTAATAAGTATAAAGAGAATGAAGCAATTCAGTTTGATTTTGATGTAGAAATGGATAATGCAGAGGAAGTTGCTAAAGAAATGGTTCGTTCATTTGAACAGTTGGTAAATATAATTAAATAAAAATACAATTTAAATTTATCTTTATGTTTCAGGCCAAAGGTGGTATTATTAATGATGATGATGCTCGCACAGTAGAAAAAATGCTTATAGCCCAAATAACATCTTTAAAGAAAGCGAGAGAAGATAGAAAACACCAAATTGAATGTGGTTGGTATATTTTATACATTTGTAATATTTATAATAAAAAATAAATGTGTATCAATAATTTTGTATGTTATTTTGATAAATATATTTTACAGCTTATGATGATGAGGCTGGTGTTATTGATGTAAGTGTTCATTTAATTTTTATATGCTGTGTACAACTGAAATTGATGATTTATTGCTTAATTTTAGGTGCATGGAGTTATGGCTGAAGGAACATACAGCATTTCAGAGCCAATAATGATACATGCAGACAGAGTCGTTCAAGAAGGGATGATGATGTCACCCTCTCAGCAAGAAAATTTTCTCCAAACACCAAACTTAAATCAATTTATTATTGATGAAAGACAATATGATATGTCAAGATCTGCTGGGGTCACTCCCCTTTTAGGGCAGTTGCCCACGGAGGCCAACTTCTCTTTGGATCAAGATGTTCACAGGATTTCCACTAGTCAACCGCCTGCGATGCAATTACAGTACGATCAGCAGTCCCAGGTGACACAGGATAATATGCAGCAGAGGATTTCTACTGTTCAGCAGCCGGTCCTGTCCCAGGTTCCACCTGAACACATGATTCAACCTTCTCAGGTGCAAGTGTCCACTCAACAGGAAAACATCCAGAGGGTGTCAACAGTTCAAACTCCACAGGTAATGACAGAAAATGTGCAGAGGGTATCTACTGTTCAGCCTCCTCAGTATGACATACAAATGGGCAATGACCCTATGCACATAATGACTTCACAGCACCAAACAATCCAGCAGCCGCAGCATTATGAAATTTCTCAAATTCAACAGGTACAAACACCTTTACAACAGTATGACAATCAACAGATGCAACAGGAAAGCATGCAGCGTATATCAACTGTTCAGCCTCCACAGTTGACACAACCGATATCGCAGATGACTCAAGTTCAACAAGATATCCAACAACAAAGAATTTCAACAGTGCATCCACCACAAGTGCAGCAGTTGAATACTGACAATTTACAACAGAGAATTTCTACTGTCCAGCCTCCTCAAATGCAACAGTATGATCAAGATATCCATCAAAGGATGTCCACTGTACAACCTCCCCAAATGCATCATTTTAATCAACAATATGAAATGCCTCAAGTGCAACAAAATGAAAATGTCCACAGGATGTCAACTGTGCAGGCACCCCAAGTTCAACAGATCCAGTCATCTCAAATTCAATATGAATCAAATGTACAGAATGACATGCAGCACCGAATATCAACAATACAACCGCCTCAACAGTATGATTTACAACAGATGTCACAAGATGCTCACCGTGTATCTTCTGTTCAGCCTCCTCAAGTTCAACAATTGCCACAGACAATGCAAAATGACTCAATGCAACAGAGAATATCAACTGTACAAGCACCTCAAGTATCTCAACTTCAACAAGGTTATTCTACGCCTCAAGGAGACAATTATCAGAGGGTGCCTGTAGTTCAGTCATCACAGTGTCAACAGCAGGTTCCTGATTGTATGCAGCATAGGGTGTCTACAGTTCAGCAACCTCAAATACAACATTACGAGCAACCCCAACAGCTTCACCAAGATGGAATGCAACAGAGGATGTCAGTAGTACAGCCTCCTCAGATGCAGCAGTATGAAACACATACAATGAATCTTCCTCAAATGCAACTTTTTGATACGCAACAGATGCAACAACCTCAGATTCCTCAATATGATAATAAACAGCAGACCCAACAAATTCAACAGCCTCAAATGTCACAATACGATGCTCAGCTACAGCAATCGCAGATGCAACAACAAATTCAGTCAGTGAATCAACAACAGATTCAAGCTGATCGTGTACATATTATGTCTTCAGTTCAAGTGCCACATGAACAACCCCAACGTATGTCAACAGTACAACCTCCCCAAATGGAACAAATTCAGCAGCACATGGCGCAAGACCAAATGCAGTGTATGACTTCTGTTCAACAACCACATCACCAACAACAGTTATCACAAGAACAGGTGCGTAGTATGTCAACTGTGCAAGCTCCTCAGATTATTCATGAACAAGTACGGAGCCTCTCAACTGTTCATCCTCCTCAAATTACTACAGAACAAATTCGTAGCATGTCTACTGTTCAACCACCTCATATACAACAAGAACAAATGAGAAGCATGTCAACTGTGCAGCCCCCGCAGCAGTTAACACAGGAACATGTGAGAAATTTGTCTACTGTACAACCTCCACAAATCACACAGGACCAGGTTCGAAGTATGTCAACTGTGCAGCCTCCTCATTTGCAACAAGAACAAATACACAGCATGCCAACAGTACAGCAATCACGTATACAACAAGAACAAGTACGCAGCATGTCTACAATTCAATCATCTCAGGTGCCAGTAGAACAAGTTCGTACTATAGCGAGCACACCTCAGATGCCACAAGAGTCTCAAGTTAGGAGTCTACCAGCAATGCAGCAACAACCACAAATTCCACAAGAACATGTTCGAAGTATGTCAACTGTCCATCCTCCACAAATTCAACCAGAGCAAGTAAGGAGTATGTCAACAGTACAGCCTCCTACAAATATTCAGGCTCAGATGAACCACGAACATGTTCAACACATGCAGATGCAGGACCAAATTCAGCTGACTTCTCATATACAGTCAGACATTCAAATGCAGCAACAAATTCAACAGGACCCAATGCATAGAGCATCGACAGTTCGAAGTACTCCATTACCTCCTGAACAAATGCAAGGAATGCCATCTGTCCAACAGTCTCAAATGCCTCCCATTCAACCGACACAGATTACACCAGAACACATGCATCAAATAAGCAATGTTCAAGTACAGCAAATACAACAACCTCAAATTCAAAACCAGACATTTGAAAATAACCAGCAGATCCAGTTAGACAACAACCAGATGCAGCAAATGATTTCATCTGTTCAGCATCCTCAGTATGATTCACAAACATCTCAGTTGGTTTCTCAAATCCAACAGTCTCAAATACCTTCCCAACAGCAGCAACATATTCAAGCAGAGATGCAACAGAGGATGTCTTCTGTGCAACCTCCACAGCTGTATGATATACAGCAGTTAGGAATACAACACCAATATCAAGACATGCATCGTATTTCCACCGTGCAAGCACCCAATTTAGATCCTTCACCACTTACTAACACAGTGCAGCCACCTAACATGTTATTAATGCCACAGCAAGTCGATCAAACTTTAAAGGACCAGATTACACCCCTTTTAGAAATGCCCAGGATGGAAAGTGGGGGAGTCTCCCCTATGGTCGCATCTGAACCGACAACAATCTCCTACACAAGTATGAGTTCTAGTCAACAACAGCCATCGGAACATTTTCCTATTCAGAATACATCCGAATCCACTACACCTCAGAGCCAGGAGACTTTACCATCTTTTCCGTTGCAACAGCAACAGTCATGCCAAACTTACCAAACCATTTCTCAGCAACAACAGCAGCAGCCACAAATGTTGGCACAACATTTTCCCACTCAGCAAATAATTCAAGAGCAACAGATCATGAATAAAGACTCTCCTGTTTATCATACTGTAAGTTTTAATAAGAAAATAATAAAAAAAAAAGCGTATTATTAAATAAATTGTTTGACTTTACAGCAACAAATGGATATGAGGCATGGTTTTCAACCATTGCCGAATGAACAGGTCCAACAAATCAAAGCTGCAGCCATTTCAGGCCAGGTTGGTTTTTGGTTAATTTCAATGTAAAAAGAGTAACTATAAAATCTAAAATCAACTTTACACAAAAGGGTGCAAAAGGACAGAGGAGTATAAGCACTGTTCTACCTCCTTCCACGCAAACTATCAGTGAGCATGAAGCAAACCTAAGAAGACACTCTGCTGAAGCTATCCCAGCACACTCGGATCTACCCAAAGCAGATGCCGTGGACACAACAGCGGAACAGGTTCGTAAACTTGTCATTTTTTTAAGCTAATTGGATTTATTCATTCTTTAAATAGAGAAGAACATTATCACAAAATTACAATTATGTACTTGGGTAGAAAAATTAATAATTATGCAACATCCATACTGAGTTCACAGAAGTGGGAAATTAGTTCCATTTCACATTAATGACACATTTTATAAAGTGAAAAACAATGGTGTATTGTTACTAATTGGTTATAAATAAATTTTGTTAATACATATATATAATTTTTTTTAAATTCATAAAACCAAATCAATTAAGTTGTTTAAAATTATGAAATTGTCCACAAAAGTTAGATTTTTATCATAAATAGTTTTTAACAATAATAAGTTTACTGTACAAGTTTTTAAGTTATTGGTTTTGTTATTCAAATTTGTGAATTGTTTTGCTTCTGTGAACTCAGCAGTGAAATATTTTTTTTACTTTACTATACATTCTTTTCTAACATTTCTTACAATTTTATTTTCACAAGGTGCTTCATGAGTTAAGTCTGCCTAAACTTGATTTTTCCCCAAATAGAACATAAATGCTTATATTCACACAAATGTATATTGCCTATTTAAAAAAGCCATTTTAATTGCATCAAAAAAGCAGCATGAATTACATTAAGATCTTTTAATCTAGAAAAGTATAATCGACTGAAATGTTTTATCTTTCAATCTAAATTTTATCACACAGATTAAAGAACTTACAGTCACCATTCTAGATACTTTTCGTAACAAAAGCTTTCTATTCAATGACAGTCTTATCAGTCCCATGCTATTTAACTCCGATTTGTTTAAATATTTTCAGTTTGATGTAACTAGGTTTTTTTTGTTCAATTTAATTGGTGACAAAAGTTTGGATGATTTTTCTTTGATAACTCGATAAAATGTTAACTAAATCCTGTAATCAGAATTCGATGGTTTGGTTCCTTTGTAATTTATATTACTTGAAGTTGTTTATGGGGAGACTTAAATTTGGTGCCATAAGTTTAAAATAGTTTTAGAATTTACTGTATCAAGACCTGGTAAAAAGAAACTGCTAGTTCAATTTTTTAAACCCTTGGATCCAAAAAATGTCAACTTAAAATTTAAAAAATTACTGCTCAAATTTAACTGCTAGAGGTGTATCCTTTCAAGAGTTGGTCTTCTTGAAAATACTTAGATACTTTTTCATCGCATTCTTTGTTTACAAATTACAATTTAATAATTTGTTAGTTGTGAGGAGCGGTCAGTAATAAAATATTTTAGTAAAAACATCTTTTTCATTTTCCCCCCTGATATTTCGACCTTTATTTGGGTCATCTTCAGGGCATGGGTAAGATACAAAACATTAATTGAAAAATACAATACAGGTGTAAACATAAATTTTGAACTAAGTATTTCAGGTCGAAACATCAGCTAAAAAAAGGGTATTTTTTTAAAATACTGTCCTAAAATCTTACTGCTCCTCATGTCTTTAACAAATTATTGAACAACTGGTCAATAAAAAATAAAAAAGTTACAATTTAACTTAGTCCCTGACTGGGGAACTCTAAAGCAACTCCTGTCAATTGAGTAATTAATTTTCAATTTCACACTCACATGCCTGCACATTCATATTTTTTTTAGTTTTTCTACTATTCTCAAATTTCCATTCTTTTTCTTCTATGAAAGTTTAATTATACCATATGTGTGTTGTAAATCAAACTTTATAAATAGAAAATATGTATCAATATAGTTCTTTTGTACATGGATCATGTAAAATAAATTTATTACAAAATCAAATGTTTATAGATGATAAAATATAATAATATTTTAATAAAGTATAATAATAATTATTAGTATGTATGTAGTATTTAGTGACTGTTAATAAGTTAATCTCAACACAGCACACAACCGTGACACATCTGCACAGAAAACACACATTTTGAGCCCTGAAGATGATCTCAATAAAGATTGAAACGTTGGTGTGATAAAGAAAATGTTTTTCTAAGCCTACATCATACCAGAATGCATCTCATGATCTCTTAATAGTCATTATTGGTATAATTATTAAATTATATTTATTAGTTTATTAATTACTATTATATATTTAATGATTTTCCTCTCTTATTTAATTTAGTATGTTTAATTTATTTTTATGCTGGGACATTTAAATCTTAATTTGTACATTCATTTTGACGCGAATTATGCCAAATTTTGAACTTTTTTTTGTTTATTTAAGAAGAGGATCCAAAGCCCAGATTAAAATTTATTTTCTTCTTCTTCTGTAATTATCATCCAATACTTATTTACATGTCAGTTTACAATTTTTTTTCTTCAAGGCAGTGAGGCCATATTAAATGTAAGAATGACAAAAGAGGAGGATTAATATTTTTGTCAAGAAATGTTAGACAGAGTGTATTAATCATAAATTAGTCTTCCAAATAAAATATTTTAATTAAAGCAGCAATGATTTTGTTTATTTCATTAAATATTTACTTGCAAGGATAAGAACAAAAGATATGT
This sequence comes from Cimex lectularius, assembly GCF_000648675.2. NCBI lineage: Eukaryota > Metazoa > Arthropoda > Insecta > Hemiptera > Cimicidae > Cimex > Cimex lectularius. The sequence continues at coordinate 2,814,403 of NW_019392677.1, read as the reverse complement.
TCACGATAATGTTCTTCAAAATAATGCGTAGCCTAACGGCTCTGATGTAAATTGTTCTTACAGGGGTCAGAAGAAGCAAATGGTGCCTCTACACAGGATGGGTGATTATTCAATATAATATATTATAAATATATAACTGAAAGTACATTACTTTAAAATAGGAAACAAAAATTTGAATTGTGTTTTGGTGATGAAAAAAAAAAAAAAAATCAATTGCACCTTACTTTCTGTCATTATTTTAAATTATACAGAGCGATAGAAAATTTTTGTTTTTGTGTGCTTGCCAATGAACAGGGATCAAAGTGGTGGAGCTGGTGTGAAAAAAGGTCCTGTAAAACGACGCAGCAGAGCGAATGGGCCAAAACTGAGTGTACTATCTGCCTCTGAAGGAAATGTTGAGTGCCAGCTTGAAACTGGAAAGCAGAAGACGATTACGTTCAAGTTTTCTATGGAAGATGTTGTTCCTATTGATATCTCCAATGACCTCGTAAGTATACGAGAATGATAATAAAATGGCAGAAGGGTGATTGAAAGTGATTGTTTAAAGAATATATTTTAACCACTCTTAGAACAGATGACTCAATGTTAATCTTGACCTACAAAATAAAATCAATTTTAATCGTAGTGCCTGGTTATGGTGGAAATTTTGAATGCACATATTGCTTATTTACTGCTTTCAGTTCCATTCTGTAATTATTAATTTTTTGTACAAAAAATTTGAGATAAAAAGTCATGTATAGGATTGTAACCCATGGTCTTTGGTATCTGACGCTTTAACCGCCTGAGCCACTCATTGATCCCTGAGACATAGACTTTTCTATCACAACATATAATGTTTGCACAATTCCCTTTTTTTATTATCTTCTTCATTGTCTTTATTAAATGATTTTAATAATTATTAAATTTATTAAATATATTAATATATCACTTTGATGGTTTTGGTCTGTATTAAGTTTACCAAACTCTATCATGCATAATATGTAAAGAACATATTCTCATGCAATTGCACATTTTTTGCTAACTTCAACTGCAATGAAACTAAGACAGAAATTTAAATAATGGAAATGATATTCTTTTGATCCTACTTTATTTTGCACGCTTTACATTTTATTACTCAAAATTGCATGTTTTCAATTTTTTTTGATGATTTATGCATTTTTATCCTTAAAAACAATGTGTAAATACTTAATTTTAATGTGTAACAGTTTTAAGTAAACTGATATAAAGCAAAATTGGAGACTGCGATGGCTGAGTGGTTAGGGTGTCAGACTCATATTTGCCACGCTAGTGGTTCTGCGTTTGAATCCTAGCAGAGCCCTTGGCTTTTTAATTGATAATAGTATTAAAAATGCGTTATAAAATGGTTTGACTCCTCATCCACAACACCCCGTTCCTTTGAATGCAAGCCATAAATTAAAAAACATTGTGCAATATTAACTCTGCACTGTGCAGAGAAAAAATATGGCACAATAAAATTAAACTTGCTCAAATTTTTGTTCAATAATTGAGCAAACTTCGATAATCCTCACCTAACTAGGGGGTCTGCGGTGAAAGAACAATTAATAATTACAAACATAAACGTAGAATGAATAAATAAAATCAAAAATTAATGAGTAGTGAAAATGAAAGTTTTTTATTTTGCAGCACCAGTCATGTATTGACTTGCTTTAGCTATGAAACCGTGAAACAAATATCAGCCTCTTTTAAGAAAGTTTTGGATGAATTTGTTCAAATTATTAATTATATTGAAGTCAAGACTTTTCACTGTACTACATGACACTATGGGAAGCCTTCAGGTGGCTGTCTTATGGGAAAGCACTTTAATGATTATAGGAATTACGTTCTGTAGTCTTACCTCTTTTTATGGTCCTCAATGTCAAATCGGCCAAAGTGATGAGAAATAGCAATGTATACTGTATTTATCAGATAGTTTCTTTAAAATGAATGCGATGAGTCTATCTTTGCATGGGAAGAGTATCACAACTTTCGATGCTAATGGCAGTTCTCGACTTTAAAAAAAAAATCCAATTTTGGGTTGAATCTGATGAGAAGAGATGTTTTCCTGTGTTAAATGATTTTTTAAAAGGAAACAACTGGAGCTTGCGAACTGCACTTTGATTTCCCAACAGCTCAAGATACAATGCTGCAAGACCATGAATGAATGGTCGAACCATTTTCAGTTTTGGCAAAGCTAACTATATATCATCAAGTGAATATGAATGTTTAATAGACATTACACTCCACTTTCAAATCTACTTTCGAGTCCGATACCCCCATTTTTGGCTGCATCTGTAAAAAAAAAATTTTTTCAACCACTGAAAAAGCAAAACGTGTTCTTCCATTTGCCACAACTTACCCATGCGAATCCGGATTTTGTATCGATACAGCCATCTTAAGTAAAACTGAAACTGTTGAGATGCTGAATGTGTGTCCAGCTATAAAAAATTAAACACATCATATTCAAACTGTACAGGCTAAAACAACCTCATTTTTCCCATTAAAGCATTAATTATAATGTTCAAATTTAGTTTTCAATTTTGTGTTCCGGATTTTTTAAATTAAAGTTAAAAATGTCATTTCATAGTGATATCTCTCGCCATCACTTAATTAGGAATAGACTGGCTAATTTATAAAATTTCAATGTACTATGTTACTATAAGACTCTAATTTTAAATACTTAAATGCGAGGGGTCATTCCTAGATTTTGTTCTGTGAAAGGGGTCTACTGGCCAAAAAGTTTGGGAAGCCCTGCTCTGTACTGTTAAAAAGTATATATTGTGCAATATAATTCGTATAGGGAAAAACTGTAAAGCGAAGGAAATCCTCTCTCTCTCTCAGCAGGCAGGATTTGAGGAGAATTATAGGCCTCTACACAATGCCTTCTTAACTATCATCTGAAGATGATGGGTAAAGCTGATACGGAAACATGCTGGCTCTGTCAGGAGGAACTAGAGTACTCGACACATATCCTTTGTGAATGTAAAGCATTAGCCCATTTAGAGTACAGTAACTTTGGCAGAAAATTTCTTATACCAAGGAAAATGTTATACGGAATAGTGCACTTTCCAAGGTATATAAGCTAGAAAAAGAACTGTCTTCTGCATTGTTGTTGATTGTTGATTCTCACTTACAAAGCGAGTAACTAAAAATTGACATATTTGTATATCCGTTGTAGAGCCCGAGGAAGGTGAAATAAAACACCGAAAGCTTGGCTTGGTTTCATTACTTGGACCACATCCCTGATCCTGCTAAATATATTGAGTATAGTGGCTAATCCTTTACATCATCAAATTGTTTTATGTTTGATATATGTTGCATATTTCTCACTTCACTTTTATCAATTTCATAAGCAGAGCAGAACCATGTAAAAAATGTTGTTAGAAGTACCTTAAGTTTAAAAGTGGTAGTTACAGGGCTACCAGGATTCCAAGACCAATGGCAAAATTGTTGTTTTCATAGAATAGTTTAAAAAATTACTTCCAGTTGAAAAAATTGAAACAACCTTAGCCAGTAGCACTTTTGCCCTTTCTGAAGTGGCTCTAGGAATTTTGAATGGGATTAAGTAGCGGGTGAAGTGGAGGGAGAGTTTACAAAAAAAAAAAAAAAAATGGGAGGACGCAGGTTGTGCATGTGCTCACCCAGAAGGATAGGTGGCACGCTCAAGTTGCGTTAAACAAACATGTTAAAAATCAGCATAATCGATGTATATAAAATAAACTGCATCATAAGACAAGAATTAATTTTGTTATGAAATCAATCTTATGTTAAAAGGAAATGTTTTACCTTTATTACACTTTTTTTCACATTTTTAGGTTTTTATTGCGTTTTTGAATTTCGAGGCTTTCGTTACAATTTTGAAGGTTTTTTAATGCACGAAAATTCGGTTTTTAGTAATACTTTTTCAACAATAAATGCAAATAATTTTTTTTTTTTTTGGGGGGGGGAACCGCGGTAGCCGAGCGGTTAACGTGAGAGACTCTCCGCTCATAGACGCTGCAGTTGTTGGTTCGATTCCCACCGTCCCACGTCTTTTTTTCACGATCACTTCCCCCCATTATGAATACACATATAATAATCACCTTGGCTAAATATATATCGATCATAAGGCCATTAAAAAAAAAAATTTTTTTTTGAAAATGACAGTAAATGCATTAATTTATTAATTTGTTTCTTAAGAAATTCTCATCTTAAATGCTTTAGGTACACCTTATTGTACCTACAATATATATTTTATAAAACATCCTTTATGAAAAATAAATATTTAAAAAAAATTAAATTAAATTTTTTCCCCCAACAGGTGCAGAGGAAACTTCTGGGCTCTTCTCAGGCCGATCTCTTAGTGGAGCAGTTAAATGAAGTTATTCGGCAGTTGAAAGAACATCCGACAAAACTCCCAATTCTTGAACCACCTCCAAGCCCTGCAAGAAAACCACCATCATCTAGGGTAAGTACATTTATATTTTTCTCCATGTTGTTTACATTTTATGAGAATGCTTCTGTTGTTATTTATGTCAATGTTTCATAATAACGCCTAGCTAAGGGATATTATTAACAGTGGAAATAATAAAAAAAAAACTATAATTAAAACAATGCATTATATAATTGTTCAGATAGCGTATAAATAATCTCAGAATAAATGGCATTTAGATTGCAGGCAACAAGAATTTAGTTAAAAGTTTTTCAGACCAATTTTTCTTTAATGTTAAAAGTTAAAAGTATTATTGGATGAAAATGATGTTCTACTCATTGTTTTCATCCAATGAATTGTTATACTCTTTCCACCTTAATTATTTTAATCAAAAGTCCCACCATGTGTTGCCTTGAAAGTAAGGTCATACAAGTCAAGTTAATGTAAAATAGATAAAATTGTAAGCACTGCTGTTGTCAAATTTTGTTTGTTTTTGATTAATTTGAATTACGATATATATAACGTTATCTTCTACAATGTTTTATTGCAATTTAAATTTTTGTTCAAATTTATGTACATCCTGAGTGATAAAGGGTTAATTAGAAGTTTTTTAAATTTATTGACCCAAGCTAATAAAAATAAATAAATAAATAAATAAAATAAATTAAAAAAGAAAAAACTGTCTAAACCTTAAAGTTGCTATATTTTCATTACGGCAATTACTAGTTCTATTATAGTTTCCGCTGTTAATTTTACAACTTACCGGCAGAAGGAAATATGTGTTTACAAGTTATTACCTATTTTTCCCGTAACTTTTCCTTTATTTTCTCATATGTATCACAAAACATTTAAACACTTTCAGTTGAAACCAGTTATGTAATATTAATTTTATTATGTAATAAATATCAATAAAATAATGGACTCTGAAATACAAAGATAGAGGTGTAAGTTTGAGAGGTAATATTGTAGGTGCGGCATTGGTCGTTGACAAGGCACAGGGCTCTTGTCACTCCGCACAGGCACTTCAGATCGGTGAGTCCGCAATTCGTGACATAAAAAGCGAACGAGAAGTGAAAAAAAATAAACAAAAGGAAAAACATTGAAAGTGAAATGAGCAAGACTATGCTTTAACACGCTCTATATCTGCCTTCATTATATTCTGCCTATAATTAGTGTTTAATAATTATCATAGATAAATCGTATCTGTTGATAATCTGATTGCGCACAGTTGGTTGAAAAAATATATGAAAAAGTGGTTTCTTTGTCAGCGGCATATTTACCTGGTTGGCTGATGGTTACCAATGATGAAAGAAACCATCTAAATTAATTTATTAATACTGTAATTATTTATAGGGCAGTTTCATAGGTAGATTTTATATAGCATAAGTATATGTTTTAGTAAGTAGTTGAAGTAGTATAATTCAATAAAAAAATTTTTTTATAAGATTAGGTATATTTATAAAGTTTTGATTGTAACAGAGTAGATAGTTCTGTTTGTCTTCTCACCAAAATATTGATTAAAGTTAAAATTCCAAGTATTTTGAAGGCTCAATAAATTTTTTTGTTTAAAACAGAAGTGTTACCTTTTAAAAAGGCAATCACAAGAATTCTTCATATAAAAGTAATGAACATAATAGGAAAATGTCTAATCCAAAAATTGTCTTAGTGTATTCATAGCATTAGTCGATTATGGATAAATTGAGGATGCCTAATTTAAAATAATATATTTAGACTTAGAGTAGTTTAACATTTTGTCTTTATTTATTATTTTGGTGCCATAAGCCAAACAGGAGAGCTGAACATAGAACCAGTATCACAACTTACGCCTTGCATTGCTCATTTTCTTGACATAACTTGTTAATTTTGTACAGTCAGTTATCATATGGGGAAAAGTGGAAATTTGCTTTTCAGTTCACTATAGTATTTTGCCATTTATCATTAATGTTTATAAATATGCAAGTTTTTCTACAGTATTTCCACTAGATTTTCCATTGAAGATTGCCTAGTTTAGGAAATTTCTTTTAAAATTTTGATATCTAATGATTTTAATCGTAGTTCAAGCACATAAATCTTTTGCTAACATCCTTTTATTCCAGTATTTAAATTATTCAATATTTTATCACTTTTCCCATTTAATCAATATTAAACATATGAAAATTCCTTTCAATTGGTCTTCATTTTCTTAAAGTAGTTCTGATTGAAATAAAAATGTATATACCTAAATTAATGTTTATAATAATCGTCAAGAAAGTAATGAAGTATTTAGCTTTTACTGAAGCTTATAAATCACGTGTTTTTTTACTTTCCACGCTATGGAATTTGCATTGAGATTGAAAAGAAAAAATATTAAAAGAGCTTGCAATTGTCACTGTACTAATTTTACTTGTACTTTTTTTTCACTCTGCACAGCTCAAAAACAAAATTTCTTTTATTTGATGAGATTTTGTTGTTCGTAACATTGAAAGTAATGCCAATTCAAACATGAATAAATATTCTGTGTTCAGAATTATTCAAAACGTTTACCAATGGTGTAAAAATAAAATAACACGCTTCTGAATTTCTCTGTGGGTGGTAAGTATTTTATGGAAATAGTTATCTATTACTTCAGGTAATGTCGTAGATTTGCTAGAATATCTATCTTATTACTGATTTAAAAAAAAATTCAATTCTAAAGTAAATTATGCGAGTAAAGTAAATTGCATTCAAAATTGCTTAGTTCGGTTTGTTGATACAGCGAAAGCATTTTGGTTTATGGCGAATTCACGTTTAGTCGTTTGCCTTTCCAGAGTTTGTCTAACTGAAAAACAAGAGGTCGTTTCGGGAAAGAAGATGAAGAGTGTATTAAAACAAAAACTGTATATTTATACAATCTGTTGATCCTTTTATGACTGAATTGGAGAAGAGGTAAATCGGCTGTCAACTGACTTCAATAAAATGGATTTTCATATTATTTGTCAAATTTATTTTGGTTTATTGTAAATGGAAGAGCAAAATCTGCTGCCTGTTGATGCGATCTGTAATATGACAGCTTAAAGGATTAAGGCAACTGAGCTATTATTCACATTTCCAAAATTATTTTTAATTATTAGAAGTTTCACAGCTCACAAAAATCAGTGTTATTGTCAAATTAATAACTTTTATCACACTTAATCATTAATGTTAGCCTTTTCTTCAGGATGATGTAATACTTAGAAAATCGTAATAGAAGATTTTTTCCTTTTTTAATTAAAAATTGCAATATTTCAGTTTGGGTGATCCTATGGCATTTTTATTTTCAAGAAACATATATTTTATTTCTTGACATTGTATTAACATTTTAAAATAAGAGATTATTTAAAAAAAGTTGAATATTTCTTGAAAATGAAACGTTGAAATATTGTAATTTTTATTAAAAAAAAGTTCAAGGACAACAATAACATAAAATTAATAAATAAATGAAATGTTCATATACAGTATTTTATATAATGTATATGTAAATTTTAAATGTAAAATATAAATTTTTTTATATGTACAGAAACAACAGCTGAAAATGTCCCAACCACATTTCTCAAAAGCCACTGTTATAAAAAAAAATCCCTATAAACTACATACATAAAAATTGTCAGGAAGTTTCCCAACTTCATTAATTGGATATTCTAAATATTACATTTAATTATACTTTTTATGGTTGGGTTGAAAAAGCTAGTTTGACAAGTGGGATTCGAACCCATGACATTTAGCAGTGACACTTGAACTATCATGACTTCGATCCATTCGGACACCACTCCTCATCTCAGCCTACAACCTTTCAAATTTTTCCTCTTTTTGCAATATTTTCAAATATTGTGTTTGAATATTGTATTCAAATTCAATTCTTGGCGACATGTGAAATGGCCAAGTCGAAGTCACGATAGCTCAAGTGATAGAGCATCAGCGTATTTAGCCGAAGGTCGTGGGTGCGAATCCCCCTATTGAGACTAGCGTTTTCACCAGATCCAAGACTTTAGATAAAAAAAAGTATAATTAATTGAAATAATTAGCACAGTCAATTATGACTATTAAATAATATATAGATTAATATTTAATAACTTCAAAAGTAGCTTTTGAATATAAAAGGTAAGTATCTTAATCACACAGTCTGTCATATAATTGGTGAAATATTGTATTTTTTTTTGCAAAATTATCAGATGCATATACAACCATTAATTATCGGCATTCAATCAACAAATCTGCGCGCATATTGCTTTTCATGTTTCTGCAAAGAAATTCAGAGTACCAAAGAAGTGATAGTTAACACTCTCAGAATCACTTTATAACATTCAATGAACTATCATTAATTAATTAAATTATAATATTCTTTTAAAAGTTATCTTTTAGACTCTCAGAAACACTTTATAACATTCAATGAACTATCATTAATTAATTAAATTATAATATTCTTTTAAAAGTTATCTTTTAGTCGGCCCAAAGTCATTGCAAAATTTAACTATCTAATAGGCAAGCACAATTTGGTTTGCCTTGTGTTATTGCGAGTTTAGCAAAAAAAGATTTATGTTGTCACAATAAGACTGAATATGAAATATTTTGCAGTCAATAAAATTTACTGAATGTAATTTTTTTTTCCTGAAGACTAAACTCATCAGGTGCTTTTAACACTTTATCTTGTATAATTGTTAAATGACTATTGGTGAACGTTTTGAAGAGCACATTTTGAGTTGTATTATGGTAACTGCTGAAGAAAACTTCTTATATATTAAACTAAAATGTATACAACTGTTTTAGCTGGTGGCTTTTAAACAATTTTGTCCATAAGGATTGTTTTTAGGAATTGACTTGTCAATGAATTTCTTTAAAATTTCATTAATGGAATTTTGTTTTCATCTTTAACAAAAAAAAGGCATGTTGTTCAGCATGATTTCTGTTTGTCGAGCATGAACTAATTTTATTCGTATAGCTATATCATTTATAACGAACTAGTAATCAGAAGATTTAACAACCTTTTAATTGTCGCTCATTGATGGATATATCTTCAGCGCTGTTTGATATTTTACAGTTTTCAACATCTAACGGTCACTAAACCAATCTTTAGTCTGGAATGATTTTTTAGTTAGACTTTTTAGAAAAACAATAATAATCCTAATTTTAGAAAGTTTCTATACATATTTATGCATGGCATTATTCATTTCATTAACTTGTTTATATAGCAATTATATTTTTATAACTATTAAATGTGATATAGTCAGTTTCTGTTTATTTCTAATGATATTATTTGTGTTACCATTATTCTTAAGCCTGTTGAATAGTTATATTCTGTGTTTAAAAAATTTATAATTAATTATATACACATGCTTCTTGTTGAATAGTACTTTAACATAAAGATTTGGTTGAAGCCTTAGTAGAATTTTTTGTTTGAAGTTTTAAAATTTCAAAATCAGACTTACACTCATATAAAGTTTACATGTCATTCCAGCCTTTTAGATTGGACCGTCCTTAACAAAAATAACCGTGTTACAAAGGTTGCCTTCATTGTACTAGTGTAAATTTTGTTTAGCTACTTACTTTAAAAAAGATGTAGAGGTGGCAGTCATATTTTTCTAGGAGTTATTAGTGTCAAAAGACTATCTTATTCGTAAATATTATATTAAAACAAGAATTAAAAAAAGAAAAGAAGCTTTTTGATATTTATGAATTGTTGTGACTGCGCTCTAGTACTCTAGAGCACATTCAAGCATGAAATTGGTGATTTTTTATTTTATTTCAATTTTATTATTAAATCAAAATTCAAATAAGATAAGGTTTGGTGGCACTTTAACTAAACCATATATGTGGTGTGTGTGTGGTTTTTGCAGAAAGATGAAAGTCCTCCATCAGAGCTGGATACGAACGTCTCAAGTTCAAGCCCCAACAGTACCCCTGTATGTACATTAAACTAACTCATTAACTTTTATTATTACTATATAATTTTTTTTTGCGAATGAGTTTTATTGATATCTTTCCAATAACTGCTTTATCTTGTGTTAGACCCAGAATGTCCAAACATATTGATTTTTAATAACAATATCAGTAAATGGTAATTGGCTTAATTCTAAGCATTTACATGCTACTTCATTTTTTCTTAACAAAATATGAAACCTAACTAAATTGGGGATTTGTGGAGTTGGGGCGTGTTTTATTAAACAAATAAAAATATATATATTGTATATATCGTCTTCTTCTGTTGAATTTAATTAATTATAATAAGATGCTGAAAGAGTAGTGTTGAAACAAGACAACTGTTTTTCAAATTTATTTATGAAAAGCATTATTATTTATAAATTCCATAGCTAAACCTATATGAAGCCAGATAGAGGTATAAATCCAGTCTGTCATTCTTTAGGTTGTTTAATCAGGCCTGATTTCTTAAAACTGACAAAAAACAAACAAAAAATATACAAATAATTTTGCCAAGTTCATACATTGATTTGAGGATGATGCTTAATGTGTCAAACATGAGTTGACCATTTAGGTAGGGTCAATATTTTTTGTTTTTAGGCACACTGGATCTTTTGTTGAAAGATTCAGTTGTTAATAAATTTTATGATTGATGTATACCAATTTTACAGTTTTAGACATTTATGGACTCACTCTACATCTAATAAGTGTGAAGTTTGTTGTAGTCAGAAGAATATTTAAAAAAAAAATTAGTATATTGTACCAGCATGAATTTCATATTTCCAATACTCTTGTCAAGTTCTTACAAACAAAATGAAATTTAGTCTTGTGTCTGAATGTATAAAAACTGGTGAATTTATTTTATTAGCTTTTTTTTAATGAAAAGATAAAGTTTAAATGTTAAATAAACCATGGGAAGTCAACAAAATAAATAATTTAACGAGAAATTATAAACAAAAGGTACTTAATCTTAATCAGTTTGTACTACCATTTTATTTTATTTTGCAAGACGGCTTAATATAATCTCAAATCGTCCTGATGCTTATTCCATCTGTAATTTTTTCCCTTGTCATAGGTTGGTTTCATGGACTTTTTTCTTCGTATAATCATTGCTCATGAGCTTTAGTCTTTTAATGTTTGAAACATTGCAGAATTTAGCCTTGCCACTGTGTATTGCTTTTCTGTGACATATGTTGGTTGCAATGTTTCCCTATTTTTTTAAAATCCGCTTTAGAAAATTTTTATCATTGTTAATTCTGCTTTAATTGGTTCTGGGTTTCAATTTGAAATTTATATGGGTCGCAAAATGGTCTATGGGTTGTCAATATCTATTTTTTTTTTATCCTCTCATCATTCGTTCTGTTATAAAGTATTTATTTCATTCTGTTTCTATTTGACTTTAATTTCACTTGGTTATGGATTATAAATGATTGTGCTTGTTCCAAACTTCAGATTTTATTTTTAAATTTGTTGAAGTTCGTGCTTATTTTTTGCATGTACAAGGTTTTGGTAATAAACGTAGGTAATTTAAAATGAACAAGTAATAAAGATAAATAATGAATATTTGGCACCCCTTATTTGGCCAACTGACATATTTATAAGACAATAACATCTTCAAACATTACAGTTAGAATTTTCCTGATATGTATAAACATAAACAAGTTAACAAAAAGATTAATTAAATTTGATGTAAATTACATATACATATAGATGTACATTACATTATTAAGCACCTAAAAACCACAACATATTTATCAATAAATATGCCAAAAAATAATAGGTTGAAATAGATGGTAAGATATTTTTAATTTAAGAAATGAATTGTAAAACAGTGCTAATAAAATATGACAAATTCTTGGGTCTAGCACTTGTAGAATTTCAGTATCATTAAGTTACATGAATGATAATTTATATGAAAGAGTGTAATTTGTGCGATGTATCGATGAAATTGTTTATTTTGGTACAAATGTGTAAATCTTGTTTTATCTAAATTCATTTTCCAAAAGCTTTTACATTTACTTTGTTCTGTTTTATTTTTAATCAGTGAAATATGTCTTCCACCTATGTGTTTTTTCAAACCTCTTTGAGTTCAATTTTGTTCGTTTTGTTCATGTTTTTTCTTTTTTTCTTTTCCAGATGAGAAAAATATCTAGGTTTTTAGTTAGCCCTGTAGTTGAATCATCGACAAAAGTAAGGAAGCTAAAACTGAAGACTAATCTTTCTTTTCTTGTGTCTTAATAAATTATAACAATTTTTTTATTGTAATTACTTATGAAAATTCTTTAAACAAAATACATTTAATTATATAATTTTAGGTTGTTGCGCCAAAAGAAATATTAGAATCTGCTGAGCACCATGAATCTGACCATCTACCAACTTCTGGTGTGTGTAGTTTAAAACCAGACATAAACTGATTTTGCTTTGTATAATAATTCTTTCTATTTTAGTAGAAGCTGAGGAAAATGGAGGTGGAGGTGATGGAGATATGGGCTCTGGGGACACAGATATAAACACACACACAAAACTTTCACATCATAATTCTCTTGATAGTAGTAACAGGTTAGTGCTTATTTTAAATTCATCATTAATATGTGTAATAATGGTTTTTGGCATTTTAAAGAAATTAATGCTTTAATTTGTTACTTTGTTCACAAAAACTTTACAACACCTGAATTCAGTACAGCTCTAATTAGATGGTTAGGAATCCTTTTGCTGAAACAAGTAAAACAAGAAAACAAATTAAAGAAAATTTTGTTTTTTACCTGAGGCCTCTCAAATTTTCTAATTTGGTATTGAACATTGTCAGTACATAAGATATTTCTTGGATATGAAATACAGGAACCTTATTACAGTAGGACTAATGTCTGAAATCTTACAAAATTCTCTTCTTGGCAAATTGAAAATAACATAAGAAATCACTGTATATCATTGAAATTGATGGTGTCTTTTTTGACCATTTAAAATTAAAAGTTCAAAGGAGAGATTTTTATGTAGGTTATTAATGATTAGGCAATAGATTCAAGATTATTTCATTCAAGTTGAAATGGTAAATGTTGTTCTGGTATAAAAGTACCCAGCTTTGATAAATTAAAAAAAGTTGTCGAGCTTGAAAATGCTAGGCGATATCAGTACCAACTTGAAAAATAAATACTAATAATTTAAAATAATTAATACTTGAAATAAATTGAACTTTTCCCACATCTCAGCATACAGCTTCCGGTATGTAGAGAAGGGTTGCTCAATGAGTCCCACCTAATTGAAGGGTGCAACGCCTTGGCTCCATATATACTAATAATAATAAATAAATGTGCATGAGGTGAGATTGAATACAAACATCCAGGCTATTGCATTCGAAGTGGCAATGCTGATAAGCTTCACACTGTGCTCTATGTACCTTCTGCCAGATGGATTATTACACAGCAGTGAGGTTTCTGCCCTGATCAAGCATCTTCCACAACCGATTATGGTGTTGGGCGATTTCAATGCACACAACACCTAGTAGGGGTCACAGCGCACCGATTCTAGGGGCAGACCTAATTGGAGAAACAGGAATGGTCTTCCTAAACAACAGCACCGTTTATTGATTTTAGCACAGGAAGATTAGCAAAATTGACCTGTTTGCCTTACTATCCCTGGCAACTATGGTAGAGTGGACTCCATGTGGGAATCTCCACTTGAGTAACCACTTCCCATCCTGGGAGTTCAGTTGCGAGGGAGATGTACCGTGTTCTGGCTAGGTGGGTCTTGAAGCAAGCAAATTGGCCACTTTATCTTGGCCGCTGATGTTTCCTACCCTCACAGGGAATGTCAACAGAGATCTTCAACTCATTATTGAGAAGATCAACTGCGCCACAGGCTTATCGATGGACCTTTGGCCTCATGGGTTGACCTGTAGACCAGTACCGTGGCGGAGCGAGGACTACACTCGAGTGTATGTGGAGAAGAAGTGGGTTTTTTGGCGCTTTAGAAGACACCTGATGGAGGATAATTTGATTACATACAAAATTAAAAGAACCAGGGAGAGACGTATACTTTCTCAAGTCAAAAGGGAATCCCTTGCGAAGTATGTGGAGAGTATTCTCGTACTTTATCACTTAAGTACCAGGGAGGCCTGACAAAGGATCAGGGCTTTCTCTGACCGAACTAGAATTATTGAATAACTTAGCTATTGTTGCTGAATAGCAACATGCATAATTACCATCTTGTAAAAGCTATATAACGTATAATTATAAGAAAAGAATTATTAATATTGTATATATAAAAACTTTCAGTGGCCCAGTGACTATTGCAGATTTGCACCAAAAGCTAGTGCAGCTGACTTGCCAGCCATGTGAGCTTTCGCTGGGAGGGACGCCACCGTCCCACCCGGCCACACCACATGCTCAGTCCTCGTATGATACCTACATGCACACTCTGCAGCAGAAACTTGCTTCGATATCAATGGCAGGAGGACATGCAATTGTAAGTACAAGATTCACATTCCGTCAGTGAGTTATTGTAAAAAAATGGTTGTGCTTCCAGTCTGGAGCTTCCCCACAAAATACAGTCCATGGGCATAGTGGAGGGCCCTCAAGTGACGAAGCACTTGATACATCATCAGTATTATCAGTAGCAGGTAATAAGGGTTGGCTATTAAAATTTAAAAAGGGGCAATCTTTAGAACAAAAACAATTAAAAACAAAATAAATATATTTATTAAGTGTTTAAGAAATAATATTTTTCAGAAGCACAATTTTTTTTTTTAAATAAGCAGCCCTAATTCTCCTTCAGCATACAAATCTTTACAATAATTTGGGTGCGACAATTATTGGCAAGTCATTGGACATAACCAATAATATGTGCACTTGAATTATTGTAAAGATTTTGTAAGCTGAAGGGCTGCTTGAAATTATACAACTTAAAAAAGTCAACTGGTTGTAACTCTTTTAGAAATAATTGAGATGGGGTGAGTTATTCCAATCATTTTTTGAAAAATCTATGACCTACTCACAAAACTGTTGTTAGCAACAATCAGGATTTCGAGCATTAAATCAGATTGAAGAATTACAATGACTTGTAAATCCACTGTCAACACGACACTCCAATGAGAAGTTGGAATGTGGTGTTGTAATTCATGTTTTTTGCATGCTCAAAATTGAGGGGCATGAAAAACCAGCTTCTCATTGTAACGTCGCATTGGTGGTGGATTTACAAGTCTCTCCTACAGTTCACACCAAGGGATTTGTTTATAATTCTTCAACCAGATGATGAACATTTAATGCTCCTGATCATTGCAAACAGAACCATATCCTTTATATAAAGTTTTTGTAACTTTTCTTATCAAAAAAAGTAACCTATAAAATTTTTAAAAAGGAGCAATCTTTAGAACAAAAACAATTAAAAACAAAATAAATATATTTATTAAGTATTTAAGAAATAATATTTTTCAGAAGCAGAAATCAAATGTGAGGACACAATGGTCGCTGAAGGAAAAATGGTGACTTCGGTAAATTTACAAATTTTAAATATATTTTTACACTCAAAAGATTATTTTATTGTTTATTTTAAAGAATTTTCCAAGTTGTGTTGAATCAATTGTGGGCTCGCCAGTATCGAAAGAAGACAAAACTAAAAAAAATCCACCATCTGACCTCCAAAATCTTGAACAGGCAATTATTTTACTTACTAAAAATCTCTCTATACCTAATCAGTATCTTAATTTTAACATAGGATTGTATTTTAGGAGTTGGCCAAGCTGAGTAGTGGATATAAACGTGAAGGTGGCTCAAATAGTTCTCAGTTTTCTTTACATCTAACTGTAAGTTGACTTGGTGTAATAATTTAAATTGTAAAATTATTATTTTCCACTAACATATTCAACAGAAGGCATATTTTTCATAGATGAACACATTTCGATTTTTTTTTTTAAATATTTCGATTTATATATGCTCAAATCTGCACATGTACGTACATACAAGCATGTGCCGAGCTGAGTCTATTCGCTTTTCATAGTCCACTAATAGTTCCAGCTTTTATTATTTACAATAAACTGCCGGCAGACTCGAGAATCACCCAGTGTTGGCAGTCCAGTGACATAGCTCAGTCATATCTGTCCAGCCACCGAGGTTGTACTCCGGAGAGGGGGAGGGTGCTGTGACAGCCAAGTCAATCAGCACCCAATACATACAGTTCCATATCCATATTTTCTTTCTATTCCACGTTCTTTCCTATTTACATATTCATTCAATTCGGGTAGTGGAGTACTCGAAATTCCTCCATCCCCCTTTACACATATACAACCAACCTAATTGAGAATCGATGGGGGACGCTCCATTCGTGGTATCTCTCCAGCAGAAGCACTACAAGAGGGTCAACGGAAAACCTGTCATGGACCACAGTAACCATACTGAGTGAGTCTGTGAGACTAGGTAGGTAAAGCCACCATCGCCTTGAATCAGCCAAGCATATGTTAAATTGCATACTGTTCTGCCTTGTAAATGCTACAGTGTAGCAGGAGTCATCATGAAGTGGACGCACTCTCACAATACTCACATACCAAACCATTGTCAGTTGTATTACAGTATGTTCCAAGAACTTGGCTCGGTGGAGAGGATGACTTGGTTAACACAGCGAGATCTTTCTGGACGAGTACAGCCATTGCAACATGCCTCAACTATCGAGCTTATCAGGATGCTAAGAGAAATTCCTTGGCGTAGGTTCCATTTCACACACATATATTTCGCACGCATAACAATTGGAAGGATAACTGCTATTTCCTGGGATCTCCAGCTTCTATTTCTGGATTTGTAACTTTTTTTTGGCTATAGGGAATATTAATCTGCATGGCCTAGCCAGCTAGTGGGGCTACCACCTTAGGATGCATTAGCACACCTCTCACTTCTCGCTTCACCCTAGGGTTTTGCCCAGGTTGTGAGAGTGGGAAAGAAGTTCCCTAGGGGCGATAATCGTAGGGCATATGCGGATGGTGTGCTTATGCCAGTGTGGGTGTATTGTGTGGTATGTATGTTTCCCCCAGTTTGCATCAGGCTACCCATGACTTTGAGAAGACTCCTGGATCGGGCCGCTGATGAACCACAAGTCAGGGCAGCCCCCTAGGACTGAGCACAAGGAAGGATAGGCTCATGTGTGCAGTCACCCACACCCCTCAGACTTCCCTGGAGTCATTCAGCTCATGTAAAAGCCCCCCAGCAGACTCTGACGCCCTTGCCCGAGGGCAACTCTTTAACTATTTGCTTGGGACATAGCGTGTATATGATGTTATTGTATTGTGCCAGTGTAGGTGTGCGTAGTATGTGTTTTTGGACGCAGTTTACCCTCTTGCCTGGGAGCACATCTATTTTTTTAAATTACATTTTATTTCTTTTATTAGAGAATCAATTTTGGTTTACTCCCCCTGTTAGCTGTTTATTAGTGTGTAGGTTACTGTGGGACTTACACCCCAAAATCAATTTGTAATAATAATAAAATAAAGTTTTCTAAGTTAATAAAAAAGTTTTCTACATCTTTGAAAAACGTGCCTCCTGTCTATATTAATTAAATTATTATTGTTAAAATACTACGATCATATTTTTTTCCCCAATATTTAGGAAGGTGTGGATGATGGTGAACACAGTTCTCACGCTCCAGTTAGAAAAGTGTCGAGATTTCAAGTCAGTTCAGTACCTGAAACTGTTCCTCCTGCTGGTAAAAATTTGATTAAATGGATTTAAAATAATGGTTAGGATTTAAAACAATAATTATACTTTTTTATTTTTTATTTTAGATGTGTTACAATCTACTGGTCCCAATATTGCAAAAAGAGCAATAAGCAGTGTTCAACCACCTACCTCTCTCCCGGTGAGTAGTAATATCTAAAAAAAGATTTTTTTTCTTGTTCCTACACATGTTTGCAATTGGGTGTTTGAGTGGAATTTTTAGCTGTTTTTTATTTTTTCTTTATTTTGTCAATAGACTGCATGGCTATATGCTCCACTTCTAGCACCAATAGTAAATTTTATTGTTGTTAATTTTTTTCTTGGATATATCTACTGAAATATTTTACAAAGCATGTATGTTTTCAACTTAAAAAGGGGTTTTATGATTGTAATACTCAATTAAAATACTTTGCCATTCGCATGGGTTTTATTTTTTTCAATTCAGTTGTACATAAGGCAAAAGTGTGATCTCAGTGAAATATTGAGGAAAGGTAATGCATGTTTCTAAAGAGTTAAAAAAAATGGTTGTGGTTTTATTTTATTAATGATATGAAGGCAATTTATTTTAATTTTAATGTGATTATGGCATAGTATTAGCAACTATTTACATTTGGGAATCTGACACAATAAAAATATTCCTGCTTAAAACAAAGATTAAATGTAAGTTTATATTAATGTTTTATGAATGAATAAATTACAAATAAATGCAAAATAAACAATGAATTAAATGCAAATACACAAGTTTACAATCTAAATATTTACTGTTAAATATTATACTCAATTATTTAAACATAATTAAAATGTGGTGGTGATGTAATATTAGTTTATAATTTCTTAGATTGACTTAAAACAAACCGTTTTGCACAGTAAATTATTTAGGCATTATTGTTGATTCTCTTAAGGGTCACACATTTGATTAAATGGAAAATATATAATTTATTATAAGGAAAACAATGTGCTAAGAAAAATTGAAAAAAAAATTAATGAAAATAACAATTATAAAAACTCCTGTGCTTAACACTTGCATTGCCGTCAGTAAAAAAAAGCATGGTTGGTCGTTTTAGACCCAATTTTTTAAATGGAAAACTACAATAGTAAGGTGTTTTTGTTTTATTATATTTATTTATTAAAATTTTCATATGTAGGCGTGATAAAATTTTACTAATATTATTTGATTTTACATTACCTAACTATAACATTATAAATCTCTTAAACAACTTACACATACTTCCTTTTTGGTCACTACAATGTTTACCAGATATAAATTGCTTGTATTTATCATATTTGGTAATTATTTGGTATTTGGAAAGAACATTGACTGACAGACAAAAAAGTTTTGTTCTTTCTCTCTCCAAAATTCTTTCAAAATATCTGCACAAATAAAAACAAAAGTTTTTGCTTCAGTTTTATACCGAAACTGAATACAAACTGAAAAGTGGGAGCTTTGGGATAAATGGAACAACAAGATATTAAGCTTAACAGATTAGGGTGGGAGTAGTGAGGCTAAGCGTTTTTCCTACCTGAGAGTAAAGTACTGACTGTAAAGTAGACTGTAAACTTAAAATGTTTTATCGTTCGAAAAATTATAACACGGACCGTGATTGGCAGGTCCAAAAAAAGTAGGCATCTTTTTATCTACAAAATGAGCAGTAACAATTATTTGTTATAAAAAGTATAATGAATTGAAATAATTAAGTAGGCCAATTATGACTGCTAAACATACAAGGATTAATATAATTATTTTTATATTTGTTCAAAATTTCCAAAGAAAATTACTTCACATTTAGGAAAGACCAAATAGTGGAATATATTGGAAGGAAGATTAAATAAACAAATAAAATAAATAAAAAATAAGCACACAAGTAAAAAAAAAAATCTAGGTTTTGAAAGACTCACAACGGCTGTGCGAGTGTTAAGTATTTTCCATATTCTTAAGGTTTTTAGAGTTTTTAAAACCAAGACAAGGGGTTCGCATGTCAATACCTCAAACTACATACATTAAAACACCAGTAAATAAGCCTGCAATTTAATTACTTTAGATATTCATTACCCTGCTGAATGTTTTTGATCAAATGTGTGCATCTCAATGCTAGGAGCTTTAATTAAGAGAGATGATTATGTATTCACGAGTAAAGAAATTGCGATTCTGAGATTATTGTAATAAAACAATTGACAACAAAGCTACATGCAGGCTCAAACAAATTTTACCTTAATAAAAATATTAAGGCTGAACAGATTCCATGTGGCATGTCTGCACTGATGTGTTAAGACCTCATATTTATTAATTTATATAAAGTAAAAAAAAATATATTTTTAACAAGCAATTTACATACAAATACTAATACATGTGCACATTTTGCTGAACAATTTTCCATTGCACTGCAGTTGTACTATGCCTGTAGTCGATGAGATTTGAATCATTGTTAAGAACAAAGAAAAAAAAGTGTTCTTAAAAATGATTCCGACCGAATGAATCGATCCGTTGAATGAAATAAAAAGGGTGGACTCTGGCGTTGGCCAAGTGACGGGAACATTGCTGGAGACCGGACGAATTCGAGGCGAAAAGGGGTGGTTCAGAGTCAGAAGGATGGCAGAGGCGGCAGCCATGGCACAGAGAGGCGGCAGCCGAGGACCCTCGGCTCTGGTGAGATACCTTCTCGAAAATTGACTCCATACACTCCGTGGTTCTTCAGTAGTCAGCAGGTAAAAAACAGATTAGAAAAAAAAAGACTATTTGAAAGGAGGCGGATTAAGGGCATGAGTCCGTAACACTTTCTTGGCTTTAGAATATTGCTGTTTATTTGTTTAGGGGTGGTTATAATTCCTAATGTTTTTAATTAAAAAAGATACAGTTTGAAATTATTTTCATATATTTTAAAAATGTCAACTTATTTCACATTTCCTATAAATAATGTACATATATCAAAATGATAAAATGTTAAATAATAAACAGTGCATTACAGTCAGTCAGTACAGAAAATGGTAATAGTGTTAAAGATTTTGTCACAGTTTTTCAAAAATTTTTTTAATCAGGTTAATGGTTAATATTTTACAAATGTTTGTTATTTATTGCAAAGAAATGTCTTTATAGTGTTAACGTTTAAGTGAATTCTAACCACTCGTTAAAAAGAAAATATGAATAACAACACTAACTTACACATTTAAAGTATGTCATTTGATTATTTACATCTAATACTGCTAATTGAGTGAGAGGTTTAAAATAAAAAGATTTTATATTAGACTAATTTAATAAACAGTCATATACATTAAAAAAACTCCATTTTAAGATAATTAGGTAATTTAACATAATATAAACAGCATGTGTTTTTTTTTTGTAATAATAAATTATTTGAAGAGTTCTAAAGTTTGTAAGTTGTAAAATAAATCTGAGTACAATCTCCAGGATCCTTTTAATCAAGAAGAAGGTAAGTTTGTGTGGTTTTTAGATGCATGTAGTATTTGTTTTTGGTAAGTTTTTTTTTGAAAAGAGGAGATTCTTATGGTTTTGGAGGGGGGAAGCAGTTTTGTGAATGTAATCATTTGGTTGGAAGCTTTCTTTGTAGAAATTCTTTTAATTTATTTCCTATTTTTCATACTAACAATTGGGTTCGGTCAGTCGAGATTTTTTACATTAAAACTTTTTTTTTTCCAGGAACCTGAAGAGGAACCGATTAAAAACGAGACAAACAATGAAGAGCTGAGGACGCTGTTGCTCAGGTTTTTGTTTTTCTCATTATTTCTCATTATTATTCTTTCTTAACATTTTCAATCGTTCTAGGCAAAAAATGGAGTTGGAAGCTCTGCAAAAAAAACATAGAGAAGAGGTTGAAGCTTTATGCAGGCATCTCGCATCGACCACAAATTATGCTGGTAATTATCATTTCTAGTAAGTTTAAATATTTTTTTTTCTTTTTATTCGTTATTTTATATTTGTGTTATACAATTTTATTTTAATATTATTGCCAGGTGAGAAATGAAAAAAAGTGTTTTTAAATTCTCTTCAATTAATATAACGTGTTTTAGGTAACGGCCATGGAAGCATGGAAGGGTATTGTACAGCACCGCAGTCTCCTGAACAGTCATGCTCACGAGTAACTTCACCAAGCCTTTCGATGAATACTATTAATAAGACAGAATCAACTGATAAAAACTAACGCCTAGTCTTCTGAATTTCCCTTACTTCTCTCCTGATATATATTTGATTCCCTTCCCCCTTTATAGTTCGCTCAGACATATATTTAATAATATTGTTAATTTTATATATATATTTATTTAAAAGAAAGAATGTATATTAAATTTTTTAATTGTTTCTCATTTCTAATTCAAATATCCTGTATTTTTGTTGTTTAAATTTAAATTGTGAATGTAAGAAAGAAAGTGAGAACAAATTTAATTGAATAAACAGAGGTGTTTAAATAAATGAGCTTAACCGGATTTAAGAAAAAAATTATTTATTTAATATGATACAAAATAACTAGAAAATTGTTTATATGAGTATATCACACAATGTAATTAATTTAAAAAGCCTAGAATTTTACGCTTGTCTTATGCCTAGTCCAAAAGTATAAGTAAAGAACTGGGTTTTAAATACCCAAAAAATGTCATTTTAAATTATTTGAAATAGCAGAAAGATTTCCTGATGCTTACAGTTCAGTTTTTGTACTGCAAAATTGTAAATACAGGGGTCAAATTTTAGCTGCTGTTCTGCTTACACTTGCTTTCTTCTTTTTGCTGTTTATTTTTCAGGAGGTACTGAAAAACAACATTAGCAACAACGACGGAGAGAGCAAGAGCCCTTGTGTAGGTGTAATTTACAATACTGAAATTACAGAAAAAAAAAAACTGTGCCTAAAAATACACCCCTTGGATGTTTTGTTGGATTTGTATATGATATGTTTTTTCTTTTAATTTTTATTGATAAAATTAATTCAAGACTGAATGAAAAAAATAAATAAGAGAAGATATGAGGAAAGGTCTCTTTTTAGGAAAATATACATTTTCAAGTGACTTAGGAATTTTGGAAAAAAATAACTAAAGTATTATATTTGCAAAAAACTTTCTTCTACTGAATACCCTTTATAATTAGAAAATGTTATTTAAACAAAGTTTACAACATTGTATATAAATTAATTCCTCTTTTTTTCTAATTAAAATTTGAGTTTTTAAAACTTACTTGTATAAATTAATATATTCATTTATTTCAAGAGAAAAACCTAGTTTTGTGGAACATATATTTGAATTATATGGTCATTGTTTCATTTAGGCTTTATTTTACTGCATTATTAAATTCATTTACTGTAATATTGTTTATTGTTTTAATAAATTTAATTTAATGATTAAATTGAAATTCCATTATTTTCCTTGTACTGTAAATACGCATCGCATACGCTCGCTCGTACATTTACAGTTTAAAAAAATACAATGAAGGTGCAGAATTGTCAGCTATTAAAAACAAATTAATTTGAATTTATACAAGCATAAATCTGCACATGTATGTTTATATATACAAACATGTGCTGAGTTGAGCTTCTCGCAGTCCATAGGCAGTTCCAGCTTTTGTTATATACAGTTGACTGCCGGCAGTCTCGGTAATCACCCACCCAGGGTGTTGGCAGTCTGGGGGTAGATCTCGGTCTTATCCGCCCGGCCACTGGTTGGGCTCTCAACAGCTAGGTCAATTCAGGCCCAGCACATGCAGTTCCTAGATCCAAACGCATATGTACTCATGTTCATTCTTAAATACATTCATCCCTATTTATATACCATTCATAAAATAAGAGTGGTGGAGTACTTGATATTGTATCATCATCCTTTACACGTTTTACAACTAACAATTGAGGGTTGATGGGGTACTTAATATTCCACCATCTGCTCACAGACATTCACTCTAAAAATTCATTTACTCTCAATAAAAACTAGGTATATACACAACTTTTGTTACTATATACAACCCTGTAAGAATCGGAACAGCAACATTCCCAAGCACAATTCTCAAATTGGGTGGCATTCCTGCATGCTCTCTATATGGAGGCATTAATTAGGTGGGACACATTGAGAAACCTTTCTCTGCATGCTGGACACAAGCAGGCTTTGGCCCAAAAGTAAGTCTGTGCATCAACCTCGCATGGCTTATTCTTATCCGAGTGAGGATGACACTCCTTCTCTAGGATCCTCTGAGGGCCACCCATTGACTATCTTGATACATAAGAGCTCTGTCAACCCGACCACTTTTTTTTAATCATGTTATTTATTGCATTCTTAGTGTTGGAGGGCCGGAACGAGGTGGTTAAGAACGGAAATTGTAACATTTGGTAATTATTTAATTGTTAACTTGTACGATATGATTAAGAAACACTTGTAATAAAAAAAAGGGAACATGTTTAAATAAATGGAAATTAAAAAAAAAAGAATGTTTTCTAATTATATTTTAATAATAAAAAACACTTTGGTCATTAAATTTATTTTCATACTAAAATTATATTAAAAACTAATATTCAAGTAAATGTTAGGGGTTTTATAATTGTAACGTGTGTAATAAACTTAACAGTTTTTTTTTCTGTTGATGATTGGGTCGGCTAAGTGACATGGGTTAGATAATCCTAAAGTAAATAATATTTTCTGAAGGTCAATTCCTCTTAATTTTTAATACATTAAACTATAAATGTAATAATTCAATTTAAACTATTTCTATAATAATCATAATATTTTTTTTAAAATTAGCGTTGTTTTCTTTAAAAAAAATAATATTTTTGTAAGAGCAAGCTTTGGTTAACATGCTCATGAATTTTCCACTTTTCGATATCGTCCAGTTGAATAATTTCAACCGATTCTTAGGCAGATTTGTGAGAAATAGTCCTCAGAAATGGCAGGGATGAAAACTGGTCAACAACAGTGTCCAAAATAGACTTTGTAGCTTCTGAGAAGTTGATCACCATCCAGATGAGAAAAGCGTAGAAAAGAACAGACACCAGCTTGTCCAGGAACCACAGTCTAATAACAAAAACATTAAAACTTCTTACAAAAAACCCTTCAGTTCAGCATCTTCAAATTAGTTTTCAACTAGCTATTGATTTCATTTTGATCTATTATGATAGTAAATCATCTCTTAATCTTATTCCATATTTGTTAGATTCTTTTATTAAAAATAACGCTTAAGATGGCAAAGTTTGGCAACATTGTGATATTATTGGAAACTACAGGCATTTACAAGAGAGTATTTAAAAAATTAAAATTGAAAAGTTACAAGCATGTAAAGCATGTTTACAAAAGTGTTTACAAACTTACACAGCGAGGTTTCTACGACATCGAGGTAAGCTTTTGAGATCTTCCTTGAGCAAATACTGCCTTGCTCCGAGAATGCAAGACGTCAAGTAAGGGTCTACCTCTACCCTTTCAAAGTCCAAGTTGAAAACTTCTTTATCATTTTGTGACAAAGATTCTCGCATTCTTAAAATATTGTCATTTGAGAATTGCCACTGTCTGGTTGTAAAATATTGTAGAACTTCCAGGCCATCTTGGATCTTTTTTTGTACTTTCAGCATACTAATAAAAAAATAAATAAAAATAATTATTTAAAAATGAGATTAAAAATCTAAAGAAATGGACTTGCAATGTTTTCTGTGCAAATATAAAGAGGAGAAAGTCAATGAAATAAGCTGGAAGCCAGTGGAAGAAGATGACATTCATCTTGTGCACTGCCTTTGATTTGTAGATATTTCCGTTTGGATACCAAAGCATCCATTCGAAAGGGTTTTTCCAAGCACATATTTTTCCTCGTTCCAATACTTCTCCCCATGTTATCGGATGAGTTCCACTTTGTGTGAGGTTGTACACTGGTGTCGATTGAAATCTATATAAATAATAATTTTTTTATATTGGCGGTTGATATAAAATTTTTAAAAATTGACAAACTTGTCTTTATGTAGAGCAACATCTCTGGCAATGGCTATAATACCACTAATGGCCATGTCGACTGGTATCACTTCTGCGTTGTATTCACCATTACAGTGCATACTTCTAATCACACCCTTTCCTCCTCCGACCATAATACCCACTGGCCCGTTGAGGTTGTCCACCCAGCCTTCCAATGGGTCCCTCCAAGCCGGCGTTACTAAAAAGAATGATTTATAACAAAATAAAAAGCAATTAAATTTCTTTTTCAAAAAGTGTTACCAATTGATGGTCTGATTATACAGACTGGAAGTTCTGAGCTATAGCTATCCACCAGTGCTTCAGCTATTCGTTTAGAATATGTGTAAGTGTTTGGGTGGGGTTGGAGAAGACTATATACAAACTAAATGAGTTGAGCATAAAACTTGAAACAAGGAATACAAATTGTACCTACTCAGGTGCTATCTTTTCAAGCGTGGCGTCATCAAGCCAGTGGGTAAGTCTAATTATGTCTTTTGGGTCATGTGGAGGCTTGTAAACTTTTTCTTCCATTACATCAATATCACCATGACAAAATGCCGTTGACAGATGTAATACGACCTATAAATGTGAGAAGAGTTAATTTTTTGAAATACACAAGGAATGGCTGTGTTACATCAAGATTCTTCATCTTCTTGGACAGCTCAAGGACTCTCAAAGTGCCCTCAGTGTTCATGTTTATAGCATCTTTGAGTTTGGCGTCCAATTTTAAAGAAGCCGCTCCATGGACCACAATGTTAGTTTCATTTATCAGTCTCGCTTCGTCCTGTTGGCTTAAGCCGAGATTTTCCACTGCTACATCACCAGAAATTGCAACCAGTTTATTCAACTGATGTGGGCACTCTCTTCGTATTCTGCCAAAAAGCTGAAATATGTAATCTACTGTTTCAGTCACAAATATGAGAATACAGTTGAAATTGTAAAACATTGACATTTTAATAATTGTAATAGTAATTAGTTTCATTAGAAAGTTCAACAAATATTATATTAAATTTCTTGTTCTGTAAATCATACTCTATTACATTGAAATGTTATTTTAAATAGACTCACTGGTAGTTTGATGATGTCTTCAAGTCGTGAATCCGCGCCTTTACCTCTTTTGGAGCGCAGGAGAACATAAATCTTATCAAGTCCTGGGCAAGAGTACAAAAGTTTCTCAAGGAGTACTTTACCCATCAGCCCAGTTCCACCAGTCACAAATATACATTTTCCAAAATAGAAATCTGCCACAGGACTCTCCATGGCTGCGGAAAAAAAAAATCAGGGCTTGAGCATTGTGAAAGTTTTAGATATATTCACAGCAACAATGGTCAATTTCATTTTACATTATCGGTAGGAATATTGATGATTTTTTTGTAAACTTAATCTTGCCCTAAAGACCAAAAAAAATTTGTAAAAATAAATGATATTCTTGGTAATGATTTAAAATTAAAAGTTGGTGCCCCACAAGGTACAGTTTTAGGACCTATTCTATTCTTACTGTACATAACAACTTATTTAAAATTCCTCTAAATTCTGTGTCTTTTTGTTTTGCAGATGATATTGATTTTGTATTTGATAATACACCCATTGAAATTCTAATAACCTAAAAAAAAGGCTTAATTAAAAGCTTATAAAAGCATAGCTTGCATTAAATTTCTTGTCAATTAATATTTCAATTCAAATTTTGTATGAAATAAATAGATGAATATGGTGAGAAGTATGATATAAATACTTCTCAGTATGCTCAGGACTTGTTGAAGATGATGATGGATATAAGAAAGTGGGTGTTTTTGTTCCCTACCCAATACAGCCTTCTGGCTTATTGTACTTTCCTAGTTCATTGCAATTGACTTGATCCTTCTCCTAAGAAGTACTAGATCATTGATGTCATTGCTACAATTCCTTTCTCTGGATTTTCTTTGTATATAGGTTATGTCTCTAGCGGTTGCTTAGCATTTGAATATGGTGGCCATTTCTTCCTCCTCATTTCTTAATCTACAAATGGGATTATCGTTGAATATGCCCGCGTTGTTTACACGTTTCCACAGATGCCAGTGACCAGTAAATAGTCCTATCATTCGCCCTCTCTAACCGTAGCAATGAGCTTGACAGTCTTGTTCATATTGTACCTAGCACCTCTAGAGTTTATCTCTTCTTCTTTTGCTTTTTTGGATCCATTCCATGATGTAGGATGTTTGTTTTTATCCAAGAATAGGTTCAAGGCACATCCTCCTCTGGCTAGGGTGTCGGCTTTTTCATTATCAAAAATTCCCTTGTGTCCTGGTACCCAGGCTGTTGTGTTTCCCCAGGTTTTTTTTACACACTAATGTTTCATATCTGATCTTATGAGAATTTTTTTCTCAGTGTAATCTTTTTTAAGATTTTCCAAGACACAAATGTTAATGGCATGTATTTTAGACTGAAAGACCAAGGTGCACTTGCTTCTGTTTGGATATTTTGGGCTTGTACAGAAAATGCCTATTCCTGTTCCTTCACTTGTTTTGTGTCAGCTGTATACCAAATCAGCGAATCCGATTTCTTCCTAAAATCTTCTCCTTTGTAGACTGATGAGACTTCATAGGACGTTGTAAAGTGTTTTTGATATTATATAGTCAGTCCCCATTTCTAAGAATTGGCGTCTGATTTTATTAACTAATTTTTAATTGAAAGTATTTAGTTCCCATCCAGTTTGATAGTTTCTGGAGCATAAATAAGCTTTTCTTCTCTTCTCCTTTTATAAATATTTCCAATGGAGATAGGAGATAGCAGTGTTTCTAGTTCAATTGACTAGATTGTTTTTACTGCTATTTCCTGGTTGTTCAGTGAATGCTTTGATCTTAGGTTGTAAATAAATATGAAACTTTTTTAAACTTTATACAAAATTAATGTTTTATCACTCTGACCATTTTAAATTATCAATAGTAAATTGCAATAACACTAACATAATAAAAAGTTATAAATTACCATCTTATCAAATATGGTTTGTGTTGCATCATAATCAGTATTGTTTGTGTTTCAATAAACAAAGACCTTATAAGTAAAAAAAGTATAGTTTGAACCGATTGCCTAGTTTCCTAGAGTACCTAGACAACAGAACATCATAGATACATTTCACTGAGAATTTGTGGGGATGATAATGGGAAAGATTGATACAATCCATGTACCATAAATGAAGATGATTAAGATGGAATTAGATTAAACTAGATTATATTGGCATTTATTTTGTGGTTTCCCAGTTACAAATGTATTTTTAAAAATTTAAATTTAAAATGAATTGAAACAATTTGAAACATGAATTAAAATTAAGTAATTATTGATTATAACAAAAATCAATATTTAGTTAAGTATATTAATGATACAATATTTAATTTTCTAATAATAAAATATGCTTAAATTTTCTTAAACTGACATTAAATATATCCACTAATTTCGTGGTCCGCTTGACCAATTAATACATTACAATTAATTAAGGTTTTTAGTTGAGATGAAAAAAAGTTAATGGCACGAGAGGAATTCGAACCCACGATCTTCGGCTAGATACGCCGCTGCTCTACCACCTGAGCTATCGTGACCTCGATCCACTCGGACATCAACTCCCCATCTCAACCCCACCTTATGAGTTTTCCCTCCTTTTGCCATTTTTCATTTTTTTAAATTAAATATATCTATATTTTTAAACGAGTTAGCATATTTGTTGTTCTTGGTAACTAATTTGGCATAATTAGTTCTGTGGCAATGAATGGAGAATGTTATATGAATTCTAGAATGATAAGATAGAATATGAAAGTTAATTCGGTTAGGCATGGGCAATCAGTTAAGGAATGTAATAATTTCTATAAAATATGCAATAAAAATTTTCTTTCTGAACAGTTGTCACTCTCAGATCCAACATTAGCGATGAGTATGATGTATCTCTGTATTCTCCAATTGTTGTGTAAAGTATCAGGCGTAAAAATTGTTTTTAAACCCCTATGACAATCAATGGAGAATGTTGTATGAATTCTGGAATAATAAGATGGAACGTGAAAATTCAGTTAAGCAGTAATAGGCAGTTAGTTAAGGAATGTAATAATATGCAATCAAAGATTCCTTCTGTACCAAAGAATCATCAATTTCACATCTGGCAGCAATGATTATGGTGTACTCTGTACTCCAGTTGTTTTGTAATTTATCGGGCGGATCTTTTCTGAACCACTTCTATGCTGCAACGGGTGGATTGAAAGGGTGCACAATGAGGTGAAAAGTAATCTAATATGTACAATAAATCTAATAAAATCTCAAAGTAGAGGAAGGACTTTAAGATTTCCTGTTAGTAAAGCTAAGTAAGATGTAGATGTAGATGTAGATAATTTCAGGGTATAGTATATTGCGCCCTTTAAGTGCTATTGTATCCCCTGAGCTCTGCCTAAAGCACATTGGTGAGTCCTTTTTAATCAAGAAACTTGATTAATAGGCCCGGTTTCAATGGTTGAAGCTCTTCTACGGTCACATTATACATCCCAAAACATTTCCTCCTGCGGGCTAGTGTAGCTCCGCAGTTTGTTAGTAAATTTGTTTGTGTCTCTTCTGCCTCTTTGCAGAATCTGCATGTGCCATTTTGGATTATTCCAATCTTCTTTAAGTGTCTGTTTAATTTGCAGTGTCCTGTTAGGAATCCTATTAGGATTCACAGTTTATTCCTGCTTCCCTTGACACATTCTGTAATTTCTTTTCTTCCGAAATTGGTTAGAAGATGCTTGGATTGTCTGTGTCCAATGAGTGAATTCCATAGTTTCCTCATTTTCTTTTTGTCCTTCTGTCTGAGATACTCGTTAATAGTTGGGTTTCTATGCCACAGAAGGGTTCAGGTCCTGTCAGCTGTGTAGCAGCTCCTTGCCTTGCAAGGGTGTCCGCTTTCTCGTTGCCTTCTACTCCAATGTGTCCTGGGACCCAGCAGAGGCTGACTTTGTTCTGCATACCTAATATGTATAGTTCGGTTTTGCAGTTCAGCACCATCCTTGAACTAATGATATTTGAGCGTTGATGGCTACTTGACTATCTGGCATGATAGCTATATCCTTGTTTTTTACCCTTTACTTAGGTTGAGTTGGGTACATATTTTGGTTGCATGAATCTCAGCTTGGAAAATATTGGTGTATTTTCCCTTTGGTTCTGAGTATTTGGTTCCAGGTCCAAATACTCCTGCCCCTGTACCTTCTTGTGATCTAGATCCATTTGTGTACCAAAGGATGGTGCCATTCTTAAAAGAGGAAAGCTAAGTAAGTCACTAGTTTTTGAAATATTTTTTTAAAGCTCGTACTAGGAAAAAGTGAGAATACTAGTATAAATATGTACATATGAACAACTACACATTTTGAGCGTAATATTTCAGAGCAGTAGAGCTAGAAGGTGTTAAAAACGAAGTTGCTTCTTAGATTCAATTGCAACTAGGCAACTTTATTAATCGTTGGTCTCAACCGGTCACGTTTTATCCTTGATTCCATTCAGAACAATTAAAGGATATGTACGCGGCAATAAACGGTTTCATGAATAAAAAGGTGCTTGTTTCCGACGCTTTGCTCTCAGTTCATTACTTTCGATTTAAAAAAACTAGCTTCGACCTGTTCACGAACAAACCGGATTTTTCTCTAGGTAAATAGTTTACTTCCTGTGCAAAGGAATGTTCTGAAGCGTGAAGAGAAAAATGACAGTGGAAAAAGTAAAGCATAATAGTGATAAGCGTATTAACTGACAAAAATAGCTCAAAAACCAACCATTGGGGATATGGAAAAGCTGAATCATTTGACAGAAAACCGAGGATAATCGGTATACCAAGGTGGCAGGAGACGACTGGGTCCGTCCGCCACCACGCACACAGTATATCAGTATGCTTTTTGAATATTGTATATATAAAATAAATAAATTTATTCATGTTGGGAAGACGTCCAACTACACGCTGGTTGTCGCGGACGAGCGGTCAAACAACTTTATAATATTTTCTTTCATACCATTCTCAATTAAAAACCATGGGCTGTGCCGGGATTCGAACCCAGGACAACTTAGCTTTGTTTACCATAAAATGGTAATAACTTAATAATTAAAAACAAAACTGTACTGTAATTCCTTTTTTCTTTTACGTCTAGTTGCACATTGTCAATATGACACTACAAGAATAGAGTATGAAATACTTGGTTCAAAATTTATATTTACATCTTAAATTATATTTTTTTTCCAATCAACATATGTTTTGTAATTTTCCCAGGAGCTGAAGATGACCCAAAGGTCGAAACATCGGCAAAAAAATGTAAAAGTGTTTTTCTAAACTACCTCATTCTTGGCCGGTCCTCACGACTTCAACAAATTACGAAACAACAGACTACTAAGAAACACACATTCGAAATAATTTTGTATAAAAAAATCAGAAAGAGTCCAATTAAAAAAAGAAAAAGTCAGTTCGTTCGACAAGCCTCTGAGGACTACACTCCTTTTTAAGGACTTTACTCTTTGCTTACTTAAATGCTCAAATTTTTTGACTTTGTGAATTATTAATAATAGTTTCAAAGTCCTGTTGAAAGGTATACCTTCGCTTAAAACCCACTAAGACACGAGTTTTCCAATTTTATTTCAAATTGGCCTCGAGGTTTCTCGGGATTTAGCTGGTAACAACTGACTTATTACTAGTTTTGTTGAGAAAAGGAAGTTTTAAATTTAACAATAGCAATATAAAATTCCCATTAGATCCAACAAAATATGTATTTACCCAGGAAACTGCCTAAAAAAATAAATAAAATCAAAATAGAAGAACCTTTTTTTAACAATTTTTCATTAATAACCTGGAGGTCTCGAATTAAAAAGGAAGAATTATGATTTATTATATTTTTCAACAAGACAATAATTCAAAACGTGCAGTAAATTAATACTCTATAAAGCTCAAAAGCTCAACGATACCAAGCACTCAAATTTATTACTTTTAACAGGTTTTTTTTTTGGGGGGGGGGTAAACAGTATGAAAAAATGGAAAATAAAATTTATTAGTTCAATATGTATTTGTTGTTATATGTTCAATAAATATTTTGGACTTTCACCTCGAAGTGAAGTCATGATGTGCTGACCCTAGGTTCTATTCATCTACGGGATCGCGGTTGATCGGCATTCATCTCGGATATGGGGGACACGCCAAATGTCCAGGAGATCGTCGCTTCTATACCAACGGGCTCCAACAGGGTCTTTCGACAGGTTATTTCAGCCCCCAACACATGCAACTTATAATCTAGCCTAAAATTAACATCTATAATACAATCGCGCAAATAAGTACATTCATATGCACTCATTGTGGTTGGTTAGTCGGTAGAGTACTAGATAATCCTCCAACGACCTACGGACAATATTACTAAGTTTCCGCAATCTACCCTAAACTACAGTGCTGGAGGGGCGATGGTGACGCTATATTTCACCATCTCCCCTTCATTAATCACACTAATAAATACACTCACTCCGACAAAACACAGAACAACAAAACACATAAAACAGTTCTATACAATAAAAGAAAACCACGTCTTCTAAACAGTGGGACAAAGGAGCCAGAAACTCGCTACTGTGCTCGAGAACCATTCTTAAATTCGGCGGCATGCCTTTACGCTCTCTGTAAGGAGCCAAGGCATGACAAGCTTCTATTATTGGGACACATCGAACATTTCTCATAAGGGGCGCGAGGGGACCAGGAGCAGGTGCCCGTGTGTCAACCGCATAAGACCTATTCTTAATCGGGTAAAAACTATTCCTCGTTATCAACATAGTTGTTATTTTAGCTGAACGATTGACTGCATTGATATTGAATTCGTTTTTCATAATTAAATGTAAATTTGTAAAAGTTCTTGTTCTCATTAGAACTTTTCACTGTAGTTGTTACATAAACAATGATAGCATTGGGTCTCAATTAACAGGGGATGTTTTAGGAAAAAAAAGAGTAAAATGGCACTGCTGAGGAATAATTTTATGCCCCTTGAAAATTTCCGGATAGAGATCCCTCCGACGATCAGCTGATGTTAACGATTTTCCAACCCCCACTTCAGCGACCGCCCTCGAGTTGAGGGTTGCGGGGGTGGCAGTCTGTGTTTCACACACCGGCAAAACAACAACAAACCCGAAGTCACTATGGCTTCGCGAAACAAGTAAGTTTCGATTTTTTAATTTCTAATCTGGCCTTTTCCCACATTTATATTTCTACATTTTTGTCTCTGGTTTATTATAACAATTATAATAAATTATAATTTTAAACTTTCAAAGTAAATCCGGTGTTTATTTGTGTGAGTTTTTAGTGTATTTTCAAAAAAATAAAAACGACTAATTTGATCTTATTACAATTTTCTCTAAAACCATGAGTTTATCTTCTTATTACTAACAAAAGTTACTAGTTTTGTTGCAATTAATTAATGGAAACAGTAAAAGAATTGTCTAAAACAAATTTCTAACATAAAACACTATAAATTTATATAATAAAATAAATTATANCTTTAGTTTCATAGAAAAAAGAATTATTCCTCGACCCAACGCCATTATAAATCGAAAAAAATAGGGTGTATCAACTTCTATTTTCTACCCATTTAATTAGGAAACGATTAACTTTAACAAAAAAATTGTCTTATACAAAGCCCAAGTTAATTTTGGCTAGGAATCACGTGGTTGTGGTCAGATTTAACATAACTTCCTCATCTAGCTGGGAAATGACACTAACTTTGTTATTTTATGGGTATGCTTTTTGTAACAACAAGATGGTCCACCTCCTTTACTTCGAAAAAAAAAATTATATAAATAGTTGTTAAAAAAAAAAAAATATATATATATATATATTTTAAACAACTATTTACATAATTTTTTTTTCAAAGTAAAGGAGATGGGCCATCTTGTTGTTACAAAAAGCATACCCACAAAACAACAAAGTTAGTGTCCATCTTGGCCGTGTGGCTTGTCGGCAAGTAAACTTTTATTTTTTAAATATTATTTAAAAATAATACAAAATTATATATAAATAAACTTAAATTACAGCTGCAAAATGGTTATCTTTTAAAAGAAAATATGTAATGAAAAATTGAATAGGTTTTACAAAGGTGAGCCATATAATAAAATGTTGTAAAATAACCTAAGTAGTAACGTGTGTGTGTGGTGATTAGTGACCGTTAATCGATATTTATTTAGAAATCGTGAGATGCGGTCTGGTGTAATGTAGGTTTCAGAAAAACATTTTCTTTATCGTGCCAACGTTTCGATCTTTATTGAGATCATCTTCAGGGCCTGGGATTTTTTTACATTGTTTACATATAGCAATTACATTTTGGATGTGGAAAAAACTAAGTAGTAACTTATGTTTTACTTTTGTCTTTTAAAAATGTAGATGCTGATGATGGGGTGTAAATTCCCGAACGACGAATTTCCTGATTACACGAAATTTGGAAAATGGCAAAAAAGGAGGGAAAATTCGGAAGGTAGGTTGATATGGGAAGTTGGTGTCCGAGTGGATCGAAGTCACGATAGCTCAAGTGGTTAGGGCAACGGCGTATTGAGCCCGAAGGTCGTGGGTTCGAATCCCGCTTGTGACACTACCTTTTTCATTTCAACCAATACTTCACATAAAGATTAATTAATTGAAAGTTCTTTGGTCAATCGGAACGGAATTAAAATAAGTAATCAATTTTCTTTAAAAACCCCATGGAATTTTTTTTACACAAAAACCAAAAAGTTAAAAGAGAAAAAAATAAAGTAAATTAATTTAAATGATTAATAAACACAAATATAAGTTAAGATGTGAAAACAATGAAATATCAATTCAATCAAGTTCGACACGTGCTAGTTTTAAATATTTACTTTCCAAAAAAAAAAAAAAATAATTTCTATAAAATAATAATAGTTTTTAGCTCGAAGGTTTTGACGTTTAAGCCTAAATGCCACAGCCTATCCCGAAAAATGCATAATTATAAAATACGAAATCAAAGAACTTATCAGCAGGAATTCAACTTTCTCTTCTACAACAACAAAATAAAAATATGAGGAAAAAAAGAGAAAATATTATCTTAGAAGTAAAAAAAACACTTCCTTATTATAATTTTCTAAGATAGTTTCATTTAAATTTATAGTTTATTAATAATATGTATTTTATACATAGTACATTTATACTCTTGTTGATTGATATATTACGTGTATGTACGTGTTGTATAATGTTTAATTTGAATAGTTGAATGGTAAAAGTCACGAAAGTTAAAATGTAACAAGAGGAAATGAAAAAAGACCTATTTGTTGTAATTGTAGTAAGTGTATAATGATGTATAGTACATAATTGCAATAATGTGAAATCTTTCACTATTAAAATGAGAAAGTTCGTGATATAATTACATGTCACTAAGGCTTAACGATGGCTATAGCGTGCTAAGAAATGGGTCATAACTGAAAGTGGAATGAGCACCGGACCGTCTTCTTCCGGGAACCGTTTATCAACAGTTGCAAGCCAAGTGTCATTTAGCTTTCACGTCGATTTACTTTTTCACAATCATATTGCAATTCGGAAAGTATTCGGTATTCGAGTTCACTAAGACGGTTTGTCAGAGTGGGATTCAGACCTACTACTAACAACTCTGGTCCTTCGGAATTCTGGATATTCATCGAACCGAGATATGGAGAAACAGCGAAAGTGAAAGCCATAGGATTCCCTCTGCAATCTACGAGACGGCTTTTTCAGCCTTATCGATAAGGTCGTGTACGTTAAGAAAATGATGTCCTGCGCTCTTCGGTTCGACCATGGGGAAAGTTCATCTTTGTCAAACTCGACCCTAACTTATTAAGTATTCAAAGAACCCAAAATACCATTCTGGAGCTTAATCACGACAAGAAATGCCTCCAGCTTCCTAAAAATTACATCAATCAAAACTGGTCAAGATTTGATAAAAGCTGAAGTCCTCCAAAAACTTCCCAAAAAAGCTGTCGTATTTCTGAGTTCTTTATTTAATGCAATATTAAGTACTACTTTTCAATTAATTAATCTTTATGAAAGGTATTGGTTGAGATAAAAAAGTCAGCGTCACAAGCGGGATTCGAACCCACGACCTTCGGCTAAATACGCCGCTCCTCAACTGGTCACGATAGCTCAACTGGTAGAGCAGTGGCGTATTTAGCCGAGGGTCGTGGGTTCGAATCCCGCTCGTGACACTGACTTTTTTATCGCAACCAATCCTTTCATAAAGATTAATTAATTGAAAAGAAGTTATTCGGTCAATCGGACCACGAACTCTAATGAATTAAGTAACTACGAACTTTATTAGCTTTTATATTAAGCATTATTATTATTTATTATAAACAACCATCAAAAATTTAAAATCCTCTATCGTCTTACCGACCTACCTTAATGTTTTTAACCCGTTCCTTCTAAATTATTCGCAAAAGAATTATCTACATTGTTACTTCCAATAACATTTTACCAGACCACCAATTTGACTGTCATGCTCATTATTCTACTACTCATCAACTTCAAAGAGTTTCAGATTACATTACCTCACGTCTCGACCAGAAACTGAACGAGACTGGAGTGTTTTTTTAGATGCTTCTCAGGCTTTCGACAAGGCATGAAAGACTATTATACAAAAACTACCCCAGGTCCATAAGCTGATTATACAATCGAACCTGAAGGAGAGATTTTTTGCAGTAAACCAGGGATCAGAGACTTCCGAGATGAAAGAAGTGATTGCAGGTGTGCCACAGGGGTCGATTCTAGCTCCGCCGTTATATTCAATTTTTACTTCTGACATACCGACGAATCAGTATAGACACTGCCACAGACACTGATGACACGCTATTTTAACAAGTCACATCTCTTCTACACAAGCTTCCCTTACGTTTCAAAACCGCACATCAACAATGGAGCAATCTTTGGAAACCTTAAAGTCATATCAACTTTACACTCCGCCGTGAGATTTGTCCCAGGATATGCAATGATCTCTTCCTCAAACGGACAAAGTTAGCTATTTAAGACTTACATTTCATGCCCTTAAAATGCTTTACTACCTACTGAACCGACAATCAAAATTAACATTAAAAATATAACTTTCGATATACACTTACTTACTCAAACCTATTGGATGTACGGGTACGTTCATCATTTTTAAGATGGTTTTAAGTGATTCAGATTCGGCTAGAATCATAATTTTGTTGGAAGATTGAAGGAATCAAGCGTACGAGGCCAGGGTGCTTACCATTACCAGAACAACTGTCCGAAGAGCTTGCAGCTACCAACATACTCAAGAAGGCATCAAGTCGCCATCGTGTCAACAACCGTCTATGCCCTTGTTTTTCGCCTCACCTAAGCTATATATGGCTCTTTGCAGCTTCTTGGCTTGCATTTCTATAAAGCTTTTTGCTATGTTCTGTCTTTTGTCAATTAGACGGTCGCATCTCACTCCACCTGGCGAGCTCTTACTCACAGTATGTCACTGCATCCAGGATGGACCTCGCTCGGGATTTTAGGAGGAGAAGGAATAGGCTTTATGTTTCTTTCTTTCTCATAATCATAGACATCATACTGCGAAGGCACTGGCCTATGTTAGGCCGGCTAGATATGACGCGGCGTAAGGAGTCCATCAACAGTTGATTCATACATCCATCTCGTCCGGTCTCCAGCATGCCGCACTCCCACAATGGAGTGTCTTTTAGTCCAAATCCATGGAGCTTGGCTGAGAAGTCTTCATACAAGTCATGTCCAAGCGTATTTATGTGTCGAACAGCCGATAAGTATGCCTTCCTTTGGGCGTTTCCTAGCTGTGTTGCCATGCTCTCAGCCAAGAGGCGTCTTCTTCTGATCGAACGGGGACGCGGGGCTGGCATCCATTAGCCAATTCCCTAGCCTGGAGGTCCAGCGGGGTCGTCCAGCTATCACATGCAAGGCACTGAACAGCTCGGTTAAGTAAGAAATCACTCAAATTAGCCTGAGTAAGAATGACTAAATCTTGTTTTCGGAGGAGTCAAGGTTTCGTTTGAGGTCTTCTGACGGCCGAGTTTGGAGAACAGAGGAGCGATACAACCCCTCAACATTTTCACTACAGAGGTGATGGTGTTATGGTTTGGGCACACAATTCTATGGAAGGTCGCACAATCTTGATCTTCATCGGTTGTTCCCTAGCAGATGCATTGAAGATGTGTTACCAGAAGAAGTCATTCCTTATATGCCACTAATTGGCGACGGTTGTATTTTTATGCATGACAATTAAGACCCTACACAGCAAGCACCATTGGTGACTAGTTTAAATTCAATATTTGGAGTGGCGAGCATGTAGTCCCGATTTAAACACTATGGAACACCTATGGGACGAGTTGTCGAAGAGGGTAAAAGTAAAAAAGACTTAAAGGCTTAATAAAAACATGGCTTGCATCAAGTTACTTGTCAATTAGTATTAATAAAACATCGTTAATACATTTTTCCATTGTAAGTTGTGAATTATGGTGGATCATATTTCACCCAAAATTTTGTATGAAACAAAAAGATGAATTCGGTGATAAGTATGATGCAAATACTTCGCAGTATGCTCTGGCATTGATGATGATGATGGATACTAGAAAGTGAGTGTTTTTGTTTCCTACGCAGTACGGCCTTCTGGCTTGTACTTTCCTAGTTCATTGCTCGATCCTTCTCCTTAGAAGTATTAAGTTGCTACAATTCCTTTCCCTGAGTTTTCTTTGTATCTAAATTGAACAGTTGCTTCACATTTGAAATTG
Organism: Cimex lectularius; assembly: GCF_000648675.2. Classification (NCBI taxonomy): domain Eukaryota; kingdom Metazoa; phylum Arthropoda; class Insecta; order Hemiptera; family Cimicidae; genus Cimex; species Cimex lectularius. The sequence goes on along the minus strand of NW_019392677.1, from coordinate 2,774,749 downwards.
ATATAGGTGGATGTTTCTCCCTCCTAATAGCATAACCGACTAATTGGGTCATCATTGAATATGCTTCATGAAAGAAGTTGTGTAGATTTTTTCTCAGATACCAGTGACTGATAGTCCAATCCCTCGGATAGGTCTCTCTAAATAAAGCAGTGAGTTGTTCGTCACTCTAGGTGGGAATTTTATTTTAGCATAAGCTTACTGTGACTCGCACCTTTAGAGTATCCACGTATCCTTCTACCTTTGTTGGATCCATTCTATGATGGATTCTATGTTTGCTTTTGTTATCCCAAGAATAGGTTCAGGGCCTATATATGGTCTTGCAGCTCTTCATCTGGTTAGTGTGTCTGCTTTTTCGCCCCAAAATTCCTTTGTGTACTGGTACCTAAGATGTCATCAGGCTGTTGTGTTCCCCTGGTTTTGGCTTGACCAAAACCATCAGGAGGAAAATAAGTTGGGAGTGAAGCATCCAAGACAAAAACACCTCTCTCTTTCCATGTATAATTGTACCGGGAAGCTTATTTGTAACGGTCCTGATTATTTACCGTACTTTGACAAGACAAGACAAAGGTTCTTATTCTATAACTTTGAGATTGATTATATAATAAACTAAATTAAGTAATAACTTGTTTCGATTATGTTTTGCTACAACACACAAGTGCTAGGTAATGGATATCGGACTTTCTTTTCGTTTAAATATCAATTAAGTGTCACACATAAACGAAGTGACAATTTCTCACAAGGCCGAATCGTCGATTTAAAAGTAAAAGCAACAGATTCTTCAGAAAACTGCAATTAACGAGAGCGGAAAGATTTCACTTTTTTCCTCGCGATGGCTATTTTGTAATTGTACAGAAAAAGTTTTTCTTGACACTTGAAAAGCGTTCAAGAGCCAACAACATATTAAACTTGTAAAGTGTTAATGCAGAAGTTTAGGTTCTACTATTCTAAAACAGAAGAAATTGTTAGAAATAATAAAGATGAAAATAAAGGTAAATAATAATAAAAGTAAAGAGATTTTTTCTGCATCTATTGATTCTATACCATGCGAGTGAGCTTTCCATTTAACGTATATATAAAGTATGTGCAACAGAGTTGAAACAAAAAGAGGACATCAACCTACGTATAAAGTAATAAATTAAAAGTAGAGTAGAGAGAAAGAAATTACAGTTGCTTAGGTATTTTTGTTTCAAGCATTGCATTTTTTACAAGTATTATTTTTTCTAATATAATTTTACGTCCTTTTTGGGGTTTATTTCACAACATTTATAAGAAAGCAGCAATTTTCAAAAAGTAATTATTGATTATGAAATATAAGTAGAGCGAGAAGAAAAAATTGCAATTGCTTAGGTATTTTTGTTTCAAACGTTTCATTTTTTTCAAGTATTTTTCTTTCTAATATAATTTTAAGTGTTTTTTATTTATTATGTTTTTTATTTCACATATTCGAAAGGTAATTATTGATCATAAATTGGAAGTAAAGCGAGAACAAAAAATTGCAATTGCTTAGATATTTTTGTTTCAAACTTTTCATTTTTTTCAAGTATTTTTCTTTCTAATATAATTTTAAGTGTTTTTTAGTTTATTTCACATATTTAAAAAGTAATTATTGATCATAAAATGTAAGTAGAGCGAGGAAAAAAAGTTGCAATTGCTTAGGTATTTTTGTTTCAAACTTTTCATTTTTTTCAAGTATTTTTCTTTCTAATATAATTTTAAGTGTTTTTTAGTTTATTTCACATATTCAAAAAGTAATTGTTGATCATAAAATGTAAGTAGAGCGAGAACAAAAAATTGCAATTGCTTAGGTATTATTGTTTCAAACTTCATTTTTTACAACTATTTTTTTTGTGTAATGTAATTTTAAGTCGTTTTTAGTTGATTTCACATGTTCAGAAAGTAATTATTGATTATAAATTATAAGTAGAGTAGAGGGAACAAAATTACAGCTGCCTAGGTATTTTTGTTTCAAGCATTGCACTTTTTACAAATAGTTTTTCTTAATATATTTTGAAGTCGTTTTTTTAGTTTATTTCACATGCTCAACAAGTAATTATTGATTATAAAATAAAAGTAGAGCGAGAAGAAAAAATTGCAATTGCTTAGGTATTTTTGTTTCAAGCTTTTCAGGTTTTAAAAGTATTTTTTTGTCATATAATTTTATGTCGTTTTTTTGTTTATTTCATATTTATAAGAAAGCAGCAATGTTCTAAAAGCAATTATTGATTATTTAGTGCTAAGCCAAATTTCCTTGATTCTAATTTACGTGTTATTGCTTATAATTAGTCTATTCCATCCAATCTCCTACTCAAGCATTCGTATTTGAATGATTGCGTGCAGGAATAGCGAAAAAAATTGTTTTGTCTTTGTTAGTGAACGACAATTCTGAAGATTATGCATACATATCAATTATTTCTCATGACCAATTAACAATGTAAATCATAGGCTTAGTTATAATTTAAAAAATTACATTGCTTTAGGATGTTTGCCCTGTATGAAAATTGCACAATGCTTATGTCCGATTTAGAAACTGGTCGACTTAAAATTACCCAGTTCTGAGGATTGTGTTCTCCGCGGCGGAGGATTTCACCGATTTTATGCGTAAGTGTTTTATTACTACGTGAAGACAGAGCAGAAGGTTGCAAGACGTTTACGAAATAGGTCTACAAGAAACCGAGAGAAAATGGGTCAAGACTCCGCCACGCTGAAAGAATTGACTTTTGCCTAATGTTTCAACGAAAAGGAGATGTCATTATCACGCCCGTTCCGCATCCCCTTGACTTTAATGGAATTGCACGGGACAAGTGCTGTCGGCATGTTCTGGAAGGCTATCTCGAGAATAAAATAAAAATCAGAATGGAGATTTATTCATCCCGTTGGCATTCCTGAAAGAAACCTTTTTTTAAACTTTGAAGGTTCTTAAGAAGTGCATAAGCTCAGCATTACGTTTAACTTGTGCCTCTCGCTGGATCTACTAATATTAAAATGCTAATGTATGCCGATGATGTAGCGCTTCAGTCCAAAAATCCGCGGTATCCAAAAATAAATATCTACTCGAGCAATTCTGCAAGATGTGGAGACCCGGTAAGCTTAGAAAAGTCCGAAATCATTTTCCATAACGGGACCGACAAGCGGCTGCAAAACAATGGATGTTTGGGCCAGACCATGTTGATATAGTAAATGTATATCAATATTTGAGTATGGACCTAGGTCCCACGGTTTTCCTTGAAAAAGCATGCGAAGAGAAAGGCAAAAGTTTGCTCTTCACCTAGTACGGAGTAGGACCTTTGAAGGCAGGGCATACCTTTTAAGGTAAAAATGGCAATCTACCAGGCCATACGGGCCAAATTATGCTACGGCCCGCATGTTTGGGGTTTTAAGGAGGTTAAAGAAGGCTACAAAATATATTTATTAAAAGGCTATTCAATCTGCCCGGATACGTGTCCACCTTCGTGATCCATCTGAAAACGGATTGGACTCTCTCTTTAAGGCCACTAGGACTATGTAACGAGCTTTAATATCTCCAAACCGCTTGTCAAAACTACTGGCTATCGAGTTAATTAAGGCGGAAACTATCTAGATGGGTTTGGCGATGAAGTTGGACGTCCCCATCCGTTTAAGTACTCTCCTAGTGCCAGTGAACTGCAAAACCAAATTAAACTTATTAGGTACGCAGAACAAAGCCAGCCTCTGCTGGTCCCAGGACACATGGGAGTGGAAGGGAACGAGAAAGCGGACTCCCTGCAAGGAAAGGGGCTGCTATACCGCTGATAGGAACCCTCACTATCAATGAGTACCTCAGACTGAAGGACAAAAAGAAAATGAAGGAACAATGGAATACACATTGGACACAAACAGTCCAAGAATCTCCTAACAAATTTCGAAAGGAAAGAAGTGATAGAATGTTTCAAAGGAAGCAGGAAAAACTGCGAATCCTAACAGGATTCTTAACAGGACACTGCAAACTGGACATTTAAAGAAAATTGGTATAATCCAAGACGGCACATGCAGATTCTGCAGAGAGGCAGAGGAGACTACAACGCACCTACTATCAAACTTTGGTGCAGCATTTGCACTCAGGAGGAAGTATTTTGGGACGTGTAATGTGACCATAGAAGAGATTCAACTTGACTAATCAAGTTCCTTGATGGAATAGGACTCACCGGTGTGCTATAGGCACAGAAGGGGGCGTACAATAGCTCTTAAAGGACGCAGTATTACACGCGACCAATACATCTACATCTACATCTAGTGTCAAAACTGAGGGAAGGCGCCAAGGCTTTCTTGGATAGACTCGCATGCTGTCACAGGGCGAAAATGTAAGATTTACTGTATGAAAGGACAAAGATGGCCAACCAGTATGGTTTGATAGAAGACGCAAGGGTGGACCTAACATGGCAAGATGTATATCAACCTGAAGGCAGAGACACTAAACCGTCTAGACAACTTAAAAGAACAGTATGAAGAAGACGGGAGGAGTTCCCCGTGCGCAATGCACGACAAAAAAGTATATGAGGTTACCTATGCGGAGTTCCGTTGGCAAACATGGTAAAATTTTATCTTTTTTAGATTTCTTTCTAAGGACGAAGCGATCTGGATGCTACGAAACGGCGGGCTATGCTGGCTAAATCCTTCGTGGCAGCCTGGAGATGCAGGAAGTATTACGTTAATGAATCTAATTTTTGAAAGTCGAAACAAAAATGACTTTTTATTCGATTATTTTGGTTGCTGCCAGAACTCTTGTCAAATTAAATTTACCTTATTAATAATATTTTATAAAATGTTCAAATATAAACTTTTGTATAGTCTCGCTGGTAAGTTAGGAGCGTTTTGGAACTTCACCATATTCGGCGGTTGTTCGGTACGACGTGTATGAAGGACACAGGAACGAAATAGCACAAAAAACATCCTCTGAAGAAAGCGAAATGCCGACTGACAAAACGAGAGGTTGGAGGAGATCAAGCTACAGTTCATGTACTTGCACAACTCACCATGAAGATTCATCAATATTATTTTGGTTAAAAAAATAGGAAGAGTCCAGTGGAATCGACTGATGTTACATGTACCAGGTGTTGTCGAAACCCCATCGCCTGTTGGCATTCCTACAGGGTAGGATTTAAGGTTGAGTTAGTAAACCCAAATGTAGAGGGTAAACTCGATCGAAAGCCTCTTGGACATAGAGAAAGAGTCCCGACCAGCATTCTTTCTTCTCTAGGGAGGATGATGTACACAACCCGATGGCTCTGTTGGTCATTGGAATGGTGACGCCTAAATCCAAATTGGTGGTCGGCAATTACCTTAGATGATTCGAGAGGGTATAAATTTCTTTATAAAGGAGTTTCAAGTAGTTTACCAAGAGTTAAGGACCTAAGTGTTTACGATTCTTAAGAAACATGCCGATCATACTTCATATGGGAATTTACATATTCCAGGGAAAATCAGCAACATCAGCGGCGAGATATTGAAATTATTTTACTATCACTTAAAGAAAAGTCTGTTTCGATTCAACAAAACAAGAAACGATCTAGGTATTGCATGCCCAGTGCATGACTAAATCATCATTGATAATCGTGACGCCTTCATAAACAATCGCTTCGCGTGTTTTAACGACCGGAATAAATACGTTTGTCACACTATCTTCTAATATCTCTAAATAAAATATTTTATTGCTTATTCCACAGCATAACATTTATAGTGCCAGAAGCATCACATCATTAGACCGAATTAGATCATTAATGAGAGAGAAAAACCAAAAATATTTAGATCGATCATGATCTAATTAAATGTTTTGTTTTAATTGAATAGTAATCATTTAATTTTGAAACACCTTATAGTCAATGGACAGCAAAATCCGACCAAACTTCCGCTGGTAAACAATATTTGGTATTTCACCGGTTCTTAGTATGTAAAAAAATTTAAAAAATCAATTATACACAAAATCACGAAGAGATGGATCGACATTTTACAGAGTAAACGCAAAATGATCGTGTTTATCATTTATTTTCAAGTATATTTCTTAAACAAAATAAAAGACATTCAGCTAGAAAATAAATCGAATAAAATCATGCCCCCACAACGTATGACCTGTGAGTGATTTATCGTTAAGTAATTTTATTACAAATAACATTAGGTTTTGTAGATTTATCGACCATCAAACAATGTTCACTTAGTTATCAGGGATGTGGTAAAATAAAATATTTTTAATTTTAAATCTTCGCCTAGCTTTCGGAACTTTATTGTACCTTCTTCAGGGCTCTACAAAAGGATATATTATACATTTTTAATTTTGTCCAATCAATATAAGTAAAAACATGACACACATTTTTGTACTTACTGATTTTTAGTCAGAAGTGAATAAACTTGAATTGTTTTATTTTCATGCTAACACTGAAATTTTTTTTCTCACTTTATTGAAAAGTTGAAGAAGAAAAATAGAGTGAGAAATTTTTTTTCAGAGTTACCATGAAAATAAAACCATTCAGATTTATTTACTTCTGACTAAAAATCTGAAAAACATTTCTCTCTTTATTTTTTCTTCACCTTTTCAATAAAGTGAGAACAAAAATGTCAGTGTTAGCTTGAAAATAAAACAATTCAAGTTTATTCACTTCTGACTAAAAATCAGTAAGTACAAAAATGTGTGTCATGTTTTTACATATATTGATTGAGAATTAAAAATATATAATATATCCTTTTGTAGAACCCTGAAGAAGGTACAATAAAATTCCGAAAGCTAGGCGAAGATTTAAAATTAAAAATATTTTATTTGACCACAACTAAGTGAACAAATAACATATTATATCTAATAGCTTAAAAACATCGTCATGGTTTCGTTAGGAGGGTCTTGATTTACTTAAAATTCCGTTCAATTTGAACATATACAAATTAAAATTTTAACTGCATAAAAAATATATCTCAATGGATATGCTTGTGTAATCTACCAATGCTGACCGGTCTTTTCCGTTGAGATACTCAAATATTTCTTCTCCAGTGAGTTGATCTGAGCCTAGACACTCCTTATCTTTGAGAACAACTGGACATACATCGATAAAATGGTACATGTCTTCCATAAACAATGATCACATTGGACATAATCCATCTTCATTTAAATAAAGTCTATGGAGCAATTTCAACCTTTCAACACGTACTTTTATGATTATTAGGAGATCGTGAGATGCGGTCTGGTGTGACGTATGTTTTAGAAAAACATTTTCTTTATCGTGCCATCGTTTCGATCTTTATTGAGATCATCTTCAGGGCTCAAAGTGTTTGTTTTCTGTGTAGATGTGCCATTTTTGTGTGTTCTGTGACACTTTCATCACGACACACAAGAATGACACATCTACACAGAAAACAAACACTTTGAGCCCTGAAGATGATCTCAATAAAGATCGAAACGTTGGCACGATAAAGGAAATGTTTTTCTGAAACCTACATCACACCAAACCGCATCTTTCGATCTCCAAATCATCATTGACTAACGGTCACTAAACACCACAAATTACGTTCACGGAATTAAAAGTGAAAAGTTTACTTAAATGGTTTTTATCTGAATCAAAATGGAAATTCAATTCCTTATAAAACATATTTTTTAATTCAACTATCATTTATAGGTGATTGCTTTATCTCCAAATTATACTTTATGTAATTTGTTAAACATTATCGGCCTATCATTAATATCAGTAAAGCTTATTCATGTCCCATACATGAAGATTCTTGAACTAGGACATGATCTGCGATTAATTCTAAAAATAATGGTACAAAACGTTTACAAGCACTAGTCTTTTTGCGCAAAACCAAGCATGTTTTCAAACGGCATAAGTGTGCAGTTATGCATTGAACTTTGTTTGTTTATTCACCGCCAATCGATGGGACATGTTTGCGTAGGATGCTGGGATTATATGAGCCTAATTGTGTTATGCGGGCCGATAACAATGGCAAACTCAACTGCTTCATCATTATGCACGATCCACTTTTACCTGTTAGAATATTGATCGTTTTCTTTGGTCAAACGCACGTGGTAAGCAAATAAGACGATGAATTTGTAATAATGAATATTGAATTGCTGAATGTCTTTGATAGAATAGACAAAAAACTTGTGACTTCTTTTTCAATATGTAATATGATTTTATTTGTTGAATAATCGTCCATTGTATTAAATTAAGTTTCGAAATCTGGAAAAAATCAAGTAGAAATATTTCAGTTTCAAAAACTTATAAGGAGACGTGGGATCACAAATTTCAATAAATTCTTTTTTTATATTAAGTTAAAAATATGACTATATCTGAAAATACTCGCTCGAGCTTTCATGCCAATGGGGGCTCTAGGAGCCGAGAAAAAACGAAGTAATTTTGATTTTTTTAAATATGGTCTGATATCTATTTTATGCATGTATTTCAAGCTTACTATTTTATTATTCGCTACTCGCACGATAAAGTCCGTCGGGTGTTTCTACACCTCAAACGCAACAAAGTTCGTATGAACCAGAAGCACAAAAAAACGAAAAATTTCGCGTAATTTTTCTGCTTTGGTTGGTTCATTATGTTTTTTCCCCTTTTTATGTATTTTGTTTGATTTTTAAGTTGAATTCTTCTTTTTTGCGCTTTTTTTATTAGATTAAATTTGGGTTTTCAAACTCGTGTATTGTTGTTCTTATTTTCGTTTTGTCTGTTAAGCGACGAAATTGGTTAAATTTTTCTGCTTTGGTTGTTCACTATGGTTTTTTGCCCCTTTTTATGTATTTTGTTTGATTTTTTACGTTGAATTCTTCTTTTTTGTGCTTTTTTTATTAGATTAAATTTGGGTTTTCAAACTCCTGTATTGTTGTTCTTATTTTCGTTTTGTCTGTTAAGCGACGAAATTGGTTACATTTTTTTGCTTTGGTTGTTCACTATGTTTTTTTGCCCCTTTTTATGTATTTTGTTTGATTTTTTACGTTGAATTCTTCTTTTTTGTGCTTTTTTTATTAGGCTAATTTTGGGTTTTCAAACTCCTGTATTGCTTTCTTATTTTGGAAATAAATTTTGTCTGGGGCAAAATGTTGAATTAGTAGATTAACTCCACTCCCCCCTTTTTCACTCAGTCACAATTTTTTTTCCATTTAGCATAAAATTTCTGCATTTTGGTTCGGTGGAGTAATTAAAGACCAGGATATATTGCTAGTTTATTAAACGAAGAGATTTCTACGAAATGTGACAAACTCTACCGTGCATTTTTCAAATGCGGTTGTAAATTTTTTACTAATTTTAAATTTACTAGTTTTTGAAAGATGTAGTGTTTGTTTTGTTACGAAAAATTAAATTGAACTTTCTAGAAGGGTGCCTCCTTAAAGGAAATTAACTCTGTTTTCAGTGCACATTTTGGATTTCCACAAGAACGGATAGTTCAAGAGCCTCGAGTAAATTTATGATAAAAACCGAAGATAGTTGAAATAAACAACATCAAATGTTGAATATCTGCGAAAGGGTTGAAATTCGGACCGTGGTTCATACAAACATTTTCGTTGCATTTGAGGTGTAGAAGCACCTGACCAACTTTGTCCTACTTTCATATACATAAAAAATTGTTACATATATTATCTATGACCATGACACCAGTATTGTCGTAAATAATATTTGAAAAGTGCCGGTGGCGAGCCTGTGCCGTTAGTGATTTCATTTTGAAATTTTGCATAACTTCTTCTGACTTCATGGTTTACTTGTTCTTTGTAGAGCGCGTAGAATTTCATTGTTTTTTTTAAATTCATTGAATGCACAGAAAATCTTATTTCTTTTTTTTTCTTTACTCCCACAAAATTCAATTTCTTCTTCTTTCATTCAAGTAAAATTTTTGCTACTCAGCTAATGCTTAAATCGAAAAGTTTTTAAATATTCTTATGTTTTAACAATGCACGTTTGCGTTCAACCGACTTGTCCGGAAAAAATTGTAAGGAAAAGGTCCAGGTTCCCGGTTCGAATCCAGCGGCCCTGAATCCAAACCCCAACATATTTACAAATGGCATTTTTTTAAACAACCCGAAAAAAATCAATCGTACCTGGAGGTTGATACGAACTCTGCAGAAATAAATAAAAATAAACAGGAGTTATATTTTAATACATCGTTCGTTGTTGTCTAGTTTCTCTGCTTATAATCATAATATCATCAATTATTGATAAAGACAGTCTGGAATCGTTCTGAAATTCAGATTCGGAATTTATTTAAATAATAGATTTACTGTACCAAGTTAAATTCTGATTATTGCTAAAAGAAGGTAAATTTAAAAGTGGTAGATGTGTAAAAATGAATATTTAATTATATTATCTGGACATGTTAATTTGTAATAAATCGACCAAATTTTTGTGTAGGGCACATAGCCATACAAATATTTTGAAATACTCTCTTTAAGTATGTCGGGTTCGAATGCAGGGCCGCTGGATTCGAACCCGGGACCTTTATCTTATGAGCTCCGTGTCAACTTCTAAACCGTTGCGGCCACAGACGCCCCCGAAAATGATCTCTGTTGTTTCCCCTTGCACGCTATTGACTATTAAAGACGTTTTATTTTTTATCAAATTCCTTAGAAAATATACAACAGTCATTAAAGGAAAAAATAAATTAAAAGGTCGTTATTCTCTAGTTTCTCTGCTTACAACCCTAATATAAACCAATTATTGATAAGAACCACTGGGTCGTCCTGAAATTCAAATACGGAATTTATTTAAATAAAAAAATAAAAAATAAGAAAAGCTAAATTTAAAAGTGGCAGATGTGTAAATATGAAGGTTTAATCTATCTTGTCGAAAGACTGTGAATTTGTAATATATCGGCTAAATTTTGGTGGAGGGGACATCAACGTACAAATATTTTGAAATAATCTCTGTTGTTTCCTCTTGCGCGCTATTGACTATTAAAGACGGTTTCTTTTTTATCGACTTCCTCAGAAAATATACATTAGTAAAAGAAAAAATAAATAAAAAGGTGTAATATTTTAATACAGCTATCGTGTTAAATTCGCAAGTATGGGAGGTTACTGTCTACTCGCCCTGCTTATAACCCTGATATTCACATCATCCGAGTGTTGTATTTTCTAGTCAATAGCACGATATTATTGACAAGGACCGACTGGAATCGTCCCGAACTTCTTTAAATAATAAAACCACTGTACGAAGTTAAACTAATGTTATTGCTAAGAAAATAAGAGTGATTTGTAAAAATGAAGGTTTATTTATAATTATCTCGTCGATGTGTTAGTAGAAAATGGCTACATTTTGAAGAGGGATCATCGCCGTACGAATCTTTTGAAATCACTATTTCCTCTTGCATGCCGTTGACTATTAAAGACTCTTTTTCTACAGAATTCCTCAGGAAATGTAAAATAGTCATTAAAGAAAAAAAAATGGTGAAGATTACTTGAGGAAAACCGATGATATTGATCAATTATGCAACGCCTATGATTTTTCCTCTTGTGTTGCATGTTAACACAGTTTAAAAATTTACTTACAAACAAACCCAAAACTTATAAACTTATAATACAGCGAGAGCCTCAAATTTGAAATTAAGCTTAGCTACTAGGAATGTTGCGTGTGTCCTCGAGAGTCAAAACGAGATGCTATTAAGCCGTAAGCACTTTGACCTTTCCTTCATCTCCCAGCTGGCTCGAAAACTAATTCTCACTTTAGAAAAAAATGGTTCTCCTAAATTGTTTTGTATTAATAATAAACTTAAAAGGTAAAATTTACTGTTGGATATTGAAAGTTTTTCACCATAGGAAGAAAATTTTAAAGGATGTTTTACACTAGGTAAAAATATAAATGATATTGATGTCTTATTTTTTTAAATCAAATAATACAGTTCTGAGTAAATATATGCAAAAGTTACTACAGGTAAAATTCGCCGGAATGAAAGGAGTTATTCACTGCCTAAACCTCAAATTCACATCATCCGACTACTTTTTTTTTTCAGTCAATAATCCAAATATCTAACCCCTTTCGAAACACTGTGTGGGGACAATCGATTTTTACAAGAGATCGTAAATTTTGCTTTACTTACTTCAATCAAGTAGTCGACGCTCCTGTAAAACAACGATTCACAGACTGAGAGAAAATAGGATGAAGGTCCTCCACCCCACTTAGAGGCCGAGGAGCCGATTACGACGGAAGGTAGAAGTGGGAGATCTCAAGAACCAGGCCGCAGTCTATGCTACCGCATAGATAAATATGTGAAATCACTACGGGTGGGACGCGTTTCTGATGGTATCTGGTCTGCCCTTTCTCGCCGGCTCTTGTACAATACACCCAGGACACACTCCGAGGAATTCTCCGTCATTTAAAATAATTATACGGAAAAGGAAAAACAAGCGACTGTAAGAGAATATGTAATAAGAAGACCTTTCGGGTGTTTGAGAATTGAATTTGAGCCGGATTCATCGTCGGAATAGACAAAAAGGGTTTCAACACGTTAAATTTTGTAATTGTGAAGAGGCCTATTAAAGATTGATTAATTTGTTATTCAAACAGTTAATTTAATAAAACCTACATTTACATAATACTTAGATGTAGGCTAATGCATAATGTAATTTTTTTTTATATAACATTTTAAAATCAGAACTTTAGTAAGGCAAAACTGAAAGATATTTTCATTTACCCGACAAAGGACGAAATATTTTCATAATTCTATTCGATTTCGTGGTCCGATTGACCAAATAACATCTTTCAATTAATTAATCTTTAAGTAAGGTATTGGTTGAGATAAAAAAGTCAGTGTCATGAGCGGGATTCGAACCCACGATCTTCGGCTAAATACGCCGCTGCTCTACCAATTGAGCTAACGTGACTTCGATCAACTCGGAACCGAAAATCGTGGGATCGAATCCCGCTCGTGACGCTGACTTTTTTATCTCAACAAATACCCTACATATTTTCGTAATTTTTTATCCGGAGAGTATAAAAGGTTTTTATTTTTATTTTTTATTTTATTTTACGAGGGTTCGCAACAGCAGAGGTTATATCAACCCTCGGGGTGCCGGTGTTTTTGAAAAAAAGCCCATTTGTAAGTATGTCGGGTTTGAATGCAGGGCCGCTGGATTCGAACCCAGGACCTTTACCTTATAGTGATGAGCGCCGTGTCAACGCCTAAACCGTTGCGGCCACCGACGCCCCTGTATAAAAGGTTTTGTACACTATGTAAAGGTAATCAACAAGTTATTAATGTTGCGTTTACATTTTAGGTCAACTATTAACATTAATTAAGGTTTTTTGGTTGAGATAAAAAAATCAATCAATCCCGCTCGTGCCATTGACTTTTTTATCTCAACCAAAAAACCTTAATTAATTGTAATATATTAATAGGTCAAGCGGACCACGAAATTAGTGAATTCAACTATTAACCTTTATACCTAGTTATCATGGAAAATAAAACGAACAAATACAAATGTTCGGTTTTTGTCTGTGAATGTATATACATGGTGGTTCGCTACTCATATGGCAAAATTTGACAGGTGCACATACAACAAAAAAGGCCGAAACGTGGCCCGATTCTCAACCTTTTCGCAGATATTCAATTTTCCCCCCAACTATTTACGGTTTTTGTCATAAATCTACTCGTAGTTCTTGAACGATTCAATTTTGGGGAGAAAACTTTGAAAAGAGAAGCACCCTTCTAGAACTTTTATTTAATTTTGGTCAAAAGCAAACAATCAATTTCTGAAAAACTGCTAAATTTAAAACGAGAAAAAACCTAAATTTCTAACCTCATTGGAAAATTTCACGGTAGAGGTTGAAGTTTTTCTGTGCATCTAATGAATTTTAGAAAACCGAATGAAATTCTACGCTCTCTAAAAAGAACTAGTAAACAATGAAGACAGAAGGTATGCAAATTTTAAAATGAAGTCAATAACGCCACAGCCTCGCCACCACCACTTTTCAAATATTATTTATGACAATATTGGTGTCATGGTCATAGATAATATATGTAACAATTTTTTATATATATGGAAGTACGACAAAGTTGTTCAGGTGTTTCTACACCTCAAATGCAACGAAAAAGTGCACAAAAAAAGGAAGAATTCAACGTAATTTTTCTTTTTTGTTTCTTCTTTCTTGTTTAGTGCTAGTAAACGATGAAGAGAGAAGAAATGAAAATTTCAACATGAAGTCGCTAACGCCACAGGCTCGCACCGGTACTTTTCAAATATTCTTTACGACTGGTGTCATACTCTTAGATAATATATGTAACAATTATTTTATTTTGGTTGGAACGTGCTGGTCACGCTGTGTTGGGATGTACGAAGTACGACAAAGTTGGTCAGGTGTTTCTTCACGAAAACGTTTGTATAACCACGGTCCGAATTTCAACCCTTTCGCAGATATTCGTCATTTGATGTTGATTGTTTCAACTATCTACGGTTTTCATCATAAATTTACTCGAGGCTCTTGAACTATCCGTTCTTGTGGAAATCCAAAAAGTGCACTGAAAAGAGTGTTAATTTCCTTTAAGGAGGCACTCTTCTAGAAAGTTCAATTTAATTTTTCGTAACAAAACAAACACTACATCTTTCAAAAACTGGTAAATTTAAAATGAGTAAAAAATTTACAACCGCATTTGAAAAATGCACGGTAGAGCTTGTCACATTTCGTAGAAATCTCTTCGTTTAATAAGCTAGCAATATATCCGTGTCTTTAATTACTCCACCCAACCAAAATGCAGAAATTTTATGCTAAATGGAAAAAAATTTGTGACTGAGTGAAAAAGGGGGGGGGAGTGGAGTTAATCTACTAATTCAACATTTTGCCCCGGGCAAAATTTATTTCCAAAATAAGAAAGCAATACAGAAGTTTGAAAACCCAAATTTATCTAATAAAAAAGCACAAAAAAGAATAAGACAACGTAAAAAATCAAACAAAATACATAAAAAGGGGCAAAAAACATAGTGAACAACCAAAGCAAAAAAATTTAACCAATTTCGTTGCTTAATAGACAAAACGAAAATAAGATCAATAATACAGGATTTTGAAAACCAAAATTTAATCTAATAAAAAAAGCACAAAAAAGAAGAATTCCACGAAAAAACCCAAACAAAAGACATAAAAAGGGGCAAAAAACATAGTGAACAACGAAAGCAGAAAAATTTGACTAATTTCTTGTCTTAACAGCCAAAACCAAAATAAGAACAACCATACGGGAGTTTGATTACCTACATTTAACCCAATAAGAAAACACAAAAAAGAAGAATTCAACTTAAAAATTAAGAACAGTGAAGAACCAAAGCAGAAAGAAACTTTTTGTCCTGTGCAAAATTTATTTTCCAAATTTAACTTAATAAAGAAAGCACAAAAAGAAAGAAAAAGGCAAATGAAAAAGAAACAGTAAACATAGCTAACAACCCCCCCCCCAAAAAAAAAAAAAAAAAATCTATAAGATCTCTACACTAAGCACAGACAAAAAAGGAAAAAAGAACAATATAGAAGTTGTAAAAACCAACTTTGAGCTAATAACCAAAGAATAGGCCAACATAAAAACCAAACAGTTCACGTAAAAGAGAGACAATATCGTGAACAATCAATTTAATTTGAATTTTTATCTTTTTGTGCTTTTTTTTAAAGTTAAAGTTGGGAAATAAATTTTGTCTAAGACTTTTTTCTGAAAATCCTTTTCCAAAATTTCTGATGTAGTAATTAAAGAAAAGGGTATACCGTTAAAAAGCTTATTAAACGAATAAGTTTTTATGAAATTTGACAAGCTCAACCGTGAATTTTTTCAGTGAGGTTGCAAATATGGTTTTTTTCTAATTTTAAATAAAGCAGTTTTTGAAACATTTAGTGTTTGTTTTGTTACCAAAAAGTAAGTTGAAAGTTTTAGAAGGGTACATTCTTACAGGATATTTAACGCTATTTCAACTCACTTTTTGGATTTACATAAACTTGAATAGTTCAAGAGCTACGAGTAGATTTATAACGAAAACTGATAGTTGAAAAAAACAAAATGTGTGGTGATTAGTGACCGTTAATCGATAATTATTCAGAAATCGTGAGATGCGGTCTAGTGAGATGTAGGTTTCAGAAAAATATTTTCTCTATCGTGCCAACGTTTCGATCTTTATTGAGATCATTATCAGAGCTCAGTGTTTGTCTTCTCTGTAATTGTGCCTGTTCCCTTGTGTAATTTTTCAAAAACAGCAAAATCTCACTGGCACTCTCAACACGACACGCAAGAATGGCATAATTACACAGAAGAAAACACTTTGAGCCCTGAAGATGATCTCAATAAAGATCGAAACGTTGGCACGATAAAGAAAATGTTTTTCTGAAACCTACATCACACCAGACCGCATCTCACGATTTCTGAATAAAACATAAAATGTTGAATATCTCCGAAAGGGTTGAGACTCGGAGCATAGTTTATACGGTGTTTTTTTTCATAATTGGGGCGTAGAATATGCTGGCAAAGTTGAATAGAGAAACACCCTGTGTAACCACACAGCCAAATAATAATAACCATAACAATATAACCATACAGCTAGGCACTTTCTGTCCTCGAACAGTCAATCTTGATAAAACTGTAATTATCGCTTGACCGAAGTGCAGTTTTTCTTTTTCGGTACCCCTCATACACCAGCCCAGAATTCTGTTCATTATATCAACACTTGTTGAAAAAATTAATCATTATGGATAATCTGTATGTCCGTTAAACCATGGTTTTATAGGCTACAATTAAAATTTGTAGTATACTATGTATATAAACTCGTATAAAAAAATGTATTTCCAGGGCTTATACATCCCAGTGTTTACAAAACAAATAACAGAGCCTATTCGTCCAAATATAGATTTTTTCACCTTCATGCCAGCAATTTATTATCTATCACGATGTTTAGAAAGGCATGTATTCTTGAATTTTTGTTTGTTGGTACAATGTAAGATAAAACAACAAAGCGGAATCAAGAAGGAAAGGGTTCGATGTTATGTTTACGATACCGTAATATTTTGAAGACCTTGCTGTGTCATGCTACAGGAGAATGATTTTATTTTTTACCAAGTCAATTTATTTCTTAACCCGTCAAATTCAAATGGACACCTCCAACCATGCCCTTGGCATTAGGAACAACCTCAACGCAGCCTTATTTGAACGGGAAAACCTTGACTCGCCCATCTTTTCATCTTCGCCAGTTTCGAATGATAAGGTTTCACAACACAAATGAAAAGTTGCAAACAGGTAGGAGCGAGCAGGAATGAGAAAATAGTTCAAGGAATACTCAAGTACCCTTGAAACGTCTTTTCAACTCTCAAAAGTATTTTATGAGAAAGTATTTTATGATTTTATTATAAAAAAATGGTACGCAGTACAAATATTTGGGACTGACTTCGACCCATCAGATCTTGTTCAAAGTTCATCTCAATTATAATTAATTAAGGTTTTTAGTTGAGATGAAAAAAAGTTAATGACACGAGCGGGATTCGAACCATTCATTTGTCGTCGAGAATCCAATCCGATTACACGCCATTTGAAAAATGGCAAAAAGGAGGAAAAACTCATAAGGTAGGGTTGAGATAGGAAGTTGAAGTCCGAGTGGATCGAGGTCACGATAGCTCAAGTGGTAGAGCAGCGGCGTATCTAGCCGAAGGTCGTGGGTTCGAATCCCGCTCGTGTCATTAACTTTTTTCATCTTAACTAAAAACCTTAATTAATTGCAATGTATTAATTGGTCAAGCGGACCACGAAATTAGTGAATTTGAAGTTCATCTCAATGAAAAGTTGACTGCACGTAAACTAAGCATAGGTTTAACCTGGAATGCTCTCATAAAAATTATCGTGTTCCTTAAATGCACAATATTGGTCTCCCTGAGGTGCTGACCCCAGGGTTTTATTTATCTTTATAGAGTGCTACTAATCCTTTTTTACACTCTTTAGTTTAAAAATTTATAAATATTTCATCCTTCCCAGAGCCAACTTGTCGAGAGAGTTAATTAGTCTCTTAAATTAATTAATTGATGAAGCAATCAATTTATGTAATTTCTTTTATCGTCGGTTACATAGCTCGAGTCTGGGGGGTGCGCCGCGCTCAACCATCCACGTTGTTCTACAGCCGTTCAGAGCCTCTGGAAGTTTCGGTCAAAGAGAAGGTGTGATCGACTGAATCTTAAAAACATGGATCTAACTCGAGAAGATCTTGCCAGGCAGAAAATTTGGGCAACGACGTACGTACTGTCCGTTACATAGCCCAAGTCCTAAATCCACGATGATCTACAGCGATTTAGGGCCACCGTACATCTCGATCGAAGAAGAAGGTACGGTGTTCAACGGCTAGAGACGATCGTTTTATTGCTTTCCTTCCTTCCTTGATTAGTCAAACGATCCTTAATGTAAGGGTGAGCTCTAAAAACAGTCATCGGAAGATATCTTGAGAGCCTATTCTCTCTCTAGGTGTCTTCCATCAAGTCTAGTCATCATCTACTACTATAGAGACATCGAGTAGGAAGGCGACCATTCGCAAATTGGCATCTTGCTTGGATATTGAAAATTGAGTGGTTGACTCCGCACAGAGTGGCGAATCCTGACGAAATTCTGTTCTGACGAGGATTTCGGACGTACTCGTTTGTACTACGTTTGTGCGCGTACAAACTTAATGAGTTTTATTTTCTTGAAAGTCCGTTGATCTATGGTTGATAGGTGGTGAGAAAACAGAGCATGTTAACCACTTATTTTCCACAAAAGACGAGAAAGGAGAGTTTCAAACTTATTGCTAGTCCCTTAAAAAAATGCATATTAATCCATGTATGCTTAGCGGTCATAATTGACCATATGAATGGTCCTTACGACATCGTGTTCTGACATGCCAAAGTAAACACTCTCATTGGCAAACAAGTATTTGTTTGTTCAGACAAACTAGTCAGAACAAAATTTCGTCATAATTCGTATCCTTAGTAACCGTAGTTACTCGTTAGTCACAGCCTTTTCAAACAAAGTCCGTTCAAGTATGGGATGGAATCAACTGTACCGAACTGACTATCGTACAGAATGGATCTTTGACTGCACTAGCGTACGTTGAGGAAGTCCTGGAATCTGCAGTCCTGTTCGTTTAATCTATTGGGAACAACTTTGTGACAATGCCTGTAGCTTGAGTTGTCGCCCATTACTTGGTGGATGGAGGAATTACAATCAATTGGCCAGCACGTTCTCCTGACATGAATCCTAGAGAACACTTATGAGACACGATAAAGAGGCGGTTAGACATCATTCGCCGCCTCCAAGAAGCGCTGAACAGCTTCAAACCGGTTTTGTTGAACAATGGGATTCTGTTTCACAATACAAAATCCGATAGCTTATTTGCTCTATGCCTAGGAGACTTAGTGCCGGAGGGATTAATACGTATTATTAAGAACAAAACAAGGCAATAAATAATTAGTTAAATTTAAATCATCACTAAATGATTTTCCGTTTGTTGGTGAATTTTCTTTGAAACAAAATATCGTTAACAAATTCAATTTCAATAACATACATATATTATCATCACATCACACAAAACATATAAAACAATGCATTATATTTCGTGGTCCGATTGACCAAATAACTTCTTTCAATTAATTAATCGTTTTATGTAAGGTATTGGTTGAAATGAAAAAGTTAGTGACACGAGTGGGATTAGAGCCCACGACCTTCGGCTCAATACGTCGCTGCTTTAACCACTTGCTGTCACGATAGCTCAAGTGGTTAGAGAACGGGCGTATTGAGCCGAAGGTCGTGGGTTCGAATCCCGCTCGTGAATCTAACTTTTTCATTTGAACCAATACAATATATAAAAAGATTAATTAATATAAAACACTCATTGCATTCCTCACATCAAACATTTCTACATAGTTAATTCTTCTACAGTTTGGCTTTCCTTTTACTAATTATCCCCTCTATATAATCCTGAAAAGATAATCAGGCAGAGCCATTACCCATTTTTACCCACTGTCGTCTCCTTTTACCTCAAAGAAGCCATATAAAAATGTTTTTCTTTCTCCTCCCTTCAAAATCCAAAGTATATAAACATAAAACATCGATATCTCACTGGCACTCTCAACACGACACAGAACAATGACACATCTTCACAAATACACAACAAATACTTTGAGCGAGTACAAACACTTTGAGTCTAAATTTTCTAGCATTGTATAAATTCATTTTTTCACATCCTACAAGTATTTGAATGATTTAAACAATGTTTATAAATCCCAAGCCCTGAAGATGATCTCAATAAAGATCGAAACGTTGGCACGATAAAGAAAATGTTTTTCTCAGCCTACGACACACAGACCGCATCTCACGACCTCCAAATAATAATAAAAGAGTTTTTTTAAATTAAAACTCATGAATTTATGAACTTATTTAATTTGTTTTATTTTAAAATAAGCTTGTTGTAATTAATTTAATAAAATACGAGAGGCCGGTTTTTTCTTTGGATGTATATTATAGAATTGAAAAATAAACGAACTATTGTTGTTGTAAACTACCATCATTAGTTATAAACAATACGTCTTTAGCCGTGCAAAATTGTTGTAGAACAATAGTCATGTTTGGAACAACTGGATGGCATTTCACTTCTTTTCAACTGAAACAATGATCTCGTGTCAATTTAACGATAGAAGTAGCGGCAATGACTGTACCGTATTCAGTCGTTTTCTTGTCGGATTCCTCCATATGTGTTTTCAGAATTTCTAGTTTTTCATTTGTTTTACTATTTTCTTTCCCGAGTAGTACAATTTCATTGCATGCATCACACACCCATGCAGGTCTCCTTTCAACGAGAATTTTTAACCAGTTCGCCCTAGTTTTGACCCTGCAACAACCATAGTGACATTTCTTATCAAACTTCGGGCATCCGAGAAACGTATCCGGTGTAACCGAGCATGCATCCCTGGTTCTCAGTATCACTCATGACGCTATATTTGTCTATGCAGTTATGTTTTTATGTATGTATGTATATAACTATATGTTTATGTATATATATATTTTTTTAACCTTTTAATTTTTTAAATAATTTTTTTTAACGCAGGGATGTGTCGGTCAAAGGATCGTCACCACATGCAACCACGCTCTGCTACCACTTTTATTATTACGGCTAACGCCAAGGTTCTTCAACCAGACAAAAACAATGGAAAACAATCAAACCAAAAAATGCACACCTTTACAATAATTTATTTACAATGAACAACTAAACAACAAAACCTTTCCCAAAGGGTGTAAATAAAATAAAATAAACAAATCTGCTGATGTAAGTCCAATTTGGCCGGTCGGGCCGTTCCCACGTGAGAGATGTCTTGCCGCCAGTGACAGTGAGTGTGGAGACGGGGCGGTGTCCACCTTCTAAGTCTGCTGCCAGCACTTTTCAAAAGGCGGAAGATGTTCGGTTTATTGCATGAGTTGTGTCCAGGCCTGGGCTAGCTCTCCCGTCCCCGCTTCGTTCCTCCTCGATCCCATCTCGCTTTGGCGGTTTGCCGGCCGGTGCGCTCTCCTCGTTGCGCGGGTTGTTCGTGATAACCGAATATATTTCTTGTACAATACACAACCGAGAAATGAAAGTAGATTTCTCTTCTCGAAAGTAAGTTCATGTTAATAATACTTACGGTATCAATCTATCAATCTATAACAAAGCTTTCATTTTATCTCGTATAGTATTCATAGGAAAGTTGCAACATTTCGATTAAGACATCTTAGTTGCTTAATAGTTAAATGCCGACCTATTGTCAAACATTGGTCCTAAATACACAAAAATAAGTCATTACGTCCGTATTATTTACATTAAATCCCGAGCTACATATGTATTTAAAAGTTATCTTGTTTAGTTTGGCAATGTTTGTCTATGGCTTTCCATTTTTTTTAAATACTTCTTTTGTAGCCTTTGAATGTAATACAAATATGATCACTGTACGTTTTTCTTATCACACGGTCACACTAATGCCAGCAGGGCACCCGGAGGATATGAGAAGACAGCTAGTGCTGGCACTCAGTGTGAGGGATTAAGGGGCAAGGAGGTCTCGAGGCAATCTTTGATCAAGGGGACGTGGCTTCGTTCTTGGGATAGGAAGCAGTATTGATAGGATGGATCGAGAGGTTGGTGTAAAACTTTTAGAATAGAGTACGGACCAGTTCGTTGACAACAGGAATGTTGAGGTCGCTGTGAGGTTAATGACGTAGTAAGGAACTTTGACGATTTGTCTGAGGATTTTTGATTGGAAGGATTGGATGCGCTGGATGTTGGATAGCTTGGCAGAACCCCACACTTCCACTCCGTATGTTCGAAGTGGTCCTAGGAGTCTTCGTAGTTGTGCAAGTGTTTTAAGTTTTATATGGGGATTTCACGCCAGTCTGCTGTCTAGTTATAGTCCTAAGTATTTGATTTGAGAGGAACTCGGTATTTCTTTGTTGTTGATGTACAGTGGAGGGCAAGTTTTTTTCATGAGTACGTTTTCCTTCATTCAGTCTTGTCCTCCAGTCTTCGATAAGCTCAAGATGTTCTTGGATATTGATAGCTTGAGTAGGATTCGTCCGCATAGGTTGCGACAATGGTATTGGGGTGTGCAGTAGGTCAGCAGTATAGATGTTATAAAGGATGGGACCAATAATGTTCCCTTGTGGGACGCCGGCTTATTTCGATCTGATGTAGAAATTAAATTTGTAAACTGAACAGGCGGAATTTTTAAACCGCTACAAAACGAAAAAAAGAGATGTTGAAAATAAAAACGATGTTAAACAACGACGACCAAAGAAAGAATAATCTGCCCTGTTTAGTAAATCAAAATTGTAGAAGATATTAAAGATTGTTGTGTTGTTACAAATAGATCCATTAGTTTCCGTAGTAAAAAATAAATTTATATAATGCTAGAAAATTTTAGATTGAAAAAATTATATAAATTCATTTTTTTTAAATCTCACATTTTCTAGAATTGTATAAATTCATTTTTCCCACATCCTACATGTATTTCAAAATGTAAAATATGTTTATAAATCCCAGGCTCTGAAGATGATCTCAAAAAAGATCGAAACGTTGGCATGATAAAGAAAATGTTTTTCTAAAACCTACGTCACACCAGACCGCACGTCACGATCTCCAAATAATAGAAAATAATTAAAAAAAACAACTAACTCACTCAACAAGTAGGCTCTGGAAAGGATGAAATTTAACTGATTTTCTTTATTTTTTAATCTCAAGAGGGGAAAACGATTGGTATATATAGTGTCCGGTTTTTGTCATATAGTTAATATAAATATATCATAAATATATTGAATATATATCTTTTCAGTTTTCAAACAATAGATAATAGTCTGAATTATTATTGAAAGAAAACACACTCAGTTTCTTCAAGTTTTATATTTTTAGAATAGGATAGACGATCTCCTTCGCTGTCAATTTAATTCGTAAAATCCTGAATCCTGAAACCAATGTTTTTTGTCCAAAAGAAGAAAAACAGGCGATTATGCAATGAATGAAACGAGGATTGAATTATATAGTAGTTCACTGTATCGAAAATCAAACAGAAAATCACAATATGTTAGTATATTTTAGCTAATGCCTCAAAGTAGAAATAAACCTCGGAAATGTCCGGAAATTTATTTGTTTATATGGTTTGCTAAATAATCATTTTCCTATTACAATTATGTATGTGACCATGTATTAATCTCATATCTCTTGTAAGTTCATAAGTCTACCTTTATGACCTAAACAGTAAAAATAAAAATCAATAATGAAGTCACTATTCTTTGGAAGAGAAATTGTTCATCTTTGACAAACTGTAAAGTGGGGAATTAACTCATTAACGAGATAATTATAACTGTTATATCGATGGTAATCGAGATCAACTGTTTTTAACAGCACTGGCAAAAACACGCGCCGTTTAAAAAAAACGATCTGTTGCTAATTATTTCCATTACACAATGCGAGAGAAACATGTCGCGAATGTTTCCCAATGTAAATAGGTCTTCTGTTATTTCATACGTGTAATTAACGGGTAACAATTTGTGTGGTAGTGAGATAACAATAAGGAAATGTCTGAGGATATCAAGCTCTGGGAGATTTCGCATAATCCTGCTGTACGGGGTTGGCGTTAAAACTAAAATTTCAAATAATTATACACAAAGATTGAAAAAATAAAACTTTCAAATAATTCTTCTCTTTGAGAAAAGCGTTAGAAATATTTATTCTGTTATCCTTCGTATTTCAAAAAATAAATTAAGCCCTAAAAGAATATATCTTGATTCAGAATTAAACGTTATTCTTAGGCGTGTCATAGACCATCAATTATATTGCACAATATTACGAATTGCGCAATATTTTTGATCGTTTAGGGTTAGTACTGAAGTTTGTACAATGATTGAACAAAGGTTTGAACGAATTTAATTTTTATTGCACCATGTAAGGCTAATATTGCGCAGTTTTTTTGGACTTACACGATAGCGGCAGCCAAATGTTGGTCTGCCATCTTGCAATACTAGGTCTTGCTCATGCGAAAAAATTGGCGTTTATGGGCCGTCAATATTACTACGCGATAATTTGGGATAATTGTGCAATGTTTCTGTAGGTCTAGGGTCGGCCTTAAGCGGTCCATAGACGGTCAATATTATTGTACACTATAGATTGCACAATAATTTGACGGTTGCCCCTTAACGTTCAATAATATTGTACAAAATTTTGTTTGTGAAATGAACTTGAATAGTTTGAAGGCGATATTGAAGTTAGTGCAATATTTTCCACTTGTTGATACTTCACAAACTGACTGATATTGCGCAATAATGCCAACAGACGGTGCAATATTTTCCAGGTTGTACAATATATTTTCAACTTTTCGTCAATCATGCAATGTATTGCACAAACTTTCAATATCGTCTACACACGATCAATTAAATTGCACAACCCAAAATATTGTGCAATAATATTGATCGTCTATGGGCCGCTTAAGATTCATTTGCTGAAAGAATTGATTTTTCGGTAATTTGATCATGAAACAATTTGTTAATTTACAAACAAATTTTCATTTTATACTTAGTCGTGATAGACTTTGAATGTGTTGATATTCTCAAAATCCAAAACCTCTTTTTTTTAAAAACACTTTAAAAAAAATTAACACATTACAGACCTACCAGTACTAACTCTCCTACTATAGTACTGACAGGAATTTTTCGGCTATTGTTAAAAAACAGAAAATTATAGTCTTTCGATGGGATGAAGGCGTGTTGCTAACGAGAGTTGATGTTTTAAGAGTTCTTTCATTGAAATAGTATTTGGGCTTTCAAATTTTCACCTCTCAACTTTCATTCAGCACCCCTCTCAGACTCAAGATTCACACTGCAAAATCTGCGCTAATTATATTTGGCAATCGTAAATTCAAGTTGTTTTTTTGGCTGTTTGCCGCTCTATACGTTATATTATTTTACTTACTTAATTCCTGTCGCTCATAGTGGAGCGCAGCGAAAGAACAAAGTTCGCCCACCCCTTTCTGTCAGCTGGACATCTCATGGCCTCTCTTCACGACTGCCTGACTGTCCTAAGTTCCCTTCCCAGTGATCGTATCCACCTTTGCCTCAGTCGATCAATCTTGCGTCGCCCTTGCGGGTTCCACTCAGGGGTACTTTTCTCGACCTAAGCGTATGGTCCAACCCAATTCCCTTTCTTTTGCATACTTCAGCTGGCCATTTCCAGAGCTTTACAAACTTATTTATTGAGGCCATCTCTAAGAATCCGCCGCAGGTAGCTGTATTGTTTACGGCGTCGTTGGCGTCAAGACACAAATTTTTTTAAGTCATCCAATAGAAACATTTTCTAATGAGATTTCGTGTTAATTATTCATGAAAGATCATAAAACACCATTAAGTGTTCCGATTTCATGAATCCGGTGATATGTTTCTTGTACACCATTGCTTGATGAATGTCTATATCTTATTTGGTAATGTTTATGTACGTGTGTGTTTTAGTTTTTTTAAGAATAATTTGTTTAAGCAAAACTTTCTCTTAACTGAGCAAACAGTTTGCCTAAAAGTAGACAAAGGCACACTTGGCTGTTGACGTTTAAAAATCGTTTCGTCAAAAATCTCAAGAAGCCAAGGAGAAATGGGCAAATAAAATGACAATCATTTTGCCAACACTTTTAGCTTTCCAGTGTCCGGATTAAAAACGGATGTTTTAATGTACTAATCAGTTTCCGGTACGCACTTTGAATTAATTAACCTATTACCAAATTGAACCGCTTTGTTCCGGCAGGAGGTTCTTTTTCCTTTTTCCGGTGCTCTCTTCTTTAGGCAGAGTTGACTTTTGTTCAGCTTTCTAAAAAAGTACGGTTAAGAAACTGCACGTCTCCTTCCTCTAACGAACAACAAACTCACATTAAAAAATTTCAACATTAATTTGTACCAACTACATGCTTGTCAAGTTGACAAATTTGTATGTAAACTGATAAATTGACAATAACGTTTCAATTAAAATAATCTTGAAGCATTTTGTTGTAAAATAACTAAGAGAGACGAATACCTAATTCACACAAGACCTAAATTGTCTTAAACAATAACATTTTATTATACAGATCATGTGAATCAAACAAAAATAAACGGAAATCTGAATAATATATTTAATGATTTATTGACAATATACAACCAATTTAAAAGGACAATAGAAGCCATCGTAGACATTCAAGAAAAAAACAAGACATCAGCGTAATGAATTAGCAACTTTAAACGTTTTAATGGAATCTGAATGGGCTAAATTATAATCGAAATGAAATTGCACAACTAATTAATAAGCTATATGTCGATATATTACGTTTACAGGAAATCAAAGTTCAATTTGCACGTCAGAAACTTCAGTACCCTACGCAAAGATTTCTTACATGGCCAAATTGCATACGGAGTTGTACGCATAATAGTCGGAAATGATATACCTTTATTTGAGGTTATTACAAACTTAAGTATACCAGCTAGTAACCATCAGAATTTTCTATACAGTTCACTAGTATATTCACCCCATGGTATATCGACCAAGAAGGTCTTACCTCAAGAGCTTTCCCATCAAACTACTTTGCTGGGAGATTTCAATGCTCACAACCATTATGAGTTGGGGATTGCTGTGGTTATAGTGGAAAATAGCTGAATCTTCCATGAACCTATGCAATTTAAACATATTAAATGATAGATCTGCCACTCATTTATGTTTTGGCTCTGGGAACACATCAGCTCCTTGACCTAGTCTGGCCCTCGATGATTCACACAGAAGTGATCGCTTTTTATTACTGATTATTCTACTAACGTACTCTATACAAGTCCGGCGATGAGAATATTCTCCCTAGATGGAAACATATCGGTGGGTTCTTATTCCATGGCTTCTTTGCAAACTCTGAAATATCTTTTTACCAATAGCTCTACGATGCAAGATACCTTAGACGAACTGAGACACCTTCAGCCACAAGGAATGCGTCTACTTTTCCTATGGACCCCAGACGATCCAAATTTTCCCGGTAATGAGAAGGCTGGTACAGCTGCTAAAGACACAGCTAGATTAGGACACCCCATTGTAGAATTAACCAGAAATGACATGATTGCAATCTTTAGAGATTTTTACAATGGCAAAAAGAATGGCACTCAGAGACAATAAACTGCGAGAAAGTAGATACAACAAAGGCATGGCCCTCGTTAGGTCGAGAAGAAGGGAGGTTTTCTTGAGCAAATTGTAAACTTGGCATTGTAGTTCACCAAGGGTCATCTAATAATGGCGACCCCCCCTCCACCGATATAATGGGTGTGCAATGATGTCAAGAATTAAGGACTAAACATATTTTGTTGTCGTGTCGTGCATATTATAATCTTAGAAAATTTATATAAATTTATTCCCTTCCGGGTACACCATATGAAATATTGGGAGATAACCAAGAGAATATTGCGAAACTATACCAATTTTGATCATTAAGATATGACACACTGTAGTATTGCCACCCAGAGTAATCACTACTACTAACTCTACCTACTGGAGTTAGTATATGAAGAGAAGATTTAGGACCCCTCTAGGTGAGTTGGTTCCCGGGTCAGTAGATGGTGTGCCTGGATGGGATCACTGTTTTCTTAATTCTTATGATGGTCGTATACACGTCCTCCCTGGGTAGGTGTCTCTTAGCAATAAGTGTAAGTGGCAATAAGTCGATAAGAAGTGTAATTAAAAAAAGTCCTTTTCAAGTCGAGACCAGTGTAATACTTCTCCCAACATTTCTTCATACACTTTGGTTACATGTGTTTTTAAGCACGATTTTGAGAAAGAAAGTCAGGAAAGCACGATTTAAGTTTAACAAGCGGGATTTTAAAAGTAATTGTAAGAAATTATTTGTACACACGTAAGTCTTTATAATTTCAACAGAATTAAGTCCTCAGCAGAATAATAGACTAGTGCACGCCATCTTTGGTGTTGGAATGGAGTCTGATCCTCTCTGAACACTCGCGATAGATCGCGCTTAGTAGTTAATCAGACCAAAGAAAATATTTAACAATCAGGAATTGGTTATATTTGATTGTTTTATTATTACTAGTACTAATCTTAGTTTTTTAAATTCTGATAAACTCAGTCAACTTCACAATGTTTTTGTAAATTTAATTGGTTTTAACAATAAAGTAATTATGGATCATGCTCTTCAGATACTGCATTTTGGAAAAGATCATTTTCACACATACCTGTCCGATTTTGACGGACTTTTAATTTAAATGTATTAATTACATTATAATGAATTTTTGGTTTCTTTTCTTTGCTGGTTCCTATTCATCCATGCCCCTAGGTGATATTTTAATGAAGAGCTCGAGTATTTTTCTCTTTATTAATGTACTGTAAGCCGAAACATCCTCAGCTGAAGAGGGATTTTTGGAATTAGCCCGAAATGCATTAATTTTAATAAATAGAAACAATATTGGAGTTGTTCAACAAAGTATCACCAATGTTCATGTTATACTATGACTCTGATGATGATGAAATTATCTCCATAACTTCAAGATCATAAAAAACGTCTTTACTAATTTATGTGTTGGCTATCAATTATTACTTATTTTTCTGTTATTTTAAATGTGATATAATATCTTTTTACCCCAAAAATTTTCCAACGCCTTCCCAAAAAGGTCATCATACTCATTATCCAACACATTGTACTACTTCATATAGGCCAATAAGTCTACTACCCACTTTGGGTAAAATTTTAGAAAAGCTCGTATTGAAAAGAATTCTTCCGATTCGAAATTATCTAAACATAATCCCCGACCATCAATTTGGTTTTCGCAACCATCTCTCAACTGTCCAACAGCGCCTTTGCGTGGAAGACATTAGTTCCTTCTCCCTTAAGATGGGCCAGTACCGTTCTGGGGCCTTTATTGATGAAAATAAAGCTTTCGATCGAGTTTGGCTTCCGGGCTTGCTGTTCATGCTCAAATTACCTCACTGACCGATTTTTCCAAGTCATCGAAGGCCATTCCATCTCTGCATATTTCCCTAACCATGCTGGTGTTCCTCAGGGTAGCATTCTGGCCCCCACACTATTCCTGGTGCTCACAGCTGACATGCCATCACATCCCGAAACCACCACATTCACATTTGCAGACGATACAGCAATTCTCTCTAGCAACTCCGACCTTGTCATTTCCACTCGAAACCTCTAAAAACACCTCATACTACTAGAGCCTTGGTGTAAAAAGAAAAGTATAACGTTTAACACAGACATTACCTTCACTCTCCGAAAAAAGATCTACCCCATGTTTTCTTAAATAATATTCCCTTCCCAACTGCGGACAAGGTGCGGTACCTCGGACTGTACATACGGACAAACGCCTGACGTGGAATCTTCACACACGATTGAAACGTCAGGAGGTTATGACACCATATAAAGCACTAGCACGACTTCTTGACAAACGTTCTAATTTACCTCTCAAAAATAACAAGCTGCTTTACAATACCATAGTTAAGCCGATATGGACTTACTGACTGAAGTGTGGGGTTCAGCCAAACACGCCATCCGCAGCATTCAAACTGCCCAGTCCTTAATCCTAAGAACAATACTAGATGCTCTATTTTATGTTTCGGACCTAACTTATAGACTTTCGGTCAAGATGAAATCCGTTCGCTACCGCAAATTTCACAAAATGCTCCCAACTACCGTAAATCAACACATCAGAAATCTCGCGTCCCGACGAATCCCCTCCAACCCTCCCCGCCGTCTGAAGAGACAATGGCCGCAAGATCTCCTAGGACGTGATGGTGATGATAGTGAAAGTGATACTGACACAAGTATCAATTAAACAAACAGTATTTTAGTATCACTGGAGTTTAATACCAATGGGTATTTTCTCCACTCTTTTTTTTAAATTTTGTATATATTTCCTTGCTCATTTTTACTTGTTACGCACTGGAAAGTGCAGGATAGTTGTAATGTACTACAAATTTAAAAAAAATTACCTAAAGGTCTGCCCACTGCATAACATACTAGGACCGTGTCAGGCACGAAAAAAATAACAAAAACGCTCCGGTCACTACTATGACCACTGCAACAGATGAACCGCGTTCTATACCCGTATGTAACGCGTATTTAAAAACGTTTCGTAGCCGTCCTGCTTCAGTCGCTGTCGTACATTTCTTTTTTAAAAACGCATCGTTTGTGAACTTTTGTTTTCTTGTATGGAGTGAATTTGTTAAATAAAGTATGGCTATTAGAAAATTATCTACGAGAATTGGTCATGATTACCATTATTTTGGTCGAGGAAGAGGAAAAAAAGAGACTAGTTGTTGTAAATTGTATAAAAACTCGTAATTACAAACATATTCTATTAGTTGTTCATCCTCCATTTTTATTAAGACACAAACAATCAAAATACGATAGAACACAAACACAGATCTCTTCGTCAAATGCAAGAACTTGTGCGGAACGGGACAGCAACACAGTAGGCCGGATGCGCACAACGGTCACGTGTCATACCCGGAGCGGGCCGACACCTGCAAAATATTATTGGCAGCCGATTTTTGACTGAACGCGCACGGCACGGTACGGTGTTGGCCGGTGACGGAACGGTGTAGTGAGCATTTTCTAATATTAAATGATGTAAAGAATATTTATTTGCATGTGTTGGTACGGTTACGGTCCTAGTATGATACGTTCTAGTGGGCAAAGACCTTAAGGGAATTTTTTGCAACCGGAACTAAAGACATATTTTCCTGGACAAACACCAAAATCCAAGAATTAATTGCCTCAGGGTGCCGGTGTTTCTAAAAAAAAGCCCATTTGTAAGTTTGTTGGGTTCGAATGCAGGGCCGCTGGATTCGAACCCGGGACCTTTACCTTACAGTGATGAGCGCCGTTGCAGCCACCGACGCCCCCTATTATATTGCTATTATTGAATTTTTCCTTATTCCACAGTCTGATTTTCACGTCTCTAACTTTATAAACATGCGATTTATTCAAAAGCGGAAGTTCAACTAAGTTCTAAACCGTGAATCTCGTCGTCCAGAGAATAGTAAACTAGTTTCCAATTTTAATTAACCACGAAGTTGAATTGGCTGACGCCCAACCTTGTCTCAAAGTTTGCTTCATTCAAAAGGTTGACTACCTGAGTGGTGAATCTATAAATTGTAGGTTTATGGCAGTTTAATAATGAATTTAAGTTTTTTCCTTGCAATTATCATGTTCCGAGTTTTAAAAAATATTCTTTATTAGCGTAAATGGGATGACTTTTAATTTAGTATGATCGTCTTAGTTTTGTACCTCATTTATACAAAGCAGACAATAACTGACAGATTGTACTGAAAATGAATAGAAAACAGAACGTAATTATTTAATATAATACCGACAAACTGTATTGCTTTTTTATAGATTTTCAGGCTGCTTTCGGTACCGATCGTAACCGATTAATGTTAAACCTTTATAATATAGGCAATACAGGAATTTCTTCTAAATTTATCAGTGTTTTGGAAAAAATGAATTCTGCAGCTTGTTCCGGCGTAAGTGATAAATGTGTTATTGTTGAATTGTTTCCAGTGGGCAGTGGGGTAAGGCAAGGAGGCCTTTTAAGCCCCATAATTTTTTCCTTGTTCTTAAGTGTTTTGCCAACGATCCTTGAAGCAGGAGCTAGGCCACGTTTCATCTTCCCTAAATCTAAATCTACCTCATTTACACATAGCAGTCAATAACTGGCAGATTGTACAAAAAATGAATAGAAAACAGAACGTAATTATTTAATATAATCCCGATTATAGATTCCGAAAAGCAGTATTGGTTTTTTTAATAAATTTTCAGGCACTTTCGATACTATTGATCGTAACGGGTTAAGGTTAAACCTTTACATTATAGGCATTTCTTCTAAATTTATTTTTGTTTTGGAAAAAATGAATTCTGCAGCTTGTTCCGGTGTAAGTGATAAATGTGGTATTGTTGAATTTTTTCCAGTGGGTAGAGGGGTAAGGCAAGGAGGCCTTTTAAGCCCCATAATTTTTTCCTTGTTCTTAAGTGATTTTCCAACGATCCTTGAAGCAGGAGCTTGGCCACGTTTCATCTTCCCTAAATCTAAATTATTCGGAAATCGTGAGATGCGGTCTGGTGTGACGTAGGTTTCAGAAAAAAAAAAATCTTTATCGTGCCAACGTTTCGATCTTTATTGAGATCACCTTCAGGGGCTGGGATTTATAAACATTGTTTACCATTTCTAAAAGTTACGTTTATGTTTTTTTTGTTGTATGTGTAATATTTTTGGATTGTTGGCAACAATGTTTGTAAATCCAGGCCCTGAAGATGATCTCAATAAAGATCGAAACCTTGGCAGGATAAAGAAAATGTTTTTCTGAAACTTACGTCACACCAGACCGCATCTCACGATTTCCGAATAATCATAGACTAACGGTCACTAACTGACAGATTGTACTGAAAATGAATAGAAATGCAGGTTGTTCCCCCGTAATTGGTATAGATGGTATTGTTAAACGTTTTCCATTGGGCAACGGGGTAAGGCAAGGATGCCTTTTAAGACCCATAATTTTTTCCTTGTTTTTAAGTGATTTGCTATCGATCCTTGAAGAAAGAGCTAGGCCACGTTTCGTCTTCCCTAAATCTACCTCATTTATACATAGCAGACAATTACTGACAGATTGTACTGAAAATGAATATATAACACAACGTAATTATTTAATATAATCCCGACTGATAAAATCTGGCCATTATTTGTTTATTTAATTTTACAAGTTTTTGGCATTTGCTCATAACGGATTCAGTCAAAACTAAAATACGTACAAAAATAGATAAATTGTATATAAAGATGAGACACAATAAATGTACAAAATATAAAAACGAG
Organism: Cimex lectularius; assembly: GCF_000648675.2. Classification (NCBI taxonomy): domain Eukaryota; kingdom Metazoa; phylum Arthropoda; class Insecta; order Hemiptera; family Cimicidae; genus Cimex; species Cimex lectularius. The sequence continues at coordinate 2,741,458 of NW_019392677.1, read as the reverse complement.
GTAGATCAAACATCAATAAACAAATGGCTTTTTACTCTAGCTCAGAGCTGCAAGCCGATTTAAAGATGAAATAACATCATTGAAAGAATCAGCAATATTTCCTGTTCTCAGCAGCCCCAGCATTATGGTCTCTGAGGATCCATAATTCGTCCTGTACAGCTCGACACTGAACACCTCATGGCGTCCTCAATTCCCTCGAAGGGATGTTAGGGGAAAAGCGATTCAAAATCTCAAGGGATTCAATGGATCATTGAGCACACTCAATCCAAAAGACATAAATGCCAGACTGAAAGACGCCAATTGGAGGGTCGAGAGTAGATCCTCATTTTCAATGGCAAGATAACAATGCCCCGTCTTATACATTAAATATTTAAGTGCCTTTGATTTGACCCTCTCAATAAGAGCTCTATCCTTTTCATAGTAAGGAGCCCACTATAGCTATAGCACCATGTTCCAATATGCTTTACATCCAATATAATACTCCATATTCCAATATAATTTACATTAAATTACTAAAAAAACTAAAATTTTCTAGTAAAATATAGGGATTCTCTGATGATACAGCTATACTTTTTCTAACAAGAATTATGATGATATAATAAAAATATTAATAATGAAAGAATAGTAATTGAAAAATAGTTACATAGTAATTTCTTACTGTTAAATACACTTAAAACTAAAATTGTTAAATTCAAAATCAAATCAATTTTGTCAAATCAAAACAACTTAAATCAAAACATTCTTGTGTAAATTCATTTAACTATAATTGCCTGATTATACTCTTTTCTAAACAAGTTAAATATTTGGGACTAATTTTTGATAGTAAATTAAACGTTGAGTTTCGTATTAATGCCTTGATGAAAAAATTAAAAAATTAAAGAAATATCCAGCTAGATTTAATGAGGTCTGTTTATTCTGTATTAGTACAATCGTTGATATCATATGGGGATCTCAGTTTTGGGTGGTACCACAAAACCTACACTTTCCCCAATAATTTTATTGCTCAAAGTTGTTTAATAAAAATATTGTTAATAAATATAGATAGGGATAATACAGGCGGCCGCAAGGCCTACTGAACCTCGACCTGAATAGATCTATTGTGCTCCTCTGTTATATATAACTCACTGGCCAGCCTCCACAGCTTTGGCAGCGGTTCCTTGGTGTAGTATCTTCCTTGTGGGTTTTTCTTGTATTAGTTGCAAGAACCGGCACATACATAGACCTTCTCAGAAACATAAAATGTCTTCTGCGGTCTCCTCCTCTTCCTGGCAGTATCTGCTCAGTGTTTCTTCTGTCCGTACTCCCATCCGATGAATGTGCTTTCTTAAGTGGCAGTGTCCTGTCTGGTTGGTCCCTACCCACAGGGACATCTTCCCTGTGGGCCCAGACAAAGTCCGACCATCAACCCTGATGCTTGGGGGTAACCAATAATGGAGGCTATATCCCTATTACCTTCCTTATCCTTCCTACCCCTTTCCTTTTCCCTCCCTCTCCCCCCTCTGCTTTGGCAGAGGATTCCTGGGTTACTGAACCCGCACCCCTCAGTGAACGGGTGCTTCAGTAGGGAAATCTCCCGGGTGGGCGATCAGTCCCACCTTAAAAATAATACTGAATCACGGGAGTGGAGTATCCAAGCGGCTCCACTAATTGAGGTTGGACTCGTGGTGGTCGTGGTTTGTACACAAATTGTAACTTAGCTGGAGGGTACCGGCCAACCGGAGCCGGAGATAGAGTGCCTTCTCTATCTCTCCGGGGGTGGTGAAAGGCATGTCTAAAAGGCTGTGCTGGAAACCACAAAACTGCCTTTTTTAAGGAACATGTATGGATATACCTTTTTTAGGCATTTCTGAACTTGGTTAGTATGGCACCATCTCGCTAGCCAAGGGATGTGACAAGTCTATGCATGTAAAATCTTCCTGGTGTTCTTTCAAGAACACTAGGCTTCTGAGAAGTCCCCTTGGGATTAAGTCCGAACGTTAAAGTCCTCATGGGTAGTAAAGATGGGAACATCTGTCCTGTTAGGAGTTCAACCGGAATCCTGGTTCGGTTGCGGTTGCCTAACAATAATTCTTTCGTAGTTTTGCGGATGGTTAGAACTGTAGTTTCTATGAAACTCTTCGCGTGCCGCTTGCTTGTGGTGTTGTTCCACCAGGTTTTGGACTCGTTAAGGATCCATTTGAACATGTATCCTCTTTTGTTACAGGCAGTTAAGCCGCAGTAGGGTTCTGGGCTCAGAGAGTCTACACATTGGCCCCCTTTTTTCCATCATGTCAACCTTTTTGTTGCCTCTATGCCCCGAATGTCCAGGGACCCATGCCAGGGTCAGGCCATTGGTGTCGCTGGCTTCCATCAGGGCCTCCATCCAGTTCCAAACACTTCTTGCCTTCGCCTCACATGAGACCCTAAGTGCTGCCTGAATATCAGAGAAAATGGCTATCTTCCGGGAATGCATTTCTATCCTTTTTATTTCTCTAGCTCATTGTACAATCGCTATGATTTCAGACGGAAAACTGTAGCATATTTACCTAGGTTTACGGTCAGTTCGGTTTTTGGGTTCAACCCTTAGACTCCAGCCCGTATCCTTGTCCATTTTGGAGCCGTCAGTAGAACAGTAGGAGTTTGCCTTTAGCAGTGTTAAATAAACATAGAAGGTACAACACAAAACAAGTCTACATTGATTTTAAAGCGTTGAAAGTGAAACAGTTACTTTTGATGTATTCATGTATTTGTACTTATAAGCATAAACATTTACCCATTATGGACTTAAATTACACTACAAGAGCAAATGCGTTAATAAAATTCATTGTTCCCAAAGTCAACACTTTCATGCATTAAAGCAATGCATATAATGTAGGATTAACATTTATGAATGTTTTTCAAAACAAAATTGATATAAATTCCTTTCCCTCATATGATCAATTTAATTTTTTTTCAAAAACATATAATTAAAGAAGAGAAAAAAGAAATATACTAATTTTTAAAGTAATACGTACTAATAAAATACATATTTAGGTTGTTAATTTTACATTATTTTGTTCTATATTATCTTTTTTTTTTCAGAAGAATGTATCAATGTACAACAAATAAATTGATTTTTATCGTGTCTTGTCCTCACTGGGATGAAAAATCATCAACTCATAAAAAATACTTTTGTTTCTCTCCTAAAAGCGTTCTTTGACAGAATATTTTTTATATGTAATATATTTTTATTCTAAAGTTTTATAATATGACTTTCAATTTTTCCCCAGAAATACCCTGTACTTTTGAAGAAGCTAAAAATAAGAAAGTTCATTTGTTTGTTGCGAACTGAGCCGATTCGAATAGCTGACTGAATGTTTGTGTGAAGTAAACTTTAAAGCACTTGTTTACACATTTCGAATTACCATTTTTAAATATTTATTTGCAAACATTCAATGAGCGAGAAAATGAAACAATGTTAGTAGGCAATTAGTGAAATTAAACACCAAAATGCTTGAAAGATTGCAGAACGAAAATACAATTAGTACTTTATTTTATATATACAATTTGTACAACTACCAGGATAAAGTATGACGTTAAATTTTACTCAAAATAAACACTATAACATAAAAAAAAGACATTTATAGGGTGTCCTTTTTAGATGCCGCGCTGAATTTCTCTTGACAATGACGCTATCAAAAAACAAACAATGTGCTTAAAATTTTTTAGTCTAGTTTCAAATTTTTCTTTTTTGGAGAAAAATTATACAGGGTACCTAAGGCCAAATTCAACTTCAAAATGTTATATTCGACACTATACATCATTACAAATCATTTTAAAAGAATGTTTTGCGCTGAAAACGATGGTGCATCGAATTTTAAATTATTAGCGCTTCTCAATAGAATATTAAACATTAATTAATTACGGTTTTTAGTTGAGATGAAAAAGTCAGTGTCACGAGCGGGATTCGAACCCACGATCTCCGGCTAGATACGCCGCTGCTTTAGTACTTGGGCTATCCTGACCTAGATCCACTCGGACACTAACTTCCCATCTCAACCCCACCTTTTGAATTTTCCTTCCTTTTTGCCATTTTTCATTTTTTTTAAATTTCAACTAAAAACCTTAATTAATTGAAAGATGTTAATTGGTCAAGCGGACCACTAAAACTAGTGAATTAAACGTTAATCTGCTCCCCGAGCTCTCTGCGGTATTCAAGTGCACAACTTGTAAAACCAACCAAGTCTGAGGAATCCTGGAATTAAGCATTGCGATCAAACACTCCAACTCTAGTAGTTTCTACAAAATGAACTCGAAACTCTGAAAGAATGGTAAACAGCCAAAAATTGTCAGACCTCCCTCGCGCAGAAGTTGCACAGTGAACAGCGCTTAACATAATCATCTCTCAAAGGGAAGTATTAGGTAGTTCACACCTTAGTTCGAAAAACAAGCTTAATCTAATAGAGGACAACTTTGACTTTTTATTGGTTAAATCGAAAAATGTCCGAATCAAGTTGTTTCTAGAGCTGAAATCTGGAGGATTTAAGAACCGTATCGGTACTATGTCCAAAATGTATGATTCAAAAGTCGAGAATTTAAAGAACCATTCTTCATGGTTGTTAAAGAAGAATGCAAAGTTAATATTAAAATCATGGGCTAGTGAATTGAATGCCTTAAAACGGAAAAAACATGATTATACAATTTACCATTATTTTTATCCCTACGAAACAGATTAACGGCACTTGCAGCATATAGTACAGTTCGAAGACTTTGGACCCCCACCTTAAACCAGCAATTAACGTTAATTATATGAGCTGCCGTAATTTTCGGAAATCTGTAGTCTGGCAGTATGAGTGTCCGGCTTAAATATGAAAGATTATTCGTTGGTGTAAACGAATAAAAGTGGCCCTTAGTTGCGCGTAAAATTTGCTAGGTGAAATAATTTAATAATTTAAATAAATTTAATTCGTAGGAATGTGTGGTGTTTAGTGACCTTTAGTCAATTGAGAGATCGTGAGATGCGGTCTGGTGTGACATAGGTTTTAGAAAAACATTTTCTTTACCGTTCCAACGTTTCGATCTTTATTGAGATCATCTTCAGGGCCTGGGATTATAAACATTGTTCGTATTTTACAAATATATGTAGGATGTGGAAAAAAATATAAATTTATACAATGCTAGAAAATTTTAGATTAAAAAAATTAATTTATACAATGCTAGAAAATTTTATATTAAAAAATTAATTTATACAATGCTAGAAAATTTTAGATTATAAAAAAAGAGTGAATTTATACAATGCTAGAAAATTTTAGATTAAAAAATTGATTTTATACAATAGTACAATTTTTTTTAGATTCAATCTAAGTATTCGTACTCACTGAAAGTGTACACGGAAAACAAACACTTTGAGTGAGTACGAAAACTTTGATTGTAAAAATTTTCTAGAATTGTATAAATTCATTTTTTTCCACATCCTACTTGTATTTGTAAAATTCAAACAATGTTTATAAATCCCAGGCCCTGAAGATGATCTCCATAAAGATCGAAACGTTGGCACGACAAAGAAAATGTTTTTCTAAAACCTACGTCACACCAGATCGCACCTCACGTCTCCAACTAATAATTCGTAGAATTTCCATTTGGAGAATTTTGTTAACTATGACGCTAGTTCGATTTTTGGCCGTCTGCTCCCAGTTTCACTGTTGTCAAATTAGTCACAACGCAGGAGGAGTCTTGCAAATTTAACAACGTGTAATTTCCCAATTGCGCCTTTCTGAATTAACGCAATTAACCATGATCAATTGGTATTTTTAAAGGTCCTGTGTAATTGAGTTAATTCACCTCAAACTAAATGGAATTGAAGGCATTACAGAAATTTGCCGTATGTTCGGACGAGAAAGCCGAAAACTTTTGAAATCCTAAAGCGTTTTTTCTCGTTTAGTTATTCGAAAAGGTTTATCCGCTCTGATTAGCCAACCTTGATATTAAACATCCTGATTGTGTTGTAATAAGATTGCAGTAGATCTTTTTTTAGACGCTACGAAAATTATTGGTTAACGACGGTCACGCGAAGGAAGACCACGAGATGGAAGAAAGAGCCATTTCAATCTTTAAAGTGAAAATGTTAGAAAGGATTTATGTAATAATCCAATACAGGACCTGCAAAGATGCCCAACCATAATTGCGTATAATTTTGGCAGATGCGGAAATTCTGTTTTATTCTACATTAGCTGTATTACACGTCGTTGCCCTGCAAGATAATAAAGAGTTTTATTTTACACTTTATGTTGTTATTCATACATTATTTTAGGTATGTATACAGCGCCCTTATTACAAGGCTGAATTTCTTTAGAACAGATTACCAAAAGAAACGAGATTTAATATTATTTAGTATAGTTTTAAATCTTTGCAGGTTAAGGTTTTTAGTTGAGATAAAAAAGTCAGCGTCACGAGCGGGATTCGAACTCACGATCTTCGGCTAGATACGCCGCTGCTCTACCACTTGAGCTATCGTGACCTCGATCCACTCTGACACGAATTTCCCATCTCAACCCAACCTTTCGAATTTTCCCTCCTTTTTGCCATTTTTCAAATGTCGTGTAATCTATTTGATTCTCGGCGACAAATGAAATGGCCCACAATGATAGAGTTATCAAAACTAAAAGGTTTTGGACAAATTCGTGGAGACCATTGAAAACTATGTTAAAAGTCCAATAAGACATGATCAATGCTTTCGTGAAATAAGCGTTTGAGTAGCGAGACTTCCAAATTTTTCAAAGCTGAAAAACATACTATGGTGATGCTAAAATACTATTTCCAAACCTAGAAACCATCAAATTTCAGAAAACTACTCCATTAAATATCCTTTCTAGTCGTGTAATTTCTTTTTTAATTACTTTGTCTAAAGATGACGAAATTGATGAAGGAAAGGAAAAACGTGGTTGAAATTGGTAAGGTGGAAACATAAATAATAATAAAAAATAAATAGCTTAAGGAAATTTTGAATTAATGAACTAAAAACGTTTTGAATCATAAAACTCTTTTATTCCGTGGAATAATAAACAATGATCCTGTAATCAAAGTTGCAGTCGTGTTGGTAATAAGTAAACACTTTCACTATTTCGGTTTCGAATTGAAAAAACGTTTAATCAATTCATTATTCATTCAAAATCTTAAGTTTTTTTTATTTTTTCCTCCTTACCAATCCTTCAACCACGTTTTTTTCCTTTCTTTTATCAATTTCTTCATCTTTGACAAAAGTAATTAAAAAAGCAATTACAACAATAAAAAGGATATTAAATGGAGTACGTTTTCTGAAATTCGCTGGGCTCCAGGTTTGGAAATATTAGTTTAGAATCACCATAGTAAGTTTTTCAACTGTCAAAAAAATTTTTTTTTTTCAAAGTTCTGGCTACTAAAAAGGCTTATTTCACCATCGTTTAAAGTTTAGTATTGATCACATCTTATTGGAAATTTAACGTAGTTTTCAAAGGTATCAACGGATTTGTCCAAAATCTTTCAGTTTTGGAGTTATCATTGTTTATTTAAAGCAAGGTCTTGAAATCTTAAAAAAACAGAAAAAGGGGAATAACTCCGAAACCGTTGAGATTCGGGCCATAGTTAATTAGAACATTTTGGTTCCATTTTGAATGTATAATCTATTGGCAAGGTTTGTAACACGAGGAGCCGACACCCTGTATAATGTGTAATTCTGGCAGAAAAAAAAACGAATAAGCAGAAAAGATGATGGAATGAGCAAACTTCATCGGCAAACAAGTACTTCATCCCACAGATCTCAACGAGAAATCTCACAATCTGTTAATAATTCGGACCTGAGCATAACCGTAACATTTTCTAACTGTGTCAATAGACCGAACGACAATAAATCTGGAGTTAGTGACCATCCAGATCGGTTGGACTATACGGCTCGTTAAGCCACCTTTATCTGGTCACGTTCTTGTCCCAGTGAGTATAATGATGTTCTACGACGACCAAGCGACCTTCTACTAATGCACCTATCCACCGGGAACGACCGAAACGATTTTTTTGCCACGGCCATTTGTTGGTTCCACGCTAACACACTTTACGGTTAGATTTTTATTGCTGGAACAGATCGGGTAGAATCGGCAATTTGGCGGCGCTTTAAAATAGTTACAAGTTTTAAAAAAATCTGCGGTTTTAGTTTTCACTTTGGAACGAACATATGCAAATATTGGTCTGTAACGTGTGATCAGCAGATTTTCAAATAAACGAATTTTACTCTTGGTTTGCTTTGAATTATTCATCGAGACAATATTTTCAATGTCAAGGTTTTCAGGCCTGAATTATTATTTACGAGGGGCTATGTGAGGTTTTGTACAAAAATAGAAGACAGAAGAGTTTTCAACCACTTTTACCTATCGTCCAGCCGGCAATTAAATTAGTTGATATTAACCTTCAACAATTTGGAAAATAATCTATGTTATTATTTTGTTTATAGTATAATATATAAGAAAAGTTATAATCATTGGAAAAAGTCTCCAATTTGTTCTCCGTTCCCATTATAATTTCGTACTAATTGTAAGTTATTATCAATATATTAATCCATTTATGTTGTCTAATTGACCATGTTAATTTTTTCAATTAATTATTATTTTTATCTAAGGTCTTGGTTGGGATGAAAAAGTTAGTGTCACGAGTGGGATTCGAACCCACGACCATCGGCTCAATACGCCGCTGCTTTAACCACTTGAGCTATCGTGACTTCGATCGTATTGAGCCGAAGGTCGTGGGTTCGAATCCCGCTCGTGACGCAAGCTTGTTCAACTCAACCAAGACCTTATATAAAAATAATAATTAATTGAAGTTATTATCAATGCTCTTGCCGATAAAAACTTCATTAATTTTCACGACTATTTTTACGTTTGATAGGATGGTGATTTTTTTTCAATTTGTCATATTCAAAGCAAAAATCGACATAAGCAATTTTCAAAGTGAAGATCTTCCAAAAATATAGTAGAAATAGTACCTTCGACTGGAAAAGACCGACATGTATTTCAGCCTTTAGGGGTTCGCAAGGCACCGAATTTTGAAATTTCTGCGAATTTTGTGTGTCATAAGCTGACGGTTTGTAGAAACGTTATTTTGTAGCAAGGTTTCTTTATTCTGTGTCTTTCACTGAAATCTATCCAATAATACATTATATATATTCAAACTTTCATTTTCCAACTACTTTTCCCTATCGTTCAGCCGGCAAGTAAATTAGATAATAACCCTTCATTAATTTCGGAAATGATCTAAGTTATTATTTTGTTTATACTATAATATATGTATAAGAAAAGTTATAAACATTTGTAAAAATTCTTCAATTTGTTCTACATTCCCATTATAATTATGTGTACTATTGGGTTGTCCGGAAAATAATGCAGGATTTTAAGTTTTCATTAAAAAAAATCTATATAAAATATTCTGTTTACGTTTACAGGATTACNCTTTAAAGTAACTAGTTTCTTTTTTTTTGTTTAATACCAAAATCCTGCATTATTTTCCGGACAACCCAATAATTGTAAGTTATCAATGCTCTTGCCCATAAAAACTTCATTAATATGTTTCATTAATTCTCTCAGTTATTTTTACGTTTGATAGGATGGTGGCAATTATTCATATTCAAAGAAAAAATCGCCATAAGCAAGTTTTTAAACTGTAGTCTTTTCAAAAATGTACCTTCGACTCGAAAAGACCGATAAATATTTTACATTTTTTCACTTTTCTTTTACGGTTGTTGCCTTTTTATATTTCCCTTGGGTTTCTTTTCAGGAACTAGACAACCATCAAAGTCAATTTATTTTTATTCATATCGATTTCGGGGACATCAGCCTCCTCTCATCAGTCAACATAATAAAAAACTATCTGAATATTTTAAGCAAACTATTTATATGACATTAGTTTTAATAACAATTTTTAAATTATTAGAATGCGAAAGGTATCTCCTTTTTCTCATTATTGTAATTTAAAAGTCTATCCAATAATATTTTATACCCAAACGTTGATAAGTATATTCTATTGCTTGAACTGTTTTGAAATTCAGATTGTATTATGTGTAATAATTAATTATCTAATAATTATATGTTTTAAAAAAGTAGTACAATTAATAATATCGGTAAGATGGCAATCAGGGTCAGTGAGGAGTCCGGCCACAGTGAAATGCAATGTGTTGTTTGAGCAATGCTTTTTTTTCTATTTTCCTTTCTAATATTTTTTATTCTCAATGATGAAAAGATATACAAATCACTATTTATATTTGTCTAAGGATCTACTAGTGCTTAATGACTTTTGCAACAATATTGTAACGTGTGTGGTGATTAGTGACCATTAATCGATAATTATTCAGAAATCGTGAGATGCGGTCTGGTGTGATGTAGGTTTCAGAAAAACATTTTCTTTATCGTGCCAACGTTTCGATCTTTATTGAGATCATCTTCAGGGCCTGGGATTTACAAACATTGTTTACATTTAAAAAATACATTTAGGATGTGGAAAAGTGAATTTATACAATGCAAAATATTGAAACGACTAAAAACAAACGTTTTTCTTATTAAATTAAAATTATAAATTATTGTAAACGTGAGAAATTAATTGTGTTCCATTATAGTTGGAACAATTATTTTTTAACTTTTGAAAGTAACATGTGGAGACCACAGTAGCCGAGTGGTTAGCGCGACAAATTGCTCGGCTCGTAGACCCCGCGGTCGTGGCTTCGATAGTTCGATTCCCACCATCCACGGCATCCTAAAAATTTCTACTCCCCCCCCCCCAAAAAAAACTAACTTTTTTAAAATGGTCTTTTACATTGTATTTCAGAAGATAGGAGGCGCCGGACGATGTCTAACTCGTATCTTTACCATGTCCTAGAACTGTTCCATAGGATTCATGCCAGAAGAACGTGCTGACCAATTCATTGTGGTAATCCCTGCATTCTCCAAGTAATGGACAACTCGAGCTACAATGCAGTTGAGCGTTATCAACCATTAACACGAATTTGCCCCCAATAAATGGAGCGAACGGGACCACAACTAATAGAAAAATTCCTCAATGTACCTTAGTGCAGTCGTAGGGGCATGGACGTTGATTCCAACCCAAACCATAACTGTCTTTGACTCACGCGTGGTACATGAAGAAAAGCGAATAGATGAACGGTGGAGTGAGTGCGGTGTTCAATCCTTTTAGAAAGATAGTTCCTACTCACATTAACTTGTTTTGCATCGATCCGGATTTCAAGCTTTTAGCTCATCATAAGGTTATAGAACTCCTTCAACCTGATGATGAGATAAAAACTCGAAATTCAGATCTTAAAAAGGAATGAAGCAAAGCGTTCACCACATGTCCAAACCCGTACTCATCTGTGAAGTTCCCCATAGATGAAGAGTCCAAGCGAGATGCTCATTTGCGAATAATCGCCTTTCTACCCGATCCCTGTCCAGTAGTCGATGCGGGAGGTGTAGAGTTTAGAGACTAGGCTATTTTCAAAAATCGTACCGTTTGGAGTTGACTGCTTATCAAGGGAGCATTAAATTACGGTTCTATAGTTTAGCACAAGCAAAAAAAGGATCGTCTCTAGCAGTAGTGCACCGCTGTAGACCATCGTGGAAGGTAGAGCCCGGCACCCCCAATAAGTGGGCTATGTACGTTGACCTAACCATGTACCCGGGCGAGATCTCGTCCTAAAACCATATATATTATGCAGGGTGGGCGACCAAGACCCGAGGGGTTAAATGTCTGGGTAGACTCGTACCTCATCCCTAAAAGGTCCGGGACTTGGTCGGCTCACGTATCCTGCATAAATCTCTTGGACTTGTTCACAAACCCCAAGATTTTGGACCTTTTTATCTCGGGGAGTGATTTGGTGATGTCCGCTCCTTCAAAGATTTCAAATCTGGACCTTGCATACCTATCACACTCTGCGAGGTAGTGCCTTGCCGTTTCTTCTTTTATTTCGCAAAAACGGCAAAAGGGATCTGGTAGAATACCTATTACGGAGGGGTGTCTTCTCAGTGGGCAGTGGCCCGTCAGGATACCTATCATCCTCCTAATTCCCTTCCTTGAGATAGAGAATAGCCATTTATATTCTGCTGGTTTGATCACCTTAACGAACTCTTTCGATTGCCTGTGTCCGGGGGATAAATTCCACTCCCTAAGGAATTGTTTCATGCCCAGTTATTAATACTCTCTTTCGCTGTGCTCATAGTCTCATGCTTTTAAGAAAACAATTAAAAATTAATTTTTTAACCATATTTATTGCTTCATCAATGAAAACAATCTAAAAACAAAAAATTAACTCACTCGACAAAAAGAAAAAATTCAATTTTTACAAGGCTTTAAAAGATCTACAAAGGAAGTAATGTTTTTAGTGCTAACTTATCAAATCATTGGACGACATAGATGCGTTCTTGGACTGATGATCTAGGAACCAGATATCCTGTCCACATGTGATAAAAAAAACCGCGTTTATTGCTCTAACTCTAAAGGTCTTAAATCATGGTACCGTTAAAAATTAATTAAATAGGAAATCCATCTAATAGGTTATTAACGATAGTCTTTTATTATATGCCTCATATTTAAAATCAGATCTCAACTGTATGCACTTGAACGGTCAAAGGCTTCGAATTAAGAAAAAAACAACAACCTGGAACGACCGGATCGTTGTTTTCTAAAAAAGACCCTCCTCATCATTTAGCCGACAAAGAGATTTTTGCTGGAATGTCCTGTTCCTGCGTCTTACCTGTCCTTGCACCAACCGGTTCATGTTGAATCTGGGCGAAATTCTCAATTTTTACATTTCGAATCACTGGAGGCTGCCAAAAGCTAATTGAATTCAGCAAGCCAAAAAGTGGTGAATTATAAAAAAAAAGAAAAAATAGTTAAATCAATAAGTTAGGTACAAAATATACCCCCCATAAATCTAATCAATAATTTATTTGTATTTGATTCTTCTTGTGCTCATCTTTATATTATATTTTGTTGAAGTCGTGAGTGCACAACACTTTCACACAAAACCAATATGACACCACAAGAATTGCACCACACTTGCCCTGAAGATGACCCGAAAGGTCGAAACGACGGCAAAAAAATGATAAAGGAATTTTTCTAAATTACCTCATCCTTGACCGCTCCTCACGACTTCATCAAATTAGGAAACAACGCATTTATATTATATAAAACTCCACCCTGTAATAAAAGTAACTTTTTTATTGTTGTATTGTCAAGCAGATGATCTTTGTATTTTTTCTTAGCGTGTACTATTATGGTGATGTTTTTGTTTGATAAGCCAATAAGAAAATGCTGAGTTTACTTTTTTATTTTTAACGTTTCGGCAATTTTTGTGTTATAATCGTGCAATTTTTTTAAATAAATATACCACGTTATATTTTTTTAGAAATAACTAGCATGGCTACAAAAGTTACCTTAAAGGGTGCTAAAAATTGTAACCACGCTGAACCGGCATTGAATCACTTGGTATGTCTTCACTCGCGGGTTCGTTGTTACATGTTATTACTAAAATTTTATTGTAACAATCATTATCTTGCTTTAGATTTTAAAAAGGTTTTACTCGTTGTTAAGCTTGGTTATTTTTATTTCTTATGTTACTTCAGAATAATTTATTCACACAAAATAATTAATCTTATTTTTTAAAATAGCATGAAGTTTTGCCATTTCACATGCTTTATTTGTAGGAGTTATCTGTTCTTTATGAGCAAAAATCAAGTTGACGGAGAAACAAGGATATTATCCAGGATAGAAAATACTTTTATCAACAGAGGTGATCGTTCAGTAACGTTGTCTTGGTACAAACGTTCAAAGTTTTTTTTTCACAGATCAATCAACAAGACTTCACGAAGAAGAAATTTTACTTGATGAAAAAGCGTTTCGTTTCACCATGCTAGCCCAACCTTCACCGAGACGGCAGATGTTTTGTGACTCGAGACGTACAGGTGTTCGAACCGTACTTCCACCCTTTGTTTCACTCAAAATACAACGCTAAGAGTTAGTTGTGTTTTCGAAACAAGCGAATGAATTTTCATGGGTCGATGTGTTTATACAGAACGAGTTAAAAATATCAACTATTGGCCAGTTGAGGATATAATTGAAAGAACCTTTAAACATCCTACCTTTCCTTATTACTTAAAGCGTTCGTCCGAATCAACCTTCGCCAATTTCGTTTTTTCCTTTTTCCCTACAAATCAAAACGGATTTTTTTCAATTGGGCAATGTGAAGCATAGTGGACGTAATCGCCTTCTTCCGACAGAACAATGGTCTCCGTTTATCCACGCCTTTCTGTGACACCTTAATGTGAAAAAAGAAGCATGGACGTTTTATAAATGATTTATCGAGTCTTTCAGATTGAGATTCATGGATAGCCAGTGATAAAAAGTACTTTTAACTTACTTAAACAAACCATTTATTTCTTACGAGGTATAAATATGACTTTTTTAAACGGATTTACCTAAATGATTCTCTCGGAAACATTCTTCACAACTTCCTATAAAGTCTCAACGGACTACAAAGGACAGCAAGAACACAGGAGAGCATCAGATACAATGATATGGTACACAGATGGCTCCAAAACAATCGAAGGAACGGATCAGGCGTTTTCTGTACAAGCCCAAAACATGAGCAATCAAACTCATTAGGGAAGAATACTTCGGTCTTTCAAACAGAAATACATGCCATCAATGCTTATGCTCTGGAAAATCATAAAAGAGGTTACACTGACAAAAAATCCTCATAAGATCTGATAGCCAAGCAGCCATTAAAGCATTAGCATGTAAAAGAATCACATCAAAATTAGTCAGTGAATGCATCCAAAATCTCCAAAACCTGGGGAAACACAACAACCTGATGATATCATGGGTGCCAGGGCACAGGGGAATTTTGGGTAACGACAAAGCAGACAGTCTGGACAGAGGAGGATCTGCTTGACCGTACTAGGCCCCAAACCTATACTTGGGTTAACAAAAACAAACATCGCAGAATGGATCCAAACAAAACAAAAGGAGAAGTGGATAAACTCTAGCAGTGCTAGACATAGTAAACTTATGGTGAAACAACCCTCATCAAGACTGGCAAAAGCATTGCTACAATAGGAGAGGGCCAAACTCAGAGAAGTGGTAGGACTACTAACCGGTCACTGGCATCTGAGAAAACATCTATACAACATGGGTATATACAACGATGATCCCATTTGCAGATTATGTAATAAGGAGGAAGAAACAGCCACTCATATCATCTTCGAATGCGAAGCAACAGCTCAATGGAGATTTAACCTAACGTACGGAAAAAACTTAGGGAATCAAATTGCAGCAGACAGTCAATGACCTGATACTTCTAAGGAGAACGATTGAGTCTGTTGCACTGAACTAAGGAACTAGGAAGGTACAATAAGGCAGAAGACTGCAGTGCCAGAGCAAACCTCGCTTCCTAGTATCCTTTTTACCATACCATACCTAAATTATTCGCTTTTTCTCCTTTAAAGATTGTTGCGGTGTTTCAGGGGTCTATTCTGGGTATGACCTTTTTTTAATGCATTTCAATGTTCCTTTACACCGACTATATCTGCTATACGTAACATTTTATAAATTATATCATTATTATTTTTTATACCATTATTTATTTATTAAGCATAAGAGAGATGTTAACAGAGAATAAGAAAATAGATAGAAAAAAATTTAACAAAAATATGTATTTCTTATGCCAACCCTCAATAAGAACATACGAAGTACAGAGGGTTGGAGTTGGTTAGTGTTACATTATATTAAGCAAAACAATATTTTTACGTCAGGTCATGATATGAGCAGATAAACTATAGTTCACACTTGTACAAACTGTTGATTGGAACAACAATTTTTTTTACATATTTTAACAAAATGAGAAGAACTTTAAATATTACAAATAACATGCTTTATTAAATAATTTTTGAATTTATTAACATTACTCAAGTCATAAAAAATTGAATTTAAATTGAAGTGCAGTTTTTAAACTAACAATGAAGGCACGTTTGGCAGAAAGTTCAGAATTAATTTTAGGCAGGAAATGTTTGATTTTTTAGATAAACGAGTAGTATACATATGCAAATTATAGCTATGTGTTTTAACTTTAAATGTATGAATGCGCCAAATAGAAAAACATTTACATTAAAGACATCAAATATTTTGAACAATTCTTCAGAACTAAATCTTGGAGGCACATTTCGTATAATTTTAATTACAATTTTTTGAGCAACACAAACGTTACGTTTTTTTACTGGTATTGCCCTATACTATCGCACCATATTGAGGGCATGATTGACATAAAGCAAAATATACAGTTTTTAGAGTGTGAGGATCAAGAATATTTCTCAATATTTTGAATTTATAAAATAATTTACGAATACGTTTGGTGAGAGTTTCTAGATGCATTTTAAATTTCATATTGCAATCGAACCAAATTCCTAAATATTTAGGAATTTGGTTCGATTGCAAATTAAGTTACAGTGATGAACGCCATGACAACGCCTTATCCTTTGCGGCCACCGACGCCCTCACCTTTTACTTTTCTGTCCTATTTAAATAATCGTTAGATCCAACTCATAGAAATGTACAAATTTACCTATATGAACGATTCAACACCATTACTGTAGTTAGAATTAGGCCTTTTATTAGTAAAAAAAATCTTTTATGACGGATTTAGGTGTTAAAAGCCGAAATCGAGAGTAATTTTCATCCTTTCTTGTACCACCAACGGAGCGTTTCCAGTAACACTAACCCAAATGATCAGGGGCCTTTACGCTGGGGCTGCACACAACACACACAACCACTTTCCTTCCTTCGACCAGGCCAACCGGCTTGTCTACAACATCGATGCTCATTTTACATGAGGAAGTAATCGTGGGTACAGTTTTAGATATAATGGCTGCAGAGTCTGCTTTACGTTAATTTATGACGAAGGCCAACAGAATTTTTTAATTGTATTTACTGTAGTTAACTCTTCTCAAAGAAAGAGGATAAAACTACCTTACACCTGACTGTTATTTACCATTAATTTGATGTGAAAATTATTGTATTGAGTTTTGTTAAATTAGTGTTTTCGTAGGTTAGAAAGGACTTTTAATAAACCAGAAGTAAATAAATCAAACCACAACACCTCAATTGATTATTCTTTTTATGTAAGGTCTTGGTTGAGATAAAAAAGTTAGTGTCACGAGCGGGATTCGAACCCACGACCTTCGGCTCAATACGCCGTGAATCGAAACGTCACGATAGCTCAAGTAGTTAAAGCAATAATTGAGCCGAAGGTCGTGGGTTCGAATCCCACTCGTGATACTAACTTTTTCATCTCAACCAATACCTTACATAAAAAGAATAATTAATTAAACTAATTAACATGGTCAATTAGAACACTAAACATAAATGGTTTAATCATTACAATGTTTAGACATAATATTCATATGGATAGAAGATAAAGAGGTTTTTTCAATACAACGAATATAAAGTTAAACAAGTTCAGGAAAAGTTCAGTTGGTTCAGTAAAATAATAATAGAGGAATTAAATAATTGTATGTGAAGGATGTCATTTGCGGATTATTCTGTCTAACGGTGGGTTTTTGCCATAGTTAGTATGGTAGCGTGGAATATAAAGAAGAAGGTCCTACGCTGTCTATGCTGATCAGAAGTAGTGGAGAAGTTAATATTGCTTAGAAGTTGAGGGCAGTCAATGTATAAATTAATAAGTTAAAAAAACTAAGTGGAATAGTAATCTTCGTTTTTTTTAACAGAATTAAGTTTAACCGTGATTGAAACTGGTCATAATCGGAAAGACTTATTCCCAGATTAAAGGCAACCACTCTTAAAAATTTATTTTGTACTCTATGAAGTTTACGATTTACCTGAGCAGTGTGTGGATTCCATACTGTAGAACAATATTCAAATCTCACCATAGAGGAATAAGCATTAGCATGTAAAAGAAACACAGCAAAATTAGTCAGTGAATGCATTCAAAATCTCCAAAACCTGGGGAAACACAACAACCTGATGATATCTTGGATGCCAGGGCACAGGGGAATTTTGGGTAACGACAAAGCAGACAGTCTGGCCAGAGGAGGATCTGCTTGACCATACTAGGCCCCAAACCTATACTTGGGATAACAAAAACAAACATAGAATCCTCCATCGCAGAATGTATCCAAACAAAACAAAAGGAGAAGTGGATAAACTCTAGCACTACTAGACATAGTAAACTTATGGCACAGAGGAATTTTGGGTAACGACAAAGCAGACAGTCTGGCCAGAGGAGGATCTGCTTGACCATACTAGGCCCCAAACCTATACTTGGGTTAACAAAAACAAACATAGAATCCTCCATCGCAGAATGGATCCAATCAAAACAAAAGGAGAAGTGGATAAACTTTAGCGGTGCTAGACATAGTAAACTTATGATGAAATAACCCTCACCAAGACTGGCAAAATCATTGCTGCAATTGGAAAGGGTCAAACTCAGAGGAGTGGTAGGACTACTAACCGGTCACTGGTATCTGAGAAAACATCTAAACAACATGGGCATATACAACTATGATCCCATCTGCAGATTATGTAATGAGGAGGAAACAGCCACCCTATCTTCTTCGAATGCGAAGCAACAGCTTAATGGATATTTAACCTAACGTACGGGAAAAACTTGGGGAATCAAACTGTAGCAGCGACAGTCAATGACCTGATACTTCTAAGGAGAAGGATTGCGTCTACTGCACTGAACTAAGGAACTAGGAAGGTAGTAGGTACAGTAAGCCAAAAGGCTTCAGTGCCGGGGGAACACAAACCCCGCTTCATAGTATCCTTTTTCACCTTACCATACCATATAGAAATAGAATAATGCCATGGAATTTACCTCTAAATCTTTTGAATATCGTGAGATAAAGCGTAGCGCTTTTAAATTTGCATGTTTTTAATGTAATCAATGTGTGTATTAAAATCTAATTTACAATTAAAGATTACACCAAGATCATTTGGTTGGTTTTTGAGGATAAATAGGAGCTGTTTATGTTATAATTCTAAGTGATACAAGAATTATATGTATAGAAACTCATTTTGTTTTAATTTTGATTTGAAGAGATTTGAGTACTACTTAAAGGCGAAATTAGGAGTTGAGGATAATGTCTACTCGAAAAAATGTGACAAACGGACAAATGCTATTCTCAACTGATTTCCTGGATGGACGAATGTCCATGAATGCCCAGCGTCAACTATTTTAAACATTCACACGACAGTGTAATAATAATAGAATGTATAATCGCTGCATTGCTGCGATTTGATCAAATCCACTGACCGAGTATTTATTGTTAAAGATGCTAACGTGGGGGGGGGGGTTCTGTAGATAGCGCTGATCCGTAAACGATCCTCGGCCGTACGGAAAGCCGGCTCCCGGCTGCCAGTCGGAAACGCGAATTCGTTGAGAAAGGTTTGTGCTCGCCGTCATCAGAAAAGAAACCCGCGAGAAAAGGCACGGCCCGACGATCCGTCACTTTTGGGCCTGATTATCACTGAACGCTAGTACACTTTAAAAAGTGAGTTCCGTTAATTTCTAAATCAAAGTAAATAAAAAAAATCGCACTGCAAAAAAAAAGAAAATATATAAATTGCTTGCAAAAGTTGACCATTTATTTGTTTTTGTATATGTATATCTTCATTCGTATGTTTTTTACTTTTATACTGTCACATATTTATACGTAATATATATGGTTCCGAGATAACATTAATCGCAAACGCTTCCGACATAGCGGATAGCGCAAATAGACGTCAATCAGTGCTGATCAAGTGATGTATTGACAAATTGGATGACAACACAATAAAAAAACTGTTTTTTCTGGTTGTCTATAACGCACATTTTGAAATCCCATTAAAAAAATTTGATGATTAAAGATTCATTTTCATAGAGTATAGGTATATATAAGAGTATAGGTATTGGAAAACAACCCTACGTTGAAAATAAACAGTTGGTTTTTTATAATAAAAATTTTGGAATTCGCCTATTCATTTGAGTTAAACTTTTCAGGGCGTAACAATAGATCGAATTTATCAGGTCTGTAAATTTATCGACAAACTAGAAAGTGTTGTAGTTGGGTTTGACCTTAGGTTAATAATTATATTTAGCAAGATCTTAATAAATTGACGTTAATTATGACTTAGGCATTTCTTGTTAATAGACTGACCCTGAGTTTTACCTTTTCCTCTTTGTTCTATCGCATACACGATAACAATTCTCACATGGTTTTTCGAAAAAGCATATCAAGTAAACTTGATGTTTAAGTTGTATTTAGTAGAACTGATTATTTTGGAACTGGCTCAGTTTGGTTTTGCAAAGAAAAAGGTCTGTAGGATGACATAATAATAATATTTTGTAATAAACTTGAAATAAGGTTTTAATTACTGGCCTTGCTTATTTTTGAATTGGCTTATTTTAGTTTTGAAAAAAAAAGTTCATACATAATTTGATTTGGAGTAATATGAAGGGATTTGTAAAAATGCCGGAGATTTTTGAATTTCATATAATGCGCCAATTTTTAATTTTTTTTTTTAAAGAAACAGTAATTCAGTTTGTTCGGATTATATTTGAATTGGAATTAGTAGAGTTTTTCCTTTGAGTTGTAATTTCTATGTCAAACTTGTTAAATGTAAAATCACACGTAAACCTGTTATTTTATTGACCACGAGCCGCCCATTGTTTTCATGTTGTGTCAATCAATATCTTCCTCTCTTCAAAAATATCGATTTTGATTCAAGCGTCATTCGAAACCCCTAGGCCGCGACGACATAAACACAAACGAATTGTTCGAAATTCAGAACTCATTTATTCCTTTTTTTTAAGAATAAAAAGAAATGAACAATTTCTTCTTTAATTCAGTTTTTGTGGACGAAATTGGTTGTTTTGATTTTCAAGATATTTTCACGAAGTAACCCCCTTGGGCGTAATTCGACGACTTTCTATTCAGGGTAAAAATATTTGTAACTTCAGTGCTTTTAACATACAGGTTTCTTTTAATTCGGTTATTTTCTCGAAGAGGAAAAAATTCAGATTGACAAATATTTATATAAGAAAATTTATCCTAAAACATTTTATAGACCGTTGAATAAGTTAAAGTTTAACTTTCAAGAATTTCTGAGTCATTTTAGTTATTATATTTTAGGACATCTTGGATAAACTTATTGATATAAAAGCTCAAACCTGCACATGCACGTATGTAGCTTTTTTAATTTACAATAAATTACCGGCAGGCCTCGAGAACGACACACCTCGGGTGTTGACAGTCTGGGGTCCGTCCTCTGCCTTATACGTCCTTCCAGCCACTGAGGTTGGACTCCGGGGGCTATCGACAGCTAGGCCTAAATACAAACCTATTCACACCGTCATTCTTAAATACGTTATTTACATACCATTCACTAAGTTTGGTTAGTGGAGCAATCGATATCCCTCCATCACCTATATACTTATTATAACTAACCTAATTGAGGGTCGATGGGTATTCAATATTCCACCAGCGGCCTACTCACACTACATATTCACGCCAATAAATACGTTCACTCTTAACTCTCACTGGACCCAAAACGATATATATAAAAACAGTTCGTGACTGAGTGACAGGCAACGCACAGACCAAACCGCTGGATCTAAAAAAATTCGGCAGTGCATTCCTATAATGACATCGATTTTTTTTTACAATATATAGACCGAAGTGAGCTGAAGAATGGAAGAATTTAAGAATCGAGACATTATGTTAGAAGGCCATACTAGCACTGCATCGCATTAGAAAGGTACATTAAAACAGCCTAGCGGGGATGAAGTCGCGGGTCGCTAGTATACAGTAAAACAACCTTTCCTCCAGGAACCCAAATATTCGCTGCTCTGGTCAAGCACAATTCTCATATCGGTTGGTATTCCTACTTGCTCTCTATATGGAGCCAAGGAATTACACCCTTCAATTAAATGGGACATATCGAGCAACTTTTCTATACATGCCGGACACAAACTGGCTTTTGCCCAAAAGTAAGTGCCCTTGGATCAACCTCGCATGGCCTATTCTAAATCGGGTGAGGATGATCCCACTCTTTCGAATCAGATCCTCCGAGAGCCATCTTGAGCTCTTGATTCATGAGAACTTGTTTGTCACTCAGGCTCATCGACGCTGTCAATTTCTTTTCATGTTCTTTATTACATTTTTAGCGTCAGAAGGCCGGATCGCAGCATTGCCGCCTCGTCCGCCTTTTTGGATCAATTTCATGACATATTCTGCATTTTGAAGTTTGTCGTTGATCGAGTTGTTTCTTTAAACAAATTTGAAAATAAATACGACTGAGCATTACGATTATTTTTTCTTTAAGAATTATTCAAACATTTTTTAAATCCGTTATATTTAGAGGTCTATTGAGCAAATTACATCTTCAATTAATTAATCTTTTTATGTAAGGTTTTGGTTGAAATGAAAAAGCCAGTGCCACGGGGATTCGAACCCACGACCTTCCGGTAAATACGCCGCTATTCTACAACTTGAGCTATCGTGTCTTCGATCCACTCGGACACCAACTCCCATCTCAACCTACAATCTTTCGAATTTTCTCTTTTTTTGCCATTTTCATATGTTGTGTAAACAGGATTCGATTCTCGGCGACATATAAAGTGGCCCACGTGGAGCTGTTTTTTTAAAATATTTTTTTAAATATTCTATAATTTAAATATTTGTATGCATTTAATGATGTATTCAACCAAACTAACATTAATTCCCGTCTACGCTCTTATTTCACAAAAAAGCAGCTTTAAGAGCACAAAAATGAAATTGTTAAAGATTTTTGTTGGTTACAAAGTTAATGATAATTATTGTTGCTTTCCTTACATCATTCAATTTTTTAAAATTCGTAATGTGTTTTACGTTGCTAAGTAAGTCTATAGTTATATATTATTTATAAATAGGCATTCTCTAGCCAATTAAAATGCTATTAATGTTATTATGCGAAACATGTGATAAGAGCAGGATGCCGGTCTGGAAAATGGCTATCGTAATCTTCATATGTTCACTTCCGTTGTTCATTAAGTTCCATCTTTATTTTAAATTGGTGTTTCTGTTCGATGTACATGAACGGACAATAATTAATGTAAAATGTGCCAAGAACCAAATGATCATAATCATTAGGAAACCAATATTCTTAAAAAATATATTGTCATATTACGTTTATCTGAGAACTGTTGTTTTCGGAATAATTGCAATTCAATTAAGTCAGGGTTATTGTAAAAAAATAGGTTGAAAAACGTGGAAAATTATAAAACAAACGGATTAAATATCTATAAAAATCTGACAGATTTTTATGTCTGTCGTCAACTTTATTGTCGGAAACTAATGCATCGTGTAAATAACATTTTCCAAGTTCGCATAGAAATCAAAGGAAAAGATCGTTTTTTTGGCGGATAATCTGCGCAGTGGTTGTCGTGCCGTAAACCCGTTCGCTTCTATGGAAGTACATCAAATTACACTTTTACCAACTCATCGCCGTTATTCGACATTTGCGATAGTATTTCTTTGATACTTTGCCTTTCAAGCACTCTAGGTTTCACTCTGAATAATTAGGTATTTCCTGTTTTGAAAATAGCGAGTTTTATGTAAAAACAACAAAAACTTTTTAAATTAATATATGAAAATCCAATTTGGGAAGAAAAGCATTTCTGGGCGGAGAGTTTACAAGAAAATTTGCGTTTTCCGAATAAAATTAGATTCTGTACCATGTTCTCGCAGAGTCGTTCGGCTTTTCGCCATCTTCAATCGTGCGCTAATAAATAATATTCTAACACTGATTTATTATAATTTAACAGAATCTCACAATATTTTAGATCCTCTATGCTGATCATTCGGAAAAATGATCTTTTAATCCATCGGTCTTAGCAGAGCTAAAGGGAGTAGAAGATTATACGAAAGGAACAGGAACTATCTGTAATTAATGAACTAATGAATGTGTCACCTTGTGATGACTTCATGCTACTGCAGTTATTATTGAGCACACTGATTCAGAAAAAAACAATGCTTTATACGCAAAAATCCCTGGATCCTTTATAACAAATTCTACCATATTCGTACCAACTGTATGTAATCATTTTTACATATACAGCATAACAACGTGTAAACCTATTTATTTATGTGTGGTGATTAGTGACCGTTAATCGATATTTATTTAGAAATCGTGAGATGCGGTCTGGTGTGATGTAGGTTTCCGAAAAACATTTTCTTTATCGTGCCAACGTTTCGATCTTTATTGAGATTATCTTCAGGGCCTGGGATTTACAAACATTGTTTACATATAACAATTACAATTGCATTGTATAAATTCACTTTTCTACATCCAAAATGTAATTGTTATATGTAAACAATGGTTGTAAATCCCAGACCCTGAAGATGATCTCAATAAAGATCGAAACGTTGGCACGATAAAGAAAATGTTTTTCTGAAACCTACATCACACCAGACCGCATCTCACGATTTCTAAATAAATATTGATTTATTATAATACGCGATATTTATTATAAATATGATATGAGATGCCGTCAAAATGATTTAATTGGGTGTAATGATGTCCGAATATATTGTTCAAGACGAGGTTTTCTTTTGGCCAACTTATCCTACGAAAGTCAGTCTCGGTCGTATGTACTGACTTTTGCTTTATCAAATAACAAATATACATTGTTAATAATGTGGAAATTGAAAAAATTGATTTTTCCTTAAGCTTGAGAGTCAAAAAATAATTGACAATGATTATAAAACACGATGATAAATGTAATACAAAAAGATAAGAAAATAACAGAATTGTTGAAAGAGGAAAACAAGAATAATTTTAACTGCTGATCCAGTGAGCGCTGTTAAATCCTTGTCACTGAGGAATTCACCACTGATATAACACGTAAAAACCATTAAATACCACTAACAGAACTGATATCTCCGAAAGCTCCAGAACTGGGCGAAAAAACGTTGCCACGCTGAAGCGTAAATTCGGCGCAGATATTTTGAGTCTCTTTTTTGGATGTCATTAAAGGACAAGAGAAACATCGCGTAATGTTGCCAATCGAGAAGACAATGATAATAACGAGACACAAATGTCACGTCATACTGACGAAGCCCAAATCTGACAACAAGCCTAAAAACGCCCCAACCATCTAGTAAAAATCACACCATTTCAAAGTACCTTTTTAGACATGTTACAAAACAGAGACCAAAATAGACTAATTGAACAGTAATAATTATTTCTCTCTAGATGTTCAAAATAAAAGATATTAAAACTTAGAATTTAGAGTCTCTGTTTTGAATTTAATTCAATACATCAAAAAGAATGCTCATCCAACTCAAATAAATAATTTGATCAGTAACAATGGTCGCAATTCAACATCAAGGACGGAATCTGTTGGTTGGTCCTATAGCTTACCTCGGTTACACATAACTATAAATACACGTCTTTTATTCTTAAAATAAATAATAAAATTACTTTTTTCCCTCAGGTACTTTGGAATATCACAGTTAAGATTAGATTATATTTTTCTAAATTGTACTTTATATAGTTAACTAAACTTACAAATGCTAACTTCCAACACAAGGGAGAGACATGAGACTCAGGTGGCTTTTCCGTTACAAGTGATCTACCGTTTGTTATAATTGTTTTTTGTAATCTGTTTTTGTAAATGATATAACATGCTTCTAACTGTGATATTTTGCTAAAATATATAGGCCCTGATGATGAAGAGACGATGATGAATCGTCGAAAGCCCGGCAAAGACTTAAAGAGTTTGTCGTTTCTGTTGTGACCTCACTGAAGATCATTTTGTTCAAGTTTAAAGAATTTGTCTGGATGCTATACTCTTTTTTTCATATTGACTACTGAACTGACCAATGCTCAAACGTTCTAAATGCGATTTATTTATTTACGGTTTCCCAATCACAAATGTATACAATAAAAGTATTAGTACAATAAAAGTAGTAAAAAAAAAGAAAAAAAAAGTCGGTGGGTGGCCGCAACGGTTTAGGCGTTGTCACGGCGCTCATCACTATAAGGTAAAGGCCCCGGGTTCGAATCCAGCGGCCCTGCATTCGAACCAGACCTACTTAGAAATGTGTTTTTTTGTCCAAAAACACCGTCACCCCGAGGGTTGATATAACCTCTGCTATTGCGAAACCTCGGAAAAAAACAAACAAAAAAACTATATAGTTAGCAATGATTAATTATAATAAAATTCAATATTGATTATATTTTAATTTTCTAATAATAAAATTTGCTTAGATCTGTTTAGGTGTTGAAGTTGTAAGCAGGCAGAAACAATCAATTATTTTCTAAGAATATTTTTAAATCATCTGCAAAAAATAAGGTCATAACGGACGGAAGAGAATCAGGGATATCGTTTATATAGATTTTAAACAGAAAAGGCCCTAAGTGCGACCCTTGAGGAATTCCACAAGTTGCTTGAAAACTATGCGACATTACTGATTTAAATTTTACTTTAAGCATTCGACCTTTTAAATAGGATGCAAAACAATGTAATAAGTTACCATGTATGCCTAATTTTCCTAATTTCTGTAGTAGAATCGTATGATCAACATTATCAAAATCTTTTGAAAAGTCAGTGTAAATACCATCAACTTGTAATTTGAATAATAACGTTTTTAAATATTGGGTTTAAGGTATTTAATATAATAATATATTTAATCGATTGATGACCAGTGCATTCTTTACGTTTTTTACAACTTCATAGATCTTAGATACAAATGATCTCTACAATATTCAATTTTTACAGCACAACTGTAAAGACATTTCCGCGTGATCCACTCAGATTTGTTGATTGGTGGTCGAAGAGGAATTCAGCTCGCGAAATTCCACGAGCGAAAATTCTTAGGTTTGTCCCTAGAAATTCCAAGCCACCAAATGTCAAAAGATTTGATTTATTCAAGTCATAGATACCTGGCCACTTTTTGCCGTTTTTATTAGTTCTAACCTAGTTTTTCTAGAAAAAAAACACAGCCACATTCAGGTTAAAGATTTTCCTGCTTTTAGAAGTTTCGTCACATTCGCTGTAAATTAAGGTCACCCAGAAATTACAAACAATTTTTTTTTTACCTTACGGTATAATAGAAAGGACTGTATTGTTATAAAACACGAGAATAAGAAGAACTCCATTTCAGATTACTTGGTCGTTCTGCTTAGAGTGTTTATTTTAAGTCTTTTTACCAAAATGTCACTTGATATAAATCAAATAATTGACAAATATCGAACAGGAGGTTGTTGATATTTTGATTTTTTCATCGTTTAAGATTGGCACAGGAATGGAAAATGGCCGAGTCCGCGATAAACGACAGTTTCCCGACTTTGGTTTCTTGAATTGCGTAATGGCACTTGTTTACTTATGATAGCAATTTGGAGATTTCCGCTTTGTAATTTCTACAAAGGAAGCTCGTACCCTCAATCAAACGGCCAGTTTTTTTGTTCAATTTATCTAGAAAACTGGTCAGATTGAGAAAAAAACCCTACGAAATTGGACATACCTATGGCAACATCATCTGTGACTATCCTAGCCTGCATATACTCTCCTCTTTGTGATTTTGCTACCTTCAGTGGTCATTATGTTAATTAACTGGAACGATAAGACGGGAAAACGGTTTGAAAGAAAATACATAAACATTACCCGCATTATCTCTTATCACCAAGAGTCATGCGATGCCTTGAAAAAAATGCTACACTTTAGTTTTACAATTCTGAGAAGAAGATTGCAATTATCTCTATTGCTCTATTGGCAATGGTACTACATTAGCCCAATGAAGCATAAATCGACAAAACACAAACGTAAAGCGAATAGGGTCAATTAACGCCTTATTGCACATCCTGATCACGTTCTAATCGAACTGCTTTGGGAAATGCCAGCCTTGGAGACACGTTCGTCCTCCACTTGAATTTATATTTGCTACTTCGAGCTTCAACTTTATAAATAAACTATTTACCGTAATTTCATATTTTATTATATTAATTGGGCCCTTACGCCAGTCATTCCGCGGTCTTAAACTGTTCTAGTTAGGATAGAAATAGGATCAATAATTATTAGTGAAGAGGTGTAAATTATCTTCTAATACCGCGAAACGTTTGACAGCCAATGCATTTTTTAACTACTTTTATTTATTATTTATAACCGTAAATGTTGGATTAAGTAAATATTTTTGATTTATACTGATTGTGCCGTTTGCCACAAATCAACAAATCTGAGGGGATCACGTGGAAATGTACAGTTGTGCTGTAAAAATAGGATATTGTAGAGATCATTTGTATCTAGCTATGAAGTAGTAAAAAACGTAAAGAATACATTGGCCATCAATCGCTTAATTATATTATTATATTAAATACCTTAAACCCAATTTACAATCTTTTTCCGAAGGACTACAGGTTGATTGTATTTACACTGGCTTTTCAAAAGCTTTTGATAATATTGATCATACGATTCTACTACAGACATTAGAAAAATTAGGCATACGTGGTAACTTAGAACATTAGTTTGTTTCTTATTTAGCAGGTCGAATGCTTAAATTAAAATTAAAATCAGTATTGTCGCTTAGTTTTCAAGCAACTTCCGGAGTTCCTCAAGGGTCGCCCCTAGGGCCTTTTTTGTTTAAAATCTATATAAACTATATCTCTAATTCTCTTCCATCCGTTATGACCTTATTTTTTGCGGAATATTTAAAAATATTCCTAGAAAAAAATTAATTGTTTCTGCCTGCTTACAACTTCAACATGCCTTAGTAAAATTTAATAATTCTTTTAAATTCTGACAAATGATCAGTTATGACTTTCGATAAAACAAAATATCCTATCATATTTAACTACGCTATATCAGACTCGCTCCTAATTTGGCGTGAAATTGTTAAAGATCTTGGCATCATTACTGACGGACAGATAAACTTTTACACACACATTAATAAAACTATCGCTAATTCAAATAACACTTTAGGATTTATTGCATGTCATACTAAATATTTCCATGATCCAGTTAAACTTAAAATTTTATACACTTCCACTGTATGACCAATGTTAGATTATTGTTCACCGCTTTAGGCTCCCTTTCAATCCACATTAAATCCTATCATTAAATATTAACCGTTATCGTTAATGCCAGATCTGAAATTGACGACTCTTCTGTACAGAAGGAATTTCTTTGATTGTATAAATTATTACATTCCTTAACTGATTGTCCAATACTCCTTAACCGAATTTCATGTTCCATCATTCCAAAAGTCAAATAACATTCCCCATCGATTGCCGTAGAACTAATTATGCCATATGCAGTTTTATACCAAGAACAACAAATTGGTTAAACTCGTTCAAAAATATAGGTATATTTAATGTCAGTTTAAGCAAATTTTATTGTTCGAAAATTAAATATTGTTTCATTCATATAATTCATAATGAATTTGATTATAATTAATACTTGATAATTGTATAGTGTTAATACTTTTCGAATTGTTTCTATTCATTCTAAATTGTTTTTTGTTTTTTTTATCATTATAAATATTTCTAAATTTATGTACAGTTATAAGCTATATAGTTTTAATATATAAATTTGTAATTGGAAAACCATAAATAAATAAATATAAGAGGGAGGACCTGCAAAATTAAATATGTCCAAACTAGATTGTCGTCAAATTTATTAGTACGAATTTAAACTTGGGCGAAGTACGGCCCAAACGGCGCATGATTAAAGTTTGGGGGTGGTAAGAATTAGCGAATGCACGGTGTAGCGATGGCTTCAGAGATTTCGATCTCGAAGACGGGAAGGGTCGCAGTAGGCCTAGACGACGACCAACTCAAACCGTTGATTAAAGAAAATTCACATAAGAAAAGACGGGAAATTGCGGAAGAGCTTAGTGTTGTCCACTCAACCGTTGTTCGCTATCAGGAGCAAATTGGTAAAGTAAAGAAGCTCGACAAGTGGGTACTGCACCAAGTAACCAAAGCCCAAAAGATATCGGACGCTTCGAAATTTGCACGTCTCCTCTGTTGCGCCACCAAAATGATCCATTTCTCGATCGAATTATCAAATAATGGTTTAGTGGTTGGCGTACAGGTTAGTGGTTGGGGAAGGATGAAGCGCCAAAACACTTCTTTCCGAAACCAAATCTGCACAGAAAAATAGTTGCGGTGACGGTTTGATGGGGTTGTTTACTATAATTTCTTCAATTATGGTGAAACTATCACAGCTGAGAAATACTGTCAGTAAACAGGAAACTGCAACGTCTTTGTCCAGCATGGTAAACCGTAAGGGGCCGATTCTTGTTCACGATAACACCAGGCCACATGTCGCATGTCCCCTGCGGAAACATAAGAACTTAGGGTATGAAACCTTACCGCCTTCAAACTTTCTAGTTCTTAGCTGCTTGGCATAGGGCGCAATGGATCGATAATAAACTAATACTTTAAAAAATAATAAATAAAATCTCAAAGCTCATCCTGTTTATTTTTTGTTTTCTGATTTCGAACATTTTTCCACCCGACCCTGGATGTAAAAATAAATTAAGGATAATGAGTGACGGAAAGTAATTAATAATAGATTTATTCATTTGAACTTACGACGTCAGAATGAGAAAACAATCTGAGGAAAAATGAAGGTCATAGTAAATTTCATTTCTGCAATTTTTCACTTACTAAACTTGAATATTCACAACTGCAGCTCCAAAACTAGTAACAATTAACTTCACGGATGTGGAATATTTTGATAAATTATTAACTTATTTTATATTTGATCTAAGAAAAATTAGTATATTAAGTTTTAAATCTGGAATATTTTCGAGCTTTATTTAAGTTGTACATGATCCAATAGATACTTTCAGTATATATCATTGTAATTTTTCTCTGAAGCTGTTTCTAATTTCTCAGGAACACAATTTTTTATTTATAGAATAGAATAGAAATTATATATTGGCGTTCTATACAAACTAAACACTAAATTGAAATAAATATAACAAAACCTAGGGCAAGACTTTTTTTCAATGCAAACGTACACTAAGTACATTTTTCGTCATTCAGTCTAGTCCTTCATTTTTTGCAACAGTCCTCGATAAGTCTAAGGTGTTCTTGGATGTTGGAGGTAGCTTGGATAGGAACCGCGTTACAGGACGAAATTGCGGTAACGTCGGTAGGTGGTGATTTCAACAGTAAGTCAACAGTATAAATAATATAAAGGATGAAAACAATAATGCTCCCTTGTGAAACGTCGTCTCTCTAATTTCCGAGAACAGTTGCCGCACCTCACTCACCTATAAGACTGCTGTCCGTTAGGTAGGATTTCTAGATAAAATAATAAGGAGTGCGCAGTTTATAAAACATACCCAGTTGCCAGCCCCTATCAAAAGCTTATGCTACATCTAGGAACGCACCACAAACAATACTCTTTATTCTTTAGAAGAGAGGAGATACTGTAGACAATGCTTGAACCCTTGTTGGATCGTAGCATGATGTGGAAGGAGCCGAATTGGTGAGAGGAGTTATTTTATGAGTATCTATGAAGCTATAAAATGAGTTTTTCAAGGATTTAAGAGATTGTAGTTAGAACGCTGAAAGGTCTATTGGGATGATTGTGGTTGGGAGTTTCTGAGCTTTAGAATAAGCAGCTAATAAATTTTTAATTAAGAAAACCATGGGGTCCATGAGGTCTGATATTCAGCCAAACTCAACTCCTTTCAGTCGAAAGCCATCTGAAAAATTACCAATGGACCGTTCCAACACAATTCTACATAAAAGCCTTGTAGCTCAACAGCTTACCACCCCGGCACATCCATAAAACGTTTTTGACTTGTAGCTGATCAACGTGATATTATTACATAACTTGTAAATAATGGTAATTACAGTGAAAGGACTTCATATCATAGACAAACTCGTCTTTTGTGCCAATACCATTTCATGCTTCATTTATTTCTGTAAATTAACAAAAAAATTCTATTACTTTCAATTAATTATTGCTTATGTAAGGTATTGGTTGAAATGAAAAAGCTAGTGTCACGAGCGGGATTCGAACCCACGACCTTCGGCTCAATACGCCGCTGCCCTAACCACTTGAGCTAACGTGACTTCGATCCACTCGGACACCAACTACCCATCTCAACTTACCTTTCGAATTTTCCCTCCTTTTGGATTTTTTTTGGAATTTCTATTACTTTATCTTGGATCTTATGAAAATCCGACAACCGTCGCTACTTTAATCAAAAAATATTTGAACAAAATATGAGTTGTATACAGGAAAATCACAACCAAAAATGAACAACGGCTTTATTTGAAAGCATAAAAAAACCCCTCAAATTACTTTAATAGAAATCGAGGTTTAATTTGACTTAGTTTCCATATATGCAAATGGGCACAGTGTACATTCGTTGGTTATGTGGCAAGTACCATTAAATGTCATTTAATTTAGATTTTATATTTGTAACGTCCTTTACTGTCTCTGCCGACTCATGATTGGTTTTTCATGTTTTATAATTAAAAAAGTAAAATTGTTTAACAGAAAATCAGTGTTCGGAAATATTTCAACTTCCGTCTGGTGGCACCCGAATTATGCCAGTTATCTTTCAACACAGTTAAGCGACAAATGGTTAGGGTTGGAGCAAGGACTAAGGAGACGTCTCATTTCTCCCACCCGGCACTAGAAAAAGGACGATTCTGCCTTTCTGTGGATACAGGGTGAATGACACCTGCAAACCTCAACGCGGAACAATCTTAACGTACCATTCCCAAATGGAAAGAAATAGAAGAAGGAAACTCGAGACGAAATTCATCATTCTCCTGACCCACTTACAATCATAATAGAAAGAAATATTCCCACGTTTGTTATTAAAGACAAACAATAAAATAGTAGAAGAAACTCTATTATGCAATAATGAAAACATAAACAACGAAATGCTATGAAGGATATAAAAACTGAAAATCTAGTCTTAATTGTCGTAATGCTTAAATCCTTCTCCGAACTTAGGGACGCATTGTGTATCGTCTCTTATCAAACTTATCACATGCTTTTAGCACCTCCATATCCTCAGTAGTTCCTAATTTTCTTCATTTAAAACACTACATTAAATAAGACGAATATAAGTTCCGAACAAAGAAGAAACAATTCTGACAAGACGACACACTTTTTACAATTTGTGAAAAGACCTTTACTAACAAAAATAACAAACCCTCACGATTGAAATGATCGGAGCGGCCAAGGTTGAACTTTGTAACTCCGACCGTACTTCATTTATTATTATAAATCGCATGACAGAAGAAAAAGTCGTGAATCACGGTCTAGAAAGATACGTGTGTAAACCAAGAGCCGTGAAAAGGAAATGGTGCAGGTAAAGTGTTGTATTGTGATATGGCACCGTTTTCCTTCAAATGTTTCCTTTCCTGGCGAAATTAGTTTTTACGATGAACCTCAATCAAAACGCCTTCCTTCAACTGCAAAATTACTTCACTATTGTAGCCAGAATTTGTCAACCTCCATTTGATTATACACTGGGGCTTTAACGTAAACTTATATACGTCGATATTTGGAATATCAGACCAAATTCATGCAACGCGAATACAAAAAGCATGTTGATGTCTGCTCAAATAGATTCAATTTTGATATATCTGGATAACCTTACAATTCAGCTCTTGGTAATGCCAAACAATTCAATAAATTTGAGTATTATGAATATTTTTTACGAAAAATATCTATTTCAGGTATAATGCGCATATGCATCTGTCAGCTTTTCAAGTGGGGAACTGACTTTAAGCTGTATCCCTAAAAAGCTAGCAGCGAGGCAAACTCCCTATACATCTTTCGCATAGACATATGAGTTACCGGCTTCCATAAATGAAAATGTATCGAACATAAATGTGTTTGTTACGGTTTTTTCAAAATATTTTTTTCTTCTGAAGTAGATGTTTTCCAATTTTAATGCTTTTGGGACTCGAATTTCCGTGTCGGTTGTGTAGAACAACATTTTGTAATAGAAGGACTTTAGAAGAAAAAAAAAAGATCTTAAATTCAAAAAATAATTGTATTTTGTAGTTCGTCTTTAATCGTTTTGAAAATAGATAATTTTTGCATCCCGCTTCAGATTAATTTATTTTCCCTCTTAAAAGGTGATTTTCTTTAACATGCGTTGACCGGTTTTTAATTAAATTCCTATGCTGCTTATTTCCTGTGGCCTATTTGAGAAAGTTTTGCGGACCAGTTTAAAATCAGGCAGGAGTTAAATAGAATAACCAATAAATTACAAAAAACAAAAAACTCTCTAATGGCAGGAAATTATTTCATAACTCGGTGCCAGATCGTTGGGTGGTTTTGGTCAACCACTATCACCGTTCATCGACTCAGTTAAAAGTGAAATAAGTTCTTCAGCGTCGTTCCTTTACCGTAAATTATATATACTAGGTACAGTTTATAATCAAGGCCGATTAAACGTTCAGCAATTACCGTTTAAAAAACTCAAATTCGAAATCGTCAATTTATATACCAGGCAGAATTGGAGCCTGAGGCTTAAAGAAAAGAAAGGAGAGGAAAGTTGGCAATTAAATAGAAAATAGGCACACATATTTTCCTTGTGTAAACACCGTGAAGAATTACAATTCTATTCCCCTTAGCAGTTTCATCGGAAACGTCATGATCTCTTCACGCACCATTTCACCGCTCATGCCCCTGCCGAAGGAAACATTGGCCCTAAAAAGAGTCGACTTTGTATCACAAAAAAATCCTAATGTTTTGGAGCTCCTGAAACCTGAAGGTAAAAAGTTTTTCTTTTTTCCTGACTAAATCTTTCCCGTAGTCGTACATCCTTTTGAAACATCCTTTATTATGTCACTCGTTCTTTGAAAACTATCCTAACAAATGACACGTTGCATAAGTTTCCTGTTTGAAAGAAGGATGCAAGTATTTCCAACTTCATTCAACGCAATTCGATTTTTTAAAAATCACTATAATCTCAATAAACATTTAGTGTAATTTTTGATAAGAAATAATTACTTTTAGAAAAAGAATGCTTAGTAATTATGTTTTTCTAACGAGCAAAACACGTCTTGGCTTAACAATGGCCTATTTTTAAGGAAAGACGATACAAATAAGAAAAATGTTTTAATCATTTGCGCAAACGGCGTAATTAACATCGACTTTGTTCTCCGATCCCATTATATTCTTGTGTGCTTGTTTGTTAGAAATGTCCTTGCATAAAAAAAGGAGCTTTGTAGTTTATTTCGGCCTTATTCTTCATACTAGTTTTACATCTTTCAACCAGCTTGTGGATTCAGTTTCCAGGGGAAAACCTTCTCAGATCATAATTAGTTTTCAAAGTGTTGTCCTTCCAAAACATTTGGTTGATGTGGCAAGTAGGATCCATCAAGGATATAAGGCCCCCTCTTCAATTTCTGCGAATTTGCCTTGCAACATGTTTTGCAAATGTTTTCTTGTACTATGGGTACCCTATACATAGTAGCACATATTACAAATGTGGTCGCAAGACTTTTTTTTCACTCGGTCAAACCACTAGCACTATTGCCAGCGTTGCACTCGGAAGACCAACGCCTTAGTAACCAGCCAATACTGGTATTCAGGGATCGTATCTCTCTGTTGTTGATGTACAATGGAGGGCAACGCTTTTTTTTCAATGCGAACGTACACTGAGTGCATTTTTCTTCATTTAGTATTGTCCTTCACTCTTTGTACATTCTTCGATGAGCTCAAGGTGTTTATGGATGTTGGAGGCAGTTGGGTAGGAAGCGCGTTAGAGGACGAAATTGCGGTAACGTCCGCAGGTGGTGATGCAATAGTAAGTCAACAGTCCTTTTAAAAAGATAGTTCCTACTCACGGAAGTTGGTTTCAACGATCCGGATTTCGAGCTTTTAGCTCATCATCAGGTTGTAGAACTCCTTCAACCTGATGAAGAGCTAAAGCTCGAAATCCGGATCGTTGAAGCCAACTTACTGTGAGTAGGAACTATCTTTTTAAAAGGGTTGAATACCGCACTCACTCCACCATTCATCATTTCTAGTAATTCAACAGTATAAATAACATAAAGGATGGAACCAATCTCTTTGATTTCAGACGGTTAGGTAGGATTTCAAGATAAGATAATAAGGAGTGGGCAGAAAGCGTTTAAGTTTATAAAACATGCCCAGTTGCCAGCCCTATCAAAAGCTCGTGCTACATCTAGGAATGCGGTAGCGTTGTAAGTGATGATGATGGTATTAGGGTGTAATATGTAAGACAGCAACATTTAAAACTCAAAATATTATTTTGCATGACATGTGAAGCTGGTTGTATAAACTATAATTAGGGACCTAATTGACATATTGAACAAAAAATAGTGTTGACTCCTTGGTGAGATTGCATAACAACTTGGCAATACGACTCTTTAGTCCCATAGTATGATTTTTCGACGTACACTTTACATAGCGGGTACATCATGGGTACACATGGCGTATACTTTAAGGAAATCATTAGATGTCCTATGGATGCAATTTGACCATACGAAAAAGGTTAAATTTCACTACGCTATTATTTAGTGTGCTGATTACCATTTAAACGATAAGTAGATCCAATTGTGTCTCAGAAGAAATGATATATGATTTTTTTCTTCTTGCTTTTGATCTTGAGGATTGATTAGGTCCCAACAATGATATAAATTGTATAAACAAAAGTGTTAATTACGGGCTGTTTTCTTTATTATCTTTTATTTGTATACTTACTGTAAGGGGTGAGGCGTTTAAATCATAAAATTTAGAGTTAATCCGTTATCTGTTATCACGCCATGTCGATCTAAATGAACCCATTAAATACGAAACACGCTATTAATTTTATCCGTTTGTTGAAGAAATTAAGTGTTAGTTTATTACATTTGAATCGATGCTTTCGGTTAAATTACCTCGGGACATGACGAATTCTGAGATGTAATTAATTTATGAATAGACCGCTTCTTTTGTGGGTGTGTATTTGAATGGGACATGGTCCCGGGATGGATTGCTTTCATATGTCATTTCATAAAAGGAACCACAAGTCACTTAACAACTCATTACCGTGTGAATTTCTTCAGGTCTGACAATAAGTGCTCCTGCTAGTGCGGTGGTTTTCAACGTGTAGTAATGACGTCGAGGAAGACATTAGGTGTCTCTGAAAGTTTTGAGTCCATTTTTTATTATAATTAATAAGTTAATCTTATGTATTTTTCAAAATTGTAAAGTGAAAGTTATACTATCACGTCGATCGAATATGAGATGTTAATTGTTTTCATGACATGAACAATGATCGTAATACATTGTCAGTTTTTCGTCGTTGTTAAATTTCTACTTTGCAATGAAACATGTTCTCAGGAGAATATTTTGGGTGTGATAGCACATCCTTAATTACAACAATTTCGGTCATGACACGCTATGCGAAGCTTTGGGTTGTCTAGGAAGAAAACAATTGATGGCTCCATTAAATTTGTCAAGTTGAGAACGGTATCTGATGGAATTGACCGTTTCGTTCTCAGGAAGCAATTCACAATTGAAGCGATCAACGATCCCACGACCTCCCCCTCCCTGGTTGCTGATTGTCGATTAGAGTGTCCGTTTGGCTTTCTCCTCCATCGATGTTTTATCATAATTAATACACTTTCCATTACATGTTTAATTGATTCATTCGTTAA
Source organism: Cimex lectularius (assembly GCF_000648675.2). Lineage (NCBI taxonomy): Eukaryota > Metazoa > Arthropoda > Insecta > Hemiptera > Cimicidae > Cimex > Cimex lectularius. The sequence continues at coordinate 2,703,802 of NW_019392677.1, read as the reverse complement.
TTTCTATCGATTAACTAATGAAAGTATTTATGCATCCATCTAAATATCGTTAAGGAGCAGCTAACATTAACCCGGCGGGTAACCGTGACCGTGCAGTCAGTGTTACAACTGCTGCCGACGTGATTTGTCGGCTTCACTTCTTTCTTATTTTGCTTCAATCACAATCAGATAAATCACAACCAGCTTATTGCATGAAAAGTTGGCCATTTTACTGATGAAACTGGACTTAGTGGACAGGATCACTGTGGCGTCACGGCCACGAAACGGCCACTTCACTTCATAGTGTAAATCGACCCAGTCTTCAACTTTTTTCTTTTTGTTCTATTTTTTGAAATATTAATTTTCGCTTGGTTTCTGATAATTTTCTATCAAATTGATTCGAAACGATCATGCTAAAGATTTCTGTGTTTTGTCAGACTTTCCATTGTTGACAATCGATTATTATGAACTTTTTAAGACATCTTAAATTCCACATCTCGATTGTGTTCGAGGAGGAGAACGTTTTATTACAATTATGATTCACCTGGGATAGTGACAACAGGGAGATTTTTTATTATGTTGGATTTCGATACGGTCCGAGAAGAATAGGGGAAAAAAGGACCTCGACAGTGAAATCATCCAATTTCACGCCCCTGAGCTTACCTTGAAAATTCGAAGAATCCGTTTGTCATTGTCAAGTACTCATTTACGTTTAGAAAACGGGTGCCTCACCTATGTTATCTATATAATCTTAAAAATTAATTAAGATAATAGAACTAGATTATTCATAACAACAACGAACTGCCCAGTGATTACCCTGGTATTTGGTCTTTCTTTGGTATTACGAGGAGATAGGGGAAAAATCCAACTTCTAACTCTTCACTGGCCACTGAAACTGACTAACTCTAAATTCCAACTGAATCGTGACCAACTAAACATTGTCAACCCAACTCTATACAACTACTCACTCCGCCAGTGACTGACCAGTGACTAGGTTTTATGGGGGGGCGTTCTTCCCCATTGCAGCTACTAGGGCCCAAGAGTTGAACGGGCACGTAAATCAATAATTAGCAAACGCATTCTAAAATAATTTATTAGTAAAGAAACAAACTTTTTTCAGAATAAAAATTTCATCAACCATGAGCCATGCATTTACTTCCCCGTATACGTCCCGGATGACGTTTTCCCAACTTCCAACTGAAATTGCAAATCAAAATTATCGAGGTCTCGAATCGTTGAAAAATAATAACGTTATAAACTGTTGAAGTTTTCATCTGGTTTGACATATTTAAAAAGTAATGTGAGGGAGCTACTCTGTAAAGAAGTTGATCCAAAATGATCATTTGCAAATTTCATGATTTTTGTGCAAGTTAGTTTATGAGTAGACTGGAAATTTTCAGAACAAAAGTGGAACAAAAGAAAATTCTGTGCTAAATCTAAAAATGGGGTCAAAAATTGGTAAAAGTTTTGTTGGAGTGGAAACAATTCATGTTTTACGAAAAGCAACGAATTATTTCTTAAATAAACACTACAAAATCGTAATTGAACGGATTGACATAAAACCATGAGGTTCCTACTCCACTTTAGAGGTACTGTCGCCAACAATTTCCAACACGACAAGCTGACCACCTTGTATATACAACAAGCCTGTGTAAATTCTACCCAACATTTAATTCCATTAGAGTTCGTGGTTCGATTGACCGAATAACGTTTTTCAATTAATTAATTTTTATATAAGGCATTGGTTGAGATAAAAAAGTCAGTGTCACGAGAGGGCATGAAAAGTGGCAAAAAGAAGGGAAAATTCGAAAGTGGGGTTGAGATGGGAAGTAAATGCCCGAGAGGATCGAAGTCACGATAACTCAAGTTAGAGCAGCAGCGTATTTAGCCGAGGGACGTGGGTTCGAATCCCGCTAGTGACACTGACTTTTCTTATCTCAACCAATGCCTTATATAAAGATTATTAATTGACTAACATTTAATGTTCGTAGAAAAACTTTAGCCTTAATCATAAACTTTTATACTGAAAATATTTTATAAAAAGAAGTTATTTCAGAATAAGTCTATAACGTAATAATTATTGACCAGTGTTTAATCAAAGAGAAAATATATCGGACCTTCAGATATTTTCCTTTGTTTCAGAAAAGGCTATATGTTTTACGTTTTTGATTCCAATTAGAACTAAACAATATAATTAATGTGGTAATTGCAGTAAAACCTTGATGGTGATGACGTACGATGAAATATGAAGGTCATCAATAAAAACAATCCGCTGAAGACATTATTTAATTCATTACTTTTTACTTAAATAACAAAAGTAATTTAATATAGAATATCACCAGTATAGAAAAATAAGAATTTATATTTTTATACTAGCTTTTACCCGCGACTATGTTTTAATGTACCCCCATGCGGGACTATGTTTTAATGTACCTTTCTAATGCGATACAGTACTTTCTAATATAATGTCTCTTTTTTTCAAATTCTTCTCTTTTTCAGTTCACTTTGGTCTATTCATGGTAAAAAATTGTCCATATGATCCTCTTAGGGATGGAATTTCAAAATAAAATCTTTCTTATCAGCTATTCGTGTCATTGTAGGAATGCACTATCCAAATTTCTGCTATTTAGATCCAGGGGTTTGGTCTGTGCGATGTCTGTCAGTCAGTCACGGAACTTTTATATGTAAATGGGGTTGGAATTTCAATAAATTCTTTCTTAGCGGCTATCCATGTCATTATAGGAATGCAATGTCGAAATTTCAGCCCTTTAGATCCAGGGTCTGTGCGATGTCTGCCAGTGAGTCACGGAACTTTTTATGTATAGATGGGGATGGAATTTTAAAAAAATTCTTTCTTAGCGGCTATCCATATCATTGTAGGAATGCACTGTCGAAATTTCAGCCCTTTAGAGCCAGGGGTTTGGTCTGTGCATTGTCTTTGTCAGTCACGGAACTGGTTTATATACAGAGATTGTCATGTTTTGTCTTCAGTTTTTGCCTCTAAGATGTTTTCCCTCAGAGAAAATTATTTAGGCTGTGGTGTGAATTTCCTTTGTCAAGTAATTGTTTCACAGCGATTGAATTCAAAACTGCGTCGTAATCGCAAACAATGGGCAAGAAAATTAAAAAAATCTAAAAGACGAACTTGGCCGTCTGGCGGGACGGAGGGTCCGCCAACTTCGACATTCTTACACGTACGAGGCGAAAAGTAGAAAAAGAAGCAATAATAGCTAGGGAATCCGTAGATTCTCTTTCACCCAGGGCTAGGATTTAAACGTAAAGTGCAATTACTTAATACGGATTGCGTGCGATCGGCATGGGATTCCAGGGATCTTTCTACGCCTTCGCCACTCGGGGCTTGAGAACCGTCCAGAGGGCCGGCCGTGAATAATTCACAATGTTTACCCTATGATTATAACTGCCTAAGTCACGATCGGGTACCGTGTTTTTAAAATGATATCCTCGTCTTACCTTCTCCCAATCTTTTAACCATTTAAACAGCTTGTTTTCTTTTTGGAAATTTCACTTTTTAAACAACGATTTTCAGTTCCGTATGAATTAGAAATGAGAGAAACGGTGTTTTTAAATGAGTACTTTACGAGCAAAATAGGCTTTTAAGATGCAATGAATGTTCGAACGGCCAATTCAGGAATCTGCAGGTATGCAGGAAACTGAATGGTTTTTTATTAGTTTCTCACGGCGCTTATCATAATTTAAAAACTAGACAGCTTGTTAACTACTCCATTTCAATGCTTCATGCCAAGAGTGAGTGACAAGAAGGATTAAATAATTTTATTGAATAATGCATATCAGTAATAAAAATTTCAGAATTTTAATTTTACATAAGCTCAACTCTGCACATATTTATGAATACGTGCATGCATATAATTCAGCCGTATTTTGGAGTCCGGGGTCATATCTGGGTCGTATCCGCCTAGCCTAGGTTGGTCGGGCTCCAGGTTAACACTTAAGTCATTTCATCCCCCAATGCAATCAGATCCCAAATCCGTCCACACTCTCACTCTTAATTATTTAGATACCATTCATTAATTCGGGGAATTAGTTGATATTACTCAACTCTTAACTAACCTAATTGAGGTTGGTGGGTAGTCAATATTCCGCCTTCGACCTTGAACACCACACATTCACGCTAATAAATACATACTCTTTCAATACACGCCAGGTACACAAAACTATCTGTACTATAAACAAGAAAAGAACCTGTTTCCTTTAAAAACGGGAACAGGGGATCCAAATATTCGCTACAAGTACAGTTTTGATATTATGTGTACCGTTAATTATTGGGTTGTCCGGAAAATAATGCAGGATTTTGGTATTAAACAAAAAAAAAGAAACTAGTTACTTTAAAGCAATGTTCTTTAATCAAAATAATTTCCCATACTCTCAATACATTTCTCCCAACGTGTTGGTAACTTATTAATTCCGTCTGAGTAGAATTCAGAATTTTTAGAATTGATAAAGTCAATAAATGCATTTTCCAGTTCCGTTTGATTTTTGAATATTATGTGTTGTAAGTAGTGGTCCAGGTGTCTAAAAAAATGGTAGTCAGTAGGCGAGAGGTCCGGAGAGTAGGGTGGGTGAGGCAAAGTTTCATAGCCAAGCTCCAATAATTTTTGTGACGTTACACGTGACACATGTGGTCGAGCGTTGTCATGCAACAAAATGGGCCCTTTCCGATTGACCAAAGAGGGCTTCATTACTGCCAATTTCTGATGCATGGTATTAATTTGGTTACAGTATGATTCAGCATTGATGGTTTCGCCAGGATTTAAGAAGCTGTAGTGTATTAAACCAAATGAAGCCCACCATACCGTAACCATTACCTTTTTTTGATGAGTTGGGGGCTTTGGAAAATGTATTGGAGCTTCTCCTTTGTCGAGCCACTGTCCAGAATCCACTTTTCGTCACATGTAACAATTCTGGCCAGAAATGGGTCATTTTTGTTTCGACAAAGAAGTGATGCACAAACATCAAAGCGCTGATTTTTTTGGCGATCGTTTAATGAGTGTGGAACCCAATTTTCGAGTTTTTTCACTTTTCCAATCGCCTTGAGGTGGTCAGCGACGGTCGTTTTACTGACTTTGAGTTGCTCTGCAAGTTCTCGAACAGTTGTTTTGGGGTTTTCTTCCACCACTGATCGCAGAACATCATCATTAAGAGAGGAAGGCCTTCCACGACCTTCTTCATCTTCAAGGCTGAAATCTCCCTCCCGAAATTTTTTAAACCACCTTTGCACAGTGCACTCATTAACACAACCCTCGCCCCAGACTTGGTTAATGTTTCTAGCCGTTTGGGCTCCGCTTCGGCCGAGTTTAAACTCGTAAAAGAAAATCGTACGAAATTCTCGCTTTGACATTATAAGGATGACTGAATTATTTCCAAGTAGCGGAATGCTACAGAGGTAAACAAACAATATCATACAAATGAGTAATCCTGTAAACGTAAACAGAATATTTTATATAGATTTTTTTTAATGAAAACTTAAAATCCTGCATTATTTTCCGGACAACCCAATATTTCCGACATTAGTTGGCGTTCGTACCCGCTCTCTATATTGAGGCAAGAAAGATCTAATATCCTTTCTACCTTTGCCGGAAACATACGCGGGCTTCGGCCGCGTGTCAACATCGTATGGCCTATTCCTAATCGGATAAGAATCCCTTTTCCACGATTCAGATTTCCCGAACGGTTCTTGATTCGTACGAGTTTTTGTAAAAAAAATAAAAATTGATTTTTCGCGTCAGAAGGCCAGATCGCGGTGGTCGGGTAGGGAGATTGGGACGTCCCCTACAGACCTGTGTGCCCGAGTACCCAGACAACCACCTCCCTTCGGAGCATCTCTTTAACAAGAGCACGACGAAAGGATCCACATAAGACCTGTCACGGACACCATTAAGCTGGGAACAAACCTGAAGCAACGTAACGCGACGTGACCTGACGCCAATCCAATTTTACATAAGATTGTTCTATCCCTAATCATAGATTCGACAATTTGGGCCTTGAACTAGCTTTCTGATAAAAATTACAATTATAAAATTAATTAAATGATAAAAACCCACGTTTTAATTTTTTTAATTGCAGAACCTAGGGCCATGATGTGCCAAAAAAAAATTTCAGTTTGTTTATGGAACAAATAATATTCCATGATACGAATGCAACGTTATAAAATTATTGTACCAATCTTTCGATCTGATGAATCAGATATGCAAATGATCTTCAAGAACAATTTCCGCTCGGGGGTTGATCTGGGAGTTGGTGTCTGAACCGCCTTTGGGTCCGTTTTCACTCGCAGGCGTGTGCCGAAATTGTTTGAGTTGTTCAACAAACCCGCGGGTGAAGATGGAGCCAATAAGTGGCCCGATGCCGATTCTTCAACGACAGTTACGTGCTATTTCTCAATTGCTACGATATTCTTTGAAATCTCCGGATGTTTTAGATTATTTGTTCAAAATATCTTTATTATTTTATATTATTGTTGTAGTTTTGAGAATTTTCTTAATAACCCATGTAATAAAATACTACTTAAGCAATTCCATAAGCCAAACAAAACTCGGCAATATGACATTGATTTTTATTGAATCTAAGCTGGCTAGACTACATTAATTAAATAATTTATTGAAGTTATAGTTAGAAGGGCTCATCTGTAGTATAATGTTGTGGTTGATATCATTGTTTTAAGTAGTATTTAAAAATGTTAAAAAAATTGTATTTGTACATTGCATGCAGTTAAAAAAAACAATTGAAGATTATCATCATACTAAGAATCTTTTGTCTCGGCATGCAAAAACCGTTTAAGAGAATAAACTGGCCTTAGGTTCCTGAAAGTTCGGAAACCTTTTTGTTATTACAGAGATAATAGCGGATCCACAGGATAAAGTGTGTACGTGTGTATAGTTGAACATAAACGGCAGGGTTGTTAGAAAAACAAACGCCTGGATCTGAGAACGTAACAATCGTCGTTTAACACGCCAACGGCCCCACATTGCCGACGATTGTTTGCTTATCCGTTCCTCAACGTTAAGGCACATACCGAGCGATAATTGCAGGCTTATTTGACAATTTTATCGTATTGTTGACGTGCCGGAGGAAATAAATACAATGAAGGAAAAAGCCTTTTAACCAAAACGGGAGTCGTAAACTACATTTCTGCATTAATGAGATCACAAAACCCGAGACGATGAAAGCTAAACGATTCTGGTCAAAGAACACAAAAAGAAAATATCATTGTGTAATATTTTACGTAAATAATTCTTATAACCGAGCATCGTAATGAAATCGAGGCTTATTTCCCAGGTTTTACAATTATTTCCTGAAACGAGTTCTCATTGAAGTAAGATTTTCGAAATAAGTCCCTTTGTCTGTGAAGAGTCAAAAATGGTTATCTCTTCCAGCTTGCGAACGTTTTTATATTTTTACCTTGATAAATTGTTTTTATGCAAACTCTTGCATCCTACAAGCCATGCAATTTGATTCTCTAATAAAATGTTTTAACCTCTGATTGAATAACATATTTAATATTCTAATTACATAATCAATTAATATCCGAAAGAAAAAGAGCTAGAAACTTTTAGCAAAATACTGGATCAGTCATTGACAAACAAATGACTAACAACTTTTGACTACTATAATACTATGCATAGTCAATTCATTAGATTTCGTGGTCCGATTGACCTTATCACATCTTTCAATTAATTAACCTTTAAGTAAGGTATTGGTTCAGATAAAAAAGTCACTGTCACGAGCGGGATTCGAACCCACGACACTCGGCTAAATACGCCCCCGCTCTACCACTTGAGCTATCGTGACTTCGAACCGTATATAGTACTATAGTTACTACTATATGTCCTTTTTACATAGCCCGGCTGAATTTCATATAAATTTTCAAATATATATAAAAAATATATTTAATATTTTTTAGTCTAGTTTTAAATATTTACATTTTTTTGGAGAAAAATTGTACTTCACGCCCAATTTAACTTCAATATTTCAAATACGATCCCATACATCCGCACACATCATTTTAAAGGAATTTTTACGCTGAAAACAACGATGGAATCTAAAGTATTATTACTATGGAATATTACAGTAAGTAAGTATACTACTATGGAAGTGTACTATTATGGAATATTACTATTCTCTTCTACTAAAGTAAATATTAATTGCCTTTATTGTTTACATTCTGTCATTGTTTGTCAAATTCGCATTATGAGAGCAAATCTTAATTCCTGGAAGTAAATAAATTTTACAATAGTGCCTGTTTGTTACATTCAGTATTCCATTCAAAATGAACATACGAACACATTTTTCCTATCTTGCTCGCAATATGAGATACGGATCAGTTGCTATTCTATCACCAAGAAACAGGAGCTGAATATTACTGAATGTTTCTCTAAAATCCGAATTCCTCTCTCCGAAGTATTGGAACGGTTTTTTAAGTTTTTCAGCAAATAAAATTAGAAATGTACTACGGACTTAAAATTTTAGGCCGTATCGCTCTCCTCTTGTCCAGGGACTTCAGGACACTGATTTGCCAGGCGTCTAATGTTCCTTGCACAAATATCGATTTGGGAGGCTGAAGAAAAAAATAAATGCGAGTTTGGCAAACAATGGCAGAATGTAAACAATAAAAGCAATTAAGATTTACTTTAGTGAAGAAGCAAATTATTGGAATAACAACGAATCAAACGAAATGCATTGTTTCAAACTTTTTGCCATAACTTTGCCATTTTTTTGACCAATTTAAAATCCGATTGCACCATTGTTTTCAGATTAAAAAATCCTTTCAAATGATGTGTCAGAATGTAAAAGTCGAATTTGAAATTTTGAAGTTGAACTGTATAAGATACCAGTATAATTTTTCTCCAAAATTTGAAACTAGACTAAATAATATTAAACACGTGTTTTTTTTCAAAGCATCATTGGTTCAAGATAAATTCAGCCGGACCATCTAAAAAGGACACTCTGTATAAATAATACGAGTAATACTATTTAAACAACAATCATAACTAGCATGTTTTAAAAGTTTGTGAACAGAGGATGATCTCTTCTGGTGTAGTAATAAACTTATTCTGTCATAGTGTTGTCTCAACTCCCCTCAGGAATGTTGATGTAGTAGAATCGTTTCTGAACATTTGCTGCAAATCTTTCCGAGGTATTCAAACCTTATGACATTCGACATTTAATACGATAAATGATGACCTGTCCCTCTAACTTCCTTAATTTTCGTCTGATTTTGATAATTTTTTAAAAAAATTTCGTTATGTACTCTAGCTTTTAGATGTTTCGTGGTTCGTTAAATAACTTTTTGGTTCGTTGTTTTTTGACATAAAATGTCCCGTACGTATATTTTTTGAGACTCCCGATTGTTTATTTTGGATTTCAAAACTAGATCATTTTTAAGATTTTTTGCGTTAGTCCGGGTTGGCTATCTTAATTTTTATAGAAGTTGCCGAAATGAGAGTTTTACTAGGAATTGACACTTTCTCGTCGTTCCCGACTGGAGTGTTTTTAGGCATTTAGCAGGCTTTCGACCAAAGTATGGTATGTGGGACTATTCTACAAATTAAAACTATTGAGACTCCAGGCCTATTATCTGATTATACAATCATACCAACAGAAGAGATTTTTCGTAAACCCGGGATCAGAGACTTCTGAGATGAGGGAGGTACTGGCAGGTGTGTCACAAGGGGCAATACTCGCTCCGCTGTTGCACTTAATTTTTACTTCTGATATGCTCACAAATCAGCGTGCACCTACTCCCACATAAACGAATGACATCGCCATATTAACAATTTACTCCTGTTCTAGTTTTCCACTCAGAAATCGTATCAATTGAACACTGCTCCAGAGAAATAAAAAGACTAGGAACATATTCCAGGATGATTTTGCAAGTCAGACTATGCATTTCCAAAAGGGAACAATGCGATTGTTGCAACTGAAATGATACTAATGATCAAAATACAAATGTACAAAAAAAAAATTGATATGCACTTGGTAGGACATACCACACGCGTTTTGACTTTCGCCATAACGAGAAAAGGACTGTACTATGAACAGCTAACCCTGTTTGGACCTTCTAACAGAGCAAAAACTGCCTTTACTAGCTAGCAAACAGAAAAGGTGTAGTCTTTCACCACGACAATGCCCGCCCTCACGTTGCTTTGAGAACCAAACAATTATTGACGAAGCTGAATTGGAAAGTTTTATCACATGCCCCATACTTTCCGGACATTTCACCTTGTGACCACTATTTATTTCCGTCATTCCAAAATTTTTTAAATGGTCAAAACTTCAAAATCAATACACATTTGTGGATGTATTTGTTGCTTGATCGTCTTTCTGGTGAGAGGGAGCCTGAGGGTGAATGTCGCCGATCCCCCTTTTCATTTTTTTCCTTCAGTGTTTACTTAGCAAACAGCCAACTGCGCTGCCGTTTTATTGCTGAAAAACACCTCGTTCTTATTCACAAAAATGCCACGGTATACAAGTTAATTGTTCAGATTAGACATGGTATCTTTTTGAAGCAAACACATAATGAACAATAAACGAGTCCAATAAAATCGGCAGATTCATAATCGATTTAAACAGACACATTTTTAGTTTTTTAGAATACCTACAGCTATAGCTGTTCGTGCTCGTAGAGAACATTTAATCACGGACTCTCCTCTGAAGACCGTCTTCTTAATTCAAGGTTGGATAGTTACTTCTTAAAGTTATCCTTGGTAGACTGGAGCTACTGAGTTGGAGGATATGGACAGCCCAGAATAGATATTGTTAAAACACTTGACAGTTTCATAAATGGATGGTTTAAAATTATAAATAAGCGGCAGCGTTTGTGGGTAGAAAATTCATGATGATGATGAATACCACGAACCGAGGTTTGTGATCCTCTCCAGGCACTTGCGCTTTCTGGGTAATTGTACCTTCCTAGTTCCCTAGTTCAGTGCGATTGACTCAATAATTCTTTTCAAAAGTATCAACTCATTGACTGTCGCTGGTACAATTTCATTCCGTTTTTTTGTATACTAGGAGCCGTTACTTCGCCATTGAAGATGATATGGGTAACTGTTTCTTCCTCCTCATTGCATAATCTGCAAATGGGATCATCAATGAATACGCAATGTTATTATGCGTTATTATGTTAAAATGTATAACATTTTCTCGTAAGCGTTTTCTCCGATGCCAGAGACCGGTAAATAGTTCACTCCTCTGAGTTTGGCCCTATCCAATTGCAGCAGTGAGTAGGCCAGTCTTGAAGAGGGTTATTTTTAGCATAAGTTTTTTGTGTCTAGCCCCCCCCCCCCAGAGTTTATGGAAGTTGTAGAGGGTACGGATCCTCTTCAGTTTCCATAAGTTGGTTTCTGGGTCTTCCGTTCCAAGTTCCCCCGGTGTTTTGTTTTTGTTTTCTTTTGGTTAATCCATGTGATTCCCACAAGTATGAGGGATCTAAAGGTTCACACCGGAGGAAGTCTCTCTCAAGGGGTCACCTGGTACACTTGAGGCTCCTTACATTGGGGCTGGATTGTGAGATTAGGATTGTGAATGGGATAGGAAGAGGAGAAAGATGTGGGGTGTAGTGTTTAGGAGATGACAGACCCAACACCTGTAAATGAGTTTCCGTCTGTTTGATTATCAGGGTATACCCGCATAAGCTTCATGAAGTTAAAAAGTCGGAGTTGAGTATCATAGGCTATTAGAGTTACTATTATATTCCAATATGAAGAGCTTAAAACTTTGAGTACATTGCAATGTAAACAGTACAAGTTACAAATTGGGATGGCGAGAAAATTTATGTAATAATGCAAATTGGCGAAACTATTTTCTATTCCTACAAGACTTAATTAGGCAGTTGTTTCATAAAAATAGATAAATAATGATGGCTTCAATTTCTTTTAAAATTAAATGATCCTCTTCGGTGAAAGTTGGGAAATTTGGGGGCAGGGGAAATTGGTGGATTACTGGGATAAATATCCGAAATAGCCGTAACGTTTCCGTTTGGGCGGTTAAGTCAATTCGCTAGCATGCTCAATCTCGGAAATTAACTGTTGGATCTCTTTAATTTGAGGTGAAGTTCTAGGTTTCGTCCTTGACAATGATTCGCGAGGGTGGAAAGTTTATAGAGCGACCCCGGGCGCCCCCACTTCGGCCCTGCAGTGGTTAGGGTGGCACGACTGGTGCCGTTCCTTGTCGGGGGATGATTTTCACTGGGGGCGGCAGTTTGCGGCCAGCATCCCACTCGGTATCCTCAATTTTTCTGAGGATGCGGATGCCTGACCTTGACATCCCGAGGTCGCGACAGCTCTTCGAGTCCGATGACAGTTCAGCGCCTTGCCTCGTCTTCGTGACAGATGACTCGACCGTCATACCCGAGCTTCCGGCTACCTGCATACTCAAAATACCAAAATCTTCACGGTACACTACTTTAATACTCTGGTAGAATTAAAATGGCCTTCTATTACGTACTTCGCATTACCACAAAAATACTTTGTTTCAACACAATTAAATACCCAAACACAGTTTTCAATTACTTTCAAGGGTAAATAGTTTTGGGTAGTTATTTTGTTAAATGACTAGTATCGCAACAACCCATCCTTAATATAAAACATGGTAGAGCTCTTTATTTGGCCCTTTTTCGATAACCTTTCTTTTCATCAATAAATAATTAAAATATATTTTTCTAGGAGCAAACTTTTAGAAAAAAAATACGAAAACAGACATAAAACAACAAAAAGATACACAATTTCTATATAAATCTATGCATTAAGTATCAAAATCCTTGAATCCAATAATTAGTAATAATTAAGGGTTAAAAAGTCAGTGTAAAAATAATGACTACTCCTAGTAAATAATCTATCAAATTTTTGATTAATTGAGGGGTTTTAGTTCAATTTTCAAAATGTTAATTTAATAAGACTTGTCGGTTAAGGGAAACAATGTGGACATAGCTTGGTTTTGATAACAGAGTTTTGTTGTTTCATTATGCAATCACTCAGCAGAAAATAAATCCTCAAATGAATGCTTTTACATTCAGAAGGAGGTTTAAACTGGCGTATCGATTACTTCCGATGATCTGTCAAACCCACCGCTCACTACCACAACAAAATGCTAAATCGGTTTGTTGAATAGAATTTTAAGATGTGACGTTGATTTTCTCTTTTGACTTGCTTGCTGGTTTTTTAAAAATAATATTTACCTTTTATCGCTTGCTTAAAATATCTGAATGGAAAACATTCGAATCTTGTTGAGTCTGTGGTATGATTTCACTGGATTTGCCAACAGGTGAGTTTAAAAAAATATCTTTTAGCCTTGATGAGCTTTCTTTCCTTTGGAAAATTGCGAGACGCGGCCCTGTGCTGATCGAGTTTTCACGGTTGAAAAGAACAGATTGACTTTTGATTGATCGTCCACAGTTTTTGTAAGATTCTTTGAACGGCTTGCTCAATATTTCAAATTAAACATTAAGCCTGTATTTATTTATCATTTATTAATTATTTATTATATATTAACTTGACCTGATGCTTATTTGAAAATCTTTGTCACCTACAATCACAAATTTTCAGAAAGTAACAAAACGTTATGTTAAGAATTTTAGAAATGGTGGCAAACCGGGGGGGGGGGGAAACGGTTTTTTAGTGGCGATCAGATTGAAATTGTCAATAGATATCTGGGGATGGTGGATCGACAGTATTTTTCGGAGTAAACTTTGCTATGGTTTTCTAGTTAAGGAGATAAAGAGTATAAGAAATTGAGCGAACCCACAGGTTTTCCTTTCAAAAACACTTCCTTATTTCTTATGCCACCCTCAATGTTTTCTACGCCTTGAAACAGGCCTCAATTTTCATTGATAGACTAAAATGAATAATAAATAAAAAAATAAATAATATGACAAAAGGACGCTACCCAAACATATTACCGAATAAAATGATCAGAAAGAAAATTATTTTTTGTAACGATTTATAACAACAAGCAGAATGGATTTGGCATATCGGAATCAATTTTTAACACTTTAAACTTCAAACAAAAGTATATTGAAACTGTTCTACTTAGGATTGACACAATTCCAATATGAATTTTAAAAATCAGGCCAATATAAGAGGCTAATTTTCAAATGCAGAAGCGATCCACTAAATTTAAACGATACATTTTTCGTAAACTGTGTTCCTTACGTAGTAAAAAAGAAAATCTTTTTCATTTTATAGCAATATGCTTTGAATTGGGTTGGAAAAAGGAGCCTTTCAATGATGTGGGGAAAACTGGTTGGCTTTATGTAATTTTCTTATTATTAATTGCAAATATAAAAGTTTTTTGATAGTAGAATTCAATTATTAATCTTATTACTCCAATTTAATCACTAAAGTGTCTCACGCTATTTTTAAACTATTCTTGATTAGTCCATGTGTTAGTACTATTTTGTTTCTCAATGCTTTAAAAAAATATTTTTTTAAATTCGACGAACAATTAGATCGTGGTGAGAAATGTGTTATTTTTATTAACTTTTTCCTTTCTACATCGTGTAATGAAAGTTTGAAAATAAAACATTTATAAAAAAGGGTTGAATAATAAAAATAGCATGAAATTTCTGTTAAAAGTATTAGATGTGTCGATCACTTTCTTAACTGTTGAATGAAAAAAATCAAATTCAATTGTTATTTCCAAGCTTTCGACATATTTTAAGGTCTTCATCAGGGCAAAACAATCCTCAAGATGCCTACAAATTAACGTGTAATTGTTTTGGTTGATAATTCCAAATTTCTTCCAAGACTAAAACAGTCCCAACATTGCCAAGGACTGTTACCACTGTAAGACACAGTTCTTGGCACCGTCTTCAAAGAAATTTGAAACTATTTATTAAAAAATTAATTATGCCTTTCTGATGATGACCTTAAAACAGATTATTGGCAGATAACAATTGAATTTGTTTTTTCATTCAGACCAAACCGCCATCCACATAATTCGTGAGCTAAGAAAGTGGTCGACACATGTAACACTTTTATCAGAAATTTCATTTATATTTTACTACTCAACCCTTTTTTATAAATGTTTTATTTTCATACTTCTATTAAATGATATACAAAGGAAAACTAATATAAATAGCCCTCTCTTGCCGTGAACTGATAATGATGACCTTAAAATATGTCGAAAGCTTGGCAGATAACAATTGAATTTTTTTTTTTCATTCAGACCACACTGGCATCAAGATTATTCGTGCGTTAAGAAAGTGGTCGACAAATCTAACATTTTTAACAGAGATTTCTTTCTTTTTTTACTATTCAACCCTTTTTTATAATGTTTTATTTTCAAACTTCTATTACATGATGTACAAAGGAAAACTTTAATAAAAATAACCCTCTCTTGCCGAGAACTGATGATTAAGTGATGACCTTAAAATATGTCGAAAGCTTGGCAGATAACAATTAAATTTTTTTCATTTAGACCATACTGACATCAAGATTATTCGTGAGTTAAGAAAGTGGACACATCTAACATTTTTAATAGAAATTTCTTTCTTTTTTTACTATTCAACCCTTTTTTATAATGTTTTATTTTCAAACTTCTATTAAATGATATACAAAGGAAAACTAATAAAAATAACCCTCTCTTGCCGTGAATTGATGATGAAGTGATGACCTTTAAATATGTCGAAAGCTTGGCAGATAAAAATTGAATTTGTTTTTTTGTTTTTTCACTAAGACCATACAGACATCAAGATTATTCGTGAAAAAAAGAAAAATTATATAAATTAATTGGGGAAAATACCTGATGTTTTGTATGACAGTAATTGAGTAATTTGTTAAAATTACACCTGGCTGTGAAACTTAGTTCAGTTATGTTAAATTCGTTAAAACATTTTCTAGTTATCTTCACGTTTTAAATTTATTATGCATTCAGCAATAGAACCACAGAAGATTGATTTGGGAAGATCAAGAGCTTTGAAGATAAACTTAATAAAATCTTACGATTAGTTGCAGCAACTTTGCCCTTAAAAATTGTCGCCTTCGACAAAATCCAATAGAAGGGAACCGAGAGGAAATAGCTGCAAGAAAGCTTCCTCTTAGCACTAATACTTTTACTTTAGTTTTTGGTGGGACGCTTCCGGCAAAACACAACCACCCCCCGTGTGACCTTATTTTGGAGATTTGGACCGGGGGCATTGCTCCTTCTCGGCAGGCGCTTCCGCCCCCACTACGTTGTTTTTTCGTTTCATCGCATTGGGACACAGTTGCTGTTGCTTATGTTTAGTCTTTTGATTTATCTCCAAACCTTACTTTCACCCAGGGGAAAGAGGGTCCGCTTTTTATTGCTACCCTTTTACATATATTCTTTCTTCACGACACCACAATTTCTTTCTTACTACTTTATAACCTAGGCCCAACTGGAAGTTAGGCTTGTCATATAAAAGTTATAAAGGAAAAAGGGACGAGACTATTTCCATGAGTTCACATCACAAATGAATAAATTTTGTTGCTTTTCCTTGCCATAAAAATTAAATGTTTACCATTCCATTCTCTTCCTCTTTTTGTTTGTTTTTAATGTATTAAGACCCGTCTCAAAGGCTGTAAGGCTATTTCTACTCACAAACTGTTAATTATTTGGACAAAAGTTATCACTTTAAGGTTTTATTAATTACAAAAGGACACTACTGGTCTTATTGGTTTATTTTCTTTATGGATCTGGACTGTTGAACCAAGGAATAGTAACATCATTTTATCTACTGTAGTTCAGTTTTTGGGATAAATTTTAAGCCTTTGTTTAATAAATTGTGTTCATCTCGGTTTAGGTCCATGTTCGTTAAGCTTATAATTCTTGGTTAAAATGTATTTATTTATTTTTTCTGGGCGGCAAACAGATGGGGGTGAATATTGTCTGTTCCTCACGTTTTTACTATCTCGCATTTGTTTTATTACCCCTATGTTTATCCCTTCCACACGTGATTAAAATAGTGAATTAAAATAGTATTCGTGATATATGAAAGAATATCTTACCTAAACTAAGCTAAATTTGGAGGCCCCTAAGAATTCTCGATATACTGCTCTGATCCCACCACTACCACTGCATGAAAATTATATATAGCCTTGCCCTACGGTTTGGAGCCCGACAAGACGATTTTCACGTTAACGATCTCCCTTCATTCGCGCCAATAAATACGTTTATACAAAGTAAAAATCACGCTATCCTAAGTTATGCTGAACTGGCATAGGGTCACTTATTGAATCCGTCTTCACTCGCGGGTTTGTTGGATTACGCAAACGCGTTTCGGCATTGCACCATGCAAGTAATCCAAAGAACCCTCGGGTGAAGATGGACCCAATAAGTGACCCTATGTCGGTTCAAAATGAGTTCACCGACTTGCAGACCAACACCCATCATCAACTCTATCCTAAGTTAGCCTAATTGGTTCGACAGGTCTGTGAATAACCTATATTGTACACATACCTTAACCATTCATGCAAACATATACATTCACACAATTGGGCAATACCAGGGTTTTTGATACTACGCCAATGACCAACCTACTTTCATACTACAAATATATACAAAACTAGATAACCTAGACTTCTTTAGTGGGTGTGTATGTGTGTGAGGGTACTCGATATTTCATCACAAACACACTGTAACGTTCACGCTTATAAATACATTCACTCAGATTAAGGATATTATTTCTAAGTGTATCGACCACTTTTTTACCCACGAATAGTCTCATTACGGTATGGTCATAATGAAAAAGCAATTTGAATTGTTACTGCCAAGGTTTGGACCTACTAGCCGATTTCTAATTTCTTTGATAAACGACTCAGTTCTTGGCAACTGAGACGTTCTTCAAAGAAATTTGAAATTGGTCATTACCAACTTAATTATGTCAATTTGAACACATTTTTAAGATTGTTTTGCCCTGATGATAACCTTTTAATAGGTCCAATCCTTGGCAGTAACAATTTACTTTGCGTTTTCATGAAGACCATACCGTGATGAGATTATTCCTGAGTAAAATAGTGGTCGATACACCTAACACTTAGAAGTAATATCCTTAATCTGAGTGAATGTATTTATTAGCGTAAACAATATAGTATGCTTGGGTGTGTTTGTGATGGAATATCGAGTAATAGGTTGAAAGTTTGGCAGTAAGAATTGAATATGGTTTTTCACCAAGACCTTACAGTGAGCCACATTATTCTTGGATATTATTTGTGCCTGCGTACGAAAGTGCTCCCTATATGCGTCTATATACGCTTATATGCTAGAATTTCTTATAATCACCCCTAAGGTGCCTTAGAAGTTGTTTTAAATCTGTAGGCCATTATTCTTTGCGGGACTAATCCTTCTCATTCTACCAATATGTGATTTACAGATACTTGTGCTTCGCATAAAGGGCATCATCGTGATCTTTCTTAAATTTTTCTTAATTGGTGTTGATTGCCTTTATGGCTATTTGTAAGAATCCCAAACTGTAAATTTTTAATTTCCTTATCCAGGTATTTTGTCTCTGGAATATTATATCCAACAACGTTTTTATCATTAGGCCGTCATTGTCGTGTGAACAATGACCTCGAATCAGATTAAGAATTAGTATATTATTGAGGTAATGAGTTTGTTTTGACACGAGTCTACAACGAGGGTCTTCCCTTTCATGTATCTAGTTTCCATTTTAAAATTCAAATCCCAGGGGAAATTAACTCCAAGCCTGAAAGCAATGAATAAACAACGGCCAACTATCATAGGAGTACTAACAAGGGAATTTTCCATAAAGTTGGTCGTTTCAGATTAAAAGAAATGAAGTGTTTTTTTTTTTAATTTAATATTATTAATAATTGCTTTTGGAATATATTAAATATTATATTTTTTACATTTAGAATAAAGTTAGTTATTCCCGCTTATTATGGATAAATAAATGGATTTTGATGAGGTTCTTCTCTTTCATGAAATTTACAAATGTCTATACATATTAATATTTTTGCTTTAAATTACGGAAGAACACTATCTATAAAGCATATGACGTGCTATTGTTAATTAAAAATGCTATTATTAATTAAAAGACTTTACATTTTATACATTCTAAAGTATGAACTTTGAATTTAAAAAAAGATGACAAATACTTCATTTGGTTAGAAATCTGATAAGCAGCTGAGAAAGTTGAGTAATTACATGTATCAATGTAACATGTATTAGGGGGGCGTCGGTGGCCGCAACGGTTTAGGCGTTGACACGGCGCTCATCACTGTAAGATAAAGGTCCCGGGTTCGAATCCAGCCGCCCTGCATTCGAACCCGACATACTTACAATTTTTTTTTTTCAAAAACACCGGCACCCCGAAGGTTGATATAACCTCTGCTGTTGCGAACCCTCATAAAAAAAGGACATTAGGTTCCCATGTTCCACGAAAAGTTAGAAGCAGTGGTGGCGAGAGGAGGAATACATTCGCCCTCTGTTTTGAAATGTGATCGTTATTATAACTAAATCAAATCGGAATCTATACCCTTGACATTGTCATACTACTCAGGGGAAAACTCGACTCAACATTAAAAGAGCTCATCCAAAGCTCACTAAACATGGTTGAACAATGGTGTTCATAACGTGGACTTAAAGCAAACCCCTCAAAAACTACTCTAATTGCTTTCACCAAGAAAAGAAACAGAACACAAGGCCTACGCTTTTATAACGAAATGCTGCACTTACAAAATAAGTTTGCATAGGTATAATCTTGATCAAAGGTTAACCTGGAACCATCACCTGCAGCATATAATCGCAAAAGATAAACTATCGCTAAAGACAACAAGAAGAACCCAAGACAAATCTTGGGGAGTAAAACCATAAATGGCCCACTGGCTATTCGCGGCGGTAATAAATAAAATAACCTACGGGTCACTAATCTGGTCGGACTAACTTTCCATCTCAACCCCACATCTGAATTTTCCCTCCTTTTCGCCATTTTTCAAATTCAAATACGGGGTTGTGATGGGAAGTTGGTGTCCGAGTGAAAAGTCACGATAGCTCAAGTGGTAGAGTAGCTGCGTATCTAGCTGAAAGTCGTGGGTTCGAATCCCGCTCGTGACACTGACTTTTTTTATCTCAACTAAAAACCTTAATTAATTGAAAGATATTAATTGGTCAAGGGGACCACGAAAACTAGTGAATTATTACTAATGATTTAAACGTTTGACGAATATAAACATCAACTTAGACTACACAAAATTAATAAATTTGCAATACATTTTACAGAACTGTTATAGTTATTTATCATAATGCCAAGCATTGAGAGATAAAACTTTTTACAGAATACCCCAAAAATATCACCAATAAATAATTTAAAAACATTTTTTCACAATGAAAAATCTTATTATATAATATCAAGGGATATGAAAGAATATATGTAGTAACAATTTTAGCTAAAATTGAATGTAGTTTACAAATAAACTATTGAGTATTACACGGAAAATATTACGTTTGGACACTTTTTCATTCACATTACTTTTATTGATACTTCTCGTCTCTCTTTCCAGTTGTCTACTTTAATTCAACTATCTTTGATAACACAATTTTTTGTTGATCACGAATCTCGTCAATTACGCGATTTGCCTGTTCTATTTTTTCAAATCTTTTGTTATTGGAATAGTTGTGAACCTCTTATTATCATAGATGAACTAATGACTGTCGTCCACCTTTATCGTTGGATGTTGAAGCAAAAATGCAGTTCCCAGGATGTTAGAAAATCACCCTCATTGTTTTCCTTTTCCGTTATGAATAATTTATTCCAACTGGGCGCTTCTTAAGAAGCGATTTTTGTTCGACAAGCCTTTGTTTTCACATAGATAGCACGTTGATAATTAAACTGATTATCTCTTTTTTGTAATTGATATTAACTTAAGATCAAAAATTTTATCTAGTGTTTTTTATGTGGTATCACAATTAGTACCAACCGATTAGGATGAGTTAAAAAATAGTGATCATTAGTTAACTAAAATTTATCTTTACTACTGTTTTATGAGCGTGGAATTTCCACGGCCGCTGCCATCTGACCTCAGAACCTAGGACTTGGTCAGCAATATGTATGAAATAATATTGGTTCTACTTTAAAAAATATATATTTACTATATTATCCTACTACTTATAAATAGTCTAATATGTAAAAGGCAGTGTTCACATATTTTGCTTGCTTAAAAATTATTGTCGTGCAGTCAGACGAAATTATAAGTTTGGCAAATTGCTGAACGTGTGTCCTCACTTCAATGAATCATTTTTTTTTAAAGCTCAAATATGCACACGCATGTAAATACATGCACGAGTGTACGTGTTGAGCCCATCACTTCTCTCAGACCACCGGCAATTCCAGCTTTTGTAATTTACAATAAATTACAGGCACTCCTCGAGAATTGAGTGTTGGGGTCAGACCTCCAGGGGCTATCGACAGCTATTTATATTTCAGCCCAGTGTACAGGATTTTCAGCCTACACGATCAGTTTCTAAACCAATTGACACTCATTCACGCTTACATTCTTTCCTATTTACAAACCATTCCACTCAGTTAGGGGGTGAAGTATTCGATATTCCTCCACTATCCTTTATACCTATTATATACCTAAATGAGGGTCGATGGGGTACTCAGTACTTCACCGAGGCTCTCCTACACTACACATTCGTAACAATAAATACATTCATTCTCAACGTACGCTAGGGAATCAAAACTACAATTATTATATAAAATAAAATAACTCTTTTTCTTCCAAGAATCGGATGGGGAGGCTCAGTTCCTCGCTACCGTGCTTATGCACTATTCTCAATCGGGTGACATTCTATAAAGTCCAAGGAATTGCATCCTTTAATTCGGTGGGACACATCAAGCACTTTTTTCCCCTAAGTAAGGGTCCGAGTGTCAGCCTCGTACGGCCAATTCTTAATCGGGCTATCGACAATGTTCTTGATAACTCGAAAGCTTCTCTTCCAGCCCACCAACGCTACCACTTCTTTTAATCATGTTTTTAGTAGTAGATAATTTTGGGGTTTTGGTATCTAATTATCCAAGAGTATATTATTTCCCATTTTCTTTTTTTTATTATTGCCTATTAGTTAGATTCAAAATTAGAGATAAGTCCAGTTTGAACGAAAATGATCTATTCCTTCGTAGAGTCGTCTATGTGAACTTTTTTTCGGTTGACTTAGACTTTGATTTGACAAAAAGGTTTTACGTAGCCTATACTCGAAAAGCTACATTTATTTATTCTCTTAATCTATTTTTAAGCTATTTTGAAATAGCTTTATTTTTGAATCTTCGTTTTTATCAACAGTGCTACGCGAAAACTTCTTTGCCTATCCGGCCACCAAAGCTACCACTTCTTTTAATCATGTTTGTAGTTGAGTTGTTTGTAGTTTTAATTACGTTTTGGGTATCTAACTATCCCAGAGTATATTAATTAGCATTTATTTTTTGATGTTAGATTAAAAATGGATAAGACCGGTTTGAACGAAAATGATCAATTTCTTCGTCTAGTCGTGTCTGTGTGAACTTTTTACTCGGTTGCTTTAGACTTTTGACAAAACGTTTTTACATAGTCTATACCCGAAAGCTACATTTATGTATTCTTGTAATCTGCTTATAAAACTTTATATTTAAATCTTCGTTTTCCAATTTCTGAGAGGTTTTTCATTTCGTCCTACATGGTTCATGAAGAGAGAAAAACGTCTGGCTTACTAGGCTCTCTTTTTCTCCGACCCACATTTTTAATTGGCGGAACGCTAATTTTCAACTCGTTCCACCTTATTTCCAGAATTTAAATTAATTTCCCTTCCCATATAAAAACTCCTGCAAAGCTGAAAATCTTCAGTATAAAATCACAATTAAAATTAAAAAGAAAAACCTTTTTAAAATTAGTAGCATTTTATTACATAACGTAGGTTGTGTGATTGTTCGAGGTAAATTCGCTTTTGAAACAAAAACCAAACCGCTATCGTTGTTGGGAGTCAAAGTTTAATCCCGAAGTCGAGATAGTCTTGAATCCGCGGGCTCAGCAAAAGAATAGCTCTGCACGTCAAGCGGATGTAGCTCAATATCCGTTTTGCCAAACGATTAATCACTCAACGGACTCAATGAAATAATGCTGCTACTCGAACTCTATAGCGAAGTGTGTTTTTTTGTGACACACGATTGTTTAATAATTTGTTGGAGTCGTGAAGAATGGACAAGAATGAGGTAGTTTAGAAAAATATCTTTTTCGCGCAACTATTTCAATATGACACCACAAGAATAGCATCACACTTTATCCCCTGAAGATGTCCTGAATAAAGGCCCAAACGTCAGCAAAAAAAATAAATAAAAAAGGTGTTTTTCCAAACTACCTCATTCATGACCGCTCCTCGCGACTCCAACAAATTGTTGCATTGCGAAATATCACAAAACCACATTTAATGCATTTACAGTATATTTATTTGGAAACACAATAAATTATTTGATTTTTGAAATGATGAATAACAATTAATTTAAGAATAAATAAAATTTTGTAGTACACTTTATTATTTCAAACTGTGAACAATCTGACGGTTCAATCAACCCTCAGTTGGTTTCAGACGAACAGTGATTGAATAAAACAAACGGAACTTGTTACTAACTTCAACGTGGTTCTGAAAAGTTTGCTAACTTTTTAAAGTGTGAAGTATTTGATTAACTCGAAATGAGGATCTTCAGGTATTTATAACCTAGGCGAAAAGTAAAACTGATGTGTAGGACCGTGTTTACCGAGTGGTTTTGGCGGCATCAGATTCCTATTGGCTACGCTACCGGTTCTGAGTTCGAATCCCTGCATAGCCTTTGAAATTCTATTTGAAATTCGGAAAAAGGCTTGTAAAGTAGTTCTGAATCGACACGGCATTCAACGGGTAGGTAGGACGTTAACGTTAAGTCTTCCTATATGATGGGAAGAACTTAACGTTCCTATTTTTCTATATTTACTGGGCGTGTCTGTGAGTATAAGAGAAGGTTTTGTCTTAATGACTTCTTACTTATATGTTCTTTGAAGGTCAAAACGTCTAAAATTTCCCCTTATTTTCTAGTCTATGTTATTCTTTAGTCATTAATTGAAACGTAATATTATATTAAACTCCCTTAGATCACATTTCTCCATTGAGTTATAGTTTACAATTATCCACTGATCAAAAGGAATTCAGTAATTTTAAATCGACAGAAAATAGGTAAAAAGTCGGAAAATAAGTTTAAAAATGTAGAAAAGGAAAAGTAATCGGATATAGAAAGCAGGGCTATTAATGCTATGTTAGCAAGGTTTTGGATGCCATTTTGATGGCCTTTTGTTCTGTATTTTCAATGTTACATAACGACTCATTTTTAAATGTGTACCGTCTACACATTGGTTTTTATAACGTTTGTTTCGGCCTTGTGATGTACTGGTTTAACATAAAATATACGAATATTTTTTGTATTAATATTTTATATGGGTTTTTGTTAAAAAAAAAATTATGATTTTTTAAAAAGATTCTTTACCTATTTAAACATTTATTTCGGCGTTTCGGGAATTTACACCCATCATCAGATTCTGCATTAAAAAACAAACTAACAACATAAGTAAAACAAAGTATATTAGTAGTTTATATTTTATTATAAAGCTACATATAGTTCCTTTTAATGTATATGACCATTTTTAACTGTAATTTTAGTTTATTAATATAAAATTGTGTTTATATATTTGTATAAAAGTATTTTTAAGTACTATTTATAAAAAAAAGTTTACTTGTCGACAAGAAGCATGGCCAAGATGGAAGAAGGTTACCGATCGTTTTGGAGTTAAACATTTATTTGACATTTTGGGAATTTACACCCATCATCAGAAACTAAATTTAAAAAACACAAGTCTAACAAAGATATAAGTAGTTTACAACATTTTATTATAATGTTATAGACAGTTTCTTTTAAAAGATATATGATTCTTTCGCAGTTTTCATTTTATTTATTTATTTTTTTTTTTAATGCGCAGTTACGTTAAAACCATATTTTATTTAGGAAGCTATTTTTGGTGTATTTATACTATTTGTTTATAGTATGCATTTAGAAGAAAATTAATTTTCAAATTTGGTATAATTTTTATTAAGGTTTTTTTTAAATAAATCTTAATATTTTAAAAGTTTGCGCCAATATTCAAAACGTTTAAATTTTTAGCTTTATTTGTGCATTTTTTATTTAATTTTTTAAATTTATTGTTCTTAAATATTTTTGATTTTATTTTTATTTTTAATATCGGGAAATAATGGGGACATTGTGTTGTAATTAGTTAAAAAATAGTTTTCACTATTTTTAATAATATACAGGGTGTATCAACTTATATATTACACTCGTTTATTTCGGCAACGGTTACTTTAGCAAAAAATAGTCTTGTACAAATCGCAAGTTAATTGTGGCTAGGAATCGCGTGGTGGTAACAGATTTAACATAACTTTCTCATTTAGCTGGGAAATGACACTAACTTTGTATTTTAAATGAGAAGCCCATATTTTTATTGGACAATTCGATCCTAGAGCTTATTTTATGCCATTTGTACTGAAAGGAAAATTTTGATAGGATCCGCTATTTCTGAGTTATGCCCGATTTTTTTTCTTTTGTAAGCAAAAAATATAAGCTAAGCATAAAAGCAACCCCACGATCCATACCCACAACCCTAAGATTTAAAAAAAAGAAAAATGAAGAATAAGAAGAGCCATCAATATTGACTACCTTCTTAGCCAACAAAAGAAGAAAGTGAGGTTTTTCGATGTTTACTTTTAATATTGTATGTGTGTTTTATGTATTCCAGTCATTTTACGTTAAATCAGATTAATATTGGAGCTAGCTCAATTCTCATTTTAAGAAAGATTTTTTTTTAGTTGTTTTGCAAATTAATTTTTATTGGCAAAAAGTTTAATTTTATTTTACTATTTTTCAATTAATTGTTAGTTTTTCTTTCAATAAATAGTTATCATTTGATTACCAGTTCAAATTAAAAATTATTTCTTTCAGTTCTTTTTCCAACATTGAAGTATTCACGAATTATTCGAAACGCTTTAAAATGTCCTTTCCGAGCTCGATGAGAAAGTTATGTTAAAACTGTTCCCACCCTGATTCCTATACAAAATTAACTTGGGGTTGTATAAAACCATTTTTTGCTAAAGTAAACCATTTACGAAATAAATGGGTGGACTATAGAAGTTGATACACCCTGTATATGCATTCTAAGATTAGTCTTTTGAAAGGGTTATGTTCAAAATCCAAAGTGTGTGCGTCAAAATCAAATTTTTAAATTGAGTGTATGTTTTGGGCAGTTTATAGGTGAGAAAGGGCAATTTTATTTTTTTAATATATTTTATGTCATTGCCGTGGTACTTTAACATTCATCATAATTAATTGGGTAAATTTCATTTTTTGTGATTTATCTTTCTAGTAGCTTTTATTGGGGTGTACATAATATAAATTTTATTCAGATTTTTAAATTTTAACGTTTTATCATACTTATGCCTTTCTACTGTGTCTTGTTAGGTTTCGGTGAAAGTTGAATAATTGGGAAATCTAATCCTTTGAGAAAAACACTTCATTTCTCTTTGGATTTTTCTTTGTGGTAGTAATCAATTCAAGGTTATTTGGGGTTTTGTCGACGGCAGTTCAGTTTGTTTGTGACATTAAAGTCAATCCAGAGCCTTTTGTATGTTGATTTGTTTTTTCTGATGTGCATTTGTATAAATAAATATTTCGAACGGCGATTTATTTGGGTGTTTATTATTTAAATTGTTGACTCAATGTGCTTTTGAATTGAACACAGAAGGATTTTCTTTTGTCAGATAATGCTAACTGTGGTTTTAGAAGTTAGGGTTTTGTTGAACAAAGTTTCATCGGTGTTACGCCTCTTGCAGAACCTCGTATTCAGACCCCGTAAAGTTCAAAGTGCGTCTCGGATCTCGAGATAACAATTTTACTTTCCCCGCACCGCATTCTTGACCTTTACGAGGGGTTCCGTTCACCGTGTCCGTCCGGGATTGAATCCGCAACATTCTTAGCCTGGTTAATTTCATTCCGACGGTCGTGATCTGGACCACAGACCGCTTCATATCTGGAGAAAGAACGCATTTCGTCGTAAAAGCTATCGCTGGATCAACCGCAGGGAAAATGGAGCACCTTTATACCAATTACTCTACTGGCCTATTGATACATCTTTGATCCACAACACCGGGAGGAAAACCAATATTGTTAACCGAAAGGCTTAATGTAAACTTTGATTACAAAAGAAATGAAAGTTGATTCTAATAATTGTTTTTAATTAATTTTATAATGATGTTATTATTTGTTTGCTTTAATTTCTGTGCAGGATTACAAGAGGTCTGGTCTGCTTTTTGTTTAGGGATGGTTAGGTCGTGGTCCACTTGACCAATTAATATCTTTCAATTAATTAAGGTTTTTAGTTGAGATAAAAAGTCAGTGACACGAGCGGGATTCGAACCCACGATCTTCGGTTAGATACGCCGCTGCTCTACCACTTGAGCTATGTGTGACCTCGATCCACTCGGACACGAACTTCCCATCTCGACCCCACCTTTTGAATTTTCCCTCCTTTTTGCCATTTTTCAAATGTCGTGTAATCTATTTGATTCTCGGCGACGAATGAAATGGCCACGGAGAGGTTTAGTGAAGGTATACTTCATATAAACTTATTAAATTCACTAGTTTTCGTGGTCCGCTTGACCATTTAATCTAAGGATACTAAATTAGAGAGATGCTGACTTGGGTATACATCAAACCCTTTTATACTCTAGACACTTTAGAAATATAAGCAATAAATTTTCGTTTTCATAAAAATCGTACATGCTACAAACAACCATGTTATTTATTGCATAAGTATTTTCATCTATAAATAATCTCATGCGAACTGGAAAATCTCAATTGTATGATTATTCTTTATTTTCCTATCCCAATACAGTTTGCCAGATAAAATTCTACTCCTCTGAATGAAAAATTTGTCTATAGCGGAATTATAAGATAAATTTATTATTCTTTGGAGGTCAATTAAAAGGTTTTAATTGTTTTCACCTTGTAAAGTTATTCAAATTGGCAAGTTCCTTTTTATGTTTTCAATCCTAGTATTTTCATCACGAACGATTCCCTTTCTTCCTCAAAATCACATTCCCTTCCTCTCACTCTCACTCTCACTCTCTCTCTCTCTCTCTCTCTCTCTCTCTCTGTATGTGTGTGTGTGTGCTTATATGCACACGCACGCACATGCACACAACACACACACAGCTCTTACACATACACTTATCCCCCCCCACACACACACACCACGCAAGCTCTTACATATACACTCTATCCCTCTCATTCTCTCTTTCTCGCCCACTCTCACATCGTCTACCTCTCATTATTTACTTTTCTTTCTCATTTCTTTCACTGTATGAGTTTTTTCAGAATACATGAGGAAAATGTGCAGAAAAATAATAAAAATTAAAATATATTTTTATACGTGTGGTGTTTAGAGCTACATTTTTATACTTAACAACATTAACCATTTATTTTATACTTAATACATAACCATTTATTTATACTTAACCACATTTTTATACTAATACTTAAACATCCCTAACCATACTCCCTTTTAATAGTTAAACAAATCTTACAGAAATGATGAAACAGTATTTAATTGTTTATGACAATTTAAGTTTTCATTTATGTTCTTTTTATATTAGAAACTTTATTTTCACTTATGTATTTATTTAGTTTTGATCTATATTGGATTAAAAAATATGAATTAATACAGTTTTTAGGTGAAATTCGCTTTCATACATGTATTAAATTATAATTTTCGTTTGATTTCAGGTAAGTCTATGTATTTTTAAATATGAACTAGTCGAAAGAAGAAAATCATAAGCTGGGTTATTAAAATCTGTAAGTATACCTAGCTTTAGAAGACAGACAAGCTTGTTAGATACCTACTAAATCAATAAGCAAATTTCCCAAAAATTGTTCTATACCGTAAGAACATGGTAAATTGTGGGAGGTGTCGACCAATTTTTGAAGATTTCCCAATAATCTCGTCGTTACATCGTGGTTTGTCGCAAAAGTGAAGCCGCAAATTAAACCCATTGTCCGTCTCGTTCTGCACGATGCGCTATCCTTGAAATTATTTCAACAGCCATTTGGTTTGAATTTTTCTCTCTCATTCTATCCTGTCAGCAACGACTCTAACTGGCATTTTATGCACGTCAAAAATTCTTGCAGCAACCCTCCCAATCAAAAGATCCAAATCTGACCGGCCGCACCCATTACGCGTACGCGAGTAATTGCGACGCGAACCAAGAAATACCTTGAATTTAAAAAAGAAAAAATAACAATGCAGATAATTAGCAGCTTATTATCAACGTCAATTATCTTGATTTGCATCATTTTCATTCCGCAAAAAATTAAGATTGATTATCTAAATTGTACGAGGCTATTTATCATCGTTTATTTACGATGATACATCACGTTTTGTGTGACAGGAGGGAGGTAAGGTTCAAAAATACAATAATCTGAGGGAATCGGAGTCATGTAATTTTAATATAGCAATGCATATTAAATTACAATATTAAGGTTGAAGTAGTGAGGAGCGGTCAAGACTAGTATTTCAACTACTTATTTACCACCGGTCGATAACCATCACACATTTTAATGTAACACTTGTTCAGACCGATTTAATGGATATTAAATTAATTAATTAAGTGCAGATATGACAGTCCATTTTTGTTATTTACAACTACAGATATTGTATTAAGTAAATATTTTCGATTTATGTTGTTGATTGTGTCGTTTGAGACAGTTATACGAGAAGTGGCCCAGTGACAACAGTCCTTCAAACTGAAAACTCGATAGTCACTTCATTGAGACGGTATCCGGCCCACTTTTGCTTCAACAGTCTTGGAAGATTATCTGGTACGGTTGGAAGTGATAATTGTCGGTAGATTATTGTGGCGAATCTGTCATGCAGATCCAAAATTGAAGATGGACAATTGTCGAAACGCATCTGACAGGCCAACCCAGCAAGGATGGGCGGATCAAAATAATTGCGGAATCACAGATTGACCGAACAGATAGGAGTTAAAAAGATCCATTTGAAGTAGTAAACAAAACAAGACCGTTGTTTGCTAAACTTTCGGGATTTATTCTTCCGTAATGAGGGTCTAATTTATAAAAACATATATTCAATCCTGGTTGAGATGGAAAAGTGTCACGAGCTGGATTCGAACCCACGACCTTTGGCTCCCGGTTCGAATCCCGCTCGTGATGCTATCTTTTTCATCTCAATAAAGACCTTAGATAAAAAGATTAATTAATTGAAATAATTAATATTGTCAAATATGACCTCTAAACATATGGACTTATATTCAGAATTAATTTAATTGAAAATATTACATTGTAATTAGTTAAGGGTTTTCAGTTGAGATAAAAAAGTCAATGGCACGAGCGGGATTCGAACCCACGATCTTCGGCTTGATACGCCGCTGCTCTACCACTTGAGCTATCGTGACCTCGATCCACTCGTACATCAACTTCCCTCTCAACCATATCTTTTGAATTTTCACTCCTTTTTGCCATTTTTCAATGGGTTCGAATCCCGCTCGTGCCATTGACTTTTTTATCTCAACTGAAAACCTTAATTAATTGTAATATATTAATTGGTCAAGCGGACCACGAAACTAGTGAATTGGATATTACATTGTATTGATAATTAGTTCATAAGTTTTTTATTCATAGTTCATAAATGAGAAAAATTATCTTATTCAAAACTAAAGAACTCAAACTTAGAGATCAATTTTAAATTTAAAGTGAAACTTTAATCAATTAAAAACAAACATTAGTAAAGCAAACAACGTTAGGTCTAAACCAAATCGTATGACGAAAATATGCTGCCAGCATAGCTCTTCCCTGGTTGAGGTATTTCTTTAAATAAAAAGCACTAAGCATATAAGCAATCCTGCGTGTATACCATACAGATAAATACCCAAGTTTATCAGTTTGTTGTTGTTGTTGGTTTTGGGGGTTAAGTGAATGCGAATTTATTCTTTTACGACTTTTTTGCAAAGTTATTTTTACATTAGAAAATTTTAGAGTTGTCAAATATAAAAAGTAGCTTCACTAGTTTTCGTGGTCCGCTTGACCAATTAATATCTTTCAATTAATTAAGGTTTTTAGTTGAGATAAAAAAGTCACGATAGCTCCAGTGGTAGAGCAGCGGCGTATCTAGCCGAAGATCGTGGGTTCGAATCCCGCTCGTGACACTGACTTTTTTTTATCTCAACTAAAAACCTTAATTAATTGAAAGATATTAATTGGTCAAGCGGACCACGAAAACTAGTGAAGCTACTTTTTATATTTAGATAAAAAGTAGCCATTTTGTAAGTAATAGTTCCACAGCCTAGTCCCCAATCGCTAGGATTGAGTCCAATCTATTTTGTTCTA
This sequence comes from Cimex lectularius, assembly GCF_000648675.2. Classification (NCBI taxonomy): domain Eukaryota; kingdom Metazoa; phylum Arthropoda; class Insecta; order Hemiptera; family Cimicidae; genus Cimex; species Cimex lectularius. The sequence goes on along the minus strand of NW_019392677.1, from coordinate 2,672,358 downwards.
TTAAAGAAAGTTTATCTGTTTTCTCCCACGTAGTGTCAAAATCAAATTATTTTGAATAGATTATTTCACTTTTAGATTTTAAGAAAGGCATTTGCTGGTTTTTTTAATAAGAAGAGGTAACATTAAACTGGATCAAACATTTAAAAATATTTTTGTTGAAAAAATGAACTTTTGCGTTGTTTAATATTCTCGACTGGACATTTGTTATTTCCTCTTAACCGGTTTGATTATTCTTCCCATTATTGATAATAATTTTCTGACAGTCTTTCGTTAGTTCATATTTCAACATTTTTGTTGTGTACGTGCAAAACAAAAGCAATATGAAAAACCCCCGGACGTAATTATTGGACAATTGATACAGATGCAATTAGGAACTATGTCCAAATCAAAGCCAAGGTTCTTAGGTGAATTGTTCCATTGCGCCATATCCGTTAAAGATTCCACCTAATTGTTCTTCCTTTTTTTATCACCGGTGATCTGCCACTACGTTAAACTTGCGTTCACACTTCCCTGAGCCGATTCGCTCTTTGAACTTCAAATTTCCCCCATTTCCTATCCTAAGATTGCGCACTTTTCTATTGTTTTGAATCGGGGTCGTGTTGCAATTTCAGTTTATACACTCATTTGATAAAACAACTTCCAAGGCAATCAGAAATTTTAAATTTCATTCATTATCTTTTCGTGAATTTGTTTTAAAAGGCAAACACGTGGAAAGAAATTGTCGACAATACTAAATTGATTAAATTTTACGTTTTTCAATGTACAGGGTGACCAGAGTTTTAGTGCCTTCTAATTTTGTCTCAATTAATTAAAATATCCAAAAATTGAAAGAAAACTCGGTCATGATTTATGAGCGTACTTATCATATGCTGGTTATGTATTGTCAAATACAAAAGGCGTAATTACCGATGGGCTGCGAGAATTGATAGGCTTGTGCAATCAATAATCAGTTCAGTTATCAGTACGTATGTAAAATGTCTTATTTTCTTTTACACCTTAATATGAATACATTAATGAACATATAATTTACGAGAGATATAATACATTATTTAATGTTCAAATTGAAGGTGTGTGATGGGTGATATAGCAGGGTGTAACTACAAATTGTGGAAAAGTTAAAAGCTTTTTACACATTCATAAAAAAATTAAATGTGTTAACGAATGTAGAGAACTTGATATCTTGACAAAGATTGACAAATCTATCGAAATCGAACAACTATATTTAATAAAAGCTAAATGTAACGAAGATTTTATAGTTTCGATCTCAGAAACTTCCTAAGGTTTAGTAATTATTTTTTATGTAAAGTATTGGTTGAGATAAAAAAGTCAGTGTCACGAGCGGGATTCGAACCCACGACATTCGGCTAAATACGCCGCTGCTCTACCACTTGAGCTATCCTGACTTCGATCCACTTTATATCAACCAATACCTTACATAAAGATTAATTAATTGAAAGATGTTACTTGGTCAATCGGACCACGAAATCTAATGAATTTAATAAGTGAAATGAAGTATATATTCACTAAAGTTCTCCGTGGCCTTTTCATTTGTCGTCGAGAGTCAAATAGATTACACGACATTTGAAAAATGGCACAAAAGGAGGAAAAATTCGAAAGGTTGGGTTGAGATGGTAAGTTGGTGTCCGAGTAGATCGAAGTCGCGATAGCCTTGTATAAAAATTAATTGAAAGATGTTACTTGGTAAATCGGAAAGCGAAATCTAATGCTATACTACTAAGTCTAAAAATCGTGGATGTTCCGTTGCAAAAATTAAAAAATAAAACTGATTTTTCATAGAGAAACTTTCTCAGGTGGATTATTTACGCTGTTCGACCCGAGTCGGAAGCTTTCGATGGTACCCATTCATTGTAAATGTGGGCCATTAAGTGGTAGGCTATGCATTGTTAAATATTCAATACCCGTTTTTAATCAATCGCCCGTTTTATAATCACGCACGGCTTCCTTTTGAAGAAAACATTTCAACGATCTTAAAGGATAGATCGTTTATTATTTTGAAAGGATATTTCTTTATAGGACAATAAGAGAAAAAAGTCGCAAGGGTTTCAAAGCGATATCGAGGGTCTGTAATAATCTGCCAAGATTGGCTATTATATTTAGAACGGTATCAATGAAATTACAACATCCTTCAAATTATCAACTCCGGTATCTACTACCATGAACAAATACAATCATGATCATTTTATAAAAGCGACAGATAGTTTTCATTCCCAAGTGCTCCCAAAAAATTAATAATATGTCAAATCAAAAAAGATCTCCTTTCAAATAAACGAAAAATATCGAATTTTGTTATAAATTTAACGAATTATTGCTACTAATCTTTTTAACTGGTTGTTCTTTGAATGCTAATTGCTTTGTCGTTAAGCTTAAGTGGCGATTTTAATCAGATTGGCTCCATTCTTACAATTTTTATGGTGCATAGTAAAGATGCAATTAATGACTTGGTTCGTTAACAGGTTTAGAAAAGGATATTTTAACGCAACAAGAACAAGACTGAGGAAGACCGACAGTAACAAATCAAACAAAACAAAAACAGCCGTAAAGATGGTAGGTAGGTAAAGATGATAGGTTTTTATTATGTTATTTGATTATTTTCAAACGTTACACTACCTAGTTATCTTATCTTAAAAGGTTAAAAACATGTAGCATATACGCCGCAATCTATTACGTTTTGTGGACCAGATTTTATTACTTTTTGTTCTTGTTAAGACGAGTTACAACCGGCTGCCGTTCGCCTAGATCAAGCTACAAGATCTTTAAAAAAGCAACCTTTAGAACAAAAACAATTAAAAACAAAGTATTTATTACGAAATTTTATTTAAATATTTAAGATTGCTTCGCCGTTAGTAGCATATATGAGAAAGTGAGTAAAACATAAACGTTAAACAGGCGATAAATTTAATAGTATGCATGTTTGTAATTTTAACTGCGGTTTAACTTGGCCGACTTAAATCGTTTCTGAAACTGTGAAATTAAACCTATAATCTTTTATTGTAGTTTCTTCGTTTTCTTTTCGGTTTTTAATATTAGGGATGTTGGCAGTCTTTTGACGGCCGTGACATTGAACGAACAATAGAGAAACAATGCTGTATTCTCTTCGTAATAATTTCTCGCACAATTCGTTTTATCATCGATTCTGGCTAGTTTAAAATTCAAGATAGAGAAAAACGTGTGGTTATGGTTGTACGCTTGCGATAACAACGGTGCAAGGACGTTTTAATCATTTCTACAAATAGAACTTAGATTTGAATTTGTTTTTTATTTTAATTTACTTTCGAATGCTAAATTTCTCATAGCAAAAAAAATTAACATGGAACACTTGACTTAACTTATCTAGCACAAAAACATAGCATATTTTTTTGCTCCACAGAATCTTAAAACTTTATCAGTATATTATTTCTTTAAGGTATTCTAAAGAAAATATCATCATGCTTCTGCCAAACTACAAATTAATTCAGTTTACGGTTTCGGATTAGAAGTTATCGAGGACTCAAGTGAAAGCCACTTCGGAATATTGCTTAAAATCTTCGATGGGAGAGAAACAGACATTTTGGCTTATCGCTTGATTCAAGATAAATTCCAACAAATGCGGAAGTACTTATGTTACCGGTAGACGACTTATAGTGGTCACCGCTTCCTCGATAAAACTAGCATTATTTCCTACGAGAAAAGGGTTTAATTTGTTTACCGCATTGGCATTATAAAACATGTATCTTGAATGTAATATATAGCTCTAATAATAAACTGCCCATAAAAGATCGATCATCTCGTTTTTGAACGAAAAATGGCCAACTTTGTAAATGCATATTTTCTCAGCCTTTTAAATCACAGAACTGCGCTAGATTTTTTTTTGTAGAAACTTTTACGCAGATCAAAATGGATTGTTTAAGTGTTTTCTTAGCTTCAGTCATTCATAAGTAAATTCAAAAGTTCTGGAGCATGTCGATTCTTGCACTTTTTATGAAATTTCAAATTGAGTGTGGAGGCCGGAAATCGTTCTGGAGCGAAGCCCTTTAGCATCGAAAGGAAATTTTAATAAGCTTTCAATTGGTTACCCTCCACTTTGCCCGATTTCTGAACGATTTTCGAGTTATTCACGATTTTTGGACATAAAGCGTGGTTTTTACATGCTCATGGAAAAACAACCGATCACTCTCTCTTTCCCGATTTTACCGAACATAAAACTACCTTTTGAATGCATTATTCGAAGCCAAACTGCCACAGAACACCTTGGGAAGGAAATTTCCGTGATGAGGTAAACAAGTGGTTATCGACAACAGAAGCATTCCGCATCATAAAATGTCAAAGTAAGAAAAGTTGTAGAGCGTAAAACTTGGGAAAACAAGACGGTTCGAAATTTATGCATTCTTGAAAAAAGGAAGAGAGAGTGATCGGTTTTTTCCGAGAGCACGTAAAAAAAAACACTTTTTGCCCAAAAATCGCGAATAACTCGATAAACGGTTGAGAAATCGGGCAATGTGGAAGATGACCAATTGAAAGCTTACTCAAATTTTCCTTTGCTATAGGGCGCCGCTCCAGGACGATTTCCTGCCTCCACAGCTCAATTTGTAGTTTTCGTAAAATGTGTAAAATTGACATGCTCCAGAATTTTTTAAATTTACTGATGAAAGACTGAAGGTAAGAAAAGATTTGAAAAAGCCATCTTGTTCAGTGTAAAAATGTCTACAAAATGAGACCTAGCGCAGGCCCGTAACTTATATAAGCTGAGAAAATATGCATTTTCAAAGTTGGCCGTTTTTCGTTCAAAAACGAGGTGATCGATTTTTTTTCATGGACAGTGTATATCTATAATAAACAGTTTTTTTTTTTTTTTTTTTTTTTTTTCCAATGGATACCAGGGACTGGAGGAGTTCCCTCCTGAGTACTGCAGCTGAGCTGTACAGCTTATTGTACTTTATCCCCGGCTCCATATTTTGGGGGAGGGCTCGCAACACAAATGTGAACTTGAGCCCCCGTTGTACCGATGTTCTTCCATCGAAGAAACTCATTTTTGAAGGGGGTTGGGACCAAATTCAGGGTCGCTGAGATCCGATCCCGCCCCTTCCATTGATGAGTGCCGTGTCAATTTCTTTCAATTGCGGCCACCGGTCCCCTTAGGCGTCAGAAAAAGTCCAGAGGCGACGGTGGGGATCGAACCCACGACCGCGGGATCTAATAGCCGAGAGTCTGACGCCTTAACCACTCGGCTACCGCGGCCCCCATAATAAACAGTTAAAAGCCTTTATATTAAGTTTCCATGAAGGTTGGAAGAAAATAAATACAAAACTAACTAGTCAAGAATTGAAAAGTACACACAAACTATTTTTAATTTTTTAATATATATATATATTTTTTTTTAATTTCTATTTTTATTCTTTAACAGCTGATGTTAAGAAAGTGAAGGTATTTAAAAAAAATAGTTTTAATGCTTTGACTAGCAAATTAATAAAAACGGTTAGGACAGAGTGAGTTAATATTGATTCGCTAGTCGAAGCATTTAATTGATTATAGCGTCGTAGGTTTAAACTACAAATAAATCGAGTTTAAATTCGTATACTGAACATTACAATATTTATTAAAATGGATAACACTTATATACAACGTAGCTGCGCATATATTGATCTGGCAAGAAAGTAATGTCGTTTTTGAATTATAGGATTAATTAGTTCAATATTTATATTTTTTGTCTGTATTGTTTTCGTTTACAGATACACTTATTTAATCCATGAATTGAAAGGCTTTATTTCTCTTCCGTTTTTGTTTTCTAATATGTAATCATGTCTTTGGATGAAACGCAGGTTTTGTTTACTTTATGAATTCCAAAAAGGGAACAATGCAACTGTTACAACTGGAAATTTGTGTGCAGTGTTTGGTACTAATGCTGTAAATATTCGTAAAGTCCAACGGTGGTTTGCTCGATTTATAAAAGGAAATTTGTTCTTGAAGATGATGCGCGCAGTGGACTTATTTCTGTTCGACGACAAACAGTTGATGCGTGTACGTTTGTATTTTGTTTAGCAATGTCACGCGAACAATACGTTTTGAGTTTCAGTTGAATCGAACGAATAACGGCGATCATAATTCACTAGATCAAAAAAATATACGTCTTGCGTACAAGAAAATATGTGATAGCCCTTATTTTACTAAAGGGCGGATGCCTTCTGGTGAAACAATTTTCCCAAGGAAATCTATTTGTTTAACCGCGAACTCCAATTTGGACATTTTAAGTTTGAACCAGCAACAGAAGTGGTTCACATACGTGTCATTAATGTGAGGTTTTGTCTTCAAATCTATCGAAAAGAAGTTTGTTTCAGGACGACATAAATAAATCTTTGAAAGATTTGGGCAGCGTTGAGAAGCGGAAAGGTAGGTGTATGTATAAACCGACCACATGGAGTAGTAAGCCCCGATTGGATCAGGTTTAAAAACATATTATCTGCCAATTCCAAGTGAAAATCTGAGAGATGCGAAATGGGGCAACGTCCAGGATAAAAGATAGGTCGTCCCCGCACGGGCGCCAGCTACCTAGAAATCATCAAGTCCAGGGCTGTTAGAAGGTACATCTCCAAAATGCAAGTACATAGTTTGAATTTCGTGCGAGCTTTTGAGGCTTGGCAAAGACTGGACGTCTGCTGATAACAATCTTTTTAATGATGGCACGTCAAATGATTCCATGAATAGATTGGGAATTTTTTATTCGGTGAACAATTGAACCAACCCAAGCTAGTTGAGGTGCAATATCACTGTCGAAGAGACTAGGATTTCTAACGTTTCCTATTAACCTATATTAAAAGATTTAAAAAAAACAGACCCCAAGAATGGAAAAGTGTTATCGGCCACAATAAAAACCAAATAAAGTTTCGTCGCAATCAATGTGGTCACGCGAGAGCCGAAGGTAGAGATCGGTGAACCAGTTGCGGTATAGAGAAGTTGTGCCTGGTCGCGTCTATAAGTAGGCTTAAACGGTAATACAGACACAGCCGCACCAATATTTTACCGAATAACCGTAACCAGATAACACGGTCTGTAACATATAGCACAGCTGGTGGATAATGGTGTTGGCCCCATCGTTTACTGATATTATGGCTAGTGGTGGGAGTTTTCCGTCTGCTTTATGGAGATGTAAGAGAAGCAAAAAGCAGTTACTGTGTTTCTCAGGTTTTTCACAAGAAAAACATTTATGTACACCATATTAAATATATGTATAAAGTTACATCCGGAACGTCTGCTTCTGTCATCATAATAGATGACGCAGACTCAGCAACTCTACGGAGGTTATATTAGACCCTCTCCAACCATTGTCAAGAGGGACTCATACAGGACTCAGACTCGGAGTTGAACCGCATCTTAATCACGACCTCGTCCTAATTTTTATTTCACAAGTTATTCACTTTTATGTGAAGTTAATTGTAAACTTTAATAATATATAATAAATAAATCTTTTTGTACAAACGAGTGTCGTTCAGTCAAATTTATCTTATATGTTAAATTTACAATAATAATATAAAATACAAAAACAAAATTATTGTAGATGCTGATAATTGGCAACCACGATTGAATTAAGAATAAAACATTAGAACTGTCATTATGTAGTACTGGTTTATGTTAAAAAAACAAACATAAAATTCACTAATTTCGTGATCCGCTTGACCAATTAATAAAAGGAGGGAAAACTCATAAGGTGGGGTTGAGATGGGAAGTTAGTGTACGAGTGGATCGAGGTCACGATAGTCAAGTGGTAGAGCAGCGGCGAATCTAGCCGAAGATCGTGGGTTCGAATCCCGCTCGTGCCATTGACTTTTTTATCTCAACTAAAAACCTTAATTAATTGTAACAACAAAAAATGTTAAGGCGTAAATTAGACGTCGAATAGAATGAATAAACACAAAAATTTAATCGTGTTATTAGCGTCTAAGTATTTGTAGATTTCTAATAGCTCTTTTAGGATTTAACATTACTTTCTGCTTTTTTTTCCAAATGTTATCGAATTTAACAAAAATATTATCAGTACTGAGCCTAATGAAAAATCTTATTGTGGGTGTTTAAGTCATTTTTTTCGGTATTAAACATGAGAGAGGGAGATCGGTTTCGCGAAGAAATAAAACTCGTTGAACTCCCTTTCAACAGAAACCCACTTGTAACCCCAAATCTATCATATCCTCTAATAGGAATTCAACGGCTTTCAATCATGGTGCATGAAGTTTTATACAGCGCTAACCACTGTCTTTTGAGATAAGAGAAAGGGAGGTCACTAACCCCGCAGCTTTCAATAGAAATAACACCGAGTTATCTAAACGTATTCCTTGGCACAAATAAAATCCTTTTTAACCTTAGAAGATTCATAAACGTAACGGCCTTTAAAGGACAAGGTTCTAATTAAAGACGTGTCTAATTATTTGATTCACTCGACATGAAAAAGTTCCAGCGCTGAAAAGCCATTTGTGAAGTTGAGTTGTACAAAGTTGTTACAGAACTGTTTTATTTACCTCACGGTTAAATGTCTCTAATTTCTTCAGACAGAACTATAAAGGATGCTGTAGCGTATAAATTGTGATATTCAACTTCACTCGATCATTTACCCTTCTACACTGACTCACTGTAATACGGTTTTCAAAAAGGAAAAGCCACGGAAACTTTATTTCTGAACTTCATTAAGTACCTACATAATCAAGTAAATCAAAACTGCTTTATTGTAGGTATCTTTGAGGATTACAGTAAGGAATTGGATACCATTGTAAGTTGTTAAAAGGCTAATTTCATTGAAAACACCATTAACATTTCCAGAGCTATTTAAATACTAGACAAGGGTAAAAATTGCCGATCAATTCAGAGATCTTTTCAAACTTAATAGAGAAGTTTCACAGGATAATGTTCTAGAGCCTCTCTTGTTTTTATTCTCTATTTATGTGAACGAAATGAATAAAGCAATAGGTGCGGACAAGATTTTTCTGTTTAGACATGGCACTATTGTCGTCTATCTCAAAAGGTCAACCATTCTTGAATAGATTACTCATTTGGTCTCATAATCAAAAGTTATTAATTAATCCTTAGACAGTGATCATGATTTTCAAGCATGTGCAGACTCATCTTGAATGACAAGACATTTGAGTTTCGGAGTTATAATTGTTTATTTGAAGCAAGGTCGTGAAATCTTAAAAATCAGAAAAAGTGAAATATCTCAGAAACTGTTAAGATTCGGACCATAGTTAATTAGGGCTTTTTGGTTCCATTTTGAATGTAGAATCAACTGGCAAAGTTTGTAACACGAGCTGAACATCCTGTTTAAATAATTCTAATAAGGGGACGGTCGGTGTGTCACGTATATTGACAAAACGTTTTTGGTGATTCTACACTCCAAAATAACGGACAGTATCCGCCACTTCTTGTGAATATGCCAATAAAAGGTTTTTGAAAGGTGAAATTTTCCGTTTTTTTAATATTTTTATTTCGCCGTTCTACTTACTTATAACAACTATGTGAATACATCATTTTACAGCATTTTTTTAAATGTAGATTTTTACAATAAAAGTAGAGTAGAAGCTATCGAAGTTTATCAATAACCAAAACTTTTCTAAAAAACTAATATTTTTCAAGTATACTAGGTCCATAATTCTTTTAAAAAGTAATATGAAATTTCGTTTTTGTACCTCTAGAGACCCCTAAATAAAATTTTTTGTTTGAAATAAAATTTATTAAAATTTATATTTATTTTGAATTAAAATTTATTATTTATTTATGTAAAAATTAAAATTTTTTCACTTCTATAATTTTTCCGATTTTTAAGAAGTTCTCGAAATATCTGATCGAAACGGCTATAATTAAAAAAGTCTAAAAGGATTCAAACGTCAAATATACCATTTGAAAGAAGCTGTTTAACGACGTATGTAACATAAAAATATATAAAAGATTTCTGCAAGAAAATACATAAAATAAGAAAGTATTTTTGTCAGAAATTAACCTCGTTTTTTTAAATGGAAATAATAATCCGATTTTAATGTTTCATACAGTTATTATGACAATTTCTTTAAAAGGAATTATCACCAATGAAAAGCAGACCATTAGCTTTTGGGAAAAATGATGTTAGAGCTTGCACTAGGAATGTCGCATGACTGTCGTCGAAATTATCAGTCAAAAAATTAATTTTCACCGATTAATAAAGTGTTTTATAACGCTAGCCATACCATTAGATGCATACATAGGGAAATATGTTATTTATAATAATATTGTGTTGTTTGGGAGTTTCACATTTCTCTACTTTGTTAAATCTATAGGTCATTTTCAATTGTAATTTTGTAAACCGAGCCCATAACGTGTAAGTCCGTTGTGGGCACCAATATTAGGATATAATTCTAAGTTTGAAGTGCTTAAGTACTTCCACCGGACGTTTCTTAGTGCTCATTGATTTAGGTCGTTTAGGGAAACCCACGAGTTTTGTTAGACAATTAAGAAATGCGATCTGACAAACAGCAGAAAATTTAATAAATGATCTATATAAACCTTAATAAAACAAAGTTAAAATTGAACATTTTGGAAGAATCTTATATTTTTTTTATTAATTTCGTAATCCGATTATCTTTTCTTTTTCATTTTTGGTTCGGTTATTCTTTCTTGTGCTTCACTGAGGTTTGCAACCAACAGACAGCAAAAGCTAGGACTGCGGTGAATGAAAGGTTGCCGTTCCGGTTTCCCGAATGGGAAAAGAGCGTTTTGAAAATATGCTTCATGGCATCGGCGTCGGTGCTTGTCTGCTGTCAAGAAAACGGCCGATATGCTCATGGATCTCCGCCCAACGTTCCGCATATCCGGCCGGCCGTGGAGACCGATCATTTCCTTACAGACGGCTGCGACAATACGACCCCACAAGGCAGTACTGCACTGCGGGCTATGTATCGTACGCCTTGATTATAAAAGCTTTTTTTACTTTTATTGATTTTTATTTACAAAAAAAATTGTTATATCTATGTTATATTTAAGCCATGATCAAGTGTATGATAGTAGATTTAATGCGTTACAATATGAAACTATCTATCAACTTCCTCAGAGATTATTCATATTAGGGAACATTTTACCGGTTTCTATTTTTTCAACCAACAATTGTTGCATTCAAAATCCAACTTCTAACTCATCACTGGACCCTGACCCCTGACAACTCTTAATTGTAACTAACTCGTGATGAACTGATCAGTTATTACCCAACCACTGACCGCCCAGTGACTATCCTTTTTGCAGCAAATTTTGCGACCATCCGCGGAGGGCTCTAGGGGTCTACGTGTGGGCTTTCTTCCCCATGGCATATACTACCCTCTGCCTTCACCATTTCGCATTGTTTGAACTTTCCTTTGTAGGGGATTATTGAGCGTTCAATGAAGACACGAAATGTGTTGCTTTAAATTTTACTTGTCCCCATTCTATTTTTTTTTTCTCGAGGGTTTGCAACAACAGAGGTTATATCAACCCTCGGGGTGCCGATGATTTTGAAAAAAGCCCATTTGTAAGTATGTTGGGTTCGAATGCAGGACCGGTGGATTCGAACCCGGGATCTTTACCTTACAGTCACGATCGCCGTGTCAACGCCTAAACCGTTGCGACCAACGACGCCCCCTCATTCTAATTGTTCAATAAAGTTAACACAGCTATCTTTACACAAATAATTATTAATTAGTTATACGACTAATTAGTTATACAATAAGTCGTTTCACCACAGATATACTCAATTACTTCGTCAAGCTTTTGAGGAAAATATCTCGTTCATGAATACTTTGAAACTATTTCGAATGATTTACAATACCTTACAGATATAAACATATACTTACAATATTAAAAGATGTCTTCAATCAAGCTTATAAATTTAGCCTAGTAGAGATCTAGATCTACTATCCGTCCATTCTACATTACAATTGAAGTGATATCGTCCACTCTACAAGGCTAAATTTATACATTAAATATTGTTGAGCTAGCATTTTTAATATTGTAAGTTGTAAGACTATTTTTAGCCATGTAAATCATTAAAAATATTAACCTCTATTGATTTAAATTTTGTTTTATTTTTTTCTGAAGGTTGTAGTTCTATTATAGGTGAATATGATGTTGGGGATATTGGAAGGCGAAGACAACCTCAATTCTACGTCAAATATAAAAACTTTTAACAACTATTAAAATTATTAAAACAATTAAAAACGATTAAAACTATTAATTTAAATTATTAAAACTATTTTGTAGTTATCTGGCATATTTTAAAATTCGAAAGGAAAATTTTTTTTTTAATTTTAAAAGATACCAGATAACTACAAAAAGTTCCTGTGATGTTTTTAATAGGTAGTACCAAAAGGAAATGCGTTAGTTCGTTAAGAAAAAGTGTCTTGGCTCTGTATAAATTATAAAATATTTTCGTTCTCAGGGATTCAAAATCCATAATTAGTGAGTGCTTATTTTACAAAGCAGCTCGCAATATTTCCATTGTTCGGTGATGAAACAATGACTGAACGCACTGCCCAAAGTGGTTCAAAAAGTTTAAAAATGTACTCTACCAAACACAAATGCATGACCTTTTGTTGGTGAATGGTCTTATGCTGACAGCCAATAACGACCACCAAGTGTTAACTGTAAAGGATGCACACTCTACCCAAAAAAATGTTTCTACTTTGTTCGATGGGAGCAGTGAAAGGCCAATGTGTAGATACTGAAGTTCGTCACCGTTTGCTCTGCTTCCACGTCTTAACAGTCGATGTTCGATGTAAGATAAGGGAAATGGGTACATCGCTTACGTTTAAACACTCTGGAGAGCTTACTTGTTGGCACAAATATAGTTCTATAGAGTTCTTTCGTGGTCATTCAAGACAGAAGTTTATTTTCCATTTATTCCCAGGAGCAAACTTTTTGAAGCACTTTTTGTAATATCGTTAAACCATTGTTTATTAGCTTCCTCGGTAGCTTACGTACCAAGCATAAATTCACACAATAAGCACGCATAAATAATGGCTTATGAAGCCACGAGAAAGAAAATATTTTCTAATCTAAGTGAATTGTTCAACACACTTTTTGGGTATTACGTGATGTAAAAATCTAATTATCCTATGTAAAAAGAATTGTTGGTTTATGATATTAAAACAATAGCAAATGCACTACTTTTCTGGCTATCTGTTACTTCAATAGATTTCACCGAAAAATAAATAAATGATAAAATATACTTCATTTGGGATGTGTTGGAATTAACCAAACCCATGTGCTTTTTTCTTGTTTTATTTAAGATATCGATTTCGGGGGTCATCCAACTCCCCTCATCTGTCTTGGGTTTCTCGCTTCTGATCCGGAAACCAATTCACTCTTTACATTCACTTGTAGTTCGAAAAAAACACATCAAAACAATAAAACTCAAGGCTGATAAGGGGAGGCGGATGCTCCCGAAATCCATCTCTTAAATAAAACAAGTAAAAAGTACATGGGTATGATTAGTTCCCCATATCCCAAAACCGGCTCGAAAAAAGAAAAACAAAAGTAGATATGAAATATGTTATTCAATTCCAAATTGTACACAGGCCTGAAATTTTCTGAAATCTGCGTATGCATAGTAAACTATAAAATGAATAATTTCTAAATTAGTAGCGTCATTATCAAAGTTAAAATAATAAATGTAAACTCCATCTACTAAAAAAGTTAAATTCTTAATTAATACGCCTGGTTGAACGCAAGATACTAAACCTGAATATCACTCCAGTTAAGCTGGTGCTCTAAGGTTTTGTTAGATTATAATCCATACTTAATATCGTAAAGTCGTTACAATGAGAAATTTTTTTAAACAAATTATTAATTATTCGACAATTGTTAATACTGAAACTTCTAGTTTTACTATATGATCGGATAGCCAAACAGCTACTAAAGCATTAGCGTGTAAAAAATCACGTCGAAATTAGACACTCAATGTATCCAAAAGCTGGGGAAACAACAACCTGGTGATACCAAGACATAAGGGAATTTCGGTCAACGAAAAAACAGACACACTGGACAAAGTATGATCTGCATGGCCATATGTAGGCCCTGAACCGATTCTTGGGTTTACAAAAACAAAACACGAATCCTCCATCACAGAATGGATCCAAAAAGGCAAGGGAGAAGTGAACAAAATCTAGAGGCACAGTAAGTTTATGCGAAACCAACGCTCACCAAGACTGGCACTCCCACAGTGAGGGCTAAACACACAAGATACTTAGGTTTTTTTGTTGGCTACTGACATCTGAGAAAACATGTACACAAACTGGGTAAATTGAATGATGACCCCATTTGTAGGTTACACAACGAGGAGGAAGCAACACCTATATCATTTTCAAATTGAGAAACAACGCTCAATGGAGACATAATCTAGGATACAAAGGAAACCCAGGGAAAGGAATTATAGCAAGATAATCAATGACCTAGTACTTCTAAAGGCGGCTCCAATCATGCAGTATCCGCCGTATGCCGCGCAAATTGACTAGTTTGGATGTACGCTCGGCTATTCGCCGAATAACAACATCCGGTGCTCGCCGTGCTCGGCTTTTTGTCGGTTTTCTTGTCCGCTTCAAAGGGCACGAATATTCGTTAAGTAACCGCACTCAAACCATCCACACATTCGGGAATCACTATAACTTTACATACCTTTATCCTACTGTCAACTGTCATCAAAATCAACAGTAAGCGTATACCTCTATTTGATACTATTTATTTTTCATTAATAAACGATTGCTAACTAGTATAGATGTTTTAATTTACACAATAACAATTATTTTTCTTATGGACAATGCAACAGTTTTGGAGTTCCTCGATGTTTACGAAACAGGACCAATAATTTGGAAAACTTCTCTTTCAAATCATAAATTGTTTTATAAATAAAGCAATAATAAAAAAAATATAAATAAATATATTTTTTCAATTAATTTGTAGGCACTGCACAAAATAGTAACCGCAGTTGCAGCAATGACAGTTTCATCACGATTTGTAGTAAGTTGAGGACTCCCACGGCATTTGGAAAATACGTATTCCCTGTTTCCGCAACAAAACCCGCATGTGTGTATACGTAGGTACACTATTTCGCGAATGCCAAGACCACCATCTAGACATCTAGAGATTTGGCAAATATTCGGCGGCAATCGGTATTGGGCGAATACCGCATGTCTGTAGCCTCCTTAAGGATCTCGTCGACTGCTCTGAACTACTAACGAATTAGTAAAGTACAATAAGCCAGAAGGCAGCAGTACTTGGGGAACAGAACCCCTCCTCACTAGTAAGCATCATCATCATCATCATCTAGTTTTATTGGTTCTTAAGATATGTATTATTTTTTCAAATAATTTGCGAACTAGAAGACATTTTAATTTGAGGAGTGCAATTAAAACCAGCCAGTGGCCGTGGTATGAAAGTTGAAATAATATATACATCCAAACCAATTCATGTTTACCATCTTTTATATAAATTATGTCTATACGGCATTGTAAAATGAATTTTCTTATTTCTACGGAGGCTGGAGTAATTCCAGGGTAGTATTATAAAGTTATGAATCATCTCGTAAATGAGGATTTTGTTCCTTTTATCTTTATTAATGTTTTAGGGATATGAGTTTTACATAAACAAAGTCTTATTAGTACTAGCCCATGTTGAATAATGAATTCTTTGAACGATATGTTATAAAATATCAATTGAGTGAGTTGTTTAGTAGAGTGCGTAGATCCATTTATAACGATTTCACATAAATTTATTGCATCTGTAATGTGTGAATTAGTCGCTCATATATATACAATTTTTATATTTTTTGGACCTTAAATTTTGTTTGTATATAATTTTTATTTTCTATTGACCTAGTCATATACTACTATTTAACTCCAAATTATCACTTCATTCCAACTCCCTCGTCCGTGACCTATCCACACTTTTTCTCCCTACCAATCCCCCTAGGAGGATGAGGCGTCACTGGCCTCACGGCCAACTGCGCACATCCATCGTGTTCATGTCTTGCAGCCATAGAAGTTGCCTATTGTTGGTTATCACTGTGTGGCTCACTTTCACGTTTGTCAAATTAATTATGCTGTTAAATGTGACCTATCTATTGCATACATGGATGTAGTTGCAGATTAGCAAAAATTTTAATAAAATTACTTATGCTTCATTTGGCGATACATACAAGTAAAATAGGAACAGAAAAGATACTATTACTCCTGATTCATGGTATACAGTATAGAATATACCAGCATACATTATTTCATGGAAAGTTACAATAACTGCCTTGCGTTGGGAATGATTTCGAATTAGGGGTAGACTGCCAGCTTGTATTATTTAATACAAGATAATCTTTATCAATCATCACAGAATCAATAATTTATTAAAATTCGATAATCTACGTTTTTCTAGAGACTTTTTCCGTTGATTATGTCGTAAAAGGCAATTTATTTAGATAAATGGATTTAATGGTTTAAGATGATCCTGGGTATATGACTTTTCCTGTAGTCAATCTTTAATTTAAACAAAATTCCAACAAGATTTTTTGTAA
The DNA here is from genome assembly GCF_000648675.2 of Cimex lectularius. Taxonomy (NCBI): domain Eukaryota; kingdom Metazoa; phylum Arthropoda; class Insecta; order Hemiptera; family Cimicidae; genus Cimex; species Cimex lectularius. The sequence goes on along the minus strand of NW_019392677.1, from coordinate 2,655,824 downwards.
ATGCAAAAGTTGTTTTTACGTTTTAATTCTTTAAATTTTTGAACAATGAGATAATTTATTTTTTATTGTACAATTAGTCACCGTGCGTCTCCTTTTATCAACTAACGATGTATTTACTGATAATGATAATGTAAAGTTACACTTGTCACATTTACTGACAGTTTCCTTAAATAAAAACGTCAATTTGATTTGTAGATTAATGTTTCAAGATTAGGCTATTTACACATTTCCAAAATTGGCGTGATAAAAACCCAAGAGGATGACGTAAAAGTTAGATTCAACCATTGAAAAGCATGTTTAATCAAAAGACGGTTTATTTATATTAATTTAGCGGGTAATGGGTGAAATATGTCCATTGTCCATTGTAAAAATAAATTGTTTACTCTAATAATCAATTTTCATTAATGTTTTTATCATAAAAAAGTTAAAACTTGTAAGCAGGGCAATTGGCAACTACTTCACAATAATTTCAGCATATGAAAGTATAAGGTTATCACATTTAGAAGCAAAGACTTTTGAGAGAATTTCGTTTTCTGTTCTATGCTCGTTCGTTACGTAGCCGCAGGTGGCAGAACGGTAAAAAAAGAGATTTATCATATATATATATATATATATATATATAATGTTAGAAACACTAAATACTTTTTTAGAAATAAACAGGTAGTACGTGAAAGGAAGGGGTTGTTTAATCTCGCCCAGGAACATCGGGTACTCTGGGTGAGAGTGCGACAACTGAGGAGTAAAATTTACTTATTAGCGAGAATGGAGTTGGTTGAACACAGACCCTAGGAATATCAAGTTCTGTGGGGAAGTGAATGTGACCAGACTTGTAAAAGGTGTTGTGATTAAGCTAATTTATTTGAATGAATGTAATTTATAAGATTCACTAATTTCGTGGTCCGCTTGACCAATTAATACATTACAATTAATTAAAGTTTTTAGTTGAGATGAAAAAAGTTAATGGCACGAGAGGGATTCGAACCCACGACGAAAAACTAAAACTAAAAACTTTAATTAATTGTAATTTATTAGGGTGAAAGGAAGGGGTTGTTCAACCCAGGCCCAAAGAATATCCGAGTACTCTGGAGGAGTGAACGTGACCAGACTTTTATATTTGTAAAAGGTGTGATCATGTTAATTTATTTGAATGAATGTAATTTATTAGCGTGAAAGGAAGGGGTTGTTTAACCTCTCTCCGAGGAATATCGAGTACTCTGAGGTGAGTGAGTCACATCTGAAGAATAACATTAAGTTATTAGCGAGAATGGAGTTGGTTCTACCTAGGCCCGAGGAATATCGAGTACTCTGGGGGAGTGAATGTAACCAGACTTTTATATATACGAATGAGAAGCTAGCAGTAACAGATCGATGCTCTCAAATGGCTACCGGTTGAAAAATACGCGTGAAAGACCAGAAAAAGAAGTAAAAACACCTAGAAGGCCAGCGAGGACCTCAGCTGCTTGTTCCCACATTGTTATTAAGATATAGCATAATTTCGAACATTTGAAGTTGGTAAATGCCCAACTCTTGAAATTTAATTTGTTTTATTTTAAGTATTCAATTTATTACAACTAACCGATATGGGGCAACAAGTAACTGACTTGTCTTAAAACAAAAACGACATTGATAACTTGTTGTTTACATTTATAGTGTTACTAATCCTTTTACACTCTTTAGATTAACATTAAAAAATATATAATTTTATTAAAACTCACGCACTTCTGATTTCTTTTAATTTGGTTTAGTATGTTGTAATTAACTTAACGATAAAAAATACATATAGTTTTTTTTTTATATTTGAGCGTACATTAACTACTTAATGATATCAACTATCCACTACAACATTGTAATGCTGGTTAGCTCTTCTAATTTTAAGTTTAGCTCATTCTCAATTATAACTTAATTGCTAATTAATTATTGCAATCTAGCCAACGTCGATTCAATAAAAATTCATGCCAGATTTCTAAGGTTTGCTTACCTTGGGGAATTTCCTAAGTAATATTTTATTATAGAGAGTGTTAACCACATTCTCAGAACAACAATAATATAAATCAATAAAGTTATTTCTGGACATATAATGTAAAAAATCCGAAGGTTTCATCTACCATCGTAGCATAAGAGAAATACCACGTATTCCTTGAAGATCATTTGCATATCTGATGGATTTTCTGCCTAAAAACTTGTACAATAATTTTTTAGCGTTTTGGCATTTATATCCTAGAGGGTTAAAGTTTCATAAACAACCTGAAATTTTTCCTTATGGGGTGGTGTGGCAGCTGTGTGATATAGCACACCAGGCCAATTGCAATTAACAAAAAAAAAAAAAAAAAAAAAAAAAAAAAAAAAAAAAAAAAAAAAAAAAAACACGTGGCTTTAAATCATTTAACTAATTATATAGTTGTACATAGTTTATATCAGGATCAAAAACAACTTGCTGCAAGTGTCTTTAATCGACGACTAGGGGTAAGCATAACATTATATGATTTGTAAAATCATATATTCTTTCATAATTGTTAAAATAATTATTAACTTCTAGCAACATCAAATAATTACTTAGAATCAAAATACCCTTTCACCTTTTTGTAGTCTAAATTATACTTTTCTCTAAATTTAAGTTCTGACTTATTTCTAAGTGGCTGTTCCGGAGTTTAAGGTCACGATTACCTCATCATTAAATTTATGGAATTCTTGTGGAGTTGTTTTATATGCCCGAGTGACGATGATGTTAGGATTCTCACTTCAAAATGTTTTAAGATTTTTATATCCATTTCACCAACCCAACGAAAAAATAGTACGGCGTAAGAAAAATGCGCCATTGTTGAAAATTACATTAAGCAAAAAATTTCGATGTCAATTTCATTCAGCATATGTTACCAGGAGGAACAGTTGCATACTAACAATAGATACTATTATTGATCAAGATGATTACCAATTGGATCCTTAAATCTACACGATTTTTCTGGGTTGCCACTATACATCATTAATCTGAAGGTTGGTGTTCCCATATTTTAGAAACATTGACACCCTAATGTTTTACACGACCCTGTTTGCAATGATAACAGATTGTAGTCAAAAGATTATTAAACGATGTCGTGGAAGTATCAAATTTAAGTGGAAAATTCAAAGGTGAGGATGTGCTAATACTACTTATACCACCAGCAGATATGCCATTCCAATTCAAACGATAGGAATTTCCAATTAAACTGGGGAACCCACGATAAACAATTTACAAGGTCAATCATTTTAATTGTGTAGATTGAATATAGAGAATCCATGTTTTTCTCATGAACTATACGATGCACGCGCCAATGTACGAAAACAAAGAGAGTTGTTTTTATATTTGCCAAATGGAATCACCAATAACAGGGTATATTTAAGAACATTGCAACGGACTTAAAGGTGAATACAACAATAATTACAATCTAGCAATCAAAATAAGGAGTAAAATAAAACTTTATTATCCTCCCAGGCAACCTCTGGTAATACAGTTAGTTCTACACTGAGAGGCTAAAAATTGGCATTCTTAATACTTGTAATTATCTCTTCGTGAATCCTCCATTGAACTTACAACAATATTTCGTCCGTTTTAAAGATTAGAGGTAAATAAAACAGATAAAATCTCCCACTTGTGTTTACAATTGGATTTTGTAAATAAATTTTTCAATACTCAATCTCATCTTTGTTGGTTTAGAGCTTCAGATTCGGCTAGAATCATAGCACTGTTGGAAATTGGAAGAAGCCATCGTATGTGGCCAGGGTGCTTAACATTTCCAAAACAATTGTCCGGAAAGGTCTTCCATTGCTGCCAAGATACTGGAGATGACTCCAGAAGGCAAGGGTCAGGTCGCCATCGTGTCACAACTCAGAGAGATGATCGTTTTATTGTTTCGAATGTATTTGCTGTTGAGATCAAGCAAGGACTTTAACAAGTTAGAAACGTTAATGTAAGTTTAGGCATTTAAGGCACAGAACAGATTGATTAATTTTCGCAAGAATTTCATATGGACTAAAATCTTGTTTTAGGATTTGTGACAGCCAAGAGGGTATGGAGAAAAGCTAGCGAATATATCCCCGCAACATTTTCACTCCTGAGAAACTATGGAGATAGTGGTGTTATGGTTTAGGCGAGCATTTCTATGAAAGGTCGCGCTAACTTGATCTTCACCAGGGTTCCCTAATAGCTATATATTCAAGATAAGTTATCAGAAGAAGACGTTCCTTATATGCACTAATTGGCGGCGGTTTTATTTTTTTGAAAGACAATGCAACGTCCCACATAGCTAGGATCGTTAGTGATTATTTGGAACGGCCTTCAATTCAATGTTTGGAGTTTGGCTATAATGTAGTACTGATTTAAACCCTAAAGATCAACTGTGGTGTGAGTTGCCGAAGAGGGTAAAAAGATGCCCAATGGTGCCAGAGAATTTGCGAGAATTAAGAATGGCGCTGTTGGATGAAAATATTCCATAACACTACATTCAAAACCTCATCAAATCAATGCCACGTCGAATGCAAGCGGTGATCAACGCAAGAGCAGGACATAATCCGTACGGAATTGAATTTTTTCTTCGTTTCCATAGTAACATTTTTGGTAAAATCTTATATTTTCTTTAAAAACAGATCAAATAGAGAACAAAAAATATAAACTATAACGATTGCCAGTATTGACTTAAATAAAACGAGGGTGGCCACTTTTTGTCTCTCAGCGTGTATAAATGGTACGTACTCCGCTCCTATTTAATATGTGCCAACGGGACAAAATAATTTTTCTTACCAAAGTATGATTTTGTTACTTTGTAGACATCAGTGAGATATAGTAGTACTTAGAAATGATGTAAGGTGGGGTGAGCATGGTCATTTTTGGGAAAGATAGAAAGAAAGTTAGTTCTGTTCTTACTTCTGTGAGTAGAACTATCTTTTCCAAAAAGTGCAGCATTACTTTGTCATCATTTCAGACCTTTCTCGACATTTAGTCTACGTCTCTGTGATGATCAATTATTGAATTATTGATTGAAATGTATGAAAGTTCTATAAAAGAATATTACAGTTGTATCATCCGAACTATGGTATATCATTGGTGCTAAGAGAAAATTTGAAGTTTCTGTTTGCCTAAGATTAATAAATAAAACTGCAATTCAAGGCCGACACGCTTAATGACAGTGTCTTCACATTCAACGGTATCAAGTTCTGACTTTAGTTTAAAAATATACCGGCAAACACTAAATATCAATTAAACCAATGAATGTTTGTAGTAGGTATTTCTTTAATCTGTAGTTGCTGTTTTAACCTTTTGGGTAACACAAACAATAAATGAAAACCTCTTTAATATCTTACATGCCGTAAAAAATCGATTCGTAGAACATCAAAGATTGAAAGATAAAGTATTTTTATGATATGTCCTTGAGTTGGAAACATTACATTCTCGACAAACAAACCGCCTCTAAGGCGGGGCTTGATTCTGGGACTACGAGTTAATTGTCGAAATTACGGAAAATGACAGCCTTTGCTGGCTGGCAAAAGCAATTTGCTACGGAACATGCGGAATGCAAAGGACAAATCAAATAAGAAACAGAAAAATAACAAGTATCTTCCAGCGAAATGGAAGTTTGTACCTTACTGTCGGTTATCCTACCTCATTTGTAATAAAAAATAATACAAACAAGGTGAAAGGCAAGTTATAAACAAGCGCAACAATCTAAAAATTCTATACATACATATTTAACTCGATATCAATTAATTCTTTAGTTATAAACACTGTTTATAAATGCTGCCACGAGGCATTTGTTCCCAGTCGAAGTTTACCATTTGGGTTTCATGCTCGGATCAAAGGAAAAAAATGAAATTATGAATCGACTTCTGGTGATGTGATATATTATTTGAAACCAAACAAATAGAAAAAAATGAAACTCGAAAGACAATCAAATGGAAATTGTAGCAAGAAAGAGAAAGAGAGAGAGGAAAGTTAAGACGAGGGCAACTTGCTTATGTATTCGGCCAGTTCGCGCAAGACCTGTGCCTCGCCAGTCCCTCAGGAAAGGGTTAAAAGTTTGTCTTGTCCGGATAAAGGACCATGAATATTTAAATGAAACGAAATTTTTTTTTATTACACTAAGCCACCAGTCTGGATTAGATCTTAGAGAATCACTGATATAAAGAAAGCCCTAGAATGTAAAAGCTTTAAAAAAAAATAAAATAAAAAAAAGACTAATACTCAGATTCGTTCGACATTAAGATTGGGGTACCACAAGGTAGCATCCTAGGCTCCGTGCTGTACTTGCTGTATACAAGTGATCTATTACCGAAGCAAAAAATAACCGTAGCGACATTTGCGGATGACACAGCTGGCCTCTCAGTCGAAAATTATACACACGTACCCACAAACATGTTAATAGCAGTCACTAGCATCCATGACTGAACAGATAATCAAAAGGTCAAAACAAATCATAAATCGCTACATGTTAATTTTACAAATAGAAAATTAGTTAGCAAATCAAGCGTCTTCAATGGTTGAAATAGTTCCATCCCAGAATTCACATAAATATTTAGAAATGAAAGTAAATAAAAATATAAATTGGAAAGCACATATCAAAAAGAAAAGGGAAGAACTTGATTTCAAGTACCGCCGACTTTATTGGTATTGGTCAACAATTCCCGGCTATCAGTACAAAATAAACTATTATTTATAATCACATATTGTAACTTGTATGTATGTATGGCATTCAAATCTGGCGGTGTAACACAAAAGAAGCAATACAATATGGCAGATGCTCCTTGGTATGCTCGCAATAGCATGCTTACAAGCACTTTCTACGTCTTCTAAGCCACCCGACACCGAAGCCACCTGCGACATAGTCATCACATCGTAAGAAGACTGAAGAGGACAAAGCCATTTGAGCTAGTTCTTTAAAACGTTACGAGGTGAACTCACCTAGATAAACTATGACGTTAATGTGTAGTCTAAAGTGTATTTATTACCAAATTAGCTATTGTAAAATTAATATCTGGGCTCATTTGACAAGTTGTAATAAATATTTTGTACAGAGAAGGAAGCAGTTGTCATCAAACTGTTGACTACTTGTTTATTTGGGTCCCAATTTGTCTTCCCTACATTGCCCCGCACGGCATATTGTCAGAGATGACTGCAGAAATCGATTCACCATACGGAAGCCTGCCCCTTGTGCTTGCTCACCAGGCAAATTGCTAACGTGCTGTGAGTAAACAATGTCGCTCATAAAAAAACAACAAAAAAACTTGAACATTTTGGGTGAGAGAAAGAAGTGTTGTGTTCGACTCAACAGTTTAATTAAAACAAATGAACGAACGAAAACGTCTTGATAAATGTGTAAAATAATTTGTCTACAGTAATTGAATTTCTAGATCTTAAGGAATCCTTTGCTCCTACGTTATACAACGATTATGCCGAATTCGTCAAGTAACATTTCAATCTTTGGCAATGTTGGGAGAACAGTCTGTCTTTAAAAAAAATTGGATATTGTCTGTGAAAAACATAATTATGTCTATTTGTAGATATATTTAATATCATTTTGTTCTGATAACGGCCTTAAAATAGGTCGAAAGCTTAGTGGTAACAACTGGATTTGCTTTTTCAAGACGTGATCTAGAGTATTCGTAGGAAATTTAATGAACGAAAGAAAATTATGAAAAATATTCATTGAGAAGACACCTAAAGTTTTCATTAATTGAAAATAATTATGCAAGTAAATTACGAATGAAAAAAATGATCATCAAAGGGCAATTGGTTAAATCTGAGAATCTGAGTCTTGTCTTTTATAGTTCTGTATGCGCCATGGCGAAAACGAATACGTGTTCCTCACTGAAGATGGTGCAGTGCGGATACGCTTTTGTATAATTCAAGAAATCCCCGAATAAAGACGGACGCAATAAATGACCCAATCCCTGGTCAGTATGAAAAGGAATATCTCTATCATTTTTTTGGCACAATGCGAAAATTGTCTCGAGACACTAGAAATGTTAAATGGTAGAGACTGGCATTTTATACTTTCTGCAATGAGCATTGAAATTTAGGTGTAAAGAAGTTTGTACTCACTAATTTTCTAATATTGCTAAATTAAAAAATTTAAATACAGTTAACATTATGTATCAAAGTAAATATGTATAAAGTGGGAGGTTTATGGGCCGACAAACAGCCCATCTGCGAGTTTTTCTTCTTTTTCTAGTTCTTCAAGCGTATTTGTTTTAAACAGCAGTCATTTGAGCGTCTCGATCTGGTCTGGTTACTGACTCTGCTTTTATTTGAATACTACGTCGGTATCCTAAAATGCAAATTTCTCATATGTACCTCAGGTTGTCTACTACGGAATACAATTTCAACTATACGAAATATTCAATGTATACTTCACCTCAAACATAAGTCTGATCACATTCGACCCCCCCCCCCCGGTACACCATATTTCTTCGATCAGGGCAATAAATTACATTTATTCAAATAAATTAGCATAGTCACAACACCCTTTACAAACATAAAAGTCTGGTAGCATTCACTCCCCCAGAGTACTCGATATTCCTCGCAGCAGAATTAAACAACTGCTTCTGTTCACGCTAATAAATTACATTCATTCCAACAAATTAACATAAATTCAACACAGACACAACCAAAAATAAACGTTATATCCATTTAAAAATCTCTATAGCCCTGAGGTATCTGAATAGCGATCTGTGCCTCAAGACTACGCCCAAGCTTGACGTTATGCTAAAATATTTTCTGTGTACGTGAAGCCAATCGAAAAGGTAGTTTTAGGCATAATCCAAGAGATATTTCTGTCTGGGTTAATAGGATAAAATGCTCCACTTCTCATACTTTATCCCTTAATCCTGCAATGTCGTGTTTTGAGATGACATATAACATTGCAAACCTCGAATTTGTAAAAACTATTAATTTTAGGGATTTTGAATTGACTTTATAATTTACATAATTAAACATCAATTAACTGTAACAAGTTGTTGGTTGTTTTGTATTTTTCTTAGATTATTTTGGAATGGTTGGTCTTTAAACAATTCACAATTTACGCATATTTAAATAAATTAATAGATAGTATTTGAAGAGTGATACTTCACTATTGGACGGAGGTTTTGTACATTTCTAAAATAGGAACTGTTGTTAAACCCTGGTTATTTGTTTTATACGAATTTATACAATATTGATGCCCCTCATACTATTGTTCTAGCATGCTTCGTGATAACAATCTTCTCTATAAAGATTGACTGGAGACATATTTCATGGTCAGCGTCATGGCCGGATATGAATTTTTGTCTGTACTGCTCCTAAAACGTAATGTATACCAGGATGTGAGTCCGGTAGCATTCAACCGTCGTATTTGGGTTCGGGCGAAGAATAAGTAATCCATGTTGGCCTAAGGTGAAAACTTTGAACAGTTCTATTATTCAGATTGGCTTTGGCACTGAAGGTTTATATATATATATATATATATTTTTTTTTTAAATTTATACTTCATTTATTTACATCCACACATCCACTCAATATTTGTTATATAAAACCAGCAGATTGGATGATTTCTATTTGCGAGTGTGACATTAATCATTCACGAGGTCTCTGATCAATATTCTCTTCAGTAGCCTAAGTGATAATTGTGGGGAATGGAGTAATTATATTTGTGTGTATATGTGATAGTGTAAACGCACTACGGAAAAGTTTAAAATAGATTCTAATGTCGTAAAATCTTTGAATATAGGAATATTTCACCGATCTGTAAATGTAAATCGTACATCGTTTCAGTAGGTAGTTAAGCATAATAAATCGGTTGTTAAGTGCCTGTTTTTTAATCGTGGTGCGGATTCCAACTTAGCCTTCTATTAAATATAAGTCCTAATAGGTAATTTTGCCAGTAAAAATTGTGTAAAACAGCTGAGCGAATATTGACCCCTAGCAAAAAACACTTCTTCTATCTCGGAAGTCTTCATGAGAAAAATTTCTCCATGGGTATGATTATATAATCAGGTAATAGGCCTGGTGTAAAAATAGTTTTTGTACGAAAGTCCTTCGTGTCATGCTTTATCGAAAGCCTGAGAAGAATCTAAAAGCACTCCAGTCGCGTACAGTTTCTGTTCGAAACATGAGGTAACGTAATCTGAAACGCTGTGGAGTTGATGTGTAGTGGAATGATAAGCTCGAAAGACAAATTGATTGTCTGATAAAAATGTTGTTGGGAGTAACACTATTGCAAATTCATTTTTTGAATAATTTAGAATGAACGGGTTACACACGTTAAATTAAGTCGGTAAGATAATGAAGTATTTTAAATTTTTAATGGGGTTTATAATAAATAGCAATTCTTAATATAAGGGCTAATAATTTAATATAAGGATTAATAATTATAAGATGATAGGGATAAGTTTGGTAAAGTGCGTAGTTCTTAGTATTGCATTAAATAAAGAAGGCAGAAATACGACAGCTTTTTTGGGATGTTTTTGGAGAACTTCGCTGTCAAATCGTGACCAATTGATTTGTTTTTTGGGAAGCTGTCACATTTCTAGTCTTGTTTAAGCGGATAATAGGCCTGGTGTAAAAATAGTTTTAATTTGTATAATAGTCATTCATGCCACACTTTGTCAACAAGCTTTTTAAATTTGTTGCGGACGATTGTTGTTTAAATAGTTTTATTTCTTTTTGTGATTAATTCAAAAGTTAGTTGTAATTTTGTTTGATGTTGAATGAACTTGTTGATTGTATATTCCCAAAGGTTTCTAGATGGTCTCTATTCGGATATTAATTACCTTATGTGCAGAGGATATATGGGCGATTTGCTTTTTTACAAGGGGACTAGGTTGGTGGGTCGCGGATTTGGACGAAACTATTTTTGGTGATTCTACATTCGAAAATATCGGACACGTATCTGCAACTTATTGTAAATAAGTTTTGAATAATGCATAAGCTGTGGTTTCGACAATTTTTTGGTTAAATTGAAATTTCCGTCTTTTAACATTTTTATTTCGCCGTTCTACTTGCTCAAATTAACTATGTAAATATATCATTTTACAGCATTTTCTATGTAGATTGAAATAAAAATATAGGAAAAGATAACCAAATTTATCAATAAGCAAAAAATGTCTAAAAACCAAATATTTTTCAAGTAAATTAAGTCATACGTTTTTTCCAATAAAACTAATATGAAAAACCTCTAGAGATCCCAAAAAATAAAGTTTTGTTTGAATTTAAATTTATCGTTCCAATTTTTGAGGAATTGTTATTAGAATATCTGATTAAAATGGCTATAATTCAAAAAGGGCTAAAAATATTTTAATGTCAAAGGAACCATTTGAAAGAAGAGGAACTGCTTAAATAATATGTACAATTAAAATATATAATATATTTTTTATTAGAAAATGCACAAAATAATAAAATTATTTGTCAGAAATTAACCTCGTTTTTTCTTTTTTAAATGGAAATAATAGTCCGTTTAATATTTGATAATGTTAAAAAATGCAATTTATAATTTCTTTAAAATGAATTATCAACATGAACAGCGGTCCATTAGCTTTTGAGAAAAATGATGTTAGAACGTGCACTAGGAATGTCAGTCACCAGAAGAACTTCAAAATTATAAGTCAAAAAATTAATTTACATAGATTTCCGCTAATGTCTGTATCTAAGGGTTTTATAACGCTTGAATCACGATAATCAGAACAAATCCAAATTTTGAACATTTTCTGACCTACTTTTCTTATAGAATGTTTGTTAAAATATGCTATTGGGTTGTCCGGAAAATAATGCAGGATTTTAAGTTTTCATTAAAAAAAATCTATATAAAATATTCTGTTTACGTTTACAGGATTACTCATTTGTATGAATGTCAACACTTATTAATCCTCTTCCAAATGATATTGTTTGTTTACCTCTGTAGCATTCCGCTACTTGGAAATAATTCAGTCATCCTTATAATGTCAAAGCGAGAATTTCGTACGATTTTCTTTTACGAGTTTAAACTCGGCCGAAGCGGAGCCCAAACGGCTAGAAACATTAACCAAGTCTGGGGCGAGGGTTGTGTTAATGAGTGCACTGTGCAAAGGTGGTTTAAAAAATTTCGGGAGGGAGATTTCAGCCTTGAAGATGAAGAAGGTCGTGGAAGGCCTTCCTCTCTTAATGATGATGTTCTGCGATCAGTGGTGGAAGAAAACCCCAAAACAACTGTTCGAGAACTTGCAGAGCAACTCAAAGTCAGTAAAACGACCGTCGCTGACCACCTCAAGGCGATTGGAAAAGTGAAAAAACTCGAAAATTGGGTTCCACACTCATTAAACGATCGCCAAAAAAATCAGCGCTTTGATGTTTGTGCATCACTTCTTTGTCGAAACAAAAATGACCCATTTCTGGCCAGAATTGTTACATGTGACGAAAAGTGGATTCTCTACGATAACACTAGACGTTCTGGACAGTGGCTCGACAAAGGAGAAGCTCCAAAGCCCCCAACTCATCAAAAAAAGGTAATGGTTACGGTATGGTGGGCTTCATTTGGTTTAATACACTACAGCTTCTTAAATCCTGGCGAAACCATCAATGCTGAATCATACTGTAACCAAATTAATACCATGCATCAGAAATTGGCAGTAATGAAGCCCTCTTTGGTCAATCGGAAAGGGCCCATTTTGTTGCATGACAACGCTCGACCACATGTGTCACGTGTAACGTCACAAAAATTATTGGAGCTTGGCTATGAAACTTTGCCTCACCCACCCTACTCTCCGGACCTCTCGCCTACTGACTACCATTTTTTTAGACACCTGGACCACTACTTACAACACATAATATTCAAAAATCAAACGGAACTGGAAAATGCATTTATTGACTTTATCAATTCTAAAAATTCTGAATTCTACTCAGACGGAATTAATAAGTTACCAACACGTTGGGAGAAATGTATTGAGAGTATGGGAAATTATTTTGATTAAAGAACATTGCTTTAAAGTAACTAGTTTCTTTTTTTTTGTTTAATACCAAAATCCTGCATTATTTTCCGGACAACCCAATAGAAAAGCAGTATTTTGTTAATTAATCTTTAAATTTTTAAATCATACCAAAATAGAATATTCTGCGAATTTTATTTGATGTGATTAATACACCAAAAACAATATTTCTTTAATCACTGAATAACGATTTTAATTTTTTTTTTTTGCGACACCAGGGCCTATTCACAAGAAGTGGCGGATTGATTCCGATATTTTGGAGTGTAGAACCACCAAAAAAAGTTCGGTCCAAATCCGTGAGAAACCCCTTTGTTAGTATGAGATAAGGAATACACGTTGCATTTCGAATTGTACTGCTTTAGAGAATGAATATTAAAAGTGATTGATGTTAGGTTCATCTCATTTTTAGTCCATTTTGACCAAACATCTCGTTCAATACTGAATTAAAAAAACTAATATTATTTCATGAAAATACTTTGAGTCTTATTTATCAAAACATTTCTGCAGATGTAAAATACAAACAAATAAAAATCACTTAGCATTTTGTTTCCAACAATCCAATTTAGGTCGGCATATTTCTACCCTGGCTATGATGTCACAAAGTAGTAAAGAAATCATCGCTCAGTGCTCATTCAAGCACGGCCAAGTTTTGGAAGCCAAAAGCATGTGGAATCTTGATTATATAACAGTCTAATCGAATTGGGGTGGAAACCTGTCATTTTGTTTGCCCTGATGTTCTTCAGCGTAATGAGGTGGATATCCTTGACAAAGAAGTATCTCTCTCTGATTATTTATTTAATACAGAGTTGACGAAAATTTACATGACATAAGGATATTACGTTTTAACAATACTTGGATTAAAGTTCAAATGGAGGTCCCTTTTTTAATATCATCCTCCAGAGTAAATCGAAGAAAAAAAAATTATAGATGTACAGCTATTTTTTACAATTCAGTAAAATGAATACAATATACAGTATGTATTGTACACCGGTGAAATATGAATTCATTAAATTGTGTTTTTAGTAATAAATAATAAGATAAAAATTAATACGATATTTTCAATATAATGTATTTTTAAATAAAATTTTATATGGAATTAATTGTTTTCCAAAATATTTTCTTCACTACAACCGCCAATAAATATTAATTCATTAAATTAATTTGTATTTAGATTTATATAAGCCCAAATTATTACGAATGTACACATACATACACTGTATATTAGCGTGAAAGGAAGGGGTTATTAAGCCCGTCCTCAAAGATTATCGAGTACTCTGGCGTGAGTGTGTGACGTCTGGAGGGCAAAAAGTAAGGTTATTTGCGAGAATGGAGTTGGTTAACCCCGTTACGAGAAATATCGAGTATTCTGGGGGAGTGAATGTGACCAGACCTCTATGATTGTGGTGATGTATGTACAAATATATTGTACGTTTCATTCCGCAGTTGACAACCTGAGTAAAATGAGAGGAGAGCATTTCAGGATATCGAAGTATTAATATAAAAGAACAGAGTCAGTAATAGATAAGATGCTCAAATGACTGCAAGCTGAAAAATTCGCTTAAATGGCTAAAAAAAGACCGGAAAGAGAAGTAAAATCACGCAGGGGGCCGGCGATGACCTTAGCTATTCATCCCCTAAGCATCTCACATTATTGTAAGCTCAAATATGCCCATGTATGTACATAATACATACATGTAAAAAGTTGAGTAATATTTCGAGCAGTCCACCGGCAATCCTAGCCTTTGTAATTTATAATAAATTACAGGTAGGCCTCGAGCATCACAAACCCGGGTGTCCTGGGTCAGACCTCGGTTGTCCGACCAACCACCGAGTTTGGGTGCCGGGTGCTGTCAACAGCCTCATTCCTAAATATATTTTTTCCTATTTCACTCAATTAGGGTGGTGGAATACTCGATAATCCTCTATCCCCTTTACACCTATTACAAATATAACAAACCTAATTGAGGGTAGGTGGGGCACTGAATATTCCGCGTCAGCCCTCTTAAACTACACATTCACGCTAATAAATACATTCACTATCGGCAGGCATTAGGTACACGAAACTGCCAGTACATAATACAAAAACTCTGTTTTCTCCAAAAATCTGAACACAAAGATTAGCTGCCGTGCTCGAACATATTTCTTATATGGGGCGGCATTTCTACGCGGAACGACATTCTTTTCAGTAAATTAATGTTTGTTTAACAAGTGTTGCTCAAGAGAAAAATAACTAGTTAAATTTTTTATTATTAATGAGGTGTTGCTAATTGTTTTTCCATGACCAAATGTCGTTACATCACTTACTTCACTTTAAAACCGTTGCTCAGTGCATTAATATGCATAATTTAGCTTGTTTAAAGTTGGTCAAAATGTAAGTAATAATACATATAAGTAAGTAAAAATTAAACATTTGTACTTGCTCTAATTAATTATACATTTTATGTAAGGTCTTCGTTGAGATAAAAGAGTTGGTTCACTCATCGTGACTTCCAAGCACCAGTGGTTAACGCAGAGGTGTAATTCAGCCGAAGGCCTGTTCTAAGGGTTCGAATCTCGCTCGTGACACTAACTTTTTCATCTCAACCAAGGCCTTAGATAAAAAGTATAATTAATTAGAATAATTGATACGGTCAATTACAACTACTAAACATAAATGGATTTGTACTTGCATTGATAAACCCACCTTAATCTCAAGTATCAATTTAAAGAATTTAATTTTGATTAAGTGTTTTCACTTTCCAATGAGTACTTACTCTAAAATTAGAAAAATTACGTCTTTTAACAATTTATTAATTTTTAATTTGTGACGTCAATTTTTTTTTCTTTCCCATCCACCTCCCCGCCGTACCTAAGGGAGACCCCATACCGGCGGCATTGTGACGTCAATTGTTGAAATTTATTAACTGATAACTACCAATTACTAATTTAATTACCATAATACCAACTATTAATTGATAACCAATAAATAAATAACTACAATATTTTCTCAATATCTGAACTTACAAACGTCATATTTAAAGTTACCATCTTAACAGTTAAACGAAGAAGAAATTTTTTGTTTTTAAATTTTCTGCGAGCACCCTGGGCTCTGTTTGCCGTCTGATTACCTTTTCAAAACTACCAATTTTTCAT
Source organism: Cimex lectularius (assembly GCF_000648675.2). Lineage (NCBI taxonomy): Eukaryota > Metazoa > Arthropoda > Insecta > Hemiptera > Cimicidae > Cimex > Cimex lectularius. The sequence continues at coordinate 2,639,732 of NW_019392677.1, read as the reverse complement.
TTTTTTCATCAACTTTAATAGGGTACATAATAAAGAAAAAATTATACATTTGGTACGAATTGTCTACAACACAGGGAAAATATTTAAATTTATATATCTAAAGTTGTTGCTATAGGCACCCTTGAGGCCCTGTTTAATAAGGGCTGCCTGCAATACAATAAGTAAACTGGGTTGAGGAGAAAAATTGTGAAAATATTTGTAATTATACTGCACAAAAAATGGGTAATTTTTGGACGGACCTGGGTTCGTCTCTCAACGGCTCTAAATTCAAATCCGAAATACTTCTAAATGGGACTTTTCAGTAGAAGGAACCCCGAATATGACGTAATTGAATTAACACCGGAGAAACAAAATCTATGTAATAATGCCACTTTACTCTTTTAATATGCATATCGATATTAATATAATATACATAGCGAGGAAGTACTTTGTCGACCCGCCTTTGTTCACTTCTTGAATGGGTTGTTAGATTATACTACAAAAATACCTATGCGTTTGTAATTTAGATAAAATTCAGGAGGGGGCGAAGCAATTTTAAACGGAGGGAGCATCGTATATTGACGAAATAATTGCCCCCGAATCCAGCCAAAAATGTTTATTTTTCGGTCTTTAAGGGTGGTAAAGGATGCCTAAAACAAATCCAAATGGTTTTTCATTAATTTTTTTTGGTCTCCTATATTGATGCGCCATATATATCCATCTTCATGGTTTGTTTGAATGAACTTAAAAAGCCGCGCATATTTTTCATGGAAAAACATTGAATGTTGATATGTAGCATAGCCCTTTCCAAACCCCATGCTTTCCCTAACCCTATCCAAGTGCACCCTTTCGCGTCTGCTTTACCTCAACAGACATAAAGTCGATGACGCGAAAATGTTAATACAAAATTTCTGTATCCAGCCCAAAAGCATATCCATGATAAAAAGATATGATTAACAAAATAACATGTAGGTTAAATACTAAATGGCGAAATTCCAAGAACGCGTCTGACAAAACCAACGAGACTGGACAGATCACGATAATCAGAAACGATCAAGCTATTGTTTCATAATTTTACTTATCTCAATGCAAGTTACATAGCAAATATGCTTGGACTTTATTTTGTTAAAATATGCAAATTATGCGTATCATCGTTATTGTGTACAAATTTTATGAATTTTAATGATCATAGAAAAACTATATTAAGGATTCCATTTCAGTTTGATATGGCCACTTTAGTACTTATAAAATATGTGTTCTTAATGACCTGCCATTAAACATTATCTCTTAAAACCACCCTGCTAACCCCAAGGTCTGATAAATCCTATCCTCATTCCAACCAATCGTCTTTCAAGCTCAAATATCGTGTTTGCCTGAAATTCGGCACCCGTGCTTAGCCCGGGCCTGCACTATTCGTTATCATCCTGAACTCTTCTGTTGAAGGTCTCCGTCCGGAGGTGGTGGTGGTGGAAATATAAACGTCGGCGACGGAATGGATTTGACACGTTACAGGCCATCGCTTCATGCGCACGACTTCACTCCCGGTGGAAACTCAAGGGTCGTCATGATACGCAAGAAGGAACAGAGAACATTCGCATCATCGAAAATCGGACAGGTACGTTGGTTAAATATATTTTATCCCTTATTACTGTTACAAATTACAACAAATAATATACTCTGATAACCATTAGGAAAAATAACAAACACACATTTTTTAAATTATTTGTATAAACTGAAGTTAAAATTAGTTTGCATTAAAGTACGTTCTAATGAGCATAATTGTCAACAATTTATTTCATATACTTTTTATAATTAAAGGGTCATTTTTTATTGATGCTGTTAATTAAATTTTAGTCCATGTCCTTTTTGAAATAAAAATGATCAGGCTAACTGTTTAGCTCTAAATAATTAATAGGAATTGGACCTCGCCAATTGGGCTCATTGTCCACTATTCTTCTTTCACCCTCAAATTACAAAGGACGTGTGAATTTAATCATTGAATAATGATGTATAATTAACAAATTCAACTGGAACGGAAGTCTATGCTATGAAAAAAAGCTTGGCTGAATGTAATGAGTAATTGTGATTATGCGACGTCAATTAAAGTCAATTAACCTATTCACAGACAACTAGTACATTTTATTTTATTTTTGAGTAAATGTTGACATGAATCTTTTTCTTAGAGAAACTTAAAATCATATCATCCAAACGCTCAAGTTTGCCCGTTTTTGCCGTCCACGAACAGATAATACACTTACTTATTCTTCTTAACAATTTTCCATATCATAGTCTAGTTTGAAGATATAGAAAAGGACATATATAATACATGTTAGTAATATAAATAAAAATGAACGTTTAGACATTAACTATTTTCCATTTTCTTTTAAGAGGAATTTATCAACCAGAATGACGAATATTATGTAACTTTTCACATACAAAGCCTATTAAATTAATATAGATTAGCACGATGACAATTTCTAAAAATACATTTTATCAAATTGATAATAATGAATTACTTAATAATAATTAATGAATAAAGTAGTTGTATGAAAATTCTTCATAGACCAAATTTATTTATTGTTTCTTAAGAATAGTAAGTACTAGTAATAAGTAGTAGTGTAATTACAAAAGTCGGATGAGGCGCTGAAGCCTAAAGCCGAGATCGCAACCTCCGCACTTAACCCCTTTCGCTAAACATGCAACAATTTTTTTACGAGGGTAATTCAACTACGAGGTTATACGAACCCTCGGGGTGCCGGTGTTTTGGAAAAAAAAGTATGACGGGTTCGAATGCAGGTCCGACGGATTCGAACCCGGGACCTTTACCTTACAATGATGAGCGTCGTGTCAATGCCTAAACCAGCCACCAACTCACCTCCCCCTCCCAAAAAAAAAAAGAAGTGATTAACAGAATGTGGCATCGACGGTGGGCAGGATCGGCAAAGAAACTCTCATACATCAAGAATAGGTGGCTTTCGGAAGATATGACCGGTATAAGGACCGCATCTGAGTACGGTATGTGGAGAAAGGTTGCTACATGTGTCCCACCTAATTGAAGGGTGCAATTCCTTGGCTCCTTATAGAGAGCGTGTGAGAATGTCACCCGATATGAGAATCGTGCTTGAGCACCGTAGCGAGTTTCTGGGTCCCCTTCCAATTCTTGGAGGAAACTGGGTGGTTTTATTGTATAGTAGTAATGATTGTTTTGTGCCCCTAGCGTGTGTTGAAAGAGAATGTATTTATTGGCATGAATGTGTGGTGTGAGAGGGCCTACGAGGTTCAATTCTTTTTATATGTAATAGGTGTAAACGGTGATGGAGGAACATCGAGTACTCCAATACCCGAATTCAGAGAAATTTATGAAAATAAGAAAAAATTCATTTAACAGTGAGAGAGTGAATGGACTAAGAATTGATTGCGTTGGGGGCTGAAATGACCTAGCTGTTGATAGCCCCTGGAGTACAGACAAGACCGAGGTGTGCTAACTCTCGGGTTGGGTGATTGTCGAGGCATGCCGATGAATTCGAGAAGTGATGATCTCTACTCTGTACACGCATGTATATGCATGAGCGTGCAGATTTGAGCTTATCTAAATCAGTAATCAGTAGTCACAGAGACAATATTTTGTATTAGCGTTAATTTATAACCTGGATAGAGAGTTATTTAGAAGTATAACTAACCCTCTTTAGTACTTTGCGTGTAACTTTCCTCACTGCCTATTTCTGGACGTCCCACAACTCAAAACAACTACTTAACAGTGAAGAATGTGTTTTCTTGTGCGAATGGTCGATTTACTTTAGCGATTACCCTTGGGCTCTAGGGACGCTTGTAGAAATAAAGACAGAACATGTTTTTCAACGTGTTGCTTATCTTGTTTGTTATTTTAAGATATTAAAAACAATCTTTTCAGTATCGTTAATCTTGACAGCAATGTGTCGTATTTTTAATTTCAGTTACGATTCGAAACTAATAATTTCAATGCAAGTTTTAGGCGTTGACATTGTGCTCATCACTATACGCTAAAGGTCTCTGGTTCGAATCCAGCGCCTCTGCACTAATGGGCTTTTTTCAAAAATACTGGCTCCCAGTAAAAAAAAATTTATTCATTCTGATTCTTTAGTGTTTTTTTTACTAATCTTTAATTATTTTCAATATTTTTAGGTAATACTTTTTATTAAAATCACCAGACTGTTTATATCTACAGAAGAAATACTTTTGGATGCGAATAAAACTTTTTTTACATGATTATTCGGTGATCGTGAGATGCGGTCTGGTGTGACGTAGGTTTTAGAAAAACATTTTCTTTATCGTGCCAGCGTTTCGATCTTTATTGAGATAATCTTCAGGGCCTGGGATTTACAAACGTTGTTTAAATTTAACAAATACATTTAGGATGTGGAAAAAATGTGAATTTATACAATGCAAAAAAAATATTTTTTATATTCAATCAAAGTATTTCTACGAGTGAGTAGAAATACTTTAAATGAATATAAAAAATATTTTTTTGAATTGTATAAATTCACTTTTTTCCACATCCTACATGTATTTGTTAAACTGAAACAATGTTTGTAAATCCCAGGACCTGAAGATGATTTCAATAAAGATCGAAACATTGGCACGATAAAGAAAATGTTTTTCTAAAACCTACGTCACACCAGATCGCATCTCACGATCTCCGAATAATCATGGACTAACGGTGACTAATCACCACACACTTTTTATTACAGTTTTTTGGTGTTTAGAACAATAAGACAACCCATTTTTCCTTATTTTTTAAAATTCCTATTAGATAACAGATTTTTTTTTAAGGGGGGGGGCACTTTTCAGTCTTCCTCCTTTAGTCGACGAATTAAAATAATCAGTAATACTAATTAAAAAATGAAATAAATAAAAAGATCAAAGAAAAAAACCAGATACATTATTATTACAAACAACTAGAACTGTCAAAAATATGATAACCAAAAATGAAGAAAGTATTACTATTATATAATAAAATAGGTTTTAGTATGATAAATATTAAGGCAACGTTACCATTTTTGCAATCCACATTTCATAATTGATTGCTTATTACACATGGTTTAGATATTTTAGCCAAATTTAGCCGTATATTTCTAAAAGTTCAAATCGATAGGTCAACAGGCTGATATGTTTGTTTGTACGTAGACCACTAAATAATGCAAAAAAAACGAACTCTTATAACCGAAATATGTAGTGAAATCATCAATGATCAGTGATCAAACGTTAAAAACTCAAAGATCATCCAATAAATTTATTAAAAAGTGGATTAATTTTTATTTTCTTCTTATTAAAGAGTTGGACGGTGGTTTTAAGGTTCTTTAAGCCGGATTTAAAGGAGCAAATTATTTTTAGGAGACGCACTTCGAGACACTGACGAAGGAGACGGTCCAGACCTTCCGGGGGAATAAGATCGAGCGAAAGATCACTTCAGAGACCAGGGGATCGCCCACGATGTCCAGCGACCTGCTCCAGCAACTAAATCTACATCAGCTGAATCTGTTAAATTTGGCCGAAGGTGGGTGTAGAATTTCACGATTTTATTTGTCGATCTTAATCTACTAGTCCTGATCTCACGTATTCCCGACGTATGGGACGGGAGTGTTCGTTCCTTGGGGGATGTAAAATTTGATTAACAAAATTCAGCTGTCCTCTTTCAATTTCACTAGTGTTTTTAGGTGCCTAAATGTCCGAGGTATAAATTAGTACACTTTCCAAGATCGTACAGGATTTATTTTGAATACTAATTATCACTTTTAAACGAATGCAATAACCCCATGATCGAGTGGGTCGTCAAGAAGTATTTACTCGTTTGTGTGAATTTAGCTAAAGATGAAAAAAAAATTGTTTAAATTTTTTTTACAAAAGCTATACAATAACTTCCGAACACAAAACATTTTTCCCAACAGAGTGCTCAGATTTAGTGAATACCATAGGCACTGATTTGTTGTTATTAACAGAAACAGCATTTATTAAATATATCTAACTTGTTTTGAGTTTCATTCCAAAAAGGAGTTAGTAACACAAGGTCGTCAGCGTACATCAATAAATTTTTACTTCTATGTAATTGTAATCCGAGAGTTAGTGACAAGTTGAGCTATATTGGACAAGAACAGAGAAAATAAAAAGGGACTTAAAACTTCACCCTATAACACCCCTTCTGATACCGGAATTCCTTGGGAGGAAAGGGACTCTCCGTCTCCGAACTTAATAACATCATTACCATTCAAAACCCTAATGATCTCCAGTAACTTTCCGCTAATTACGAAATTATAAAGTCTGTACCATAGTTTAGTATCATCTCACGTAATCATAATTGTACAATTTTCAAACTTATTTATAGCTTTTGATTATGGATGAAAAATATGCAATCATAGTAGGGCAGAAAGTAATTGGAAATAACAAGGGGGTAGAAAATTAGAAAATTTCAAGGGCAAAACTTGGACATTCGACCGCTATGTGACAAATGGGAGACCCTGACACCCTAACATCCACGGCCACTGGTAACCATAAATAATAAAAACGTCGAAAAGAAAGTGTTATCATTAACATGATTTGGAAAGTATTATGCAAACTTAAATTGTCGACTTCTACAGTTAAAAAAGCAAAGTTAAAACAAGATGTCATGTCTACATGTCTAAGATAGTTATGTAGTTTTAATTCACTTTGTTTTTTCATATCTACATTTTAACATACTACAGCAGACTATATTAAAGCTTACAATTGAACAATAGTGGTTGTCATATGTAAACGTAAGGTTTTATAATCAATTGTTTTACCTTTCGAATAGTTTGGGTCTACGCACTTACCCATGATTTATTGATTATATTTGACGATGAGTACGGCGTATTTAGAAAAACCATATGGCTTAGTGGGAAGCAGGTGGAGGAGAGATAGATTGACTAAGCCGGGAACAAAGTAGGAAAGATTGTAAGTGCTAGGATTTCTTGAGTACGGTAGCAAACATCGGCAGCTTTTGACTTGCTTCGACGTCATTTAATTTGTTAAATGCAGCATCGGGCTTTACTGTGGCAGTTGACTCGAGCCCTTTCATGGTATAAATTATCACTGAGTTCATCTGACGGTAAGTTTTTCAAAAACACTATTTACACTTTGGGTATTTCTGATTCGAAACTATTTTAAAGGTAAACGTGAGAAAAAAAAATCACGGTAAAGTAGCACCAGTTATAATTTGTTTTGAGAATTTCACATATGATCAGATATCCAATAATCCACGTGCCAGAACCACTAAGCGACGGATGTTCGCCATTTTATGTCAGATGACGACGCGCGTTAAATAATTCCAGAATAACGAATGTCAAACTGATTGTTTAGTAAAATATTTTGTTAAATATATGTACATTTTTTGTACCGGATTTTTCATTATTCAGATAATATGGCCAAATGTTTCTTCTACAAGGAATGATAATACATTATCGAAAAACCAATGAAAAATAGTGCTGGGTACTTAAAGAAGTTTACAATAGCAAAATATTGGGACAAGGACTTGACAATAACTAAACTGTAAGAGCAATCCTCAAAAGAAAATCTCTTGAAAGAAAGAACGGCCGGAAAGAAAAAAAAGAAACGGAAACACAGGATTGGAATTTCCGATATTCACAATAGATTAAAAGTAGATTTTTAAGTGTTTTTTTAAATTTATAATAATTATTCCAAAATAAAATTACTTACGTAATTACAACTGTTTTCTTTTCAGTTATACCTACAATCTTATTAGTTAAAACTGAGTTAACGAGCGCATATCCGACCTTTAAATAACTGCAGTAGACATTCAAAATATTTCATGTTTAATTAAATGTTGGATGTTTTCATTCATCCGGTGTAGGTTTATTTACATTCCGGGTCAGTATTTTAATTAATACGCCAAGAATAATTAAATTCATGTCTTTTTTAAATATTCATACAAACATTGAATCGTTCAATCGTTTTTGTGTCTACCGAAATATATAAGGCATACTCTCAATTTTAAGGAGAAAATTTTACCAGAGCCCATTGGTTGTTTATAACATTAATTACCGAACAAAGCCGTGATGGGAATTGTCGGCGGACTTCTTGGGTATATATACATATAAAATATCCCCTTTTATCCAACTGTTACGACTTGTCCTACATTTACCGCCGCTGAATGTCCTCATCATCTAAATTGGCTTGAATTAGACCTCGGAAACGGGCGGTGGTCTGCCCTCATGAGGTCAAATATCTCGCAATTCGTAATTTTGTAAACAGGCTACAAGAAAAACTGCATTAATTTTAGTCTTGGTTGACTGCATGGCCTCTAGTTTTGACAAATTTGGTCTGGTGTGACATTGAGGCAGCACATCAAATCAATATTCCAAAGGGTTCAATTGTTTAATATTTAATTGATATTAGTATTCGATCTGTGTATGGTTCTCATGGAATTTTTATTTTAGATGATCTACAGAAAAAGCCATTGGCATCGAATCTGATTCAGACAAATTCAAAGGTATCCAAATAATAATTGTTTAAAAAAATATTTAAATTTAATAACATTGCTTGTAGATTACAGATAATGTAAAGCAAACTCAGTCACCGGCTAAACCCAAGGATAAAAAAAAGGTCGAGTTCACTGGCAGGTTCACAGCCAACTTTGCCCAAGAGTGCTTAGATGCCCACAATGAAAAACGAGCTATCCACAAAGCCCCACCATTAAAACTCAGCAAAGAAGTATTGCTTTTTATAGTGCTATTTGTTTAAATATCCCATACATCATCTAAATGTATTTTTTTTTTTTTAGATGTGCAAATTCAGCCAGGAATGGGCTGATAAACTTGCTGCTAGTGGCAGAATGCACCACAGGTAAACCATTTTTTTTTCTTGGCCACTTCTTGGTCATGAAGTTAGTTTAAGTGTAACTAGTATTTTAGAGGTATAAAAGCTGTTCTTCTACCCTGACGCAAAAAAAAGTGGCCACCCTTAAAATTTTTAATTACCTCTTAGACATTATAGATAAGAGGTTACTCAAGAAGGCGTGGATCAGGTCACCATCATGTCACATCTCAGAGAGATGATCATTTTTATTGTTTTGAATATACATTGTAATCAACATTTGACCAATGTTGAAATCAAGTAACGACCTACAACAAGTTAGAACCATTGAAAATTTGCGTACTAAAAGGTAACGACTCTAAGAAGCTGGATTATGTGCGAGAAGGCCTGCGATCGGTTCAGAACTTCTGACACGGCACAGAACAACTCGGTTAAGTTTCACAATAAATCACTGTGATTACCCGGATGTTTGTATTCAGTCTCACCTCATGTGAATGCATATTTTCTCTCATTAGTATGGCCATTCCTTCATGTGCCCTATCAGCTGAAGTGTGCCCTTGGGCAGATACAGGTCTCCTGAAGGATTATCATGTTCCTTGACAAGGAACTGCAGAATATATATCTCTTGTTTCCGATTGCTCTATAATTCCACTGCACAATTGACTCCATTAGTCACTTTTATTTAGGTTCTCTTTCCACAGGTTTGGGCGAGGCCTCCCCATCCTCCACCCTCGTTTTGTTTTTCTGTGAGTTGGGTTAAGGGAGGTCTCTGATTCTATGGAGGAGCCCAGGTCTATTATCCAAGTTGCCTTGGATATACTTAGCTTCCCACCAAGTTGATGCCACTAGAGGTGGTCCTTGAGGGAGTCCAGCCACCAGTAGGATTTTGAACTCTGGTTTATCCAACCCATTTGAAGTTTGAGAAGACGTTTTTGACCTTGCCTCAGTTTGGGGATTGGATCCACCTTGGCTCCCGTTATAGTTCTGTTTAGGGGTGGTTTTTGATGCTGCAGAAATGACATCAGGTTTTTTCTCCTTTGCTTTATGCAATGGCCTGAGCATAGCTCCCTGTGCCCTACTACTACAAATGATTTCCCTGGCCTCTGGTAGAAGAGACTTTGAACAGTTTTCAATCGTTGAATTCCGTTTTCCTCCAGGAGGGTAGGACAAACATTAAATTGTCCAGTGTGTGCTCCGACTCAGTTAATGCAGGTTGGAGGGTTGCTACACGAATGATTTTCTCTCTCACGTTCGCAAATCTTCTGCAGCATAAAGGGTGGACCTTTAATCAGTATAATGCAGCCCAAATCTCATCGGGAGTGTCAAACATGAGGACTAGACTATTACATTGGAAGAGAATATATTTATTAAAGTGAAAGAGAGGACCAATGGTGGAAAGTATGTGTGAAGGGTGGGTGATGGAGGAATATCGAGTACTAATTGAAGTGAACCGTACATAAATAGGAAAAAATGTATTTAAGAATGAATGAGAGTGTGTGGCTGTTTTTAAAAACTGAATGCATTAGGGGCTGAAATGACATTGCTGTTGACAGCCCCTAGAGCCGAACCTCAACAGAAGCCTGACCCCAGACTGCCAAAACCAAGATAAGTGATTCTTGCGGCCTTGTTATGAGAAGTCATAAGTTTGATTCTGTACATTTGTGTATGTGTGCAGAGTTGAGCTTATATGAATCAGTTATCAATGAGTGATAAAACAAGATACATTCAATCGACATATTAAATTATAAAGTATTGATTATGAAATTTAAAAACTTGTAAACTGTAATGAATTAGTACATATATGTTTGAAAACGATAATTTTCTGGTTTCAGAAATAAATTAAATCTCTCTAATTATTTCAGGCCTAACAATTCCTATGGAGAAAATCTATTTCTTAGTTGGTCATCTTCAACTCAAGAGATTCACGGAATTGATCCTGTCGAAAACTGGTATGCTGAGATAAGTGATCATCAATTTCACAAGGAACCAGTCTCATTGAAAACTGGTATGTGTACCAAAAAGCCGATTTTCCCATAAAAAATAAAATAAAAAGTGCATACTTTTAATGTTATTTTTTAAATCAAGGGCACTTTACTCAAGTGGTCTGGCTAGAGAGCGCAAAACTTGGAGTTGGAGTAGCAAAGAGCCAGGATGGAAAACAAGTATATGTTGTATGCAATTATGACCCTCCAGGAAACTTCATTGGCTCTTTTGCTGAAAATGTTCCCCCAATTGGGTATACAGCTAATTTAAAACCGCTAATATTTGTAATGTTTTATTTTATTTTTTTATTTATTTTTTTGGCAGAGGATTTCCAGAAAAAGCAGAACAAACAACTGGTTTGTGTCAGACAGCAAAAGAGTTCAATGATGAGATGTTGAAGCTACACAACGAGTACCGTGCCAGGCATGGAAGCCCTCCACTCAAGCTGAATGAACAAGTATTTCCTTACCAATTTTTCATTACTCGACAATCACTCATGCATCAACATTACCATTTTTTATAGATGTGTGAAAAGGCTCAGGATTGGGCAGAAACATTGGCCAAAACATCTAAGCTTGATTCAAAGAATGACTCAGAATATGGCGAAAACCTCTTTTGGACTTCAGCTTCTAGGCAATGTGCTGCAAAAGATGCTTGTGCAAGCTGGTACAATGAGGTTAAACACTTCAAGTATGGTGTAGAGCCAAAGGCGCTCAATGCAGGTAAAATACTGAATGTCATAGCTGCCGAGTTACTTATGTCAAATATTTATATGAGAAATAAGTTCAATCATTTGGAGGAGTAAAAGTTTCACAGCAGATCCTTTCAATGAAGAAACATTTTAATTGTATATTTAACCATCATAACATAGTTTTAGAGTTATTGCATTAATGTAACCATTTCAGACTTCAAGTGGAAATTATTTTTAGTTTTAGTATGTTATTATTGTAAATAATTAATAATAACTTGTTGATATCGAAAAAAGTTTTTTTCTTTTTTTTTAGGTTAAACTTCAACAATTTAATTGTTAATTGTCTTCTGTTTGTTCTATCTTTCAATATAATTAAAGATCTATGTTGAATCATTAATTGGTAGAAATTTAATACATCTCAATTTGTTTAGATGTTCACATTCTGCAGCTGTTGATTTGTTTATTTTCCTGGTTTCCCCTAAAAACTGGAAAGATAGATTGTCCAAATTTTTTGTAACTGAATTTTAATTTTCAGATTTACAATTTCTTGTGCAAATAAGGAAAACCCCGAAATCAACAGCTGCACAAACTGCACGAGGCTACACTACAAGTAAAACTACAAATATTTTCTAAACAATATTCAATTGGGCTCTTTTCTTTCTATTTTGACTACATGTTTCTTTAATTAAATAATTTATTTGTCAAGGAGGATGGACTTATCTGAATGGATAAGTTTCTATTACCATTTAATAATTGTGAATTAATATGTTTTTAGGTCATTTCACTCAGATGGTGTGGCGGGAGACCAAGGAGCTTGGAGTCGGACGAGCCAAAGGTCGTGGTGGGAGTCTATTTATAGTGGCATTTTACAAAAAGAGAGGCAACATCGTTGGACATTTTGGAGCGAATGTTCTGAGACCCTAAGGAACACTTCCAACACCCCTGCATAAGCTTACCAAACCCTGACACAATGTAATCAAACCTGACTCATAGATTTCTAGACTGAAAATATCTGCTAGAATAAAATTTTAATGAGCCTTTGTAATAAAATGGTGCCATTATTTTTTTCTTTTCTAATAATTTGAAATTTTAAAATCAAATTATCATATTTAGTAACACCCCATCTAATCAATAAGACTGTAAACATACCCTAATAGTATATCTCGATAATTGAATTAATGGTATTTTGCACTGAAATTTCATTTTTTTAGTATACCATTCACTTTTTCTTTGAAATTCTATTGTAATTTGAATTTAATTGCATATATTACATATTATATGTATATCTGTATAAATGAATATTTCAGTTTTATTCTTTTAAATTAAACTTAAACTTAGTACAATTATTGATATGCATGAAAATATAATTAAATATGCATTGATATCTAATATATAATCTTTTTGTACTATTTTATTCATATTTTTAAAATGTTATTACATTTGAAGCATTCAATGCTGTATCTTGTTAAGACAGTACTATGTAAGGAGGATATAATATAGCACAAGACTTATAAAAAATCAAGCTTTTTCTAATCAAATGCTCATGTGAGTAATTCCAAAAAAATATTGAACATTTGTACATTTCTGATAAGCTTTATAGCAAGTGTAGATTTGACAATCTCAAACAATAATCTTAAAAAAATGTCAATGTAAATAATAATTATAATTCTTTATATCATTCCTTTCAAAATATTAATCAAAATAATGTCCACTTCTATGAGACTGATGTGGTTTTTCAACAGAACTTATGTGCTTTAAGAATAGTGCATTGAAAGATTGTTTTTGTACTGTTTTCTACATGTGGAGGTCTCCAAATTTGGGAGAGAGTGATATTTGAGCAAGGTACGTTCAATTGTAAAGGGTTATTAGGGTCTTTTGCACAATGTAAAAAAATATTGTAAATAATTTTGCCCGTTGTGTTATCTATTTATTGGAATTAGCCAATGTAACTTTCTTGTGATTACCACATTGTTTTAGTTTTGCCTCAATTGTTTTTAATGTTAACTAGAAACACAAATTGTTATTTACACTAGTTTAATATTTAAAAAATTGTGTTGTTAACTATAATCAAATTATTTATTTAAATTAATTATTCTTGTGTAAAAAAGAAAAAGTTGAAACCCAAAGATTAGATTTAAGATAGCAGGTCAGACTGAATCACTCCGATCGAATGGCAATTTCAACATTCCTTAGTGAATATAAAAATTTAATATAATTGTCTTCAATTTATTCTTTAATATTACATATTTGTAGCTATTAGTAAAGAGATTAAACAGATATATTGTGCCTTATTTCATTTAGAAACCATAAATTAAAAATTTTTTTGAACAGGGTTTCAGAAAAATGTATTAAAATGTTTAAAAAAGCTATCACATTGCATTTTGTTACGCGCAGGAATTTAAGGGATTTTTTTGCTGAACCCCATGTTAATGTATTTCAGCAGTTAAACTAAGGGAAGGCTGAAGAGGGAAGGTGGACGCCCCTGAAATTGATACTGAAGAAAGGTAAATAAAGTTTTAAAAAAAGACAGACTACAGATGTGGAAAAAAACCCAACATACTGTTAAAAAATTGTTTAAACTATCCTTAATACTTTTTATTTAAAAAAGCGATGCTGTCAGCGATACATAAGGTCCAACCGAAGATAACAGAAGTTTATTTAAGAAAGAAAAAAGAAAGAAGAGAAAATGAATTTTAACACCAAAAAATATTCCTTAAACTCAATCCATATACATTGTCTTTCAAAGCAGGGTTGCTCTTCGGCAAATAAAAGACAGGAAACTGAACTATCAGAGGTCAAGGATCATGAACTGGACTGGCCAGAAAAAAGTTTTAAAATTTGCCTTATAATTGAAGAGAGGGCTAAAGCTAATTGGTCGCTTCTAATAATGCAAATGCTAATGCCCCACCAAATTTTTAAAGCATATCTTTTTAAGTTCAAAAGAGCAAACAGGCCATCATACCATTTTATATGCCATCGTCAACCACAAGAAAGAAAAAACTAAAAGCCTCAATCTCAAAAAACTGAACACCTGACTTGAATCAATTGTTTCATAGTTTCTAAATTGTTTAACTCAAAGTATTTTTTATTTATTTTGGTTTTTATTTTCTATTGGCAAAATAAATAAATAGACCATAATTGAAAATCATCTCAATGCATTGAAAGATGATGAAGAAGAGAATGATGATATGCATAACAACTGCACTGAAAACAACCAACGTTTTGGATGCAATCAAACGTTTCCTACCTTTTTTTCTGTTACACCGGCATAAATGACAAAACCTTTGAAATTTTGAAACATCCGCAAAACTTACAAAGGAATTACTGGAAGGTGACCACAAGTGAACCAGAATTCTGGCTGAACTCCTGACAGGGCACTTCCACTTAAGAAAGCACATGTACCTGATAGGAGTACAGACAAAAGAAACACTGTGTAGATATTGCCAGGAGAGGAGGAGACTGCAGAACACATTTTATATTTCTGTGAAAATCTATGTAGGTGCATGCTCTTGCAACTAGGACAGGAAAACCCAGAAGCAAGATCCTACACTAAGGAGCCGCTGGCAAGGCTATGTATTGTTGATTAACAACTTAAGCTGGTCAGTGAGTTATAAAAAACAGGGGAACACAGTAGCTCTACTGAGGTCGAGACACAGAAGCCTTGTGGCTGCCACTGTTATCCCTTTGCTTACATTCCTATCTCAGACATGTCTAATATGTAATTGAATAAATACATTTTGTGTTTAATTTTATGTTTATGTACATACCCACATACACATTTTTATACATTTTGTTTTGAAACAAATTTTGTACATTTGAAACTGTGTTTTTATGATTTCCTGGTAATTGTGCTTTCCCGGTTATAGCGCTGTGTTGCCTTGAACCTCAGAAGAACGTTATAACAGAGTTATACTGTATATGTATAATTTAAACATACTCTCGAATCTGTTTTTCATTTCTTAGCAGAGTGTTCGATCTCAGATTGAAATTCGCTTGCTTCACTCTGTCAAAGGGTGAAGTTCTGGGTTTTTGGTTGGGAGGGTTCAAACTTAAAGATCTAGGCCTTTGATTGGGTTTGTGAGGCAGGCTTGGGATAGGAGAATTTAATTTTTGATTCTATTATTGAATATNATACAATTTTTTATTTTTTCTCTTTTTTGTAATGCAAATAGAATTTTTGTAGTTATTTATTTTAAAATGGCAACCTACAACAGACGGATATTTCGATCTATTTTGTATTTACTGTAATGTTTCTCTTCTCTCAATTGTATTTTGGTTTAATTGTAAATATAACAGTTCTTCATTCATTTATTCATAATTTAAACTATGCTTATAAATCCCAGGCCTTAAAAAAGACCTCCATAATGACGAAACTTTGGCAGGATAAAAATTTTTTTTTCTAACCTACATCTGATCAGACCGCATCTCACGATCTTAAATATCATTAACTAACTGCCATCAGAAAAATTAAAGTTTTATATGTAAAGATAAAAATAATTAAACAAATTTTTGAAAATATTGTTTTTGTGTTAATGCGTGTTAGGTGTGCTGATTGCTACTAAATACAAGAAGGAACCTAACCTCGCAAACTGGAAAGAATATTAATAATAAAAAAAAGCAAACAATAAAACAAGAAAATTTCTTTTTGCGATGGTTGAAAAGAGGGTGTGTTCACTGAAATAATTGGACTGTATTTGTAATTAAAAGTATAGTAATTAAATAAATAATCAAATGAAAATAGAGACTAACCTTGAGCCGTTGCTTCTTGTTGCTCGGAGGGGTGTAGGGTGGAAGAAGGCGCGGAAAAAGACGGCTGGGACAAACCGGAAACCCTTTACCTCGAGTACGGCAAAGACGAAAAGAAAAATAAGTAAAATTCGCCATCACGATCTCCAATGGAAATAAATTTATTACTTTTTTATCAAACGGATATTATTGCCCGATAATAATGCATGGAAAGTTAAAATCGCACTGTCTGGACTCTCGGGCCCGAGAAGAGAGAAGGGATAAGGGGAAATCACCTGACTCAAATCCCTTCAGCGAATCACAAACGAGCTCGGACAGGATGGTCTGCTGCTTAACTCCTAAATTAGGTTTTAATTGCAGTCTGTGTTCATCTGTGGTAGTGTTAACACCTTGTGTCATCTTCAGGGTAAAAAACAAATTTTTCCAGTTCTTTTCCTGTGAGTACCGATTTAGTATTATCTTTTTTAAAATTTTTTATTTACAGTTTTTATTTTATTTCACAATAAGAATCATTGGGGGAGTCGGTCCCTCGGAATCTGATGGAAGTCACAGATTCGACCTTGGGCCGGAGCCGCCTAATGGCGACTGCTTTGCGGTCAGACATTATATATTTCATGAAAAACCTTCAATGATCAATGATTATTTATTTATTAACACAGACGGGCAACTAGCCCATTTACAAAGACACAACAATAATAACAAATCTTAAGTTGTAAAACAAGTCACAACTCAAAAAAAAAAAAAAAAAATTACAGGAGGGACAAATTAAAGTTGACTTTTTTTATTTATGTATTAAGTACGGTTCTCAGAGTTGGGTTTTTATAGTCCATTGTACCCAACATTTATGTTGTAAGACTTATTTCC
This sequence comes from Cimex lectularius, assembly GCF_000648675.2. Classification (NCBI taxonomy): domain Eukaryota; kingdom Metazoa; phylum Arthropoda; class Insecta; order Hemiptera; family Cimicidae; genus Cimex; species Cimex lectularius. The sequence continues at coordinate 2,622,646 of NW_019392677.1, read as the reverse complement.
TTACTTAAGTCGAGAGGTAAAGTATTATTATTGGTACTGGTTATTCGGAGATTGTGAGATGCGGTCTGGTGTGACGTAGATTTTAGAAAAACATTTTCTTTATCGTGCCAACGTTTCGATCTTTATTGAGATCATCATCAGGGCTCAATAAAGATGAGAACATCGAAACAACTAACGGTCACCAAACACCACACATTATTGGTACTCTTGTTTCTAACTTGTAATTATGTATATCCATGTATATGGACAGTAAATAAACACTTTTGAAGGTTTTGGCAATAAAAACTCATGATCCATCAATTTTGTCTTTCGTTTCTTCAAGACAAGCGAAAAAACAAAATTTTAAATATCTAGCTGTACTCCCCTAAAAAACTACCTATTTTTGAGATGTGACACTTTTCTTACATAGTTGGCTCTCAGTAATTTAAGTTAGTTTGTTTGCTCTAATGATAATGTTGGTCAATGAATGACTGTAAGGGAGTAATTTATTTTTGATAGTAACAGACAACATATCGCACACCCACAAGAAAATTAACACAACTTAACAAAAGAAAATTTTATATGAGAGACAAATGGAAGTTTACTTTTTTTTTACTTATGTATTAAGTACAGGCAATTACGGTTGTCGGCTATAAAAACTCGCGATTCATCAATTTTGTCTTTCGTTTCTCCAAGACAAGCAAAAACCCAAAATTTTAAAAATCCAGCCGTACAACCCCTAAAAAACTACTCATTTTTGAGATGTGACACTTTTCTTACATATTTGGCTTTCACTAATTTAAGTTAGTTTGTTTGCTCTAACGATAATTTTGGTCAATGAATGACTGTAAGGGTAATAATTTCTTTGTGATAGTAACAGACCACATATCGCACACCTACAAGAAAAGACACCACTCAAAAAAAAAAAAAAAAAAAAAAATCTTCAATGATTATTTATTTATTAATATAGACGGGCAAGAAGCACATTTACAAAGATATGATGAAAGATACAATAATAGTAACAAATCTAAAGTTATAAATATACCAAAACAAATACTGTTCATATAAATTATATATACATTTAACATATATAAACATATTAAAAAACTTATGCTTTATAAGAAGAGATATACAAAAAATATTTACAATTGTATAGTCTGTGAAAATATTTCTTTGTGCAAGTTTGTTTGTGTTGAACATATCAATGGTAGTATGCTTATTACCAACAGATAAAATTCTAGAAATGCCAGAGTGAAGTAATTATATTTTTGAGTTTGGTCTGAAAAAGGAAGGGAATTTCGAGTGTTGTGAGAGTTGTCATTGAAAATGATTAGGCTTAACAATTGAGTACTATTAATTTTGCTATCGATAAGGCTATAGAGGAGAAGAGAATCAGTTTGCTCCCTTCTAAGTTAAGGGTTAAGTATAAGTGAACATAGGAAATATCCGCGGAAGGAATTTTTAATTTATAAGCAGCATACCATAAACATTTAGTTTGGACTCTTTCAAGTTTCGTACAACGATATGTTTGATAAGGTGACTAGACAGGACTTGCAAACTCTAAAGGACTACGAATTATGGAGCAAAATAAATTTTTTCTTGTAAATCTGTTTCTAAAGTGTTGAGTATTGCGAATCACAAATCCTAAAAAATTATTAGCCTCATATTACTATATAGGTTACATGCTGGGCATTTGTTGCAATTGGTTACCAAAATATGATAAATTAACTTTTTATTACATCTAAAAAATGACATCGCAAAGCGTTTATCAAAATTAAGTTTATGCCCATTTTTTGAACAATAATCAATAAAATTAGAAAAGCGGTTTGAAGCACTTTTGTGTCATTATCATTATTAACTACATGGTACAGCTTGACATCGTCAGCGAAGAGCAGAAGTTAATAAGTCTGAGACAAAAACTCAGTAACATCATTAATAAAGATCAGAAAAAATAAAGGGCTTAAATGAGAACCCTGGAGCACTTCAGATTTTGTGTCGATAAATTTAGACAAATAATTATTAATTTTTACTTGAAGCTGTCTATTATTATTTTTTTATTATTATTATATATTTAAATATTTTATTTATTATTGAATTATATTGGTATTGTTATTCTATTCTATAGGCTGTTATTAAAAGTTATTTTTTATCTTGACTATGAAGTGTTCCATGAAACTCTTATGAACTTCCTAGGTCCCTAGTTCAGTGCAACCGACTCAATCCTTCTTCTCAGAAGTATTAGGTCATTGACTGTTGCTTTTACAATTTCATTCCTTAAGTTTTTTCTGTTTGCGAGGTCTCCTTTAAGCCGTTCTTCTCATTCAAAGATGATATAGGTGGATGTTTCTTCCTCCTCATTACGTAATATGCAATGGGATCATCGTTATATATGCTCATGTTATGTATATGTTTTCTCAGATGCCAGTGACCGGTTGATAGTCCTATCACTCCTCTCCAATCGCAGCAGTGAGTTTGTCAGTGTTGATAAGGGTTGTTTTAGCTAAAGTTTACTGTACCTAGCGCCCCAGGGTTTATTCACCTCTGCCCAATGTGTCTCCTTTTTCGTTACCAAAATTCCTTTATGTCCTGACACCCAAGATATCAGGTTGCTGTTTCCCCAGGTGTTGGAGATTTTGGATGCATTCATTGACAAATTTTATGTGATTTTTTTACACCTAATGCTTTAATGGTGGTTGGATATCCGATTTTATGATTGATAATTATTTTGCCAGTTTAAACCCTCTTAAGGCACATGCATTGATGGCATATATTTCTGCTTGAAAGACCGAAGTGTACTTCGCTAATGAGTTTGATTGCTCATATTTTGGGCTTGTACAGAAAACACCCGATCCGGTTTCATCGTTTGTTTCGGAGCCGTCTGTATAACATATCATCATTGTATTCGATGCTCTCTTGTGTTCTTCCTTTCCCTTATAGTCTCTTGAGACTTGACGGATCATGTAGTCATTCCCCATTTCTAAGAAAATATGTCTGATTTTATTAATCATAGTTGTGTGCCCGAATTGTTCCCATCCAATTTAATTTTCCTAGAGGCAGGTTTAGCAGAGTTTCTAGTGCACTTGTAGGGGTTGTTCTCGTTACCTCTGTGATACATAGGTTTGGCAATCTTTGTATGCTGCCTAGAGTTTGGATAGCTACTGTTTGTTGAGCTTTGGTCCACCGGATTAATTATCCATTAGGTTATTTTGGGCTCAAAGGGGGTAAAACTGTCGAAAAACTTTTAAGGTTCAAAATGAAATTGAAGATGAAATAAGTAGCAGGGAATATCTAGAGAAGAGCTTCCCAAACTTTTTAGCCAGCGGACCACTTTTACAGAACAAAATCAAGGGGGAGGACTCCGCTCATTCAAGTATTTAAAAATATAGACTTATAGTATGTATTAAATTAATGCGTATAAATTAGCGAGCCCATTCCTAAAGGAGGGGGAAATCATTATAAAAATAATGAAATTTATTCAACTATGAAACCGTTAGTTAGACATACTTTACTTGATATATAAAATCCGGAACACAAAAATCAAATTGAGCAGAACGGAAGATTCGAGCCAATTTCAAAAGTAATAATTTGATCATTAATGGTTAATGAATTAATGAGAAGAGTGAGGTTGTTTTAGCCTGCACAATTTGGATATGTTGATTGTAATACTTGACAGCTGGAGACGGATTTCTGGCTCTGCATCTAGACAGATTTGGTATTTAGTTAAGGTGGCTGTATAGACAGAAAATCCGGAATGGCATGGGCTAAATTGTGGCAAATGGACTACTACCTTCTCTTCGATCTAGACTTCCTATGGTCCTAAGCCACTGTACACCATCGTGGATGGCAGTAGAGCCCCACCAATGATTTGGGTTATGTGACGGACGATATGTCCGTTGCTGGCCAGAGCTGTACTCTGGAGAAATCTCGGCTTAAAAACATACTTAAAAAAAATATTTTTACCAAAACTTATCAACTATTCATCTAGTTATGGAAAATAAACGAATAAATAGAAGTGTCTGGTTTTTTCTTTGGTTATAAATGTTTAAAATGTGAGCTATGGGATTATCCGCGTTAACCGACTTAGCTCGCATTGAGTTTTATTAGCACGAGGGTGGCTTAAGGTCGGAAGTTTAGCGTGACACTTGGAGGATGAGGAAGAGCATGCGCCCTCATAGCCGCCTCCACCTGTTGCGCCGCAGCGGCTCGCGTTTTACCCTCAGTCAGGGGGAGATGTCCCTACCAGTGGAGCTCCCGCAGGAGATAATCCCGCTACCCCCGAGATACCGGCTGAGAGACCTAATCTTGGGAGATTACGCCTTCACCGACGATGGACAAAGGTAAGGCCGCCCCCTTCGAATTTGTGCAAAAGTGCTTAAGTGCCAGTGAAGTGCCGGGTTGAAAGCTCTACAGGGTGCATTCTGTTTGATAGTTTCATGTTAAATACTAAAAACGTGAGTTTTTGTGAAGCCATTGTTAGATACTTAGTAATTTAAAGAGATTCACATTAAAAAGACAAAAAATTCGCGACGTTTCGACTTATTCTTATGAAAAAAGTTAAAGCTATTTCATATTTATGCGAATTCACCCAACTTTCAAGCAATATATCCGCCTTTATCAGGACGGTACTGAAAATTTCTTATATGGAAAATTATGATCCATAAGAATAAGCGTATTACAAAACAAGATAGACGTTCCTGATGGTTTAAAACCGTGCGAGGGAGTCTAGCACATAAACTTAAATAACTAAAATCTTTCTTCCGAGTATTTACAATTGTAATAATAAAACATAATTGAATGATAATAACGAAAATATAACTTGCAAATATGTACATCATTATAACCTACAATGCACATAACTCAATAAATAAAATAAACCAAAATACAGTAAATATACATAACAAAACTAAAAAGTAAATTTTAGATTTAATTTACATTCTTATTCTTTGGTTTCCCGTCTGAGAAAGCTCTTTTATAAATTTAGAATTTTACGCAACTTTATGCAAATTGAACTCTTAAGGGCAATATGTTTTTGTTTACACAATCCATAATAGCCTACGGTATTGTTTCCTGGGGAGGTTCTAATTAATGCTACACTAAGATTCTGGATAAAACTATTTTATCACTTCTTAAAATTAGTTGACATAAACCGTAAAGATATAACACGAAAGAATTATACAGTGAATTTAATTTTTTTGAAGAGAGGATCCTTATTCAAAATTTCAATAACTATTCATTATGCTTTTGTAAAGATATATTATGTTTATTTCTCTGATCTTCAAAAACTCCTGTTGTCTAGTACAAGTTTGCTTTTTGACAGCAGGCAAGAATGTACCAACATATTATTTTTTGTTGTAAATTTATATGTAATAACATTTTTGCATATAAAGATTTATTATTATTATTAAAAGTAATTAATAATAATAGTAATAATAATTAAAAAAATAAGAAAAAATACATGTGTCTCTTTTGTTTTGGGTCCAATCCTGAATTCGGAGAATCGAAAACAAGGTCCCAGAGGTTTTTTATGATCGGACCTGACTACAATTATTTAATTTATCGATCAGGCACCTTTTTTTCTAAATATATTCCATTCAAACCAAAATAAATACGTGACCAAAATGTTAATTAAATTTAAATTCTTTATTACAATTTATTTCCAAATCAGAGTACAATTTCTTTTATTAATTATTATTTTTAATTTAAAGAATCTTTTATTCTATAATAAAACCTATTTCAAAATCGAATTTAATTCTCGTTTTATAAAGAAAAGTCAAAGTAAAGGAAATTGTTATTATTATTAATTTTTGACCACCAATTGGAAAATACAATTAATATTTTAACATAACTTTTAAACTCAAATGATCTCTTTTAGTTTTCTTTATAAAAATTTAATTTTTGTTACAACCCTTTTTAAATTAAAATACAATTATTATTTTTTGTTTTGACGTCAAAATATAAAATTTACTCATTTGAATTGTGTGCACACCAAATTTTTCTACATTAAAAATAATCAGCTCTTAATACACGGAAAGCAGAAGGGGAATTATTGTTTTTTTGACTGAAAAAATAGCCCTTTCCTAGCTCCTACTCCTTTCACTGTCAGATGTGTGTGGAGGGGCATGGCGGTACATTCAAATCTAAACGTGACACTTGCTTGCAATAATTATGAGGAGTTAGGCCAAAAAACAAAGGTCCGTGATAAAGTTGGTTCACGTCCTTTGGTTTTAATGTATTGCTATTAAAAATTAAAATGATTGTGTTCATTGTAGGCCATATTAACAGCTGAATTAGAGTAAATCTTCCAATATTTTTCCAGTAGTAGGTAAAATTGTTTTTATTAGGATTCTCTTTGTTTTTATTTATATGTTAATAAATTTGAGCTTGTTTTATTTGAATTATGGTAAAACAAAATAAGGTCAATGATTGAGCAGAAAGAACACTACACATTGTCAGAAAACAAAACGAGAAACGAACACAATACATTTTCACAAAACAAAAAATATGACAAGAATCATTTATAAACTCATCAAAGTTTGTTCGATTTTTTGGCCGTATTTATGATTGATAGGAAAATAAAATAAATAAAATGTCCTGTTACAAGTAAGAGCAACAGCGAAAGAGGGGACTTTACTTCTCGAAAATATTGCTATTGTATTTCGGTCCTTTGGCATCTGCTTTAGTATGCATTTTTGCCTGCATTTTCAATGCACCACCTTAGAGGGATGTAAATAATGGGATAGGATCTCCAACTTAAATCCCTGCTTCGCCAGGGTATTCACTCTGCCGAGATTTTTTGTAAAAAGAATATCTTTTGGTCGCCGTAAATATAATAACCTGATGATACATAGAAAAAAGGTACCATGAAGGTTAAAGCCTTATAAAAATTGTTATTACCGTTAAACTCGGGGAAGTACAAGCGAGGGGTTTCCTCATGATATTAAAATCCTCCATAACACAAACCTCCATAAAACGTTTACTATTACAGAGTTTGTTTAGGGCGATGTTGATAATTTTCTCTATTTTTTCTAGTACAAATCAGTTATTTTTTAACAGTTAAAAATATTTTTCTTAGGTCTGTTAGCTATTTTGAATAATCTGGAAACTCTCGGTACTAGTGGGTAGAAGTTATACAAATATTTCGAAACTTTGGATTATTGTTGACATTTTTGTTCGATTTAGTTTAGTAAGTAACAGTAAGTTTAACAACATCTACTTACTAACGGCAAGCGTTCTATATTTTGTAAAACTTTTTTCTATATTTTAACTTATTATTTTTCACGAAAACTCCATTAAATGAGTAAATCCTAATTGTGTAAATGTTTATTGTCCCATAGTTGACCAATTATAAAGAACAGATTAAGTAAAATAACATCTTATTTAATCTTAAAATATGGCTATGTTACTTAGGAACTTCGGACAGTAAATTGCACTTTACCAGACAAGTTTTTTTCCTGTTATTTCTTCTGCTTTCAGTTATTCAAAATTTCAAAAATGTCCACAAGCTTCTGGCTTGTAAATGGTTATATTGAATGTTTCGTAAGTGATTTTTCGAAGGACAGCCAATGTTTAGGAATCGACATTTAAAACATATCAATTACTATCACTGATGCTCCTTCAAAAAACAGTACAATTCGCTTTAGACTCGTTTATACCATGAGAATGACATATAATGAATCGAAGAATTATCGATATAATCCGTCAAGCTATTGCAATGAATACCCTCATCTTCCAGTTTGGATATTAAGGTAATCAAATGTTTGATTCTGCTACCATGTCTATTCAAACCACCAAAATCTTGGAAGTGAATAGCCTTAAATTGTCTCTGCACTGGGACACTCGAAGAAAAACGTTTTTCCTTTTCCTTGCATTCTGGACAGAAAAAGGAGGTATTTTATACTTTTCGGTTCATCACAGTTCATTCAGTAAGGAACTACGGTGATCGAGCGGTTAGGATGTCCGAGTCGTATTTGCCACGGTGCGAATCTCTGCAGAGCGGCTTTTTAATTCATAATGGTATGAAAAATGTAAAGTGACCTCTGGTTCACCTAGATGTAGACCTCCTGTCAGGGATTACATTATAAGTCGAACAATTGGAAGAAGAACGGAAATGATTTTTATTTATGTTGTACATGGACTAGGACGCAGTTCAGGGAACAACGTTTTTTAGAATGAACACGTTTTATATTGTAGATAAAAATTTTACCATTCTTGTGAACATTTACGAACAATCGTTTGACATCTTTAGGGAGCCTGAGGAGGATAATGGTATCAGATCTTCATCTTAAGTCGCTTGCTTGGCCAGTATTTCTATGAATTCGTTCTACCTGATTCCAGGTGGCGCTGATTCAGGCAAAATGTCCAATTTATGTAAGCTGATTCGAAATAAAAGTACTCTTTGTGCAAATTGAACTGATGTTATCTGGCACTAGACGAAACTTTGTTTTTTATAATATAGATACATTTTCTATGGAAATAGAAATGGCGTACATTTCAGCGGCAAATATATAGGACGGTAGAGTGTATTGTTAGGAAAATCTTAAAGAGGGTTATAAATAACACAGCATGTTCCGAGGAGGATCTTCTGAATAATCGTTTAAGTAAAGTGCAGAAGGAGGAAAAAATGCTTTATTATAGTCCGATTGTAGAACGAGAGGGCGTTTATTTTTATCTACCAAAAACAGTTCAGGGATGGAAGAAAGAAAAGCTTGTACAACCGAATGATCACCTTTATCTGCCAATATCTTCTGTTTGAGATAATTAATGCACTGTTTCTGATTATTGAGAAAAACATTCTTAGACTAGAATAGGTCCTAAAAGTACTAGGGAGCACTTCCTTATTGCGGAATGTATTATGTTTTTCTTTGTAAATCAGATTCGCATGCCTGCTAGTAGCACATTGAGGCAAAGGCAAAAACTGAGTGATTTGTGCATTTACATATATATAAACTTTGTACGGTTTGTAATTATTCTAAATTTTTTTAATTAATATAGTTAATATTTCTATTAATAGTTAATAGTACTTATACAGGATAAAAGGTAGACAACTTACCTTCTTATCGTCTTTATTCATTAAAAATGTATTATAAGCTTAAAGTAATTAGTCAAAACAAATTTATGACGTATTTTAGAGCAGTTCGCAGAAAAAACGGAAATCTGTAAATTCTTATGTTTGTTTGTTGGCTCCGTGTGTTCTTATGTTAATTATTGAGTTAAAACCTCTCACACTCGACATTAATCCAAAGACGCTTGTGAACGCAGATTTACAAAGGCCAAATCTATTTAAAACTCTGTCCTGATAAAATCTAAATTTAGAGCAGTCAGATAATTGAATGAGTATTCAATTATGTAAATCCTTCAAATGTGTATGGCCAGTGTTATTCACGACTGTGATGCTAAAACAGTTTGTTTACAATTCACGATCAACAAAATTAGATTGATGATTACAAATATCCGACAGGTATGATAACTGAAGTGACCTTTCTGCACGTGGAGCTCGACTGGGGAAGAATTTATCGATTTTTCTGTGCGTATCGTGGTTCCAAAACTTTTATTCTAGGTATTATGTTTAGCAGTTTTTAGTTCAAATCTTTCAAGAATGAAGAAATAGTGTAGGACGTAAAAATTATCACGTTGATGTGATATTTAAATTTAATTGATTTAATTCTTTCTTTTTAGCTATTTTTTTTTATAGTTTAACAATTTTATTTTACCTGTTGTTTTTTGACTGTTATATTTTTACATATATATTGAAGACAAGGGTTATGACTATAAAGTTTAAATTAAAATTGGGAAAAGTTCATATTTACCAGGTTGCGCGTAGGTCATACCAAGTCACACACGGTCATTTCATAATGAGACCACTCAGATCTCCCGTTTTTTGGAGAAGTTATCACGGTATAACGCATAATAATAGACTGTAAATAACTAAGTCCGCAAAGAAAGAACTAGCACATTCCGAATAACGTATGGGCGGCATTGCAGAGTGCACAGGTCGCTGATCGATTAACTCAGGGCCATAAATCGTTTAAATTGTATTTGAATCATCATGATTGAATTTGAGTAACTTCATATACGTACGAATGTATTTATTTGCGTGAATGGAGGGGCTTATCCCTAATTGCCCCCAGTAATATTGACTAGTCGGGGGTAGTGTGAATGAATTATTGTATGTTTATGTATAACTTTTATCGTGAATGATAGGGCTTATCCCAAAATACGCTGAGTAATTTCGAGTACTTAGTGTAAATGAATTTTGGGTGTGAATGTGACATATATATATTACTGAAGATACTCATCCCCAAGTACGTCGAGGAATACTCTGACATAGTGGAAACGTAGTCTGTTGTGTGAATGAAATTTATTAGCGCGAACGGAGGGGGAATATCGCATACTCCGGGATAGAGTGAATGCTTACCAGATATTTCGTTTTATTTATTATATGTATGTGTTTGTTATTTGTGTATATATCCTCCATTGACGAGGCCTTAAGGTCAATCAGAGAGGCCTGCAATAAGTTAAAGAATAGAGAGAGTTGGCTACAGTTATATCATACAACATCACATATTAGCTTGAAAAATAGGATAGGTGATGACCAACGTAATTTACCGGTGCCCCTGAAACTAAAAAAATGGTGTTAATTATTAATTTACATTCAGTCTTTTATGTTACACATGGAAATCCTTTGAGCTTTTATGAGAAAAAAACACACACACCTAAACAAACCAGAAACATTTGATCGTACAGTGCTTTAATTAAGTTTGTCAAAGTTGGTCGTATTTCCCAAGAGAATCATTGTTTAATACCCGTCGACCTCATTGCATTGTATGGTCAGAGTTTCTAAAATGGGTTTTCTTGTTAACAGAGAAAACTGAACATCTGAGAGTTGCTATGATGAGGTTTCTGTATTCCATGATCGGAACGTTGAAATCTTATAAATTCACTAGAATTGTTCTAAAAGGCCCATTGATGAATTTCTTTATGCCAACTTGTTTAAACTCTATCTTTTACAGAGAGCTTAATCTATATGGCTTAAATCTGCATCATTTTGGCACTCAGAGATTGTTACAGAATTAATTAGATTAATTAGATCAAATAATTTTTAAAATTGATATTAATGAATTCATCACAATTACAACAAAATACTGTCTTTTATAAAGTCTTTCGATGGGATGGGTACAATCATTACTTTAACTAATATAGCTAAAAATCACACACTTATTATGGAATGATAGATATCAAAATTAATAGCAGTAATTGATTTTATGAAGGTGTTTTAATTATGAAAATTTCCAGGAACAGTAGGTATGGAAGCATAAAATGTATTCTATATGAATAAGTAAGTATGTGGGCAAAAAGATAATGTTTAGAAAATCGAATTGATATTTTTAGAAACCGAAAACAAAAATCACGCAAAAATATATTTTAAATCGGTTTCTCGTAAGGTAATCTTTATTGATTTGGCTAGATTATTTTAATTTTTTCAAGCTGTGATTGGACTTAAAATTGTAGTTAAACATAAAAGTTAAAAAGTATATTGGGTATGATTCGTATATGTATAGACATACAGATTTTTGTAATGAGCCTCCCACGCATTCTGAGGACCAATGGGGTATACGTTATTCTGCCATTTGATCTCTCACTTACTCATTCACGCAAACACATACATACACACTGTAGAGCTAGCTACACAATAATTAGATATAATATTTACAATATTTCTAGATGGGGAAACACTTCGATTCCCTTAAAAATCGGAACAAGGTACCCAAGAACCCACTCTCGTACCCAAAGGAGTCTTTACGTCGGGTGCCTTGCCTACTCGCACCCTGTAAGGGGCCAAGTCACTCCTCGGCCAAGATACACTGAGCACCATTTCTCTACAAGCGGGGCATCTGCGGATTTGCTCCAAAAGCAGGTGTCCGTGTGTCAGTCGGGTATGGCCTATCATCAAACGGGCGAACACGATCTTTTCCTTGTGTTTCAAACCTTCGGTGGGCCATCGCTCACAGTCGATCTGCCACGTTCTTTTTTTGTTCTTACCAGCGTCACCGAGCGAGAAGAAGAAGATTAATATTGTTTACATATGTAATATTTCAACTAAAAATTTTAAGATTGAAAAAAAAAAAAGGTCCAATTATTTTAGAAAAGGTTGAATTTAGTCAGGAAAAAGTAAAATGCGGTTGGTTCAGTTTAAAAAAAGGATAATTTTATTTGGAAAAGGAAGAATTTGGTGTCGAAAATTTATAGTCAATCCATATTTCCTTATTGGACATAATTGATCATAAAATTATTCCAATTAATTATCCTTTCTATCTAAGGTTTTTAGTTGAGATGAAAAATTAGTGCCACGAAGCACGATAGCTCAAGTGGTTAGAGCAGCGGCATATTAACCCGAAGGTCGATTGTTCGAATCCCGCTCGTGACCCTAATTTTTATCTCAGCCAAAAACCTTAGAAAAAAAGAATAATTTAAAGATTATGGTGGAATGCTTCCTCGGTGATAAAACAATTTAACCCTCCTACCCAAATTTCATAGTGTTGTACTAAAGTAAAAAAAAACAAAAAAAAAACAAACAATCACCGTAAAGAGTCGTGGGAAACTCGCCTTTTTCCCATCATTCAGTTTGTCTGTATTGAGATTCCGAACTGTAAGCTGTAGTACTCAATGAACTGTTAATAACAGTAAGTGGAAGTCCTTTCGATATCCCATATCGCCCCCACGTTACTCCGAACAATAGTCTATTTTTATCAACTGCTATAAAACTCATCGTTAGATATTTCTAATGTAATTTCTTTGCAGAGAAACTAAAAATTAACTAAACAAATTAAACCGTTTTAAAACGTATTTACTTTTTATTTAAAAGTCAATAAGTAAAAAATATAATAATGTGATGATTGGAGTCGATTTAAAAACGGGAAAGCGTTCGGAGCTATTAAACAAAAGCTGTAGAAAAAATTGTAACATAACAGAACATGTAGGTATTCGAGCGAGTACAAATCATAACCGGGAAAAATATGTTTTTGAGAGTGTTATTTGTTTCAACATTATTGAGTAATCTGCCATCTGGTATCTGCTGTATGATGAGTTGCAATTTAACCAATTTTCGTTTAAAACAACCTCTTATACTTTTTAACGTTAGGTTTGAATTATTTTGATTTAGATAAATTTTATATAGTACCAGTGGAAATCGATTTCCTCTCCAGAGGTTGACATCTGACATAAAACTCTTTCGACAATGTTGCCTCATTTCCGTAATCTTTTATTATTCATTCCTATTCATGACGTTCTCAAAGTCCAAGTGGGTTTATTAAGATCGATTTATCGATATGACACGCTTACACGCTTATTGTCTCACGACGTACTTTACGTGTTGGAGTTATATTTAGATCCGATTTCGACCTTAGTCTATTTTTTAGTAATGTAGAAATTAAATATGCTGTCTGATTTAGAGAGGTCTCAAGACCTTTTGGTTACTCTAGACTTAATGAATCAGACATACAAAACTATTCACTTCATGGCGCAAGAGCCTCTCCGAGAATGAACAACTTGCGGTGAAGTAATCACCATCAAGCATATTCTGACATCATGTAGTTTTGTAGAATACCTTAGGGTCAAATATAGGTTTACAATTAACGTGACCGAAATTTTGAAAAATTCCTCATATAACATGAGAAAGCTACGTGGATTTCGTACAGAAACTGGATTGACAGATAAATTCTGAAAAACAAAGAGTAGGAGAGTGAGATGGCTTTGAGTTCGGGCAGGTGAAGGCGGTAGATTTGTAGAATACCTTAGGGTCCAATATACGTTTATAATTAACGTGACCGAAATTTTGAAAAATTCCTCATATAACATAGAAAGCTACGTGGATTTCTTACAGAAACTGGATTGACAGATAAATTCTGAAAAACAAAGAGTAGGAGAGTGAGATGACTTTGAGTTCGGGCAGGTGAAGGCGGCTCTTGTCGATGTCCTTCTTATCTCATACTCTCATTACTTCATATCGAATCAACGCAGCTTTGACCCATCATGGTTTTTGGCCTATTTTTTATTATAAAAAATTTGTTTTAACGGCGGGCTACCGACAATGGGGTCACATCAGCCCCCAATGTACTGTGAGGGCCGATGGGGTACATTCCGTCATCGGCCCTCTCACTTACTCATTCACACAAAAAGTTGGGATCACGACGAGCGTGTTAATAATTTTATATGAAAGTCCTCTGTATCCAATAAACTTTGTCAAAAGCTTCACAGAATTGCATTAACTTTTGTAATATGTACAAGATGTCTTTTATGTTTACTACGTACACGAAAATATTCGTTCGTTAAACAATATTCGATTTTAAACAGCTGCTGGGTCGAAGTATTTAATTAAAATAAACTTTTAATGTATTAGTAATACGGCGCTCTGAGGGGGCCCCGGGCTGCGCCGTTGACTTGCACAGACTCAAGGCTTAATGACCAATAAGGTTTCAGCCTTTAAATTATAAAAAAAAATGTATTAAAAAGAAGCGAAAAAAATATTGGGGGTACCTTTTGTAGAAAAATACATCGCCATGGCATCTAAAATTATATTATTATTATATTAAAATAATGACTATCATGATTTTTTTCGGGCCGGCAAACTACATTGGTTATCGATCGCTCTCAATTCTTTTCCTGTCTTTCTCGAGTTTTAATTCTTCTAACTTATTTTAACGTTTCTCTGGACAAGTTTATAATGTTATAAGACCACGGTAACCGACTCTTGTCTTTATAATATTGCTAGCCCTCTATACGTCAGGGTTCCTCAACTTAGGATATAACAACGAACACATACATAAATAAATAATAAATAAAAAGTAATAGTCTGGTTGGCATTTACTAGAGTGAGAGAGAGAGAACTCGCTATTTCTCGGGGTGATTGAGGATTAGTTCCACATTCGCGCTAATAAATGACATTCATACTACCCCAGAGTACTCGATATTCCTCGCGGTAATTTGAGATATACCTCTATATTCAAACAAATAGATACATTCGTTCCAATAAATAAGACATATTACATACATATAGGTATAACGATCTATACACAAATACAAATATTTACATTTTACATAGTATTTGTTTGTTTAGACTGTGTACAAGTAAAAAGCGTCTGTTGATTAAGGATTTAAAATCATACACATACTTGTATAAAAAAGTTGTACATTGAATTGATTTTATTTTGTTTTTACCTTGGATTAATATTATCATAAGACTTTTAATTAATATCATCTGTTTTAATACCTGTCGCAAAATTCTTGAAATTATATAATGAATTTCATGTGAGGCACTTGTGAACTCTGACGTGGCCTTTATAAATACGGTCTTTTCATGATTTGATTTGCCAGGCTTTCTTGAAGTAAGGGAAAATATTTAAATATATAAGTATATATTAGCTTCGTTCTCATGATTTTGTATGTCACATTTTTTATCAGATTAGTTTTTAAAGTCGAGTTAAATTTTTATGGATTAAATTAAGTTGATTTAATTGAATTTACACAGTTGAGAACTTTTCGACACCTTTTCTTGCGCCAGAAATTTTTGTCGGGTCATGATCGATCGGCCCGGATAGGTAAATTAGTTCCAGTCGTAACGTGATTGGGTAAACTCAAATATTTGTAAATGAATGCCAGTCGTAAAATTGGAAATCGCCTGGGATGAGGGTTGTGAAAAACATATAGGCATAACCCAAATTTTCGGTCTTTCGTCAGCAACTAATTTTCACGGTCATTTCACCTTGTGTCTCTATTTATTTCGATCATTAGAACATTTTTTAAATGCGAAAGGAATATATGTGCTACCCGAAAGATTGCAAAAAGTAATTGCAAACAATGGACAATACCTCTCCAGATAGTTGAAAATAATGCCGGGTATAAAAAATAAAAATATATTTATTATATGATGTTATTACTTTCTTGCCAACCGTATAGTAGAGGTATCAGGGATGTGGATGAGAGTCCTTAAGCCTAAAGATCAGAATATTGAAAGAAGTTCTCCAAATAACTTGAGTTCATTAAGTGTAGTTTTATTGTTGAACGTTGGAATATCGACCAAAAACAACCACAGTTTAAAAATAATTGCTGGTCGTTTGTGTGCAACATATAGAGAAGCATGGTAAAATTAAATCTACATGAAAACGATGCACAATGGGCTGATACGACAATTTCTGCTTATCCAACTGAAATACGCGATTTATTTAAAATATAATATCAACATGTTCATTATAAAGTCCAAATGAATTATGGGAAAAATATAAAGATTTTATGACCGAAAACCTTCTGCAACCACTTCATATAAAATGTTTTAACCCCGACATTATTTCACACCAGAAATTATAATGAGGTATTGGTTTGATTGAAGTGTTTGGAAAACGTTAATAGAACATTGTTAAAACCGGGAATCATGACCACCTAAGCGAATAGCTAATGACATATTCTATATTGAATTACAATGCGGAAAAATCTTCAACATTAATTAATTAAATGTATTGATACAATGAATTATTCAAAAGTTCAAGAAGAAAACACGTTTATGATGTGATAATGTAAGTCCGCTTTCTCGTTGTTCTCTACTCCCTTGTATCCTGGGATGAGCACAGAGTGACTTCAATTTGCATACCAAATCTGTTTAGTTTAATTTTGCAATTCATCACTATCTTTGAATTAATGATGGTCGAAATTGGTGTTTTGATGGCTGTTTGGCTACCTGACATAACATTATATTTTTTTTGTACCCTTTGTTCAAATTTAACCTGGAAGGTACTGTGTTTTTTGCGTTCTGAGTATTTGTTTTCAGGACGGAACACTTCTGCCTCCGTACCTTCCTGCGTTCTATTTAGATCAATCTGTGAGCCTGCAGATCTGAAACAGATACCCATTT
This sequence comes from Cimex lectularius, assembly GCF_000648675.2. Lineage (NCBI taxonomy): Eukaryota > Metazoa > Arthropoda > Insecta > Hemiptera > Cimicidae > Cimex > Cimex lectularius. The sequence continues at coordinate 2,605,767 of NW_019392677.1, read as the reverse complement.
TTTTATTTAGGGTAATACCGTTTACGTCTTAAGAAAAGACAATGATTTCTAATGAACAATAAACACGTAACAGTTGAAAAATAAATCGTATCTAAATAGCCTGGGCAACTAAAACATTTTTATATATAAATAACTCTTTTATTATGAATAACGAAACGTAGATATCACAATTTATATAAAAATACTACAAAATATTTGCATAAGGCTTGTACTGGCCGTAATTTATGTTAATTTCTTTGGGCTAAATAAATGGAAATTTAGTTTACCAATTTTCAATATTTCAGTGCTTTCTATTATATTAGTTTGGATGGTGGGTCTAAGGATCTAGTTTTAACATTACTACATACAAATACAACTTTATTAAAGGCTTACCTTAACATTTACTTATTTTACCTGTATAAACAAGCGTGTAGTATGATATTGCAGAAACTGTTTTATACGACTCTCCCAATGCCATAAAATAAAAAGAGATAAATAGAGGTCGGAATAAGGTGATGTTTCCACGAGGCCTTTGACCTAATTAAAGTTGGACAGGTAATCTAAGAGGGTTTCTTAAATTGAAACTTTCCGTGGGTTTAAAAGAAAGTCGGAACACTCAAACCATCGGATCACATTCTTTTATTAGCTACCCAGTAGAGCCATCCAATTAAAATAAAAATATTTCTACTTCTGAAGACAGAAATTGAAACTGAATATTTACAAGAAGGTTGCGTGAATTGGGATTTTATCATCGCTAGGAATATCGACTTTATTTTAATAGCTATAAAAACCCGTCTACCAAGTACGTAAAGCTTTTGAATACATCTTGTCGCGTGCTCACTCTATATATTAAAGGGTAAATGCTTATAATAAAAATAAAAATGTAATAGCTGTAAATTATGATTAAATTACGACCTTTACACCGTAGAGTGCTTTTAATTTGATTAATACGACCCCTTTCCAGTTTGCTAATTGACATTTTCCCAAGACAACGAGGAATTCAATTCTGTAAAATAAAATTTTAACATTATACAGAGTAAAAATGTATATTGAATTGTAAATTGAACTTTAACATCTTTTGAATGTTTTATTTCTCTCGTAAAGAAAAAAAAGAAAAGATTTTCGGTTACTAGGTAGGTCAGCGATGATGGATTCCAATATTCTTGGTTCATCTATTCTCGTTATGGGTTTCACAATGGATCGAGCCTTTCTTAAGATAAACGGCAAGATAACTTTACTTTTTAAATTTAATTTTTATTGAACATTAATATCTTGATCTCACTTTTCTCTTCTCGTTTTGATGTCAATGATGTCAATTTTTTTACAAAGTGATTAATTAATTAAAAAATAGGCGCGAATAAGCAAACAATATTGAAAATAATTCAGTCAGATCTGAAAGTTTTCATTGGTTGTTCTCATCAGAATGAAAAGAAATGTTAGAGGACAAGACGGGCATCACAATCAAGCAATGATATAATATAACTCGGCAAAATAATCCCACCAATTCCGCCTTTTTCTATTCATTCCCACAATCCCAATTTGTATTTGATCGATTGTCATCGATTCAGTGGAAAAAGGACAGTTTATATGACATGAACCGCTCCTATATTCCGCCTTCTCGGCCATTGGCAACGGGCAATCGGGCACAAAAACCGGAAATTGACCCGGTCGAGTACATACATGACGTGAAATGGATTCCAGAACCTTAAAAGCCTTTCCGTCTACAACGAAATGAACATTGTTGATCAGTGATAACAAATTAAGCGAAGTGTAAAGCTGAGCTTTTTAAAGTAGAACAATTCGTCATGAATCGTAGATAAATGTTTCTCGCTCCGTCATTTCAATAAGCAACTGTAGTTCATTAAGTAACATATGAAACGTTAAGACAATATTTAATAGCAATTTACTAAACTGTCAATTTAATCTTACAAAACGCTCTCTTAAGACAAAACCATCCTGCAAAAACCATTTACCCAAGCCTCCCCCAAATTAAATCGGGCTATCTTATAAATGTTGCGTGTTCAATTTTATTTCGTGGTTTAGGGTTTATGATGTGTCTGATTACAAGGATCCCTACTTTTAGGGTAAAGAGATCTGATTTGGCCCATTTTTTTTATGAATGGTCAGAAGTTTGGAATCCTACAAAAATAGTGTGCAAAAAAGCCAAAGAAGTCATAGTTCACAGCAGATTGCCTATAATTAAATAGTGAGGTAATTTAAAATAAATTCTCTTTGTTTAAATTAAAAAATAGATTGTTTTAAAATTTATAAAATTATATCTAGAATATAGAAAATATTTCTATATAGAAAACCTACTTACACACTCCAATCCTACCCTAGTCCTAGAAGCAATCCAACAACATCTGAACCTCATAACCGAATGATGTACTCATCGGCGCGGCGCTTCAGGTTGGACGAGTAAAACAGCCAAAAAAAAATTTTTACGACCAAAAACAGACCTGCCGGCCAATGTAGATTAAAAATACAAGAATTTAATAAGAGATATGGACTACTCTAGACACCTACTGGGACCATAATCTACACTAAGCGTACAAAAAAATAACCACTTACAATACATTCCTCATTAAACTGTGGTGCTCGGCCTCCAAATCTTTCGAAATCAAACGAATCCAAACATTTCAATCCAAAGTTCTAGGCCGTATCCTCAACGCTCCCTCCTTTTTACGTCATCAATCAAATGATCCATAAAGATCTTAAGTTCCAATTCGTGAAGGATCCGATCCGAACATTCTTCCTCAATTTCCACTCATCATTGAATATGCCCATGTTGTGTAGATGTTTTCTCATATACCAGTTATCGGAAAATAGTGTTATCACTCCTCTGAGCTTAGCCATGTCTAACGGTAGCAGTAAGTTTGCCAGACTTGATGAGGGTGGTATTAGAATTAGCATACTACATATTAGCAGGTTACTATGTCTAGCTCTCCTAGACATCCGTTCACTTCATTCAGCGGTTTTCATTTCAACATTTTTCAACGATTAAGTGATGATTTATTGCCGGTTTTAGTGACAATTTTTCTGGATCTTACATATTTTAATATTTTCCAATGTTGAAATATCCGAAAATTTGCTATTAAAATATCAAGTAGATAAATTATTATATCTGTTCTTAAAAAACTTTTTATACTTGGAAGGTGTGGTACGTTGGTTGATGGTTTTGGATAGGGCTGGGCGCCAAGATATTGCATCGGTATCTCATCAACTTATACCCTGTTTTGCCCCCATCCAACCCTTTTTCCAGTCCCTGTCCTGCCGGTGGACTGTGCAATTGAAACGCTAGTGTTCTTCCAAGTGAGAAAAAATGCCTTCTTGACCTAGCACCGTGGATCTCCTTGGAGAACCATGGATCCACGGAATCATAGGATGAACCTTTCTTCCTTTCAGTCTTCCTTCATATTATAAGTGACTAGACCGGTGAAATTGTCGAAGCACTGTTTTCTTCTGTCTTATAACTCTGACTTACATCACCCAAATTTGATGGTTCACTACCCTTCGAGGCTAAGCTTGTTGTGGGACGCACCCCTTAAGTGTGAGTAACGGTTCTACTTTGCGAACCATCGCCGGGGTGAGACAGTACAATTTTTTTATAACATCTTTATGATGAAGCTATGATCGACAAATATCTCCCTAATATTTAAGTTAAAATGGATCTTTCGTCTTAAACGAATGAGGAATTCGATCTTATCAGCAAAATATATCTGGAAATCTTACATTTCAGCCTTTGAAGGGGACCGTTAAACCTTAAACGCAAGTATTCCTTTCTAAATATTACAAAAACACTGAGCTAAATTTTCTTAGTTACAACTAATATAAATTTGTACTAGATTTCGGTTTTTGTTTGCCAGAAGTGTTAAATAAAATTTGATACGTATTTTTTTATATCCCCCACTGCTTTTCAGTATTAATTTGACTCTGCCTGCTTTTTCTTATATCGTGACTTTGTAAAAAATTACTGGTTCGTTATCTTGGCTTTCACAAAATAAATTACAAACGGAAATGCTGCCTGTGTAAATTACTCTCGCGTTATGATTATAGCACAAGTGTTGAGACTGATATCACTCGATTGGAATACCGTGTGTTTTGAGTGACTATGCATGTCTGTAGTATTTTCTTCTTAGGAATATCTTTTATGTCCAAATTTTACCGTATAAATATTTCGCCAATTAATGCTAATATGAAGCTGATAAACTTCCTGGTGAAAAAACAAATGAAGTTTAACGTACTTAAGTTTAAATAAAAGGAAAATTATTTTTTTCTTCTATGGAGTGTATTTCTACCTTTGTTAGTGGTGTACTCTAGATATTTTATAAATAAAATTGTAGTAAAAGCACAAGTTTACCAGCATTTATTTAATAGATTTTCGACGATTTTTTTAACGATTAACAAGTATTTTTCTTTTGCATTAATTGAAATTGAAATAACAGCAAATGTGTTTACAACTAAACACAAACAGCGAGAAAAATTGCATAAAAGGTCAAGCTAATTGGTTCTAAACGCCCGGGCACAGATCCGAGATTATTTGCTCATCAACAATTAATAATTTAGCCGGTAGAACATCGACTGTCGAAAACAACACAGACCTGTATTACGTTTTAGGAAATACAGTGGGCGAGGGAAAATTGCCGGGGTTTTACTCAGGAAGAAAGTTAGTTATAAGGGCAGGCCAAATCGCGTGCCTGTTATCTCATTAAACGGCAAGTCGCATGATCACATGTATCACATTGCTCTCTTCCAAGACCTGAGAAAACATTAGCTCAGCATAATCTCTACTGCAGCACAAGTTGCGACTCACAATATTCATTTATGTATTACATCAATATGTTCAATTAAAAAAATTCAGGTTATTAGTTTAACGATTTCTAGGTTAATTTATATAATCTACAGCGGGAAGGGATTAAACATTGAACATGACTTTCCAACGAACGTGGAACTGTGCTTTTTGGATTTACTGAATTCGAAACTGTCGATGGTAGACCATTCAGTCAGGCCAATAAAGTTGTTGATATGTGTATGAGCATTGTTTGAACAACATTAAATTTTCCCGGTCCTGTCAATTCCAATTTCATCCGATAAAATACACTAGCTATAAACCTTATAGGGGTGAATAATGTACGGGATTTGTTAACTTTTCTATAGGTTTATTGAATTTTCAACTGTATTCCCATATTGTTACATTTGGAATTAATTTAACTTTGTATTTGATTGAATCATTACTTTTTTATTTGAACATAATATTGTAATTTTATTATCACTATTTCCTTGATATTCGTTAAAAAGCCAGTTGAACCATAAAAAACATAATGATTTTTCCTACAATAATAACTCATGCTGAACCGGTAATGGGTCACTTATTGGATCCTTTTTCACTCGCGGGTTTGTTGAACTGCTTTCAGCATTGCGCCATCCTCACAGAGGAACTGTCTGTCACTTTGTACGAGTGGGGCTTATTTGTCGTTGGGTCCGTCGTTTGCCACTAGGGACGTTTGCGCTAGGGGGTCCTTTGTCATTTATTATTTGTACTTTTTTGTTTTTAGTTTGCTTGTTGTATTGGTTTCGATGTTGTTTCTTAACTTTTGCTTTTTTTGTTATGTTGTGTTTATCATACTGTGAAAATGGTGAATATGTGTTTGTTTGCTTTTTTATAAGTTTTTAAGTGTTATTTATTTGTATATTTCTAGGTTATTCAGTACGTTGAATTTTCGTTCTTTTTGTTCGTTGTATATTAAAATCATGCTTGTTTCTATTGTGTTTGGTTCGTGATTGATCTTTGAATCGATCTCAAAATTTCCTTTCAGTCTGTTAAATGCGTGTGTCTTCTCATTGACTTGTGATGGTATCAACACCATTATTGCCTAGCGGGTCAGTTGTATCTATGTGCTATCATTAATTCCTTATACAATTAATTTTATTAGCATATTTTGATGTTTATATATTTGATTTCAAACATTATTATGCTTTTAAATATTTTTATTAGTTTTATTTAATTTTTTAAGGGGGATTTGTTTAACATAAGATCGTCTTAGTTACTTGTGTTTTAGTGATAAAGTACCTCGTCTCTCTCTTTCTCTCTCTCACTCTCTCTCACTCTCTCTCTGTCTTTCCCTCCCTCACTTTCCCTCTTTCTCTCTCTTTCTCTCTCTCTCTCTCTCTCTCTCTCTCTCTCTCTCTCTCTCTCTCTCTCTCTCTCTCTCACTTTCTATCATTTTTTTTTTACCAGAAAGAATTAGGATCACGGATCTCTATTAATCTACAGGAAAGTTTAAGTCTACATATAAATTGTACATTATATTTACATAACTCTTAGTTTATTATATGTTGTTTTGGTTTTTTAATTTAAATTTAATACGATGTTGATTGGGATTCGGGTTGTCATCTTCAAACATACATTGTTTTTATATCAACGCCCAAGCTTTCGACAAGTTTTATTACCTTCTTCAGGGTATCTACAGAGACAATTGCCAATGTACTAGAAATTAAGATCTTGCTTTAAAAATTGTGGAAAATGATTGTTATCAGTAGGCGATAGTGTCGGGAACCTCCCACCTGATAACGTGATAAAGACAATTTTCTAGTCAAACGCCTGTGATATTTATATACCTAAAGAATACTAATTGTTGAGTAATTGTTACTGTTTTAAAAAAATGCATATATATGTAAGAGGCTATTAAGAAGAGGTTTGTATTTATTTATTATATATGTATATAGTTTGTGTATATACTTATCGTGAAATGTGTAATGTGTTTAAGTTCTGACTTTGTATCTGTAAGTACAATTATTGTAATTTACAGTAATTTATAATTATTTAAATGATTATGTACCTATATCTCTGTAGATCCCCTGAAGAAGGCAATAAAACTTGTCGAAAGCTTGGGCGTTGATATAAAAACATTGTATGTTTGAAGACCACAACCCGAATCCCAATCAACATCGTATTAAAGTCTGGTTGATCGCATAACAAGTATTAAATTTAATACTTTTTTATCAACCAAATATTCATTGATAAATACGTTCACTAATTTTCTTGTTAAATTGTTATTATATAATTATATATTTTTCACTTTTTTAAAATCTGAACTTGTTGATTGTAAACAAGGACAGTATGACCTAAACCTGCGACTATTATAAATAAAGCGTTTCAGTTAAATTCAATTCTCTCCAACTCTCTTTTTCTCACTTTCTCCTCTCTCTCTCTCTCTCTCTCTCTCTCTCTCTCTCTCTCTCTCTCTCTCTCTCTCTCTCTTTCTTTCTCTCTTTCTCTCTTTCGTATTTTCAAATATTATTATTTTGGTTCAGTACTATAAACACATGGCTCTAATTTAATAACAACCCTCTGAATTTAATTTAAAGTTCGTGTGTTGTCCTGTGGCAGTCGTGTGAATGCCCCTAACGAATTGCGCACTCTTCCAGCCGACATTTCCTTCTATGTGGTCTGAATTTAATCGGTCCTGTCTGAACAAATCGAACTAGGGCGGATAATTGTGCGGGTGGAAGACTGGGAACTGATTGCCTCACTCTGCTGATTTCTGCTAAACAAAGGGGTTTTACAAGCGTAGTTACTTTAAATTGCTAAGGGAATCTTGGTTCAAGAGTTTTAAGGTGATTTAAGCACATATCGTGTACAATATTTCAGAATTTAATTATGTGTGTGTGCTTATTTCTTAGTGACCGGTTCTTTCATAAACTGTTGAAGTCGGGAGGAGCGGTCATTGATGAGGTAGTTTAGAAAAACACTTTTTTCATTTTTTTGCCAACGTTTCGACCTTTATTCCCTCAGGGCCTGGTTAAATTACAAAACATTTGCTGATTGGAAAAAACACAATACAGATGCAAATATAAATTTTGAACCAAAAATGGATTATTTTGCTTCACAATGTACAAAAGAAAATGATATTTTCGGGCATTCTTACTATCTAATTGACAGCATTAAACCTCATTTCATGCGTAATAAACGTGATACAATTTTACTTGTTTTACTAGACAACCGGCGGAATCAGAAAATCATAATTTATGCCTCTAGAAATTTCTCCTTCTAACGGCATGAATTCCCTACAGAAGCATATTATCTAATGTGTCGTTTATTATATTATAGTATAATCAATACAATGTATTCCTACATCCCAGAATACGTAAATGATATCTGTATCATAAGAAACTTATATTACAGACAGTAAGGTGCGGAAGTGCGGACGGACAAATGTCTGAGGAAGTTGGGAACAAGCCAGAGATAATATTTTCCCATTTCGGCAACTAAAGCATTCATTTCCTAAAAACCAACCTATTTACTCTCTGATCACTCTTAGTACGTTCTTTTTTCTCTACATACTTTTCACTCAGTTAGGGTGGTGGAGTACTCGATATTCCTCCATCACCCTTTCACATATCATATATAACTAACCTAATTGAGGGTCGATGGGTAGTCAATATTCCGCCATAGGCCATCTAACAGTACATATTTACGCCAAATAATAAATTCACTCTTAACACGGACATAATACAAGAAGAAGAAGAAGATAAATAACTTTATTCTGGGACTGGTATTCCTTAAGAATAATATACATGAAATAAATAAAGGATGTTCCTTCTATGAAATTAAAAATAGAAAGAAATAGAAATCTTGGCACATTGTGTACCAGTAAGGTAGGCCAGAAGAAAAAAATAACAAGAATATTAAACAAAAATAGCAAATATTAACGTAAAGTCTCTGCTTGAAGGGAGAGGAGGTGATTGATTATACAGGTGGGATTTAAAGGAGGAAAAGGAGGCAGCGTGACGAATAGAAAAGGGAAGGGAATTCTAGTGTTTAGGGGCTCGGGTCAGAAAGGATCTTTTGAAGGTATGGGCTGTATGTTGTATGTTGCGGAAGGATAAGGTCAATTGAGGATAGCGTGTGTGACGTGAGGAGATGAATTGGAGGGTAACGAAAGAAAGGACGACGAGTAGGAGGGACTGGAAAAGAAAGCAACCAAGGAAATACTGTGCACGGAAGGAGGGGTAGAGCCTAGGAAAGTTGGGAATACAACCCCGACACCTGGAACCTCCGTGTGCCGAACACGAATTTTACGCAACAATTCATAATCCGCTTCAATGGCGCGTTCCCCACTCCGACAAACCACCGTATGCCACCCAGCTATAATCGAAGAAGTATAAGGGAAGATTCAAGGAGTTTGCGGGTGGAGAGAGATAAGAGAAGCCAGGACCGACGAAATAGGCTGAGGGATGGCGGGAAATTTGGGAAATGTGAGGATGCCAGGAAAGGTTTTGGTCAAAGACCACTACTAGGTTTTTAACCGAGGAGCAGAAGGGAATGGGCTGGTTTTTTAGCATGAGAGGTGGGATGCTGGGGAGGGAATTGAGGAGTTGCCTGGACCCGATAATTATGGCGGTGGATTTGGACGGATTGAAGACTAGGGAATTTTTATGGACCCATTCGTTGATGGAGTTTAGGTCTTTTCGGATCTTGAGAATGGCCGAGTGAAGATCGGAAGGGTGGAAAGGTATGTTGGGAGTCATCAGCATATAGGTGACAGGATTGGATGGAGTCGGGCAGGTCATTGATATATTGATATAAATGGAAAAAAGGATAGGAGAGATTCTAGAGCTTTGGGGCACCCCAGATTTTAATGGGAGGAAGGAGGAGGTAAGGCCATTGGGAAAGGAGACAGCTTGGTGGTGATTGGTAAGGGAGGAGTGGAACCCTTCCGTTATTATATATCATATATATCGTTAGTATATACAATAGAAAAACTTATTTCCTCCGAAGATCGGAATACAGGCTCCAGATATTAGTTGTCGTGCTCAAGCACGATTCTCATATCAGGTGACATTCCTACATGCTCGCTATATGGAGACAAAAAATTGTCTTCTTCATCTAGGAGCATCGAGCCCAATTTTTCTACATGCCGGACATATACGCGGGTTTTGGGCCAAAAGTAAGGGTTCGTGTGTCAATTCGCATGGCTTATTCTTAACCGGGTTTTGATGATCCCTCTTACCGAGTTAAATCCTCCGAGTGCCACTCACCGTCAGTGTTCTTGATACGTGAGAGCTTCTCTGCCAATCCGGCCTACCGACACCGCCACCCTCTTTCAATCATGTTGTATAATGCATTTTTGTTTAGTGTCCCGGCCTTTGCCGCCTTGTCTGCTTTTGACAACGACCACCGTTTTTCCCAGTTGTTCCAGTTCTTGGTATCTCTCCAACAAGAGCACAACGCGAGGGTCGACGAAGAACCTGTCACGGACGAAGAACACTATACAATACAGCCATTCTTAAGTTCAGAAGTTGCATCTAAGTAACAAGTCTTGATCAATTTGAGGAAAGATATTTCATTCATTATTTAGTTATTTATGATGGCATTTCAATACTTTGATAATATAAGAAATTAAGAATATCTTTAAAAAATATGTTAGCATGAATATATAAAGTTTGAGTTAAACGATAATGTTGGAATGATAATTATGTCTAATAATCAATTATGAATCGTGTTCTATATTTAAATGGCATGGGGAGGGTAATAAGAATATTTTTAAACACAAACTTCCAACCTGATATGTATTTTCTCCTGATACAAAGTCGTCGCTTTGTGCCAACGTTTCTTCATAAGTGTCGAGAGCGAAATTCAATAAATTACTGGCAAGAAATAAACGGATTAGTTTTTCCAGTGTGACATTTGTGTGAATGGTGTTGTAAATTATCGAAAAAATACGAACAGATCGACACTGAACGCGTTTAGCTGCATGCCATCTTCAGCGAAACGTAACCCGTAATACAGACTCAGTTGAGCGATCAAGTGTCGATATGTTTTAAAACCACATGTATATTAGTTTGATAAACCTTCAAGCTAGCCTCTTTAAACTAAGTTAGTAATCCGACGCTTTCTTATATTGAACTGGAAGTCAAGCAAGTACTGTATTATTTTCATCCTTTTACAAAGCGTATTAATAAATATTTTTATAAAATATTCTTTTTACAGTAAAAATAAAAAAGTTTCAATCGTAGTGGGAATTACATTATGTTACTCTTACTTTATTCCCTTAGGTTTTCAACAAGGTTAGATATTTGCATCTCTTAGTTTAGAATAAATGTACTAGGCGTGTTTTTAGATGGCCGGACTGAAATATCCATTTTTGTTGCTAAAAACGTACAGCAGGGTAACTATAAAAGTAATTTTTTTTCTACGCAACATAAAATTAAACTAACCACAAAAGTTTACATGATAAGTTTTATAAATAATGACAAACCATATGATGTCAAGATTGCTTCTATCGAAAGGCTGTAATTTCTTGCGGGATGTGTTTTGAAATGGAATCCTTTACCTAGCCCTAGACTCGTGTTTCAGGAACCTGCATCGATTGACCCCTTCTTAAACCAAACTGGCTGTGAGGTAGGCATTCCAAAGCACATACAAATTTAATTTTATCCCCCATTTCTTAACAAATTTCTTTAACATTTTCTTCCGGATTGATTAAAAAAATAGCTATAGGTCGGTTTTTTTATATAGATATATAAATTTTCCCGGTTTAAGGCAACTAAATTGCAAATAATAAATTAATGAAAGTCTACATATCTCATTGCTGCATTTTGCACGAAGGTTTTTAAATTTGAGTCTAATTAATTTTGAAAAGAAGGGTGAGATTGCAGATGAAAAAATAAAATGGGCTAATCCAATTTAGATGCTTTGAGAAATAAATCTGTATATTTTTTTACGCTTGAATAATTGTTTCTTTGAGTGAAAGAGGCGATAAAACCCTTTTAACTCGAAGCAAAGAGCACCAAATCCAAGATTCCTCCATCAAGACGTTTTATGAAGGATAGGATTATTTTCCGTTCATTTGATTTGTCATTGCCTGGAGGTGACAGCTTTCAATTTCGGCGTAAATTCCTAATCGTCTTTTCATTTTTCTACTAGATATTTGCATCTCTTAGTTTAGAATAAATATACAGGGCGTTTTTTAGTTAGCTGGACTGAAATTTTTGTTTTTGAAAATGTACAGAGGGTACAAGAACTATTACAGCAGGGCAAATAGAACCAAAACACTACTAACATTACAAATAAATATGACTATTCGGAGAACGTGAAATGCGGTCCGGTGTGACGCAGGTTTTAGAAAAACATTTTCTTTATCGTGCCAACGTTTCGATCTTTACTGAGATCATCTTCAGGGCTCAAAGTGTTTGTTTTCCGTGTAGATGTGCCATTCTTGTGTGTCGTGTTGAGAGTCACTAAACACCACCCATTCCAAATAAACCTACACGCAAATACATTATTTGATTAGCATTTTAATTCAATGATGAAACGAGTGTTTAATAGAGAAAATAAGAAAGACATAATAAATTGATTTCAAAATTAATTTTTTTTATTATGGAAAATTAAACAAATAGAAGTGTCCGGTTTTTGTTTTTGATATATAATTATCATCGAGAAAATGGAAAAGTCTAAAAAGCAACGGTCTTAATAATAAATGTGTAACAGTGTAATTCTAATTCCCGTAGGTTGGATAAAATCGTTTAATGTAAAAATTACAAGTTTTTACAATTTGACAAGCATATTCCTTGGCCGCGGGAGAACATAACGGCCGATATTAGATTATGAGTAAACAACCTAACTTGGCACCATCTGTGATTTATTTTACCGAACAAGAGCTTTCCCGGGTCGTAAATTTTAGGTTGTGTACATCCGTTCAAGATGTTGCCTACAAATGAGAATATGGTTTGTTGCGGCTACTTTATAAAACACTTGTTGTGAAAAATATTCGATCGATGGGTTAACATATTCCATCTGAAAGTCTGATACACACTTGAACATATGTTAAAATAAGCTTATATGACAATTAATCACATCTGACAAAGTTGGGATGTATTGTACGTTAAATGTTTGTAAACTACGTAGTCTGTGATACATCAGGTAGATATTTTACTCTTTGCTTGTCAGAATTTATTTATCAATCTAGTTTAAGGAAATCAAACAGCAGAATCTTTCAAAATTTCGTTCACATTAGTTGCAAACCTATATTTGACTCTAACGTAGTTTCTACATGATGTCAGAATATGCCTGACGATGATTACTTCACCGCATGTTGTGCATTCATTCTGGGGGGGGGGAGACGGCTGTCTGGCCATGAAGTCAATCTTGTGTGATCTATCCTAAGCCTGGCCAGTACCCTTCCGTGATCCTTGCATTGCCGTACCCCATTGTTTGACAACTCCCTTAATTTCTCTGTGTTTGTGTTCGTCGCTGTTCCAAATGCCAGAGGTCCCAAGTTTTTCCTCTCAGAAAAAGTGCAAAATCTTTGTTTGGTACCTCCAGCTAGGAAATACCATTCGGTGCGGCACATTTTGGCAAAATTATACAGTATTAAATTGTATAGTAAATTACTGAACCCATTTAATCAAAGCGTAAAATGTAGAAATCGTTCATACAAACGTAGTTATTTTGAAAAGTGGTTATTTCAAAAAATAAAATATTGGACTGAAAAAAGCCTTCTTAAACAATTGATTTAGAACGCAAAATTACAATGTTCCTCTACTACTTTAACGGCTTTTCTTATCTACAGTTGAGTCACATGTGCAAATTGGATGCCAGGTGAATTCTTAATTTTTGATTCTTCCCAAAACTAGGAAAAAGAAAAATCAGGAAAAAGGAGAACAAGATTTTAATTGTTCGACAATGCACATATCGCCTTTTTATTAAAGAAAATAATCAATACTAATGCTGCAAGCAAAATACTTTAAAAAATCTTCATTTTTCATACCGACCAAAGTTGTTCGTGGTATAAAATGTAACCAAGTAAACCTAACAAACAGATTTTGTCCAATTCATTTTAAAATATTCCACGACAATAATTGTTGATGTGATATACTTTCTATTAGCAGAAAATATTGTTTGTCTCACATTTAAGTTATGACAATTAAATTATAGCTACTAAATAATACCATTACGACATGGAAAATTCCCTCTGCCGGAGGTGAATGAAAACAAACAGGATAACAAAAGTGCAGAATAGCACGAAATGTGAATTAACAAAAAGACTTTCAAAAAACTTAAATTACAAAAAATAAGAAAAACTATAAACTACAAATGTGAATAAGTAAAATAACAACATTACTAAAGAAAGCAAATTGAAATGAAATTATGCATACACTAAATATTCATTTCATTGACATAAAAATATCTCTATTACCATGCATGTATACAAAATCCTACAAGCGACGTTGGCTCATAGATAAACTTGTTAATTAATGGGCCTCGGGAAAGCCTCCATCTAGGAGGAGCATGCAGATTTTATTTAAGATTGTACATTGTGTAATGCAGGCTTCTCTACCCAGGGGGTGTAATTCAGCCAAAGCATTCACATCTCATTGCAAACACCCACCGTAGAGATTTGCGTAATGATTACATTCAGACAGGAGGTCGCCGTGAGAAAAGAATGTTCAAGATCCGTGTATAACAAAAATTTACTCGATGACGAGTGCACATTATTGTAAGGAGGGACTCAAAACTATTAGTATTCCATTTGGGTGTGTTATTAACAATTAAGTTATGAGAAATAGAATATTTGGAAAATAGTGACCTAGAAAGTGTAATGTGTTATTACCTCTAGAACAGTGATTTTATGAAGTCGAGAGTCAGGTAGTTGAACTATTTTCAGGATACAATGTAAGTGAAGCTTCAACGTAGTTAAGATTAGTAGGCCATGGATTTTTCTAAGTACAACATATAGTTAGGGTTTGAAGAGGGTAGGCCAAAACATTTTTGATAAAAAAACCTCAGCAACTAGGCCGTACTTGTGTTATCCCTAATATGGGCAAGCTTATAACAACACACATCTAGATACATAATTAAATATGTTGAGTTTATTATTATCACTTCTGAGGAAAAAAAAATTTAGAGATAGAGGGCTGATTCTCTTTACGATAACGCCAGGCCATGTACCAATGCCAACCCTGCGGGAATTTAAGAACTTAGGATCTGAAACGTTCCATATTCACCCCAACTCTCGCTTACAGTCTTCCACTTTTTTAGGTATTTATACCATTTCTTGAGGGATCAAATTTTTAGAGAACGCGGTGAAGCTAAAAACGCCTTTCGAGACTTTATTGTGAGTTGAAATAAAAATTTATAAGTAAGCGGAATAATAGCGATTATTAACCGTTGGCAAAGATGTACAGCTTGTGATGAAAAATATTTCGAATAAATTGTCATTATATTATAACTTCGAGGGTCCCCTTCCCGAAAAAAGACGCCCTCTCTTTGAATTCGATTATTAGAAGCCGAACCCGCGCTTATTGTTTTCAGTTGGTAAGACTGCATGGCCGCCCCGGCTAGTCAAACAGTTTTCGTGCCTCGCCGCGTTTGTACTCACTTTTCCTTGTTTTCCTTACCCTTGTCTTTTCGCCTCTTTCTCTTTGATTTTATTTTATCTCACCTGCTTCACCCTCCGTTCTGCCGACAACCACGCGAGTGCCAGACCTGGAACCCGCATCAGAGAGGAGGAATCTCTGTGCGAATCTCCGAACGGTGAGTAACCTCATTTCCGTTGATTCTTTAAACCCTTTTTTTCACCGCTTATAATTCTCCCCTTTCTTTTTAATTTAATATTTACACAATCCGCTTTATGTATTTAATGGTTCTTCTGTCACCAATTTCGTTTCATTTATTGTCGGCATAATTAATATTTGAACCTCTTCGGTATTGTTAGGGCTTCGCAATGTCCGAAAGCCCGAGAGCCGCGACTTGCCATATCGTGTCGTCTCGTTATATATTTTTGCTTTGCTCAATTTCAAGTTAGATTAGTTGATAAAATTTTCAAGTCTCATTCAGTTTGGGAACTTCCTATCTTAAAGGTTATTCGAATTTGTTTGCGTTGTACGTCCCTTAAGTAATAATCAAAATAACATCAATTTAATTTAATATTTACACAGTCCGCTACACTCTCTCAAGTAGTTCACTTAAGACGAAGAGTTAAGGGACTCTGCTTAAGAACAGAAGCGAACAAAAACAAAAAAACCTTAACTCATGGTATATAAATAATTACTTTAATATTGTTGACCGCAACAAACATTTTTATTGTAATTTGTATCGTGTGAAAATGTCCGCAAGTGCTGAATCGGTGTGAAAGTATTCGTTATTTTAATTATACAAAATTACCCGTGATTTATTAGTACTACGCAGAGCATAAGCCAACTATGGATTTATAACCTTTGTACATGGTAGGGACATTTTTATATCTAATGAATGAGCTTCATAACTAATGATGATTTTGAAATTGTGAGATGGCGTCTTGTGTGATGTAGATTTACAAAATTTATTTTATTGTGCCAACGTTTCGATCTTTATTTAGATCATCTTCAGGGCCTGAGATTTACAAGCATTGTTCGGATTAGCCATGTAAGATGTGAAAATGAATTTATACAATGATGTACGCAATATAGAAATTTGAGGTTTATTCAAAGTATTGTACTCACTCAAAGTGTGTTTTCTGTGTAGATGTGTCACGGTTGTGTGTCGTGTTGCAAGTGATAGTAAGATATAAATGTTTTTTTTAAATGTGTGGTGATTAGTGACCGTTAGTTTTTTTAAATATATGTACGATTTTGAAGCATGGGGAAGGAAGTAAAGAGAGAAATTCATTTTTCTTCAGAAGATCCTTTTAAGATAAAAGAGACCGACAATAGATAAAAGGGTAATAGTTCATCGTTCGGGCTTAGTTAACTTTTCAGGATTATTATAGACGGGATTATTAGAGAAAGGAGAGTTAAATTATTGGGGATTTAGACTGGAAATTGTTTGATGTGTGAAGTATAATGATTGTTTTATATGTTGTATTATATATTTTGGGTGTTATTGATATCGAATTTGATTTATGATGCGGCTTTTACATGTGTCTGTTCTGTAATTGATGATGCGTTTATGTCTGTTGATGTAAACCATTTCTAAAAAGTTACGTTGTTTGTTTTATTCTGAGTTTAATATTTTTGGGTTGTTGAAGTCGAAATTGTGTTGGTGTTCAAAATGGTGGGTAGGTACAGTGCCGTACGATATTGTTTAGGTTATTGCAATCATTCCTCAACTTTACAATCACACCATCCAATAATAAACACGGCCAAAGGACTACTTCACAGAATTATTGCCCTGAGCCATGAATCTTTTCACCACAAGAACAAAAAAATATACAAACATCCTACATAACAATCATTACCCTAAACACATTCACACCCTTTTTCCAAAATTAAAGATCCCAAACCAATAACAAATAAGTCTGATGTAATTTATAAACTCAATTGCATAAATTGTCTGCACTAAATTGCAACATACATCCCAATATGTGGATAAGAAGGTAAAACAACATAACTTTGCACATACACAGGAAACACATTGAGTGAGTACAAATACAACTTTGAACAAACCTAAAATTTCTATATTGCGTACATCATTGTATAAATTCATTTCACATCTTACATGTTTTACTACAGACCAAACAATGTTTCTAAACCCCAGGCCCTGAATATGATCTAAATAAAGACCGTAACGTTGGCACAATAAAGAAAATGTTTTTCTAAACCTACATCACACAAGACCGCAATCAAATCTAAATAATCATTAATTAACAGTCATTAAATACTACATACACACACCTTCATAACTAAATTTGAGATGACATGGTAGTTGTAGTAATCAACTTGTCACTACTCAACCATATTGTTATATGGTTTGCTGTAAATCTGGATCACGCTGGTGATTTGTCCCTATTGAATAAAGGGATCTTCCTCTGTCACTACCTTAGATATACCATTAAAGCAAGCATGCTATAATTTATGTCCAGGCGTGTAAAATAACTGATTGTAAATGCATTTTCTATACCTCTATATAATACAGCGCACAAAACAAATCCAACTTTCCCTCCAGTGAAGAAATAATATGAAATAAAAAAGTGGGTATTATCTTGCCAGTTGTAAAATAGAATAGATTTTATTTGAACACAATTTACATACGTGTGCATATAATTACATATGCTACTTACAGAGCAAGTGGCGGGACACTACTACATCCCATTTCATATTTATTTCTATTTACACACCATAAACAATTTCGTTGAAATTTAATTTAGACACGTGGAAAAATTAAGTAAACCTCAACAAAAAGAATGAAGATAATATAAATGAGGTAAAATAGAAGTTCCAGTCATATTGGAGTGTAACAGGAATTGTAAAAACATATATACCAATATGACAATAATTAACAACTTAAATAATCAAGCCAGATTTAGTTAATCAAAGTTTAAAAATCAATATACATATAACCAATAAACAGATCAAATAAATAGCCTAAGTAAAAAAATTAAATAATTTAAACAAATAAATAAATAATTTAAATAAATAAGACATCTATGTACAAATCGATCTAAATATAGTGATATAAATAGGCCTGATTTTGGAGATTAAAGATTTAGTGTAATATATGCTTTACTCTCCTGTGTTTCCAAATAGTATTTGTAGGGTACCTTCCAATTTGTTGGTATGTGGGATTTCTGTATTCGGTCATTTTATTAAAAAAGTTTAGCAATAAGACTGCCGTGTTGTGAATTTTTATGAATTCATGGGTAAAATTGTTGTTTTCGCATTCTGTAATATCATTAAAATTACCTCGATTTAAACATTTTCCTGGGGTGAGTTTAATAGATCCGTGAGCTGATTTTAGGTTAAAAATAAATCAATCAAACATACTAAATAAACGGCAGGGAAAAGATCCTTATAGATCCACAGGGCTGTAGAATATTAAACAGGTCTGAAAGGTAGAGCGTCAATAAACTACAAGATTCTGTGAGTTTTGAATGGGTAACAAATTGTTGAGAGGCCAATAGTTAAGGATGAAACGGATCAATTTGTTTTGCATTGCAAATTATATCGGATTCTCTCAAATGTTGTTTAGCATTTGTGGAAATGCAGTCAATACACTAGAATTAGGCAACATTTCGGATGATTCTTTACCATGTTTTAGATTTTTTTAAAATTTATTCTCTTAGATATTGATCCAACAAAATGTGTATGTGAAGTGTATGTGAGGGGGAAATCACTTCCGTTTGTGTATTTTTAGGAGTTATGTGGGTTTTTAGATGAAAGATATGAATTAAGCTGTAATCGGTACACATAAACAACAAAAACAAAGGAAAGTCCAAACCATCACTTATCTCAGATCATGCTGTGTGCGGCAGGTAATCAACAAATGCGTTTACCCAGATAAAACTATAAACGTTTTCACATAAAATTACCATACAGAAACAGTATACAAGATAAACCAACATGCAACTTGTAATTATTTCATTGGATTTGTATAATTTAATTGTCTATTTATTCACTCATCTGTCTGTAAGGCTGGGCTCACAATAAAGCGATAAGATAATTATCTTTAGTCGCAAACAGTGCACAACAATTGTTTTGAAGATTCGCATTACTCGGGCTTATTAAAAATGTTGGCCTAAAATCTATTTTAAGAAGTGTGTTTCAAGAAACCTGGACAGCTGGCATCTTCCATCTGAGCAGTAAGACATTAAGAAGGCTGTAAATGGCAAATCCAAAGGGTGACGACATTGGCTTTTAATAAATGTTAAAATTACAAAACGTTTTCATGTTTCGTTGTACAATCCTGCAAATATTTTCCATATTCAGGTTTTACCCCTTGCGGTTACAAAAAGTAATTCTGTAGTCAGTCTCGCATATAACTTGTGATATGGAAGTGTTCTTAGATTCATGATCGAAGTCATACTGATACATGTCTCACTCTTAGGCTCTCTCCTTCTTGAATTTGCATGGAGTAGGACGTAAGCAGCATCGTGATTGTAATTTGGACAACACACACACAAGCGCGCGCGAGATTTAAATGTGTTGATGACAATTTCCACATTTTCCTCCCTCTAATAAGACATAGGGAGAACTATGGTTTTTAAAGTTCCCAACATCAATTAGACAGATGCTGAGATAGGTCTCTTTTACCTATGGCTAAACTAAGTTTAACATTCATTAAATTATATAAATTTACCCTCTGCCATCTCCTCTTTCGATTTCTCCAATACCACAATAACTACATACTTACGAAACGAAGAAGTCATAATTGCGCGACACTCCTCCTGCTATGACTTATAGCTCCAGTATGTACTTAACTTGTCTTAAGATAAAAATCTCGTATCTTATTGCTTCTGCGATAAATGACTTACTCTCTGGTGTGTAAACTACTTGACAGTTATATTCCAATTGCCAAACATTAGAGCTACTGTTTTTCGAAATTTAGAACTGTTGCGATTGTCTAACATGAACTACATCAAAATGCCTTTTAAAATAATTATGGCAGTAATAAGCAATGCTGGAAAACAAGTTTCCAAAACTAATTAAAAAGAAAATGAACTGTGTTATAGCTTAGAAAGGAAATGAGCTCACAAGTCTTTCAAAGAAAAAACATCAAAATAATCGGATTTAATTTTAAGTATTTAGAATTATTTATTTATTACCAAAGATGAAAAACATTACAACTGTATTTTTCATATTAATTTGTTCACGTTTTGATATTTGATACTTTTACTGATAGGTTACATGTAATTGACCAATAGATTTTTCTATGAAAATATGTGACATTTTTAAAATTAAATCCGGGTCAAGAACGATAATAATCATTACAAATTCCTGCAGGTTAAGACGGGGAGGGTTTTATTCAACATTTTTGAATGTTGAACATTTCCGGAGTATACCCCAGTCTCGTCAGTGCAAAGGGGTTTCGATCGAAAGGATCGAATTTTATTGATTGACGGAAAACAATTTATATGAGACGCGAATCAAAAGCCGTCAATTTCCGTAGTAGTACAGTGATACGCCACCCACCCACTCTTTGAAATTTATCGTTTACGTCTCTCGATCTACAACTTCGGAAATACCCTATCATTTGTTCTGTGAGGAGGCTCGATGGGATTTTAGCTAATTCCCCAGGCCACCCGACAAGCGTTAATCCCTGTGGTGTTTAAATCAATAAATACACGTAAATGGTTAATATATTATATTAGTGCATAATCTTGAAAAAGAAACTGTGGCTTTTCAATGTTTTCAAAGTAAATATTACAATAATATGGTATACATATTAGATAGATATCTATCAGAAATCAGATTTGTTAGAAAATTAAAGTTGATAGAAATCGTGAAGAATTGATTCATGGCATAATTATTAACATTAAAGTATAATAAAAATATTAAGTAACTTCAGTTAACAATTTTTCTGTAATAATAAATAAAATTATTATTCAAAAGATCGCTGATTTTGATCCTCTCTCATCGGCCATCTTTCAGCAAATTACCTGATCCCACGCTGCAGACACGTTTAAGATGATGCCCTGAAATCTCGTTTCTCTTTGAATTATAGAAAAGTTTTTCCCTTTAATAAGACCTCTTTCCCATAGTGGCCCAGACATCGAAATAAGTTAACTAAATCAAATCGAACTAACAATTTTTGTTTAGAGGCACAAATATTTTCCATTTTCCATAAAAACGTCATATTACTAATTAGTTCAAATACATACATATATACAGTAGATTCAAAATTTTGAGAACTTGTTAACTTTTTACTTACTCTAATGATGAAACTAGGAAAACATTTCAAAAAGCCATCTTGTTTAGCGTAAAACTTTCTAAACATGAGACCTAGCGCAGGTCAGTAACTTAAAAGGCCGAGAAAATATACATTTCGAAAGTTTGGCCAAAAGCAGGTCGTCGCTTTTTTTGATGTGCAGTGTATAATAATAATAAACTACTAATTTATATTATAATTCATAAATGATGCGCATCTCAGAGCTCCAGTTTAAGAAGCAAGTTTTTGCATTTTTTTTAAAGTTCCTGCTTGCTTTTAAATTCAGTTTGTTCGCATATTTAATTGTAACTTTTTTCCTTTGAATATTGGCTTGAATGCTTAAAGAATCGAGTGTAGTATTTGAGTAGAGCGAATTTATCGTTGGTCCTGTAGTCATGACATGGGATAAGAATTTTAAAATCGTTTGGGTGGTCGCAGACAGTATTGATATTTTATGGGTTTTATCATCCAGGAACTGCAATTATATTGAGATATTTAAATTTAATAGAGACAGCTGACTCTATATCTCAGTCGAAGAAAAATCCCAAAGCACTTTTTTGAAGTAGGAAACCCGTATGACGTAGGTCCATGTCACTGCCCAAGAAAGCCATGTTACATGTGACATAAGAAGAGTTGTAGGCTGTTAGCAGTTGAGGCTGGTGTACAACTGGTTTCGTTCTCTTGATTCCATCCACCGTAATTTTATGATGTAAAGATAGTAAAGTTCAATTTGTACAGAAAAACCTCGTGATTTCCACAATTTCCAATTGCCCACCCTTAAACATTAAGGGAGTTTCAAAGCTATGGGTTTTGTCCTGCTGAATTACACATGATGATTTATAAAGATTCAAGTCCAGCTTGTTAATAGCAAACCCACTGGTTTGCCCTAACTAATATTTCAGCAGTTTGACAGCATAAAGAGAATGACCTTGTACCACAAGGTTGGAATCACCAGCGTAATTAGTTATGAAACAGTCAGGGACACTAAGTTAGCTGGGCTGGTGGTTAACGTGACGTACTCCCATTTGATAATTTTTTATGCGAGCCGACCACACGGATTCATTGCTACTTTTAATATTCATTGTCGACACCCTGAAGACCTGGAGATAACCTCATGTCACAAAAGTAGACCCGTGGGAGTGATGTCACAGGAATTCGATGACCACTTTTCGTGGTTAAGCTTGGAGGTGTGCTCGAGGTGCTTTCTCGATGGAAAAGACTTTCTTGAAGTCTGTTAACCAAAACTGTGACAATCAGGAGATTCATTTTAATGTTAACTTCAAACTCTTTCGTAGTTCGCACCGGTTTTATTCACTACAATTCAGTTTGACCGGACTTTAGACGTATCTTAGGGATTCAGAGTAAACCACCAACGACCAATGAACCCACTATTTATCACTCATCATTCATTTCATAAAACATCACGTGTGTATTTCAAACGTTTTTGTAGGTTTTTCCTCTCTCAGCGTATTGCTGAAGCGTAAGTTGATGCGGGGCCAGATGGTGATGAGGATAATACGAAGTGGGGTTTGCGCTCCCCAGGCTCTGCACCCTTCTGGCTTATTGTACCTTCCTAGTTCCCTAGTTCAGTGCAATAGACTCAAACCTTCTTCTCATGTGTGTAGGTCATTGACTGTCTCTGCTACAATTTCATTCCCTAGTTTTTTTGTGTGTGTTAGGTTAAATCTCCATTGAGCCGTTTCGTCGCTTTCGAAGTTGATATGGGTGGCTGTTTTTTCCTCCTCATTGCATAATTTGCAGATCGGACATCGTTATGTATGACCATGCTATGTAGATGTTGCCTTAGATGCCAGTGACCGGTTAATAGTCCTATCACTCCTCTGAGTCTGGCTCTCTCCAACTGCAGCAGACAATTTGGCAATCATAGCTTATTGTGTCTAGCGCCGACAGAGTTTATCCACTTCTCCTTTTGTTTTATTTTAATCCATTCTGCGATGGAGGATTCTGTATTTATTTTTATCCTACGAACAGGTCGGGATTTATGGATGGTCTTATCATACTTCTTTTTCACTTTCCCCATGTCGTATAGATGATAATTAGCAATGTATTTCGAATGATGCTCGACTCACACTCATAAGTACGAGACATGAGTCTGGATTTTGTTCTAAACCTCGTCAATATATTCATAGTTAGTCGCCCTGAGCCCTTCTTCCTTTCTGAGGACGTATCACCACTGTTGCATTTTTCATACCGACGACAGGCGGTGTGCTGGGAAAAGATTTTCTCCCTTTCAATTTAAAAAATCTAGCGGTATTAACGACTGTAATTATCCATCCAGTTGTGTTCTAAAATTAATGATTTGTTATGAGACACTTTTTATCTGTATGAGGTTTTAATATTTTGTGCAATAATTATTCTAGTAAGAGTTCTGAATTTACTGGAAGTAGCGATATTGGTCATGGGGAATAGATGATACGGAATCGTAAGCCCCCCCCCCACCAAAAAACTCTCATTACCTTATTGCCTCATCAAATAAATCGTAGGTTGACGTTTCCTTTTTTGTGTAATTTTTTGTTCGAAATTTCATCTGTTATGCGCTCAAATCTGGCTGTTCTTGTGTTTATAGATTATTCTCTTCATGAGCCAGTTTTTTGGAATAACAAACTTAAATACTTACTTCAGCATTATGAGTGAGGTTTAATTTGGCATAAATATTTGTTCTATGTAATTTGAAATACATCAACTTTGTCGAACAAATTTTAACAATATAAACATGTGAGCCTGCAATTTCACTATAATTACACTAATTATCATTACCGTTTCCATAGTTTTTTAATCTTTATATTTGGTAAGAATAAATTTTCATTGTATTTAACGTTTTAAAATGTGTGTTAGTGTTACATTACTGTTGCAAAGTGTTTAAAAGCCTGGACAATGTTAGCACGATTAAGCTGAGTAAGTAGATGGCTTTTCTCGTAGTTAAAAAGTGTTACTCTGGATCTCGGTATGGTCTGCATAAAAAAAAACATATTTAGTTGTTATCCCAAGATTTCGACCTATTTTATGGCATCGAAGCAGAACAATCTTATAGGTGTCTAAAAATTGACATAATTTAATTTTTAATAAATGGTTTTTAATAACGTTACAGTTCTTGTCAATGTTTGGACTGAGTCTGTCTTCAAAGAAATTTGAAACCATTTATTAAAAACCTAATTATGTCAATTACAGACATCTTTAAGATTGTTTTGTCCTGTTAATGACATAAAATAAGCCGAAAGCTTGGCAGTTACCAATTGAATTTTTTAAAATTTTTTCCAGAGTATTCCAGAATAAAAAAGTGGTAACAACTTTGACAGATTAAAAGTTATATATGACCAATTTTCGTTTATTTTTTTAAACGCAAAAATGAGGAAAAACGAAATTTATTTAAAAAAATTAAAGAATCAAATTGAATTAAAATTAAAGAAATTTTTCTGAAGTAGAGAGCCTAAGCAATATACATANTATATATAAGCATAAAAAACTTGTTGGTTTTTATGATGACATCGCGATTACTGCGTACACTTTTCATGGTGTTCAATTTAAATTAAAAATGCTTATGGAGTACTGTAAAATCAATGACCTCTAGGGAAATACACTGAAAACTACAATAAATTGTGCCATTTCAAAAAACCGGAAAGAAGCAGAATACCAAACTCTTTACATAGAATAATGTCGACTCCCATCCAATTCAATGATTTATTTAGGCGTGCCCTTTTTCTCCTCTGGGAAATTTTTTCAGGCTTCTTATTTTGTTACGAAAGTATGCGCTTCAATTCCCAGAGTTTTGAACAAGTTGGAATACCTCAGATACGATTGTTGAAAACATAAAAAGACTTATATTTTCTTATTTCGTCCGTACTATTATATTGGTCAGAGATTTGGGCACTCGTCCATAGTACTGAATTGGAAAGAGTACATATAAAATTCTTAAAGTTCATTATATTGGACGGGGAGTCGAAATGGGAAGATTGTGGCATGGGCGATCGAAGTCACCACGATAGCCAAAGTGGTAGAGCAGCGGCGTATTTAACCGAAATTCGTGGGTTCGAATCCCGCCTGTGACACAAATTTTTCATTTCGAAAAAATTGTGTATACTTAATTGAGTAAAAGAATATTACTTTAGAAAATCTATTGTATTTAAAAGAGTTTATCTTTCCAGTTAGAAAATTTTATCCTATTGATTTTTAGAAATATCATAGACATTACTGATGTTCAAATAGTTTATTGCTTTCTCGAGTTACAGCAAAAGTTAATTCCAACTTTAAACATGGGTCCACTTAGAAATATTAAAAATGTATGAGATTATAAACAAGGAAAGGAACGACTTTATGCTGAGATTCAACCTTAAAGATCTCGGGTTATCCATCGCCCAAGAACCTTCGTTAAAGCTTTGTTCATATTCCGCTTTACAAATTTTACAAATTTCCGACGGAAATTCCCTACATTGCCAGGTAAATAAATTTCCACTTTCGTGGAGAAACAAAATCGAGTTGTAATAGTTATTTTAATTTTCCATTCAAGAGGCCTCTTAAATCATTAATCCAGAGCGGATGCCAATGGTTAGCTTCCTCTATATTAATGTCACATATCAAAATTAAATCCATTCTGCTGGTTGTGTATAATTCATATAAAGTTATAGAGATAAATAAATGATGCAATTTTTTCCATTCTATTTATTTCCATCTGGGCGTAAAGGGAAAAAGTAGTACTCGATGACCCTCCTGCGCAGTTATTTGGTCTACCCCGTCGCTGACCTCTTATCTTCTCTATTGATGATATGGCTACCGCTCTAGGCCAGAACAAAAAAACAAAAAAGAAAACAAACCCTAAATTTTAAAGTTCAACATTTAACGTCAGAGTTCAAAATAATTTACAATTTAAAAAAACTGATATACTATATTTATTAAAGAAACAGCATGACAGGTGTTAATACAATACGAGTAATAATGTAATACGAGTATTGTCGAAAAAATTGCGTTCAATATTTTTGTGACGCCTAAAATCCTTTTGTCACAAGTCCCACTTGTTATACCTAATCCATGCGAAAGAATGAAATGAAAATGGTTATCAAAAGAAGAATATCCCAATATTTCGTCCATGCACAAATTTCCCATTCCTAAGTTGGTGAAATTTAGAGTTACGTAAAACGTGAATTGAGAACACGCACCTTTGAGAAGTTTAAGACATCGATATCTGTCTACACTTATTTCGCTAATAGTTTTCAACGTAGTACACATTTCGCTCTTACTTGATTTGTCACATATTTCTTTCATACATTCATTAAATGGCAATAAATTTCCTTCTAAAGAAAAAGGTACGGGTTTGACTTGTTTCGTAGGCAGATTAACAACAGTAACTAATTGACGTTTTTCTTCCATGTCATCGAGCACCTCTTCCAAGTCTGAATCGATAATCTGAATGGGCCAGTCCTTTCGCCGATCCATTAAAAAGTAAGAAGCCAAGTACTCCATCGGTTTGAAAATCCTATTTACTTTAATAATGCAGTAATTTGCAGTGGGGACGAAACTGAGTACAAAAACACCTTTTTTATAGTGTTTATTGAATTCTGGGTGTGGGATCAGTTCTTGAATTTCGTACTCTACATTAGGATCTATTCCAAGCCAAACTCTGGTCTTTGTGTTGACAAAGTGAAAACTTAATCCAAAAAAATAAGTGTATCTTGTAACCAACCTGTCACTAGACAGCCATATTCCAATGTAATGATTCCCGTTAAAGTTGATCACTGCTGAGTTTTGTCCCCACTGAATAAAGAGGTCTTCTTCTGTCCGTACTACTGTATAAATCAAAGTGCACAACATTATAGCAATCATGTTTTATGTCATGTGATTTTAAACGCATTTTCAAAACCGAGAAATTCGAACCTACAAACAAGTAAAACAGATAATTAAGGTGGCATGTAAGGTAGATGTATTTATAATAGAATTAAATGTTTACTAATTAATACTGCTAAGTAATACTGATCATACAGCTGAACAAACGTGTGCAACCTTCCTGACCGACAACCTTGGTGTATTATGAGTTACAGAACCCGACAATTATAATCGTGATCTTTTGATTGCAAAGAGAAAAAGAATGCTATTAAATTTTAGAACTAGAGAAGGTACCGTTGTGACGATTTGTTTAAACGCTACAGTGAATATTTAATACAAAGATTGATCGCATTATCCAAATCGACATTATAGCCTACTTAAAAAAATGGAAACACAGTCTGTGTTTATCAGTGGAAGTGTTAAAATCTTCTGTTATCTCCAGCACATCGGATTTTTCTAGTTACCTTGCAGGGAGTACTGTTTTTTCTCTCTCTCTCTCTTCTTTTTAAAAAAAGTATTATTATTGTTTTTGTTTTTTAATTTAAATTACGTTTATAGTTTTATTTTATTTCACTATAAGGATAATGTCTTTTACTTTGTTATTTTCCTTTCCCCGCAGAATCTGATGGAAGTCCCGCGGTCAAATGGTGTAAGAAATATGTCTTGATGTCTCTCATCCCTGCCTTAGGAAAACCTTCAATGATTATAGTCCTTTTCGGGTCTGTAAATTTATAAAAGGTTACTGTCCGCAAATTTCTCAAAAATGGTTCAATCCTATTAGACGTAAAACACGAAAAAGATTTCCAAAATCTGAAGTATGCTTCCACTTTCGAAAACATGTATATTAAATATGAATTGCATAAGTCACTAAACTACTCAAAGGGGGTAATAATTGGAGAACTTTTACGGTGTGGCAAAAGCGAAATTGAAGATGAATTTAAGTCGCAGGGAATATCTGGAGTGAAACGTATTTTAAAAATGGTAAACGGTCTCAAAACTCCAACTCCCACCTTAATACTCACATTTGAAACATCCGAATGCCTGAAAAGGTATCGTTTGATTTTTTTGAACGTAAGAGTCCGACCCTTTGATCCTAATCCGATACTATGTTTTGCGTGCTATTGTTATTGGCACACACAAATCTCATCCCAAAACAGGATCCGCGGCGAATGTGGAGCACACAATTACGGAATGTACTAACGAGCCGAGGTGATGCACACCCATCTTTAAGTCGACAGTGCCCGGTATTCATCAAGGAGAAAGAAATTGAAAAAATAAGAAGCAGAGAAAAATTTCCCTTATTACACTTAATCTAATGAAAAAACTACAGTGGAATTTAAACGGTCTGAACCGTCACCGAGACGAAATTAACTATTTAATTTCAACCTTACAATTAGATATTCATTTAACACCAAACGTATAATTAAAATGTATAAATTTATCCGCAATTCGAAGACTTTTTGCATTTGGTGGTGTTTGCATTTTAGTGAAGGATGATGTTCCTTATCAGTTATCAATGTGTAACTTGCAATTAGTTGCAATAAATATATTAACCCCTCCACGGTTTACGATTGTCTCCTTGTATCTGACACCTGGTGCACCTTTCTCCCAAAATGATCTTACCTCTATATAAGATCAATCACACACCTCATTATTATTCTAGGTGATTTCAACGCTCATAATCCAATATGGGGTGGGGGTAGATGGGATAACTCAGGGAAAATAGTTGAATTTGTTATGGATCTTTGCAATCTTAACATCTTAAACGATGGCTCTGCCACCTATGTTTGCCCTCGATACGGAAAACTCTCTACTATAGATCTAACACTAATTAGCCCCTCGCTACAACCTGAGTTCCTCTGGCACACTCTAGATGATTTACACGGAAGTGGTCATTTTCTATATTGATTACCTGCATTTCTCACAACTACCTAGTCAACAAACCTTCAAGGTGGCAAATCCAGGAGGCTGACTGGTTGATGTTCCAGGAAGAAGTGAACCTCGGGCTGCTAAATCTCACCGATAATGACTTAGGTTGCTTTCACCTCTTAATGAACTTCTTTTAGAAGCAGCTTCTAATGCAATTCTACGGTCTTATTCTACACATGTAAAACGTAAGAAGTTCTTTGGTGGAATAAAGAATGCGAACAGGCAATTAAAAGTAGGAAAAAGTGTCTACGACAATTTATGCGTCGCCCTTCAACACAAATCCTTGACAAATACAATGCGGCCAAAAAGCCTGCCAGATATATTATCAAAAAAGTAAGAAAAATTCCTAGTGACAATTTCTTAAGAATACCACTTACAGCACTTCCATAGCTGTATTCTGGGATACAGTCAGAAAAATAAGAAACAAGGGATACACACCGTCCATAGCATACCTCAAAACAGAAAATAGGGAAATTGCTACAACCACTGCTACCCTTGCCAACATTCTTGCCATGCATTATCACGATGTATGCGCTACAGCAAACTATATCAATTCCTTCATATCCATTAAACAAACCCGGGAAAAAACTCCTGTAGTTCTAACAGATTCATCTGTTCCGCTAAACTTTCCATTTACCGAAACTGAATTTATGGTTGCCCAAAGACATTTCTCCTGGCCCTGATGACATGTGTATTTCATTAATCAAAAATTTAAAAACTTCGTATAAAGCAATCGTACTTAAAATTATTAACAGAATGTAAGGATATGGGGAGTTTGCAAACATCTGAAAAAACCGCGTTCACAATAATGATCCTTAAAAAATAAGCATCCGTAGGAGGCAAAAACTATCGACCCATATCCCTAACCTGTTCCATGTGCAATCTAGCTGAAAAGATGATTACACTGTTATCTAGAAACCCGAGGGTTGCTTCCTGAATGGCAAAGCGGCTTTAGGAGAAACAGGAGTGCAAGGGATAATCTTCTAAATCTAGAACAAGCTATATGTGACCACTCCAAAACAAAAATAAATTATTTGCGGTAATTTTAGACATACAAAACGTGTATGACCGAACAGGGATACGTCTGATTATAGACACGCTACAGAGTTTAGGGATTTCAGGAAGTATGCTACTATTTATTATGAACTTTCTAGACAGAAGAGGTTTTCGTGTGAGATGTGGCTCCGCTTACTCAGGGAGCTTTGCTCAAGAAAAATGGAGCCCACAGGACAGTGTGCTTAGTGCTACACTTTTATGTTTAACCTTTAATAAGGTACTTAAGCATATTCAATCGCCGTGTAGAGCAATGGTGTATGCAGATGATCTTTCATTGTACTGTCAGGGGAAAAAACGCCACAAGAAGACCTGCAAACTAGTCTAAATGAAGTTCATGAGTGGCTATGTAATAATGGCTTTACTGTCTCCATTGAAAAGTCAGCAGGAATTCTGTTCTCTAAAAGACGACCTAGTAGCAGTCTTGTTTTGTATATTTCAAATAACTCAATCAAACTCGTAGATCGAGTTCCCTGTTTTGGAGCTATCTTGATAAGAATCTAAATTGGACTGCTTACTTCAAAACTTTGAAATCCAAGTGTTCCCAAGCACTGAATGTCATGAAGACCGGAAGCTCATGTTCATGGGGTGCTTATCGCAAGGGGCTTGCGTGTCTATACAGAACTCTTGTGCGATCGCGTCTTGACAATGGGGCTATGGGGCAGATGCTTATGGCTCAGCCTCAGCGAGTAAATTTGTATGCTTGACCCTTTACAAAACACCGGACTTAGAATAATTACGGAAGTCTTCCGGTCCAGTCCCATTGAAAGCCTCCATGGCGAGCTTTCTTTAAAATTCCGACAAAACTTGTTAGATCTAAAATATTTTTCCAAAATTATTTCCTGTGCTGCACACCCACTTAATTATTTTTTCCTGGTGGTATCCATCCACATAATAGTCAATATTCTATCAAGCTGACACCTTTCTCTGCTAGGATGTCGCTAATGTTACTGGATATACCGTTCACGCTACCACCATTGCAGAAAGAAACTTATTCAGTCATACTCCCTGGCTATTACCACAACCAAAAGTAATATTGTCACTGTATATACAGAATAAAAATGACACTCGTAGCTATATATATATAAGAGTAAGCTACCCTCAGCAACGTATGTATATTCGGATGGCTCTAAAAGCCCTTATGTGGTGGGAGCAGCTTATGTTGTTGGAGACAGAAAATATTTATTCTCCTTAAATTCAATACAGCCGAAATGACGGCAATAATTAAATCATTGAATATTGATTGCTCGAACACTGGTCGTATTCACTGACTCGATTTCCGCCCTACAGGCCTTGAACCACCGTTCTCAAATAACCCCATGGTTCAGGATGCCCTTTATTCATTGAGGTGTCTTTCACATGGGGGGGAGTGTCATTTTTGTTTGGATCCCTGGGCATGAGAATATTTTGGGCAACGAACTGGTGGACAGAGCTGCCAAAGAGGATGCAGTAAATGACACCAAAATCAGGGAGACCACAAGGAATGATTTAAGTTCCGCTTTAGAATTTAAAGTATGGACACAGTGGCAAAAGGTTTGGTCAGATGTCACAGACAATAAACTCCGGGAAATAAAATCTACTGTTCGAGTGTGGCCTTCTTCATTTAGAGTTAAAAGAAAAGAAGTGATCCCAACTAGGCTGAGAATAGGGCACTGCAGAGCCACCAAGGGTTACTTGATGGCTCGTCAGCCACCACCGATCTGTCATTTATGCAACGAGACTGTATATACAAAACATATGCTTACATCATGTCGCCTTTATGACAGTATCAGAAATAAGTACGTTTTACCAAACACACTATAAGAACCTTTAGGGGATGATTAGGACACACATACAAAGCTGTTTCACTTTTCAAATGAAGCTGATCTACTTAGCACAATTTAAATTAGCAATGTATAACATGGGACTACGTGTGGCCGGGGACGGGTCTTGGGGCTGGGCATGCTGGGGGTTGTGGATTTGGTCGGTGGTCGAGCGGGGTACAAGAGGTTTTGCGTTTTTAAACCCCAGGTGCGCGAGACTTGGGTGGCGGCACATACACTCACGTCCCCTTAAACCTGTGTCAGAAAAATAGTGGCCGCGACAACGGCCGCCTCCCGCACGACTCTGGCCTGGTTCGGTGCGGCTGCGCCCTTCATGTGTGTACTGGTTCCTCAATCCTACTTCCGCAGGGGGATTCTTAACCTTGGTGGTTTGCGTCCCTAAAACAAACAAAAATCGTGACTTTCTGGATAAATTCCATAAAGTCAAAAGTTCTCTCATTATAACAGAATAAGACAGGACTCATTAAGCCGCTCTTGTCCAGCCTCTCTTAAAAAACCTCTTTATCGTCGGGAAACTCAGTTAACTTTTCTTAAGATAACTTTTTTCGGATTTAAGTTTTAAATAACAGAAAACAACACATTTTTGCAACTTCCATTTTTTCTATTATTGATACGCTAGTTGCCAGTTGATACAATGCAAATTTGTTGAATAATGAAAATAAATGTTTTTCCATTCCGAAAGGTTTTTTCAGATGTTTTTCAAGATTTTTCTCACGGAAACATTTAAACTGTTACTAAATTATTTAATATATTAAAAATTTTATTAAGTGCGAATTTTTCTAAAGACACTTTTTATATTTATAAACGTATATATAGATAGATAGATAGAAATATTTTATTTTACAATTTTGAGCACATCAGGAAACATATAAATAAAAGTATATAATGGTGGGACGCTAGCTGATTTTTGATATTGATCAGTTGATGTTGTCTTTCAAATTTACTTCACTAAGGTGAACAGAGAGTTCAATGTGCTGCCTGTTGGTGGAAGTGCAAAAGAATCGAGAAATGTTGGGTGGCTACAAAACGTTGTTTCATTCTGCAAAATCTTTTACTAATCCCGAATTGTTGACGAAATTGATCTTCACATTAAGTCACATAGGAAACGAGGTTGCAAAACTGTCAACATAGCTCTCTGTTCTATTGACTTTAGAGTTGATTTTTGGAAGTGATTTTATTTCTTTTGTTCACTAAACTATGAAATTAAACAAACCCGGAACTACGAATTTTAGTGGTATAAAATATTTATTTTTTTCTAAAAGAGGCTCACAACTGGGTGATTTCTCCTCACATATATTTTTCGTTTCGATTTTATTCTTATACCATTTTTATGGTTGAAATTGTTTTACAGATGTAAAAAAATAAACATTAAGTGTAAATTATTTTTTCTGTATAAAGTCTTGGTTGAGATAAAAAAGTCAATGTCCGAGAGGATCGAATTCACGATAGCTCAAGTGGTAGAGTAGCGGCGTATTTAGCCGAAGGTCTTGGGTTCGAATCCCGCTCGTGAAACTGATTTTTTTATCTCAACCAAGACCTTACACAAAAAGAATAATCAAGTGAAGGAAGTAACTTGGTCAATTGACCACTATGTAAATGGATTAGGTATAAAGCGTTCTTGTTCAGCTGTTATTAGCTGTGCCTATCTAGATCTGTGGAAAACAAGCTTTTGTTTTTAAATCATATTTTTCCTTCTATTTTAACTCTAAATAAGAGTTTTAATACAATTTTATTGTCATTATTTAATTATGAAATGATGTTAAACAATCATTAAAAAAATTATAATTCTTTTAATTGTTTTAAAACAATAGAACAAGATTACAACCTGATACAGTAATTTTTATAGGAATAATAAAAAAAGCTGGTATAGGCAAATTATTATAGATGTACAATTTCAGGTGCTAGAAAATAGTTTAATACGATTAAAATCGGAAAAAAAGCATTTAATGTTTTTGTGGCAAAGGAAACTCTTTTTTCAATACTTCCATTTGATTCAGTTGTTTGTAAGCCGTGTTTTAGAATGAAATGAAAATGGAAATCAAACGAACTGTATAACAATATGTTGTTATGGCATACAGCTCCCATTCCCAATGTTAGGAAATTCAGGGTTACGTAAAACGTGAAAGCACCGCATCCATCATGAAGAAGTTTGACGCATCGAAATCTGTCTAAATTTATAGTATTATTCAGTTTCAACGAAACGCATATATCATTCCTTGTTGTTGTGGAGCAGGATAGACCGTAACATTGCCAATAAGTCAACATTCTTCCGGAAAAGTTACCAACTTGGGAATTTGTCAAATTTACATGGACAATTTTTACTTCTGAACCTTTCGTTTCCAACTCGTTAAACACCTGTTCCATGTCCCTGTCAATAATATCAATAGGCCAGTCTTTTCTATTATTAAATAAAAAGTAAGATCCCAAATATTCCATCGGTTTGAAGATCGTCTTTATCTTAACTATGCAGTAATTTGCCATCCATAAAGGTTTATTTACGAAATCATCTTCATAATAATTTACGAGGTATTGCGGGTGTGGAATTAGTGATTGTACATTGTAGATCACGTCGGGCTCTATGCCGAGCCAGATTTTAACTTTTGCCAAGTCGTGAAGTCGATTACCAAATATTACAAAATTGTTATAATTTGTAAGCAGCTTGTCTTTACACAACCATATTCCTATGAAATAGTTTTCCTCAATCTGTACCACTGTTGAATATTGTCCCCACTGAATAAAGGTAGTATTCTCTGTCACTACTTCACATATCAAAATGTAAACTATTATTGCAAGCATGTTCATTCTTTATAATCAGAACAACTAGGAAATAATGTCTGTTTTAAACGTACTATGTTTGCATCACAAATTTCAATGATAAAAAGTAATATCTAAAATTAAAGTTTTAATATTTTACATGTGGTTTTATGTTTTTTTCACCTGTAAATTAATTCGAATAGCAAAACTGCTAAGTGGTAAGAACAAACATAAATGACAAAAAAAATAAATAAGACAAAGTACATGTGGTCATCAGTCTTTCAAGAATGTTAGGATCCTAACCACCCCTGGATGGTTGAGATGTGAGCTGACGTCCCAGGGCAACGGGAGAAAGTGATTGATGGAATTGTTTCTAATTGGCTTTCACTACTTCTGAACAAAAAGGAATTTAAGGTCTCGGTGTAGGGTGAGTTATTCTATATAGAAAGGAGGGTTAACAACTTGTTTTATGACTCTGATAAGACCTTAGGATGCGTTGGTAATAATAATTTATGGTTGATAGCAAAATAAGTTACCACAGGTTTTTTTCAAAATCATCAATCATATACACCTAAGTTTTTTGGTATAGAGGAAGTTCAGTTCATCTGTCGAGTAGTGATGATAATTGTTCTTAAAGTCTTTTTAGTTCATTCCGTTTAATGTTGTGTCAGATTCCAAGTAAGTAACGATCTCTGAACTTATTTTTATTTTTAACAGAATTCCACGATACCACAACTCTTTTCATTCAACTTGTCTAACATATCCTTGAACCAATCCTTAAAAAAGAAGAAAAAAGTTAAGCAAAATCGGACCCCTCACCTTTTACAGCTTTCAAGACATGATTATCATTACTAAAATAATATCGGAAAACATGCTTAAAAATTTTTTGTTTAAAGTTTTAAGGTCGGAAAAACTACCATGGTACATTGGTCATCGCAAGCCCTATCTTTCTTTGCTTTTCTTTTCTTGTCTTTTTCGTGTATTAATCATTCTAATTTTTTTCCTGTTTCTCTAACCCTGTTATGATGAGACCAATTATGACAACCGACTCTCAATGTCCAGTTTATGGCGATAAATAATCTGATAAATGTTTTGTAAA
This sequence comes from Cimex lectularius, assembly GCF_000648675.2. Classification (NCBI taxonomy): domain Eukaryota; kingdom Metazoa; phylum Arthropoda; class Insecta; order Hemiptera; family Cimicidae; genus Cimex; species Cimex lectularius. The sequence continues at coordinate 2,569,670 of NW_019392677.1, read as the reverse complement.
GAAAATATATAAGAAAACATCCTTTTTATAAATATTTTCCGAAAAGGCTACCGGACGTTATCTGTCCGTTTTAAATTTATCAAAAAATAAATTATTGTAGAATATGTTTTTAAAATTTTGAAGATTAACTAAAAATTTAAAATTTAAACTTCATTGGTATAAATAAATGTTTATTTAGCAGTGGTCATATTAAATAATTGCCGATATATTTTTGTTAGCTAAAGTATACAAAAAGAATAAATGTCCACACCAATAGGTTGTCTCATAAAGGCTAATAATGATAATGAAAATAATTGTAATAATGATAATAATTTTTATAATTATCAGGAATCCCGCCTGATAAACCTAATTTTAGAGTCCGACTAAAACTTCATAATATTTTGGCATGTAAATTTTGTTTCGAAAACGACAAATGATGATAAGACAAAAATTTCCAAAATTACATGAGATAAAATGCTTCGAATAGAGACTATATTTTCTGTAAAAAGCAATAATTAAAACACATTGAAGAATTGTCAAATATATTTTAATTGTAAAAATGCGATCAAACATATGTAGAATATTTTCGGTATGATTAAAGTGCTCGACATACTTTCATCGTTCAGTGCAAACTGCAGTACGAAATGAAAATATACATCAAATGAGTTATATATCACTACACGATTGTGGCAATGTTTACCCATTCCCAAAATGGTGTAATTGATAGATATGTAAAAAGTGAACTCCTTGCAATGACCGGAATCAAGTTTAGCACAACGCGTTTTGTCGTCTCGTTCGTTTTGCGAAATTCTGAGAAATTGGCATGCCTCTGTTTCGCTTGGACACACTGTTTTCAAACATTCTTCTTGCGACAATAATCTTGCGGTAAAGTTGTAAATATTCTTGTTTTCGTTATCAACACCAACAACTATTGCTTCATCGTCGTTTTGTTCTATGACGTCGAACACCTCTTCCAAATCCGAATCGAGTATGCTAAGGGGCCAATCCTGTCTATTATGGAATAAAAAGTAAGAAGCCAAGTACTCCATCGGTTCAAAAACATTTTGTATTTTAATTATACAGTAATTGGCAGTTATGTGTTTTATTAATTTGTTGCCCATCTTTGTATCTTTCTGCTGATAATCCGGATGTCTGATCAACTCTTCCACTTGGTATACAACAGATGGGTCTATACCGAGCCAGATAGACACTTCTGTCAGTGGGTAAGTCTCGCCCAACGGTGTCAAAAAAAAAGTAAACCTTGTGATCAACTTGTTACGAGTTAGCCATATTCCAATTTGATACGCTTCAGGCAAGTAAACGACGGTCGAATGTTGTCCCCACAACAGAAATGGACACACCTGTGACGCCAAATCAGATATAAAAATGAAGACAACAAAAGTTAGCATAGTTGACTGTTTACATTAATACGAAACACATATGTTTGCAAGAGTTTATTTTACTGTTGACGTCAAAATCCTAATTAAGTTAACTGGTAAAGAAAAAGTATGGGATTGTTTTTGTGTCGCTCTTTTAAATTTTAGATCATTTTCTTTTCGTCATCTATATACTTAATAATGTGTAGAGATTAGTGACCGTTAATCGATAGTTATTCAGATATCGTGAGATGCGGTCGTGTGTGATGTAGGTTTCAGAAAAACATATTCCTTATCGTGCCAACGTTTCGATCTTTTATTGAGATCATCTTCAGGGCCTGGGATTTACNGAGATTTAAAGTTGAGGTAGCGATCTGTGTTTCTTGGTTTTGGTACCAATCTGTGATTAATGTATCAACTGGTTGTTTTATTACAAGTGTATCTAAAAATGGTATTGTTTTGTTGTTTTCAATTTCATGTGTAAATTGTAGGCGTGGGTGAAAGCTATTGAATGTATCTAATGTAGTTTGAATTTGATCTGTGGGAACTGCTGTCAATATATCATCTACGTATTTAGTGAGGAAGGGTAATGTGAAAGGAAGTTGTGATATGATTGTATTTAGTAGATGTGTCATGATTATGTCTGCCAGTATCGGGCGTAGGTATTACATACAGAACAAAACAAATATAAACGTAATTTCTTAGAAATGGTTTATATCAACAGAGATAAGCACAGCATCAATTACAGAACAGATACATGTAAACTCAGTCGCAGCTACGCCAATATAATCAATCAAATACAATATAGATAACATATATATATTACGCAGGGCGGGCGACCAGGACCCGAGAGGTTAAAAGCCTGGGTAGGCCCGTACCCCATCCCTAAAAGGTCCGGGACCTGGTCTGCTCACGAGTCCTGCATAGACCTTTTGGACCTATTCACAAACCCCAGGATTGTGGACCATTTTATCCTGGGGAGTGGTTTGGTTATGTCCTCTCCTTCGAAAGTATCAAATCTTTCCCTAGCATACCTATCGCATTCTGCAAGGTAGTGTCGAGCCGTTTCTTCTTTTGTTTCGCAGAAGCGGCAGAATTATGAAGAGGTGTCTTCTCAAGGGGGAATGGTCCGTTAGGATACCTATCAGCCTTCTTATTCCCCTCCTAGAGTTAGAGAGTAACCATTTCGCTTCTTTAGGTTTGATTTCCTTCAGAAACTCCTTCGATTGCCTGCATCCGGGGGACATATTCCATTCCTTAAGGAATTGTTTCATGCCCAAATAGCTTTCAAAAATTATAAAACAATCCAAACACTTTTTTCCAAAGTTAAAGATCCTACACCAATAACAAATAAATCTGACGTAATCTACAAGATCAACTGTCTAAACTGTCCGGCAACTTACATCGGTCTTTTTTTAAATATATTTATTTATTTGTAGCCTATACATACTTGTACGTAATACAAATGTGATCACAATGTATATTGTTCACCGCTCGGTCACAGCACTAACACTGATGCCAGCGCTGCACCCGGAGGACGCATGCCATGAGAAGCCAGCCAGTGCTGTCACTCATTTTAATAGATTAAGGGGCAAGGAGGTCTCGGGGCCATCGTCGTTTTAGGCGACGTGGTGGATTCTNTAGTAGGGGTCGGGGTATTTGCTTTTTTGGCGATTAGTGCCTGTGCCTGTCTTCTGATAGGAAGTCCTGGGAAGTCGTTCGGTGTCATCGCTGGTTTCGGTTGTGCAGTTGTTACGTTGGATGCTCCTTGAAGGTGTCTTTGCTTCCGTACTTCCTGTAGTTCCTTGTGGGTAGCACATCCCTTGTAGTTCGCAGGATGAGACCCTCCGCAGAGAGCACAGGTCGCCGGCATGCTTATTGGCCTTGGGCACTGGGCGGATTGATGTGGACCCCCGCACCTCACGCATCTGGGCGGATGATTGCAGTATGTCCGTGTGTGACCGTAGTCTTGACATCTAGTGCACTGTACAATATTGGTGCGTCTTCGAGGTTTCTCGACGTTTATCTTCGTGTACAGCAAATATTGTTCCTTGAATATGTTTTCGAAATTTTTATTTTTCTCAAGATCAACAAAAAATAAGGGAAGTGGTGTTTTCGTCACGGGATGAAGAACTTGGTGCACTCTTACGACTTGATAGTGTCTATTCTGTAATTCTTTTTTTATCTCGTCGTTTGACGTGGTTTGATGAAGACTTCTTATCACCACGCGAAAACATTTATCCTCTTTGAGCTGGTAGCAGTGGTAGTCATAATCGTTTGCCGCCAGGTATTTGACCGCTTTCCGGTACGTAACTTGTTTCTTCTTTCGTTTTTTTCTTCTTCTTTCTTTCGTTCGTATTCAATAAAAGGTTATTTACACGTGAGCGACAATAAAAGGTTTCGCTGCCTAATAGGCTTTGCAAATGTTTACAGAATGTTGAAAAATTCGTAATGTTTTTCACCATTATTGGTGGAGGTTTAGGTTGGCTAGTCTTATCTATAGGTTTGACTAGCGTTGATGTTGAACCGGTGCAAACGTATTGTTATTGTTTCCTCCCTCGGGCAGTTTACTTTTTGGGGAAGATGGGGCACTCGTGCTTTTTTTATGCTGCCTTTTCCTCCTGCCTCTCGTGATGCTGATTGAGGATGAATCGGATTCCAGCACGGTGAATTGCGCCTTGTCCATTACGGGCGGAAGATCTTGCGAGTGAATGGTATCGCTTTTTCATTCATGTTATCGGCCTCAGCCAACAACACGACGAAGTATTTCTCTTCCTGCTGAATGAATTAGTATTACCTGTGTTTACTTACATGCAGATAATCCGATGTCCCCACCTCTGTTGTCGCAGGCGACTCGGCTCGTTCTTGCACCTTCCCGTCCGGAAATTATGAGAATTATTTCTCGTATTTGCCGTTACGAAAATGTTCTAAACGAAACACAAAGCACGTCAAAATTGAGCAGGTAGCTCCTAGTTTGCACTTTACGCAAAGCAGCGCAAAACTGGCAGCGGTACTCGAAAGAAAATTCGATTTTATAAAGAGCACAATTCTATGATCTTTCCACTACAGCGACATCCATAGAACTCACATCGGTCTTACATCCCAATATCTGGACAAGAGAGTAAAGCAACATATCTATGATTGCAAAAAACTCAAGCAAAATCCTACAGCACTCGCTACCCACCTTGAACTCGCTTTGAACACCAACACAATTTTGACTTCAAAAATCCAAAAATATTACATACAGAACAAAACAAATACAAACCTAATTTCTTAGAAATGGTTTATATCAACAGAGATAAACGCAGCATCGATTACAGAAAAGATACATGTAAACTCAGTCGCAGCTACGCCAATATCATTAACCAAATACAATATAGATAACATACATATATCATTACATTACATTCCACACATCAAATACTTTTCACATAGTCTAATTTTCCAACAATTTTGCTTTCCTTTTCCTATTTATCCCCTTTCTATATAATCCTGAAAGGATAATCTGGCCGAACTATTACCAACACATTGTTCCCCTTTGACGGCTTTTTTCACTTCAAAGAAGCCGACGCCTTACACAAAATTGTCTTTTATATACCGACTTCCTTCCCCACCCCTTCAAAACCAAACATATATAAACATAAAACAGCAAAATCTCACTGGCATCCTCAACACGACACGCAAGGATGGCACAATTACACAGAAGACAAACACTTTGAGTGAGTAGAAATACTTTGTTTGAATATAAAATATATTTTGCAATGTATAAATTCACTTATCCACATCCTAAATGTATGTGTTAAATGTAAACGTTGTTTGTAAATCCCAGGCCCTGAAGACGATCTCAATAAAAGATCGAAACGTTGGCACGATAAAGAATATGTTTTTCTGAAACCTACATCACACACGACCGCATCTCACGATATCTGAATAACTATACTTAAAAATTTTCCTTTTTACTGTTTGATACTTTATAAATTACATATATTTGTCAAAATTATCATTCAAAGCGGAAAGAGTTTGTGAGTTAAAGAAATTCAGAGTTACGTAAAACGAGAAATCACTGCATCCAACATCAAAATGTCTGACGCATCGAAATTTGTATAAATTTACAGTAGCATTCATTCTCAAGATAGTATTCAATTTTGACTCGGTGCATACTAATTCGTAACAGTAATATCAATAGGTCAGTCTTTTCTATTATTAAATGAAACGTGACTTGTCAAGAATTCCAGCGGTTTGAACGTCGCGTTTATTTTAACTAAGCAATAATTGGCTATCGAAATAGGTTTATTTACCAAATCATCTTCATAATAATTTACGAGGAATTGCGGGCATAGAATTAGTAACAGTACATCGTAGATCACGTCGGGCTCTATGCCGAGCCAGATTTCAACTTTGGCCAAATCGTGAAGATTTTGACCAATTATCAAAATTTACTGTATCTTGTAACCAATTGTCAGCTAACCATATTCAAATGTAATACCTGTCATTGAAATGGACCACTGTTGCAAATTGTCCCCACAGAATTCAGTAATATTCTCAGTCACTACCTCATATCAAAATGTATACTATTGTTGCTAACATATTGATTATTTACAATCATTTTAAATAAAAATAACATGTGTTTTTGAACGTATGATGTGATTTTTGTATCACGGTTTTGATAGAGTACTATCTAAAATTAAACATTTTTTATTGTACATGTGGTCTTTTTATTGTTTTACATGCAGTAGTATTACAATACAAATTAATTACAATACAATAATACACTTACTAAATGGTAAGAAGAAAAATAAAAACAAAGTCAAATCACCTTCGGACGTCGGGTAGGATAAGATGTGTTGTTATTAAATATTTACAAAAAATGAGAGAAAAAATAAAATTACTTCACAAAAAAATTAATTTATTGTTAACATTAAAATTTGATTGCAATCTTACAGGGAATAATTAATAATCATATAAAATAAAAATAAACGACTTACAATTTGATGTCGTAAGGTACAATCTCAAAGAAACCCTGCGAGGCCTTTTAATTTAATAGTCAAAATAAAATTTATATTAATGGTTAATCAAAACACCTTTCAAAAACCTTTTGTCTCGAAATTTACATATTTTCTACTCTTTATAATCAATACATTTAAACAAACGATCCACACAAAGGGCGAGCAAAATGTCGACTGACTATATTTTCGTTAATCTTTCCCCTCCTTTTGAAATTGTCCATCCACGACGTATCAGTTTTGTGGGTTTTCTTATTCATTTCAAAATTTGAAACTTTTAATTGTGGCGGGCCACCATCACAAAGAGATGTTTCAATAACCGACCGGTCGCCCCAGCGCATCGGGATACGCAGAAAGACTTAGATGGAATTTTTTGATACAATTGTGTGCAGACATGTTTTTAGGTTTTAGGACCGGGAAAATACATTTGTCATCTCCAGCCCTCTTTCTTTGCTTTTCTTATCTCTCGCATTTTAAACTTACTCATCTATTTTCCTGTTTCTCCAGCCTAGTTTTGATCTGAACAACCAGAAAGGTAATCACTATATTCTCTTCATCCTATTGCTAGTCTCTAATTCAGTAGATCAATTTGTGTCAATTTTGGATAAAATAAAACAATTAACAAACAGAAATGCTAATATGAACAGAATAAAAGATAAAACATGATAGACTGGTTATTTATTAAGTTTGTTTCGAAAACGAATTATTTAGATAGAAATTTCAAAAATTATATTCATACGAGACAATGCCTAGAATAGAGACTGTATTTTCTATAAAAAGCAATAATTAAAACACATGAAAGAAATGTCAAATATATTTCCATTGTAAAAATGCGAACAAACATATTTTTCGGTATGATTAAAGTGCTCGAAATACTTTCATTGATCAGTGCAAACTTCAGTACTGTCACGGCCTTTGGTCGCTGCAACCAAAAAACGGTGCCCTGAGAGGTGAGGAAGGCGTGGGCTCTCATTGGCTCACCCCCCCTCCCTTCCGGCTTCCGGTTCCGAAGATTTAATTAGGTGTTGTGCGACGCGCAGATAGAGAATAACTTAATAGAGAATTTGAATTAGAGGTGATTAATATATTTTATTTATGGAGAGTCTTTATGATACTTGGCTAATTTGATTATAATAACAATTTCATTTTATTTTGTTTTGGGTTCAATAAAGGTTTAGTTACATTTTTATTGTATACATTTTTTGAGTTTGCATGCTCGTAGACGGTTTTGGGTATTTTAAGGTTATTATTTTGTTTAAGAAGTTTGTTTTATGTTTATTTCTTGAGTTTTAATAGTGTTTGTACGACTTCGTTATTCGGTTGTTGGTACGTCACAGTACGAAATGAAAATGTACATGAGTTATATATCAGTACACGCTTGTCGCAATGTTTACCTATTCCCAAAATGGTGTGATTGATAAATACGTAAAACGTGAACTACTCGCAATCACCGGAATCAAATTTAGGAACGCGTTTTGTCATATTGTTCGTTTTGCGAAATTCTGAGAAATTGGCATGCCTCTGTTTCGCTTGGGCACTCTGTTTTAATCATTATACTCATTTTGCACGGGTCCATTTATTTTCATATGGTCGCTTGTGGTAACTATTAAATGGGTTAAATAAAAAAATAAATAAATAAAATTAATAAAAAATATATATATATCTCCTATCTTTTGACTGTCTCCCCCCGGGCGACTCCCTGAATCTTCACGCTCAACAATTAAGCCCCATACACACCCATCAATTGCAACTTATCAGGTTCAGCGTCGAATTAGTAGCATAGAAGAACCCCACAAATGGAACCACGACAATGACCTTTCTACAAGTGTAGGAATACCCCGCAAACTCCAAGGGGCGTTTCCGGCTTTTGGGAGGGAGGTAGTGTCACCCTCACATTTTGGGGATGACACTTTCAGTCACTTTTGGAAAGCGAATGGGGCACATTAGAATGGTGAGTGGGGGAAGGTCGAAGGAGGGGAGATGTTGGAGTTGAACTGGAAAAAAGAGATCAGGTGTGTTCCAGACTCGATAACGGTTGCTCGAACCTAAAATATCATAATTTAGTTACCACCAGGGTGAGTTGAGCGATTGTGCTGTAACGTTGTGTGGTTGCAGGTTGGAATTGGGGAGAAGAGTTAAACGTCTTAGTGACTCTATGTTATAATTTTGGTTTAGCTTGTATATATATGTCTTGTAAATATATTTTGCTTTCAGTCAGTTTATTTTCAGCAAGTGTGCTTTCATTTGTTTTATTTAACTTTTCCTCTACCCTTTACTATCCCAAGTTTTAGAAGTGTTGGACCCTTATTTGTCGTGCCGTCGAATGATCGACGTCACACAACTATTCTTCTTGCGACAATAATGTTGCGGTAAAGTTTTGTTTTCGTTATCAACAACTATTGCTTCATTGTCGTTTTGTTCTACGACGTCGAACGCCTTTTTCAAATCCGAATCGATTATCCTAATAGGCCAATCCTGTCTTTTATGGAATAAAAAGTAAGAAGCCACGTACTCCATCGGTTCAAAAGCATTTTTTATTCTAATTATACAGTAATCGGCCTTTAAGTGTTTTACTAATTGGTCGTCTATCATTTCATCACGCTGTTCATAGCACGGATGCTTGATCAACTCTTCCGCTTCATATACAACAGATGGATATGCCAAGCCAGATAGACACTTCTATCAGTGGGTAGGTCTCGCCCAACGGTATCAAAAAAAAAAAAAAGTAAACGTTGTTATCTACTTGTTACGAGTTAGCCATATTCCGATTTGATATGCGTCGTGCAAGTAAACGATGGTGGAATGTTATCCCGACAACAGAAATGGATACACCCTTGACACTACATCAGATATGAAAATGAACACAACAAAAGATAGCATAACTGAAAATTAACATTCATATGAAATACATGTGATTGCAAGTAGTTTTTTGAGATATAAATCCGAATTAATTAAAAAGTCTTCATTTAACATCACATTAAAAAAAAAATTAGTCACTATTCAAGTCTAAATACACCAGCAAAGAAAAATTATGGGGTTTGTTTGTTTCAATCTTATAGGCGCGTTCATGTGTTTTTCGTTTTTAAATGAAGTTAAATATTTATATATGATAATTAAAAAACATCCATGGGAACCGCGAATGCCAAGTGGTTAGGGCGTCCTATTCTTATTTCTTACGCTAGAGGTTAGGTACGCTATGTATTGGGTTGTCCGGAAAATAATGCAGGATTTTGGTATTAAACAAAAAAAAAGAAACTAGTTACTTTAAAGCAATGTTCTTTAATCAAAATAATTTCCCNTTGACATTCATACAAATGAGTAATCCTGTAAACGTAAACAGAATATTTTATATAGATTTTTTTTAATGAAAACTTAAAATCCTGCATTATTTTCCGGACAACCCGATAATAGGTATTATAAGGTGGTTTAACTTCACCGTGACACCCAACGTTTATCATTTGATCACCTTACGAAAGGAATTATTTTCCTTCATATAATGACTAAACATTAACTCTTAACCGTCAATTCTTTGGAATCATTTAAGAAAAAATATACGGAAAAAAATTTCCGCCCGTGCGTGCAGATTCTGGACTAGAGTTTACAGCGATCTTAAACTTACCACACTCTTGTATCGCCAATGGAAAAGCAAAACTATCAAGATGCACGAGTTCATTCCATCTAGTATTAAATACAATTACCCAAGTGTGATTTGTTTGGATATGCGATTGCTGGGTAAAAAAGTAATTTTATAATTATGCGGAGGTCGTCTTTTTCTTTAACGTGCCAAAGTTTCGATCTTTATTGAGATCATCTTCAGGGCCTGGGGTTGATAAACATTGTTTGAATTTTACAAATACATGTAGGATGTAGAATAAAATGAATTTATACAATGCTAGAAATTTTAGATAGAACAATGTTTATAAATCCCAGGCCCTGAAGATGATCTCAATAAAGAAAGAAACATTGGCACGATAAAGAAAATGTTTTTCTAAAACCTACGCCATACCAGACCACATTTTACGATCTCCGAATAATCATTGACTAACGGTCACTAAACACCACACATTTACACACAGTTATTTTATAGCTGCTTTAAACATAATATTTCTGTTAATTTACATTGTGTTGTTTCTTGCAACAATGTCGAGTTCTACGATGTTTTTCCCCGATTCATTTTTGTTCTTTGAGAACATTCAGCGATTTAGAGGAGTTTGAAAAGAATATTTTCCTCGGTGATATGGATCAACTCAACAAGAATATGCTATCCGAAAACTGTGTCATGCAACACTATCTATTTCTATGCTTGCTATTGCCCTTTGGTTATGATTTATTTTTTCTTCAAAAACGTAGACTTCTCCACTTTTTATGGACTGAAAAAGGAATTTGTTTAAGCGAGAAAAACATACCACAGGCATATTGGGTGATTTTAATTATTAACTTTATATAATATATAAGTAATTCGTAAAAAGCCTTACAATTCTATAAATAATCGTTTAGTGTTGAATAAAATATATTTTGCAGAATTACCATTAAAAGCTAAAAGATTATAGATTACTAATTTATATAAGCTCAATTCCTTTCATGCACGTTTACACATACGCACAGTTACAGATTGGAGTCTATTACTTATCGCAATTCCAGCTTTTATGATTTACGACAATTTATCGGCATGCTTCGAAAATCACATAAGACATCTTATGACAAACATCTTATGCAGTAACTGGGTTGGGCTCTAGGGGCTTACAATAGCGAGGTCAGTTCAGCACCCAACATAACCAATCTACCATTCTCCCCTCACTAACTCTTGAATGCATTCGTTGCTATTTACTTGCCATTTAATCAACTAGGGGTATTTGATATTCCTCCATCAACTACATGGTTAACTTATATGGTAACTTATCCTCGCGTGCCGAGTCTGTGAAATTAAATGACATCGACATTCGGTAACTTATATACATAATTTGTTCCACCTGGAGTGAATGTCAGAAAGAGTCTACCCTCATCAATTATCTATCGACAAGCTCATACGTGCATCATATATCGCTTCGATATTGATTTTTCATAGTTCACTTCTCCGCCTAACAAGGTGAAGTTCATGCTTTGCCAAAGAATAGTTGATAGCGATTTTAATTGAAATATCCAGGACATCACAACTTCGAAGCTTGCCCGAACGTGTACACAATTAAATATGCATTTACTGCTTTGTAATTTTATTTTTATTAACTGGAGTTTTAATAATTTTCAACACTTGGTGTTATGAGGAAATAGGTTAGTTTTTTTAAAGTTTAGACGAACTTCAATTATAAAATAGCCAAAACACCATGCTAAAAAAGATGGAAATACGGTGGAAGGTTAACAGACCCGTTTATGAAACGAAACTGGTGTTCCTGTAAAAACCAACATTCATTTTTTTAAATATGCTAACGGAAGAGTGTTTGATTAATTTAGTAAAGTGTTGGAATTTTTTTCACACGAAGGGAAAACTCTTTTCTTTAGATTTATAGTTAATTGAAAAATACCGCAAAATAAACAAAGACATAAAATAATAAAATATTTTTATTACCTGAAGTTTTAATAACTTTCATGTCTTGAAAGTTTTTGTACACAAGAGAAAGTTCATTTATTTAGATTTTTAGTTCATTAAACAATACCGTAAAAAACAAAGGTCTGACAAAAAATAATACAAATAAAATAATAATAAAACGGTATGTATTGTATATTGAGATTTTTGACACAGCACTGCATGAAATATTACAAAGAAATATTTCTTTCTAGATATTATGCAGGGTGGTTCACCATAAACCCGAAACAAAAAAATTGGGTTATAGTACATATTAATTAGAGTAAGTCAACCAACCGAACTGTGTTCTATCTCAATCCGGTCAGAAGTTATGAATTTTAACGTGTTTTTTTTTGTCGAAAAATTCCGACCTTAAGCCATAAGTTGGCATTTTTTCAAGATCTAGAGAATCTGTTCCAATTTTTAAATCTTATCAAACGCCGATATATATTTATTAATTCAACCCAAAATAAAGATTAAAAATAAAAAACTTTTGATAAATTTCCAAAAATAACTGTTTTTGAACAATCATATTTTAGGGATGCCTAATATCATAAAAAGTTCTACATTTAATTATCTTTTTCTGGTGTATTCGATGTTCCAAAAACGACAACCTTTCAATGGTAAAATCAACCTTTCCATAATAAAGAGGTTGACTTAATAATCTTACAAAATCCATTCTTTTTTAAAATCCTGCCTCATCAGGAATGGTGTTTAAAATTTTGGAAATCGCGTAGTTAAATCCTATTCTGTATCCGTTAAATTTACACATTTGAACCACGTTTTTTTTAACATTCCAGGTTGATTTTACTTTTTGTATGATGTTTAGCATCCTTATAAATATGTTCGCTGAAAAACATATATTTTTTCGAATTTATCAAAAGTTTTCTTTTTTTTAAATTTTTCATTTTGAGTTGAATTAATAAACATAGATCGGCGTTTCATAAGATTAAAAATAAATACTTCTTATAGGAAATATAAGGCATAATTCAAAAATTTGGTTAAAAATTGGAACAGATGCTCTAGATGTTCTGTAGTTTTCGAAAAACACGTAAAACATTCGACCGGGTTGAGGTGGAATAATTCGGTTGTTTTCATTTTCATCTACTTAAGATGTACTATGGCCCAGTTTTTTTTTATCGGGTTTATACTGCACCACCCTGTATTTTATTTATACAAAATTTGGATATGTTTTCTCTGGAAAGTGTTAGAAGTATCGACCACTCTTCTACTCACGAATACTTTGGAACACTGTATAATCTTGAAAATCAAGACCGAATCCAGCGTATTCGTGGGTTACTCAGCAAAGGTTGAAAAATAAAATAAAAAAACATTGAGCTAAATCACATTATCAGAGCAATATTCGGCGACGTAATTATCTACATTATCATTAGCATAAATGGATTTGAAATAGTTTTTGTCATGTTCTTTCTGCCCATTAAATACTGTTGTCGTCATCGATTACATTTACACTGACAGGCAAAAAATCCACCCTATTGATTGTTTCACTTTCTAGATAAAAGAAAATTCTGCCCTTAATTAATTGTTTTTACCAATAAACCTTTGTTTATACTATGTTTTAAATTGGGAATATCGATGAGAGGTAAACACACTTAATCCTTCATCAAAATCAGGGATAAAAGATTGTTCAATGTTCATTTTTTACTTTAATTTAAAATGTTTATTCAGTCTCATTTGTATTTTGAAGCAATAACTTTTTACGGTTTATCTTTGGTTTCTTAATTACAATTTTTAAATTTAAAAATGCCACTTAGTGCTGAGGATGTTGCGCATGGTGTGGAACATATTTATGATGGACGTTCCATGACGTATACGGCTATGGCCATCGCAGTTCCCTACAAAACTGATAAGTCTATGTTTTTGAAGAAAAGATTAATCATAACCAAACGGTAATAGCAAATATAGAAATAGAAGATGAAGTGTTGCATGACACTTTAGACGGATAGCATGTTCTTGTACTCCTCTAAATCGCTGAATCTTTTCAAAGAACAAAAATGAATTGGGGAAAAACATCGTCGAATTCGAAATTGTTGCAAGAAACACCATATGTAAATTAACAGAAATATTATGTTTAAAGAAGCTATAAAATAACTGTGTGTAATTGTGTCATCTTTTTATACAATGATCCTTGCATATCCCTATCCAGAAATGTTAGTTATTATCTTTCAATGTTCAAATTTTACACACACGGACACACTTTTGGGCCAAAGGCCACGATTGTGCCTAGCTTGCAGAGAAAGTTTGCTTGATGTGTCCCACCTAATAGAAGGGTGCAACCCTTGGCTCTATTTAGAGAGGGAGCGTAGGATTGCCACTCATACGAGAACTGTGTTATAACGCGGCAGAGGAAACAGGGTTGTTTTACTGCTATAGTATCGTTAGTTTTGTGTCCATAGTGTGTGGAAAATGGTGGCATTTCTGCACGCTCTCTGTGTGGAGAATTCTACCTTCAATTAGGTGCGACACATCGAGCTTTTTCTACCTGCCGGACACATAAGCGAGATTTGGCCAAAAATTGAGTGTCCATGTATTAATCTCGCATGGCCTATACTTAATCAGGTAAGAATGACCTTTCCTCTACGAGTCAAATCCTCCGAAGGACACTTATTCTCAGTTTATATATTAAAGAAGTGTTATTTATAAGTTTTAACTTGTGTTCCTATTTACACTAGTATATATAAGTTATAATTTGACTTAGAGATACTTCCTTTAAAAAAAAATTATTATTATTTTTTATTTTTTTAACTAAGAATTTGTTAGAAAGATAATTTCGTTTTCAGGGAATTAAGATAGTACAGCAGGGGTACTCGGGTCGTAACTAAGACTTTTCTTTTTCCGAAGATTACAGATGTTCTGCTGACTTCTTTGCGAGAAAATGGTTTGGGAAGAAAAGGAAGGGAAGGATGTGGAAGTTTGTTAAGTTCATGCCCAGCTGGTGCAAAACCATCTTAATCCCCAGAGACAACTTAATTATTCTCAATTAATATTAATAAAACGTCAGTTGTCCAGTATGTTTTCAGTCGCAAGTCGAAATGTATTCAGTGGCTACGTGGAATATTGATCGTTCAAATACTTATTAATTTTTTTTAGTCAGTTTTCTAGTCTAATTTTCATGTTGTCAGTTGTCTTAAATATAGAGGTTGTTGTCAGGTAATGTTGGTCTCTGAGCCTTGAGTGTTGTTGAATGCCTGATGCTTTGTGGATGGAGTTAGTTGTTGTGCAGTGACTGAGATGTCTTTAGGGCACGTTCAATTTTTGTTGAAATGTGTTACGATATAGAGCCCTGTTAACTGGTCCGTTTAATAAAGCGGCTCGAGATGGGTATATTTTTGACTGGATATCAAGAGATAGAATAACTGGGCTATGGTTGAACAAAACATCATCTGAAGTATAGTATATCCGCATTGACGGATGTTATAGTGGAGCAAATAAAGAAATCAAGGTCAGGTTATATTCTTAACGCTACCTTTACGTCAACACACACACACACACACACACACACACACACACACACACACACACACACNACACACACACACACACACACACACACACACACACACACACACACACACACACACACACACACACACACACACACACACACACACACACACACACACACACACACACACACACACACACACACACACACACACACACACACACACACACACACACACACACACACACACACACACACACACACACACACACACACACACACACACACACACACACACACACACACACACACACACACACACACACACACACACACACACACACACACACACACACACACACACACACACACACACACACACACACACACACACACACACACACACACACACACACACACACACACACACACACACACACACACACACACACACACACACACACACACACACACACACACACACACACACACACACACACACACACACACACACACACACACACACACACACACACACACACACACACACACACACACACACACACACACACACACACACACACACACACACACACACACACACACACACACACACACACACACACACACACACACACACACACACACACACACACACACACACACACACACACACACACACACACACACACACACACACACACACACACACACACACACACACACACACACACACACACACACACACACACACACACACACACACACACACACACACACACACACACACACACACACACACACACACACACACACACACACACACACACACACACACACACACACACACACACACACACACACACACACACACACACACACACACACACACACACACACACACACACACACACACACACACACACACACACACACACACACACACACACACACACACACACACACACACACACACACACACACACACACACACACACACACACACACACACACACACACACACACACACACACACACACACACACACACACACACACACACACACACACACACACACACACACACACACACACACACACACACACACACACACACACACACACACACACACAAATGATTCATATAGATCTTAAAACTCCATTCGTGGAGGATTTTTCAGATTTGTAAATAATTATCATACCATTTGCTCAGTGTATATTTATTTTGTACAAATACAAATAAATTTAAAGAAATAAAAATTTAGAATCTTATAATTTGGATATCTGATGACTATGGTTGCAAGTGTTAGCATATCTAGGCTCTAGTTATAATCTCCCACTACTATTTGCCACAGAGAACTTTGTCTTCGAAGGACCTGTTAATTTCTAATCCATGAGTCTATAAAGGAGCAATTATTGTTACTTCTATTTGAGGTTGGATTCAATCGCGTCTGTTTATACATTCTATCCGGCTTTTGGTTATTTCGAGTCCATGTACAATCTTAAATAGCACATGTGCTTTTTAGCTATTGCTGCGGTAGTCTGGTAGAAGGATTTTTCTGTTTAAAGCCTTCTCAGATTTTTTTTTCATTAACCTTGATTCTCTTTGTACATTTTTTTGTAGATTCATATGTGTATAAACACATTCCCCTTGGAATAATTGGAATATGTGAGATACCAAGCATGCTGACGATTTATTGAATTGCAGGGTTTCGTTGGAGGTAATTACGGCATTGAATAGAGGGGAAGTTTAATAAACGGAGGGGTTTGAAGACAATTTAATTTGAGCTTTCCGAGTTGCGGGTTAATAAATCAGATTTGTTTTAGCTTTGCAAAGAGCCAGAACCACCTTCATACTGATCCACCTTTCTTTGTGATCAATATGATTACGTTTTATACGTTATTTTTTCGTGCAATATGTGAACGCAAAATAATGGATGAAACTTGATAGCAACCTGGCTTAAAAATGACGTTAAAGGCTTTTGAAAAGTAGTATTACGTAACTTTGAACATAAAACGTGCCAGTTCTAATCAACTTCTCACTTTGTTCTCTGCTTAATTTGAATATATAATTTACGACTTGGTAATATATGCCCGCATGTAGCCAAACTGTCTAACGGTGAAAAACGTTTAAGTTAAATTCACTAGCTTCGTGGTCTGCTTAACCAATTAATATCTTACAATTAATTAAGGTTTTCAGTTGAGATAAAAAAGTCAATGGCACGAGCGGGATTCGAACCCACGATCTTCGGCTTGATACGCCGCTGCTCTACCACTTGAGCTATCGTGACCTCGATCCACTCGGACACGAACTTCCCATCTCGACCCCACCTTTTGAATTTTCCCTCCTTTTAGCCATTTTTCAAATGTCGTGTAATCAATTTGATTCTCGGCGACAAATGAAATGGCCACGGAGAGCTTTAGTGAAGCATACTTCATTTTAAACTTATTAAATTCACTAGTTTCGTTGGTGTCCGAGTCGATCGAGGCCACGATAGCTCAAGTGGTAGAGCAGTGGCTTATCAAACCGAAGATCGTGTGTTCGAATCCCGCTCGTGCCATTGACTTTTTTATTTCAACTGAAAACCTTAAGTAGTTTAAGTTAAAGTTGATTGGAAATTCAACTGATACACTAGAGTTCATACATTACGCCATCAGGAATTTTCAACAAATTTATATTAAACGAAATACTTAAAAAATTATATTACATACACTGTCAGCCAAAAAATTCCACCCAAATTACCTTAATTTGCATACATTTTTATATATTAATCAAAGTTTCACGTCTTTTAATGTTTAATACTTGAGTCTTTGTCTAAAAAAGTTGAAAAATGTAAATTATGTAAATTGCTAAGGAAATGAAAAAAAATAAAAATATTTAAAAAAAGATGGACAGATAAAATTTGTTTTATATTCTTAATTAGCATTTCAATATCGCGTATTTCCTTCTCTTGCCTTAATTATATCTCGAAGTCCCCTCGGCATACTTTCGACCAGACAGGAAATGTCTTTTGCTCTTTTCTCTCATGAAGTGATAGACGTGCTCTTATTCGTCTTTTGAGGTTATCCCATAAATGTTTGATGGGATTCAAGTCTGAAGAATGGGCTGGCCAGGGTAAGACTCTGATGTTATTCTGTTGAACGTGTTTCTACTATGCGAGCGAAATGTGGACGGGCATCATCGTGCATTAGAATCCGATTGTCGCTGATCTCATCGACGAAAGGCAACACAAGATATTCCAAAATTTCATCCACATCTTTTTCTTCCTTTTTATCCCAAACCATTTTCTCGCAAAGAAGTCAAACAGAACGTATGTAATCTTCGGAAAAAGAAAAGTCTTAGTTACGGCCCAAGTACCCCTGCTATATTAACTCAATTCCCTGAAAACGCAATTATCTTTCTAACAAATTCTTAGTTAAAGAAATATAAACAAATTAATAAATTATTTTTTTAAAGGAAGTATCTTTGAGTCAAATTATAACTTATAAATAGTAGTGTAAATAGAAACACAAGTTAAAACTTACAAATGAAACTTCTTTAATATATAAACTCTTTCGATTTTTAATAACATGAGTTAGGCTGGATTAGCGGAGAAGCTTTTATTTATGAAGCACTGTCATTAAGTGGCCTTCGGAGGATTTGACTCGTAGAGGAAAGGTCATCCTTACCTGATTAATTATAGGCTATGCGAGGTTAATACACGGGCACTCAATTTTTGGCCAAATCTCGCATATGTGTCCGGCAGGTAGAAAAAGCTCGATGTGTCGCACCTAATTGAAGGTAGAATTCTCCACACAGAGAGCGCGCAGAAATGCCACCATTTTCCACACGCTATGGAGACAAAACTAACGATACTATAGCAGTAAACAACCCTGTTTCCTCTGCCGCGTTATAACACAGTTCTCGTATGAGTGGCAATCCTACGCTCTCTCTATATAGAGCCAAGGATTGCACCCTTCTATTAGGTGGGACACATCAAGCAAACTTTCTCCGCAAGCTGGACACATACGTATCCTTTGGCCAAAAAGTGTGTCCGGGTGTGTAAAATTTGAACATTGAAAGATGATAACTAACATTTCTGGATAGGGATATGTAAGGACCATTGAAAGATCACAACCATTTTTTTAATTAATATACATGACGTAATATCGATTGTTTAAGCGGAGCATCAATGTGTACAATTGTCTGGTGAAATCCGAGTATTTCATAAGAAGTTGGTCATTGTGGAACATAAGATCTATGCTGAGGAAGATTTTAGTATTATGCATGAACATTATTACCAATTGAAAAATAAATTTTTAATAAAATTGCAGCTAATCAATCTTATCCGAATAATATCGACTGAATAATGGAAATTTACATTAACCCATTGTATAAAGCTATACTTGTCAATGCCTTCATTATCAAAATGTGTACCTGTAAAGCAAATGGCAAAAGCAATTAATGATGACATTGTTACAGTCAAGTTCAGTGTTGTACGTAATGGCAAAACATTAATTCATATTAAATTCACTAGTTTCGTGGTCCGCTTGACCAATTTATATCTTACAATTAATTAAGGTTTTCAGTTGAGATTAATTCATTTATCCACAAAAACAGCACTGTTGGCCATAGGATGATTAATAGGCCAATAAAGATCGTAATTTATTTTTTTGTGTCATGTTGTGAGCATGGTGGTGGAATGTTGTATAGATGTCAGTTTATGTTTATAGGCTTTCTCTTTCACAGCATCACAACGATGAATAAACATTATGCCCTTTAATAAATTTAGTACTTGAGATAAAATGAATAGAATAACTGCCGGTCGGATTTTCTCGTTGCATCCGTAATTCTTCCTGCAAGGAATAGGCAGATTTTTCCAGAACTCCTGGATAAATGATAAAAAAGAAATTCAATTCACTGATTTCGTGGTCCGCTTGACCAATTAATATATTACAATTAATTAAGGTTTTTAGTTGAGATAAAAAAAGTCAATGGCACGAGCGGGATTCGAACCCACGATCTCCGGCTAGATACGCCTCTGTTCTACCACTTGAGCTATCGTGACCTCGATCCACTCGGACACAAACTTCCCATCTCAACCACACCTTTTGAATTTTCCCTCCTTTTTGCCATTTTTTAAATGTCGTGTAATCGTATTGGATTCTCGACGACAAATGAAATAGCCACGGAGAGCTTTAGTGAAGTATACTTCATTTTAAATCATTAAATTCACTAATTTCGTGGTCCGCTTGACCAATAATATATTACAATTAATTAAGGTCTTTAGTTGAGATATAAAAAAGTCAATGGCACAAGATAGAGGTAGAGCAGCGGCATATCTAGCCGAAGATCGTGGGTTCGAATACCGCTCGTGCCAATGTCTTTTTTATCTCAACTAAAAACCTTAAGTAATTGTAATATAAAAAAGAAAATTGTTGCTGTACCAATCTGCATTTAATTAAATGCAATTTAGCCATTTAATTTAGGTACTGAAACCGTGAAAATGATTCTGCAGTGATTGAAAGCCAACATTTATCATTGGTTGTGTTGGATTTGTTTCAATGCTTATTGATTTTGGTATAATTTACCAAACTGAAACATAAAATTAGTAGAATAAATACAATATTTTTGTTTAAACTTAAATGTTATTTTTTAATTGGTAAATTTTCTTATTAAGATCATCATCGGACTTCGGTGTTATCCGTTACCACTCCCGAAGCGGTTCTAGACTTCTAGGGGCTATCTACAACGTTATTTCAGGCTTCAGCCAGTAGTTGTAGTTTTACCTAAATATATCACGCTCACTCACTCATTTTTCAATGAAAACTTGGAAGAATGTATTTATTCTTTAACATTTACATACCCTTCACTCAAGTGCTCGATATTATTCCACCACTCCATCACCCTTTGCACATAGACCATTAGTGCAACTAGTGTAATTGAGGGCCGATGGGTACTTGATATTCCGCCATAGACGTTTTTTTTCTATTTAGGTGAAATATGATAATAATAATATTTATTAAGTAAAAAATAAAAGTATACAAAACAAAATAAAACAAACTTTGGCATTTTTTGCCTAAATCTCTAAAAGGCTGTGAGCGACCAGTTGATTTTAGACAAAGGTTCCTCTTTTTTATCATATTGAAAATTTTTACTTGTCGGAAATTTTGATTTGTTCGTATAAAAAAGGAAACTAATTTGAACTAAATTTGTTTGATAATAAAATAATTTTTTTATTTATTACAATTCTATTTTTGTGTTTTATTGTTTGTTGGAAACTTTTATAGTGTTTTATTGCTGGTTGGTGACCTAAATTTTATTTTTCCGTCTCAATAAGAAAGAGTTTTTCTTTCAGGAATTTTGGAAACTGTGTTCAGTTCTCCTTCGGGGAAATTACCGTGGGAGCCGTACCACATGGGCAAATAAAGGCTTTTACGATTAAAGCGTTTAGTACGTTTTAAGTATTGTTCTCTTTGAGACGGTGACTCATTAAGAAACCTGGGAGGGTAAGGACTTACATGTTAGGGAACAAAAACCTTATGCGTGTAAATGTATGCTTAGATTGTCCTATCTTCCAAAAATGAGGTCACCTGGGGTCGATGGCCCGTGCCTTGAGGGCGGTTGTTTGGCACATTTGCATTCACCTTAAACCCTTAATCCTAATTTGTCCCCGTGAGCTAGAGCTTGAATCGGACCGGCCGGGAAAAATAAAATGGATTAAGGTTAGGAATGTATAGCACTGGGCATGCTACTCAAGTTAATTAGAAAATAATTACTTTAGAAAATAAGAAACCATCCAATAAAGGTAGCAGATCAGCGTTACGCCGAAAAACCCTAAATCGCTATTTATAAATAATTAAGTTATGAGTACGCAGAACACTTGTTGTTGTATATTTCAAACTATACGTATTTTTAACGTTATATTAATTACAACATACTTATTTTAATATAAACCCAATTAATAAGGATCAGAAATTCATGACTTATGATAAAAAAATTATTTAATTATAATGGCTTGAAAGAAAATTCACCAAAACACCGGAAAATCTTGAAAATCTTTGAGTGGTAGATTAAAATTTAACTAAAAATTTACTAACTAGTTTTGCCCTTAATTACGCGTATTACCTGCCTCCTTTGGTCTCGAGGAGGGCCTTTATTCTCAATTCCTTAAATATGGCACCGGATTTCGTCTTGCGAAACCGAATATTTCTCTTCTGGAGTGTCTTTTTTGCATTAGATTGTTAACCATAGCCACTAAAGTTTTCTATTCTTGAAAATTATTTTAAACTTCCTTTTTCATTTCTTTTAACAATTTTTGGAGCGCCTTGTACACATTTGTTTTTTGATGCTAGAATTGTTTTACAATTAAAATGATATCTATCATTTTTTCTATCTCATTGACAAGAGATTTTGTGCTATATATTTTTTTAGATTCCATTATTGCGTGTTCCACAGTTTCCGCGACGCCGCAAAATTGGCAGAATGGTGAGGCCATAGCGATTATTTTATTTAATGGTGGTTACAGTTGGTTGGATCGGAGTTGATGTAAAGTTTAGTCAATGCTTTGCTTGTTTGTTCTATTTCAAACCACTCTACTACCTGCACATGCTGTTGCAGATTCTTATAAAATCATCCTTCTTCATCTTTCTTATAGAGATGATTCCATACTTTACAACCTTTTGCCCTCAGACTGCTTATAAATTCAGCATAAGGAGACATAAACAGCGCGTTGGACCCCAAAGTTATTGCTTTTTTCGCCAATATCGATTTTTTATTTTCTTTTATTCCGAGGTGTGCCTGCGCCCATACTACTTTCACTTTTTGTTGTTACATTTAACTAATGTATTTTGGATCTAATATCATATATTTAATATCGGGTTGTCCGGAAAATAATGCAGGATTTTAAGTTTTCATTAAAAAAAATCTATATAAAATATTCTGTTTACGTTTACAGGATTACTCATTTGTATGAATGTCAACACTTATTATTCCTCTTCCAAATGATATTGTTTGTTTACCTCTGTAGCATTCCGCTACTTGGAAATAATTCAGTCATCCTTATAATGTCAAAGCGAGAATTTCGTACGATTTTCTTTTACGAGTTTAAACTCGGCCGAAGCGGAGCCCAAACGGCTAGAAACATTAACCAAGTCTGGGGCGAGGGTTGTGTTAATGAGTGCACAGTGCAAAGGTGGTTTAAAAAATTTCGGGAGGGAGATTTCAGCCTTGAAGATGAAGAAGGTCGTGGAAGGCCTTCCTCTCTTAATGATGATGTTCTGCGATCAGTGGTGGAAGAAAACCCCAAAACAACTGTTCGAGAACTTGCAGAGCAACTCAAAGTCAGTAAAACGACCGTCGCTGACCACCTCAAGGCGATTGGAAAAGTGAAAAAACTCGAAAATTGGGTTCCACACTCATTAAACGATCGCCAAAAAATCAGCGCTTTGATGTTTGTGCATCACTTCTTTGTCGAAACAAAAATGACCCATTTCTGGCCAGAATTGTTACATGTGACGAAAAGTGGATTCTCTACGATAACACTAGACGTTCTGGACAGTGGCTCGACAAAGGAGAAGCTCCAATACATTTTCCAAAGCCCCCAACTCATCAAAAAAAGGTAATGGTTACGGTATGGTGGGCTTCATTTGGTTTAATACACTACAGCTTCTTAAATCCTGGCGAAACCATCAATGCTGAATCATACTGTAACCAAATTAATACCATGCATCAGAAATTGGCAGTAATGAAGCCCTCTTTGGTCAATCGGAAAGGGCCCATTTTGTTGCATGACAACGCTCGACCACATGTGTCACGTGTAACGTCACAAAAATTATTGGAGCTTGGCTATGAAACTTTGCCTCACCCACCCTACTCTCCGGACCTCTCGCCTACTGACTACCATTTTTTTAGACACCTGGACCACTACTTACAACACATAATATTCAAAAATCAAACGGAACTGGAAAATGCATTTATTGACTTTATCAATTCTAAAAATTCTGAATTCTACTCAGACGGAATTAATAAGTTACCAACACGTTGGGAGAAATGTATTGAGAGTATGGGAAATTATTTTGATTAAAGAACATTGCTTTAAAGTAACTAGTTTCTTTTTTTTTGTTTAAAACCAAAATCCTGCATTATTTTCCGGACAACCCAATAGTTATCCAAAGCGTATTTGCTGTGTTTCAACTTTGTCAGCGAGCTTAGTGAGTCCGATATAATCAAAATTTGTTTTTATTTTAAGGATTCTGGATAGCTAAGTGCATTTGAGATCGAGAACAGTTCTGCTTTCTTTTGGCAATTTTATGAGATATTCGTTTTATATTTGGCATCGTAGAAAGCGCAACTTACTCCATCCTTCATTTTAGAGCCGTCTGTATATATCGTGTGATTCCCAAGCCATTATTGGCATTAACTGAATTCATATGATGGTAATCTGGTAGGAATTGAACCTCGATTTCAATACATAGTGCCTGGAACTCAGTTGTTGCAACGTTTCATATCGTTTAATCTTATTTGATAAATGTTTATCTTTCAGGAAGCTTTCGGTAATTAACGTAGGATTCTTTTTATCTTTTTTTCTTTTTATATGAGCGCATAAATGACATATTTTCGTTTACAGCTCCTAGCTAGATGTAGCTTTTAGGGTAAACTTGTCGCAGAAAAGTTGTCCCCTAAGTTCTAAAGGAAGTTCGCATGTTTCGGTTAAGAGAACACCTAACTAGGGTGGAGTTGCCATGCATCTCCTCAGGCACTTATTTTGAATTACATCTAGAGTTTTTAGGTTTTATGTTGCGGCATTTCAGTAAACGAATCCTCCGCAATCAAATATAGCTCTTTATTTTATTCAGAAATCGTGAGATGCGGTCTGGTGTGATGTAGGTTTCAGAAAAACATTTTTTATCGTGCCAACGTTTCGATCTTTATTGAGATTATCTTCAGAGCTCAAAGTGTTTGTTTTCTGTGTAATTGTGCCATTCTGTGTTGAGAGTGCCCCATACGTCACCCAAGAATGGCACAATTACTCAGAAAACAAACACTGAGCTCTGAAGATGATCTCAATAAAGATCGAAACGTTGGCACGATAAAGAAAATTTTTTTCTGAAACCTACATCACACCAGACAGCATCTCACGATTTTTGAATATTCTTCGACTAACGGTCACTAATCACCACAAAAAAAGAAGAAAAAACACTCTTATTGTTGCTCTGAAGAACAATATGGTCACCTTAGGATTCACACCTCATGTATTGTTGGACTGCATTTTCAGGGCGTTAAATTATTTTTCTATTATTCTATTATATGCCTAAATACTTGAATTCGTTTTCAACCTTTCCCCTTGTTTTATTTTCTCGGCAATTGGAAGTCTTCTTTTTCTCGAAAAAGGGCAGATTTGGATTTTTCAAGAGATAGAATAATCCCCTTTTCTCTCAGCCATATCTTGGTCGAGAGCTTTCTTCGAGTTTCTGTTGAGCTGTTAACTTGTTTATGACTAGTATACAAACATATATCATCGGCGTACAGTAATCTTTTGATTTCTCCTTTGATTGTTTTCATTACACGTGTAGTTAAAATTATTTCCCTAAATGATGAGGCCACGTTTCTGGGCTTTGAAGGCTGGAAGGCACCTGTCGATGTCAAGAACAAAAATCGCAAAAAGGATAGGGTTTATTATCCCTCCTTCAGGCAAACCCACATGTGCCCAACGTGGACTGATTTTATCTTTCCCTACTTTCAGGAACAATATTTCATATTAATTCAATTATATTTCTTGTAAACATTAAAGGACGGCCGATTGCATTCACCCCCCCCCGTAATAGTATGATTCTCTCCTCATATGCCCCAACTAAATATAGAAAAACTGCTAAAAACTTTCATTACCTGTTAGGTTCAGTTGAAGGTGTGTTGCTAGGTTTGTAGTATTCTGTACAGTAGATTTGTGAAAACCATATTGATACTTTGAAATTATTTGCTGAGCATCTAGGTACCATTCAGTTCGCTTTTTAATCATCCTCTTAAATTTTTTCATTACACATGAGATTAAGTTATTTCTCTAAATGATGAAGCCATGTTTCTGAGTTTTGTAGGCTTTGAAATAGATATGACAAAGCATTCTTTCAACGATGACAACTCGAGCTACTTGCAGTCGAGCATTAACACGAATTTGTCCCCAATAAATGGAGGGAATGGGACATCTTCCATAAGAACTTCCTCAATATACCTTAGTGCAGTCATAGATCCATGCTGATAATTAATTCGCACAGACATGTACGTTGATTCCACCCATAATTGACGGTCTTTGCAAAGGCTGTGACGCACGTGTGGCACATGAGCAAAGCGTCTCTGCTTTACGGTCGACCAATACCTTCTCTTCGATCTAGAGTAGTGGCCCATAACCGATCTTGAACATCGTGGTGGCGGAACACCTAGGACTTGAGCTGTGTAGCAAATTGTTATTTTCGTTTTTGTTTTCTTTTCCTTTCCTTCCAAATATAAGTGAAAAAATTAATTTAAAACCATGATTTAAAGAAAAAATTAATAATTAATTGTTTACTCAAATTTATTGTGCCATCGAACCAGTTAAATGAACTAATTTTCTATATTTTTATTCTAAAGAGTGTACAAGGAATAGTAACACTCTACAAAAGTAAACAACAAGTTATTAATGTTCTGTTTTCTTTGAACTATTATTCTTTATACGTAGTATAAACACAAAGGGCCGGTTTTTATGTCTGTGTATTTTGTGTGTATTTATTAAAAATTTTTTTATTGTTTTAAACGAAAAGTCACCGTGATTTGATAGTTCTCTTTTTTAAGCTTAGCGGTAATTAAAAATTATTATTTTAATGTTGTTAAATTAACATAGATAATTTTGTTTTTCTTTGGCATATTTCACTCATTTTTTGTAATGTGATTTCGCCGAATTCTCCATTGGGCCAAGAGATGTATTGCGACCTGACCTTTCTTGAATTTACAAAATCATTCGGCTGAATGAACGGGCTTTCCGTGAGTTTCGATTATTTGTTCCCCGGAACCACATAACCTGTGGTAACATGAGTGAGTCGAGACGGTTCCCTTTAGGTATTCAAATCACCACAAACGCCCCAAAGGAAACCGAATAATAGCTATTGCTTCACTTACTGCTTTTGTGATAAAAACCACTAAAGGCGCATTACCTTCACAATCTTTTGAAGTAATTTCCAATTAAAATTTTCTTTTAAATAATTAACCGAGTTACTTAATGACACCTCAATATATACAAAAAAAAGATCCAACATCAGCATATGGAAGAATGAATAATAATAATATCGTTGAGAATCTCTTAAAAGAAAATTGTATTAGGAAAAAAGAATCGATATCTCTTAAGACTCATAACTCAGTGTCACCAAAGTTGTATGGGATTCTTAAAATACACAAAGAAGGTACACCACTGAGATCTATCATTTCAAGCATTCAAGCCCCCGTTTATAAGCTGTCAAAATGGATTCAACCGAAACTAGAATTATTTCTGAACAATACTCAGTTTGATGTAAAAAAACTCGCTCGATTTTGAAAAGAAAATTGCATACCTAACATTAGAACAAGATGAAATCTTAGTGTCTTTCGACGTAAAATCACTATTTACGTCTATACCTATCAACGTAATAATGTGTATAATTTGTAGCTGGTGGAATGAAGTATCTAATAGCATTAATATTTGTTCATTGATGTGTTGTAATTTGCGGGTCTGAAGGGATATTTCAGAGCAAACGATTCCTTTTTTAAACAAGTCGATGGAGTGGCAATGGGTGGAGTGTTGTCACCCCTATTGGCCAAACTAATCATGAACGATCTCATTGAATGGGTCATAAACCAACTCCCATTCCCTATAAAGTTCATAGCCAAGTATGTAGATGATTTATTTCTTATAATTCCAGCTTCAAAAATGTTAGAAATTCATCTATTCAGTTCATACATGAAGTGGAAGTAGGGGGAGAAATTCCCTTCCTAGATGTATTGATTATAAGAAATAGTGATGGCACAATTTTGACAGACTGCTATAAGAAAAGCATAAATACCGACAGATATTTTAATTTCAACTCTTCACATAAAATTAACTGTGCTAAAAACCTAATTTATAGAGTGTTAAGCAGCACTCAGTTTAAAATTGAAAACCAAAAGCATATTCGAACCATTCTAACATGAAACAACTTTCCTAAGGAATTAGTTAACAAATTCATAGTTATTCAGATATCGTGAGATGCGGTCGGGTGTGATGTAGGTTTCAGAAAAACATTTTCTTTATTGTGCCAACGTTTCGACTTTTATTGAAATCCTCTTCAGGGCCTGGGATTTACAAACGTTGTTTAGATTTAACAAAAACATGTAGGATGTGGAAAAAAGTGAATTTATACAATGCAAACAAATATTTTTTTATATTCATTCAAAGTATTTCTACTCACTCAAAGTGATTGTGAACCCTGAAGATGATCTTAATAAAGATCGAAACGTTGGCACGATAAAGAAAATGTTTTTCTGAAACCTACATCACACCCGACGACATCTCACGATATCTGAATAACTATCGATTAACGGTCACTAATCTCTAATAAATTAATGTCACAAATGTTAATTACACTTTCAACTAATAACCCCAGCAACAAAACGGAAAAATTAACAGTTATAACGTCTATCAGATCTGTTACATATGTGTCTCACATATCTAATAAATTAAATTTGTGTTTAAAAATTCTTACCAAACCATCTAGTTACATATAAATATAAAAATAAGACTTCAGGTGTTACAAACAAAACTAAAAATCAAAGAAAAAGAGGAAATAAATCAAATAAAAAAGAACAAATTTAAAAAGTATCACAAGATTGGTTTGAATTGTGTAATTTACCCCATTAAGGGTGAAGATAAATGCTTTATAAATATTTTGTGATATAGCGTGTCTCTTCTTCTTTTTTTTGTTGGGCCAAACCCTGATTTCGGAAAACCGAAATCAAGGTCCCAGAGGTTTTTTACGATCGGACCTGACTACGATTATTTCATTTATCGATCAGGCACCTTTTATATTTCATTTAAACCAAAGTAAATACGACACCAAATGTTTCTTAAATTTGAATCTTTAATTACAATTTATTTTCACATAAAATGACAATATATTTTATTAATTATTATTTTTAATTTAAAGAATCCTTTTATACAATAACAAACCAATCTCAAATCTACAAACCTTAATTTTAAAATGGAATTTGATTCTCGGTTGAAAGATTATTATTATTATTATTATTATTATTAAAATTTTGACCTCCAAATTAGAAAATACAATTAAAATATTAACAACTTTTAAAATGAAATATTATTTCATTTACTCTTCTTTATAAAAATATATACCCTTTTAAAATTAAATTACAATTATTGTTTTTTATTTTGACGTCAAAGTAATAAAATTAACTTACTTGAATAGTGTGCACACCAAATTTTTATTTTATGTCTTTTTATTCTAATGGTTTTCGATTGGTTGTGTATACAACCATTGTGCAAATATACTTTGTGTTTTCTA
Organism: Cimex lectularius; assembly: GCF_000648675.2. Classification (NCBI taxonomy): domain Eukaryota; kingdom Metazoa; phylum Arthropoda; class Insecta; order Hemiptera; family Cimicidae; genus Cimex; species Cimex lectularius. The sequence goes on along the minus strand of NW_019392677.1, from coordinate 2,539,752 downwards.
TGTATTCAATCTACTTATTGATTTATATAAGCTCGGGTCACACACGCATGTACAGAGGTACATACAGAGGTGTACCCAGCCGAACCTATTATTTCTTCCAGTCTGCCGACAATAACTCACCAGCAGATCGCTCGAGTCCCCGGGATTTGGCAGTACTCAGTAGTACAGTCAAACCTCGGTATCATCAGTCCCGCACCGAAGTTGACCTCCAAGGGCTTGTCCATTTCAGTTCCCAACAAAATAAAATCTAAATTCGCTAGTACTCAGTCATCGTGGTGGAGTACTCGATATTCCTCCATCACCCTTTCACATTTTATACACCTAATTTAATTGAGGGTCGATGGGGTAGTCAATATTCTCTTAATAATAGTAATAAAGACCGCATCTCACGATCTACAAATAATCATTTGCCTTAAATATTTAATAAATCTTTATTTGGAAGAATATACATTACACATAAATTTACAAAAAAATATTTTGGTACATTCCTCCTTCCTGTCCAAAAAGAAAGGTTGTATTAGACAATAGAAGATTTTGGAGATCCTCAGAGAAATAAACAGAATATATCTTTACAAAAGCTTAATGAAAAACAAATAAATAAACAAACATAATACACAATAAACGTGTAGTATGAAAAAATCGACCCAATTAAATCTTGGATTTAAAATATTTTAACTACAATTTCAAATTTTTAAAATTATACATTTTTTTGCCTTCTTTGTATGTTTTGAAATTGTGAATAATGTCCTCTCGTTTTAAAAAATGAAGTGCCATATTTAATGAAAAATTGTAATATTGCGTTGTCTTTACATTGTAAAAATGTGAGCCAATGAATTGTGTATTTTACTAATGTAACTAGTTACAAGGTTATTGTTATATATATGAAAACATGAACATTGAATACAGTTTTGGTTTAGATTCATTACTTTAAATTCACTTTCTAATATTTTCGTACGTGAAATAATTTTAAGAAGTGCGTTTATAGTTACATTCAGGGTCTTAGTGTAGCATTTATTAGTAGCTCCCCAGTAAACAATACCGTAGGCTCTTACGGATTGTGCAAGAGAAAAATATATTACCCTTAAGAGTTCAATTTTCATAAAGTTGCGTAAAATTCTAAATTTATAAAAGGGCTTTCTCAGACGAGAAACCAAAGAATCAATATGTAAATTAAAGATTATTTTGAGATCGTGAGATGCGGTCTAGTGTGACGTAGATTTTAGAAAAACATTTTCTTTATCTTACCAACGTTTCGATCTTTGTTCAGATCATCTTCAGGGCTCAAAGTGATTGTTTTCCGTGTAGATGTGTCATTCTCCCCGGCACACTAGAATGACACAATTACGTAGAAAGCAAACACTTTGAGCTCTGAAGATGATCTCAAGAAAGATTGAAACGTTGGCACGATAGAAAATATTTTTCTAAAACCTACCTAACACCAGACTGCATCTCACGATCTCCAAGTAATCATTAACTAACGGTCACTAAACACCACACATTTAAATTAAATCTCAAATTTGAATCGAATGTCACACCAAGATATCTTACATCGTAAGCAAAGGGATGGGCAAGCAGGAACACACATCAATATCATCACAAGTATGAAAAGCAAATTTTAAATTTAGTAGTTATTTTCTTTTTCAATGAAAAGTGTAATACATTAAACAGTTGTGTGTTTAAAAGTAGAAAGTTCGAGTTTAACTAAAAATTAATAATTTTCATAACTAAATATTTTTCTAGAGAATTTAATTTTTTTTAAATCATTAATATAAAAAGAAACAAAATTGGGCCTACAACTGTACCTTGAGGTACCCTCGACTCAACGCGTAAAGAAGAACTATAAGCTGTTCCAACCTTTGTGTCTAGAACTCTTACACTATGCATTCACGCCAATAAATACTCAACACGCTCAATACACACTAGGAGACACATTGCAATACATGTATTAGTAACTGTAGTAACTGTAGTAAAATACTTCCTGCCCTGCTGAAGCACAATTCCTTATCGGGCGGCATTCCTACGCGTTCCTTATATGGATCCAATCCTCCTGCAATTAAGTAGGGCACATCGAACTACGTTTCTCTTTAAGTCGGACACACACGGCCTTTGGCCTGAAAATAGGTTCTGAGATTTCTCTTGTGGTCAGCGGGGTGATAAAACTAAACTAAGGTAATCTCAAAGTGTCCGTGTGTAAATGTAGTATGGCTTATTCTTAATCGGTGAAGTTGATCCCTCTACGACGGCTCAGATCGTCCGTGGTCCGCCAGTCGGTAGTGCTCTTGATATGTGAGATCTTCTTTGCCAATCCAGCCCATCGACGTTGTCACTTTATTTTTTTAATCATGTTCTTTCTTGCATTCTAGCGTCAGAGGTCCGGATCGCGGTGGTCATGTAGTCCGCCTTTTTGTTACTCCGTACGTATAGTTATAGTAACGTATATATGTTAGTCAGGGGACCTATACAATAACCATCGTTTTGCCGTGACTTATTTAGTCTCTCATAGGTTGTTCGAAGCGTTGATGTATCGAACACTTTTTCTCTAACAAATAATCTGAATCTCTGGTCTGGATGAAAAAAAATCTATTGTTGCTGCTCAGCTTTCGACCTATTTTCAGGTCATCATCAGGCCTCAGTGTTACAATCCTTGGCAACGTTGGGAATGAATCGGTCTTTAATGAAATTTAAAACCATCTATTAAAAACTTAATTTTGTCAATTTTAAGACATCTTTAAGATTGTTTTGTAAATTTTTTGGTGAAGTTCCTCTTAATTGTGTTTGGGGGTGTTAGAAGATTCTACCCCCTATCTGTTGGAACAATGTTGGACGTTAGAGAACAGCATGTAACATAGTAAAACAAAAAAATGGCTTAATTGGAGTGAAATTTCAAAGCAAAAAACACGGAAATTATAGTTAAACAAGAGAGCAAAAGATAAGATAAGTGAAAAAAATTGCTCAGCGCTATTGAAATGTGACCTCCTGGGCATGTTGTGCCCTAACAAGCAACCGGAACGAGTTTCGAGCCCTTGCATCAGTTTTCTGAAGTGAATTAAAGATAATTTTATATTTTTTATCAGTTTATTTTGTTTCTACAGCTTGTTTTCTAGTTTGATGGATAAAGACTTTAAACGTTTAGGCATAACGAAAACGAGCAATACTCTGGTTTTAGTCTCTTTGTTCAAATGAGTAGTTTCATCACAGAAAAACTTCTGTGTTCGCGTGAGATTTTATTGTACAGAATTATGCGGCCTTCCGACATTGAAAGAATGTACAAACTATCGATTTGTCGACGTACTAAAATAAAGTCAAGCGGGGCTCTCGTGCGGCTAATTTCGTTTATCAGTTTGGATCTCGGTTAAAATTAGCATAGCTCAAGATCTACTAAACCGGTTGTAAAATGGTGGTAGTAATTCAGTTGTAAAGCGATTCATCTTTGATGTTCCAATCTCTGCTAAGAAACAGCCCCATAACATAAAATTATTTACACACGATTCAAGATAAATATTCAAAGAAGAAATGAAACTCTGAAAGATTTCCTGTAATTTTGGTTTTACACTCATAGATGTTAGGATGAATGAACAGCGTTTTACATACGTACGTACGAGAGAGAGAGAGAGAGAGAGAGAGAGAGAGAGAGAGAGAGAGAGNGTGAGTGAGAGAGTGAGAGAGAGAGAGTGAGCGAGTGAATGAGAGAGAGAGAGAGAGAGAAGGAGTGAGAGGGAGAGAGAGAGAGGAAGAGAGAGAGAAAGAGAGTGAGAGAGAGGGAGTGAAAGGGAGAAGGGAGGGAGTGAGAGAGAGGAGGGAGGGGTTCATATAGCGGAGGGAGGGAGGGAGTGAGAGAGAGGAGGGAGGGAGGGAGGGAGGGAGGGGGAGAGAGACTGAGAGAGTGAGAGAGAGAGAGTGAGAGGGAGAGAGAGTGGGAGTGGGAGGGAGAGAGAGAGGGTGAGAAAGAGAGAGAGTGAGTGGGAGGGAGAGAGAGAGAGAGGGAGAGAGAGAGAGGGAGAGAAAGAGAGAGAGAGGGAAGGGAGGGAGCGAGAGAGAGAATGGTGGGAATGAGAGAGAGGAGGGAGGGGGTCATATAGCGGAGGGAGTGAGTGAGTGAGAGGAGAGGGGAGTGAGCGAGAGGAGGGGAGAGAGAGAGAGACGTTTCTTCCACTTAACTTGAGTAGTAACAATTTACATTATACAAACCTGTTATACATACATTTTTACATTACATTTTCATTATATATACATTCTTTTGTTTAGAGAATGCAAAAATACATAATATAAAACATAATAATTATTAATTTATGATCCCATGATGTTATAATGGTTTTAGTTATTATTTACGAAGTTATATACTTACTTTTGAGTAAGTAGGAAAACTGCTCTCAGAGGAAATACTATTTGGAACATTATTAAACAGCTTTATGCTGGTGGTTAAAAAAGAGTTGGAGTATGTTTTAGTTCGATGAATTGGAATTTGGAATATATTATTTTCTCTTAAGTTTAATGTTTTAATTTTTCTCTTATATTTAACAAATATACAGTTCGGTTGCTTAGAGTGGATAATTTTAAACATAGTTGATATCATGGTCATTTTTGTAAATTAACACATGTAGTACTATCGTATTTTAGTTTTAATTATAAACATGGGGGCGTCGGTGGCCGCAACGGTTTTGGCTTGACACGGCGCTCAATCCAGCGGCCCTGCTTTCGAACCCGACATACAAATGGGATTTTTTTTCAAAAACACCGACAGCCTGAGGGTTGATATGACCTCTGATGTGGCGAACCCTCGTAAAAAAAATACGCATGCATTTTGTGCTGTTTGTATATCACGTTTGTTTGTACCAGACAAATAAGATGTTATAGGTGGAGAGGTTATGGAGGGAATTAACTATTTTCTTTCTAACAGACACATGACTAGTTGATATGATTTTATTAAAACAGTACAAAAGTGAACAGATTTTGCTAACAAAAAGTCTAGTTTGTTTTGCCCTAGAGTTTATGGTCTATTGTGACTGCTAGTATCTTTAATGCATTTTCATATATAATTAGGTCATTATCTAGTATTATTGGAGCAATAGTGATATATTCCAATTTACAGATAAGTTGCGGGTGCCCAACCATCATTCTCTACCTAGGATTAATCATTAAACCATGATTTTGTGCCCATTCATTTAGTGGTAGGAGATCCTGGTTAACTTTAATAATTGCTTCATTTATATCTTCCAACTTTGAGTTTATGTGAATGTTAAGATCTTCGGCGAACATTCCATGGTAACATTTAGATATGGCATGAGAGAGAGGGTGAGAGAAAGAGAGAGAGAGAGAGTTAGGGGGTGAGAGAGAGAGGGGGAGAGGGAGAGAGAGATAGGGAGAGAGAGAGAGTGAGAGAGAGAAAGAGCGAGAGAGAGAGAAAGAGCGAGAGTGAGTGTCGCCAACCTGGCTGAGACCAATACGTGTATCTGTTAAAAAGTTGTGTTAACATTTGAATGAATAAGTGAATATACAATATTTATAAACTAACTTACATTTCTGCAAGACATCTGGAAAAAGGTATGTTGGAATTCATGACAGGTCTCTTTGAACTCAATTGCCACGTCGAAAAGACAAGAGATCAAAGTAGCAGGTACATTATTCTTACTCGGCAAATAAGTTAAAAGGAAACCTCTAAACTTGCAAACGGACTGCAGAGGAACACTTCAACGAAAGTGAAAGTATTTTATGACTTTTCAAACGCCTGTGTAGTAAATAATGCCTAAAAATTAGGGGATCCGGGAAAAACGCTGGTACTGTACTGTAAACTGGAAATTCAGATCAAAAAAGCAGGTGTGGCTAAACTTTTCCCAACTGTGCCGTGACCGCTGTGCGTGCAGCTCGTCCAATTTATATAGCCTCAACTGGAGGTGAAAAATAAAGGGAAACTTCGCTAGCATTATTCGCATTAATTAAATTTTGGACTTGACACTGACATCATTTAAATTTTAAAAAAGCATATTGAAGAGTGATTTACACTCAAAAGGGGACGACCAGGTTGGGTGCCACGGATTTGAACCAAACTTTTTTTTCGGTGATTCTTCATTTACGCCATTTCTTGTGAATAGGGCCTGGTTTCGCCCAATTTTTTTTAAATTTTAATGTGTGGTGTTTAGTGACCGTTACTTAATAATCATTCGGAGATCGTGAGATGCGGTCTGGTGTGACGTAGGTTTTAGAAAAACGTTTTCTTTATCGTGCCAACGTTTCGATCTTTATTGAGATCATCATTAGAGCTCAATAAAGATCGAAATGTTTGCACGATAAAGAAAAAAAAATTTTTTAAATTTATTTTTTAAGTTGGAATTTTTCGTTTTTTAATATTTTTATTTTGCCGTTCTACTTGCCCAAATCAACTATGTGAATATATCATTTTACAGCATTTCTTATGTAATAACAGTTACAATAATTCCGATTTTTCAAAAAATTATTTAATAGAGTATACATGCTCACCAGTGTATATTAATAGCAAATAATACCACGATCGTACCAAATCCGCTACCTTGGGCTTTTTTTTACGAGGGAATTTCAGTTACAAGGTTATATGAAACCTCGGGATGCCGGGGTTTTGAAATAAGCCCATATGTAAGCATGTCTGGTTTCGAACCCTGGCCCTTTACCTAATGATGAGCGCTGTGTCAACACCTGCGGCCACCGAAGCCCCAAACAATCTTTTCTGCCTATTCCGCTGATTTTTTCTGTCAGAATTTATGCGTTTCACCATCTTCAGTGTGTAGCCTGTTTGCTATTCCATCAAAGAAATCGTTTTGTAAAATGTGAATTGGTGAATCGGGTGTTTGGCCAGTAGGGTTTATTTTAAGTCTTATTGTATGCGTTCGATTTCTTTTGATCTTATATAACAAGGAGTAAATGATTAATGTGCATTGCTATTGATTTGTGTGTTTATAATTTTACCCATATCGAATGGATAAGAACGTTTTCGAATATACAAAAAACACTTCTGAATATTCTGATAAAGATCTTATACAACGTAAAAACTGATAAGCAAGTGCTGCGTATTGAAACTTGCCAATTTCATAGTTTTTCATTATATTTTAAAATTTTGGCAAAATATTTTGCTATGTTAAGCGTGATTAGCAATCATACGGACATTTTAAAATTAAATGGTAAATATTTAGAGAATAAGTGTATTAAAACTTTGCTGTTTTGTCTTGTGTTGTTTTGTTTGCCTCATTTGTATATTTAGACAAAACCTATTTTATATTTATATATATATTTATATTATCAGAAAAAGAACTTAAGTCCAGTGTTGTATAAAATTTTTAATTTCTCATTAGTTAGTCAATCGCCTTCAGTGTTTGCACTCAAAAATGAATCTTCTCATTGTATTGTTGTCATTTTTCTTTGCCTATTCGATTTTGGCTCTATTCAATGACACACCTGACGGAAGTCAATAGAAGTTTAGTACATACATGTCCTGCCGTCTGTTTTTCCAATTTCTGCCTTTCTATCGGACGCAACAGGTCGCAGCACTTTTGAAAAGTTCATAGCAATCAATACCTGCTTGTTTCGTTGTGTGTTCCGCCGATCGCGCTGCCTGCATTATTTTGTCGTCTACTGAATCCGGTTGGAGAAATTATTAATTGAATATTTTTAATATTCCCTTGATATTTTATGATATGGAAGTATTTCCATAATATATTCAGCAAAACATGAATAAAATATGAACGAACATGTTTCATCTTCCGTTCTCAGTACAACACCATCAATGCATCGCCTTAGGATGTCATCTCTTCCATCCTTAAAATATATCAGGCGCAATCTTTCGATCAAGTACGGCATCTTTTCAAGAATAGACTTTCACCTCCCGTCCTAATACCTAATCCTTAACACTTCCTGACTTGTATGTATTAAAGCTGTCAGACAAGGAGCAAATCTCAGAAGATTCTCATCTTGCTTGCCTAGGCTGGAGTTCCAATTTCTTTGACTCGATCCTATAACCTATCAAAGACAGGTATATTACATGTTCACTTCGTTTTTTCATAGTTCGCCCTGGAGATCTTTTTATCCTCGCGATCTACGTTTATTTAAAAGAAATCTTTCAAATGGCAAGGATTGTCGTTGAAAAAATATACGGCTTAAAAATAAACATGAGTTAATGCTTGCCCTATGCCAATTGACATATCAATCGCTTTACTTTTATATAATAATATATAATCCATTTACGTTTTATTGGTCAATTGACCAAGTTACTTCTTTCGATTAATTATTCTTTCTATGTAAGGTCTTGGTTGTGATAAAATAGTCAGTGTCACGAGGGGGATTCGAACCCACTACGTTCGACTAAATATGCCGCTACTCTCCCTCTCGGACACCAACTCTCAGTGAGTCTGTGCCCACTTTATAAGTCGCTGAGAACCCAATCCTGACATTTGAATATGGCAAAAAGAGGGAAAATCCGAACGGTTGCACGTTGAGATGGAGAGTTGGTGTCCGAGAGGATCGAAGTCACGATAGCCTAAGTGGTAGAGAAGCGTGTTTAGCCGAAGGTCGTGGGTTCGAATCCCGCTGGTGACACTGACTTTTTTATCTCAACCAAGATCTTACATAGAAAGAATAATTAATTGAAATAATATATAATAATATGTATAATATAAATAGAAATATAAATATTTCTACACCTACCGAAAACTTTAACAAGACATGTTCATAGTTAAAGGACTAACCTGGACAATAAAATGAAATATTAAAAGAACATTACGTACAATTACTAGGACCTGTTTAGATATGTGAAAGAATAGTGGCTCAATTGAATATCGATTTCATTCCGAAATCAGTCCTAGTAGAAAACTTTTACTTAAAGAGCCATGGTTTCCTTATGTACCTCATTGTTCAAACTTATCCGAAATATTTTTGCTAAAAGAACTGTTTGTTTTTTAATGCAATGAATTCCGTTATACGATAAGCACCGAATTCATTCTATTTGTATAATCTTTGAACTAATCAATCTTTTGGCCGGAAAAACCTAACATTAAAAATGCCTGTGGGGTATGTAGTTAGTTGATAAGCTGCCAAGTTAGTTAGGACGAAGTTGGACGCACTAATTCACAAGGAAAATTGAAGGTACAATCCCCAAATACTGATGTTTTCAACGAAGTAAAGAAATGGAAGGAGAAAAACAAACAAATTGTCGTTAACCGAAACTTTATTCTTTATGTCTATTAAACCACAATAACAAAAAATCCGCAATAAATACTGCTTACTGATTTATTGAACTCAACTCGGTTCATTATTAATTCACTACTTTCGTGGTCCGCTTGACCAATTAATACATGACAATTAATTAAGATTTTTAGTTGAGATGAAAAAAAGTTAATGGCACTAGAGGGATTCGAACCCACGACCTTCGGCTAGATACGCCGCTGCTCTACCACCTGAGCTATCGTGACCTCGATCCACTCGGACATTCCTTTTGCCATTTTTCAAATGTCGTGTAATCGGTTTGAATGGGTTGAGATGGGGAGTTGATGTCCGAGTGGATCGAGTACAGAGTTCAAAAATATACATAAGAAAATAAATATATGACAAAAAATGTCTGTACACAAAAATTACGGTGAATGAAAACGATATAATACTAAAACTGAGGGGAGTTGGCGTACAAGAGGCCAAAACTCAGAAAAGCAGTAGGGTAGACAGTAGGGAACGGTGGATGGTTGGTAAGGGCAGTGGCGAGAGGTGGACGAAAGTAGGATACTCCCAATAAAGGCAGTTAGTGTACGTATTGATAGACGCATTCAATAGGAATAATATGTAGGAAATCAGTACCATGTGAACTGTTCTGTAGAATTTGTATCATCCCTTTGTCGTCCCATCTACTCATCAGCCTGTACCAATTGTTTCGCACGTCTTCCTATTGCTAAATACGATTGCTGTTCATAACGGTTATCGGATATTCGTGTACAATTTGTTGAAAATATAAGGGTAAATGTTTTACCCTAAATTAATATGTAGGTCTATGTAAATATATGCTGAAAACAAATAATTTTGAACATACCTCGATTAAAAATGTAAACATAATGATTAATGCCAACATATTTTGCAGTACGTATAAAAACAACGGAGGCATAAGTATTTCACTATAGACAGTTGGACCCAAGAAAAATTATCAGCCTTCTTTCAGATTTATATTTATAATAAATTTGATATAATATTGTTAAATTTTAGGTAGAGGTTTCACCTTTTCAATTGCAAAAGTGAAGTCTGAAAAAATTGTTATTGGGTTTCTACTGTTGTCAATAGGCATAAAATGTATGATCTTTCTTGGAGTGACTTTAATGGTGATTTGAAAAATTTATGTGAAAATGATAATGTAATTTTTATTTATGCACAGGGAATTATTAAGATTAGTGTAGTGTTTAGTGACCGTTAGTTTATAATCAGACCAGATATGGAGAAGTAATTCTGTTGTAAGTTACCGGACAGTTTAAACAATTGATTTTGTAAATTATGTCAGACTTATTTGTTACTGACGTAGAATTTTTAATTTTGGAAAAAAGTGTGTGAATCGTTTTATAGATTGAATAGAATGCTATTTTAAAGTTATCAGAAGAGAGAAATGTTTTATTTGTGTGATAGGCCGTGAATGATTGGCAAGGATATGTACATTGGGTTGTCTGTATTTGATAGGTTTGATGTAGTATTATTTGTAATAGCAGATGGTGTTAGGGTTGAGTTGTAGTTGTTGATTACTCTGTTGGTTATGGGTTTAGGGTAGTGATTGTTATGTAGGATATGTTTGTATATCTTTATGTTCTTGTGGTGAAAAGATAAGCGTTTTTATAAATTCATTTTTTCACATCCTGCATGTATTTGTATAATTTCAACAATGTTTATAAATCCAAGGCCCTGAAGATGATCTCAATAAAGATCGAAACGTTGGCACGATAAAGAAAATGTTTTTCTAAACCTACGTCACACCACACGGCATCTCACAATCTCCAAATAATCATTATTAAGATTGTTATTCAGATATCGTGAGATGCGGTCGGGTGTGATATAGGTTTCAAAAAAACATTTTCTTTATCGTGCCAACGTTTCGATCTTTTATTGAGATCATCTTCAGGGCTCAAAGTGTTTGTCTTCTGTATAATTGTGCCATCCTTGCGTGTCGTGTTGAGAGTGCCAATTACACGACACGCAAGGATGGCACAATTACACAGAAGACAAACACTTTGAGCCCTGAAGATGATCTCAATAAAAGATCGAAACGTTGGAACGATAAAGAAAATGTTTTTCTGAAACCTACATCACACCCGACCGCATCTCACGATATCTGAATAACTATCGATTAACGGTCACTGATCTCTACACATTATTAAGATTGTGCGGTGATTAGTGACCATTAGTCGATCTTTATTGAGATCATCTTCATGACCTGGGATTTACAAACATTCTTTAAATTTATGCAATGTAAAAAAAAATGTTTTTTATATTCAATCAAACAAACACTTTGAGTGAGTAGAAATACTTTGATTGAATATAAAAAACATTTTTTTGCATTGTATAAATTCACTTTTTTCCACATCCTACATGTATTTGTTAAATTTAAAGAATGCTTGTAAATCCCAGGCCCTGAAGATGATCTCAATAAAGATCGAAACGTTGGCACACCAAAGAAAATGTTTTTCTCAAACCTTCATCACACCAGACCGCATCTCACGATTTCCGAATAATTATTAACATTGCTGACTCCATTAAATCACTATTAATAAATAATATGAATTTGGATAACCAATTTTATTAATAATAGAGGCTAATAATAGTTTAAAAGTGTTTAAAAGTTGAAAGAGAGAAAATCTAAAAAATTTAGTCTCTGTGGATTATGACTATACTTTACCGAAAGGAGAGATCGTTTGAAGTTTGTGGATTGGCTTTTGGTGGCGGTGTTTTGAATGATGTTAAGATACTCATCTTTCATAATCTCTGCCTATCCCTCCCCCGTAAATTCTTTGTGTTGTTTATAGTTTCTCTTGGGCCATGTTATGAGTTTTACAAGAACTTTATTTTGGTAATTTTGATCACTTGATTATTCAAAATAATAATTATTATTATATTTTTGCAGCCAATACATATTGTAAACGCGAACAGTACGATTTTTTCATACGGTCTCTGCACTAGCAAAGCTGGCTCCTTAGTGTGAGAGATAAAGGATCAAGAGGGTCGATTGAAGCGAAGTGGCGGTTTCTCGGGATGGGAATATGTTGAGAGGGCTCAGGCGCTAGTATGGATCGAGAGGCTAGTGCGAAACTTTGGGAATAGGGAAGCGATTAATTTGTTAACAGGAATGTTGAGGTTGAGGATAGTGAGGAGCTTTGACAATTTGTCTGAGGACTTTTGATTGGAAGGATTGGATGTGCTGGATGTTAGATGACTTGGATTCTACATCCGTCTGCTATCCAGGTCTAGTTCTAAGTATTTGACTTGAATGAAGTATGTCTTTGTGTTTTGTACAGAAGAGGGAAAGTTTTTTCAACGTGAACATACACCGAGTACATTTTTCTTCAATCACCTCCACTTTCTACACCCGTCATCGAAAACTCAAGGTGGTATTGAATGTCGGACCTGGATAGGATTCGAATTAGAGTACAAAACTGCGGTATCGTCCGCGTAGGTGATGATTATGCTATTAGGGTGTATAGGTAGGTGAGAAGTATGAATAAAGGATGAAGTTGTTTGACTTTCGAGACGTCGTTGCCGCACTACAGTCTGAAGCAGCGGTAGCAGATAGGATTTCAGAATAAATCTAAAGCAAGCCATTTCGATGTATCGAAATAATCCTGTTAAATTTTGTTCTTTAGCGCCTCTTACTTCCCCTTGGCACGACACGGAGATTAATCTAATCTCTAATGAAGTGAATTACGAGAGCGTTCAGTACTGAAACTATATTCTGATTACGTACATAATACATGTACACTTAGGTTGTGTTGACAGCATAAAATAATTTTGACCGTACTAACAGGTAATTCCAAATAATTTCTTGCTGTTATTCACCGTAATTATGCATTATCCTTGAAGTACTAAACAGTTGTTCGCCAGCAGGTTCAAGGAAATTGTTCTGGTTCTTATACTATCCATTATTCTTTGCTGTATGGACATTGGCAGTAGTTATTTTAATGCTTTTGAAGGTTAAATAACAGCCTTGAAATGTGATGATGCCTGATAGCATTTCGGAAATGTTTCTTAAGGATTGTTGTCATTCCCTGAGATTGATCTTTGCTCATTTATTTAACTAATCAACGGGCAGTGGGTTATTTTTTGATAAAAGCGGTCTTTTGTAACTTCTGCTAAAAACAAGGGAAAAAGAACATATTAAATAACATAAACAGGCTGTAAATAAATGTCCCATAAACACATGATGAGAATGATGGCGTGGGCCTCGTTGACAAACGAATTTGTAGAAATCTGATAGAAATACATTCAGTAGCCCTACGCCATCAAATTTTGACAAATTCGAATGTTCTTCGATAATTATTCACAAATCGTGAGATCCGGTCTGGAGTGATGTAGGTTTCAGAAAAACATTTTCTTCGATATGGGTTCCATATTATTTGATTTATTTTCCACACCTTTTAAAAATATTAAAAACCTATTAGTTGGCAGCTTTTTTAAATTACTATTTACAACAACAAATGATTGTTCACGGATTTCATTTTTGCGTGAAAAGTGATCTTTATATATTTTAAATGCAGATTACAAAGATACCTCCACAGCTTTCAATAGGACCGGTAGGTTGAGTGTTCATAATAAGCTACACTCCTCGGTGTGTGTTTTCGTTTGGCAGGTTTGCGACCGGTTACCAGAATAGGTACTTGTATCTCAAAGATCACCTGTTGGCCCAATACTTGTACTTAAAATTACATTAATGTCAATTGAGTAATAAAAATTAAACAAGTGTCTCTTCTAGCAGATAATGTGAAGCTTTTAGGAGGGTTGATTGTAATGTTGAATGGAACGTGTGGTGATTAGTGACCGTTAAACGATAATTATTCAGAAATCGTGAGATCCGGTCTGGTGTGATGTAGGTTTCAGAAAAACATTTTCTTTATCGTGCCAACGTTTCGATCTTTATTGAGATCATCTTCAGGGCTCAAAGTGTATGTCTTCTCAACACGACACATAAGAATGGCACAATTACACAGAAGATGATCTCAATAAAGATCGAAACGTTGGCACGACAAAGAAAATGTTTTGCTGAACCCTACATCACACCAGACCGCATCTCACGGTTTCTGAATAATCGTTGAATGTAACGTTATCATCTTCTCCAAAAAGACACTCCATTGAAAATTGGTGCCCTTGAAGGACTTAGCTATTAATAGGAAGAAATGCAATGTATATAATTTGTTTTATTGGACCACCATTTGGATTAATTGTCACAGTTTACTTATTTGGTCTTAAAAACATTAAATAAATAAACTGTTTTTTTTTAAGTTCATTTTTTCGACATGACTTTTTTTTGTTTGTTGGTATCTGTTATTCAAAACTCCTATGCTAGTATTAGTGACTAAAATTTAGTAAATAATTATTTTAACATCAAATAATTCTGTTAGGTCGTGTAAGATCGAGAAAAACGATAACTTGTAAGAATCGGCTAGTTAACGTTTCTCGATCTAACAGGGTAGTTATAGCATTTTGAACGAAAGAGTTGATTAGTTTTCCTTTGTTATTAACTTCTGACATCTTACAGTTTAACACGAAAGAAAACCAAATCAAACAACAACAAGCCTTCAAGGACTGTTATAGCTTTATTTTTTGTTCTACCCGTCTCCACGCGTAGCATTGTGGAAAAATTAACAATACCATGGTAAGAAAAAAAAAGGGGCCTTCAAGATCATACTGTATATTTCTCGATTCGAGTTAATACGAGTAACATCTAAAAATTAATCGTGAATACCCCTTATTTCTTTTCAGTTTAATAACTAAAATTCCAAGTTGTTGAAATGGGATTTATTGGAATTTCTCCGAAGAAGTTTCTATGAACATTGGAGTTTGTGGAGCTTTCTAGGTGGTGATGGGATTTGGCTATTGTGCCTGATAAGCTGTTGAACGACTTGAGACCATAAACGCTGATGCAAAATTCTGGATCAAGCCAATCTTTTATATACAAATTTTTTTTATTAATGTGTTAGTAAATTTGTTTAATTTTTTGATGAATGATGTAGTGTCAACTAAATATTTCCCAATAATTGTTCAATTTTAATAAATCGTTAATATAAATAAGGAAAAAGAAAAGATGTAAAATTGTACCGTAATAGTGTACTACATCAAGATCCAATTCTAGTTGGTGGTTGTGCACAACCAAAATGAGTAAAATGATGTTTATGGGCGAGTGGCAATAAACATAATTTTATTCAAACATTCCATTTATCTTCAACTGCATTAAACGTTTAACTTTATAATAATCTCACCCGATTGAGGATTGGCCATACGCGGTAGACACACGGCCCGCAACACGTGCCCTTTATGCAGAGAAAGGTTGATCGATTTATCCCGCATAAAAGAGAGGTGTCATGCCTCATACAGAGAGCGTGTAGGTATGACGCCGGATTTAACAATGGTTCGCGGACACGGTAGCGAGTTTCAGGGTCCCCTGTTCCGCTTTTTAGGGGAATTGGGATTTTTTTATTGCATATAGCCGTCAAAGTGAAGGGGAGGGGCTATTGGTGAAATAGCTCTCTAGCTGTGTACGTGACTTTGGGCGATGGCGAAGTATTTATAAAAGTAGTTTGTTATTGTATGCAGGTTGATGGAAGAATATTGCTAGAATGAATGGATTTTATATAGCTGTGAATATATTTATTTGTGTGAATGCGTATTGAACGAGTGTTATTGTATTTATATTATTTGTATAGGTCAATCTTATTCTGATCGCGTTGGTCTGACTATAAGTGCTCTCCCGTTAAAAATTAAGAACAAACCCCGATTTTTTTTCCCAATCACATTTTTGCCAGAAAAAACAAAAAGGGAAATAAGAGAATTAGGGAGAAAATGGAAACTGCGATTAATTGTTCAACGCAGAGATCAATGAAAACGTTTACAATCCTCCAATAGCTAACAAACTTGTGTCAACTTTGATTAAAAAAAGGATAAAAGTAAACATCCATCGAAGGTGGGACACAGGGAAAGATTTATTTCCTCATTTGTTTGATTGAACAAGTAGTATATATATATATATATACATCCCTAACCATATTCAGCTGGCCAAAGCAAATACCAATCAATTCTATTTCGTGATCCGATTGACCAAATAACTTCTTTCTATTAATTAATCTTTTTATGTAAGGTATTGGTTGAAATGAAAAATTTAGTGTCACGATCTGGATTCGAACCCTTGACCTTCGAATCCCGCTCGTGAATTTTTCATTTCAACCATGTCACGCCTCTAATCGCCAGTACCGATGGGCAGGGGCGGGGGCGGATTATCTTTTCCGTCTCTTATGATCAGAGCGGGGGAACTCACTCCTGCCCTGTCTTTGGTGCTGTCCAGACGATTTTAATTAGAAATTTTCTTTCAAGGTGAGTCAAGGCTCCCCCCTTAGTTATTCAAGGTTTTTTTATTTGTCCCAGAAAACGTATTTTGTTTCTTTAAAATTTGAAGTTGAATTTTTATTTGTAAATACATTTTGAGTTGAGATTTTGTTTTGTTATTTTTTTTTAAATTTAAAACTGGCGAAAGAGCCGGACCATAAATTTTTGGTACACCTTTTGAGGTCAAGCAAATACCCAAGGGGTTACAACCAATACCTTACATAAAAAGATTAATTAATTGAAAGCAGTTATTTGGTCAATCGGACCATGAAATATAATGTATGTCACAATTAAAACGAAGTAGCCACTTCATATATCGCCGAGAATCGAATAGATTAGGTTGGTGTCCAAGTGGATCGAAGGATAGGTTAGAGCAGCGGCGTATTCAGCCGAAGGTCATGGGTTCGAATCCCGCTCTTGTCACTAACTTTTTCATTTCAACCAATACATAACATAAAAGGATTAAGCAAATACCAACCTTAATTACATATTTACTTAAAATCATAATTCATATTAACGCAATAAGATATTTATTCTATGTTTATTTTGTTTCAGGTAATGGCTGTTTTTACATTCTTAACAGGTATGTAAGTTATTTTAGAGCGTTAAAATGATTTATACGTTTTTTGCACCCACTACAACCCTTAATCAATAGGAAAATGATTTAATTACAACGGTCCAAATCGTCCAGGAAATTAATTAGACAATGGCATCCTTGTCAAATGACCCAAACGCCAATAAATCGAAACTTCCATTATACTTTTTTAAATTTCTTATTGCTAATATAATTCTCTTGGTAGCATTCTCTATTAACATTATTATTTTAAATCCAGATCCCGAAAACAAAAAACAAAAAACGTAAAACATATACAAAAATATATATAGATCTCAACTTTGTTTTAGTGAATTTTCTTTCAAACCATCACAATTAAATAATTTTGATTAAAAGTATGAATTTCTTTTTTCCTTTAATTTGGTGTATATTAAAATAAGTATGAATGTTGTAATTAATATAACGATAAAAGTTCATATAGTTTGAAATAAACCAAAAAATACGAGTGTCCGTTTTTATGAATTTGAGTGTAGATAGCCGAATTTTCTGGTGTTAATAATTGGAACTGTCCAACGGTTTGAGTTCTGCAAAACCCAATATTTTCCTCAGCTTGCTCACTTTACGCGTTTTCAGCTTCTTATAAATATGTTTTTAATAATGATGTATTTTGAATCGTTAAAGCTCATGTTACCTCGTTAAAAGTTATGGATTGTAATATGAAACAATATTGTATTCTTTTAACTAAAAAATATCAAAGGATTCAGTGAATAAATTATTATTCCCCTGTTAGTGCCCTCCTCTTAACATCGACCGGCGAATTTAGACCGATCTGCAGATAAAACCGGTTTTTTTCCCACCGATCATCTGTAATCTCACTCTTAACATGTTTGAAAAGTTATTTATTATATAAATTGCTTCTTTTTAATAAGTGTGATATAAAGATGAAATTATTCATATAGTGCAGAATGGAAATTTATTCATTTGGTACCGGATGAAATTATGCGTTGTCGCCCGATCACATTTGTAAGGGTAAGCGATCCTTGGTGACCTTTTAGGTCGGTAGGACTGTTTCCCTACTTCATTGTAACTTTTTAAAACTACTATATTTTAATATAAATATATAAGACAAGTTATTATAAAAAATTAAGGTTTTTAGTTGAGATAAAAAAGTCAGTGTCACGAGCGGGATTCGAACCCACGATCATCGGCTAGATACGCCGCTGCTCTACCACATGAGCTATCGAGACTTCGATCCCCTCGGTCACTAACTTCCCATCTCAACCGCACCTTTTTTGAATTTTCCCTCCTTTTCAATACTCGAGGGGATCGAAGTCATGATAGCTCAAGTGGTAGAGTAGCGGCGTATCAAGCCGAACGTCGTGGGTTCGAATCCCGCTCGTGACATTGACTATTTTATCTCAACTTAAAACCTTAATTAATTAAGCTAATCATTGTGTTGGCAAAAAATAGGAACAATTTTTTCTTTCAAATCTTTTTGTTAAGAAAGCTCGAAAAGGATTCCATCCAATACAATGTTTGGTGAGTTTGATGCGGGAAGTTCCCAATTTAGCCAAGTTAATTTCTGTTTGCCATTGAATGCCATGTGACGCCTGACATCTTGGAAAAAGCTTAATGTCTTTTAATCTCTTGCTCAAGAAAGATGCTTTGCCAAATTACTAGACCAAGGATTATTGTTGTGCCCAGTGTTCAACCAAAGATCAAAATAAAGCAAACTTTAGATTAGAAACCTTTTATTTAAAATAACCCTATCAATTATAATATAAAATTGACAAACATCGATTAGAATAATTAATTATATGTGGCATATTTTGAAACCAATCCAAATGGCTTTGTACAATTTGTAATAGAAGTGTATTGAAACATTAAACATTTTTCCTTATTCCTAGATGCAGGAAAGTCTAGGCTATGAGTAGGAAAATAGAAAATATCCAGCTTGGAGAGTTAAAAAATTTGTATCCCTGATAATTTTCATTACTAAAAAACTATTTCAATTGCGCATAGCTATTATTTTATTTGAACATTTATATTCACAAGTTTATTTTTTAGTTTATCACTTAATGCAGATTTAGTTAATATTTTTCTCGATCTATATTTTTTCATTCACCTGGTAACAAAAATGAAATTTTTATCTTATGATGAGTTTTGTAATAATATGGTTATCTTAAAACAGTATAGAAACTTTTATCCGTAATCGTATTTTGTAGTTTCTCAAAAAAAGTTCCTTTGGCTTCTTCTTCGACACTTGGGGACATTGTTAGTCCTAGTTACTTGTAGTACTCTAGTCCAGATATATTCTTGAGTTTTCAAAATGGAATATCCTTTCAAATTATTCGTTAAATAATTATTTTCCAAGTGTTCGTCGCAGCCCTGAAATGTAATTTTCCTTGAAAATGTTCTCTCCTACCGTTGATTCTATCTATATTCGTGCAATTCGTACTCGATGTCATACATTTTTTTATTTCTTTGGAGAAAGATTATAATAATTGTTGGATTCTTGCGGTAAGAATGAGGTAGTGTAGAAAAACCCGTTTTCTTTTGTCGCCGACGTTCCGACCTTTATTCGGGTCCTCTTCAGGGCCTGGGCGAATTACAAAACACGTTGCCTGGAAAAATACAATATAGATGTAAATATAAACTTTGAAACCAGGATTTCACACTCACTTAAAGTGTTCCTGTGAGTATGAAATACTTGGTTTCAAACTCTTTTCTTGCAAGGGACATCGGTGCCCACAACGGTTTGGGCGTTGACACGGCGCTCATCACCGTAAGGTAAAGGTCCCGGGACCTTGGATTCGAACCCAACTACAAATGGGCTTTTTTTCCAAAAAAACCCAGCCATTTGAGCGTCTCGATTTGTTACTGACTGTCTTTTATATGAAAACTAAGTCGATATCCTAAAATGGTAGCTTATCATTTGTACCTCAGGTTGTCAACTACAGAATAAAACATAAAGTACTCAGTACTCGGTTGATAGTATTCGATATTCCTCGAGGGTTTTATTTTTGTTGTGGTTTTATGATATATTACCCATGCACTAATTTGGTCTTCGAAAAAACCAACTAGCGAGGTAGGAAACAAGCGACTCGATCCGAGGAACAGGCGATCCTACAGCTCTATTAAACTAACGATGGTAATATACATGTACCTTTCAATCACACTGTTATGCCACAAACCTTTATGAGACAATACATTAGATTAGCACATGTAATTTCTACCAACTGTAATAAACGTTTCTAAAGAAAAAAGACTGACCACTCCTACCAAAGGTTATACCACTAAAAAGATTTTGCCTCATTCCCCGTTCGCTAAAAACTTAGTTTTTGCAGACTTCTCACACTCACCCCCAGAGCCGACAATATTCCTCGGTATATTGTATACACATGTATAAATATCTACTTAAACTTTATTATTTTCTTTTGTTGAACCCAATGTCGATTTTCAAATTGAATTATTATATTATAATTACATTAATTTATACATTACAATTAATTAAGGTTTTTAGTTGAGATAAAAAAGTCAATGGCCCGAGCGGGTTTCGAACCCACGATCTTCGGCTAGATACCCCGCTGCTCTACCACTTGAGCTATCGTGACCTGGATCCACTCGGACATCAACTCCCCATCTCAACCCCACCTTTTGAATTTTCCTTCCTTTTTGCCATTTTTCAAGTGTCCGAGTGGATCGAAGTCACGATAGCTCAAGTGGTAGAGCAGCGGCGTATCAAGCCGAAGATCGTGGGTTCGAATCCCGCTCGTGTCAATGATTTTTTATCTCAACTAAAAACCTTAATTAATTGTAATATATTAATTGGTCAAGCGGACCACGAAATTAGTGAAATTAATTTATACTTTTCATTATTAAGGGTGAATTTTCAACTTATTCGTAATTTAAATGTTGTAAACGTTGTAACTTGATTTTATAGCTTATAGTTAAACATGAATTTATAACCTTTTTAAATTCTTAATTTTACTAATTTTTCTCTCTAGAAATTGACTTAATGAAGCTATATTTGCTTTTTTGGTCAATGATATAAAAATTATTGCAGTTTAATAAGATGATATAGACCATTGGTATGGTATGGTGAATAAGGATACTAGGAGGCGAGGTTTGCACACTGCAGCCTTCTAGCTTATTGTACCTTCCTAGTTCCTAAGTTAAGTGCAGTAGACTCAATCCTTCTCCTTAGAAGTATCACGTTATTGCCTGTCGCTGCTGCTATTTGATTCCCTAAGTTTTTTTCCGTACGTTAGGTTAAATCTCCATTGAGCTGTTGCTTCGCATTCGAAGATGATATGAGTGGCTATTTCTTCCTCCTCATTACATAATCTGCAAATGATGTTTTCTCAGATGCCAGTGATCGGTTAGTAGTCCATACACTCCTCTGAGTTTGACCTTCTCCAATTGCAGCAGTGCTTTTGCCATTCTTGGTAAGGGTTGTTTCTTCATAAGTTTACTATGTCTAGTTCCGCTAGAGTTTATCCACTTCTCCTTTTGTTTTGTTTGGATCCATTCTGCGATGGAGAATTCTATATTTGTTTTTGATATCCCAAGAATAGGTTCGGGGCCTATGTATGGTCTTGCAGATCATCCTCTGGCCAGTCAGTCTGCTTTCTCGTTACCCAAAATTCCCCTGTGCCCTGGCACCCAAGATATCATCAGGTTGTTGTGTTTTCCCCAGGTTTTGGAGATTTTGGATGCATTCTTTGAATAATTTTGATGTGATCCTTTTACATGCTAGTTTTTGGGTTTTTCTCATTGCCCCTGTGATACATAGGTTTGCTAGTCTTTGTATGCTGCCTAGTGTTTGGGTAGCTACAGTTTATTGAGCTTTGATTAGTGATCCATAGGTTATTCTGGGTCTTATTACTGCCGTGTATAGCCAATAGGCCATTTTCGGTTTTAATCCCCAAGATTTGCCTAAGGTCCTTCTTGTGTTCATTAGCGAGTCATTAGTGATATGGACCATTGCAATAAGCTAATTTTTGTTTAATAAGAAGGTGATAAATCTTACTTTTCGTTTCTCTTTAAAAGTTTCAAATCATATTATTTGTTACGACATGAGTATAAATTTGTTGGACACTAATTGTTTAGCGATGGAATATCAAAATGAAGTTACAAAACATCTTTTTTTTCACTAATCACTAAGCCAACTATAATCAGAGTAAATTAAATAAACTATCGTAATGTTATTCTACAATCCAATTTAAAAAAATCCTGCACAATATAACAATATTACAGACAAACATAAAAATGAAAATGTAAAATATAATAAAAAATTATTGAGTTCATAATTGATAAAATTGATACTTTTGATAGATGAATGAATATATGGTTTCTCATTGTTAGGAAGTCCATTGGTATGTCCAGTTAATTTTACTAATAAAATATATTTTAATACTAGAAAACAATGTTCAAAAAAACATTTTAAATGAACACTGAAGAGGACTCATTTCTGCGTTTTGTTAATTAATAAAATTCCATGCTGTATTGTTGTTGTTGCTGTTCAACAACCTACAGTCCAAGTGATAAAATACACATTCATATTATTAAGACATTAACCTAATGTAAGTTTGTCGGCACACAATATTTCTTGAAATAGTGCCGAGATCCCACCCTTAAAACTAAAATTAAACTTAAATCAAACTTAAAGCTAAAATTTTGTACACTTGAACCTAGGGAGACCGGTAAGTTTTTTGTCACCTTGACGCTCTCCTTTTATTCACGCTAATAAATATTTTCACAACGCGTAAAACTCGTATTCACTATGCTAAGTTAACCTAATTGGTTTGACACTTTTTTGAGTACTAGTTATTTTTTGAGTAGAGTTATTACACCAGTGGCTACATATGATTTTTTTATTCGTTTATTTTATACATATATTTGATACATATATCAACTTTCCGTGGAAAATTAAGTGTTCTTATTCGTGCTGTGGCCCTACAAGTAAAATATTACTTACCCCAGACGTTTTATAGAAACAATTTTATACTTATTCGTATAGTATGTTTTAAAATGAAAATATTGATTGATATAATTGTTATAAAGCCTCGAAATAATAATATATGATAGAAATAAGAATTAATAGTATTTTTAATTAATTATTTATTTGTTATGGAAAAAATCAAAATAATTTAATTTTGATAATTTTTTTATTTAAATGTTTTTATTTCAACGCAATTATTGGAACTTAAAAACAATTTCACTTATATAAAAATCAAAATATAATTCACAAGAAAATAAAATGGTTTAATTAATCGCCAACCATAAACGGAAAATGTAAAATAAAAGGAAAACAGATCTAAAACCAGAGAGTCCGTGTTATCTAGCTTTCTAAACCTCTGTCCAATCACGTTCAATCTAGGTTGTTTTTGTTTTAATTTTTCATTAAATTTCTCTATCGGTTACTTAAATTTAATTACATTTGTTATAATTTTATTTTTACAGCTTTTTACTTATTTATTATTTAATTAATCAATATTACATTATTACTAATTTATTATTATTTTAATGTATTCTATTTTTTTGGAGCATCTCTTCTTAAGTGATGTTACAAAATTTGTACGACTTAAGGGGACGACAACATTTTAGGTGAAAATGGGTGAACTAGGTGTTCATAGGTGCTTAGGTTAGTGATTTATATTGTATTACATTATATGTTAATTATTGGATTGCATTAGATGTTAATTATTTGATGGAATAAACTTTTGAATAGAAGAAAGAGATGCTATTGATTATTTAATCTTGAAGACTTGATTAGATTTATTGAGTTGATTTTCCATTGTTTCCATTGTTGTTGATGTTCCATTAGGATTGCGGTATGAAGTATTGAAATCCACGTTTCCTCTGGGTTGTAGAAGATCCAGTTTAGGATGTTAATCATGTATCTTTTCATCTGTCATCTCTTTCTAAGGGATGTTTCACGAACATACATTAAATATAATTTCGTTGATGCTGCATGGGTAAAAAACAACTTTCTCTGAATTATTTAATCTCTAGTATAGTCTTAATCGACTATAGTGGAGTAATTATCAATTACTGTTAAATTATAAATAAATTGAGATTATCACAGTAAAATATAACACAAAAATACGCAACAGGATATGCCTATATTGATAAACAATGCAGACTTGTGACATTTCATGCCACATGGGTGCAATCGTGTTTATGAATGGTTAAAATATTAGCTTCAATTACAACAAGGACAATAAACAAAATTTCCCTATAAACTTTAGATTGATTTGCAGAGTGGTCCGTAACGATCATTCTGCCTTGCATATCTTCTTCGTTTAAGGAGAAACTTCAAGAGAAGTTTAAAAAGCGCAAGTAGACTTTTGGGGGGAAAAGTCGAATGCTGGATGTGAAGTCGCTTTTGGGCACCGTTCCTGTTCGTAGTGAGGGGCGGGATTGGCTGAAGGGGCTGCACCCGAGGGATCAATATCTCTCGTAGTGTGGGGTGCCCCAGAATCCGTGGCCACAATGCTCACGGCTAGACCCGGTCTTTGTTATTGTTGGCTTCTCGGACAAAACAAGTCTGTTGTCATGTTTGTACTCGTCCTGAAAAATCTTTCTTATAAATCCCTGCTTCTCACCTTTCATAAACGAACTGTATTACGTTTAGTCGTTTAAAGCTAAAGCCGTGTTTTATTTTCACAACAATATAAGTAAATTAAAATGTAACAAATAATCAACACACAGTTTTTGATAATTTAAGAATTTAAAATGTCTAAGTTGTAGAAAAGCTGTCATCGATCAGAAAGAAAAGCACCATGTGTAAAAGTGTACAAGTAAATATTGTAGCCATGAAATACCTCCTATTTTTATTATTCATATAATTATGTCAGCCAAATTGAACATTTAACATTGTATATACAACATGGAATTAGGCTGCATTCGAGGGTTATATAAATTTGCCATAAATTTTGTTCAACTTCCTATCTCAACCCCACCTTATGAGTTTTCCCTCCTTTTTGCCATTTTTCAAATGTCGTGTAATCAAAGTTGATGTCCGAGTGGATCTAGGTCACGATAGCTCAAGTGGTAGAGCAGCAGCGTATCTAGCCGAAGATCGTGGGTTCGAATCCCGCTCGTGCCATTAACTTTTTTTCATCTCAACTAAAAACCTTAATTAATTGTAATGTTTTTCTAATAGTTCGTTTAGTCATAGCATTTCATAATTCATCGAAGGCCATGAAATTTTAATTTACAATGCTATTCTTTGTCCCATTCACTCTTCTCTTTTTTTGAAAGTATTTCTAAGTCAATCTCATTCCTAACTTCCTAACTACGTACACAAACCTCAATCGCAAATCCCCCACAAAATCATCAGTTTTCTTCCAGTTCATCATCAGAAAGAAAAGAAGCTAGGAAGTTGTTTCAAGTCGAATTGAAAAAATACTATGATATTATTTGCCCATTTACTTCTCACCTTCTCAAAACGTCCCCCCTTTCTGACAAGTACTACAAGTCCCTATTGTCCTGATCTAATTACTTCCAATGTACTTAGTAACATTTCTCAGAAGGCCATAATATTTAATAATAATAATAATGATGATACGTGCATTTTACTAATATTCACAGTATAAAACATCTTTTTCTGTTTAAAATATTACAAACACGAACATGAACCTATTTCTATCTGTAGGCGTGTAGACTCAGATGTGTTGAAAATTTCTAATTTTTTTTAATTTTTAAAAATTTTAAATTAACAATAGAAATAAAAGTTCCTAATTAGAAGTTGAATTCTTCGATTAAATTTGTTCTGTAACTATATGATTGCAGATGATAACTAAATTTTCCTTTCCAAATAATTAATAAATTCTTCACACTCCAGTTGAAAAAACTTTTTACGGTAGTATTTAAAGTTTTGGCATATCGGTATGAAGGGGTACATATTTTCAATAGCTCCCACATTCCACAGGGCCAACTTCTGCCGATCCCTGAGGTCTACGCACAGAGTAATTAAGTCGCAATGAATTCCCCTTAATCTTAAATAATGTAGCCCTAAAATATCTCGTATTTTTATACTTCCTACAATTATTTCTGCCAAGTTGTACATTAAACATTTTATATACAAAATGGAATTTGTCTGCACTTCTAGAAATATATAAATTTGCTATAAATCTTTGTTTAACTTTTTCTAGCAGTTCATTTACATAATTACTATGGAAGGTCATAACATTTCAATTTACAATGCCATCCTATGTTCCGTTCACCCTAATTTTTTATGAAAGTATTTCAATGTCCCAATGGCACATTCCCCACAGAATCAACAGTGTTTTTCCTGTGCGAAATCAATCGTCTTGGAGACATTTTAGCAGGGTTGGAAATGATTCCTAATACCGTACTAATTCTTTACTAAGCTAATAATTTTGAATGTCCTTTCCATTCTTTTAGAAAAAAATCCAAAAATGCTTAAATTCAATTGATCGTTTAGACGTAAAGTTTTAAAGTAGCTTTTGCAAGGTAAGTATTATGAATAAAATAATTATCAAAATATATTTAAAAACAAGATAATAAAAAATTACATAATTACAACAAAGTTTTGCGCAAATAAAATAAATGCCTTGAAAATGGCAGAGGAGATACTTTTTTATTTAAATAATTTAAAAAATGTTTTTGTGATATTAAGGTAAATATTATGATTTAAATAATCATCAAAATGTATTAAATATTTGGAAAAGACTAATTTAAATTATAACTTTTTACAGGCATAAAATTTATGACTTGAAAATGATACAGGACACCCTTGTTAAAAATAATTTTTAAAAAGTATTTTTGCAATTGATTTATTTTGGAGATATTAAATTATTTTTTATAGCATTAATTTGTTATTTATCAAATTATATTACGCATTTTCTATTCATGCCGATTGTGTAGTTTTAGTCTATTTTAGAAGATTATTCAGAAATCGTGAGGTGCGGTCTGGTGTGATGTAGGTTTGATAAAAACATTTTCTTTATCGTGCCAACGTTTCGAGTTTTATTGAGATCATCTTCAGTACTGAAAGTGCTTGTTTTTTGCGTAAGTGTGCCATTTTGCGTGTCGTGTTGAGAGTGCCCTCACGTGATACGTGTCGAACTAGTAGGTTATTGTGGATCCTTAGTGATGTGACAAACGGAATGTGAAAGTTGCTATGAAAAATGATTTGAAACATAAAATGAAGCATTTATAATTTGACCGAGAATTTTCTACTGAACTGATTGAAGACGTTGAAATTGGAATTCTTGGTTGACTCCCATACTTTAAAAACATAGGCCCAGAAAGGCCTTACTATTGTATTATAATTATTCAGAAATCGAGAGATCCAGACCGCATCTTTCTTCATTTTTGGTTATCATATTTTTGACAGTTCTTGTTGTTTGTAACAATAAAGCATCTGGTTTTTTCTTTGAACTTTTTATTTATTTCATTTTTTAATTAGTATTACTGATTATTTTAATTCGTAGACTAAAGGAGGAAGACTGAAAAGCCTCCCTTCAAAAAAAAAATCTGTTATCTAATAGGAATTTTAAAAAATAAGGAAAAATGGGTTGTCTTATTGTTCTAACCACCAAAAAACTGTAATAAAAAGTGTGTGGTGATTAGTCACCGTTAGTCGATGGTTATTCGAAGATCGTGAGATGCGGTCTGGGGTGATGTAGGTTTCAGAAAAACATTTTCTTTATCGTGTCAACGTTTCGATCTTTATTGAGATCATCTTCAGGGCCTGGGATTAACAAACATTGTTTACATTTAACAAATACATTTAGCATGTGGAAAAGTGAATTTATACAATGCAAAATATATTTTTTATATTCAATCAAAGTATTTCTACTCACGCAAAGTGTTTGTCTTCTGTGTAATTGTGCCATTCTTTGCGTGTTAAAACAGCAAAATCTTCCTGTGTACGACACGCAAGAATGGCACAATTACACTGAAGACAAACAATTTGAGTGGGTAGAAATACTTTGATTGAATATAAAAAATATATTTTGCATTGTATAAATTCACTTTTCCACATGCTAAATGTATTTGTTAAATGTAAACAATGTTTGTTAATCCCAGGCCCTGAAGACGATCTCAATAAAGATCGAAACGTTGACACGATAAAGAAAATGTTTTTCTGAAACCTACATCACGCCAGACCGCATCTCACGATTTCTGAATAATTATCGATTAACGGTCACTAATCACCACACATTGCATTTTAAAATAAGCCTTCAGAGTTGAGATATGATTATTAGTTGATCGTAAGTCAAGTAGTCTTTTTAGAAATTTATAACGTCGGTTTGTTTTTTGTATTTTCAATCTTGTGTTGAGATTCCACGTCAATCGTTTATCCATGAAAAGTACATGATAACGCACAAGGTCAGTGGTAGGAAATGGGTTTCCTTTAATGCTTACTGAAAGACAGATACTTTTACGCAAGGTGAAATTTATCTGTTCGTGTTTAATAATGTTTATTTTCATTTTACATTTTGTTGCCCCCATGCTTACCATTTATATAGGTGTTATAATAGTTCAGTTTTTATGAAGGACTCCAAAGTACGTAAAAAGTGTTTCCTTGTAAGATTTAAAAAAAAAAAAAAAAAAAATTCTATCATCTGTTATACAATTTATTCAGGCCTTGAAGATGACCCGAATAAAGGTCAAAACGTTGGCAATAAAATGAAAATGTTTTTCTCAAACACATCTAACCTGACCACGCCTTACTACTTCAACTGCTCACAAGAACAATTGATTGATTCTTCGTTTTTCTCAATCATTCAGTACGTTCTTTGCCGTTGGATCTATTTAAGATTCAATTTAGCGGTATTTCGAACATCTAATAATTAATATCTTAAGTGTAGTTAAAAGAGAAACTAGGTCGACACAGCGTTTGAATTAATTCAACGAGTTTCCATGGAAACTGGGTTTGAAGTCGAGATAAACTAAATAAACTTAAACCTCAACTTAGCGCTAACGGTAAACTATAACGCTAATTATTTTAAAATAATCAAAAATTCTAAACAAAATAAATAGTAATATTGAATCATAATGGATTTAGTTATAATTGATTATTATTATTCAGAAATCGTGAGATGGGGTCTGGTGTGATGTAGGTTTCAGAAAAACATTTTCTTTATCGTGCCAACGTTTCGATCTTTATTAAGATCATCTTCAGGGTTCACAATCACTTTGAGTGAGTAGAAATACTTTGATTGAATATAAAAAAATATTTGTTTGCATTGTATAAATTCACTTTTTTACACATCCTACATGTTTTTGTTAAATTTAAACAATGTTTGTAAATCCCAGGCCCTGAAGAGGATCTCAATAAAAGTCGAAACGTTGGCACAATAAAGAAAATGTTTTTCTGAAACCTACATCACCCCAGACCGCATCTCACGCTTTCTGAATAATCATCGACTAACGGTCACAAATCACCACACTTTATTATCATTTGTTTAAGACAAACAGTTTTGATAAAAGCAACAGTATGGCAACAAATTTATGAATTATTTTATCCAAGTGACATTATTATTCATTTGTTTTTAAGTTTTTTATATAGGAACATGTTGGTGTTGAGAAATTCTTTTTGCAACGCTTTCAATTTACTACAGAATGTAGTTTAAGCGTACATTTAAAATGTTTTATCGAGACAGGTATATCAATTAGACGTCTTGGTAATCGATGATGTCAACATGTTTTTAGTTACATCAATAAATTTTAAAAATACAATTAGCTCAACATCTTAAATGGCCTCAAATTCGGAGTTTGTTTTTTCCGCCCATTCAAAAAATATTTTCGGATACGGTACCGAAATTGATAACAAGTAATCTCAAAGAAGAATTTTAATTCTAAATAAAATATAATTTGATCTTTCAATTCCATTATTACCTGCTTTCCACCTCAAATATAAAAATTAAATTATGAATTTTTAATAATTGCAGTATAAAAAATAGCTATTTATTGTAATTTAATCGTTTTTCCAACTATAACGCTCACTAAAGAAATAATTCTGAAATGAGGATATATTTTTGATATTAAGAAACTCTTGCATGGTCTAAAGTAAAAATAAACATGAATTAGTTTAATCAAATTACAAATATGTAAATATATTGTAAAATTAGAACACTATAACGAAAAATGGACAATACCATTTATTGTTTTTACAAAAATGTGCAAATATTTCACGGCGCAAAGTTTGCTAGAATTGCACGAGCTGCCAGTCATGAGGGTTTAGCATAACGGCGACGCCGTGAAACCAATGAATTTTATATATTCAAGAATAAAAGTGTTATGAGGTGTTTAGCATTATGGATGGCGATAGCTTGTGGTATAAATGCCAATTAAGTTCATAAGCCGATTTTTTATACCGAATTGATCTCTTTCTAAAAACTACTCTCTTTCTCTTACATTGAAAATTTTCATTTGTAAAAATGATCACAAAGCCCCGTAATGAATGATGTTAGCTCATCAAATGTCTGTAATACAATTTTATTTTGATATATGTTTTTCATTTCATATTATATAAATGTAATGTTTTCTTCTTTTCTTTGTATTTAGTTGTTTGTCCTTTTTATTTTCTGGAAGGGGTCGGGTAATGAACTCAACACTTTTACATCAGGAGGATGGAACCTCAGAAAAGTTCATTATTAAATATTATCAGTATGTCCAAAGTACGATATTTGTAATAATTATTAGATGTCATATTTAATAATAGAGATATTGTTTTTTATTGCACTAGACAACAGTGTATTTTATGTATAATAACTTGTCTCATTCTACAGTTTATTTGTGCCGTGCCACGATTCCTCATCAGGTTTAAACTATTTTATGAAAGATTTTATTTTGCCAATAATCTATTAAATCTACATTGTTGTTTGTTTCATCTCCATGTTGAGATAACACAAACACTGTCAGTGGATTATGATTTATATATCTCACCAGTTTGCCTTTCATAAACACCACAATCCATTATCTATTCCTCTTTTGTGCTGAAACAATACTGCTCGGTGTTTTCCATGATAAGGCTGAAACCTAGGGTGCCCTGAAGGGTTTAACATCCGGGTAAGCTGTGCTCAAGAGCAATCTTACTTTTACCTATTTCTTCTTCATATCATGCCTGACTGACCGCTTAAGGGAACGACCATCTCTGACTACAGTCCTGTTAACACTGGAGTCCCACAGGGTAGTATCCTGGTTCCATCCTTATTCAATAACCTGCTGACTTCCTACTCGTAGAAAAATGTAAACTTACATGTGCACTTACTTATAAACTTATATGCAGGAACTTGTAAAAAAAAATAATTAAAAACTGCTATATAAGAACATGTATGGTTATGTGATTTATTTAATTTTACAATTAAAAATTAAAAACATGGTCAAATACAGTTTAATTCTAGACCTAATTTATCCCAAGGTTAGGAGCGCAAACCATGAGGGAAACATTGAACTTGTTTATTGCAAAAAATAAAAACGCAATATTTTAACAAGTTATATTTTAACAATTAAAATATAAACAGATATTTTATGGTCCAAGATATACGAAGAAAAGTAATTAAAGCATAAACAACTATATTATCATACATTGATAATATTGTTTAGTTGTTTTATTCTGTAGGTTGTTGTTAAAATTTGTTTTATCTTAATCCACTCTGTTCCACAGACGTAGAACACAAATACACACTTTCATAAAAAGTCGTCTTTGTTTTTATATACAAGTATCGTATTTTTGTTTATTTTATAATTAATTATTTTAACACTGAATTTTATATTTTTATTTGTCATATATGTATACAGCGTGTCTTTTTTAGATATCCCGGGTGAATTTTTCTTGACCCAATGAAGTTATCAAAACAACAGAAAATCAGTGTTTAATATTTTTTTAATCTTGTTTCAAAAGTGTACCTCTTTTTGGAGAAAAATTATCAGGGTACCTCAGGACCAGTTCAACTTCAAAATTTCAAATACGATCCCATACATCCTCACATCATTTTAAAGGATTTTTTACTTTGCAAACAAGGGTGCATTCGGATTTTAAATTGGTCAAGAAATAACAGAGTTACGGCCAAAAGAACCCGGCAGCGTAATTTCGACGAAAAGTTGAATTGGTGACCGAGTGGATCGAAGTCACGATAGCTCAAGTGGTTAGAGGAGCGGCGTATTGAGCCGAAGGTCGTGGGTTCGAATCCCGCTTGTGAAACTGGCTTTTTTAATCTCAACCAATACCTTACTTAAAAAGAATAATTAATTGAGACAAGTAATTCGGTTAATCAGACCACTAAACATATTGGATTTTATTGTATGTTCTCGAAAATCCGAATTCCTCTCTCTGAAATGTTGGAAGGGTTTCAAGTTTAAAAAAAAATAAAATAAAATTAGAGATGTACTCTGGTCTTACAATTTTAAGCCGTATCGCTCTCATCTCGTCCAGGGATTTCAGGACGAGGAGCTGATATTTTACTGTACGTTCGCGAAACTCCAAATTCCTCTCTCCCAAATGTTGGAAAGGTTTTAGATTTTTTAAAAATAAAGTTAGAGGTGTACTCCGGACTTACAATTTTAAGCCGTATCGATTTCATATGGTCCAAGACATTGGGACTCTGATTACGACAGGCGTCTGACGTTCTTTGCACAAGTTTTGATTTGAGAGGCTGAAGAAAACGTTCTTCCATACATCCTATGAACTGATGAATCCGAGTTCGCTTTTAATGGCATTCTAAACCGTTAGAATTTTTGAACGTGGGCAGAGGAAAATCCGAGAATTTTGTATTCTTACTATCATCAGGTGGTTCTCAGTACCAAAGTTTTGTGTGGACTTCTCGAAAATAAATCAATTGTCCTTATTTCTAGGAAAATAATTTAAATGGTACAGTCCCTCAATTTTTGTGAGGGAGGTTTTACCAACACTGATGATGTCTTTCTGCATCCACGACAAAGAATGATTCTCCAGCTTAATGGATAAATAAACGATTAAAAATGAACATAATGTATTAGTTAACTTGTTGATGACGCGTAACGCCAGAAGAAAGATCATTTAAAACAATGGCCTATTGTGTAAATTATAACCTTAAGAGTTTCATTTTTGCTAGTCACGTAAGTTACTTTTATTAATTGGGAACATGTTGTTTTTGAATATTTGATGGTTTTGTTTTGTATTCTGTAAGTAAAAACGGCAGATGAAGGGGAGCGGGAAGCATCCGAAATAGATACTTGTTGAAAAAAATAAAAAGTACTTTTTATGAGTGTGTTTTTGGATGTCTACATTTATAGAAGAGATTGGAACAAGATAAAATGTAATTAGAGAAAATACTCACAGATTGAACCTTATAATTCCAGATAATCATCATGGACCATTAATAGTTTCCATGTTTAAAAATTGCCTCATCAAATAACATTGAAAAAAGACAGCTGAAATGAAATCAGTGATGAGCAAGTCTAAGAATCGTCCAGACGCGTGGGACTGTGTCCTTCTTTGCTCGAAGCCTCCGATGGCGCGTATCGATCGTTTTTTACGTGGGCCCGGTATTCGAGGCTGGTTATGATGCGACAAACGCGCTCCTTTGCCTCCGCAGCAAGGGTGGGCGGAAATGTCATCACCGTCTGTGCCATGCTGGCGAAAAACAGAGAAATCGGGTCCCGGTCGATGTACGGCGGCTCGTAGTAGTCGTAACTAGGCGAGGATCGTAGCTGCCCGTTAATCCTCCTCCTCTTCGGCTTGACAATCTTAATTTCAGGTTCAATCGGGTTGTGTCTGAATTCGTCTCCTTCTCCAGACAACATGTCCGGGCACTCCTCCAGGCAAATATCTTCCTCGAAATCCCTCTCTGCTTCTTCTTTCGCGTCTTCCTGGTAGCTATCTCCTTCTTGTGATTCTCCTTCAAATTTGGAAATGGATCTAAAACATGAAAACAGAACTCGGTTTCATTCTCTAATTCTTTTAGAAAAGCAATCGTATTTTTTTTACAACTATTTCAAATAATGACATCCGTTAATGTAATGACTATTTAGAGATCGTGAGATGCGGTCTGGTGTGATGTAGATTTAAAAAAAATTTCTTTATCGTGCCAACGTTTCGATCCTTATTGAGATCATCTTCAGGGCATTTTTTTGCCGGCATTTCAACAAAAAGGTTCTCTGATTGATTGTATATGCCAGTTTTTGCATTGATAGCGATGTCCTTCAAAATCCTCTTTGCTTGTTGTCCATGTGTAATCCAGTTTTCTTCTTCGTTCTTCTCGTGTAGAAATGTGTAGTACTTACTGACCTTTAATTAATGACTGTTTGGAGATCGTAAGGTGCGGTGTGGTGTGATGAAGGTTTAGTGTCATTTCTACATGAAAATAACGAGGAACAACATGGGATTCTATGAACAGATATCAATTACACATTATTACGACACTAAGTATGTTATTGATATAAACAAACAAAATTAAAACTTAATTGTTGAGAATCTTTCCCCGTCCAAAGAACAGTGGCAAAAGAACGAAAAATTAAGGCTTTTGATTACAATTATAAAAAAAGCACTAATTAAAAAAAAAAAAAAACTACAACAAAAGGAACCGAGGCTCTGCCATGCTTTAGCACATTTTTTAACAATAAATTAAATAACCGAACACATCCATTAATAAAACAACAAAAATCCTCATTGACGTTAAAAAAAATGATGAGAAGTCGACAAAACTGAAGATTAAGAAAGTGATGAATCCAAGTTGTTAGCTTAAGTCCTCATATCTCTTTCGACCAAAAAAACTTTCGATTTCAGAAAAAATCCCCTAGAGACAGAGTGTAGTTGTACCAATCCCCGACGTGTTCGACGCTTCAACCAATCAGCAAAATATATCCATTGTTGATGCCCTGGCATTATTCCTTGGACAATAAGCAAAGAGTATTCTGAGGGACATCGCTATCAATGGAATGGATCTAGCATCTGCAATCAATCAGAGAACCTTTTTATTGAAATGCAGGCAAAACATGGCCCTGAAGATGATCTTAATAAGGATCGAAACGTTGGCACGATAAAGAAAATATTTTTCTAAACCTACGTCACATCAGACCCCATCTCATGATCTTTAAATAGTCATTAATTAGCGGTTACTAAACATTACGCATGTAAATATAATTACTGAATACTGATTGATTACAGATTAATAGATAAACCTGTATTAAGCAATAAATAAATTTCATTAGATGTTTGCGATTCCGGCTGTGCCTGGTCGGTCGGCACGATCAAAACAGAGTAAAACACTTAAAATGCAAATTAGTTCACGCAATAAAACGTGGTCGGTGTAGATTTATTACTTCGTTTTTGCCGTTTTTTGGTAATTTATCTATCTCGTAAACCTGCAATGGATTTATTTTTTCAACAAAGTGGTTGATGCCAAATGTTCTAACTTCGTTTCAACTGTGTATAAAAGATTTGATATCACGATTTGATGTATATATATGTCCATACAAATATGGACAAATACATATTGAAGACATGCATACCGACCACTCAAAGATTGGTTTTATCTATTAATTATCAGTAGTAGGGTCAGAACATAAAAACAAAATTCCAAATTTGCCAAGTTTTCGACCCGGCCTTCTAGGTCATCACTAGGTCTTATATTTTTCAAAAAAATTATCCACATTTAACAGTTGTTAAGTTATTATAAATATAAATATTATATAAGACAAGTTATTGTAAATAAATTAAGGTTTTTAGTTGAGATAAAAAAGTCAGTGTCACGAGCGAGATTCGAACCCACGATCATCGGCTAGATACGCCGTTGCTCTACCACCTGAGCTATCGTGACCTCGATCCACTCGGACACCACCTTCCCATCTCAACCCCACCTTTTGAATTTTCCTTCCTTTTTGCCATTTTTCAAGTGTCCGAGTGGATCGAAGTCACCTTAATGAATTGAAAGATATTAATTGATCAAGCGGACACGAAACCTAGTGACTTAAATTGTAAACTTGTTTTTTGGGTTCAGGCCCATTGAGATCCGAACCCGAGATCCCTTCATTGAAGTATCTTAAGCCTTAACTGATGTGCCACCCCATTTAATAAACCGTGTCGTTGAACGAGGGTCCGCTTTATATCGCTTTGTTTTTATCAGACACTTTGGTTAGCGATTTTTTTCTCGCACGTATGATTTGTTTGTGGATTGTTTGGAAATTGTGTCGGAAGAAAGTTGTTAGTAATCAATGCCATAAAAGAAAGTGCAAACAAGTGCTTAACAACTTATTAAACGTATTATTGTTTTCTTGTTTATAAGGAACAACCCAAATTACATAATTTAGTAGAATTGTTAAAGGATTTTCAGTATCCATAAAATAATATTGCCTATATTCTTTATTTAATGTAATATTTTATATTGCGTTTTATTATTTTTATTTTACGTTTTGCTACTAGTGTTTGTTTATCAATGCCAGCTATCATTAGCAAGACGTTTTCTATCTAGATTCAATTTAACAATCGCACCCTTATCAAACTCCCTTACGACTTAAAAAATAAATAATATGTTAATGATATTGTCGCTAGTTAAGATTTTATTGCCACTTAATACAAAGAAGGATGGAGTAGCTTTTAAATAAAAACACTTTTTTTTATTAGGCATAACTCGCAAATCACAAGACTTCGTAAATGGGCAACTAAATAAAGCGTGCTTCGGTTGGGTTTATTTCTTGTCCCACAGCAATAAAAATGTCAAGCCAAACAAAAACCTTGTTCAAAGATCCTTTCCTCGATTGGAGTTTACGCACTTTTATCTGAACGTCTATTCCAATTGTACAAACAACAGTGTTACATGCTTTAAGTTAAATATAACTTTTAAGTATAGCTTTTCGCCTTCAGCATAAATAAAACTTGATAATATATTCACTAATTTTCGTGGTCCGTTTGACCAATTGATAATGTATTTTAAAAATGAATGTGTTTTCATGACTAAATTGACCTCTGGTTGTAAGGTCCAACTAACAGGACAGACAAAATTGGAAGTCCGGCATTGTTGACAGCGCTGGCAGACTTTGTTACGGTCTGAACAAAGGAATAGTTCTTAGAATCGATTTGTCACTTACTGTTTTATATGGCCCGCCCTGTCGAGAAAGCTAAGCTGGTCCATGTACTCCCATTTTATCGCTCTAGCAGATCCGGGGTTTTTCAGTACTTCCTTTTTCTTCCTGTTGTAAAGATCTCTGATTGACCGCCATCTCACTTTGCATTCCTCAACTGAAATACAATTAGGAACGTTAAACAAAATTGGACGGAGCCTGCGACGAGATCTACCATATACCAATGAATACTGCTTAAAAATAAAATTTCGCAAAGATCACGTCAAGTTAAAAAATCTGGTATTTAAGACCCTTAGAAAAAAAAAACTCTTAGATAACACAGTTTTGAAAAAGAAAGTTATTTTCTGAAGCATTATTTTCATCTTTTTGAAAACTTTGGTTAAAAAAACTTCCAACGAAGCGACTAAAACGACACCTGAAGGTGTGAAACACCCGTCACAGAGAGCATGTAGTCATGTCAAAAGGCTTTTACAATGACAGTGTGATTCTGCACGAATAATCAGAATCTCGATATGATCTGGATGAAAACGCTATTTCAGTTGTTACTGCTATACTTTCGACCTTTGTTAAAATCATTATTAAAGTCCAAAAATGCTAAAGCTATGTACAAATTGACTTAATTCGGTGTCAATAGATAGATTTAAAATTTCTTCGAAGACCGATGCAATCCAACTCCGTCAAGGACGGTAAGGCTATAATGACATATTGCTTGGTTTTCATCCAGACACGAGATCCAGATTGTTCGTGAATAAAAAAGTGGTCATCACACTTTAAAGTCATAAGTCACCACTCAACAAGTGATCCAGATCGGTCCGTTTGTGATTACATCTGATGACGCAATGGGCAGAAGGATAGATTCGTAGTGACGTTCTCTACCAGGACATGTTTTTCTTAAGAACATTCATTATATCATTCACCGACTAGTGCAATCTGTGGCGGATCAGGTTAAACGAACAAAAAGGCCAACAAGTTACGTTTATGCACAAACGTCAAACCTGCCCACCAGTGCACAGTAACAACTAGATAGTACACCATCGAACCAAGTCCGCAACCTTGAGCTTTACTTAGTAGGCCTTCATGGAACCCACATCCACAAGTAGAACGGCAAGAACTTAACAATAGATATAGACTACTCAGAACATATTGGAACCAAAATCAACCCTATGTATACATAACAAACTAACCGCAAATAAAAGACTCATAGACCTATTTGGACCCACGTTGTCGAACTGTGGGCCAAATCATCCGCAACAAATTCAATATTTTCAATCTAAAGTTCTCCGCCGTATCCTCAATGCTTCTTTCTATGCCATCAATCAACGATCCATCTTAAAAGATCTTAAAATCTCTTTCGTGAACGATCTTATGGGAACACCTTCTTCAATTTCCACTTTAAACTATACCTTCACCCTAACCCACTAGCCCAAACCGTTTCCTCAAAGTGCCTTACTATCTTCCACGCCGTTTTAAAATGGCGATGGCTTCATGGCTTATTTTAACCCACACAATTAAATGAAAAAGAGTTCCAACATTGGTTCAGCACACCAAGTCACTAACAGGTCGCCGTGGCCATTTTCATAAGTCGCTGAGGATGGGACACGACATATGAAAAATGGCAAAAAGAGTTAAAATGCGAAAGGTTGTAGGTTGAGATGGGGAGTTGGAGTCTGAGTAAATACAAGTCACGTTAGTTCAATTTGTTAGAGCACCGAATTCAGCCAAAGGTCGTGGGTTCGAAACACACTCGTGACAATGACTTTTTCATCTCAAAAAAGAACTTAGGTAAAAAAGAATAATAATTAAAAAAAGTACATTCATAAGATAAGAATGTTCAATGTTGATTTCCAGCACGTGTCATGTACCATAAATGATCGTAATTATCAGTTTATTTTGCATTGCATAATATGTGTAGATTGTTTCTTATAAACAGAATCAAAATATGTGCGTATTCCATGTCTAAATAACTCAACTCACGATAAGAACGTTTATAAAATGTAATAAGGTAAATAAAACTAAGACAAGTACCGGTTTTCATAATGGATAGAGATATCTCCTTCCAGACATTATCTTTGACCGAAAGGTCTTTGTAGTACTGGTGGCTGGGGTCGTAGATGAGCGGCTGTGCAGACACGAGCTGGATGAGGTAGTCGTCCTGAAGCCGGGTGAAGCGGCAGAAGTTCTTTTTCGCCGACATCCGGGCTTGGACTGAGAAAAGGGCGGAGGCAGGTGCGGAGCCCGAGCGCGGCCCGTGCGCATCCGGAGGACGCCTCGCCTCCGACGATTGACCGCCCAGCCGGCTCCGCAATGCGCACATTCGCCAGCCCGCTCCTCGCTCCCCCCTAAATCTCGCGTCAATTACAATCCTTTAAATCTGTTCTTTTTTTTAACGACAGGACAGGGTAAAAGAAATACTTTGTAGTGTAACGAAGGCGGAAAAAAGGGTCACGGGGTATAATAGTTAACGATCAATATTCATTCAACACACAACAGTTGAGTATATCAAATTTGCAATTATTTCTGATCTGAATTTTATTTGAACATTTATTTCCCATATTTTGTTATATATTCTAATTGCATTTTTTCAAATTTCAATTCACAGTCTTAATCAATAATGTTTGTTCAGTATTCATTCCATACAACAGTTGCATATATTAAATTTTTAATTATTTCTGACATGAATCAAGTACGTCAGTTTTATTTGATCATTTATTTCCCATATTTTGTTATACATTCTAGTTACATTTTTTTTCAATTTTCAACTCATAATAGTAGTTACTAATGTTTATTGAATATTCATTCAACACACTACAGTTGAATATATCAAATTTTCAATTATTTCTGATTTGAATTTTATTTGATCATTTATTTCTGATATTTTGTTTTATATTCTAATTATATATTTTTTTTTTCAATTTTCAACTCAGGGTCCTAGTCAGTAATGTTTATTCAATATTAATTCAACACACAACAGTTCAATATATCAAATTTTCAATTGTTTCTGAAATGAATCAAATACGTCAGTTTTATTAGATCATTTATTTCCTATATTTTGTTATATATTTTAATTACATTTTTTCCAATTTTCAACTCATGCCACTAATGTTTATTCAATATTTTTCATTATTTTTTTCTTGTATTGTTTTCAATTCAATTAAGTGTTATTATTACATATTACTAATTCAATAAAGTATAATTGATCATATCAAAATATGAATCATTATTGACTAAAATGTCAATATGACCCTTTTAACTGCAAATCGTGACCGAATATTTATTGGAATATTTTTATTTTATTTTTATTTTTATTTTTTGCCAGGAAAGACTTATTACGAAAGTCATATTTTATTACATTAGGTGTTAATTATTATTGTTATTATTATTTTACAATTAATTAAGGTTTTCAGTTGAGATAAAACAGTCAGTGGCACGAGCGGGATTTGAACCCACGATCTTCGGCTTGATACACCGCTGCTCTACCACTTGAGCTATCGTGACTTCGATCCACTCGGACACCAACTTCCCACCTCAACCGCACCTTTTGAATTTTCCGAAGTTTGGAAGTTGGTGTCCGAGTGGATCGAGGTCTCGATAGCTAAGTGGTAGAGCAGCGGCGTATCAAGCCGAAGATCGTGGGTTCGAGTCTCGCTCGTGCCATTGAGTTTTTTAACTCAACTGAAAACCTTAATTAATTGTAAGATATTAACTGGTCAAGCGGACCACGAAATTAGTGAATTGAATTATTATTATTATTATTATTAATTTTTATGGCGTTTTAACGGTTCAGTGAAAGTCATATCACGCCCTGACATGTAAACTTTTATCTTAGATTATGTGGAGAGAGTGATATGTGGTCTTGTGTGATGTAGGTTTTGAAAATAAAAATTCTTTAAAGTAGTGTGTGTGTATGTGAGAGAGTTTGTGAGTGAGAGGGGAGAGGGAGAGATGAGAGAGGGTGAGAGAGAATGAGCGAGAGAGAGACAGTGAGAGAGAGAGCGTGAGAGAGAGTGAGTGAGAGAGAAAGAGAGAGAGAGTGAGAGAGAGAGGGTGTGAGAGAGTGAGTGAGAGAGAGAGTGACACAGAGAGTGAGAGGGAGTGAGAGAGAGGGGGAGAGGGAGAGAGTGAGAGAGAGAATGAGAAATATGTGTTAGGTGTCCAGTCATGATGAAAATTTATGCTACATTATAATTAACTGAATAATACTTGTCCAGCCCAATGTAATAGTTTTGTAAAAACGTAAACAGCTATAGCAGCTAATTTTTCACATTTATTAATTTTTATTATTCATGTACTAACTTTAGCATGTTAACCCTGGGTTAACTTTCTTAACAACGTTGTCTCGTAATAAATTAAATGATATAATAAAAAACGCAAATAATGTGAAAGATAATTTAACTTGAGCGTAAACAATTTTTGAATAAATTTTTATAAAGTACAAGTTTAATCATTATTTAGGAGCTAGGGTATAAGGTCTCTTGTCTTTGGAACTGACGAGGAGCTCAGTAGAGTTTGAATAGGCCTTTGGTGCAAAAAAAATTTCATTAGCACCTGAAAAACTATGATCAGATGTAAATGTAGATGTATTAGTATTCGGTTGTGTAATATGCTGCACCATTTAAGAGCTATTGTATTACCCGTTCTATACCTGTAGCACAATAGTGAGTCGCAGTTCATCAAGAAATGTAATTATTTGGGCCAGTTTCGAAGGTACGTCCCAAAGCAATTCCTCCTGCGGACAAGCGTAGCGCACAGTTTGGCGATGTATTGGCATCTCTTCTGCTTTCTAAGATGCGCAGTTTTTTATGCTTTATTTGATGCATTTTTTTGATTATTTCCTATTGACACTCGCTAGAATGTTCTTGGATTTTATGTTTTCAATAAGCGAACGCCATGATCAAAATAAAACCCT
This sequence comes from Cimex lectularius, assembly GCF_000648675.2. Taxonomy (NCBI): domain Eukaryota; kingdom Metazoa; phylum Arthropoda; class Insecta; order Hemiptera; family Cimicidae; genus Cimex; species Cimex lectularius. The sequence continues at coordinate 2,497,681 of NW_019392677.1, read as the reverse complement.
AATAAAAACTAAATATAAATTACAATATTCAATTACAATCTCAATCAATTTTATTATTTTTACCGACAAAATACAGAATATAGGCTATTTTTTACTACTGTACAATAACAGTTAAACATAACAAGTTTCGATCATTTTTAGCTAAAACGTTGTTGCTTCCATGTCAATAATTAAAATTTATTTTTCATGTTTTGTGCAAAGAGTTTACCATATTTGCTAATAATTATTATTAACTACCGTTGGGTTTTCTTATTTTCAAAACAATGTGTATTCAATATTCATTTAAAAGACATTAGAGGAACAGATTAAGTGTTCTGTTATTTAATGCTAGATTGACTCTTTATTCAATTCTTACTTCATACTATTGTTAGAACATATATATTGTATGTGTATATATGTATATAACAATGTTACTGACATTGTTGGGGAGTCAACCAGATAAATTGTAACTACATTGAATAAGGGCTGATGCGAAGGGGGTCAAAAACATTGGGAAACACATTGTTGCGGTGTCTACCCGATATATTTTAACTACACTGAAGAGGACTCCTGTCCAGAGGTTAAACATTATGCGTAAAATAGAATTTTCTCAAACACCATGCTGTACACTGTTGAAGAGCCTACATTTCAAATTATATAATTTAAAAAAGAAACAGTAGAAAATAGTTATTAGAAAAAATATGGTTTTTTTTATTACTGGCAAAAGAAATATTGAAAACCATTCGTAATAGTTTGTAAACCAACCTTTTATGAAAAAGAGCAGCCATTGTTTAGGTTTCACATCAATTTCCTAATTATTCAGAAATCGTGAGATGCGGTCTGGTGTGATATAGGTTTCAGAAAAACATTTTCTTTATCGTGCCAACGTTTCGATCTTTAGTGAGATCATCTTCAGAGCCTGGGATTTACAAACATTGTTTACATTTAACAGTTACATTTTGGATGTGGAAAAGTGAATTTATAGAATGCAAAATATATTTTTTATATTCAATCAATATAAAACGGATTTTATATAACAAACTTGATAACTAACAAGCAGCAGTATTCAGTAAAAAGCATCAGGCGTGCATGTTAGTTTAAGTATCAAGTAAACTGTTTTTAACAACAAAAACATTGTTCCTAATATAACAGTTTTGAATAAAAGAAAGGATAGTTTAGTTTTCACATCAACGACTAACTTTCAAACTAAATTTTACTATGATTAGTATAAAAAAGAGAATAAACTATTAATATACTATATATCTCAACTTTTTTTGTATTTAATTAATTTTATATCAGTTTTCTTTAAAAAAAACAAACTTTTATTTTTATTACGTTTTTACCCTATAGAAAAATTATTTATCAAAAAATTATTATTCTATTATTATTTAGTTATGGTAAGTGCATTAATTATTATAATTATTCTATTATCTTATTAATGTAATTGTATGGTAAGTGCAAATAGTAATAAGCGCACTACTCTTGCGAACTTTTTCACATTACAGATTACAACAAAATCGTAATTTAGATGCAGAAGAGATTCGCCCTTGTTGTGGCTTACAAAACTTTCTCTTCCACACTCACACCTCCTCATCTTCTCTCTTGATTTCTATCACGTTCTACCTTTCCGTATTCTAGTAGATGATGGGGTTTGATCTGCGAGTTGGCGAACTCATGTGGAACCGTCACACGGGCACTACTGGGTCTGTCTTCACTCGCGGGTTTTTTTGTTTGAGTTATTCAAACGCGTTTCGGCATTACTCCATCTTCAGTGAAAAACTATCTGTCATTTAGTCTGAGTGGGGTTTATACAGTATTGCGACCGTCGCTTGTCGCTGGGGTTGTTGCGTTAGGGGGCGTGGTCGGTCTTGGTGGCGGTTATTTCTATTGTCGGTTATTATTTGTGCGTTGTTGGTTTTTTGTTTTTTCCTGGTGTTGGTTGCGATGTTTTATTCTTCTGAACGTTTTTGTGTTTTGTTATGGAGTGTTTTTAGTGGTGTGAAGGTGGTGTGTGATTGTGAGTTTGTTTGTGCGTTTATAAGTTTTCCGACTTTAAGTGTTATTTGTATATCTCGAGGCTCTCCAGTATGTTTAGTTTTCGTCCTTTCTGTGCGTTGTGTATTAATGTCATACTTGTTTCTATTGTGTTTGGTTCGTGGTTGTAGTGTATTAAGTGTGTGGCGTAATTTATTTTCCGTCATTGTCTCTGAAGGATCTAAGATGTTCTTTGAATCGATCTCTTAGTTTCCTTCCAGTCTGTCCGATGTAAGTGTATCCGCATTGACATGTGATGCTATAAACACCGTTGTTGTCAAGCGGGTTAGTTGTGTCTATGTTTCTTTGTAGTAGTTTACCTGTGTTATTGTTGGCCCTTAGTGCTGTTTTCAGTCCGAGTTTGTTGAACAGATTTGTTAGTTTGTAGGTTTGTTTTCCTGTGTATGTGAATGTTTTCCATTTGTTGTTGATTTGGGTTTCGTTGTTTTGTTTTGTTTTTTAGAAGTTTCTGTATGGTGTTTGTTTTGTAACCGTTTTTTATTGCAATGTTTGTTATTGTTTGCAGTTCTTTGTTGTACTTTTCGGTGTTGAGTGTGATTGTTTTTAGTCTGTGTATCATGTGTCGTTTGTGTTGGTGTGGGTGGTTGGATTGTGCATTTATTATATTGTCTGTAGCAGTGGGTTTTCTGTGTATTTTGAAGTCGATTTTGTTATTGGTTCTGGTGAGTGTTAAGTCCAAGAAGTTGATGCTGTTGTTGTTTTCGGTTTCTATAGTGAACGTAATGTTTTTGTGTATTGTGTTGAGGTCTCTGAGTCTGTTTTCTAGGGAAGAGTTGTTTGTGATGGCTAGTATGTCGTCGACGTATCTAAATAGATGGAGTATTCCGTTTTTCGTCATTATTTCTGGGAAGTGATTTTCTTCGAGGTTTTGGAGAAATACTTCTGAGAGAATGGCTGATGTTGTGTTCCCCATCCCTAGACCGTCTTTTGGGTGTATATGTCATTGTTGAATTTGAAGTAGTTTTGTTCCGTGGTTAGTCTAGTGAGTTGTGTAAGTTGTGTCGCGTATTCTTTGCCGCAGTTTTTGTGTAGAGTGCTTGTTATTTTCTTATTCTGTTTATTTCACTTTTTCTTGTACGTTTTATCCTTTAGTCATAATCATCATCATACGAAAAACTAAACCTAATATAACTTCGTCATTCATAATTCAATTGTAATTTTTTGGTCTATAAATTATTGTAATCGTTTTCATGAAAATCATCCTTCAACTGCCGTAAAAGAAAATAGCGATTTAATAACAAAAAAATTAAATTCACTAATTTCGTGGGCCGCTTGACCAAATAATATATTACAATTAATTAAGGTTTTTAGTTGAGATAAAAAAGTCAATGGCACGAGCGGGATTCGAACCCACGATCTTCAGCTAGATACGCCGCTGCTTTACCACTTGAGCTATCGTGACCTCGATCCACTCGGACACTAACTTCCCATCTCAACCCCACCTTTTGAATTTTCCCTCCTGTTTACAAGACATTTGAAAAATGGCAAAAAAATATCTATTTGATAAGTTCTTTATCGTATAATGAGGGCAGAAATTCTAGATATCGCTTGTAAATTATGTATTATAAAGAAATAATTGGAAATATTCATTATCTTCAAGTGACCACAAAAGACAGTAATCAAATTTCTCGAAATGTCACAAATTGGTCTCACTTTCCACTATGAAACGAAGAACCTGTAGAGCTCTTCTCAGCGATATGTTATCTGTTTTATTATATATGCTTAATATATGCTTATATGTTTAAAAGAGTAAATGCCGTCAGTTCCTTAATTATATAATTCTAGCCGTTTAACGTAAAGCTGGATATTGTTTATAGAGATATTCCTGAACCTAAACTTAATCTATCCAACGGCGAGATGAAGTGCTTTGTCATGTTTATTGATGACAGTATAATATATTGTGTATTATACTTTTTGAAAAGGAAATATACAATTAATTCGTAGAATAAAAGAAAATGGTTGAAAAGCAAACTAACAGAAAAACTAAGTCTCTCCTATGAGACAATGGGTCTGAAAAATTGTAACAAGAATTACGATAAATGCCTTTTTGAAGGATCACAGATAATAAAGCAATAACCAGGGAATTCCAAAAAGAAGAACATTAAAATATACATGTGTACAGAGTTGAGACTATGTGACTATCGCAGTCCAACGACAAGTCGTGCTGGAGACTCACCTACAACGGCTCTTGTCAGACCTCGGTCTTATGCAGCCACTGGGGTTGGGCTCGAGGGGCTATCACAGCTAGGTCAATTCAGCCTTCAAAGCAATCAGTTCCTAAATACAAACCCAATCACAGACTCACTCTGAAATAGATACTTTCTTATTTACATATCACTCAGTGAGGTGGAGTACTTGATATTCCTTATGTCATATTCTAATTATCACAACACATATGACATTAATCATATCTTTCATCATTCTTTACCTTGATAAATACATCCTCCATTACTCTTGACCCCTATTTAAGAAAATTCAGTATATTTTACTTACAACGACTTGTCACACTTGTGTCTATTGAATCTATTGTTTGTTTGATTGCCAAGTTGAGATAACAACATGGATTCTGATTTATATATCTCACCAGTTTGAACTTCCGAAAAACCCCAAAATCCAGCAATACACCGTGTTGGAGATATCTATTCCTCTTTTGAACTGAAACAATACTGCTCGGTGGTTTCCATGACATGGCTCAGTCCGTCTTTGACTACAGTCCTGGTAACATTGGAGTCTGACGAGGCAACATCCTGGTTCCATACTTTATTCAATATGTACTACTGACATCTTTGCCGTAGGAAATTGTAAACTTAGATGAATTTGTATGAAGTAACTTGAAAAAAAATTTCAAAAATTAATTAAAAACTGCTTAAAAACTGCGGTTACGTGATATATCTAATTTTACCATTAAAAATTAAAAACATAGTCAAATATAGTTTAATTTAAGACCTAATTTAGCCCAAGATTAGGAGCGCAAACCATGGGGGAAATATTGAACTTGTTCATTGCAAAAAATAAAAAGGTTGTTGAGTTCATTATACAAACATTATCAGTATAATTAATTAAGGTTTTTAGTTGAGATGAAAAAAGTTAATGGCACGAGAGTGATTCGAACCCACGACCTTCGGCTAGATACGCCGCTGCTCTACCACCTGAGCTATCGTGACCTCGATCCACTCGGACATCAACTCCCCATCTCAACCTCACCTTTTGAGTTTTCCCTCCTTTTGCCATTTTTCAACTCATAAGGTGGGGTTGAGAAAGGGAGTTGATGTCCGAGTGGATCGAGGTCACGATAGCTCAGGTGGTCGAGCAGCGGCGTATCAAGCCGAAGGTCGTGGGTTCGAATCCCTCTCATGCCATTAACTTTTTTTCATCTCAACTAAAAACCTTAATTAATTGTCTTGTATTAATTGGTCAAGCGGACCAGGAAAATAGTGAATTATTATCAGTATGTACAAATATAAACTATATTTGTAATAATGATTAGTTGTCATATTTAATAATAGAGATATTGTTAATTATTGCATTAGACAACAGTATACTTTATTTATAATTCAATAGTTTTCGTAGTCCGCTTGACCAATTAATATCTTTCAATTAATTAAGGTTTTTAGTTGAGATAAAAAAGTTAGTGTCAAGAGCGGGATTCGAACCCACGATCTTCGGCGAAATAATAAACCGATTCAGTTTTAATACAATAATTCACAAAGAAAAGGGCAAAGTGCTTTTTTTTCTTTTAGAACTCTCCGGTTTGGAGTTGCTACAGTGTTTACCCTTTGGCAAATCCATTAAAAGCAGCCCGAATAAAGTTTGTTACTTAATTAATCTCTTCCAGAGGTGCAAATAAGTGTATTGTAATTTCAATCCATCCATTAAATTTAGAGTTGTAACCAATAGAAGTATCTGTAACAATATAATAACCAGATTTTATTCATTACGTTCGAGTCCACATAGCGTAATATTTTACCATACCTTTCAGAATATTCAACTTATGCAATTATAAGTTTACGTTAGCTATGAATATATCTACCTACATCAATTTAAACCTTTGAGTCCTATTTGAGTGCAAACGTAAATGTATTTTGAACTTTTGTTTTACATATTCACAATATATTTTTTTTATTTTAGAACATCATGGTAATTAAACATTTATCGTAAATTTTAATTGAATTAAAATATTTTAGACGGCGCAAAGGATATGTAAAGAGAAAAAATCAGAAACTTTGTATACTTTCGTTAATTATTTATTTCATTCGAAAACAATTTCAGGAACTTTGCAAACTGTCGTTTATTATTTATTTCTCAGTTCCTAACATTATTGCAAATAGATGTCCGTTTCTCTCTCAAGTTTATTTTTTCCTTCGTCTAAAGAATTTTACACGTATGTCATCACTTTTTGATGGACATAGAAAATCAGAAATTCTTGTTCGACTGTACATTTCTTAAAGTATAGTTTTCAATTTCTTTTATTTTATTGTTTTAAATGAAAATAAATCACAAATTGTTGCTCGTCTGTTAATGTCCTGAAGATCAGTTGTAAATTTATTTTAATAAAAAAAATAAAAAATTCTTGGTCGTCTGTTAATTTCTTGAAGGCGTTTTTAATTTTTTAATTTTTATTTTTTAAATTAAACAAATTAATTTTTTTGCTCGTCTGTTAATTTCATGAATACTAGTTTTCAATTTCTTCTTTTATTTTTTTAAATTAAAATAAATCAAAAATTCTTGCTCTGTTAATTTCTTGAAAACTAGTTATCAAATTGTATTGTTTTTTTTAAATTAAAATTATTTTATTTTATTTTTTGTAGCATAAAAATCAAAAATCTATGCTCGTCTGTTATTTTCTTGAAGGCTTGTTACAAATTCTTTTCTTTTAGTTTTTGTAATTAATAAATCACAAATTTATGCACGTCTGTTAATTTCTTGAAGGCTAGTTTTCGAATTCTTTTATTTTTGTAAATACAAAATCAAAAATTCTTACTCGTTTGTTAACTTCTTGCAGGCTAGTTTTCAAATTTTTTTATTTTGTTTTATTTTTTGTAATTAAAAAATCAAAAATTTATGCACGTCTGTTAATTTCTTGAAGGCTAGTTTTCAATTTCTTTTATTTTTGTAATTACAAAATCAAAAATTCTTAATTCTTGGTCGTTTGTTAACTTGTTTCAGGCGTTTTCAAATTATTTTATTTTATTTTTGTAATTAAAAAATCAAAAATTTATGCACGTCTGTTAATTTCTTGAAGGCTAGTTTTCAAATTCTTTTATTTTTGTAATTACAAAATCAAAAATTCTTAATTCTTGGTCGTTTGTTAACTTGTTTCAGGCTAGTTTTCAAATTATTTTATTTTATTTTTTGTAATTAAAAAATCAAAAATTCTTGCTCGTCTATTAATTTCTTGAAGGCTAGTTTTCAAATTCTTTTCTTTTGATTTTTTCCTATATTTTTCGGCAAAAAAGTTTAATAACCTTAATAGTTTAATAGTCCATTGGAGTGTTTTTTGTCAACTTTCGCATACTGTCCGGTCTACGTGCTCTGGCAGGTTTCATGTCCTTCTCTTAATTGCTTTTTCGGAGTCTTTCAACATCCAGTTTTCTGGCGAGTCCCGTAGCTTTTACTGCAATCTGCAGAGTGTACAATCATTTATTGTTATTTACTATTTTCAGAATGGAACGTAATAATAAAGATTTCAATGTAGGAATTGAATATGTAAATTCTGTTAAATTTTTTTAAGTTCAAATTTACATATTTTTCAAACATCTGTCAATCGATGAAATGGCTGGTAAATGACCTGACAGTGCGTACAGAGAATGTAATTACATTTAACATTCATATTTAGTTACAGTAATCTGAAATAACTTGGCAAAATATAGCAAGCAATATAATGAACTTCTATTTTCCAATGACCTACTAGATTTTAATTTGTAAAGATGTATCAAAAGTGCGATTTGTTACAGGTTTTTATCTAAACTTATACAAATGTTTATTTAAAAATAAGTACTCGTCTTAACTTATGACATTAATTTATTCAGATGATATGATTAAACGAGACGATCTTTATACAATTAAGGTTAAGTTTTTCGGTTTTAAAAGATAAAAAAAAGAACAAGAAATAGGTGAAAAGTCAAAAGAGCGAGATAATGACTGTTTTGGATAATACATAACTTTTCATTCCGGTTTATTGATTTTGTAGGCAATCTGACATGAAATACGTAACTTAACTTTTTTTTGCAGAATATTATTTCAGAAGCAGATGGTTTTATGTATAATTAATATTTTATATATAATTAAGTTTTAAATAAATAACTGCAATAATCAGTTCTTTATTCCAAAAAACTATAACCGTTGCTTTTAAAATTTCAACTGTTTGACCTGCGGGGGAAGCGCCCAGAAATACTTCCCACTGCGGAGATTCCTGTCTCTGAATGAATGTGTGAGTGTAATTTAGTAGCGTGAAAGGTAGTTTACTCAATTACCCCGAGGAATATCGAGTACTTTGGGGTATTGAGAATGTAGTCTGGTGTGTAAATGTAATTTATAAGCGTGAATGGAGAGACTCATCCTCAATTATGGAATATCGAGTACTCTAGTGTTGAGTGAATGAATGTGCGAATGTAATTTATTAGCGTGAATGAAGGGGTTTATCCCCAATTACACCGAGCAATATCGAATAATCTGAGGTAGTGTGCATGTAGTCTTGAGTGGAAGTGTGATTTATAAGCGTGAATGGAGAGACTCATCTTCAATTACCGAGTAAATCGAGTACTCTGGAGTTGAGTGAATGAATGTGAGAATGTAATTTATTAGCGTGAATGAAGAGGTTTGTTCCCAGTTATCCCGAGGAATGTCGAGTTCTCTGGGGTAGTGTGAATGTAGTCTGGTGTGTGAATGTAATTTATTAGCTTGAATGGAAGGATTTATTCCAAATTAGGAAAATCGAGTACTGTTGGGAATTCTAACCAGACTATCATGTTTCTGTGTTTGTATATATTTGTGTTTGTTATTTATCCTATTTTATCCACAATCGACGAGGTCCTGAAGTATAAAGAGGCTTGTAATAGGACAAAGAAACGAGAAAGTTGGCTATCGTTTAATCTCAAAATATCCAACTCAGCTGGAGAAGCAAAAAAATGAAATTAGTATGATTAATACACGAGAAAGATAAGAAAAGAAATGTAAAGCTATGTAATCTAGGGCTGGCGATGTCAAATGTTTGCCGGCCCTAAAACTTAAACTGTTGTAGTCGTTGTGGAGACGGGTTTAATGTCAAAATAATGGCGGTAAAGATTTCTTTCTTTTTTCCTGTCCCGTTTTAAGAGAATTCCTTATGAAACGATTTCTGCCGGCCAGACTGAAGGATTTTCATTTACGTTAAACAACAAACCGGATAAATTTTGAATATTTTATTATTAGACTTTCACTGTAATAAAACAGTAATTACTTTCTAAAAAAATAATTTTCTGCTTTCATTTAATATTGCTTTAACCATTCATGTCAGTTCATTCATGTGGGCAAATTGTTTGGCAAGTTGAACTCCTTCAAAGTAAGATAGGACTTTTAATAAATTATAACAAAAATATTATGGGTTTTTATTCCTTATTGTTCGTAGATCATAGTTTTTATACGCCGGCTTAATTTTTTAAATTAAAGTTGAAAAAAAAGTTTAGCTTGCTCATTTCAATTTCATGCCTATTGAATGTTTTATGTTATGTATGTACGTTTTAGGTATTCATTATTAAAGGATTAAACAAATAAATGCATAACTTACTATGAATTTCTAATAACTTAATTTGAATTTCTTCGCTTAATTTGATATTTTTATTACATTTGAACAAAATTAAGCCTAAACGTCCGTTTTTAAGTGCAGCATTTGGATTTCAGTGTCAGAAGTATTGACTATTTTTTTCACTCAAGAGCACTCTGGATCTGTATGATCTTGAAGAAAAAAGCAATTCAGTTGTTACTGACAAGCTCTCGCCTTTTCTAAAGTCATCATCAGGCCAAAACAATCGTAAACATATTGAAATATCTAGATTTTATACAGGCGATCTCAAATTTTTCTTAAGACCGACTCAGTCCTAATATTGGCAAGGAACATGCTTTTAGTATTTAAGTCAATTATTAACCTTTCTTCCTAGTTATTATGGAAAATAAACAACCAATCCAAGTGTCCGGTTTGTGTCTTTGCGGGCATTTTCGTAGTAGATCAGTTAATAGTCGAGCAGGAAAAACTATACAAAATACGAAATTTATGGGATTTGGCTGGAAATTTAGTAAGCTTTCCGACTTTTCTCTCTATTTTGGCTGATTTTCCATTCCTCTTCAAAATTTTTGAAGTATAAGACAAAATAAAGTGGTTGCGACCTAATGCATTAGAACAGCATTCCGGCTATTTTCAAAAAATCATATCTCCGGTTTTGTAGGACCGAATTTTAATAACTCAGTGGTCATTTTTCTCGTCTAAAAATCCAGCTTAAAAAATAAGTGAAAATGGAGGGGGTCTTATTTAAAATTAAGGATTTCAATTCGATTTATGACGAATCGAGGTCGGCAAAAATAAATCGACCTTACATGAACAAACTACATGAAAAAAGTAGGGGAGTCTCAATTCATACTCTTTTCCTATCTAGAACCACAAAGAAAAAAATGGGGTGGGCGCATTAGCTTGGACACCCTGTATAAAATCAAAATCATTTTATTGAAATATTTACCTTCATTTTCTACACATTTTTTTCAACGCGTGACCAACTTTTTTACGACTAAACTGAAGAATTCTGCGCTTTGAAATGAAACAAAATCTGAAAACGCTTTTTGGACTTGAACATTTTCAAAAAAAATTTTTTTTGACGAAGTTGTCTAAATTTCTTAACAGGTGAACATCGTATTCAAGCTCTTACAGTTTGTTTACTGTATGTTTTTTCGTGGAGGAGTACAGGATCATTCCGATTTACCAGTGCAGGTTGTTTTTTGAGTAATTTTTTTATGCATTTCGTCAATTTCCTTACAGTACGATGTAGAGGTATGGTATCATTTCTAGGCAAAACGGAGTTGTGAATATTTCCGGCCATGTACCACCGTACGGTCACTATCAATTTTTTTTGGGTGTAACTTTGGTTTTGGCATTTCAAAGTTTAACTACTGCCCTGACCGACGCCGATTGTCATATGCAATCCATTTTTCATCGCAAGTGATTATTCTCTCAAGAAAAGACTCGGTTTTTTTGCCTGGCGGGCAAACTCATGTCTGAAGGCGCTTTAACTGCTGTCGCTCAGTGAGCTCATGAGTGACCCATAGATCAAACTTTTCGACTTTTCCTATGTTCTTTAATGGTCTTGACATGGTAGTTTTCTTCCACATGAAGCTTAAAGTCATCGTTGTCGATTCAAGTCGGAGGTCTTCCGCGGGGCTCGTTTTCCAATCGGTATTCTCTTCCGAAAAGTTAGCAAACCAACGGCGAATGGTCCAAACGCCTTACTGATGTTTCTTGATACCACAGCTTCCGAATGAACCGAGTTTAAACTCATAAAGAAATATTACAAAAATCGCCTGTTTCCATGTTCAGATTTGGAAGTATACTAAAAAGATTACAATAGATTGGGGAGTTTATCATTATAAACAGCCGATTAATAACTGCTTAATTATAATATAAAAATGATTGGAAGTAATCAATAGAAATCCGCTATATCCTTTCTGAATTTATAACACTATAAAATCGGACATTTTATGTGATACAACCCAATAGATGACGTTCTGAACCAACCGAACGTCAAAAGCAACTTTGATTTGTCTGTCTATTGAAAATTTTCATATAATATAAGCCTAGTAAAAAATTATTCTTTCTAAGGTCTTGTTTGAGATAAAAAGTCAGTGTCACCAGCGGGAATCGAACCCACGACCTTCTGCTAAATACACCGCTGCTCTATAACTTGAGCTATCGTGACTTCGATCCTCTCGGACAACAAATCTCCATCTCAACCTACAACCGTCCCCTCTTTTTCAACCAAGACCTTAGAAAGAATAATTGATTGAAAGAAGTAACTTGGTCAATTTACTACGAAAACGTAAATGGACTAGTAAAAAATGTCGAATCCAAAGAATTTTTGATAATTATATTTGCTTAAGTGTTCAACTATCATCATTTTTTTCAACCTGAAACACGTTTTATCCTTATTTTGCATTTTTATTGACGCGTTTCTATTCTATTTTATTTAGGAATGGATTTATTAAATAAAAATAATATTTAAACAAAATTAGAATTTTTTGTGATTATTAAAAAAAGTGATTGTTTGGAGATCACAGTGTGATACACAAGGTTTAGAAAGACATTTTCTTTATTGTGCCAACGTTTCGATCTTTATTTAGATCATCATCAGGCCCTGGGATTTACAAACATTGATTACAGTATACAAATACATGTGAGATGTGAAAATGAATTTATACATTGATTTATACAACAAAATTTTAGGTTTAATCAAAGTATTTGTCATCCAAATAATCATTAATTACCGGTCGCTAAATAGTACACATTAGAAAAGTGAAAAATGGTTATTGTTTTTCCACCCAGTGCGATAATTTCATACTTCATCGTTATTAGTATTAATCATTTTATTGTACATTGCAGTATACTTAAATTTTTCTCAACACCTTTTCATCCGGGGTACTTTTTATTCAGGGAAAATCGTACGAAGTATTCTTGCTTCTTTCATGCATGTACAATGAGGATGGCTTAAGTTGTGAAAGGGGGCGCTAGGTGGGGTTGGACCAGGGTAGAGAGAGCCCTGCTTCTCGTGCCAACCCCCAGCAGACAGCAGTATTCGCCGGCTGCTCAAACTGTCCAGTGTTCCTCCCGCCCATGTGTTGTGTTTACTACCTGTGCTTGCCTCTGCTCTACACTATCACAGTACTTACTCGTCTACTTCTCACGTATTTTCTTCTTTCCTTTATTTCCAACCTTTTTCGCTCTCTAGGATCCTGCATGGCTTGCCCCTAGACTTTTCCTGGATCAGGATACAGTTTTGCATCCTTTTGACTTCTCTTTTTCAACAACAGAATCTTATTTCTTAAAAAAGAATCGCACAATTTTGTTTCAATTTATCGCACTCTAAAATCTCTGCAAAAAAATGTATCCTGGACTATGGATTTTTATTTTTTCCCGTTTTACTTACATTAATAAAAAACAATCTTTTGCAAAGGGCAAAAATCTGCTGTGATTTTGAAATTTTGTCAACATCCTACTTTGCACACAGAAAATCTTCAGAAAAAACAATAGAAAAGTTCAAAATGTATGCGAATGTTTAAAAACAGCTTCGCCTGCCAATACACCCTATGGGGGTGGAGCATCGAATAAGCTTCGTTTTATACAGATGCTCACTAGCCAACAGTTTCAAAAATTGAAGATGAACAGAAAAAGCTAAGACATAACGCTCCGAAGAATGATCACAATATCGTGCAGCAATAATAAAAAAACCGCAATCTAGCAAATCCTTGAATTAACAATTGGTCTCCCTTTTCTAATCAATCAAGAGTTGCACAATTTTAAAAAATTGTCTTTCGTACTTGTTTTAATAAGGGAATTTTCAAGATATTCGGTTTTGTTCGAATGTCATTAAACCAGGCTTATAAAGGAAAAACGCTTTCGTACAGCTTTCCCTGTAAATTTTCTCTTGTATGTTCTATTTACAAACTCTGTTTATGTTTAAAAAAATTATAGTGTTGTTTGCAATTCTGAACGTAGAAGATAATATTCTAAACCTTTTCGATTACATGCAAAACTACATTGCTTAAAATAAACACTTAAATTGGTTTTACCTTGATAGGGGCTGTCAATAAAGCTTTGGAAAGGGGTGATTAATGGAGTTATTTCTCATTAACTAACAAGAACTTAGCTGATGCTATAATAGCTCGGGCTGCTTGGAGGGGTGGAACACCTGGATATTCAAAATATTACCATTTCTATCGATCGTCCATTATTGTCGAAATGAAAAATTGTGTTTTTACAATCAATATTTGGTTTTTGTTCTGATCCTTTGGGGGGAAAAAAGTTAAAAAGAGTGAGACATTTTATATTATTTAAACTAAAGTTCAGGGGTCAAGCCACCAGGGGAACTCTTGGAATCGAAACCGATGAGTGGGCAATACGAGTATTGAGACAACATTGTCCTATTCGTTCATATCTGCTATATTGGTAACATTTATTGCGGTAGCTTACAGAAAAACAAAAAAGAGAAAAATTGACCAACATTTCGATTCAGAATAAAACAAATCTTTAGAACTTCATACGCCATGAGAACGAAATAGGCATAGAAACACATTGACTTTTGAAAAATTAAATTTCGAATTAGATCTAACTAAACCTAGTCATAATCAGGTATAGTTATTATTTTTAATAAATTATAAAAAGTAAATCCTTAAAAATACTTTCAATGTCCCAAAGGAATTATTTTTCTTTCTTCCAAATTCGCATTATCACTGATTTTTACATATAATTATATTTCAGCTGCTATTGATATTTTCGTTCTTTCGCAACATTCATCTTTTTGTAATAAAACTACAAATATAGACATTCACATCATTCTACATTGTATTATAGAAAAAATATTTATATAAATCAACATCGTAATAAGTTGTTTGTTTATACGAGACATTTCTTTATATCATATCATTCGTTACGTTCAAATTTGAAAAAAAAATTACGGTTCATAAAAAAAAGCATATTATAATGCAGATTGACCAAGTGGTAGATTTCGCCCACTCTAATTTGTTAATAGTGTAAATTATTAAATATTGGGTTGTCCGGAAAATAATGCAGGATTTTGGTATTAAACAAAAAAAAGAAACTAGTTACTTTAAAGCAATGTTCTTTAATCAAAATAATTTCCCATACTCTCAATACATTTCTCCCAACGTGTTGGTAACTTATTAATNATGAGTAATCCTGTAAACGTAAACAGAATATTTTATATAGATTTTTTTTAATGAAAACTTAAAATCCTGCATTATTTTCCGGACAACCCAATAGTTACACACTCTTTACGAAGAAACTGAGTGTATTTATATGCTTATTAATCGCCTTATCCCTGACTTTTCAATATTCAAATATATTGTATCGATATGGTGTTAGTAATTAGATCTTGTTTTCCCTCATTGTAAACCTAAAAAGTTAAAGCCTGAATGTTCAAGGACGAAATTCTATGAAAAACATTAGTTTATATAAGACAGAAATTGACAAAAGAATCGAGTCAGGCAAAAATAATCAGACCATTTTTATTGAATTATGTTAAGATGATAATTAAACTTAACTAGCTAGTCTTAATTGCAATGGATTCAAGAAGTATTACTTTACATTTTTTATTTGTGAAAGCAAGAAGGCGTTACAAAAAAAATTTCTGTTCAAAGCGGAGAGGTGTCCGATGACCACTTGAAGTTTATCGACTCATAAAATTACATAGTTCTGTAGCAACAATTAAAAATTTTTGGACTAATAGTTTTATAATAAAACAGGTTTCCACACAATTTACAGAAACTGCGAGAAGATCGTGTTGAAGAGAGTGTTTAAAAAATGTTTAATTTTTGTTCATTTATTATTACTAACGTGAAATAAGCACAATGCGTAGTTACCCATGTACGATCGATAGATAAAATTGAACCAGGTCAAAACATTTTTTTTAATGTTTTAAAATAAACTGAATTGTAATTTAACAACGTTAACGTTGAAATTTAGCTCTCTGGACGCTTTATGTGTTTAATTATTAACATGACAATGTTGGCTAGTTTAATAATTAAACGTAGTATGGTAGCGGAGTGGTTGGCTCTTAACATTAAAAATAATTAAATCTCCTCACCTCAGAGCACTACCGATGGAGAGGATCTAAGCCTAAAAGAAGGATTATCCTCACCTGATTAAGAAGGCCATGCAAGATTAACACATGGACACTTCGTTTAAGCCTAAGCCCGCGTTTGTAGAAAAAGGTTGCACCGATGTGTCTCACCTAAATGAACGGTTCAATTCTTTGGCTCCATACACAGGGCGTCTTGGAATGCCAGGCGAAATAAGAATCTTGCTTGAATCTGGGTCCCGTGTTGATTTTTGGAGGAAAAGGTTTTTTTTTTTTTTTTTTNTTGACGTTATGAACTATGCATATTAGCCATGTGACAATTCGTATTTGTGTGTTCAAATTTGGGGGGGGGGTTATTGTGAAAAAAGGGCCAGAGGCGACGGTGGGAATCGAACCCACGACCGCGGCGTGAGAGTCTCTCATGCTAACCACTCGGCTACCGCGGTCTGAAAAGGGGTTGTTCTAACGCAAACATTACTTCAGTTTTGTGTCCCTAGTGTGTGTTGAGCGTGAATGTGTAGTGTGAGATATGGTGTTAGTAATTAGATCTTGTTTTCCCTCATTCAGGGTAAAATATTATGCCATCGACCTTAGATCTATAATAGTTGTAGAGAGTGATGAAGGAATATCGAGTTCGCTACCATCCTACCTGAATGAGTGGAAGAGTGTGTGTCTGAAAGGGTTTGGATTTAGTAACTGATTGCGTATGGGGCTGAAAAGATTGAGTTGTTGATAGCCCCCGGTGAAATTGTACGAGCCGAGACCAGCAGAAAATTAAATAAAAAAAGAGGAAAATCAGTTCAGAATTTCAGTTCCCATAAATAGAAACATCTTCTGCAAGTGTACGATGTTATTAAATTATACAAACTATTGAGATCTACTAACATAAAATAAATAATGTTTAGTAAACCTGACCAAATATTTGTCTTTCAATAGAAACATTTCCATAACAAATCACACTGTATCGATATGAGCCAGTTTACGGTTATCATGAACCAATTGCACAGAACAAAAAAGAAATGTTATAAATTTTGTTCGGATTTTGTTTTATGGAATAGCAGGTTTCATAATATTTGATGGAAAAAATATGATGTTTTTCTAATACTATCTTGTAATTTTCTGCATAACTCTTGACTTGTATTTGCTTTAAAACCATAAACGAAGAAAAATTTACTAAGCCTGAATGTCACTATGTTTGACAGATATGATATCAAATTTACAACACACAAAAAAACGGATATACAATATAAAAAACGTACTCAGTCATACTTTTTTCCAAAGTACATAAAACTAAGCTCAAACGGGGGAAAAGGAAGAGAATGAGAAAAAGAGAGAAAGAAAGAGAGAGAAAGAGAGAGAGAGAGAGAGAGATTTCGAATGGTTGATCTAGTTTCTAATAAAAGAAAGTATAAGTAAAAAATACGGCGCTTGAGGCCACAGTTCAGTAAGGCCGCGACGCCATGATGGTTAGTATGACATGAATGCACTTTTGTTCGCAGTACTTTCAGAAGATGAAAAATAAATTATTATTAACAGATGTTTTTGTTAATTACAATTTATTTGTGAAAATAAATAGAAAGAGAGAAAGTTTCTATTGTACGTCAAACTTTACACGTATGAGGGCTTGAAGTGATTTGAGACGGTGGTGGCTTTGCCACCTAGTTTACACTGACTCCCTCAGCGTGACACTTCAATCGTGCTAGGTTTTGCGTTACTTTCACGTTGCGCTCTCATTGGAGCGATACCATCAACTGGAGCGTATCGGCAAAACGGTGGTTGTTGTGGCGTACCTGAACACACAGGTCTGGACGGTGACGAAAAGGTGGACGAAGCAGATGAGGCTGGGACGTCCGAACAATTGAAATTTACCATCGCGATCCGGACATTTGTCGGAACTGCGTCGTTTCTCACTGACACTTAGTTTTAGACCCCCGCTTACCCGGCTGTAGAGAAAGGTCGCCTTATATTTCTTTGTGCGGTACAATTCCTTGGTTCCATTCAGAGAATGTGCAGAAATGCCACTCGACATGAGTCGTGGTCCAGCACGGTAGCAAAAACCTGGGTGCCGTCGAACTTTGGGAGAAAACAGTGTAGTTTTATTGTAGATAGTACTGATAGTATTTCAAGCGTGTGTTGAGAGGGAATGTATTTATTAGCGTAAATGTGTAGTGTGACAATGTCGATGGCCGAATACTGAATACCCGTTCGACCATCAGTTATGTTATTAATCTAATACATGCAAGAATATCGAGTAATCCACTACCCAAATGAGTGAATGGTATGGAGATAAGTAATAATGTAGTATTTAAGAGCGAGTGACATTGTGAATAGGGATGGTTTTGGAAACTAAATACGTAGGGGTCTTAAAAGACTTAGCTGTTGGTTGTCCACGGTGCCCAACCTCCTCGGATGGATGGTTAAGACAGGGGTCTGACCCCAGACTGCCAACACCCGAGGTAGGTGATTCTTGAGGCCTGCCGGTAATTTATTGTAAAACAAAAGCTGGAATTGCCGATGGAATGCGAGAAGTGATAAGTTCCACTCTGTACACGAATACGAAATTTTGAGCTTGTATAAATCATTAATCAGTAACGTTTTCACCTTAATGTTTTCATTAAATCCTTGGTATTTCTCTCCTATCGCTATTATAGAAAAATACGTGATTATAAAGAAGGAAGGGCAGAGCTCCTGCGACGTTTTGGTACAAGTTTGGGAACGTGGAAAGCTTTCTGTGTTATGTGGCATGCTTCTTGGATTATTGTTAATAATTTAACAACTGGACATTCTGAGGTAATAAAAAAAGGTTAGCTCGTTAAAAACAAAAGAAAGTGACAATAAGGAAAAACGATGCGTGAAAGGAAACAAAACATTCATTGAAACATACAAAATAGTAAATAGAATTGTTTGAATGATAGAAGAAGGAATACATGGTAGAATAAGAACTAAAATTTGTCAAAAGTAATGAAAATGAAACATTAAAAACTAAAAGTTTTATCTTCATATGTTGGCATGACTCCGGAAAAAGATGTACCACAACTCCAAGATGAAACAACAATAAGGTTTATTTAATATGCATTCAATTATTATTGCAGTTTTGACATTTTTTCTTCTTTAATTTGACCAGTCTTCTTGTCACTAGCCGATAGTATAGAGATATTTGTCCAATAATCACTTATGTCAGCTGGAAAACGACGTCCTCCAAGTTTTGATGAAGGGTTTTGTGAACGTTTATCAACACCTGCCAGTTCGCTTATCAGTTCGTTTGTCGCGGGATTGAAAAGCGGTCGTTTGAACATCGGCACAACCCAACCCCGGTTAATGAGCGAGAAATGACAAAAGTTAGACGTCATAAAATTATAACAACCATTCAAGTGTTATACGTAACAAGCTGGCGGTTGCACGTCTGTAATACGTAACGTCAATGAAAGGCGGTTTAAGGCCACGCCTATCCCCATACACGCTCCCTCTGCACCCTCATTCAGTTCGTCTAACTTCTATTTCTCCTATCTAACCCCAACCAAAGTCCTCGAGGCCATAACCAAATCCCACTCCAAGGCCATTGGAGTTGATGGCATCCCTATCCATTTTCTTAAACTCTGCCTCCCAATATTACTACCTGTTATACTTCACAATTCACATCTATAACTACTCACTCCAAAACTCTGTTTTTTCGACAGCCTGGCAAAAAGCCCTTGTCCACCTGTCAATAAACCCCCCAACCCATCCTCCCTTGCAGACTACCGTCCGATTTCCATCCTCTCAAACCTGTCCAAGCGCCTAGAAAGATTAGTCCAAGCAAATGTCTCCAGGCACCTTGAACAGTCCCATCTTCTCAACCTCCTCCAATCTGGCTTCCGCCAAGGTTATTCCACCCAATCAAAGCTAACCAAACTTACCAGTGACCTCCACTTAGCAATGGACCAACGGAGAGTTATTATACTTGCTCTTCTTGATTTTTCAAAAGCCTTCGATTCTGTCCCTCACTCTTCTCTCGTCTCTAAAGTCGAATCTTCTTCCTTCTCCGCCAGCACCATCCGTTGGTTCCACTCCTACCTTACCAATCGCCACTAAGCTGATTCCCTTCCCAATGGCCTTACCTCCTCACTTTTTCCCTCTAAAATGTGGGGTGACCCAAGGCTCTAGCATCTCTCCTATCCTTTTTTCCATTTATATCAATGACCTGCCCGACTCCATCATCCAGTCGATGACTTCCAAATATACATATCCGTCCACCCTTCCGATCTTCACTCGGCCATTCTCAAGACCCAAAAAGACCTGAACTCCATCAACGAATGGGCACATAAAAATTCCCTAGGCCTCAATCCGTCCAAATCCACCGCCATGATTATCGGGTTCTGGCAACTCCTCAATTCGCTCCCCAGCTTTCCACCGCTCATGCTAAATAACCATCCCATTCCATTCTGCTCCTCGGTTAATAACCTAGGAGTAGTCTTTCACCAAAACCTTTCCTGGCGTTCTCACATTTCCCAAATGTCCCGCCATTGCATTGCCTCCCTCAGCCTGTTTCGTCTGACCTGGCTTTTCTTACCTTTCTCCACCAGCAAACTCCTTGTATCTCCCCTTATACTTCCCTTCTTCGATTATAGCTGTGTGGCATACGGTGGTCTCTCGGAGGGGGGGGGACGCGCGATTGAAGCGTATAACGAATTGTTGTGTAAGATTTGTGTACGGCACCCCACGGGGATCCCTGGTGTCGGGGTTGTATTCCCAACTTTCCTGGCTTTTCCCTTCCTTCCGTGCACAGTATTTCCTGGGTTGCTTTCTTTTCCAGTCCATCCACACTCGTTACACACGCTCATCCCCAATCGACTTTATCCTTCCGCAACATACAACCCATACCTTCGAAAGATCCTTTCTGATCCGAGCCCCTAAACTCTGGAACTCCCTTCCCCTTTCTATTCGTCACGCTGCCTCCTTTTCTTCCTTTAAATCCGACCTATATAATCACTTCCTCTCCATCCAAGCAGAGACCTCACGTTAACATTTGATATTTTTGTTTAATATTCTTGTAATTTTCTCTTCTGGCCTGCTTTACTGGTATACATTGTGGCAAGATTTCTATCACTTTTTACTTTTAATTTCATAGAAGGAACTCCCTTTATTTATTTCATGTAAATTATTCTTAGGGGACACCAGTAATTATTTTTCTTCTTCTTCTTAAAACTCATTAAAGCATGTCTACCTTTTATCCTTTCAGTCCTTCTACATATCTACGATTTACCTTTACAAAACTCATTTTTCCAATATCAGGGAAACAGGCGGTTTGCAACCTGTAAAAAAATTACTAATCCCACCTCGCCTAATGATTTCAGTCCAATATCTGTCCGCTCTAACCTAGCTAAACCGCTTGAGAAATTAGTCCATTTACAAATTCTTCTTATTTATAAAACTCAAATTTCCTTATCCCCTCCAATCTGGTTTACGTCCTAGCTGACACAACCCGCTGACGTAAAAATGTCGACTGAAATATAGAAGGCGATTGACCAACGTAACAATACAATTCTGGTTCTCCTGGACTTTTTTAAAGCCTTTGATACATTGAGATCGTAAGAGCCCATCACTTCTGGAGTGCCTCATGGGTCAAGTGCTGCTTCTCTTTTCTGTCGTTACACTAACGACTTTCCCAATTCCCGACAATATTGCTTCCACTTTCTGTATGCAGACGACGCCCAAATTTACTTTTCTTTTCCACTTGCTGACTTACATTCTGCAAGTGTAAAAATTCTGGATGACAAATTCAATTAGCTTCTTGACCACTAGAAATGGTCTTAAACTTAGATAGTTGACTTACACGTAGAAAGTGTAAGGCCTTCGTGTTTGGGTCTCGTTCTCTCGTCCAATCCTTACCTTTTACCTTCCGTTTATCATTAACGATCACCCTATTTCTTTTAGAACTTATAAATCTTGGAATAATTGAGCAGACTTTATCGTGGAAATCTTATATTTCCCAGATCTCCCGCCGTTGCTTTTCCAATCTCCGTAAGTTTCCTCGTGCCAGTCACGTTCTTCCCGTTTGTACCCAAAAACTCCTGGATGTCAGACTTAAGCGCATAATGAATTGTTTTGTACGCTTTATTTTCGGCCCTCGAAGGAGGTCCGAGGTGATTGGTATGTACTTTAGCTTGAAGTACCCTTCTCTCCGCAGGCTATACTTTCTTGGCTCCTTTCTTTACCAAACAATATCTTCCCATTTCACTTCTTATATGTATGTATATGCTATACATAACTTATATATATGTTCGTATATGTATATGATATTTTTACGTTTAGGTCTAGCTTTTCTGATCTCTACCCTCCTAACCACAGAACTACTGCTTTCATACGTACCTCCCTCATCCGTTCATCTGAAATTCCCTTCTTCACTCTAGAAGTTTCGTAAAATTAAATTTTATCTAGTATTAAAAATGTATTAAAAAAATATATTTTTTTTCAAATGATATTTTACTACAATCCATGATTTTGGTTGCTTTGAACAAAGAACATCGTATTTATATATGATAATCTCGTGTGAATCAAGATTTTTTGTTTTTCTTATACTTAGTAAACAACCCATGACCGAAAAACATCATATATGACACAAGATTGATCAGTGCGGATAAAGAATTTTGCTTTAAAATTCCGTGTATCAAGCGGTTGAGTACAATCCCTTCCATCTGGAACCCGTTATTATACTTTCAGCAATCGTATATCATGCCTACAGCTGCACGTAATGTTTACAAGGAACAATGGGAGGATTTTTCCAAAATCTTTCTGTCGCTTGTAATGATTTATTGTAAAAATCGGCCAATGGGCAAATGTACTCTGAAACTTATTTGTGAATAAGTCGACTTGCTTTAGCGATGAACCTTTGACAGATTCTGAAAACCGAATGTTACCCGGATATGCCAGACACTAAGCCTTTAGAGATTTTTCGACGGATAATCTGAAAGTAGGGACATACAAATCCTCTTGCTATTACGGGCAAGTACATAATCGAAGCTTATCTCACATCGTTTATTCCAAGCTTAAATATAAACTCCCGAACCAAAATCCACGTTTCGATCCAATTCTTCATTAACTTTTAGCAACACGTGTTTTTTGCTTTTTTTCCAATTTATAATAGCAAACAGAGTTTTAGAAGTTTTTTGGGGTTCGAAGTAAGAATAACGATGAAATTGTATAGAGTAAAATAACACATAAAATTTATTATTAATTATTGTTTTCAAAATAACATAATCTCAACCAAAAGCTCTTGTGAAGTAGATATAGAAATTTGTAACAAGTAATTTCGTAAACACTCATATGCAATAATCTGCAAAAGGTCTCTTAGATCACAGAGAGATAGCCAGACAATAAATCGAGTTCTATTCAGTGATTGCACTCATAAATCATCGATTATTTATAATCACTCTAACAGTCCGCATTCTCTGAAATGACGTCAAGGAGCCACTGTCTCTGACCGTCGAGTAGGGAAGGAAAGTTTTTGTACTAGCGGATTAGAGTGGGATTGGAGGTTAGTGTAGGACTGTTGATGCCGGATTTTGTAATAACGATTTGAAGAGAACATTTTGGTCGTCACTATCGTTCTTGATAGTGTGGCTGGATACATAGAGCCGGTGTCGACAGTGGATCCAAGGATTAATGGTTAAACATAAAGTGATTTGAAGGGTAGGTTGAATCCATATAGGTATATCCTATATTGGTTTCACTATTGCGTTGTTTATGACTGTATAAAAACAGAGGTTAGATCTGTTGACTTGTCTTTTTAAGTAATTGGTTTTGCACGGGTCAGTACTGTCATTAGAAGTCAGGTATAGGGATTCCAGGTCAGTCGCTTGTCTAAATACAGGACAAAAATGGATAACGTTTTCAGTAAGAATGGGGTGAGGTTATATTAGGAAGAAGACACACTAAACTGTGGTACAAACCGTATAAGTTTGGAATTACCCGAAAATACTGCATTAGGGTTTTGTATGATAATGCTGTTATGTTCGTAGACGGAGATTCCCATCATTCCTAAAGAGGTGTTACAGGGAGAAGTTTTAACTCCTTTATTACTTTCTCTATTTTTGTCCGATTTGCTCAACCTTTCACTAAACCTATTGGATTACCATAATATTCTTAAATTCTGCTTATTTGACAATCAAACTAAATTACACTTTTATGTTCTGAATAGACTACTATATTTTTTCTTTTGCTACTTTATTATATAGATGTACACATTTAATATAATTAGAATGTAATGTTACTCTTATTTGTGCGTCTTATTTTGTATTTGCTTTATTTACGTATTATGTTGTAATAAACCATCTTCCTCTGTATACCTTAATTGGCTATGTCAGAGAATTTATAAATAAGTGAAATAAATATTAGGAAGGAGAGTGGTGGAATGGAGGGTGAATGTTATATTTTAGTATATAACGACAACCAATGTTGAGATAAAAAAATCAGTGTCACGAGCGGGATTCGAACCCACGACCCTCTCGATTTTTATCTCAACCAATACCTTATATAAAGATTAATTAATTGAAAAACGTTATTCGGTCAATTGGACCACGATCACTGATGAATTTAATAAGTAAAATGAAGTATATCTTCGCGAAAGCTCTCCGAGGCCATTTCATTTCTCGCCGAGAATCGAATAGATAACACGACATTTTAAAAATGGCAAAAAGGAGGGAAAATTTGCAAGGTGAGGTTGAGATGGGAAGTTAGTGCCCGTGTGGATCGAATTCACTTGGGTTCGAATCCCGTTTTTCACACTGATTTTTTTATCTCAGCCAATACCTTACATAAAGATTAATTAATTGAAAAACGTTATTCGGTCAATCGGACCACGAACTCTGATGAAGTTGTATTTTAGGATTGCCATTTTTGAACCATTGTTTAAGAAAATATCGGTTTGACTGGTTTAGCTATAACTGGGTCCGTAGATCTTTACAGAAATCCTTTAAACATTAAAACAAAGTTAAATTTTACTTGAAGTTTTATTGTCCAATTAAATAAGATATTTAAAAAACAGTTAAGACTAAATAAACGCAAAATAGAAGAACGTGCGAAGTTTTATTTTTTGACAAATCAATATTCAGAAGTTTCAACTTAGCCAGCAGTAAATGCATGACAAATTATTCGATAACGCCCTGCCAACTTTCAGGTAATTAATCCATTCCTGGGAAAACGCCTGCAATGCAGTAATCAATTTTTAAATGTGTTGATATAAAATTGAACACGTACAAAAAGAGTTTTTTATAATTTAAGCACAGAATTAAAAAATTGATGTGTAACCATATAAAACATAATAAAAGGTTAATTCCACTTTTATTTAAAAAAAGGCGTCGGTGATCGCAACTGTTAAAAAGAAGCTTTATTTAAAACGGAACGTTTTGTCAGTTATTTATTATTATAGATTTTTTTAATAACATGCAATATCAGCATTTTCCAATTCGTTGGTTTCCCGTTGTTAAGTTTTTAATTCCCTTAATGGTTTCACAGATTTTTTATCCGTTTACCCTTAATGGAATTTTGGTCGGATTTACCAGCAGTATTTTTGAAAGACCAAAAAACTGGAAATAGGACCATCCAGGGGTTTGAATTCGTACGTTGGTGACAATTGTATTAGGCCCGGATAGAGGGTCTCCAAATAGATTCAGAGGGAATATATTCATCCCTTTATTTCCTTTGTACCGACGCCAAAATTTATCTTTGAAGTATTACAAGAAACAGCACAAAACTTCGTTTTCTTTTAAATAAATTACAATTTGATATGTATTGCCTCTGTAATTTTTTTATGTTAAATACATTTTATTTAATTTTTTAAAATAATATTAATTTAATGTGGAGGTAAAAATATTTTAAATCTTCAATGTTGGTTATTCTTTTTAACTAATACCCCAATTTATTTTTATGCAATGTATTTCAGTTCGTAATGCAATTCGTGCCCTCATTGACTTATGTCGGAAAAACAATGCAATTTCTTAAAAACCTAGTAAAACAACAGGACAAAAACAGCCATAAGTCAGCAACAAACCACAGGATGTTTTTGAGACAGAAAATATGAAATTCAAAATGCTAAAATTCTTAGAAAAGAAAAAATGAAAACCTATTAAATTTATTAGAAATGTACACATCACCTTAACTGAAAAAGATTTTAATATAAAAACTGACCCACAGAAAATGCATTACCAATATAAAAATATTTGAATATTATTTATAAAACTAACTTAGAAAGTAGGTGGAATACATAATAATTGTTATATTAATTTAACTTTTTTTTTACTTATTTGTACAAAGACTTTTTATTATTATGTTTCCAATAATTGATTTTATTTTTGTTATTTATTCAATGTTTTTGCATTTTATAATATTGTTGAGTATTTATTGTTTTTATTTACAGTAACTCGGGGGTGTCCTTTCTAGATGGCCCGGTTGAATTTCTCTTGAACCAATGACGCTTTCAAAAGAACAAAAAATACGTGTTCAATATTTTTTATTCTAGTTTCAAATTTTTACCACACAGCAATAGAGTCTGGGGAGATAGGTTAACAAAAATTTTCTATCTTTTGCCGCAGATTTTCAACTCAGGTTGCTGGGTTATGATTATGATGCACATTGTTTTTTAAAAGGCCCCCAATGATAGTCAAGTTGTGTTAAATTGGGTCACAACAAAGGTTGATACTGTGAACCACCTGCTGACGACAAGAGTACGAAATTCTCGGCTTTTCCTCTGCCCACGTACGAGAATTCCAACGGTTTAGTATGCCATTAGAGGTAAACGTGGATTCATCAGTCCATACGATGTGTGGAAGAACGTTTTCTTCAACCTCCCAAATCGACATTTCTGCAAGGAACGTTACACGCCCGACATAATCAGAGTCACAAAGACCCTGGACAAGATGAGAGCGAGACGGCTTAGAATTTTAAGTCCGGAGTACATTTCTAACTTTATTTTTGGAAAATCTAAAATCTTTCAACTTAGAATTTTAAGTCCGGAGTATATTTCTAACTTTATTTTTGAAAAATCTAAAATCTTTCAAAATTTCGGAAAGAGGAATTTGGATTTTAGCGAACTTACAGTAAAATATTCCGCTCCTCGTCGAAATTACGCTGCTGGGTTCTTTTTGCCATAATATTGTCAATATTTTGGCCAATTTAAAAGCAGATTATTCCATTGTTTTCTGCTTAAAAAATCTTTAAAATGCTGTGACAGGATGTATAGGGTTAGATTTGAAATTTTAAAGTTGAACTGGGCCTGAGGCACCCTTTATAATTTTTCTCCAAAAGAAGGTAAAAAATTTGAAACGAGAATAAGAAATGTTTAAGTCTTATTTTTTGTTTTTTTCATAGCGTCGTTCAACATAAATTTAGCCGGGCAATATAAAAAGGACACAATATTGATAGAATTTACTTTATATATATAACTGTGGTAAAAAGTATTCATGGCAGTTAATGCTTAACATGTTAAAATTTATTTTTCACCAAAGATTTGTATAGTTCATTGATATCTAATGATAAGTAATTCAGACTTCTTGTTTTTGTTACTATTTCATTTTTGCTAATCGGTGGCTTCAATTTAGCTAAATAGCGAGGTATCTACATAAAAAAGATTTCTTACCGTTTTTGATAAAAAGAGGTGATTATTTATGATAATATTGTAACTCTGAAGAAGAACCACAGACATGGTCTGAAATGGATTATGATCTGAAATATATTGCATAAAATAATTTGGTGTGTTTAGTTAAAAAAATAAACATTCTAGATTTAATCAATTTTATTTACAATTGTTTACGCGGAAGCGACAGGCGAAAAGCAATTTATAAAATTGAAATATAAATGCTTTGGTATAAAATATATAAAAAGCTATATTATCATATCTTGAAAATATTTGTGTTCTTATTGTTGTAGGTTGTTGTTAAAGATCATGATAAAAAATATATAAATATTACAATTATTATCAATTTTACTGACGATCTAGATTTTTTAAATGTTCCATGTTTGTTAATAAGGTGTCCCAACGCCGGGTCAGGTCAAACGCAGGAAATTGTCAGCCCCTTTCCGATCACCTTTCCACAGATTTTCCTCCCTATCCTCACTTCACCCACAGATCATATCGCTGAATTCCTTGAATTTCCTCTCCTTCTACCTCCTAAGCCCATCCACCCCACGGACGATTTTCTACCTTTCCGAAAGGAAATCTCCGGACACGTTCTTATACCCTAAAATCCTCCAAAATCTATCCAAAAAAGCAATTGTGTGCTTTACAACTATTTTCATTGTAATATTTCGCACAACCTATTTTCCCATACACTGAAAATATCATTAATAACACCAATATCAATATCACACAAATCACCCTGCGCACTACCCCCTCATAAACCAATAAGCATCCCTCCGATTTTATCCAATTTTTGAACGTCTCACCAATTTCTATATTTGGCTCTGAAAACATAATCTCTATCCATCGATTTGGATTCATATTTCTTTATTCTGCGCTGAGCCGTGCTTTTGGACGTTCAGGAAGCATTCGCCCGAATGTGGCACTCCTGGCTTCCTTTGCAAGTTAAAACGTATAACCTCACACATAGTATCTCATTCTGCAGTCCTTCCTCTCGGATCCTAGGTTAAATGAAGATTCGGCACCGATACCCACCACGCCAATCAAGATGAAGTTCCACGTGAAAGTATCCTAAGTCCAATCATCACTTCTACACCGCTGTACTTACACATCCAAGCACACAACTCTTACCCTACACCCGTATAACCTAACACATATTATCTCATTCTGCAGTCCTTCCTCTCGAATCGTAGGTTAAATGAAGATTCGGCACCGATACCCACCACGCCAATCAAGATGAAGTTCCACGTGAAAGTATCCTAAGCCCAATCATCACTTCTACACCGCTGTACTTACACATCCAAGCACACAACTTTTACCCTACACCCGTATAACCTCACACATATTATCTCATTCTGCAGTCCTTCCTCTCGAATCATAGGTTAAATGAAGATTCGGCACCGTATACCCACCACGCCAATGAAGATGAAGTTCCACGTGAAAGTATCCTAAGTCCAATCATCACTTCTACACCGCTGGTCTTACACATCCAAGCACACAACTCTTACCCTACTTGTGTAAGCCTTTACGCTCAAACGTCAAACCTGCCCACTAGTGCAAATAAAGAACAATGAAATACGACCGCCCTACCTTGCGCTTTACTTAGATAGAATACTTACATGGAACACTCATTAGATTAAAACGACAGGAAACATAACAAAAAATATAGACTGCTCAGACACCTAATGGGATGGGCCCAGAAACCTTATTCAACGTCAAGCGTACATAACAAACTAACCTCTTACAAACTCATATAACATATTTGGATTTACGGAGTTGAACGGTGGTGTTGAGCCAAATCCTCTAACATCCAATGAATTCAATTTCAAAGCACAGTTATTCTCATTGTTCCCTTCTACGTCACTCATTCCTGAAAGATCTAATCGGAACACGCTTCCTCAATTTCCACTCTCAACTATCCCTTCACCCTACCCAACTACCCCAAACTCTTTCTTTAACTTCCCTTATTGCCCTCCACGCCGATAGCCATGTTACCTCCCCCCATTGGCTGGATCTTTTCCCGATTGCCTCCTGTCCTGACAGATCTGTCAGATTGGTGTATAACTAAAGTATTTGCTCAATATATATTTGTTTTAAACAAAAGGTTCAAAATATTTTTATATAGGGTGTTCAATTTTTTGTGAGCTTTTTTTTATGTTGCCCTTTGTTAAGTTTACGTACGTTATATAAGTCCTAAAAAATTTAACTTTTGCCAAACCTGTCAATTTTTACGGATTTTTTCTCTCTTTTATAATGTGGTTTCAATGTGTTTTTCATAAATTGTAATGTTTTTCTAACAAATCGTATCATATGTACACTTTAATTTACTTCACTTTGTTTCATTTTATATATTTTATCTTTTAATGTTGGGAATATTTATTTTATTTTTTAATTAGTCATAAAAACATAAATCTTTTCGTTTTATATTTTTAATACGGTAAATACTTTTCACGCTACATTGATATCAAAAGGTAAATAACGACCCCCCATATTTATAACCTTTGAAACCAGGGGATTCTATTTAGCTCAAATAACAGGTTTGAACGTAAATAACGATTTTTAACTGTTTTAATAAAAAGAAGTACTTATGAATTTATAAAAAATTGTAGCTTTGACGAGGGGCCTGGCTCGAAATGCATAGCGACTGGCATAAAAAATCAAACATTATTATGTTTCAGATTAATTAAGTAAAATTAATCGAATTATATTAAAATACAAATCCTTAAATTTTGTTGAAAAATTAATACAATTTATATTCCTGTCATACCATTTTTTTTGTTCTGTGCTTTTTATTCCTTTCTCGCCGTTTGTTGTTCGTCTTAACCCTATGTTTTTTCATAAAATTACATTAATGATTATATATATATATAAAGTGGAAGGTTTATGGGCCGACAAACAGCTGAGGTCATCGCCGGCCCTTCGCGTGTATTCCTTCTCTTTCTTGTCTTTCTCGCGTATTTTGTAATGAACTGCAGCCATTTGGGCATCTCGATCTGGTTACTGACTCTCTGCTTTCGCTTGTATATAACGTCGTTATTTTAAAAAGCTAGCCTCTTGTTAGTACCTCAGGTTGTCAATATAAGAATAGATAAACAATATTCAATACATAACATATATATCGCCACAAACATAGAAGTCTGGTCACATTCACTCCCCCGGAGTACTCGATATTCCTTGGGGCGGGGTTGAACCCACTCCATTCTTGCTAATAACTTACTTTTGCTCCCGACACATCACACACTCACCCCAGAGTACTCGATATTCCTCAGGGCGGAGTAATTAACCCCTTCCTTTCACGCTAATAAATTACATTCATCCTAATATATTAACATAAACACCACACAAACACGACACACATAAACTATATACATTTGAAAATCCCTATAGCCCTGAGGTACTGGTACAGCGATTTGTGCCCGCTGCGTGCCCCAAGACTACGCACAGGTCCGATGATATTCCAAAATATTGCCTATAAACGTCGAGCCTTCTACAATTGAAAAGGTGCTCGACTGTTACTCTATCTTTGCATAATGGGCACTTTTGCGGTCGCTTTCCTGCTAGAAGGTGCCCGTGTGTAATTCTTGTGTGACCTATGCGTAGTCTTGTCAGTATGACCTTTTCCCTTTTTGACCCATTTTATCTTTCTTAACCTGCCACAGTTTGTCAGGGTTATTTCTATTTTTCCGAGCCCAGCGGTTTTTCCGTTCTTCTTTTATCGTATTTGAAATTAATAACTTGAGGTCCGCTGGGTGTATTGGTTGGGAAGCCTCGTGAGGTCCTCTGGCTGCTTCTTTGGCCGCCCTGTCTGCTGCTTCGTTCCCGGCTATCCCTATGTGGTCGGGAACCCATATTAATACGACCTTCTTCCCAACTGTGTCGATCCCTTTTAATTGTTGTTTTATTTTGTTTACTAATGGGTCCACGGAGCTTCTTCTCCTGAGCTTCTGGACCGCACTGAGCGAGTCGGTATATACTGCAAATGATTCGTGACGCTGACTTTTTATTATGCTCAGTGCGAGGGATATGGCATTTAGTTCCACCGTGTACACGCTCGCGGTGGGAGGAAGTGACAATTTTTTTGTTTCTCCCTCCGTGTACGCGGCACACCCCACGCCCTCTGCCATTTTTGACCCATCTGTGAAGACGGATCTGGCATCTCTATATTCGTTTTTCAGGGCTTCAAAAATTCCTTTATATACATAGTGGGGTGTCTCGTTCTTTTTTAATTTTGCCAAATCCCACCGTACGATGAAGGCAGGGAGTAACCAGGGGGGTGTTTGAGGTAGTTTTACTGCCTCCACTTGGTTCAAGTCTACTCCCCGCGCCTGTAATGTTTCCTTGGCTCTTAATGCCAGCGGCCTCGTACGGGTCCTCCAGAGAGAGTATCTTTCGCTGGAGTTAGGGTCAAAAAGGGTCTTATGTAAGAAATGGTTCGACTTTGCCCATTTGCTCGCATAATATTTCAACGTTAATTCTTCTCTTTCTTGGGAAGAAGGGGGGAGAACCCCTGCCTCTACACATATGCTATCGAGCGGGCTTGTCCTGAACGCGCCTTTCACTAGTCTTAGGCCTTGCATATATCCTGTCTTATTTTTTGAGGCGCGTTCTTCTTGCCGAACCGTAGGCCATACAACCGTAAAATAATTTCTGGCACAGCAGGTTTTAAAAAGGGTCATCAATACCTCTCTTTCTGCTTCCCACTTAAAGTTCGAGAGGTATCTCAGGAGGTTGATGACCCGCTTGGACTGGACTTCGATGTTCACGATATGTGGTTGCCATCTTTGCTTCTCGTCGAAGATCTTACCGAGAAACCTTGAGCGGTCCGCATACCCGAGCGCTTCGTTCCCCATCCGGAGCTGAGGGGGATTATGTTCCCTCCTCAGTCTACAGAAGTGGACCGCCCTCGTCTTTTCTGCCGAAAAGGAGAAACCTATATTCACGGCATTGGCAACCATTAATGATTATAAATATGAATTATTATTTAATATTTTCGAATTTCGTCTAATTCTTTTATCAATTTTCTTGGATAGTTATTGATATATTGTACCTCATTAACATATATTAATTATGTGAATTTTTTATTTAACACTTAGAAGTTTGTCAATTTCTATCCCTTTAACCATTCCACCAGAAAATAATATATTTAACGATTCTTAGAGGCCTGTTATTTCATAATTTGTTGAAAAATAATTATTACGCATTTAAAAATTGAAGCTGTGCCAAACATTTCATTTCAAATCAGCTTAGTTGTTATGTTCGTATATCGTTTTATTATTATTTGTTTTATATTATTATTTATCATTCGTGTCTGTATGAATTTATCTTTTTTCCCTTTTGTTCTACGGTCCCAGGTCATTCGTATTTGGTACACGTCAGTCCCCATTTAATGTAAATGCGACCAATTTGTCTTATTCTTTCTAAAATAGGCTATTCTTACGTCTCCTAATCCAACCTTGTTCTCGGCTCAGGTTTATCATATTTTTGCCCAATTTAAGCATGTTTCCTTCAAATGCTGATTTTTTGTAAAGCGTCACACTGTCAAGACGTACGCTTGTATCGATTTGTTACTTAATAAAAGCACCCCAACGGTGACGTACTCTCTGGCAGATGTCTTCTTTCGGCCCCTTTTTTTGCATAAATGATGGCATAGACAGAATTGTTTTCACATTTTTTCCTGCGTAAAAGTAAAGTGCTACAATATTTACCTAATATATAGCCCAAGCAATTTTTCAACATTTTTTTCTAGATAAATATAAATTTTGAAAATTTAGCATCAAAACGTCTTTTATGGTTGAAAAGATATACAGTAGTGAAAAAAATCATGAAAATATTGCACTATATGTTAAATGTATTTTTTTAATATAAACCCATGTACCTTTTCTAAGACGTTCGTTTGTAAAATAAGAATTTATTTAAAAAAAAGAGTTTGTTTAAAAACTAGAAAATTTGCCTCTGATATCTCGTCCTGATGTGTGTCATTCTTAAAAAATTCTACCATCTCAGTCAAAAAAATTCCAAACTAATTGATTTTCAAAATTTGTTGCAAATGTTTGTTTTAATTTTTTAATAGATTTATTTCCAAGATCAATATACTAAAAGTTTATTCTTGTAAAAATAATTTTTTTCTTCAAATCTATTTAGGCTATAGAATTTTCTTTACAAATGTCTTTGAAACGTTTTAATCTCATTTTAGTTCAGTTAGTCTTTACTACTTGATAGTCAGTAGTTTTTCTATAGTCTCAAAACAAATATACTTTCCTAGAATGACCCTTTCTTGCCCAACGTTGCCTCAGAGCAACACCAAGGGTAGCAAATTGGCTAATGGTTAATCCCATGAATTTAGAGCGGGTAGAATATTTTTCTTTCGATGTTTCATCCTGTATTTTTTGGCGCCAATATAAAATCATCATCATGGAATGTTCTACTTCAACATGTTTTTTCACCCCACCATTGTAACTTGTACCGATAGTTATATTTGCGAAAAATAAAATTCTTAACATTCACATAAATGCTTTCAGATCAATGCAAATTTTAGTAATTTTCTCTTGGTTTTTATCAGTGATGTGGTCAAAGAAAAGTATTTTTTTAATTCACTAGTTTTCGTGGTCCGCTTGACCAATTAATATCTTTCAATTAGTTAAGGTTTTTAGTTGAGATAAAAAAGCCAGTGTCACGGGCAGGATTCGAACCCAGGATCTTCGGCCAAATACGCCGCTGCTCTACCACTTGAGCTATCGTGACCTCGATCCACTCGGACACTATCTTCCCATCTCAAAACCCACTTTTTTTTTTAAATTTTCATTTAACAAATGAAATGGACGCGGAGAGCTTTAGTGAAGGTATACTTCATTTTTACTCATTAAATTCACTAGTTTTCGTGGTCCGCTTGACCAATTAATATCTTTTAATTAATTAAGGTTTATAGTTGAGATAATCGGTGAGAATCAAATAGATTACATGACATTTGAAAAATGGCAAAAAGGAGGGAAAATTAAAAAACAAAGGATCGAGGTCACGATAGCTCAAGTGGTAGAGCAGCGGCGTATTTGGCCGAAGATCCTGGGTTCGAATCCCGCTCGTGACACTGATTTTTTTATCTCAACTAAAAACCTTAATTAATTGAAAGTATTTCTAATTTTAAATCTTCGCCTAGCTTTCCGAACTTTATTGTACTTTCTTCAGAGCTCCACAAAAGGATACATTACACATTTTAATTTTGGCCAATTTAACATCAAATATATATGCAATATTTATACAATACACATTTTTGTACGTACTGATTTTTACTCAGAAGTATATAAACTTAAATTCTTTTATTTTCATGTTAACACTGAAAACCATTTCACTTTTTTCTTCACCTTTTCAACTATGAAATGTCTAGACTGGGTTTATATAATATCGCAGATAATAAAAATAAAAACAACCATAACTAGTGTGAGGTTTTTCTCAGGTACTGTTTATAATATTATCTTGTACATGGAGAGAGTTTTTTTACAAATTTTTCCTCTCCTTTGCATTCATAGATCATTCTAAATTATTAGTTCTCTCTTTTTAACGTACTAATTTAACTATCTTTTTAGATAACATAAATTACAATCCAAATAAATAGTTAATAAATAAATTGTACTAAAAACAATTAAGTCGTCATGTAAATTTAATAAATTAAATAATCATATGTATTTATATACATTTTACTAAAACAATTATGTCATCATGTAAATAAAATAAAGTAAAAAACATATATTTATATACATTTTAATAAAAAATATTAAGTCATCATGTATGGCCATCGTTTAAAACCGTAACTTAGTTCATGGTAAGCAGCCAGCTCTCTATCTTTAAACTCACAGGATTTCTTACAAACCTTTGAGCAGAATTGCTAAATTTGTCTTGCATACAACATTAGGTCTTAAAGGGTTAACGGTCAACTCCATCTATACTATCGTAAAAAAAATTAAACCCAAAACTAAAGTTTCTTTCACAATTGTGTAAAAAAAAATACAGAAAAAATAATAGAGCCAATGAGGAATTTCGACAAGATTTCACAAATATGGCTTATCAATTTTAATTTCATAATTAAAAAAATAATAATAAAATTTAAACATCGGAAAATTTGCACAATACCCGAATCTCACTGTATTATATAAATCACTTCAGGTTGCAAGTAAAACACTGTTCCGACAAATGTATGCCTTTTCCATATGTTGATAGGCACAACATGCACCAAAATATGAATACTCTTTTTTGTAGACATTTTCACCACACTCTGATATGTACCAATGTTGCTAATGTGTGGTGATTAGTGACCGTTAATTGATATTTATTTAAAACTCGTGAGATGAAGATGATCTCAATAAAGATCGAAACGTTGGCACGATAAAGAAAATGTTTTTCTGAAAACTACATCACACCAGACCGCATCATCTCACGATTTCTAAATTAAAAAACAAAAACCAAAAAAACGTTGCTAATGTTTAAGAGCATAACTGCCGTTTTTAATGTGATGTATATTATCAATTCATTCTTCTAGAAATTCTACCAGGTTGGACCTCCTACCAATCTTTTTCGGAGAATTTTGTTAACAACACAATTTATTTTCAAGCGCGGTTCGATTTCTGATAACAAAACCCATACTCTTTCGCTTAGCATCGTTCAGTCATTTTTTTCTCGTTAATATTTGATCCAATCCATTTCGACCAAATCCGCTTCTCTGGGCTACTCAAAAGCCACCACTCAATAGGTTATTCAAACCCATCAATTCCGAAGTTCTAATCCAAACACAGTATCCTCACAGTGCTTGTTAAATAAATATTATATTACTTTTTCAAAGTTCTTTATTGCTAAACTGATTCCCAATTCCCATCAACAGAATTCAACAGTTTGGCAACAGCTTTGGCCCACATCACAGAGTTAATATATACTTTTAAAAAAATCTATAAAATCAATAAGTATGTTTATTCTACACAATATACTTGTTCAAACTATGTTAAAGATTTCTTTTTATTTTAAAGTACACAAGATATTAAGGGGAAAATATTTCTATCCTTAATTTGTAAGGCTATTGAGACTTATAGATCATACTACTAATGTGTAGAGATTAGTGACCGTTAATCAATAGTTATTCAGATATCGTGAGATGCGGTCGGGTGTGATGTAGGTTTCAGAAAAACATTTTCTTTATCTTGCCAACGTTTCGATCTTTTATTGAGATCATCTTCAGGGCTCAAAGTGTTTGTCTTCTGTGTAATTGTGCCATCCTTGCGTGTCGTGGGCACTCTCGATCGAAACGTTGGCAAGATGAAGAAAATGTTTTTCTGAAACTACATCACACCCGACCGCATCTCACGATATCTGAATAACCATACTACTAACGTTGCACTACACCTTAATATTGTTGTATGCTTGTTTAAATTAAATATTACCAACAGAAGGACAACATTGTTGTTTTATCGTTGTGTTTCATTCACAATAAACTACTTGAAAACTCCATTGTAAACAAATAAACGTCATCCTAGAACCATCTAATATAATTCCCGACAATCACATGCGTTGGAGGCGCCACCATTCCACTGTTCAACAGTGACATCGCGTTATCGACATAATTCCGTCCTCCCTTAGAAGAAAGAATGCTGCTCTGGAGTCTTTCTCCATGTCAGACAAGCTTTCGATCGAGTCTGGCACCTGGGCCTGCTTTGCAAACTCGAGGTCATCCTTCCCTCTAAACACTATTTCATCCTTAATCATACCTGGCCGGCGTACGTTCCCAAATTATCGGTCGTCCTTAAAAGGACAATGATGACCTTTAGCATCCGTACCTGGCACGTGGCCTTACCGGACGTTTTGATTCTCAAGATGCGAGATGACGCACCTCTGGTCGCGACTGGATGGGTGTTGTGTTCCCGAGTACTCATCGTCAACAAGACAAGAGGATCTTTAGCGTCCGCACCTGGCCTTTTGGCCTTATCGGACGTTTTGATTCTGAAGATGAGAGCTGACTCATCTCCGCATTCGACGGAATAATGTTACCGCCGAAGCATTGGTGTAGAGGCGCCCCAGCGCCTTAGGGCCGAGACAACCTCGCTCTCCGCTTGTCCACTCCGAATGGTCGGGCCCGCATTGTACATCGGGCCGTATGCCGCACGCGAAGGGCTAACTGGCCGAAATACATCACCCTGTCCCCCCCTCGCGTACTCTCTAGATAGAGAAGACCACTCTATCTCACTGGGTGTTACCGCCGAAAGCGTTGGTGTAGAAACCCTCACTCCTCGCTTGCCCATTCCGAGTGGTAGTTCGTATCCCGCGAGGCCAGGGATGATAACGAAGGTCATACGCACAGGCTTAGGTGGATGGCCATTACCTGGCCGACAGGTACTTTGGAATATGGGTCGGACCATCACACTCTCTTTAGTACAGAATGGTCGTCAATCAGGATAGTGCCCACGGCCAGCCGTACAAAAAGCTGTCCCATCTCGACACACTATCCTAATATACGCTGATACTGCCATTGTATCGTCTAACTCTAACCCCCCCATAGCTCACCGAACCCTCAAAAAACCCCTATATTCCATCGAACAACGTTCAAAACAAAGCGAATCAAATTGAACACCGCAAAGTACCAAACATAATCTCACCCCATTCCCGCCGCAAACATCATCTGCTATCTAAGGCAGTATCTAGACAAACAACTCAACTGGAATCCCCAAATACGTCTCAAAAGGACTGAACCAAGAGACCGATTACTTAAAACACTTCTAGACAAAAACTCTCCCTTGACAACAAAATACTGATGTACACTATGTCACTGAATCTCAAATCATTAGATCCATCGTCAACGCCCACGTTCTACTTTTCTAACCACACCATCCATAACCTCAATGTTTCTTTTTTAAATGAATTTGTAAAATTCAGCTACAAAAAATTCTCCCGATCTCTTCCCAGCATTATCCTCGACGTCAAAAACGGCAGTGAAACCTTGACCTGCTCTCAGAGAGTGCATTAAGTGGTGATATCTAATTTTGTAGTGCTATGACTTGATAGCTTCTCCTCTCGATGTCTTTTGCTAAATATCGGTTAAATTTATTGAGCTTCGCTAACTAAAGAAAATGTTGTTTAGTAAAATCATGTTCTAAAATAATTAATTTAAATTAGGCTAATTTATATACCAGTTTGTGCTACGTTTCAATATAAATTGTAAATTGCTCGATTGTTCCAAATAGAGATTCCGTTCCATCGTAAAACGCGAACATTAATTAAATTTTACTGCTGTTCGGCGCGACAATTACGGAAAAAGTCGAACATAATACTGACAAACTATGAATTATCCTTAGTCAATATGGAAAACAACGGTCCCACGTTATAGGTCAATTGGTTCGGATTAGATCGCCTTGTGGAAAAAACGCATCCAGCCAGGTGGCTTTTGCCTTTGGAGTTCAATCGAGGGAAGATTGATCAGATCGTAGGGAAAAAAAAACAATTATAAAGTTTGAAATAAAAGCAATGTGATAATATCAGCATATAAAAAACATCGGATAAAGATTTATTAAACGTATGAAAGTTTTTTAAAATTGTCAAATTCGGTAAAAAATAGAAATGATTTATTATTTCAATTTTCCAATGACAGAAGATATCGTAAACAACCGTCATGTATAAAATATAATCGGGGGAAGAATATAAATCAAAAATGTTTTCATAACATGAAGATGTCGATATCCGATCCTTATGATTTGATATGATCTTCTAACGCGCGTGGACTTGATTCAATATAAAGAAAATACAGTATAAAGAAAATGTCAAGGAAACATTAGATGGAAATAATGACTTGGCAAATTCACTGGAACATCATTATTCCATGCATTATTAAATTTATGCCGGTTAAATGTGAATTGCATAGCGGTATAAAGGGATAAATTATTCTAACTTTCGCCAGATATTAATTTTAGCCATGAATGGCTAACTGAATTTCTACTCACCACATAAGCACAAATTAATATGTTGTGAATATTTCAAATATGTATCCATGTAAGTATGTTTAAACCAAATGTGTGCGATAACTGTGACTTTAGAGGAGTAACCACTTCCTTTCCTCACAACGCCATTCTAATTAATTATTTCGAAGTTTTAAAACATTTAATTGCTTTTGTACCCTCATAACTTTTGAAATCACTCTCAATTATAATGAGATTTTGCCTTTTCTGCTAGAAGTAGATTTGATTATTGCTGAAGAAGTAATTTTGCCTTCGCACACATTGACATCAAGATTTTCATTAAATCTGTCACTTTCATTATTACATTCCGCCAAAGAGGTCAGGACATAACATAAAGAAGGTAGTAACGAAATATGGGAGAAAGTGAAAGCAGCGCCATGTTGTGTAGCAAACAATAGCCATGCTGTGATATTAAAAGACAGATCAATGATCGTTTTAAGTTTGAGAATAATTCTTAATTAGGGTACCGAACGTGCGGACGAGGCGGCGAAAGCCGGGAAGTCCCACCCACCGGATCGGACCATTGCGATCAGGCCCCCTGACACTAAACGCAGTAAAAAATATGATAAAAGAAAGATGGCAGCGTCAGTGGGCGGGGTCGTCGAGAGGCTCTTGCAAATCAAGAGCACGACCGGTAGATGGCCCTCAGAGAACCTCAGCAGGAGACGAGGGATCGTCCTCACCCGACTGAGGATTAGCCAAATGCGGTTGACACACGGGAACCTGCTTTTGGGCCAAAGCCCGCGCAGGTGCCCCTTATGCAGAGAAAGGTTGCTCGATGTGTACCGCATAATAGAGGCGTGTCATGCCTTGGCTCCATACAGAGAGCGTGTAGGCATGCCGCCGGATCTAAGAAGAGTCCTGGAACAAGGTAGCGAGATTCAGGGACCCCTGTTCCGCTTATTAGGGCAATTTTTTTATTGTATATAGCCTTCAAAATATATGTTTTGTGTTTCTTTGTTTTGTATGAGTGAATGTATTTATTAGAGTGAATGGGGAGTGGCTGATAGTGGACTAGCGTCCCCATCGCTCCTCTGCCTACGTGACTTGGGTCAATATTTATAAAAGTACCCCATCGACCACAATTACATAATTTTCTTATTGTATGCAGGTCGATGGAGGAATATTCATTATATAAATAGAATGAATGAAATGTATATAGGTGGGAATGAGTATTGAATGTGTGTTGCAATATTCCGCATGCGCTCGGGGCTGAAATGACCAAGCTAAGCTGTCGGATGCTCATATTTTAAAAAAATCTTGTAATTAAGCTATACTTCTAACATTTTCTTTTTGAATATTTAGTTTTTTCAAACTAGTTTTATTATTCATCTTTCTATCTCGCTCAAGTATATTCGGAACGACGATATGTTCTGTTATGTTGAGTAAAACGTACGATAAATCACAGCAGATTTTTGAGCCTTTTCGCAAAAAGAAAACCCCATTTTTTGTTACAAGCACTAACTCAGTCTTTGTTTATATGTGGATAGTGGAATGAGGAAGATTGGCCCGGGCTCGGATGAGACGCGACTCGCCTGGTTTGTGCCGTTTGGTGATATTGTTGCTATTGTGTCAAGTGAGATACAGTGCCGGAAATGAGCGACCTGCGGGATTATAAACATCCCTGGTGCGTCATGTACGACCTGGTGGAAAGCGAGGCCGCTTCCGGAGAACTGCTCCTGGCCAGCCCGGACTCACAGCCAACTCCGAAATGCCCCAGGGTCAACTTTCCACCGGGGATGGAATCCAGAAGGCCTTCGAGGGTCTTCACCCTATCCAGAAGATGCCGCTCTCTCAGCGCATGGTCAGATATCAGCCGTTCTTCCTGCAGACTAGATGACAGGTAAGGGATTTTATTATCGTAATTCATAAAACATTATTAGTTGAAGTCGTGAGGAGCGGTCAAGAAGGAGGTAGTTTAGAAAATCACCTTTTTTATTTTTTTGCCGACTTTTCGATCTTTATTCGGGTCATCTTCACGGCCTGGGTAAATTACGAAACATATGTTGATTGAAAAATATACAATTTTAGATGTGTACCAGGAATTTCATACTCCCATAAAGTGTGGTGCTATTCTAGTGGTGTCATATTGGATTTGTGTGAAAGTGTTGTGAAATGTGAGTTTGTATTCTGATGTTTTAAATCTGGGAAATTTTCTTTGATCATAGGCGGTGTTATTTAGCTCAAAGGAAGTCGAGAATGGCAATTTTCTGTCCTTTTGACCAATTAATTAAGGTTTTTAGTTGAGATAAAAAGTCAGTGTCACGAGCGAGATTCGAACCCACGACCTTCGGCAAGATACGCCGCTGTTCTACCACTTGAGATAGTGTGACTTCGATCCACTCGGATACGAACTTCCCATCTCAACCGCACCTTTTTTGAATTTTTCCCTCCTTTTTGCTATTTTTCAATAGCTCGTGACACTGACTTTTTTATCTCAACTTAAAACCTTAATTAATTAAGCTAATCATTGTTTTGGCAAAAAAATAGGAAAAAAAATTTCCTTCAAATCTTTTCGTTAAGAAAGCTCGAAAAGGATTCCATCCAATGCAATGTGTGGTGAGTTTGATTCGGGAAGTTCCCAATTTAGCAAGTTAATTTCTTCTAATGTCGTGTAATCTATTTGATTCTCGGCGGCAAATGAAATGGCCATGGAGAGCTTTAGAGAAGATATACTTCATTTAACTTATTAAATTCTCTAGTTTTCGTGGTCCGCTTGACCAATTAATAGCTTTCAATTAATTAAGGGTTTGAGTTGAGATAACAAATTGATTACACGACATTTCAAAAATGGCAAAAAGGAGGAAAAATTCAAAAGGTGGGGTTGAGATGGGAAGTTAGTGTCCGAGAGGATCGAAGTCACGATAGCCTAAGTGGTAGAGCAGCGGCGTATCTAGCCGAAGATCGTGGGTTCGAATCCCGCTCGTGACATTGACTTTTTTTATCTCAACTAAAACCCCTAATCAATTGTTGTTAAATGTGTTTCATGTTTTGGTATTTGATCTGAGGGTACTGCTGTTAGAACATAATCAATGTATTTGGCGAGAAGGTAGTTAAATGATAACAGTAATTGTGTCATCACTAGTATAGAGCTGCTACTATAGGTCCTAGATTGCTGCCCATAGCTATGCCGAATAGAAATGGTTGTAGTATGTGAAATATCTGTTTGTGCAGCAGTGTCGTAACATTGCTATGAAGAATGTATGTGAGAAATTTGTGCGCGGTGTTATGTCGTGCCATTGGTCTTTGATAATGTCAAATCAAAGACAAATTGCACAACTTGTGTTTTTAATTTACCCAGGCCCTGATGATGACCCGAATAAAAGTCGACATGTCGGCAAAAAATAAAAAAGGTAGTTTTCTAAACTACCTCATTCTTGACCGCTCATCACAACTTCAACCAATTATGAAACTGCAGGTCATTAAGAAACACACATAAAAATTATGTCCGGAAAATAACGTTTAATACCCTTTGCATGTTGTTTTTCTATAAAGTGACGTTGACTAAAAACTGTATAACTTATAAAATGTAATTAGCTCTTATATAATTGTTATTTTTCAATTATAAGGTAATAAATTTTTCTGTTTTATATTGTTAATAAAACAATAAGGTATTGGAAAAATTTCGGAGAAAGCTTAAAAAACCTGAAGTATTATCTAATGCGTGAAAAGTGTTAAATTACTCGTGTCATTGAAAATCGAGAATAATTTAATATATGACTCAAACCAAAAAGGAAAACCTGAAAATAGTGAATATGAATTTCTGTTTTTCGACTGAGGCAGCCAGGGGTGAAGGATCAGCCCTCTCCCAGTTCCATCGGTATGGAGGTACCAAAGATCGAAGCGTCAGACGTCGCTAGGAAATTGATGCGGCGCTTTGGCGTCATCTGAAGCAGCGCAGCTTACTCCGACAAATACTTAGGGCAAAAAGCGACACAGGATTGACTTCGACGGTGAAAGAAATATAGACAGCATTAGGGCACAACCAGTATACAAGCCTCGATGCGACGGTATTCTATGTTTTGAAAAGTTGTTAAAATTCTGCAACAACAAAAGGGATATGTGTTCTTATCCTCCTAGTAGGCGTGAGGGGAATGTTACTTTCGTCCTTAACCCTTGGATCCGAATCTGTCCACAAGGTTGTCAAGGTTCAAATAGGACCTAGAGTAACCGTCGGTTATCTAGGATATAGATGGTAAAACTGAAGAATAAGTACCGCATTAAATTAAACTCATTTAATTTATTTTATGTCTGGTATTGTTATTGATTTATTATTTTGATTTTATTTTTATACTTAGTCTTTATTAATTTATAATATTTACTATACATAAAACAGCAATATCTCACTGGCCTCTCAATACTACATGCAAGAACGGCACAATTACAGAGAAGAAAAACACTTTGAGTGAGTAGAAATACTTTGATTAAATATAAAAAATATATTTTGCATTGTATAAATTCAATTTTTCATATCCTACATGTATTTGTTAAATGTAAACAATGTTTGTAAATCCCAGGCCCTGAAGATGATCTCAATAAAGATCGAAACGTTGGCACGATAAAGAAAATGTTTATTAATATAATATTAATATAATAATAATAATACATAAATATGTTTTTAAAATGAAAGAAATGCTCTTTGGTTATCTTAACTGTCTAGAGGAGTCCACCAATTAATTAAAATTGAAATGTACGATTATTCAGAAATCATGAGATGCGGTCTGGTGTGATTTAGGTTTCAGAAAAACATTTTCTTTATCGTGCCAACGTTTCGATCTTTATTGAGATCATCTTCAGGGCTCAAAGTGATTGTCTTCTGTGTAATTGTGCCATTCTTGCATGTCGTGTTGAGAGTGCCCAATCGACACACATTGAAGTGTACATTTATTTCATTTCAATTATCACACATGCACTAAATAATATTCATTTTACTAATAACTTTAAAAAATTATGACGATGTTAACTGCATGTACTCATATATTATACAACGGAACCTAATCCTAAACTAGAAACGAAACAACTTATAACTAAAAATTATAAAATAAAATTGGTGTGTAACATTTAGTGACCGTTAATTTATGATTTTTTGGGAGATCGTGGGATGCGGTCTGGTGTGATGTAAGTTCAAACGTTTTCTTTATCGTGCGAACGGTTCGATCTTTATTGAGTTCATCTTCAGGGCCTAGGATTTATAAACATAGTTTAAATTATTATTTAGTGATCGTGATATTCGGTCTGGTGTGATTAGGTTTAAAAAAAGTTTTCTTTATCGTGCGAACGTTCCGTTCTTTATTCAGATCATCTTCAGTGCCTGGGATTTATAAACACCTTTTAAATTATACCAATATAAGATATGAATATGAGTTTATACAATGATGTACACAATATATAATTTTTAGGTTTAATCTAGATACTTGGACTCACTTTTTTATTTATTTTTTATTTTTTACGAGGATTCGCAATTCGCAACAGCA
The DNA here is from genome assembly GCF_000648675.2 of Cimex lectularius. Classification (NCBI taxonomy): domain Eukaryota; kingdom Metazoa; phylum Arthropoda; class Insecta; order Hemiptera; family Cimicidae; genus Cimex; species Cimex lectularius. The sequence goes on along the minus strand of NW_019392677.1, from coordinate 2,452,746 downwards.
GAAGACAACCTCAGGGTGCCGGTGGTTTTGAAAAAAAAGCTTATTTGTATTAAGTATGTCGAGTTCGAATGCAGATCCGCTGGATTCGAACCCGGGACCTTTACCTTACGGTGATGAGCCCTGTCAACGCCTAAAAGGTTATGGCCACTGATGCCTCTTCTACTCACTGTTGTGTATCGTGTCGAGACTTACTTGTTACTAGTGTGAATAAGTCTGATGTAATTTAAAAAATCAATTATAATAATTTTCCGGCAACCTACGTCAAATTACATCCCAATATCTGGATAAGAGGATTAAACAACATATCTATGATTGCAAAACAACCAAACAAAATCCGACAGCACTGGAGACCCAACGTTTTCAACACGAACCCAATTTCGATTTCAACAATCCAAAAATATTAAACACAAAACAAAACAAACATAAACGTAATTTGTTAAAAAGTTTTACATCAACAGAGATAAACGCAGCATCATTTGCAGAAAAAACACATGTAAACTCAGCCGCATCTACTACTATCATGAATCAAATTCAATATCATACATGTAACGTACAAAACATATAAAAAACACATAAAACGATCATTATACTTCATATATCAAACAATTAGGCTAAATCTTCAAAAATTTATCTCTCCTTTTCCTAATAATCCTGAAAAGCTAACTAGGCCCGAACGACAAACCATTACCTTTTTTCCATTGTCGGTCCCTTTCACCTCAAAGAAGCCGATTCCTCGTAGAAAAATGAATTTCTATCCCTACTTACTTTCTCACTCCTTCAAAATTATATAGGAACCAAAAAAAAACAGTAATATCTCAATAACCTCGACATGACACACAACTATAACAATCTACATAGAAAACCTTTGAGTGAGAAAAATGTGTATTTTGATTAAACCTAAAGTTTCTATATTGTGTTCATCATTGTATCAATTCATTTTCATATCTTATATGTATTTGTATAATTTAAACAATGTTTATAAATCCAGGCCCTGAAGATGATCTCAATAAAGGTCGAAACGTTGGCACGATTAATAAAACGTTTTTCTAAACCTACGTCACACCAGACCGCATCTCACGATCTCTAAATAATCATCGAAATTAGGTCTATATTTATGCTACCCTTTGCAATAGTTTAACAATTACCTCCAGCTCCCTGACATTTAAATACAATATCATTTCCTCCTAAGCTAACACCTCTGCATCCATCCTCTTCAATCTGGCAAAATGGTGCTTGTCTCCGTTTACACGGTTATAACAATGAGGACATGTTTCTGGGGACTCGCCGTATGGAATTATGCTCAATTTGAGCATTTCTCCTTTAATTTTCATTATCAGTCGCTTACTGTCTAGTCTTATTATCCTCTAAATCAATTCTTATCTCTGTACACACTATGTACCGATCACTAATTCGACTTTTTTTCAGAAAACAATTTTTGTTATATGACTTTAAATAATCTAGAATTTAGTTTGAAGAGGCAAAATTTACCTGGTCTATACATTTTTTGACCAGTACAAGTTTTTGTTCATAATTTGTTTAACCAGTATTTTGCGGTATCTTTTTTCCGCCATGTCCATTACTTTTAGTATGTAGTTATTTTATTTTTAAACGATCTAAACAGTTTATTTGTTATTGAATAAGATTTGTTTGTTTAATATAAATCCGGGTAGTGATATTTACTTTATTTTCTTCATCGTTTATTCTTACGCCTGATAATTTAGTTACTTGTGTCTAGTGTTAGAATGGACTCAGTGTAAAAACCAATTTCCCTGAAAACCTGCCTGAGCAGACTCCGGGAGACCATGTGGAACGACCGTTTTACCTTGTGTCTCTAATGTTATGGGTGTATACTATCAAATAATTAATTTCTGAAATAGAGAATTCAGCATTTTCTTTCTATTTTGTGGATAAAGTAACTTCATCTGTTGATGACCTATCAAGACTTGTTATTTACTTACTACGTTTGGTTTTGCAACTGCAGAGATTACATTAACCTCCTGGGTTCAGGTAGTTTCTGAAAAAAGCCCGTTTGGAATTATTTGGGAAAGATTTGAACCCGGGTTTTTTCTAGGGGCCGCCTTTTAATCGCTCTAAACATCTATTAGGTATACGACATTTTTGGGCTGGATTAGCGAGGGGAAATTTTTTATCCGATTCGAAAACAAGTTCCCTGGTTAATTGGATTAGAATGGATTTATAAAGCTCAAATTTGCTCATGTGGAGCCCATCACTTCTCGCGGTCCACTGGCAATTCCAGCTTTTGTAATTTGCAATAAATTACCGGCAGGCCTAGAGAATCACCCAATCCGGGGTGTTAGCAGTCCTGGGCTTTAACCGTCTCGCCATAGAGGTTGGGGTGCTGTCAGCAGCTAGGTCAATTCAACTCCTAACAGCAGCTCCTAAATCGATATTCATTAATAATCATTTTTAAATATATTCTTTCATGTTTACATACGATTCGCCAATTTGGGTGGTGAAGTTTTCGATATTCCTCCATCATCTTCCATTCCTCCATGTGTGCATATTATATCAATAACCATACTGATGGTCGATGGGTACTCATATTCCCCATCGACATTCTATTTAGCCGTATGCCATGAAGTGAATTAATAAAGAATCAATGTCACAAAGTTAAAACGTACAGGTTAAGTGTTCAAAAACAACGGTACGTTGAGACGTAGACTGATTAATGTTCTATGTATTTCAACAATTTTGATGGCGTAGTACTTGCACGCGCTTGGCACTCATTTCGGAACTACTTTAATTCGTCGGCTTAAAGGGCTTAGAACTGTTGAAAAGGTAGGCAGGAGGTGGTTTTCACCGGCATCGGATTGTAGTTTCATTAAGGGAGGACAGGAAAACCCTACGCCAAACCTACCATTTGTCACTGGCCATGTTACAAGTGATTAATAGTTAGGTTTTTCATGAGATCCCTCCCACATCGTACCGGTTGAAGATCTTGCATCAAAGTCGATTCCTTAAAATATTTCGTTGACGTCAGTTTATAAAACTAGAGTAATAATGTGAAAAAATAATAAAGATAAAAAATTGTTTTCAATTAACAGACGAAATATAAATAAATAATATAACATTTCATTGTAATCTACTATCGTGACGATAAGTGTATATTTAAAATTAGAGTGTGATCACTATTTGCACGCATTTTTTACGAAAATTTTATCAGCACAATATTTATATTTTATTTAACTTTTAGATATCAGATAAACTGATTACTGATTTTTATGAGCTCAAATCCACCATGTACATTACCGACGTGCACACTACCGATCACCCACTCCGCGTGTTGGAAGTTCATGGTCAGACTTTGGTCTTAGCTGTCCAGCAGCCGACTTGGGCTCCAGAGGGTACCAACAGATACCCAGTATTATATACCCCCCAACACAGTCAGAACCTAAAACCTAACTCTCACTCACTCTCAAATATATTATTTCTTATTCACATACCATTCACTCAGGTTTAGTAGTAGGAGGGCACCAAGGTTCTAGCTGCCACGATTGGTAATCAAGCACGATTCTCATGTGGAGTGGCGGTCTTGAACGTTCTCTATATGGAGCCAAAGAATTGGACCATAAAAATAGGCGGGAGGCATCTAATAGCCTTTTTCAACAAGACGGATATGCGGAATTTGGTCCGAAAGAAAGTGTCCGTAAGTCATTCTCGCCTATGCTTAATCTGGTTAGGAAGACAGCTGTTTTACGACTCAGATAGGACGGATCGCAAATCTTGTCTTGAATCACCTCAAGCGTGTATACCTGTAAAATGTGACGTACAGTATAAATGTGTCATATTTAGTGACCGTTAGTTAATGATTATTTGGAGATAGTGAGATGCGGTCTGGTGTGATGTAGGTTTCAGAAAATAATTTTCTTTATCGTGCCAATGTTTCGATCTTTATTGGGATCAATTTCGGGCCTGGGATTTATAAACATTGTTTAAATTTTACAAATACATGTAGGATGTGAGGAAAGTGAATTTCCAGCACTGTATAAATTCACTTTTCTAAAGAATTAATCTAAAAAACAACATTAATCTTATAAAAGAAATTGTTTTTCTAAAACCTACGATCTCCAAATAATGAAGTACAGTATAAACATTCTCTCTTTGTATTTATTTATTTCATTTCATAAATAAATTTTGATTAACAAAAAATCTGGTCATAGCTTGTTTATTTTTCATCTTCTGATGATAGCGAACAAAAGCGAATTCGTGCGATACTTACTGTCAAGGCGTTGCGGCCTTGCAGAACTGTCGTCTTAAGCGCCGTATTTTTTATTTGTACGTTCACTTATTAGAAATTGCTTTTCTGCCAACCTTCCTCCCTCTCTCTCGCTCTCTCTCTCTCTCTCTCTCTCTCTCTCTCTCTCTCTCTCTCTCCTTCTTATTTTTTTATTTTTTGTAAAAAATTATGATTGAGTTGTATATTCGTTTTTACGTTTCGTAAATTTTACAAAATTACAAGATAGAATTTGAAAAAACAATATTTTTGCCCTCAAATATTATAAAACCGGCTATTCTATTACACAAAATCCGAGCAAAATTTATAACATTTCCTTTTTATTCTGGGCCAGTAACCGTAAACTGGTTCTTATCCATATGGTTTTCGGTATCTGTTGTGATAAAAAGATTTGTTCGGGATGTCTAAAACAGTTTATTTTCCGTTTATAGATCTCACTTGTAAGTATAATTTAATAACATCATATACTTGCATAAAATCCTTATGTTTCTATTTATTCTAAATGAAATTCCGCCACAAAAAGAAAATTGACTGCTTTTTCTCTTTTTTTTAAATAATTATCCGCTTGTCTCGGCTCGTACAATTGAGCAGTTCATTTCGCAGCAAAATCCTCGGTGTCGTCTGTAACATGGGCGCGGACCAAAAAATCCTCGAAGAGGGAAAAACGGCAAACCGGCATAACTCGACGAGAAATGGCATGGCTAGATATTTGCTAGATGTATTGAACTGAATCTATCAGAATTTCATTACGCTGTCACCCAGCTTGAAAACCGATGTAAAGGAATTAAATTACTTGCCCATCTGGGATGAATGATTTACGACTGTAGGTGTCGATGAATCGAACACGGTTCTCAAAGTGTGCCCGTTAACATCATGAACCGCATAAAAGTCAATAAAAACATATTCGAAAAAATAAAGTCTCTTTTGTATCACTGTTAAAAGATTATTATTAAGTATTATCTATTTATGTTTCTTGGTTCAATTGACCAAATTTCTTATTTCAATTAATTATTCTTTTCATGTAAAGTCTGGGTTGAGAAGAAAAAGTTTGTGTCACGAGCGGGATTCGAACCCACGACCTTCGGCTCAATACGCCGCTGCTCTAACCACTTGAGCTATCGTGACGTCGATCAACTCGGACACCAACTCAACATCTCAAACTACACAAACTACAACCTTTCGTATTTTAACGAGAGAGAGAGAGAGAGAGAGAGAGAGAGAGAGAGAGAGAGAGAGAGAGAGACGAGACTGAGAGATCGAAGTCGAAGGGAAAATTCGAAAGGTTGTAGGTTGAGATGAGGAGCTGGTTTTTTGAGTGGATCGAAGTGACGATAGCTCAGGTGGTTAGACCAGCAGCGTATTGAGCCGAAGATACTGGGTTCGAATCCCGCTCGTGACACTAACTTTTTCATCTCAAGTAAGACCTTGCATAAAACGAATAATTAATTGAAATTACTATTAAATTAGAAAGATTAAATTTCGCTAAAAAAATGACGTGAAATGTTTGCTTGTATCAGAAAACTTCTGCTATTCAATGAACGTAATATCAGTTTTGGTTTTTATTTAAGCCTCTTACACTGGGTATTTACGAAAAACATCAGACAATAAACAACGAGGCTGTCAGGAACTATCGGCATCTGACATGAGCGTGCCCCAGTTTACGATTGTGTATTCAATTTTCCACGAGTCACATGTGGTTTATCGATAATATAACTCTCACACCTTCAAAGTGTTCGAAATTTTAACTGTTTTACGTTCATTTGTGGATCATAATAAAATCAAATAAACTTCTTACTTGGCGTGAAGGAGCGATTGTCCGTAGAGTCAATTCATTCTACGAAGTTCGAGTGAGAGCGACTTTAGAAAGCTCGGCTTCGAACTTTTTCAAAAGTTCATCTTTTTTGAAAGAATGCCCAGAGAAAGTAAAGCGTTCTTTAGGAGCTTTCTCATTCCGTTCTCTTACATTCTTGTCTTTTGCGTCAGGCCGAACCTCTCGTTAACGGCTTACATAATTTATTTGATTCCGCGTCTGATTCACTTAGGAATTCCACCTGAAATTGAGAGGATTTTCCGCCTGCGCTAAGCTAATTGTTACATCTCAAACTTAATAATAAACGAATAGTTTAAGCAGCTTTAAATGAAAGGTGGTTTCTTCTGGTTACATTAAAATTTCTCTATCTGACACACAATGTTTATATTACTGCTCATTTTTGTTTTCGTGAAGAAGTATTTTAAAATCCTTTTATTAGGAAAGATGAAGGACGTGTTTTTATTTCAAAAGAGTTATTCACCGGTTCGTTGCGTCGGGCTGTGATTAGGACAAAAAGACTGTTTCCATTTTATTTCTTTTATCCCGAATGTTTTTATTCGGCTGACTTTCGTATTGAGGGGAAAGAGGAAATCGTAAAAGAGTAATTTTTTGCGTCAGTCATAATAACAGGAAGAAAGACAAAGTTAATCAAATTACTTTTCGCAGTCTCCAAAGTATGTAAACAATTTAAAATGGAAAACAAACAACTGTTAAATTGATATCTGAAAACAATAAACGCAGTAAGATTAATGATTCTCCGAGCCTGCCGGACATTTATTGTAAATTACAAAAGCTGAAGTTGCCGGTGGACTGTTTAAAGCCCTAGGCTTAATTCTGTACATGCGTTTGCAGATTTGAGCATATATAAAACATATATAAACCAGAAACATTAATAAGGTGAACAAACAATTTTTTCACAACAACGATAAAATTAACATATCAAAAGTTTTTAATTGAAATTGAACAGTTCGATTTTTGAGCTAAACTTGTTACATAAAAGCGTTAATGTAGGCTCTATAAATAACTAATTCTGACTATTTATTAAAGTGAATAGAAAAATACCCTTCAAAGTATTGTTTTATGAAAATACATGGATTTTTTATTAATTCATATTATACGTTGTCAATTAAACTTTCATTAGCTACAAATTGATTCTTATATATATATAAAGTGGAAGGTTTATGGGCCGACAAACAGCTGAGGTCATCGCCGGCCCTCCGCATGTATTCCTTCTCTTTCCTGTCTTTCTCGCGTATTTTGTATTGAACTGCAGCCATTTGAGCATCTCGATCTGGTTACTGACTCTCTGCTTTTACTTGTACATAACGTCGTTATTGTAAAAAGCTAGCGTCTTGTTAGTACCTCAGGTTGTCAATATAAGAATAGATAAACAACATACAATACATAACATATATATCGCCTCAAACATGAAGTCTGGTCACATTCACTCCCCCGGAGTACTCGATATTCCTTGGGGCGGGGTTGAACCCACTCCATTCTTGCTAATAACTTACTTTTACTCTCCAGACGTCACACACTCACCCCAGAGTACTCGATATTCCTCGGGGTGGGGTAAATAACCCCTTCCTTTCATGATTAAATTACATTCATTCCAACAGAGTAAAATATAAACAACATACAATACTAACATAAAAGTCTGGTCACATTCACTCCCCCAGAGTACTCGATATTCCTCGGGGTAGGGTTGAACCCACTCCATTCGTGCTAACAACTTACTTTTACTCTCCAGACGTCACACACTCACCCCAGAGTACTCGATATTCCTCGGGGCGGGGCAAATAACCCCTTCTTTTCACGCAAATAAATTACGTTCATCCCAATGTATTAACTTAAACACCACACAAACACGACACAAACACGACACAAACACTTCAGACACAACAGAAGCACAGCACAAACACACATAAACTATATACATTTGAAGATCCCTATAGCCCTGAGGTACCGGTACTGCGATTTGTGCCCGCTGCCTTTCCCTAAGACTACGCACAGGTCCGATGATATTCCAAAATATTGCCTATAAACGTCGAGCCTTCTACAATTGAAAGGGTGCTCGACTGTTACTCTATCTTTGCATAATGGGCACCTTTGCGGTCGCTTTCCTGCTAGAAGGTGCCCGTGCGTAATTCTTGTATGACCTATGCGTAGTTTTGTCAGTATGACCTTTTCCCTTTTTGACCCATTTTCAGCGAACCAGGGACCGACGTCTTTCTTAACCTGTCACAGTTTGGCAGGGTTATTCCTATTTTGCCGAGCCCAGCGGTTTTTCCATTCTTCTTTTAATGTATTTGAAATTAATAACTTGAGATCCGCGGGGCGTATTTGTTGGGAAGCGTCGTGGGGTCCTCTGGTTGCTTCTTTGGCCGCCCTGTCTGCTGCTTCGTTCCCGGCTATCCCTATGTGGACGCGAACCCATACCAATACGACCTTCTTCCCAACTGTGTCGATCCCTTTTAATTGTTGTTTTATTTTGTTCACTAATGGGTCCACGGAGCTTCTTCTCCTGAGCTTCTGGACCGCACTGAGCGAGTCGGTATATACTGCAAATGATTCGTGAGGCTGACTTTTTATTATGCTCAGTGCGAGGGATATGGCATTTAGTTCCACCGTGTACACGCTCGCGGCGGGAGGGAGTGACAATTTTTTTGGTTCTCCCTCCGTATACACGGCACACCCCATGCCCTCTGCCGTTTTTGACCCGTATGTGAAGACGGGTCTGGCATCTCTATATTCGTTTTTCAGCGCTTTAAAAATTCCTTTATATACATAGTAGGGTGACTCGTTCTTTTTTAATTTTGCCAAATCCCACCGTACGATGAAGGCAGGGAGTAACAAAGGGGGTGTTTCTTAAATAATCTTATATCTTATATGCTTATATGATAAATAATCAATAATATTTAAAGTAATTTTTTTCGAGTTGAAAGGTTAGATAAGAGAAGTCTTAATGTGCTTACAACTTAGAGATTAGGCAAAAGGGACGATAAGCTTCTTTAAAATATCATTCCCAAATGTTCAATACAGGTTAAAAGTGTTAAGATCCATTTGGTGGTAATCCCAATTTAAAAACAGAATTCTTATTAAAAGTTGAGCTTTTATACTATTGTGTTATCAAAAAACAATTAGTTACTAATAAATTGCACAGTTAAACATAAATTAATGCAATTCTGTTTTAGGTTAATTTTTTCTTGCATTTTAAACTTTATTGACGTTTTATGGACTTCGAAAAAGTTTACAATCGGAACGGATATGCATAGTTTGTACACTAAAATAAATAAATGAGCGTTAATAAAAAATAAAAATAAATAATGAAAATAAGTGAATGTAAATTTCATTAGATTTCGTGGTTCGATTGACCAAATAACATCTTTCAATTAATTAATCTTCATGTGAGAGGTTGAGATAAAAATGTCAGTGTCACGAGCGGGATTCGAACCCATGGCCTTCGGCTAAAAACGCCTACCACTTGAGCTATCGTGACTTCAATCCACTCGGACACTAACTTCCCATCTCAACCCATCCTTTCGAAATTTCCCTCCTTTTTGCCATTTTTCAAATGTCGTGTAATCTATTTGATTCTCGGCGACAAATGAAATGACCACGGAGAGCTGTAGTGAAGATATACTTCATTTTACTTCCTAAATTCATTAGAGTTCGTATTCCGATTGATCAAATAACATCTTTCAATTAATTAATCTTTATGTAAGGTATTGGTTGAGAAAAAGTTAAGTTAGCCGGTGGCCGCAACTGAAAGCGTTGACTCTGCGCTCATCAATGTAAGGTAAAGGTCCCGGGTTCGAATCCAGCGGCCCTGCATTCGAGCCCGACATAATTATAAATGGGTTTTTTTCAAAAACACCGTCACCCTGAGGGTTGATATGACCTCTGATGTTGCGAACCGTCTTAGCCTATAGTGTTTAGATTTAGGAACATCACCTTCTCCAACCTTTACCTTCTATTCCTTCGCTTTGCATCAATAACAAACCGATCTTCTTTTATTGATACGTCAGAAACCAAGGGAACTTAAACAAATCTATTCTGAAAACTCCACATTTTCCAAATTCCCAACGCCTTCCGCGCCAACTCTATCCAATCAGCAACCGCCATCTGGTTTTCATTGTGCATCTCCCAATTTCGAATATGACTTTGATAGACGGTAGACTCACAAAAGAATTTGTCAACAGACTGAAGAGAATCAAGAACTGCTTGTTTCTGTTTATATTTATCTCCCCAAAGAGATCTCATGATTCTAATATGTATCGTGGTTTGAAATGGCTGAACATTTCCTATGTCTATTCCTCTTAATGAACCCGAATTTACGCACAAACAATATGACCTCCTTGTTTTTATCGTTTAGAAGAGGAAAAAAATAAATTTTAATCTAGAGCATTAGTACCCCTTTATTAACAAAAAGGTAAAAAAAATTACGATTCGTCTCAATAGAGTAAATAAATAAAAATGAAATATGATTGAAATGGATAAAAAATAAATGAAACGTATTCAATTAAATAAGAAAGGAAAAAAATTAACAGAAAATTAACCATCCTCGGTGTAAAATTGTAGGATAGGAGTTAGTCAAAAAGACGGGACATGGTAGAGAAAAGAAGGGCGGAAATGATTGTGTATAGAAGACTTAAATGTCAAAAAATTGTAAATATAGGATGGGGAATTGGAAGAAATTGATTGATTGACCAAGTTTCTTGATAAATTTTTACTGAAAACTGTGCACAGAAATATCAAAAGTTGAACACGAAAACACGACTTTAATATACAGGTTATATTGTTATGAAATGGACATCCGATCTCCGTTTAAACAACGCACGGTGGTCGTTCAAATTTGATCCTGGATCATCGTTTGAACCTGGTCGAACCAAATTTTGAGCTGAACTCGGTCCAGTACTGAGTAGAATTTAAGCCAATTTGGTGCAAACTGACCCTGAGAAGTCCGAAAATATACATTAGCAATATTTGCCACTCATTTATGTAACGGTGAACCTACTATATATATATATTTTTTTTTTAAATTTCAAGATTTAGTACGTGATTGATTGAAATTTACATTAATGTCAGAAATACGACGTAGGTATGAAATATTGCAGTACTCGTTTAACATAAGTTGCTGATTATGCAATATAGACCTCCAGCATACAAAATACCAATTTAATATATGACGTTACGCAGTAGGATCATTACGTTAATATAATTTATTGATCCCTTGTTGGGAGCTCCCTTGTAAGCTACCCACATAACGTAATAATAATCATAAGTACTATGGTCCGATGCAAATCAAAACGTTAGCCAAGTTGAAATTTAAGGTGTACGGGGACTATGATGGTTTTTTTTCCATCGGGTCAAGGGGTTGCATGACATGCCTTGGTTTTCTACAAAAACTAATAAATCACCGCTCAGGGTTCTCTTGACAGGAAGTCTGCAATTTTTTCGCTACATCGGTTTATCGGTTTATAACAAAAAGAAAGTTACTCTATAACATCGTTCATTAGGATTTAAACCGTTGTTCATTCTTGGTTCTTGGTTGACATCGTGCTAATCGTTTTAGTTTTGTGGTTCCATTCGGGAATAGTAAGCCCGCCAATTTATATTTCTTTTGCGATAGAACGCATTTTAACTCGCATAAGCATTTACACTCATCAAATCGCATTATCATTAGGCCGAGAAGTTTATATAATGATAAATGTGTGGTATTATGTGTGGTATATGGTCACTCACAGTAGTGACACATGTACACAGAACACAAACACTTTGAGCCCTGAAGATGATCTCAATAAAGATCGAAACGTTGGCACGATAAAGAAAATGTTTTTCTAAACTTTCAATTAATTAAGGTTTTTAGTTGAGATAAAAAAAGTCAGTGTCACGAGCGGGATTCGAACCCACGATCTTCGGCCAAATACGCCACTTATGTATTTGATTCTCGGCGACAAATGAAATGGCCACGGAGAGCTTTATTGAAGCTAAATTATAACATTATAAATTAGAAAATATTAAATTCACTAGTTTTAGTGGTCCGCTTGACCAATTAATATATTCCAATTAGTTAAGGTTTTTAGTTGAGATAAAAAAAAGTTAATGGCACGAGCGGGATTCGAACCCACGACCTTCGGCAAGATACACAGCTGCTCTACAACTTGAGCTATCGTGACCTCGATCCACTCGGACATCAACTTCCTATCTCAACCCCACCTTATGAGTTTTCCCTCCTTTTTGTCATTTTTCAAATGTCGTTGTTTTTCTAAACCTTGACGTAGACCCCATCTCACGATCTCCAACTAATCATAATCATAATTTTTGTGCCGATACCTTAATTTTGCAATAGTGGATCGAGTAATTTTCATTTTTTTTTTGACAGTTGAAATAAACCATTTTCCTTCATATGTCTATTTGTATTTATATATTGTATGTATAAATACAAATACAATATCTGTATTTTGTATGTATTACATAAGTCGTTGATTCTAAAAACGTAATGCTTTTGATAATATGCTATAAGCTTTACCTAACTTTTTCATCACTGTTATCATAAATGTGGATGGACGTAGCCTGGTAATCCGAGACAAAAGGCAAACGTCTTGATATTGCAATAATAAATCCGGCAATTTTTTGTGAGCATTTTATAAAAATTTTAACACCACACTTTCAGTCAACTAGAGGGCCATTTTTGTTGCATAACTATTTTACAAAGTTGAACTTGATATGAAGAAATCAGGAGCAAAGTAGTTTAATTTGGAGATAAAATAATTTTGTCGCTTCATTTTACAACTTCATTTAAAAAGGGAACATATAGTTCGTTACGTATGGACTGTTTGGAAAAATGTAATGGACCGTTGACGATAGATCTAAAGATTCGTGATTGTAAGGTCGGGATTCTGCGAAAATTGGAAGGTTCGGTCGAACCTCATAATTGTATGCCGTTTGTCCATATTGGTTTCAGCATTGAGTTTTACATGATTATTTTATTACACGCAGAGTTTAGATCTGTTGCCTATAAGTCTTTCAAGTAATTGTTATCGTCGTTTCAGTTCTATCATTCTGTATCGTGTTTTGGGATTCCAGGTCATGCATTTGTATAGATAGTACCCTAGAAAGCGGATGTTGTTTTCGGTGATAAAGGGGTGAGGTTATATAGATTAGAGGTAGAGTGGTATAGGTTATGTTTTGGGACTTTGTTTTTAAAGGAGGGAGGGGTTTGATTGAATACAATTCTTCCTCCACTGTGACCTAAACAGGTCTATTGTGGAACCACTCTGGCCTATCTCTTCGTGGATTTCTTTGGTATGGGAAATGACCTACCAAAGTGGCCCATGGCAGACGGGCTTACGCTTTGCGTTCGCAAAGTATATGTGCCGGCATGTTTCCGTCTAAGCCTGCCCATCTTCTTATAGTTAAGAAGGCAGTGGCCAGTTAAGAGGCCCATAACTTTTTTAAAATTCTGCTTGCTGAGAGAGAGGGATTCTTTCGCCTTCCGTTTTGAGATGCTTGTAAGCTCTTAGCATGCCACATTCCTGGAGTATTTGTCCTGTGTTTGCGTTTTTTTTTCTCACTCCATTTTTCCAGTTGGAGCTTAAGCACACACTCGGAAATACACTTAGTTGTGGTTCAGGTCCGATGGATGAGAGGGTTGCCACTTTTTTGGGTAGTGATCAGGCAGTACATTTCCTTATATGCCTTCATGTCCGGGCACCACAGAGTTTGAGGTGTTTATTTGATTCGCTGTTTTTTAAACCATTGTTCAATGGAATCAATACTTCTGGAGGGTTCAGTGAGCTAAGACAGTGCCGAATTAGACGTTAGCACATTAGCGGGCCGAGGACGGTACCCTGAGGAACTTTTGCGTCCATCCTGTACAAAGGAGAATGTGAGGATCCGACCCATTCTCTAACCCCCCCGTACGCCGTACTCCTATAGGGGGTGGTTAGCAATTCCACTTTAAACAAAACCGCGGCCGGAGCGGATCCGATAGTTTCTACGCTAAAGAATTCCAATACTCTGGGAGATAAGAGTGGTCTTCTCTATCTAGGGAGTGCGCGGGAGACCGGGCTGATGTATTTCGGCTTAGGTAGCCCATTGCGCGCGGCATACGGTTGCTTAATGCAGACCCGACCACTCGGAATGGGCAAGCGGGGAGCGAGGTTGTCTTGGCCCTTCGGGGCTGAGCTGCTTCTACACCAATGCTGCGGCAGTAACACCATTCTGTCGTATGTGGAGGTGCGTCAGCTCTCATCTTGAGAATCAAAACGTCCGCTAAGACCGAATAGGCTAGGTGCGGACGTTAAAGATCCTCATTGTCCTTTTTAGGACGACCGAGTATACAGGAAAGACTGTCCAGCTAGGATTTAAGGTTCAGTGTGTAGAGGGTAGGATTCTCTTGAGTTTCCATATCTAACCCAGGTGGCCGACTTGATCGAAAGAGTCCCGAGCAGCATGCTTTCTTATCAAGGTGGAAGACAGTAATTATGATCAGATTGGTGGTATAAGCCTTCTAGGCAAACGAATTTGAGGAAATCTGATGGTGACCACCAGATTTCTGCAAATTCGTTTTTCAAAGGAGGATGATGATATGCACAACGGGATGACACTAAAAATATTAAACCCTAAAAGTCTATGGAAAGTGGTACATCAATCAATGTCAACAATGAATTAATACGACCACTAGCCGTATAAAGAGTTAAAATCAATTATACCATCTTGTGGTTGAACTAGGATCAGTTGAACCATTAGAGTGCTAACTTCTCTCAACTTAGTCCAAATTATGAACGACTTTACCAGTGTAATGGGCAGTTATGATTTTTCATGCCGTTCGTTCAATTCAACATTCAGTCTGCGCCTAGTGCACTTAATGTTATTAACGACAAAGAGCATACATACCACTATATAAGTCGAAAAGCGATGCGTTGGACTGAATGGTGTTTAATTTCAATGCTCAATTATACAAACCAATGCTCCTAAAAAGTGAACCTGAAGGTTTCTGAAGGTTTTATTGAAGTATGTAAATCGGAATGTAATGCTAATAAGGCGGAATTATATTGATTAGCATAAAACCATATAAAAGTATAATGTTAGTACTTCAGGTAGAGAAATTTTCTTAATTTATTTTTCAAGAAGATTTGTCCAATCGTGCAGAAGGGTTAGAATTAGATTTCTCAAGAGATTCATCATAAGTGACAATCGTCACCCAATTTAATATATAGGCTAAGGACGGATGGGCCACTCATCCCTCGAATACCAATGAATATTGGGGTAGTCTCTAGATTGAATTGTGTACCCTACTGTTCGTCTTGAATTTGTTATATTTTATATAACACATCTCATATTACGTGCATGTCTTATGTCGGTATACAATTAAACAGTGGATTGAATGCACTTGATTTAGTTTTAATTGACTCATTATATAAGTTATGATTATTACATGGATAATACGTTGCGTTACATTGCAATCCTTTTATGTTTAAAACAGACAATCCAGGGCAGCTCGTTTTATCTAATCTTTCTCAGCTCATATTTTTAGCTGTAAAAACCAATTTGTTACATTACAAATAGACAAAATAAAACCCTACATTCTTTTCATTGACATAGGTTTCTGATGCTTAAGTGTATTTTTATTTTTTAAATCTTCAGCGATAAAAAATAAATTCGTTGAGAATCCTCTGGAATGTAAGAAATCTATCCAAATGACCGCAATGTACAATAGACATCGGTCCTTGACGTGAAAAGGCTGGGTTTAAGAGGGAAAAGATTATATCGTATTTCCAAGGTTACGCATAGATCATACCAAGATTACACAAGGGCACCTTCTAATGAGGATGAGACCAAGTAGGAGCCCGTTGTGTAGAGAACTTATCCCAGTAGAGCACCTCGGACTGTACATCGACAAACGCCTGACGATCCTCGCACACGACTGAAACGTCAGGAGGATATGACACCATGTAAAACTCTTGCACGACTTCTTGACAAACGTTCTAATTTAATTATCAAAAATAAAAGGCTGCTTTACATCACTTAAGACGGTATGGACTGAAGGACTGGAAGAGTTTTGGAGTTCAGAACATTCCAACATACGCCGCATTCAAACTGCCTACTCCTTAGCTCTAAGAAAAATACTAGATGCTCCATTTTATGTCGAACCTAACTACACGTGCATACTTACATATCTCTTTCGTACAAGATGAAATCCATTTCCTTTACCGCAAATTTCTCAACACCCTCTCAACTACCGTAAATCAGCACTTCAGAAATCTTGCATCTCGACGAATCCTCTCAACACCTTCCAACTGACTGGAGAGACAATGATCGTGAGATCTCCTAGGAAGTGATGGTGATATAGTGATAATGACACAAGTATCAATTAAACAGAAAATATTTTTGTAACATTGAAGTAATGCCAATGAGTATTTTCTCCACTCTTGTTTGTCATTTTGTACATATTACCTTGCCCATTGTTACTTGTTACCTACTTGAAGATAGTTTTAATGTACTACAAGTTAAATTTAAAAAAAGACATCTCAAATAATCTATGCTTGGCGGCAAGCACAGATAGCTAATCAAATGGCTCAGCTTGCATTTTTAATTGTATATATCTATGTACCTTCATGTATGTGAAAAGTTATTTTTTGTAACGAATGTATTTATTTTCGTGAATGGAGCGACGTCCCCAATTACCCCGAGGAATATCGAGTACTCTGGAGTAATGTAAATGAATTGTGGTGTGTGCATGTTATTTATTAGCGTGAATGGCAGGGCTTATCACCAATTATTCCAAGAAATAGGGAGTGTTCTGGAGTAGCCCTCTAGTTTTTCATCTCAGCCGAGAGCTTAGATAAAAAGATCATTAATTTCAAATTAAAATCATTGATATATTTTGTAAGTTTAATTTGTTCGGTTAAAAAACGTCAGTAGGGATTGTATCAGATAATAAAAATAAACATTTGCAAATATAATCATGTGAATAAAATATATTTATTGGACTGTTTTCTTTCTTATGTAGATTTGATAGTTTAGATGTCTTTAAAATCTTGAAATCTTGTAAATTTGTCGTGTCCCGCTCGGCTAGAAATGGGCGATAATACAAATGTGCCCTTGAAATGTAGCGGGATACAGATTATGCCGACGCCGAGAGACGTGAGTGCCGTGAACCCGTACTGCTGTAGAATGATCCGGGACCACAAGGTGAAGGTGTGCACGACCGAAAGGGACTTCTTCATGCCGCCGATGGACCCTTGGAGGATGAAGTACTTTCCCTGCTACCGGTCGCACCCTTTGGAAATTAATCTTTACATCATCCCGCAGCAGTTTCCAGCATCAGTGACGACATATGTTGAGCAGCCGCACAGCTACAGACCTTTATCGATGCAGACAATAAATCTCGCGCTCTGTAACAAAGAGGATAAGGATGAAAGAGGTGCAATGTCTGCTAAAGAAAGATACTATATCGGAAACTTGAGCAAAGGACAATCCTCAGGGGATTTTAAACAAAATCAAAGTAAAAGGAAACCATTTGAAGAAACAGGAGCTGAAAATGGTGTACGAAAAGTGGATATTGTAAATGATAATGGAGAAAGTCCTGTATCAAAAAAACGAAATATGTCTGACAGTCATATAAATTACATTACTCAAAGAAAACGTAGCCAATTGTCAAACAAATTTTCCAACGAAACGTTTGCTGAAACCGAGGGCCAAACGGGAGGAAAAAGGTCGAGTGTCAAAAGTACGGAGAAGGAGCTGAAATATCCACGGAGCGATGGCAGTGTTATTTTTGCAAACGACACACTCGCCAGGACAAAGCGAAAATCTAAAACAAGTAATATTGACAAAACTGAAGACAAAGGGTATGGTAAGTGGAAGAAGATGTCCGACAACGAATCCTACACTATTGCATTTCAAAATGTCGTGAAGCCCGTGCCCAGTGTCACTTATTCGGAAAAAGCTAACCGTTCGTTTATCCAAGAGACCGAAGCCAACTCGCGAATTTTTTCAGAGTCGTCCTACAGAGACGAAGACTGGGAAACTCCATACAAGACCTGCTACGACATGTCCGAATGGGACGCCCTCCAGAAGGGTAAGCCGATCTCCAGCGACTACAAACCATCTCAGAGATCGCTAAAATATCACGACTATCACGTTAAAATAAATTATAATTCAACCGAGAGAATTTCAAAAGGCAAAGGTGTTTACCAAGGAAAATCCACGAATAAATTAGGCCAATAAGAGGATAATTTTGAAATAAATTTTTCTTAAAACCTAAATTTTCTCACATTAAATCATCTGTTATTTATCATAAAGCTTATTGCTCATTAATAACATTCCAAATGAATGGTAAATGTTGACTCTGTAGAATAAAAATATCTGGCAAATTATAAAAGCGGAATGTGTTTATCATGCTCTGGGGTTTTTAATGTCATATTTCATTGAAAAACTACCTCTGTAAAAAAATTAATGATTGAATCTTTCAATTATTTTTATTTTATATTCGTAACTAGTCTGTGGATTAATCACTTATTGTTTCCACTACCCTTCAGTTGCTTGAAGTCGTGAGGAGCGGTCAAGAATGTGGTAGTTTAAAAAACACCTTTATCATTTTTTGTCGCTGTTTCGACCTTTATTAGGGGTCATCTTCAGGACCTGGGTACTACGAAACACATTTTGATGGAAAAATACAATTTAAGATGTAATTATAAATCTTGAACCAAGTATTTCGTACGAAGTGTGGTGCTATTTTTGTGGTGTCATGTTGGTTTTTGTGAAAGTTTTTTGAAACGTGAATTTGTATATTGCCCACAAAGACCCAACAGCCTACAAATCCGATGGAATTTATAAAATTAATTGTATGAACTGTACCGCTACATACATTGGAATTAATCGCAGTATCTAGAAAAACGGAAAAACCAACCCTTCTATAATTAATTCACTATTTTCGTGGTCCGCTTGACCAATTAATGCAAGACAATTAATTAAGGTTTTTAGTTGAGATGAAAAAAATGGCAAAAGGAGGGAAAACTCATATGGTGGGGTTGAGATGGGGAGTTGATGTCCGAGTGGATCGAGGTCACGATAGCTCACGTGGTAGAGCAGCGGCGTATCTAGCCGAAGGTCGTGGGTTCGAATCCCTCTCGTGTCATTAGCTTTTTTTCATCTCAACTAAAAACCTTAATTAACCTTCTATGATTGTAAAACACCAAAAACCAATTTCACCATTGGCCCCACACCTCTTAGAAAAACAACATAACTTTGATTTCGAAAAAATACAAATACTAAACACGGGAAAAATACAAACATAACTTTCTAGAAATTATCTACAATAACAGAGATAGACGCAGCATTAATTACAGAACAGATACATACAAACTCAGCCGTAACTACGCCAACATCATAAAGCCAATAAACTATTAATCCTTAATTTTATTTTTCCGTTTTCTTCGTTATCATCCTAAACTTCCTTTCCAATATTCAATGCCGAATGATCACATTGGATTTTGGATACAATCCAATCCAGAAAATCCCCATTCTGGACTTCCTTTCAGTTAAAACAAACCCGCATATGATCAAATAAATTTTCCCAGATTTACCGCATCCTCCACCCTGTCAAAATCAGCATACAAATTCACGTTTCACAACACTTTCACACAAAACCAATATGACACCACAAGAATAGCACCACACTTTATGTGAGTATGAAATACTCGGTTCAAAATTTATATTTACATCTTGAATTGTATTTTTTCAAACCAACATATTTTTCGTATTTTATCCAGGCCCTGAAGATGACCCGAATAAAGGTCGAAACGTCTGCAAAAAAATGAAAAAGGTGTTTTTCTAAACTACCTCATTCTTGACCACTCCTTACGACATCACAAATTATGAAACAACAGGTCACTAAGAAACACACTATCATATTTACACACTTAATTTACACCCTTAATTATCACATTTTACCACAGTATATAGGATTTCGATTAGGTTTTCCAGGCCTATAAGGTCCTTATAAAGGTTTTTTTCTCTTGTCAGAGAAACCTTTTACTTTTGATGAAGTCAGACGACTGTCATCTCAAAACGGTTCTGTATTAACACTAAACCGAGACGAAATGGCAAGAGAGTGATGAAAAAGAAGTCGGAATAATATTTGTAAAATCGTAATAGACAAATGGATGTTTTGCGTTGGTTTTCTTGGGTTTCCTTGCTTTCTGTGAATTATTAGCTAATCCCCTTCCTTCATCTTCTTGTTCGTCAACTTTAATCCCCGCAACTCATTTAATGCCGATCGAAATATTAAAAAATGTCCTAGTGCACTTTTCTTGATAATCTGTAATGCTTTTTTATTCTTCTCTCATGGGCTTTATAAGTGAAATTGAGTCCGCTCGAAAGCATAATCCCGTATTTCAAGTCATGGGGATAATGGCGCTCGTCTTCATAACAACATGTCGTGTATAATAGGGTCTATCATTTATCGTGTAGGGGCGATCCGTGGCCAATTTGTGAACAAAAAAAACAGTCTTGGATTTCAACAAATTCTACATAATTCAGTGAATATTACAATGTAATATTAATAAAGCAGAAAATGGTTGGAATGCTCTGTTACTATAATTCATTCTGGCAAGCGATCCTCCTTACCATTCGAGTTTCATTCTACGACTAGATTACATTTTACATTTCTACATTTAAAAACAAAAAGACCGAAAAATCGTATTTTATTGTTTATTTAAAACTATGTATTTTTTGCTACATTAAGGTATAGCATTATAATTTGTTGTAATTATAATATACCTGATATATTAGCAATGAAATTTTCCGTTTTATTTAATTCTGGACAAAATTTATTTATATAATTAATATTATAAAAACTTTGTGGCTGTCGGAGCGGAAAAATGAATATAATACAAATAGCGGGGTAATAAACTGCAATGCCCAAAATCGCAATTTAAATAAGAATGATAGCTCCATACAAAAAAAGATGATAAAGAAAAAGAAGTGTTGCGTATTTGTTTCTTATTATTGTCAAGTAGCATTAGTTTATTTATCTTATTTGAATGGAATAATAAAAGAATAACGATGAGACTATACTCATGCTGAGACTGTTTGCCTAATGACTAATGCCTCATTGAAGCTCTCGATGCCATTATCCCTCCTAGCAGACCCACTGACAATCCTCTTAGGCTTCCACTGCAGGAAGGTATACAGGAGGTATTGGAACAGTCCCTGTTGCCAGAGTGGAAACCGGTGTTTTGAAACCTGGTATGGTTGGCACCAGTGAATCTAACCACTGAAGTTAAGTCTATGGAGATGTACCACAAGGCTTTTCAAGAAGCCCTTCCCGGTGATAATGTAGGCTTCAACGTTAAAAACGTCTCAATTAAGGAATTGCGTAGAGGTTATGTTGCTGGAGGATCCAACTAAAGCCGCTGCTGACTTCACTGCACAGGTTATTGTTCTTAACAATCCAGGTCAAATACCTAATGGTTATACTCCAGTTTTGGATTGCCACACAGCTCATATTCCTTGCAAATTCGCAGAAATCAAGGAAAAATGTGACCGTCGTACTGGAAAAACTACTGACCAGGCCCCTAAGTCTATTAAAAATCTGGTGATGCTGCTATCATCAATTTAGTTCCAACTAAGCCAATGTGAGTAGAATCTTTCCAGGAGTTCCCTCCGTTACGACGTTTTGCAGTCTGACTCCATTTTTATTATTATTGGCCATACAAGCCTATGGGAAATGTTTAAATTATTGAACAAAAATTCGAAATTATAATTAATTTTATAATATAAAATGCGATTTTTGCATACATTTGGCCTTCCAAATTAAGAATTTTAAAAGGATAAATTTATAATTGCTTAGGATGAATATTTGCTATGCGATCAACCAGCCTACAATACGGTGTTGATTAAGGATTCGGCTGTCTCTGTAGGTCTCCTGAAGAAGGCAATAAAACTTGCCGAAAGCTTGGGCGTTGATATTATAACATTGTATGTTTGAATAATCCTAATCAACATAGCTTTGGATGGCAATAGGATAGATTAGTTTATGGTCAGAGCTTTATAGCACTCAGAAGGGATATAACTAACATAAGATAGAAGTTCATTAGTTTTCGTGGTCCGCTTGACCAATTGATATCTTTCAATTAATTAAGGATTTTAGTTGAGATAAAAAAGTCAGTGTCATGAATGGTATTCGAACCCACGACCTTCGGCTAGATACGCCGCTACTCTACCGCTTGAGCTATCGTGACTTCGATCCACTCGGACACTAACTTCCTATCTCAAGCCCACCTTTTGAATTTTCCCTCCTTTTGCCATTTTTAAAATGTCGTGTAATCCATTTGATTCTCGGCGACAATGAAATGGCCACGGAGTGCTTTAGTGAAGATATACTTCATTTGACCAATTAATATCTTTCAATTAATTAAGGTTTTTAGTTGAGATCGAAGTCACGATAGCTCAAGTGGTAGAGTAGCGGTTTATCTAGCCGAAGGTCTTGAGTTCGAATTCCGCTCGTGACACTGACTTTTTTATCTCAACTAAAAACCTTAATTAATTCTAGATAGAAGGTTTAAATGTTAGGGCGTAAAAACCATGCTTCACGTGCGAACTTCAAGAGCACAAATTAATTAATTCCGCAAGTAGAGCTGCGCTTTATTCTACAAACATTTCCTTTAAGATTGTGAACACATTTTCAACTTTTGTCTCATTTATTTCCAACAGTTTTTTTTTACTTTATGGCAGTGCGTTTATGTTTTTTGCCCATTTGCTACAATGAGTTTGCCCAAGCCTGCTATCACTATTTATAGCGTTCATTATCTCTCGTGGATCCTCAATGTAGAAATAGGTCTCAAAATTTAATTAAAATTAAAATTAAAGGGGATTTTAAAAGAAAAAAAAGAACTGGTGGTGAAATGATATTAACGGCCTTTTAGAAAAAGTTATCAATTTATTAAAGTAGAAAATGAAAACCTTGCCCACAACCCAAATTGGAAAAACTTAACAAAAATAAAAATGACCTTTTAAAAATGAAATTGAGCTAACTCAGCGTCTATTCTGATTTACAACAAAAATCACGAAATAATCTGTCTCTAGTACAATATATACACACACATAAACAAACTACAAAAACCTTTTTTACGGGAGGCAAATATTGATGGCTCTTCTTTTTTGCCTTTTCCGATTCTTATTTTTTTCATTTTTTATCTTCGGTTTGAGTCCAATTTTTCTCTTCGAAAGGTCGATCCGATCTGTCGGTTCTCCAGTTTTTCATCTGCCTTCCCTCTTTTGTTACGCCTCCTACCGGCTGGCGGGCATTTTCCAATTTTATCGACATAAATGAAAACATACTTATTTTAATATAAACCGGCTTAAACGAGTACAAAAATTCACGTGTTTTAATCAAAATTATGTAATTATGGTGGTTGGAAAAAATCCACGAAAACATCGGAAATAATTTAGTTAGTGATAAATTAAACTTTAATTAACAATTTATTACCTGGATTTGCTCTTAATAACGCGTGTTCTGCCTCGTGGAAGGCCTAAGTCTCCTTGGCGTCGAGTAAACAAGCGACCGGATTTCATCTTCTGAAACATAATCCCATTCTTCATCAAAAGCGATTTGAAGCTGTTTAACGTTTGTTGGATACGGTGAGCGTTGTCTAACCAGTCTCGTTATCACGTCCTGTAAATGTTTCACGGAATTCATGTCAGGAGAATACTGTAGAATCACTGTAGTAATCTCTACATCCCCGAAGTCATGGTTAACAACTCGAGCTACATGCAGTCGAGCAGTACCATGACAAAGTTGTCCCTAATAAATGGAACGAATGAGACGATGCTTCTAGACGAACTTCCGCAATGTATCTTAGTACAGTCAAAGATCCGATAATCGGTTGGGTACGGGCATGTACGTTGATTCCACCCCATATCATAACTGTCCTTTAAAACGCTATTAGTAATGCATGGCACATGAAGCAGTTCTCCACACATATTCCCGGTTGCACACAAACCAAACCGGCACTCACCTGAGGAGAGAACAACCTCCCAGTGTTCAACTGTCCAAGCAAAATGCTGATTTGCGAATAGTTACTTTTCTACTTGATGCCTCACAACCTGATGCGGCCCGTGTACCTGGAGGTTCCCGCGAAGCCTTAGTGTTAGATAATGGTGCTTAGATAATTACGTTTTAGAGCTCAACCCTTGCATTAAGGATCTTTTGGAGTTGACAACCTATCAAGGATGATGTTAATAGACGGTTCCGTAGTGCGTACAGAGCTTATACGATTGTCTCTAGCCGTCGTAAATCGCGGTCTATCCCTAAATCGCTGTAGATCATCGTGGATGGTAGTGTGGCACACCCAAGACTTGGTATACGAAGCGGACGATGTTTTCTTCGTTGATTATCATGCTTTTTTGAATAAAATTAATAATCAATTTTTTCTCAAAAATATTGTTTCAAAGAAGAAAACAATTTAAAAAACCAATTAACTCAACCGACTGGCTCTGGAAAGGATGAAATAGAACTGATTTTCTTTATTTTTAATCTAAAGGAATTAAAACGATTAGTCACACTCTATGAAGATAAACAACAAGTTATTAAGGTTGTCAACTATTAATCTTTATCCTTAGATATCACGATAAATATATAAATATAAGTATCCAGTTTTTTGTCTTTGAATGTATATAGAGAGACTAAACAACATGAACTAATTAAAAAAGTTAATACGATATTTGTTAGTCGCATGAGGAAGCAATTATTATGTTATGTACAAATTATATTAAAATAAAAATATTTTGTTAGCAATGATTGCTGGCAAAATATCGGATTTTTTAAAACTTGGAACCAGACTTACAAAATGATAAAAGTCATACTTCTAAGCAATTACCTGTCTATGTTAAGATTGCATTTTCAAAAACTGCAGGATTATGATAAATGGAACTGGATTAGAGCGAGAGAGGGTGAGAGAGATTGAGGAAGAGAGAGAGAAAGATTGAGAGAGAGTGAGAGGGAGGGAGAGAGGGAGGGAGAGAGAGAAAGAGAGAGAGTGAGAGAGAGAGAGACAGAGTGAGAGATAGAGTGAGGGGGAGTGAGAAAGAGAGAGAGAGAGAGAGGGGGGAGAGAGAGAACGAGATAGAGAGAGAGGATGTGAGAGAGGGTGGGAGAGAGAGAAAGAAAGACAGGGGAGAGAGATAGAGAGAGAAAGAGTGAGAGGGAGGGGGAGGGAGAGAGAGAAAGAAAGAGAGGGGAGAGAGATAGAGAGAGAAAGAGTGAGAGAGAGATAGAGTGAGGGGGGGAGAGAGAAAGAGAGAGAGAGAGAAAAAGAAGAGAGAGAAAGAGTGAGAGGGAGGGGGAGGGAGAGAGAGAAAGAAAGAGAGTGGAGAGAGATAGAGAGAGAAAGAATGAGAGAGAGATAGAGTGAGGGGGGGAGAGAGAAAGAGAGAGAGAGAGAAAAAGAGAGAGAGAGAGAGAAAGAGAGAGAGAGGGAGGGAAAGAGAAAGAGTGAGAGAGAGGGGGGATGGAGAGAGAGGGGGAGGGAGAGAGAGAAAGAGAGAGAGAGAGGGATAAAGTGAGGGGAGAGAGATAGAGAGAGAAAGAAAGAGAGAGACTGAGTGAGAGATAGAGTGAGGGGGTAGAGAGAAAGAGAGAGAGAGTGAATGAGAGTGAGAGGGAGAGGGAGAGAGCGAGAGAACATGAAAACAAAAATATGTACATATACAAGCTGACAGTGAAATTAAAAATTCGTCATAATGAAGGTGTACTTAGATGGAGAGAAAGCCAAAGAAAGAGGATGAGAGGAAAGAATGCCATTTAACGCTTTGATAGTACTGGTCTGTAATAGGGTATAAGATATTATACATATAATATATAGAACGATAGATAAAGAGATAGAGGGAAAGAGAGTGAGAAGAAAGCAGCAAAGAAACTTATAATCTTTTCGGTGAGGAAAATGTGTTATATCGTTTTTCCCTCCATGCGAATTTTGAGCAACACTGATATTGACTGTGATTTCTTTTGCATTTGAGGTTGATTAAGTTTTGAATTTGAGAGTTGAAGCTTGTGCGTTGAAGCAGAATGTAAAACGAGTAAAACTAACACGTGAATAATTCATATATTGATAAAGAAAACAATAAAAGGAGAGAGAGTGTGTAAGAGATTTGTTTGTGTTTTATTTATATTTTAGCATCAATGAATTTTTTTTTTTAATCGATAACGTTTCGGCATATATATATATATATATATATATATATATATATATATATATGTTACGTTATGTTACGTTCCATGTAATGGATAGCGGAAAACTTATTCTAGAGTACTAATCAGTAATAGTGGTCCCAGAGACATCTGTTTTAGCTTATGTTAAATACTGAATCGTCATTAACCTTAAATTCAATAGGGTCCTCCCAATAACTTAGTAACCAAACTTTCCTCAGCCACACTTCCTGATAGTCTACAACGCCGACTGTAACGCCGATGACCTCATGAACCCATCATGTGTGATAGCAAGTGACATGAGGCTTAGGTTTACACATGCTGAGCCACTTCTCTGCTCAAGTCAATACAAGTCAATTACATTTTCCACCATTGAATTTGCTTCCTGTAGTTAATTTTACAGTTGTTAATTTCAAATAAAACGAAAAAGAAAAATTATTTTTTTCAAAGTGAAAATTACCCTTACCTGTAAAAAATACGAGTTTTCACTATTTTTCAAGTACTACAGAAGATTTATTTGCCATTAAAGTTTTTCGGGTTCTCGTGGTAATTCGTTTTAGAAAGAAAGAACTTTTTTCTAAACTTGACAAATAAGCTTGTAGCATTTCACAACATGCAAAATATTATCCATTTTCTCCAGTTCTCGGTCAGTTCCTTATTTTTGATAAAATCAATTTTATTTTGTCGATAATAATGCATTTAAACTAACCTACACCAGTCAATTTATTTAAAAGCGATCATAATGAATTATGATTTGACGTACTATGGAGATTTATTTAGAAATCGTGAGATGAGGTCTGGTGTGATGTCGGTTTCAGAAAAACATTTTCTTTATCGTGCCAACGTTTCGATCTTTATTGAGATCATCTTCATGGCCTGGGATTTACAAACATTGTTTACATATAACAATTACATTTTGGATGTGGAAAAGTAAATGTATACAATGCAAAATATATTTTTTTATATATTCAATCAAAGTGTTTCTATTCAAAGCATTCTGAAGATGATCTCCATAAAGATCGAAAGTTGGCACGATAAAGAAAATGTTTTTCTGAAACCTACATCACACCAGACCGCATCTCACGATTTCTAATTAAATATCGATTAACGGCCACTAATCACCACACAGTATCATGGAGACTTGAGAAATTTATTTTGTCCAGAATAGAAAACTTATTGTTTTTAAATAATATCATATAAGTAAAAAATGTATTTATCTTTTGCTTTTAATTAACACAAAATATGATAATTGTTGTCTTACAAACCATTTATGTAATATATCCATTGTCTTTGCCCAAATGGGTTTGAATTTTTTTCTAACATGCATTTTTTATTTTTATATATTTTTTTAAATTGTATTTATTTACTGTCCAAATAGATCAGGTTCCCAAGTGCAGTACAGTCAAGCAACACAGCAAATCAATCATTACAGTATAAACTATTAATAAAAGATATACAAATAAAAATAAAAACTAAGAAGGGCCAACACTGTTGACGAACAAATCAACAAATTGAGATGCACAAAGTTCATCATCATAAGGTTAATCATAGAATGTTCAGTATTTAATATTGTCTAAATCTAATGACTTCGTAACCACTAATATTAATTAGTACCCTAGAATAGGTTTTCCGCTATCCATTACAGTTTACATTAGATTATGCTTCACGTAGTATTGTGGCAGAAACAGATCTGACCTATATAACTTTGTTCTACCAAAAGGGAACTTAATACTTCAATCACAGCCTTTATAGAACAAAGCTCTGATTGCTCTTTTCTGTATCGTTAAACACTCTTTCCATTTTGTTTTAATGGGTTATTTCTTAAAATAAACGTCCTGAACAAAAGTCCCAAGGATATAAAGGTAATGAAAGCATTGAAATTTGTTACAATAACAATATCTTGTTGTATTTCAAAGCACGTAACTTATTTGCAACAAAATTGTGAAACGTTTTGCCAAAATGCGCTTTAGATAATTGTACGTATAAATCAAATTACTATTTAATGGGAAGTTTGTAATAATTCAAATATTAAAACGATACGTACACAATACAACAATTCAAAATTTGTATTGGTATTAACGTTCGCTTTATTCTAATGCATAAAATTATTTATATGAATTTGATTGGTCGAAGACTTTCAGGTTAAACTATTATAACTTTTTAATCTTTTAAACTCTTGTTTACCATCGTAATTAAAAGTACAAGAGAGGGGTTAAATAAATACCTTGGTGCTCTCCTCGCCCCAGATTGCAGTGGGCGTTTAAATTAAAGCAACAAGTATCATTAACATTGTTTGCAATCAACAAGAAGAAGTCCTTTTTAATCACTCAAGAGGTCATCCTATTAAAATTAAATTATCAAGTATTCAACTCAGTGTGCTTTCAATCCTATGTTATGGTTGCCAGGCTATGAATTAGATGCGATAGAAAAAAATAAAATAAAATGAAAAACCTGTTGACATGATGACAAGTAACTAAACTTTTTTGCATTGGAAATCTGAATGTTCACTGCTACTTTACTTACTAACATTGTTTGTTTTTATAATTTTGAAATCGATTTAAGTTTATGCATGGCCCTTAATTAAAACTGCATTTTTTATTTATTTTTTGAGTACATCGTTTTTCGAACCCGATTGTGTGGAAGGTCAGGTTAAGCAAACCAGTTATAACTATTGTTTACTCACTCAATATTTACGTAGACTGCGCGTATATTATTTAAAAAATTATTTAAAAAAATTGTCTTATAGTGGATTTCTACTTTCTTACTCATAATAAATTTTAAAAAATATTATGAGGAGGTAGTATAAGAATGGGGAAAAATGGTATTTACGTTATATTTACTTGAAATTTATTACTTACGAATCTGAAGTCTTATTAGAAATGATAAATGATGGAGTGAGTGTGGTGTTCAATACTTTTTAAAAGGATAGTTCCTACTCACAGTAAGTTGTTTTGCAACGATCCGGATTTCGAGCCTTTTAGCTCATCATCAGGTTGAAGGACTTCTACAACCACGTCTCTCGACATGAATAAGGTAGAAGTCCTTCAACCTGATGATGAGCTAAAAGGCTCGAAATCCGGATCGTTGCAAAACAACTTACTGTGAGTAGGAACTATCTGAAGTCTTATTGTTAAATCTGTTGCGTCGTCTTATATTTAATTCACGAGGGGCTGATGACACTATTTTAAGCTAGCATGTCTCCAGACCGTAACCATATAGACATGTTAGATTTGCTTTGAATAATTCCTCCCCATAGAAAGGACATGTAGAAACATCAAGAACCCTAACTGAGGTTACTCCTTACAAGGGCTAAACCGCGATTTAAAGATAGAGAGAGCCTAGAAATATGTGCAGGTGACCAGTGTCATAATGAACTCCTAACACCGAAACTACGAAAAAACAGAAGGAAAAAAGAGAGGGGGTGCAAAACACCCTGTTTCGTGTAATGACTCTGTTGAACCGTGCTAGCGCCCACTCAAATATATATATATATATATATGTACACACACACACACACACACACACACACACACACACACACACACACACACACACACACACACACACACACACGCAGGATGTTTGGTACTCGTGTTACCAACTTTGCCATTAGAGTCTACATTCAAAATAGAACCAAAAAATACTTATTAACTAGCGTCCCAATTTCAACAGTTTCGGCGTTATTCGGCTACAGAGTTATTTTGGTAAATGAATCTTGGGTAGGATCAGATATTGTCGAGGAGAAAAACGCTAAAAGAAAAACAAAATTTATGGGATTTGGCGGGAAATTTAGTAAGTTTTCAGATTTTTCTGTCTTCTTTGGCTGATTTTCAACTCTTCAAAATATTTGCAGTAGAAGGCAAAATAAAGCGGTAGCGACCTAACGCACTAGAACAGCATTCCGGCTATTTTCAAAAAATCATATCTCCGGTTCTATTGGACCGATTTTAATAACTCAGTGCTCAGTTTTCTCACCAAGAAACCTAGTTTCAAGGAAAAATATGAAAATGGGGTTCTTATATAAAATTAAGAATTTCAATTTGACTTATGACGAATCTAAAAAAATAAATCGACCTTACATGAACAAACTACATAAAAAATGGAGGGGAATCTCAATTCATACTCTTTTCCTATCTAGAACCGCAAAAAATTGGGGTTGGGTACAATAGTTTGGGCACCCTGTGTATTCTTGTACATAAAAATGTAACCAGTTATTATTATTTTGTTTTTAACTCTTAGTTTTTACGTTTGGTTTTCTTGAAGGTGAAAACTAAAAAAACGTGCGAAGGAAGAATGGAAGGAGATGGCAAACCCAGTAGAACCAAAAGTGATGGTTAGTGATGGTGGCTACTTGAAAATTAAGGTCCGTATACGGAGCCATGAGCGGACGGAACGTCCCCACTGCCACTACCTAAAAGTCAAGAAATATTGCTTGATGTGCGATCAACCAGCCTTCATACGACGTTGATTGGGATTCGGGTTGTGGTCTTCAAACATACAATGTTATTATAACAACGCCCAAGCTTTCGACAAGTTTTATTGCCTTCTTCAGGGGATCTACAGAGACATAGGAACATAATCATTTAGATAGTTATAAATTGTATAAATAGTTATAAAATATCAGTTTTTTGTTACTTATCACGGTTATCAACCAGTTACATATGTAGCTGGAACATCAAGTAAGTTACAAAAACTGTTGAAAGAAAAAATAGATAATGTAAACATTGTTTACAAATTTAGCAATAAAGTGGGTAAGAATTTTTACACAAAACTTAAAAGTAAAGAACCTCTACTACAGAAATCTAATGTAGTGTATGGCATCAAATGTGCACAATGTCCCTCTGTGTATTACGGCCAAACGAAACAATATTTATCCGAACGTGTGCGGCAACATAAGTATGATTGCAGTGATGAAGAAAGGCTGGGAACAGCACTATCCAAACATACACACGCTACGAAACATAATTTTGACTTCCATGGAGTCAAAATTGTGGTTTCAGAACAAAATAAAGGTCGTAGACTTTTGAGAGAAATGATATCTATTCATCAGGATAACATGGCTTGTAATTTAAAAACAGATTTGAATAATTTGAGTGTGATATACAGTGGGATTCTAGAAAAAGATAAGGTCTCTCTCAAAAGATCGTAACAATACTTGCGTACATATTTATATATTATAACAGGCTGTGATAACATAGAATTACAAATGTGTTAGAAATTAAGATCTTGTTTTTAAAAATTGTGGGAAATGATTGTTATCAGTAGGTGATAGTGTGGGGAACCTCCCACCTGATAACGTGATAAACACAATTTTCTGGTCAAACGCCTGTGATATTTATGTACCAAAAGAATATTAATTGTTAAGTAATTGTTACTGTTTTAAAAAATGCCTATATATGTAAGAGGCTGTTAAGAAGAAGTTTTTATTTATTTATTATATATGTATATAGTTTGTATATATGCATATCGTGTAATGTGCAATGTGTTTAAGTTTTGACTTTGTATCTGTAAGTAACAGAAAACTATAACTATAACTATTTATACAATTTATAACTATCTAAATGATTATGTCCCTATGTCTCTGTAGATCCCCTGAAGAAGGCAATAAAACTTGTCGAAAGCTTGGGCGTTGATATAATAACATTGTATGTTTGAAGACCACAACCCATTCAACATCAAGAAATCTTCATCAACGTAGTGAGATTATTAAGAGCATGCTTAGCGTCGATCCCTAAGTATTGGTGAAAGATACGAACGGTGTATATACCAAAAGTAGGACTCCCGTCGACAACAAGCCTAACTCGTACAAACCTATCAACCTTACATAATGTTAAACCATTTTCAAAGACTGGTGGTGAACACATCAGACAGGAATTGAAGAACCCCTGATTCGCATATCAACCAGGCCTGGACGACCTGTTTAACACATAACTAATCCATGAATGATAAACAGATAGCAGTGACACTTTTCCTGGATATAGAAAGAGCATTAAACAACCCAACTGCTGCCTCCCTTTGTTAAATAATTGAAAACAAGGGAGTTTTGGAAAACGTCTGCCTATTGGTGGGATAGTGTCTAACGAAAATATAATTACAACCCTTTGGGCTGCACAACCACCCATTATATCCATTTATTACTACTTTGAAATCCCAACAGATTATATTTATTAATTAGATGCAAGTTTTAAAGTAATAATTGGAAAACACGTTTCAGTATCAATATTATATTTGATTTTTTTTTTAAATTGGCCTTATGATCTTTGCATATTAGCCATGACGAATCTCTTATATATGTTGTTCAAATTGGGGGTTATCGGGAAAAAGGGCCAGAGGCGACGGTGGGGAATCGAACCCACGTCCGCGGCGTGAGAGTCTCTCATGCTAACCACTCGGCTACCGCGGTCTAAATATTAGATGGCATGGAATGTAGTTAAATAGGCTTTTTTGTTTTTCCACGATTTTGATATAAAATAAAGAAAACAAAAAAGGACTATCAATATTAAACCTTTATGCGAAAAATTTATAAAAAACATATTGAGACAATAATCACGTGTATAAAATTTAAAATCATTTATTTTTTTGGCGTTTCTTGTGAAAATAAGTAGTTTTTAGTAGCTTTTAAAATCTTTATGTATTGAACTTCGTATAGTCCCGCCTGACCGGAAATGGGCGATTATTTGTATCTGCCATTCAAAGAAGACGGTATACCGATCTTGCCGACTCCGCGGGACATGAGTGCCGTGAACCCGTACTGCTGCAAACTGAAACGGGACCACAAGGTGAAGGTGTGCACGACCGAAAGGGACTTCTTCATGCCGCCGATGGACCCTTGGAGGATGAAGTACTTTCCCTGTTATCAGTCGCACCCAGTGGACATGAATCTGAACTTCGTCCCGCAGCAGCTCCCGACGTCAAAGACTCCATTTTTCGACCCGCCGCTCACTTACAGACCAGTATCGGTGAGACGAGTTAGGACGATCTGTCCTGAATTGTTCACTAAGAATCCAACGCTCTGGAAAAAAAAGGAGACAGGTGTAAAAAGTTCAACGCCTCCTGTGAAAAAAGCGGACAAAGAAGTAAATATCGTAACGCCTGTGAACAAAGGGGATAAGGACACAAAGAGTGCAACGCCTGTGAGAAAAAAAGATAAAGATACAAAGGTTGCCACGCCTGTGAAAGAAAAGAGTGCCACGCCTGTGAAAGAAAAAAGTGACCAGTCCGTAAAAAGAAAATCGGCCTCCATGGGAGATTTAAGCCGAAGCCAAAGCAAATTCAAATCTGAAGACAAAAGTGATGCAAGAGTACCTTATCAACAAAGTATCGTGCACCCGATGATAATAGGTGATGTGGAAATGGGCAAATTCGAAAAATCGAGTCAAATGTCTGTTGGCAAAAGAACTGAAAAGGACGACTCGAGGAAAAGTAAAAACTTGCGTTCACTACCGAAAGAGAAACCAACCGAATTATCTGGCAAGCAAACTCAACCAATAGGTCCGATTATCGGACCAGATATCAGAAGGAAGCCTCGGGAAAATGTAAAGAATGTCGCCTTTGAAGTTGAAAAAATCCAGAAAAGCCCTTCCGTTATTCACCGCGGTAAAGACAGTTTTTCAAGTCATGGGAGTGAGGGATTCTCAAAAAAAGAATTAAAACAAAAAGAAAAAGAAAAAACAAAGTCAATTTCTATTAATGTTGCCAGCACAAAATCAAGCTATGGTCCAATGGTTGAAAAAAAGGCGCAATATGATATTGCTGGAGCGCAGCCCGGTTACGAAGCAGAATCCAAAAATATGAAAAAGAAAAAGGATAAAGACCTTAAAGATAATAATACTGTCAGTACTGAAGAGGACAAATCAAAGAAAAAACGCAAAAAGGGCGATAAAAAACAAAGTTTAACCGTTGACGACAAATCATTTTCAGCGATGGATGATAACGGACTTAAAGGAATCAAGCCTGGATTTTATTCCGAAGAAGAATCAAAGGCTGTAAAGAAGAAAAAGGATAAAGACCTTAAAGATAATAGTACTATGAGTACTGAAGACGATAAATCAAAGAAAAAACGCAAAAAGGGCGATAAAAAACAGAGTTTAACCGTTGACGACAAATCAGTTGCAACGATTGATGATACGGGACTTAAAACAATCCAGCCTGGATTTTATTCTGAAGAAGAATCAAAGCCTATAAAAAAGAAAAATGATAAAGACCTTAAAGATAACAGTACTCTTAGTACTGAAGAAGAGAAATCAAAGAAAAAAACAAAAAAAGGCGATAAAAAACAGAGTTTAACTGTCGATGACAAATCTACTGGCGAAGTAGATGGTATGGAAGTTGATAAAAGCCAACCAGGATTATATTCTGAGGGGAAACCAACGTCTACGAAAACAAAGAATAAAACGGATAAAGACGTTGCTGTTGATAGTGAAACTATTGACGGGGACAAACCAAAGAAAAAATCTAAAAAGAGTTTACCACCGGATGATAAATCGATTGCAACTGGTGATTTTGGTGTTGATGGAAGCCACCCAGCACCAGGTTCCAAAGACAAAGTCAAGTCCAACGAGAAGAAGAAAAAGGATAAAACTCTCAAAGAACCTAATGCAGAGGATAGTAAAAATCAACATGAAAAAGACAAAAAACTTGAAAAAAGTCGTAAGAAGAACAAAAATGCTGTACCTGATGGAAAAGGAGGTTTCAATTGCGGAGATCCAAACTGTCCTATGGTGAAAAAAGGAAAAAACAAAAAAGAAAGTTTATTAAAAGATCAATCAGTAGAACCTTATAACGAAGATGTCGATGGAAATGAATTTGCGGCCGGACCAAAGGAAGTTTATCCTACACAAACTTATTCTACAACATCCAAATCTGCAGTTTCGTCAGCTACAGCCGATTGGGACTCGGCTCCGCTCTCCACGACGAACGAGCAAGATAGTATTGCCATTCCAGATGATATTACTCAATTGTCACCATCTGAACAACCGACTGAGGAAACGAAATATAAAACAAAGAACATAACCGATACAAATGTAAATTATTTAGTCGAAACACAAACGAACAAAGACACTCCTGATGAAAATAAAGGAAAGAAATCCAAAAGTGATAAAACTAATAAAAGTAAAGATTCGAAGGATGGCAAAAGGAAGTCCGTCACAATTAACAAGTCCAAATCTAAGAAAGAGTCCGGGGAGACAAGTATTCCGGATGATAACGAATGGAACGCCGAAAGTAATCCTGTTGACACATCGGCTATAACTGAAAGTCCAAATGATACGCAAACAAACACGAAACCAACAGAAGAGAACATCGGTCAAAGTAAAAAATCTAAAAAAGACAAGAGAAAGTCAATGGACAATACTGACAGTGCCAAAAAATCGAAGAACAAAAAAGATTCAAAATCTAAGAAAGACAAACGAGCGTCTGTTGCTTCAAGCACACATGATATAGATGCTTCGTCAATCGAACCTGTATCTGTACCTGGAAGCGCTGGTGGCATAGAAACGAATACGGACCTTGAAGAAAAGAAAACACCTAGAAGTAAAAAGTCTAAAAACGAAAGGAGAAAGTCTACTGGAAGTATTGGTAGTTTTAACAAATCGAAGAAAAGAAAAAAATCGATATCTAAAACAGGAAAAAGGCGTTCAGTTGTGTCTGGGGTTTTTGAGGTGGATGCCGAAAATAATCTTGTACCCGTTGAACTTGAACCTGATGGTACTCAAACAAAAACGGACCTTGACGAAAAGATTACAGCTAAAAGTAGAAAGTCTAAAAAAGACAGGAAAGCATCTTCTGTAAGCTTTGATAGTACAAAAAAATCGCAGAACAGAAGAAGATCGAAATCTAAAATAGGAAAAAGGCGTTCAGTTGTGTCTGGGGTTTTTGAGGTGGATGCCGAAAATAATCTTGTACCCGTTGAACTTGAACCTGATGGTACTCAAACAAAAACAGACCTTAACGAAAAGAATACAGCTAAAAGTAGAAAGTCTAAAAAAGACAGGAAAGCATCTGTTGTAAGCATTGATAGTACAAAAAAATCGCAGAACAGAAGAAGATCGAAATCTAAAATAGGAAAAAGGCGTTCAGTTGTGTCTGGGGTTTTTGAGCCGGATGCCGAAAATAATCTTGTACCCGTTGAACTTGAACCTGATGGTACTCAAACAAAAACAGACTTTGACGAAAAGAATACATCTAAAAGTAGAAAGTCTAAAAAAGACAGGAAAGCATCTGTTGTAAGCATTGATAGTACAAAAAAATCGCAGAACAGAAGAAGATCGAAATCTAAAATAGGAAAAAGGCGTTCTGTTGTGTCTGGGGTTTTTGAAGTGGATGCCGAAAATAATCTTGTACCCGTTAAACTTGAACCTGAAAAAGATAAATCTGGCAAAGATAAAATCTCTAAAAAAGACAAAAGAAAGTCGATAGAAAATATTGATAGCACAAAAACATCGATGAAAAAACAGGAAAAAGCGTCAAAATCTAAGAAAGGAAAAAAAGAATCAGTGGTGAGTGAAAATAATGCACCAACCGAACTTACAACAATCCCAGACGGCTTGGCACCAAATAAAAAATTCATGTCAAAACTTAAAGCAGCTAGGAAGAAGAGTAAAAAATCTGATTCATTTATACAAACAGATGTGCAAAGCAAGGATGCAGACACGTCGGCTGATGGTCTTCGGACTTCCATTCAAGTCGGACCACCAGATGATATCCAAACTCTTGAACAAGAAGGCACATTACCTTCATGTACCTCTGCACTTAAAGTACATTTCTCAAATGTATCACTTCAATCTAACCGTCCCAGTATAAACCAAAACGACGGAGCTTCCGAACTTAGGCTCGCTTTAAAAAAATCCAGTTCGGGAGGCGGGAGGTACAATGAAGAATTAATGACACAATTTGACATAGAGACCGATGATCGGGTTGCTTTTCGTTTAGAGAAGAGAATATGCAGCAATTATAAAATCCTCCACCGATCTTTGAGATATCAAGACTACCATGTCGAAATTACCGGTACTAATGAAGTCGAAGAATTTCGGCTCGGGAGGCTTTTAAAACATGAAAAAACGAGCAGATCCTTCGGAGACTTCGGCTCTAAAAGACAAAACGGCAAAGGAGAGGGATAATTTTGCTTAAATAAATGATCCAATAATTAAAAAAAATATGTACATATTAACGCTGAAACTAAAAATCCGACATAATGACGAAGGTGTACATGGATGGAGAGAAAGCGAAAGAGAGTGATAGAATGCCATTTAAGGCTCTGATAGTACAGGTGGGTATAAGATATACATACAAGACAAAAGATTATATTACATAGATAGTAAGAACGATAGAGAGATACAGATAGATAGAGATACAGATATTTAGAGATAGAAAGAGAGAGAGAGAGAGAGAGAGAGAGAGAGAGAGAGAGAGAGAGAGAGAGAGAGAGAGAGTGAAGGAATGCCATTTAAGGTTTTGATAGTACAGGTGGGTATAAGATAGATAAATACAAGATATAAGATATAAAGCTAGAAAGAACGAAAAATAAATAGATAGATAGGTAGATAAATAAATAGAGATAGAGATTAAGCAAGATTGGCGGAATGCCATTTAAGGCTTTGTTAAATAGGTGAATACATATATACAGAGAGATAGGTAGATATATAAAAAGAGATAGAGATAGAGAAATAGATAGATAGATAGAGAGAGAGAGTGAGAGAGGGGGAGGGAGGGAATGAGAGGGAAAGAGAGAGAAGGAGTGAGAGGGAAAGAGAGAGAAGGAGTGAGAGAGAGAGAGACAGAGAGATAGAGACTGACAGACAGAGACAGAAAGAAAGAAAAAACAGGTACCCTTAAGGACAACAAAACACAAAATACAAATATATAAAATAGTTCTCTGAGCGAGAGAACAATAATTCAAAATGGGATGGTAAAACAATGTAATAATAAGAATGTAATAATATAATATACATATAATTGTAATAACAGGGGCGTCGGTGGCCGCAAGGGTTAGGCGTTGTCACGACGCTCATCACTGTACGGTAAAGGTCCCGGGTTCGATTCCAGTGGACCCGCATTCGTACCCGACATACTTACAAATGTTTTTTTTTTTTAAAGTAATAATAATATATATATATATATAACACATACTTATTCACACATACAAATATATATATCCCATTTACGACATAAAATATATACCTAGTACAAATAATAATATATAATGTAATATAATAATAACAATCTAATGCCAGATAAAGCAAGATTTAAAAATTTTTGTTTGTTTGTTTATTTATTTGTTTATATATTTTTTAATTCATTAATTTTTACTCTATTTTAAATTTATTTATTTATTTCATTTTATTTATTTATTTTAAACTTTTTATTTGTTTTTGTTTTTTTACAACTGTATTCTTCGACGCAACAAGTAAAACATAATATTTACATATAAACATATTAACGGTAGCATGAAAGCTTGAACAGCTACCATCCAGTGGTAGCCGTTAGTAAATCAATACGATGAGCTAGATGTACTCCATCCTTCAAATGTTAAGGTTGTCGCGGGGCCACGACGCTTCAGTCTTCTGTTTGGATTATAGAAAATGAAGTGGATGACAGGTTTTTGACGAAATAGTTCGGTTGATGGGGCAGTTTGGAATGGAACGTTTTGTAGCGGGATTGGGCTAGCTTGGTAACAAGAGGGACATTTAGGTCGGTATGGATGGTGTGAATGGATACATACAAAGGGGCGTTGACTATTGTTCTGAGGTTTTTAGATTGAAGGGATTGGATTCGATTGAGGTTGGAACGCTTTGTAGTCCCGTAAAGTTCAAGTCCGTATCCCAACTGCGGGCCAGGAGGGCAATGTAAAGTTTTCTTTTGTTTGTTAGTGAGAGTTTTGATCGTCTGACGAGAAGTCGTTTAAGCATGAAAAATCGTATGTTACAGTCTGTACGCTTAAGTCATGTATGGGGGTTCGACGTCAGTCGTTTGTCCAGGTAGAGTCCGAGGTATCGTCCACGGTTCGCAATTGGGATGGGAACGTTGTTGAGGTATACCGGTGGGAGCATTTTCTTTTTTAGCGTAAATATTATGTTTTTTCATTTATTATTTATTTTTAATTTTAACTTTAAATTTTTTTATACAAATGCCAATGTTTTACTCAACAGATAATTTTGTAAGAGGTAACTGTACATTCCGTTTTTAATGGAAAACTGAGTCGTGAGCTTTTTTAAATAACACTGGGAAGGGAAGGTGTGTGAGAGGAGGAAGAGGAGGGATTCCGTTATTGCTATTTTGTTAGATTTGGTTTTATTGTAGTGAAAAGATTTTGGTTTGTTGATTAAATAAATATGTATTTTCACTGACGGTCTAGAGAAATTCCTTTCATTGCTACGAATATTCAACCTTGATTATTGCGGTCGGACTATATCGAATTCGTAATTTTTAAATATCAAAGCTAAATAAAATTTGAAAGTTTAAATATTTCTTTGAAAATCCTCCCTTCGAGTCCTTCGAAGGCCTGTTTCGTTAAAAAAGGTCCACGTTACCCCTTGTTTTGAACGAAACAGGTGTGGACCGTGGAAGTAGAGGCGGGGTTGTCCACGGGGGTGGTTTTGACGAGGGGGTGCAGCGTACTATGAATGAATCCATTGAGCAACAGGAGAATGCGGGACGGCGCAGGGCTTTCTCGCCATGGAGTTCTGCATGGGATCGATTTCACGACCCTATCTCTATCGGCATGTTTTCCCGCTTTTTTCACTAAATAATGCTATCACTTTGAAGTGATCATACGTCGGTTAAAAGTTAACAAAAGAAAAGCAATGTAAAAAAACACATAAAAACATTAGATCAAAAATTAGCTTTATTGCTCAAGAAAATGAAATAAATAAAATGAGCATTAAATATTAATATATGTTGTTATTTAAAAATAAAATAACAAAAACATATCTTTAATCTAACCTTTCGAAAATTTTGAGAGGGAGACTTTAGCCTTGATTAGAAAGAAGGAAGGATATCGTTCCTAGATGATGAGAGATTTGGTCGAAGAAAATCCCAGAACAACTGCTCGAGATCTTGCAGAGAATCTTTCAGTTAGCGAATCGACGTGCACTGACCACCTTAAAGCAATTGGAAAGGTGAAAAAGCTCGACAGTTCCTCGTGCATTAAACAACCGCCAAAATAGTAATCGTTATGATGTTTGCGCAACACTTATTTGTCGAAACAAAACCAACCTTTTCTGGATAGAATTGTTACTTGTGGTGAAAAATACCCAACGATAACAGCAGATATTCTAAACAGTGGCTCGTCAAAGGAAAAACAACAACATCTTTTTCAAAGTCTTCAACTTATCAAAAAATGTGTGGTGTTTAGTGACCGTTATCCAATGACTTTTTGGAGATCGTGAGATGCGTTCTGGTGTGATATTGGTTTTAGAAAAACATTTTCTTTATCATGCCAACGTTTCGATCTTTATTGAGATAATCTTCAAGGCTCAGAGTGTTTGTTTTCCGTGTAGATGTGTCATTCTTGTGTGTCGTGTTGAGAGTGCCAAACAACAC
Source organism: Cimex lectularius (assembly GCF_000648675.2). NCBI lineage: Eukaryota > Metazoa > Arthropoda > Insecta > Hemiptera > Cimicidae > Cimex > Cimex lectularius. The sequence goes on along the minus strand of NW_019392677.1, from coordinate 2,411,925 downwards.
AAACATAACGGCCCAAAGAATGACACATCTACACGGAAAACATACACTTTGTGCCCTGAAGATGATCTCAATAATGATCGAAACGTTGGCATGATAAAAAAAATGTTTTTCTAAAATCTACGTCTCACCAGACCGCACCTCACGATCTGCACATAATTACAAAAAAAAGGTGATGGTGACTTTTTGGTGGGCTTCATTGGGCTGATTTGCCACAACTTCTTGAACCCTGATCAAACAATCAAGGCCAAAATGTATTGCCATCAAATTGAACCAATGCACCAGAAATTGGCATTAGTGAAGCCATCAATCGGAAAGGATACTAGTTATGCTGATTTACAATTATACATAATAAAAAAATTTCAATATATTAAATTCAAATTAGGAATGTAAGTGTCATAAAAAAGTAATGCTTCAATGGCTTAAAAGCTTGTTAGGTATCATAGTGCTCAATTTAATTTACATAACTCAATATTCCCAACCGATTTGAATAAATCTACATGATTCGATTTCGTCGTTTTTTTCCAGTCTGGTTAATTTTTCTTGTGGCACCTGAAAATAGGAACGGCTGAATTCTATTTCATTTGTATATTTTGTTCTGTGCATTTAGTTCCACCAGCTTCAACATCGATAGGTTGAAAAACGATTTTCTTTTAAATAAGGATAACCCGTAACAAGAATAATTACGAATTTTTTGTCGACCTTTGAAGGCAATGGAATTAAATAGATTGTTTGTTTGGTATGGTATGGTGGAAGGGATGCCGGGAAGCGGGGCTTGTTCCCCAGGCACTGCAGCCTTCTGGCTTATTGTACCTTCCCAGTTCCCTAGTTTAGTCAATAGACTCAATCCTTCTTCTCAGAAGTATCAGGTCATTGACTGTTATTGCTGCAATTTGGTTCCCTGAGTCTTTTTCGTACGTTAGGTTAAACCTCCATTGAGCTGTTGCTTCGCATTCGAAGATGATATGAGTGGCTGTTTCCTCCACCTCATTACATAATCTGCAAATGGGATCATTATTGTATATACCCATGTTGTGTAGATGTTTTCTCAGATACCAGTGACCGGTTAGTAGTCCCACCACTCCTCTGAGTTTTGCCCTCTCCAATTGCAGCAGTGTTTTTGCCAATTTTGGTGAGGGTTGTTTCAGCATAAGTTTACTATGTCTAGCACCGCTAGAGTTTATCCACTTCTCTCTTTGTTTTGTTTGGATCCATTCCGCGATGGAGGATTCTATGTTTGTTTTTGTTATCCCAAGGATAGGTTCGGGGCCTATGTATGGTCTTGCAGATCCTCTTCTGGCCAGTTTGTCCGCCTCTTCGTTACCCAGAATTCCCCTGTGCCCTGGCACCCAAGATATCATCAGGTTGTTGTGTTTTCCCAGGTTTTGGAGATTTTGGATACATTCACTGACTAGTTTTGATGTAATTCTTTTACATGCCAATGCTTTAATAGCTGCTTGACTGTCTGATCTTATGAGGATTATTTTGTCAGTGTAACCTCTTTTAAGATTTTCCAGGACACAAGCGTTGATGGCATGTATTTCTGCTTGAAAGACCGAAGTATACTTCCCTAATGAGTTTGATTCCAGGTTAGTTTCTTGTCAAAGATTATTCTTAGATATTTGACCTCATTTTTTAAAAGCAGCATTTCATTATAGAAGCGTAATCCTCGTATTTCTATATTTCTTTTCTTGGTGAAAGCAATTAAGGTGGTTTTTGAAGGGTTTACTTTAAGTCCCCGCTTTAAGCACCATTGTTCCACCAGGTTTAGTGCTCTTTGGGTGAGCTCTTTTAATGTTGAGTTGAATTTTCCCCTGACTAGTATGACAATGTCATCTGCATAGCCTTGGGTGTAAATTCCACTTTCATTTAATTCGCATATGTGGCTGTCCACTACCACATTCCACAGCAGAGGCGAGAGTATTCCTCCCTGTGGACACCCCCTCGCCACCACTGCTTCTACTTTTTCGTGGAACATGGAGACCTGCACTTTCCTGCTTTTTAGCATTGATTCTATCCATCTACAGCAGGTTTCGTCTGTTCCTCGCTGTTTGAGTGATGTAACCATTGCTTCGAAAGGAGTGTTGTCAAATGCTCCTTCGATGTCCAAGAAGGTTCCTAATGCTGTTTCTTGGTTGTGCAGTGAATCCTCTATCTGTTAGTTGATGTAGGATTGTTTGTTTACTGATTAGTTATTTATTTTTGGGTATCTTTGCTTCATTTTCAACGTTTTTCTTTCTGTCGTTTTCTTTAAGTTTTTCAATTTTCCTTTTATTGAAAAAGAAATCTGATATTACAGTTAAGATAGTTGAGTAAGATAATTCCGTGGCGGAATGTTGTTCGCGAAAGGAAGTCAAACGTAGTGAACTTTTAATGAAAAATACCACATGTTAGTGTGCTAGATAGAGCATAGTAGATTGCTTTGGGAAGTGTCTCTCGTTTGTTGAAACTTGTAAATGTTCCTTCGGCACTTGTGCGCCACGGCACGCGTATTACAATTGAACAGATGTATATTAAGTTTGTGACTTCCTTTCAAACCGCCAAAGTAAGGAACAATACACATTGTTCAGATGTAGAACCACATTTCGCGATGTAAAAGTAAATAGAAACGGAAAATGTTGTCTTTACCGTTTATTTAAAACGTATTTGTATTACTAGTTTATATATTTGACATCTTTAGTAAAATTATGGGTTATTTGTTCCTAATATACACAGTAAGAAACATCTAAGAAAAAAAAAAGATATTAGATTATGAAACACTTTTGTGAGTGAGGTCTCGGCAATCATGGAGAGTCCATTAAATCTAGCAACTATTACTGTTCGCCTGTTGCGGCCAAGTTGAGCTGTAATTTATGTAAATAGCTTTTCCGTGCTCTATTACACCAAGACCTCGTTTGCAGGTAAAATGGCTTCCTTAGCCTTACTAGAACAATGACTTAAACATTACTGTTAATGGGGCTTCGGACAATGGGGTCATACGAGCTCCCAATGCACTGTGATGGCCGATGGTGGACCTTCAAGTACACGTAGACAACATAGACATTCTCACAGACACACAAATATGTAATACTTATTCACGTTAATAAAAAACAATATTTATTCAAATTTCCTTCACCTCTGTTGGTTGTTACAACTCTATAGAAAGGATTTGTTAAAAACAGGATAACGGACAAGTCATATACCAACTCTTGACCGTGGGAAAATAAACCACCATATTTCTCGCAAAGTTCAAACTGCCACACCCTTATTGATAAAAAAGGGGAAAACCGCTCTGTTAAGTTGCGAGAATCGGGAAGTGACAATAACATGATAAAACGAAACAAACGTCAACAAGTTTAAAGTTATAACTTACTTCTTTCCTACTTTGGTAACAATTGAATGTGTTCTGTCTACGATAGCTTTCTTATCACTTTTATTTCTGGACGGATTTTGTACAGTTCATTAACTAGTACCAACGTGCTTACTAAATTAAATTTTTTTAAATTAATTTAATTTTTCAATTGTACAGTAAATTCCTATTTCTTTAACCTGTAATTTATTTTCAGCATATTTACGCTGGTCTTGTTTTTCTATAATTGCTTTTTTTATTTAAATAACTTTTCCGTGTTCTATTACCTCGAGACCTCATTTATATGTAAAATGGCCCCCTTAGCCTTACGAGACCAATGTATTATGATGCAGCCATAAATGGTTGGTCTGTTTAGTGCACCATTAATAAAACAGTTTTATGTCATTACGATAAATGCATTGGCTTGTTCTGACTATAATTTTAATCACACTAATCACATCATGCTCCTGAGAGAGTTTTTTTTAAATGGTAGTACATTACAACTACCCTCAAGTAACAATGAGCAAGGTAGAATATACACAATGAAAACAAGTTTGGAGAAAATACCCATTGGAATAATCTGATGGGACTAAAATATTGTCTGTTTAATTGATACTTGTGTCATTATAAATTTCACTATCATCATCATCACTTCCTAGGGTATCTCGCGCCCATTGTCTCTTCTTCGAGGAGGGTTCGAATAAATTCCTCGGGATGTGAGGTTTCTGATGTGCTGATAGTTGCTGGTAGTTGGTTAGGGATGGTTAGGGAGAGGGTAGTTGAGAGGGTTTTGAGAAATTTGCAGATTTAATCTCGAATGGAATATTTAAGTCGGTATATGCAGAGTTAGGTTCCATACATAAAATGGAGCATGTAGTATTTTTGTAGGATTAAGGATGGGCAGTTTGAATACGGCTTCCAGTCCGGAGGTCCATATCGGCTTAACTATGTCCCGCAGTCGTGCGTTCTATAGCCTGTCATAATATCCTGACGTTTCAGTCGCGCGTGAGGATTCCACGTCAGGCGTTTGTCGACGTGCAAACATAGCAGACCATCGACAGACATATCATAAAATGTATTACCTCTAAGTCCTCAAAACAGCTACACTTCAAATTTTAACTTATACTCTACCCTACAATAGTGAATTTTTAACCAACATTTATCATCTATGCATATTCACGTTCGTACAACATCTCAAAGAATCTACAAATAGAAACTTTATATCGTAAATTTATATAGTTTACGGATTTAAACATTTTCCGTTGTTTGAAGAATTTAGATAGGGATTTGTTGGAGTTTCGTTGTGAACGAACCAGCATTGGACTATTCAAAATGTATTGGTTTTTTGATAACTTTGGTAAACATATGTTGCAATGTCCGACATGCTTTTATTACAACACGAGTTTGAAAATTATTACTACTCACTCCATGCATAATTATAAAAAAGGTTATTACAGTATTACATCGAGTGTAGTCGTTTTCGCATTATAAATCATCACCATGCTACATGAGTAAAGAAAGGGATTTATATCCGGACAAGTAAACATATTACATCGTTTAACAAAACTGAACAAAACCAAACATGAGTTAGGTTCAAAATCAATGGGTTTATTATTTTGGTACAACGACCGAACTATTTTCCAAAATGCCTTAAATAATTTCGGACCCGGGGTAGGATTGGTATATATTTAATTTATTTAAATAAGAACAAAAATAAATCGGATTCAACATTAGTTGTTTCTTTATAAAGAATAGTAATATATGCCGACAGTCCTTATACTACATTCTTTGTAACTAAATATTATTTACTTGTGAACTTATAATTATTAGAAGAAGTTAAGTCCCAAAATATTTAAGTTGACTTGAATGCTATGTACAGGAAATATAATACGTTGCAAGTATATTGGTCGGAATCAGCACGAGATTTTTATAAACAGGAATTGGAAGAAATGTGACGACCTCTTGTTTATCCCTTGTCCATATTTTGATATATCGTGTTGATGCAAAATTAATGCACATGTTAAAAATTTGTTTTATTTTCTGTCCTAAACTCTCAAATCTAATTTATAGATTATAAATAAATACTTTTTACTGTTATCATTTATACAAAATATTTTAGTTTATATTTAATTTTAAGTTCGTACTCAAAGTTAGTTGTTTTCAACGATTCGGATTTTAAACTTATGAAATTTTTCAACCATGTCGAGAGCCTCGGTTGTAAACTCCTTCAAATCCGGATCATTGAAAACAACTAACTATGAGTAGGAACTATCTTTTTAAAAAGATTGATCAACACACTCACTCCACCGCTTATAATATAAATAATATAGCGAAATAAAAGCGCTTGTTACACGTTGACAAACTATAGATTGTGATGGAAAATATTTATAGTAAATTTTCTTTATTTTATAAACAATAAAAATGGTTTGGACTGCTTTTTCAAAACCTGCAATACTTTTGCACAACCCGATAATTTCGAGGGGCCCCTTCCGGCAAAAACGCCCTCTGTTTGAATTCGATTAATAGAAACCGACCACTCGCTTATTTTTTTTCAGTTGGTAAGACTGCATGGCCGCCCGGGCAGTCCCAACGGTTTTCGTGCCGCGCCGCGTTTGTGCTTTTCTCACTTTTCCTTCTATTTTCCTCGCCCTTCTCTTTTCGACTCTTCCTCTTTTATTTTACTTTATCACCCCCGCTTCACCCTCCGTTCTTCCGACAACCACGCGAGTGCCAGACCTGGAACCCGAATCATAGAGGAATCTCTACGAATCTCTGAACGGTGAGTAACCTCATTCCCCTTGATACTTTACCCACTTTTTTCCTCTACTTATAATTCTACCCGTTCTGTTTGATTAAATATTTACACTTTAATAATTTACACAGTCAAGTTACTATAAACTAAAATGATTTGATTGTGTTATATCAATTAATATGTAACAATTAGGAATTGTGGCAGCTATGAAGTTTACTTACTGACCCAATGTATATTTCTGAATCAATTTACCAAAAAGTTCTCATAACATTACGTCGTATAAAATACTCAATAAGCGTTAAAATAATAATAATATGTTTTGTAATAAAGCTATTAAAAGGCTATTAATATATGGAGCAATTTTAACATTGTCAGTCCTGGCTTGAATTAGAACAATTTCCACCAGGTTCACCACCAACCGGAGGAAAATTGACTTCCTTCGGCCGCCGCTAGAAAGCAGCGGCACCAGCTTTACTTTTCCAAAGGAGTCGGTAGAAAGTGCCTCTAGCTAATAAATAAGAATGAAAATTCGTAGGGATAGTTATTCAACAGGGATTTTTTGTTTCAGCTATATAATTTCATTCAAACGATGTTATCACTGCTCATGTAGAAATGTGTGGTTTACTAACAACCAGATGGAACATTAATCACAGATTGGTATCAAAAACCAAAAAACACAGAACGTTACCTCAACTTTACATCACACCATACACTTTTCACAATAATAAACACGTGGCTACTTCACAGAATTATTACCAGCCATGAATCTTTTCTTCACAAATACGTAAAAAAAAATACACACATATCCCATATATACAACAATCACTACCCTAAACACATAATCAACAGAATAATCTGCAACTACAACTCAACACTAACACCATGTACTATTCCTAAATAGCCTTCAAAAACTATAAAACTATTCACACTCTTTTTTCGAAAATTAAAAATCCCACACAAGTACCAAATAAGTCTGATGTAATTTACAAAAGAAATTGTATAAATTGTCCGGCAATTTACATTGGAATTATATCCCAGTATCTGAATAAGAGGGTAAAACAACATATCTATGATTGCAAGAAACCCAAACTAAATTCTACAGCACTGGCGACTGACCATTTTGAACGCCAACACAACTTCGATTTTAATAATCCAAAAATATTACACAGCACAAAACAAATATAAACATATCTTTTTATAAATGGTTTACATCAAACGAGATAAACACAGCATCAATTACAGAACAGACACATGTAAACTCAGTCGCAGCTACGCTAATATCATTAATCAAATTCAATATCTATAACATACATATATCATCATTAAATCAAACAAAACATATAATATAACATATAAAACAATCATCACATTCCACATGTCAAACATTTCTACATAATCTAATTCTTCAATAATTTGTCTCCTTTCCCTAATTATCCCCGTCTATAATAATTTTGGAAATCTAACCAGGCTCGTACGACAAACCATTACTCATTTTTTCACATTATACGTCCTTTTCACCTAAATGAAGCCGACCCCTCATAAAAAAATTGATTTCTATCCCTACTTCCTTCCCCACTCCTTCAAAATCCAACATATATAAACAAAAAATATTAATACCTCACTGTCAATCTCAACACGGCACAGAAGAATGACACATTTACACAGAAAACATTCACTTTGAGTGAGTGAAAATACTTCGATTGAATGTAATATTTCTATCATTGTCAAACCATTATCCCTTTTTGCCATTTTCGATCGATTTCACTTCAAAAAAGCCAATTCCTCATAGAAAAATAATATTCTATCCCTACCACCTTCCCTTCTCCAGAAAAACGAAACATGTATAAACAGAAAACAATAATATCTCACTAACCCTCTCGATATGACACACAAAAGTTACACATACACAAAAAACACAGCTTGAGTGAGTACAAATACTTTGATTAAATCTAAACTTTCTAAATTGAATAAATTTATTTTCCCAGTTTACATGTATTTCTATATATTGTGGCCACCTGCAGTCACCACGTTTAAGAAAATGTTTTTCTAAACCTGTCACTCCAGACCGCATCTCACGATTTCCAAATAATACTTAATAATTATCAGTGCTTATCTAATTTATGTAAAAATAATATTTAATTTTTTATTTTCAGGTAATTATACAACTTCAATACTGGCAAACATATGCTTTAATTTCAGGCAAGTTTAGTTTTTAATTTAGAGATTAACAACACAAATAAGTGAAAAAATGTTTATAATTATAATTACAAGGTAAATTATATAAAAAGCATTATAGGGCTATAAATATATCAAAAAAATTGAAGCTCTTATTCTCGGACTGTAAAAAATTCTTATCTCGAAACGGACCGGGAAAACAAAGTTATACCTGCTGGAGATTTTCACATCAAAAATGCATTTCAAGTGGTGCCTCAAAGTTCTAAATCTATCATTTCGACTTCCGAGAAGTTCAGTTTATATATTGTTTAATTCTACAATACCTTAAATCTTAGAATTTTTTTAAATAACAAAAAAAATTGTTTTTTGAAAATTAATTTACGCAGTTTAACGTATATTTGTGCCAACAACAGTTTAAAAAATTATGGTTCTTTCTCGGTGAATTCTGTTACTCCAACTTTTCCCATTTTGCAGTACGAAAAATTTGTTTTAATGGGAACAATTTGGCTAAAAATAAAATACGTAATAATTGAGTCGTAAAAAGTTACTACATATGCTGTGCAAAAGGTTTTAACCCAGATGATGGTTTAAAATCCCAATTTATTTTAATTGGAAAAGGTTCAGATTAACTGGAAATGCTCTATTAAATACTAATTGCTATATTAAATAAATAAAAAACTTTCCAGTAATAAAATATACCAGGTAGCCAGAAAAGTTCATATAGTGTTTTCTTAGTTTTGTTTTAATACCGTTATACAACATTTCTATTTAGATAAGAGGATTAGGTGTTTATATCATTTATTGCGAAGAGAATCTGACGCATTATCTTCTTAGTATTAAGTGATATAAATAATGCATCAGTTCATAAAGAAAAAGTGCCTCGAACATTCACTATAGAATATTTTCTTTCTCATGGCTTCAAAACCCATGAGTAGACAGCTCCTAAAAATTTGCGCAATGCCCAAAAGTGGTTGAAAAATTTTAAAAACCTACTCTGTCCAACAAGGAAAGGATCACCATTTGTTTGGAATATTCGGTTTTGCATCAATATAAGGTGGTAGCTTGTCGACCTAGGTGATACCTGTGCAAGATCCATTTTTCGTCATATGTGACAATCCGGTCAAAAAACGTCTTTACTTTTTGCCGTAATGAAAGGCAAATATTTAGGCGCTGCGGCTTGTCGGTCTGTTTATGAAGAATCCATTTTCCAAGCGACTTACATCGACTTTGGAAGACGGGGAAGCTAGAGTCAATGGTTTCATCCCTCGTTGAACATTCCGTCCACCTCCTAACAAGTCTGACTCGAATTAAGTTCGATAGTTTTACTCAACTTGTAACCATTCAAGAAAGAAGGTGTACCAATTGATCTTCAATCACCCCATTCCCAGAAACAAATTTTTTGAACCACTTTCAGGAAGTTGTTTCATCACCGAACGCAGTGCACATTTTACAGGCTGTCTAAGCCACCTTAGTATAGAGTTAAAATACTTGCAATAAGCACGTACGATTTATAGGATTTGAATCCTGAGAATGAAAACATTTTTTGATGCAGAGACCTATAAAATGTTCAAGACACTTCTTAATGAACTATTATTATTCTCTTGGTACTAAGTGATGTAACCACGTATGTAAATAGAAATGTTCATTAACAGAATTACCCCACTACCAAATAAAAAACCGCACAAACTTATCAAACCTGGTGATTCTTGAAAATGATACAAGAAAGAAAATTTTCATAAAAATTATATATAATTTTTAATTAAAACGCACACACACACATATATATATATATGAAAATGCATGATAATTAGCTGTTATAAAATCAACCTATAAATCTTGTTTCAATAATTTACATACAGTTACAAATAAAAACAATATTTTTTTTCAAATTACCTAAATTAAAAAATTCGGTTTTATCTGCAATTACCTAATCTAAAATTATTTTATTTCAATATATCTCTTTCATAAATTATTGTTAAAATTTACAAATTATCACTGACGAATAGTAAGACGCCTTTTAAGTCTTTAATTGTACGGTTTGACAATTGAGCATAAAATATGTATTTAAACAGTAAGTTTATTTAGCAAAACAAGGGAAATGTCAAAAATGTTTTTGAAATTCTCAAGCAATACGAATCCTTTTTGGATGTTTTATGTGTTGAAATAATTTATATGATTGTTTACGCTTATCGCTCATTTATCTATTTACGTCAACCGTCATTGAAATAGATTTTACAAACAGCAACAAACAAACTCAAAGAAAGTTAATCTGAGATTGCTATAAAAAAGAATTAAATGCGAAGGTAGCAGTTGATTTTTGCAGCGATAAAAAAATGTCACTGCATAATACTGCTGCAGTTTTTTGGTGCAGACATTGTCGAGGTCGGTAAGAATAGTTTTGATCTAACAAGTAATTTGATTCTTCGATCTCCATTTCGATACTCACTTTAAATTGGAGGTTTATCAGCCATGAAAGACAACTTTGTGTCAGAAACTGTAACTGTGCCTACTCAATTGGCTTCGAAATCATGTTTAACAGAAAGTTTATGAAAAGTTGTTTTGAAGAAGTACTATGAGCTATGATCAGCGATTACCCATAAATCATGTTTTACAAAAATTTGTCAAGAAATATCTTGTATTGAATTAGTTCCAGAGGACATGGATAATGATTATAATAATTAAAGTACAGCATTGAACATGTTTTAAAGGCAAAATATCACTTGTTTTTTTAGTGTATAATACAAGTCAAAATTCATTCAAGTAAAAACATGAATTTTGCGTCGCCCTTCTTATAACCCTTACATACGTCATTTGTGTACTTTTTTGGCAAGTTATTGCAAATTCAATACGTTCAGTCGACAAAGAAATGGAATTCAGATACGTTCAGTTTTTTTTTTAAACCAAAACATCTCTTCACATTGAAATAAAATTTGTAAGACGAAAGGTGGAAAATTGTTTTTTATTTATTCTACAATTTTGAATCAATAAACTAATTTTTATTGCGCATATTTTTCCTTTTCGAAGGTGGGATAATAGGTTATCTTAAAAAAAAAAAAAAAAAAAAATTTAGATAATGTAAACACTTCATGTCCTTTGAAATCCAATTGAAAGTAATAGTGTAATTTAAACAATCCAAGTGTCAAGAACTAATGGCGATCAATGTTAGTCGGTTCGTATTTAAATCGATATTCAACGTATCTTATTTTCAAACTAATTCGGGTTCATTTGCGAAAATGATATCCCTGGTTAAAAATATAACGAAAAAAGTTTACAAAATATAAACGAATATAATTATATTAAACGAAGTACATGTCCTCTAAAGCTCGGTTGTACAGAAATGCTAATTTTAATGTCGTTTTATCTAGCCTCGGGGATCATGAACGTTTATATTTTTTTTTAAATTTTAAAAGCTAGAGGAGATTTTAAAGCGCGAAGAAAATCTGAAGAAAAAGCTAATCCACAAGAATTCTTAATCCTTTAGATAAGTTTTAATTTGTTAACATTTAAGTAAATCCATTTTATTTATTTGTCTATTGATCAAATTAATTCTTTCAATTAATTAATCTTTTTATGTAACGTTTTGGTTTAAGTGAAAAAGACTAATTTATTTTAGTAAATATTTATAACTTAAAAAGCCAAAGTCATATCATTCCAAGAGTTCCGGTGTTTTTCCATTGACAAAGATTACTTTAGATTCGAATTCAACGTTGGATCAAACTGTAACAGCCGTAAGAAAACTAGACTCAATTAAAAAGTAATTTGAATTATTGTAATCACTAGAAACATGATGAATATGATTTCCAACGGTGGAATGTGGAATAATTCAATCTCACTTTGTCCGAGGGATGAAGAAGATGGGGCCAACAGGCAGCCGGTGGCCTAGTAAGCTCATTTAAAGGTTCCATTGAAATAAGACGTCATAATTAAAACAATGAAATATGTTCACCCTTTTTTCAATAGAAAAATCGTGTTATTCAATTGTATAAAATCTCGAATTTTCCCAAATTTTCTCGGAACATTCCAACTTTTCGACAAAATTAAAACAATATACCTGCCCCAAATATAAAAGACCTGCACGATAAATTGACCTACTTTGGAATATTTTCTCAACCTTGTAAGTCACAGACCTGCGCTAGATCTCATTTTTTAGAAAATTTTACGCTGTACGAGATGGCTTTTTAAATGTTTTCCTACCTTCAGTCGTTCATCAGTAAATTCAAAAATTCGGGAACATGTTAATTTTTGCACTTTCGAGCGGTAATAAGCGGTAATAATAAGTAATAAGCGATTATAATAAGCTTTTATTTATGGCAACATCGGGAGAGAGAGTGATCGGTTTTTTTCCATGTGCACGTAAAAAACCACGTTTCTTGCCCAAAAATTGCGAATAACTCGAAAATGGTTGAGAAATCGGGTAAAGTGGAAGATGATCAATTGAAAGCTTATTAAAATTTCTCATCGATTGAAAGTTTCGTAAAAAGTAGAAATATTAACATGTTACCGAATTTTTGAATTTCCTGATGAATGACTGAAGCCAGGAAAACATTTCTAAAGCCATCTTATTCAGCGTAAAATTTTCTAAAAAATGACAGTAAAGGAGGTCTGTGACGTAAAAGCGTTAGAAAATATGCATTTTCAAAGTCGGTCATTTTTCGTTCAAAAAACCGGGTGATCGATTTTTTATTCTTTTTTCGTTTTTTAAGGGGCAGTGTATCTGCAATAACTTACATTTGTAATGAATACACTTTGATTTTAAATCTCATTTTTTTATCTCAACCAATGCCTTACGTAAAGATTAATTAATTGAAAGAAGTTATTTGGTCAAACGGACCACGAACTCTAATGGATTTGATTTTAAAGAGGGTATTTTTAAATTTGAAAAAAAAAATTCTCAAAATTATAAAGATAACCCATTTTTCTTTATTATCTATCTTTATCGGCATTATTGTCTTTGGATTTAGATTGATACTTTTCAACAAGGACGTTCTTCCGTCCCAAATGAGAAATGATGATAATATCTTCGATTTTAGTACTCCATCATACTTCGTTTCCATCTAGTTTCAAACTTGTGACCTTATTGAAATAAGTAAAAATTTGTTTGAACATTGACAGAATTGGGTTTGCGTAGTAAATTTGATCTGTATTCTATAAGAATTAAGGTTGCTTACAAAATATTCAGCAGCTTCACAAGCTTATTCACACACTAAAGTTGGTTCACAGGTTTTCATGTTATGGTATATAATTTCAATTATCACAAATTAATATTTCACATTATAATAATTGCTATTGCACATGAAAAGTAGTAAAGTATGCCACACATAAATATTATTAAGCGCCTTTACATAAATATTATTAACCGTACGAGCAGTACATAATTTATAACAATAATGATTACGTTATGTGAAAGCTGACTATCCAATCACCCGCTAATTATTAGAACTACCCAGGGATTATATCCGCCCGCCTCAACCGTTAAACCGTTTATCGCCGTTGCCGCATTAAGATAATATGTCGTCACCGCCAATACCACTATTTTTGATCCTGGTCCTTTGATGCCTCTTACGCGAACGATACAGAAATTTTGTCCTTTAACTCAAATCCTATCCAAGCTACTTCCAACATTCACGAATACCCTGTGCTTATCGAAGGTCAAAACTGAATGAAGAAAATGTTCTCACTGACGTTGAAATTGCAAGTACTGTCTTGCCCCCTTTTGTACATCAACAACAAGAGATAACGACTTCTATTCAAGTCAAACACTTACGAATATTACTAGACAGCAGACTTAATGACTTCAACCACAAGATTTAAGAGAGAACAACTTAACAGAAGAGTTAGACTACTAAGAAGACTATTAGGGCCGCAATCCACACTAAACTAACCTTATACAAGACTTTATTAATGGGTTCTGCCAAGCAATACAATAGCCAGTTCATCCAATCCTACTCAGACAAATCGTCAAAGCTCCTTACTCTATCTCATTAATCTCACTATCCAAAAGGACATCAACGTTCCTTTTTTCAACGAATTGATGTGTTCTCGATTCTTAAATTCCACAATAACCTCTCCATCCTAAGTCTACTGCTCGAGCCTCTCTAGTCGTCTTCCCATCCCGAGAACCCTCCACGTCGTGTTAATTTACGATGGCCTCTAGACCTCCTTGGCCTTTAATACCTCACACTGGGTGACAGCTGAAACCATTAGTTTCTCATGTTATGTGTCCTCCGAGTGCAGCGATGGTATAAGTGTTAGTGATGTGACCGCGTGAAAAAATGTTTTGTTATCACATTTGTAATATGTTCTAATTTGTATACGGTACAAATAAAATAATATAAAAAAAAGATATTGTACATAGTTCAGTGGCTAAGTTATATTTACGGTTTTATATCGCGATCAATAAAGTTGAATGGATAATCTAGAATCATTTTTAAGATTATGACAAAAAAACCAAAGCTAATCTTAAATAATTTTCAATGCTTACCTAAAACGTCTTTTTCTTAAAACGACTTTTTGACGTACAGTTCTACTTATTTTATTATTTGTGAGACAATGTTCAATTGCTTATTTATAAATATATATATATTTATAAATAAGCAATTGAACATTGTCTCACAAATAATGAAATAAGTAGAACTGTACGTCAAAAAGTCGTTTTAAGAAAAAGACTTTTTAGGTAAGCATTAAAATGAATTTCTTACGTATGATTGTTTGAGGGAATTTTTGTGAGATCATTTGATCTTTCATCACTTAAATACCACGTAATAAATGTATTTTTATTTCGAACAGTAAACTAAATTAGTATTGTATTAATGTCTATTACTCATAAAAGTAATTAAACTAAAAAAAAGTTGATTATGTTCTTTGGAATTGTTGAAGACACCTTATTCTATCAATAATCATGGATTTGAACATTAAATGTATTACATAATTTGTTTAGGTTTGTCAATTATCATTCATCAATAATGAAATAATTTATCATTTTGATTGAGAATTTTTTTTAACTCTTGCGTTTATCTTTTTAACTGATTTTTTGTATTAGTAATTAAACTATAAGCAAGTAAAGTTCGACATAACTGAAAGAATCCAATGAATAATCAATTCACAGGCAAAAATGTTTGTGCAAAATTAATACAACTGAGAAATACCAAGTGCGTATAAATGAAAAAGTTCAAAGATTTCTGTTTTGTTTCTAATGTTTCGTAGTTTCAATTGTTTCTGGTGTGTTGAAGGTAATATATCGATGATGATGAGACAGCTTCGGAATTAATAAGGAGTTAATTAATATCGCAGTTAATATTATTGACAAACGGTTTTGTTATTGTATAGGTATTGAATTTTAACTAACTGAAAGGAAAATACTCACACTTTCATGAATTTGTA
This sequence comes from Cimex lectularius, assembly GCF_000648675.2. Classification (NCBI taxonomy): domain Eukaryota; kingdom Metazoa; phylum Arthropoda; class Insecta; order Hemiptera; family Cimicidae; genus Cimex; species Cimex lectularius. The sequence goes on along the minus strand of NW_019392677.1, from coordinate 2,396,293 downwards.
TTTCCTGGCAAGTCTATACTCCCTGGTAGGCCGTATTTCCTAATAACCTGATATTTTTAACAATTACATCCTTTTATAAATAAAATTTTAATTTTATTGGTTTTCTTCTTCCTTTTTTACCGGTATACCAACTGACACTATCTTCGCACGATTGAAAGATCAAAAGAACAACCATGCTTTGATAGATAATTTGTGGTCTGTGGAGATCAACGTGTAATTTTATAACAATGATGTTGCAAACCAATATAGTAGTATTAATCTAAAGTCAATAATCATCGTCATTCCATAGATCCGATATGACAATTTTGTCTGTATGATACATTTGGCTCATTTTCTAACGACGTACCCTTGATTTAAAAAAACAAACAAAATGAATATTTCAATTACAGTTCACATTTTTAACCGTCATGAAAGTCGCGCTAAATTTAAACTAAAATTCAACGACTACTTTTTAAAAATTTATGTCGTCGAATAATGAGTTATACATTTACGAAAAAAAGACCTTTAATATTTTTCCCTGGACTCAAACCTTGTACACTTGCATTAAATTGCCCAACTTGTCGAACTAGGTCAGCAAAATACTTTTATCTTCTCACATCTCATATACTTTGTTAATGTTGATTATACATTAAAGTAATTGTACAGTGGTAAACATTCACGTGCATAGCATGTCACTGCTAGCATGTTTACATTTGTTTGCCGTTACTTTTATTGGTACTGAGGAATTTTTCCTGGTAACATTATTTAACATTTATGGTCAAACCAGAATGAAATGATCGAATAAAAGTATTGGGTTGTCCGGAAAATAATGCAGGATTTTGGTATTAAACAAAAAAAAAGAAACTAGTTACTTTAAAGCAATGTTCTTTAATCAAAATTCCCATACTCTCAATACATTTCTCCCAACGTGTTGGTAACTTATTAATTCCGTCTGAGTAGAATTCAGAATTTTTAGAATTCATAAAGTCAATAAATGCATTTTCCAGTTCCGTTTGATTTTTGAATATTATGTGTTGTAAGTAGTGGTCCAGGTGTCTAAAAAAATGGTAGTCAGTAGGCGAGAGGTCCGGAGAGTAGGGTGGGTGAGGCAAAGTTTCATAGCCAAGCTCCAATAATTTTTGTGACGTTACACGTGACACATGTGGTCGAGCGTTGTCATGCAACAAAATGGGCCCTTTCCGATTGACCAAAGAGGGCTTCATTACTGCCAATTTCTGATGCATGGTATTAATTTGGTTACAGTATGATTCAGCATTGATGGTTTCGCCAGGATTTAAGAAGCTGTAGTGTATTAAACCAAATGAAGCCCACCATACCGTAACCATTACCTTTTTTTGATGAGTTGGGGGCTTTGGAAAATGTATTGGAGCTTCTCCTTTGTCGAGCCACTGTCCAGAACGTCTAGTGTTATCGTAGAGAATCCACTTTTCGTCACATGTAACAATTCTGGCCAGAAATGGGTCATTTTTGTTTCGACAAAGAAGTGATGCACAAACATCAAAGCGCTGATTTTTTTGGCGATCGTTTAATGAGTGTGGAACCCAATTTTCGAGTTTTTTCACTTTTCCAATCGCCTTGAGGTGGTCAGCGACGGTCGTTTTACTGACTTTGAGTTGCTCTGCAAGTTCTCGAACAGTTGTTTTGGGGTTTTCTTCCACCACTGATCGCAGAACATCATCATTAAGAGAGGAAGGCCTTCCACGACCTTCTTCATCTTCAAGGCTGAAATCTCCCTCCCGAAATTTTTTAAACCACCTTTGCACAGTGCACTCATTAACACAACCCTCGCCCCAGTCTTGGTTAATGTTTCTAGCCGTTTGGGCTCCGCTTCGGCCGAGTTTAAACTCGTAAAAGAAAATCGTACGAAATTCTCGCTTTGACATTATAAGGATGACTGAATTATTTCCAAGTAGCGGAATGCTACAGAGGTAAACAAACAATATCATTTGGAAGAGGATTAATAAGTGTTGACATTCATACAAATGAGTAATCCTGTAAACGTAAACAGAATATTTTATATAGATTTTTTTTAATGAAAACTTAAAATCCTGCATTATTTTCCGGACAACCCAATATTAACAACTGAAAATAATTATAAATTTTTATCTTGCATATTTGCACCAATATTTTTCTTTAAATAAATCGAATTATTTTTATATAGAAAATATTGTTGTACATGCTACAATTTAGTGGAATGAGTTGAATATTTTACGTTTTAATGAATTATAGTAAAACGTTAAATGCTGTGACAATATTATTTAATTATATAAAATTTAATTGAAGAGACACAAAACATATGACAATGTAAAGGCGAAAATTTATAGATTTATTTATTTTAAAAATACACTTGCTCATATACAACTGGTATTGAGCGACACCGAATTTCAAATAAACAACTTTAATAATGTACATCGTTTGGCGATAAAGAATATTTTCTCTAGGCATTTTTATAATAAAAGTAATATTGATTATGTTAACAACGATATTCAATTTTTAAGCATTTATAATTTAAAATTTAAATATACCGCCGGTATTACAATTGATTAAATTTGCTTTAACGTTAATTTTAAAGTGGGGTCCTTTTGATGTTTTTTATCGACAGAGGAGCTCGTAGAAGAAGGGTCATCCTTACCCGGTTAAGAATAGGCCATGTGAAGTTGACACATGGACACCTACTTTTAGGCCAAAGCCCAAGTTTGCTTGATGTTTTCCATCTAATTGCAATCCATTGGCTCCATAGAAATTCCATGAGCACGGAAGCGAGTATTTAGGTCCCCTGTTCCGATTTTTTGAGAAAACAGTGTTGGTTTTTAATAAATACTGGTGTATATCTAGCTTCCGTTGAGAGTTTCATTAGCGTGACTGTTTGATGTGAGAGGGTTGTTGGCGGAATATCGAGCATCATAGCATCAACCCTCAATTAGGTTAGTTCTAAAACATGTGTAAGATTATTGAGAGTGAATGTATATATTAGTGAGAATGTGTGATGTGAGAAGTCGATGGCGCAAAATGAGTACCCCATCAGCTTAATTGAATTAATCGCTTGTAAATAGAGGTGAATGTATTGCTGAATTGACTTAACTGTTAGAAGCACCTGGAGCCCTACCGCGGTGGCTGAAGACTAATGTCTGCCTCGGACTGCCAGTAACCGGGGTGGGTGCTTCCCAAGTCTGCCGGCAGTATACTTAAATAGTAAAAGCTGGAATTCGTGGTGGACTACAAGTAGCGAATAGGCTTCACTCGGCACATGCTTGTATGTACGTACTTGTACGGATTTGAGCCTATATAATCCAAATCCTTTTGATATTTTTGTGTGCTACCCTGTTTTTTATCCAGTTTTTCCTAAGTTAATGAATTTCATTTTATTCGAAATAGTTCGCTTTGTGTTCCTTTTTTAAAACTAAACTTGGGTTCCTAGGAATGATAATCTTTCTGATTACAATATTTATTTTTACTTCTCGACTTGGAATTAGACGGTTTCAGCGATTATGCTTTTTCTTAATACTTTTGTAATATTGTTCCTAACGCCAGAAAGCTTAATATCTCTACATGGTCTTAAGCATTGTAATATTTCAACACGAAGAAAAATGTTTATTTTTAAATAGAACGAAAAACCCTGTCTTTTAATGTTGATACGTTGTGTAAAACAAGACGTGTTCGCTATTATGATCAAAAATAGTTAGAGTTGTGACAATGTTGTGTTTTATTGTAGAAGTCGGAAGTTGTGTGTATATTCATCTTTAATAACAGCAATGCTATTGTGTGCTGACTTAAATAATACACGAAAGCGTAGGGGCTTTAATATATAATTTCTTCACCTCCACAGAGGTCCGTGAATTATTCAACGACATTGATCTCCCTAAAACTCTAAGGTATAAATTATAAACAAGCATTTGACGGCCTGATGTGGATTGACATTGATAAACAAAGAAAATGTAGGTCCGACTTAAAATATAAATATTCAACTAAACTTATGAAAACTATAAAGTGAAAGTAATTTTTTACGGTAGATCTAAGTGAATAACTAAACTGATGTATTGGATCTTCTTGAGGTCATTTTACAGGTGAATAAAGAACATCATTATTGGGTTTCACCAAGCTTTCCGCGAATGTTCCGCCATCTTCAGGGCCTAATTTATTGAAAACAAAATTTACATTAACAGAGTTACATAAACCATCATAACCATACATTATGTAAACCATACATTATAAGAATAAAATTACGTACTTTACCCAGTTTTTTAAGACAATTAAATTTATTGCACATGTTTGTTGTTTTTTTAAACATGAAGGTGGAAATGAATCTACATACTGAAATAAAAATAAAAAATAAAATAGTCTTGCTTAAAATCTAGTGACACTCATCGGTCCATCCTTTGGTCTCACCTCTTTCATAATGATAAAGAAATACAGTACCTGAGATTGAGTATTAACTTATGAAAGAGGTGAGACCAAAGGATGGACCGATGAGTGTCACTAGATTTTAAGCAAGACTATTTTATTTTTTATTTTTATTTCAGTATATAGATTCATTTCCACCTTCATTTTTAAAAAAAACAATAAACATGTGCAATAAATTTAATTGTCTTAAAAAACTGGGCAAAGTACGTAATTTTATTCTTATAATGTATGTGTATATGATGGTTTATGTAACTCTGTTAATGTAAATTTTGTTTTCAATAAATTAGGCCCTGAAGATGGCAGACCATTCGCCGAAAGCTTGGTGAAACCCAATAGTGATATTCTTTATTCACCTGTAAAATGACCTCAAGAAGATCCAACACATCAGTTTAAACTACGGAGGTCGATCAATGTCAACTAGGATCTAAGTGAATATTAAGAAAATTACAGACCTAGTTAACCCTCTATATTTTTATTTGTAAGATGTAGTTACATAGAATAGAATAGAAAAATAGCTGTTTTTGTTTACAATATACAGGTCTGGTTCGCAATTACGTTAGGGGTATTAAGGACCGTCATGTTAACCTTGTTAATTCTGTCAAATCATGGTAGATCGTGAAAAATGATGACGTAGACCTATTTGAATCGGCTACTTAACATTGCTCGATCTAACAGTGTTGGATCTGTATTAGCTGTTAATTAGAATCGCATATCAGTTTAGTCAGACTTCGCCGTTACGGGACTTAGGTAACAATATTAGGTCGGCATGAATTTGGTTATTTGTTGCTATGTATTTGTATTTTTAAATACACTTTAATAGAATTCGATCAATATATATTTTTTTAAATTTCTAATCTATCTTAATACCCTCATTCATAGGGGAAATAGGGACTAGTTGTTTACTAACTTCTACCGATGACTAAGATCTCCTGGACTCGGCAATGTGTTCTCTTAGACAAGACCGATCCAGGCCGGCGTCCCACAAGAGTCCTATCCAAGCCACCTTTAATATCCAGGGGTATGTTTATTCAAAGCTTGAGGAGGACAAATGCATCGAAATTGCATTCACGTTAAACAAACAGAGTTACCCCGTCCATACGTTACCAGTAAAGAAATACAGACAACAACAGACGTAATACTTAGAGCTATACTTAGACAGTAGACTGACGTGGAATTCTCATAGAAGACCCAAGAAGTAAATAGACAATTTGGACAACTAAGAAGATTTATCCGACCAAAGTCAGAAATGCCGGTAAAAAACGAACTGACCCTGTACAAAACATTACATCGAACTATTTGGACATATGCAGCGGAACTTTCGGGTACCACCAAGCGATCTAATATCCAACGAATTCAAAAATTCCAATCAAAATTTCTTAGAAGAATTCGCCAAACTCCTTACTATCTCCAACCTCACTATTCACAATGACCATAACATATTCGTTGTCAAAGAATTGATCCATTCCGCTTTCTGAAGTTTCACTCTAATTTTTCAACCCATCCTAGCACTACTGCTCAAGCCCTCTCCATTTCTTCACTACCCAAGAACCCTCCAATTCGCCTTAATCCGATAACAAACTGGGTGCCGCTGGATATAACGAGTCCTCAGGGTGCAGTACCGTCCAGACCAATTTGTAATGAGTGTAATACCTTTACAGTACACAAACAAATATTCTTAAAAAAATCGAAATAACAGTAAGTCATTCATTCAATAGAGTGAATAAAACATTATAACAAATAAAAATAAAAATATAAATGAAATGCAATATCTGTGTTAGAGTTAGAATTAAACTCCAAGATGATTGGATCAAGTATACTGAGTAATACATATTAAAGAAAACGTTACTGCAGTTTATACAATAAAACCCCTATAGAAACACCCAAAAGTAGATAAATAAATATACAAGAGACATTTTTCACTCATTTATAAGGAAAAATTTTTACTTGAGTTCCAATAAGCATTAATACTAAATGATTTTTTTGGAGATCTTGAGGTGCGGTCTGGTGCGACGTAGGCTTTAGAAAAACATTTTCTTTATCGTGCCAACGTTTTGATCTTTATTGAGATCGTCTTCAGGGCTCAAGGTGTTTATTTTCTGTGTAGATATGTCATTCTTGTGTGTCGTGTTGAGAGTGCCCAGCCACATGACACACAGGAATGACACATCTACACAGAAAACAAATATTTTGAGCTCTGAAGACGACCTCAATAAAGACCGAAACGTTGGCACGATAAAGAAAATGTTTTTCTAAAACCTACATCATACCAGACCCCATCTGACGATCTCCAAATAATCATTAACTAACGGTCACTAAACACCACACATTAATAATAAATATATACATTTTTATCTCAACCAATTCCTTACATAAACATTAACTAATTGAAAGAAGTTATTTGGTCAATCGGACCACGAACTCTAATGGATTAATAATAAATATTATTCAAACCCTACGGTTTTGGATTTCGTGTCTTTCTAAAGAGAAAACAAAATTAAATTCAGTAACTGGTGAACAGCCAGAAAGATATACCTTTAAACATTGGACATCTGAAAGTAAAGAGTATTAGACCTCATTCCTGGTAATTGCATATCATGCAATTAGCATCAGTGTTAGTGATATACTTTCTGTCACCCTTATCTTAATTACACGTTTATTTGATAGTCTCGCCTTCATTAACAGTCTCTGTTTGACTATGGGATTACTTTCATGAAGATAGAATTCACTAAGGCCTAGATTGCTCCAAATTCTGATCGTAGGTGGTTCTCCGACCTCTCCATAATAGCTACATTGTTTACATTTAAGTTATGATAATTTTAAGAATTTAAACCATTAAACCCCATTATCAAGAGAACGTTATTCTGGGGAAAATTATTAGCCTCAAGGAAATACGAAAATCTAATCACCGAACTAAAAGATGTATAAAGGCTGCTATCAGGTGGAGGATCCAAGCACTCTAAGCTTACCAGTAAAGATCATTTTGCAATATCATTCTGTAATATCTCTGCAAGTCGGTTAATTTCGAACGAAGTGGTCAGGGGTATTTATTTACAGGTAATAAGAATAGCTTTTTAAAAAAGTCAAGTTTGAACTTTATCCATAGCTTTCATATTGAATATGGCCTAGATTTGTCAAACATAGAGCACCGATTCGAAAAGCATGAGCTTTGATTCCCAGGAATCTGTACGCCCTCTTTCCAGAATGTCTCGAATGTTTTTTTTTCTGCGTGTTACAAAGTTTTCTTCGCCAGGTTTTTCTTTCCTGTCATCCACAAAGAGCTGAAATATTTCTATGGTCAAGTTTAAAATATATTTTTTTATGGCCATGCATCTTCGGAGTATGCTATTGATATTTTTTCGTGAATTTTATTATGCAAACGTCGGTACCTTTTGATCAAATTAAAGTCAATCAAATCTCTTGCTCCAGTACTAAAATAAATTCAAATCAGCACATTTTTTTCACCCTCTTATTACTGATAATAATTATTGAAATAAATATTTGTAAAAAAATCATGAAAAAAAACCACATTGCACTAAATATCATTATGTTAGGGCCTTAAAACATTAATACCATAAATAACTTTTAATTTTGTAAGTAGATGTTTATATTTTGATAACAGAAATTATTAGAAATAGTACAACGTCGAGAAAAAATGATGTATTTCTCTATAGCTTGATGAAGGCTTTTCTATCTTTCAAATTAGTCATATCGCTGATTTTTTATATACAAAAATGTCAAGGATGATACGATCACATCAAGATAAATTACTACAGATAGTTTTTAGGACTTTTCATGCCTACAACATCATTCTTTGTACATAAAAGAAAGAAATTTATTTTAAATTATCTTCTTTTTTCCTATATATTTTACTACATTGCGAAAGGTCTTGGGCAATTTTAAGCAAATCCCCATCCTCAAGAAATTAACTTGTGAATGGTATCCAAAATCCTAGTTCTTTGAGTTAAGCAGTACCGATGTTGAAAGATTCCTTCATGCTCAAAAGACCTGAAGATGGCTGAAATATATTTTCCTTAATTGCCGAAACCCTATTGCGATTTCCTCTTGGCGGTATTCTTGAAGGACCACCTTTATATTGCATTATGTAACTACTGAGGTAACGTTGTTTTATTTTAATTTTATAAGGTTCGATTAGAAAACAAAGTTACATTACAAGGATTTGTCATGTTTAATTGCAAAATATGAACTTTAAATATCGTCATTGAATCACTATAAGAAAATATCTTCATATTAAAGTTTTGTTACATTTCAATTTACAACAATTGTTTAAAGAATGAAAACACTAAATTAGATGTGTTACTCTCAGAGTCTTTATATTAGAACTAGATAGAAATAAAGTAATGAGAATAAATAATGATATATCCGTGGATTGAATAGATTTAGTAATGATAAATAAATAAATTGGTGATTTGGTGAAGAAGTGGGAGAAAATTTCGTTTATCCAATAAAAAATGTTCGGGAAAAGATTTTTTGCAAATAACTTGAGAATGGTTGCTAGAAATTGAAACCGTTGAATTAAGCGTCAAAACCCTTTCAAAAAGGTTCATTGATGAATATATTGCCTTTTGAAATAATTAAGTTCCGACCCGTATCTCGTTATTTTGGGGAGTTAGATCAAAACTTTTTGGTTACTAAGAAACTAGGCAAATAATAAAAAAATTTGTATCTCGGTTTTTTCTACAATGGCCCATATAAAAAAAAATAGAGAGAAGAGGGGAATAATAGTAATTAAATTTACCCTGTGAACAAGGAGAAGTTAAGAAGTACGTAGACTGAGCATTTCGGGCGTACAACGATAGCAAATAAAAAATCTTGAAATTGGAACTTTTTATGTGATCGTAACATGACATCCCTAATAGTAGGAGAAAGCAATGAAAATCTCTAAATCGTGGGGAAACATAACAACCTGCCAATAGGCGTGTTTATGAAAATTCTGAGTAACGAACAAGCAGAAAAGCTGGCCAGAGGAGGATTTGCATGGCCTACAAGCTATAATTGGGTTAAAAAACCAAACAAAAATTACTTCATCTGAATTGGTTAAAATTAGTAGAATGGAATAGAACAGGAAGAACGAACGAATTCTAAACGTGCCAGGCACATTAAGCCCATGATTAAAGAAATCTCACCAAACACTGGCAAACACAGTGCTACATTTAATGTAAATTTCAGGCAATTTATACGATTATATACTGGTTACTAGGATCTGAGAAAACCCACGATTTAACGATGGCCCCATTTGTAGGTAATGCAATGGGGTGAATAAATGCCACCAATATCATGTTAGAATGTAAATCAACCGCTCAATATAGACGTCATTTAAAACACCAAGATAGCATGGGAAAAAGAACTGCAGTGACAATCAGAAATCTGACTACCTTTTAAGGAGTAAAGGGCCTTGTGAATTGAGAAACTAGGAAACGTACAGTTACTGTCTTGTTTTGAGAATACAAATGCCCGCATCCTAGAATCCTGTTTGTACTTCTCTCACACCAATAAAAATTCGACCCTACTAATCAGTAAATTCTATAGAGTTACTAATTTTGGGTCAATCGATTTACTATAATTTAAAAAAATCATGAGTATAAAAAAGCGAATGCTCCAACTTCCAAGCGAAATTATGCCATGGCTCTCATTTGGATTCGAAACTCGTCCAGGCCTTTTTGAAGCTGCCAGCGTTCTAATGGCCCACGGGCTCCTCCTGGCATGCCGTATTTTTTAACGTGCTCTTTCACAAAAATAACTCAATTAATTAAGTCTGTAATAAATTTATTCCGGGAAAAGGTGAAGTGCGAAAGGTGAAAACAAAAGTGGATCTTGTTTCAAATTGGAATTGACCATTTGGTTCATTATGACATTGGTATTTTCGACGGCCAATTTCTTTATGTGAGCGTTCCTGGCCCAGGTTTTTCAGATGAGAGATTGAACGTATTTCTACATACTTTTGTCATGTGAATATCGTGTTGCTGAGTTAATTCAATTTTTTAAAATTATTACTGAGACATCGAGAGATGTGGTATGGTGTGTTGTAGGTTTAGAAAACGTTTCGATCTTTATTGAGATCATCTTCAGGGCCTAAGATTTATAAAAGTTTTTTAAATTAATTATTAATTAATTTACACAATATAAAATGTTTAGGTTTAATCAAAGTATTTGTACTCACTCAAAATGTTTTTTTTTGTGTATATGTGTCACTTTTCTGTGGTCGTATTGAGAGTGTTAGTGAGATATTAATGCTTTTCGTTTATATATGTTTAATTTTGATGGAGGGGGAAGGAGGTAAGGATAGAAATTGATTTGTCTATGAGGAGTTGGTTTCTTTGATGTAACAGGCACCGAAATGGCAAAAAGGGATGATCGTTTGTCCTTCGAGCCTAGTTAGCTAGGATTATTACCGACGGAATTATTGGGGAAAGAAGAGATAAATTGTTGGATATTTAGACTATGTGTAATTGTTTGATTACACATATGATGTGTGGAGTGTAATGATTGTTTCATATGTTGTATTATATGTTTTATGTGTTATATTTTATTGACATTGAATTTGATTTATGACATTAGCGTAGCTGTGGCTGGGTTTACCTGTGCCTGTTCTGTAATTTATGCTGCGTTCTCTGCTGATGTAAATCATTGCTAAAATGTTACATTTATGTTTGTTTTGTTCTGTGTTTATTTTTTTTGGATTGTTGAAATCGAAATTGCGGTGTTAAAAATGGTGGGCAGCCAGTGCTAAAGGATTTTATTTTCGCCATCGTAGATATGTTGTTTTACCCTCTTATCCATATATTGGGATGTAATTCAGATGTAAGTTGCCGGACAATTTATAAAATTGATTTTGTGCATTACATCCGTCTTAATTGTTTCTGGTGTGGGATCTTCAATTTAGGGAAAAAAGGTGTGAATAGTTTTATAGTTTTTGAAGGCATGGATTTTTTGCCTTGGATAGACAAAGAAATAGCAGTAAAACAGGACTTAGTACTAGTATTCATAAGTTTCAAAACTCCCAGAAATAAACAAAACTTCACAATTACTTGCATACATACATATATCATTAAAACCATAAATATTGTCTTGATTGAACGTTTGCATGTTTTTACGTTATCTTTTCACCTCACAAGGCCAAATTGTTTATAAAAATATAGGTAATTTTAATCTTTTGTTATTCATCAATATATAATTAAATGTTCTTTGCGGATTTTTTTAAAGTCACGTAAAATTGATGTTACTTCATAGCTCTTAAAGCACTTTAAAAAGAATCAAAACAATAATTATGTTCACAATTTTTGAACTTTTCATTAAGATTTAAACCATCGAAATTCCGAAGCCGAGAAGCCTCTGCAAGTACTCTGCGCTGGAGCGTAGGGTGAATTAGAGGGGTGTCGGAAGTGTAAAAGCTTGTCGTCGAAAATGGACAACTGACGTATCAATCAATGACGACGGTGGGGTGTCTCGTCGGAATAACACAGGCCCAAGCAGCCGATTTTGAAACAGGTACTACTGTTAAATGAAGACTTTCTTCTATAAAAACCTTTGCAACTTTCAAGAAAAAAACATCGTTTTAACAATTAAGAACTTATCCCTTGGTGGGCTTCTGTTAATAATGCTATCCTGAAGGGTTTCCAGTGGGTGAGAGGCACGTTGATTGAATGTTATTAAAAGAAAAAGGAATCATTTTGTTTTGAAAGTCCTTGCTACAATCCATAAGTAAAGAAGTAATTAAAATATTATTTATAAAGTTTAACATATTTAAAGTTTAAAAAGTTACGGAATTCAATTTTATGTCCTTTTTGTTTACCATATAGTTTTGTTACATTAATATTTTTTGGCTACTTTTTGAAGACATAAATATATTGTACTCTTATACCTCCTCCACATCATCTAGAGTTTCGCTGAACAGGTTTGTGGAGTAAATGTTAAATAGTAATGTCCACGGGATACACCCCTGTCTAAGACCTCTCTTGATTTCGATGTCATCCGACGAGCAGCCTTATTTCCTAAGAATTGCTTTTTTGGTTCCCGTAAAAGTTTGCAATAATAATAAATATACTCATGACTCTTTAAAGGCAAATTTTACAAATTTTACTTACATTATAATTTATGTAACACATGGTCGGTACAACAATCAAAGAATGACTGTCGCAACAAAAACTTCATTATTTATTAAGCTCTTAAATAAAATGATCGTAACATTTTAACTGTTAGTTTTTAAATGGTTTGCGTGGTGTTGTACTTGTTTTTTGTCACATTTACATTAGTGACACCCACCAAACTATGAGTATTGACAGAAGAAAAATGATCGGTAATGAATTACCTATATGTTGTTTGTTTTATTAATTAGTTTATTCATATAAAAAATACACGATTCACCTTTAATTATTTTCTGCACCGACTCCATCATCGCGGTTACTTTCATGCGTGACAGGTTCTCCGTCGGCCCACTCGTTGTGCTCTTGTTGCATTGGGATCAAACACACGATTAAAAGAAGGTGGCCCGGTAGGCAAAGTGGTTCTCATGTATCAAGAGCGATGGAACTGCATGTGTTGGGTGTTGAATTGACTTAACTGTTCTAAGCACTTCGAGCCCTACTTCGGTGGCAGGACGGATAAGACCGACGTCTGCCAACATCCGAGTGGGTGATTCTTGAGGCATGCCGGTAATTTATTGTACATTATAATTTTTGTAATTGTATATTGCAAATAGGTTCCACTTTGAATATGTTTGTATGTATATACGTACATGGGCGGACTTGATCATAACAAATCCAAATCGAAATACAAAATATAATTCTGAACTCTATGTGATGTGGTTCAAATAAATATAGTTATTAGAAATTCGACGTTCTTGGTAAGGAAAACATGATCTTTTTACACCTTTTTTTTAAATGGAAATATTATGGGAAAAATGAGATATTTGTCAATAGTATAAGCGTTTTAGTGTTCGTTTACGGAACGGGGCCTGTTTTTTCCAGCGGGCAAACAATTGATCCGCCAGGCTTGATGTAGAGCTTGTTGTTCCAAGCAATTCATCTTTCGATGAGTAAATATTTGTTCTCCCCCTTCGTCTGCCTCCTTCCAGAACCCTTCCTCTTTGCGTAGCATCTCCCATCGGGAATAGACCGAGTCGTATTTAGCCAGACGGGATCTCGATTTATCCCGGCCGAGGTCGGACAACGGAGCTCTGTCTGGAAACGTTTCGCAATCCGCTCTTTTGTTTTACGAGGTGCCAATATTTAATTGTCGGACGATACCGTTCTGCAAAATAGAAAGTAGGAACGTGCAGAATGTTCTAACGTCCTTCACGAGACGGCTATCTGACAGACGCGATCGGAGAAAGTAGTGGCCCTGAATGTTCTAATTGCCCGATTGTCAAGTTTGCCGTATTACATTTAAATGCTGAAGTGACAGTTTATGCATCATAACATCTTTGTTGCAAATTTATCAAAAGTTGCATTAAACTATAAGAGCAACTTTTCTTCCATCCAAGATAAAAATATTCTTGTTTAACTTTATAAGTTTTTACTTTATTTACTTGTCATTACCATAAATCAGTGAAATGTACAATACTTCGAATCAGTAGGAGTGGATGAATAAAATCTAAGAGAAATGCTGGGGCTTTAGCCCATTACGACGTTTTGACAAACCAAAAACCAACTTCTAAACAAAAAATCAAGTCTTAAAAAAACGATATAAAAAGTGAAATCCTTATTGAAAATAAAACACCTACATGTATTGTTATAAATCTGGGGAGTATAAATTCTCAAATGTAAAGTTTACACATAACTGTTGGAAATTGTGTATTAATGTTGATGAAAGAAACTTCCATTTTAACGACAGAGGAGACGAAGTTGGATACTCTCTTGTTAGTTGACAAAGTAAATGCGTAACGTTCAGTAGATCTCAATTCAAGAAACGAGTTAACGAAAATGGGTCGTCTTAATTATAAATGCGTGCGATTTATCTAGGATAATTTTTTTAAACACCATCAGCAGCCAAGCCGCAAACATTTAGCTGCTGTCGAATCATGTAGGAATCATTTTCGTAGCACGTCTTTAAACTCGAGACACTGCTTCAATATTGTCATTACCAAAATGTAATTCAACGTTTAGAATCTATTTGCATTAATTTTACTAGTATTATTGTTATATGTCCAACGGTGATTCCAGCATTCGTAATGTATAATACATTACTGGGAAGCGTCGAGAATCACCCATCTCAGTCTAGGGTCAGGCCTCGATCTTTTCCATCTCGCCCGAGGTTGGGCTCCGTTGCTGTCAGCAGCTAAAAAAATTCAGCCCCAACACATTCAGTTCCTGCATCCAAACCCATTCACACTCATTTCCTATTTAAATACCATTCACTCAATAAGGGTGGTGGAGTAATCGAAATTCCTCCATCACCCTTTCGTATTGGATAACTGACCTAATTGGAGGTCGATGGGAGTTACTCAATATTCCACCAACAGCTCATTCACGCCAATAAATACAGCTTCAACACACCCTACGGACACAAAACAATCTATGCTGTATACAATAAAACAGCTGTTTCCTCCAAAAATCGGAACAGAGGACATACTAGATAAACGCTGCCGCGCTCAAGCTCGATTCTGATATCAGTTGGCATTCCTACATGCTCTCTATATAGAGCCAAGTAGTCGCACCCTTCAATTGGGACACATCGAGCAACCTTTCTTTACTTATCAGACATATACGCGGGCTTTGGCCCAAAAGCAAGTCTGCATGAGTCCACCTCGTAGGCTATATCCATATCGAGTGAAAATTCCATTTCTTCTACAAGTCAGATCCTCCTGTCCTATCGACAGTGCTCTTGATAAGCGAGAGCTTCTCTACATCCAGTACACCGACGCTGCCACCTCCTATTAATCATGTTTTTATTACATTTTTATCGTCAGAGGGTGGTTGTTTAGTCCAGAAGTTGGAAGTTTACCGACTCATCCGCCTTTGCGGTACTCTCCAGGCTGATGTGTCAGAGTTCCCAGACAACAACCATTGCTTTATAAACACGTCACAGTTCATGATATTCCTCCAACAAGAACAAAACGAGAGGGTCGACGGAGAACCTGGACAGAAGTAACCGCTCTTAGGGAGTCAGTGTAGACGAAGTACGCCATCATCATGGTGTTATATTTTGATGAACTCGGTGACAAAAATCTCGGCAATGAGGAGTGAAAGATAAGGGAAGTTTTATAGTAATTCCCAAATTTTTCTATCTGCTCAGAACACAACGAAAACCAAACTTCCCGATTAGGCATTCTTTGACCTCACCAATTTTATTGTCAAGGTGCTGGATCAGGGAGATGAGGTGGTTGGTACTTTAGACAATAATATTCTTCTGATTAATCTTGAAAAATGTGGTATTCGTGTCTCTGTCCCGGCTTGGTTCTCTTCATATCTCTATGGACGGCAGTCAATAACATTAATAACATTGTCACTGTCAAATCCTCTCCAGATAGAGCAGCGGCGTATCTAGCCGAAGGTCGTGGGTTCGAATCCCTCTCGTGCCATTGACTTTTTTTCATCTCAACTAAAAACCTTAATTAATTGTAAATATTACCAATCATGCTGATGACTCCAACTTTGTTGTGCGTGCGGGCTCTCGAGAATGCTCTTGCTCGTACAGTAGAGCTGTCATTAAATCAGTTGGAGTTCAATTGCTCTAAATCAAATTTCAAAATATTCAGCAAGACAATTTTACCAAAAAACTCAGTCAACTGTCACTACTACAAAGTATTTTCCACTTGCAAAATCCGTATTAACCATCCTCAGCGAATGAGAACCTTTCATATGAAAAGAAATAACAAACTAAATTTCAAACTGACAAAATAATTAAGGTAGAATAAGTATGTTAAGTATGCAAGTATCCCGAGAAATATCGACAGCTGCGCTCGCGGGCGAAATTTTGTCATAGTGAAAGCTCATCAATTCAAGAAACGTTGGAGAAGACAATGGATTCGAGTGGTGCGATGCATACACGATCCTGGCGTTGTCTACGTCCCACGGAAACAACAATGCGCCCTGGTTGAATCAGGATGATCTGATATTAAATCGCCGTGAATTAAACATCTCCGGCCATGTCGAGATAATCATCCGTCCGCATTGTGACGTACCCACCCGGGGACAACGACCTGTCGATACTGCGAAGAGTGTTTGTGACTGTCGACGACTTCACTGCGAGAATCCCGAATTTATTTGTGTTTCCACGATTTGGGTGCATTCCACATCATCTAATACTTCAAAGATCGAAGATAATAATATATTCATGATAAAAGTCATGAATATTAGGAACAGATATTGTCAGCAATATAAATTAAAACGAATCAAATACATATTTGAACATTTCCGTTCAAAGTTGCTAAATCGAATGGTGTTTAGGGCCTTAGGTTTTCTGTATCATTTCTTAAAATGTTTCTCATATCAAAGGAGGTCAAAAGGTTCGCAAAAATTGCAAATATGTTGGGTTGTCGATAACTTTACCTTTGTAGTTTCGTATTCCAATGGGCCTGATGATCAGTCAGAATTTTCTTGCAGAATAACAGTTTGTTTTTTAGGCTTGTTTTTCATCCATGTTTCATGCATTTTCTCACTCGCTTGTATGCGTATGCATCGAATTTATCCCTACCTAATGCAATAAAGAGAGAACGATAAAAAATAACTTTTTAATTTAATATATATTAATTTAATTCTTTATATAATTTTTCTTATATTCATTAGCCATATTAGAGTATTTTTTAGAAATGTATGAATAAATCAACCATAATAGAAAAACAATGTGGCAATAATCATGTGCAAAACATCTTACATTATGATGATAGTAGTTTATATTGGTCATTAATAGTCTTTCAAATCCTTGATAACTTATAGAAATTATATATTAAAAAAGGATTGATAACTTATTGTTATACAATATGTTTATTACTCATAGAAGCAGTAAAACAGGGGACATTCATAATATTTATAGTAGTTTGATGATTCTATCTACTTTCAACCGACATAAATTTAACTCGATTATACTCGGCGAAGGGAAATTGCTTTAACTCTAAGGATTAATCTTCAGGGTAACAAAGTGTTGAAGTACTTGCAACACAAAATGAGAGAGACAGAGAGAGAGAGCGAGAGNAGAGAGAGAGAGAGAGAGAGAGAGAGAGAGAGAGAGAGAGAGAGAGAGAGAGAGAGAGAGAGATAACGTGAGGGAAAAGTTTTTAGTGTTTATCCTTATGTATTATTCGAAGATCGTGAGATGCGGTGGGTGCCAACACGACACACAAGAATGATACAATTACGCAGAAAACAAACACTGAGCTCTGAAGATGATCTCAATAAAGATCAAAACGTTGGCACGATAAAGAAAATGTTTTTCTAAAACCTACGTCACACCAGACCGCATCTCACGATATCCGAATAATCATTAACTAACGGACACTAAACACAACACATTCTTATGTATGATCAATTCATCAGCAATCATATTTTTTTGTTTAATATACTTAGTACGTAGATGTCTAATGAACCTTTGCTGTCTGTTCACGGCTTACATTACATAAAAATTATAATTATAAAGAAGAGACGTCATCACATGTTTAGGTTTTTTTTCAATTTTTTGCAGTAGGAGTAAATGATGACGATTTATTATTTGGGGGAAAAACACCCTTTGTGGTAGTCCGACCCTCCCTGGAACAAAGGGAGCTTTTAAAAAGCGGTTTCATACTCGTTTGTGATTTGTTGTTGTCGTTTTTTGGAGACGAAGCCGGACTTGATTGATGGCGTAAATTCAACGTTGTTTAGCGGAAGCTTGAAGCAAATAACACCCCCGCCCCCACTTGTCTCTTTACTTGCGGAGGAAAATGAGCTTTTACAAAGGTCAGACCGCAACTCTTTGGATAAACCGTTTAACCCTAAGGTCGGGTTAACGCATAACCATATTTTACACGCTGACGGATTGTTTCGTTTGGATATAATTATTACAAAATAATAATATTTTAAACAATAATCATTATCTCTTGCACATTAGGCTGATGTATTTATTTTTGTATAGTTTAGAAGTTTCAAATCAGATAATTTAATTTGATTTAAATTTGATCTTAAAAAAATTACAGAAAATCTGTTGGGCTTGAAAGTACAAAGTGATATCAGTCAAATTATTTACTTCAAATTTCTCGTAGTGTGATAGTGAAGTGATAATGAATAAAGAGTTATAAAGTGAAAAAAAACTGACGTGAAAGTAAAGAACCCTTAGGAATTTCGAGTACTTTGGGACAGTTGAATGAAATTTGTTGTTTTATTGTAATTTATTAACGTGAATGGCAATGCTTCTTCTCCAATAACTGAGTACTCTGGGCCAGTATGAATGCTAGCCAAACTAACTTTTTTTAAAGTATGTACTTTATTATCTGTATCTGAAAAGCTTGGGGTTTTTTATGTGTATATCCTTGACTGGCACGACCCTGAGGTAGTCAGAGGCCTGCTACTGGATAGAGAAACGAGAGATTCGGTTACCCAAACCCTCAAAGCCTAATTGACAGGAATTTTGTTTTGATGTACCGTCATTAAAATGAATCAGAAGGAATAAAATATGAAAAGAAGAGGAGTAGCGATGACCAATGTAGTTGCCCGTTCTCAAATTATCCGAAATTTATCTACTGCGAAATATAATTCTCACCAGAACATAGTTACAATACATAACGAGTTAATTGTCGCATCTCAAGAATTACATACATGTACGAATTTCTATTGGCAAAAAAACATTACATTTTATATAATAACAATACAATAACACATTTGGTAAAACATCCATATAAGTAGAGTAAAAATATGTTAAGCACTGTATTTTTTAGCCACCATAAAATAATAGTGTTTATATTTATTTATTTAATAATTCTAACGAATATTTTTATTTTCATGAGTTTTGAGTACTCTGAGAGAACGATGTCATGTGTGTGAATGTAATTTATTAGCGCGAATGTTGAAGCTTATCTGCAAATAGGGATATCGACAACTCTGGGGTAATGTGAATGAATTTTGGTGTAAGTATGTAACTTACACGTATGAATGGAGGGACTCACCCCCAATTACCTCGAGAAATATCGAGTTCTCTGAGGTAGTGTGAACGTAGTCTGATGGGTGGATGTAGTTCACTGGATCCCGCTCGTGTCACTGACTTTTATATCTCAACCAAGACCTTGTATAGAAAGAATAATTAATTGAAAGAAGTAATTTACGAGGGCGAATGTGGGAGCTTGTCCCAATTAAGCCGAGGAATATCGAGTACTCTGAGGTTGTGTAAACGAAGTATGGTATGTGAATGTAATTTAGTAGCGCGAATGTGGGGCTTGTCCCCAGTTATCCCAAGGAATATCGACTACTCTAGGATAGCGCGAATGCTAACCAAACTATTATGTTTTATTTATTGTTTTTGTGTATATGTTCGTTATTTGTGTTATTTTCCCTCAAATGAGTAGGCGCTGAGGTACAGAGAGGCTAGCGATAAGATATTGCACCATGAGTCGATTACCATTACATAAAGCATTTGAATTAGAGAAAGACAGGAAAACAGAACATCATGGCACGTGATGTCCAATATAGTTTTTCGGCCTTAAAAAATGCGTACTTTACTTCATTTCTATAATTATTTACCATTTGAGGGGAATTATTGGTATATATCAATAATAATTATTTTATTATTTGTATAAACCTGATATCATTTGAGTCAAAATATATGTAAGTTTAGAAAATAATGATTGTCAAGAAACGATGTTCGACAAGTTTGTAGGAAAGTATCTGTAAAAGTTCGTTATCTCAACAATTCAATGATTGTTCGGGTAATTAGTAGCGTCATGAAATATAGCCCTTTTCAGTCGGGTTCGTAGAATTAAAAGTGAAAGTTCAATCAGAAGTTCGGCAGCGGATGTCTCATGTTTTAAAAGATTTTTCCAACCTGAAGTGACTATTCTTTTGATAAAATTACAAGCGTACTGAAACCAACTGAATGACGAATTTTTTAGGGCTAACATTAAAGGCCTACGTTTTTTAAAACTTTTTTCTTGAGAATGCAATTTTATCATTAATGAAAGTTGCAACATCAGCGTTATTGTTTTTCAAACACTCTCGCTTGTACTGTTAAGTGTCTGCTTCAGCATCGTCAGCCAATTAGTGTGAGGGTAGTATATAAAAAAATACTAATGAATTTTAATTTGTTTGATATACAACAATTCTACTCCTAGTTAAGCTAGAAATTCAATCTTAAAGTAAAAAATATATATTTAAAGGTTTTGAAAACAATCATTGCAAAAATAATTTATACGTTTATTAGACTAATTAGATGGAATGACCAAATATTAATTAATAGATTTAGCGGAAAACCTATTTTTAAAAGATATGAAGGTATTAAAAAAATGATCATATAAAGCTGGGGGCTTTAGGTCAATCAATGCAGGAATGATATTGAAGATTGAATTTTTTTCTTTTTCAACAGTAATAAATCCAATCACACTGCTTATATCCTAAACCGATTTAGCAAATTGAAAAATGAACTATTCAATTTACTTGTAAATGGCGAGCTGTAAAATAAGTCTAACTGGTAAAAAATAAAATCTTACAGTGGGATCCAGGTTTGTGGGTCACGAATTCTAAACTCAAAAATATCGGAGGTCCCACTTCTTGTGAATTGCACCTTGTCTCCCAAAAAAAATTTAAGTTGAAATATTTCATTGTTTAATTTCGGCGTTCCCCATGCTCAAATCAATTAGGTGAATATATCATTTCACATCATTTTTTATGTAGATTAAAATGAAATTATAACAAAAGCTATCAAAATTTATAACCAAATATTTTTCAAGTAAACTAGCTTATAATTTATTTTCTCTTGAACCTAATATTAAATTTCGTTTTTCCACCTCTAGAGACCCCATAAATATAAATTTTTGTTTGAATTTAAATTTTTCGATTTTTTGATTCCTAAAATTTTGACGATTTTAAAAAAAGTTTTATCGGAATGTCTAATTAAAACGTCTATAATTCAAAAACGTCTAAAAGGATTTTCATGTCAAACTTAACATTTGAAAGAAGAGGAACTTAGCATAGCTTTTTAACGACCTATCTACCATTAGAATACATCAAATATTTCTATAAGAAAATGCACAAAATAAAAAAATTATTTGTTAGAAAGTAACTTGTTTTTTAAATGGAAATAATAGTCCGATTTTAATGTTTGATAATGTTATAAATTGCACTTCACAATTTCGTTAAAATTAGTTAATAAAAAGCCCCTTTTGAGCCCTGAAGATGATTTCAAAAAAAGATCGAAACGTTGGCTCGATAAAGAAAATGTTTTTCTGAAACCTACATCACACCCGACCGCATCTCACGATATCTGAATAACTATTGATTAACGGTCACTAATCTCTACACATAACGATTTAAGTTCATTTGGTTAAATCAACAATTTTTTAAAATAAATTTGAGGTTAGGTAAATACCTGAAATAAGTAACTCCTGCTTATGATTTATTACTTAGATTGAGTTAATTGCAATCAATATTTTTGTATTTGAGGTTAGGTAAATACTTTAAATAAGTATCTTCTGGTTATGATTTATTAATTTCGTAATGTTAATTGTAATCAACAAATTTCTTTTCTTTTTCTAAAATTTGAGGTTATGAAAATGCGTTAAATAAGTTTCTTCCGTTTATGATTTATTACTTTGATTGAGTTAATTGCAATCAATTTTTTTTTCTTTTCTAAAATTTAAAGTGAAGTAAATTTCTTATTATTATGATTTATTACTTTGGTTAGTTAGTTGCAATTAATTTTTTTTTTTATTTGAAGTTAGGTAAATACTTTAAGTAAGTTTCTTCTACTATGTCAGAACTTCTTTATGTCAGAAAAATTGAGCTCAAAGTGGACCAATTTATTATTTGAACACCAAATGGTTATTAATGCGTCGGGTGAGTTTATCATAAATTTTGTCACGCTTCAAACTTGATATAGGGTCAGGCGTTGTCGTGTAAGGAAACGTGACCATTTCTATTCATTTATGCAGACATCCTTTCTTATAGAGTTGATAAGTTGTTCGTCCTCGCCTGCGCGACCTTTGTCTTTCACAGTTGCAAATTTTTTAACTTGGTAAGTTACTTTTTGGTGGTTACCAGAATTAACATCATATTTCTAGTGAAAAACGCATCAATTATTAATTCGAACTGAACGGTTCTGGCATCGAAGCAAAACTCGCCTCCTGCTAATCCACCTTAAAAATAAATATTTTTCTAAGGCTTTATCGAAGGGGCGTCGCCTCGGTGGTGGGAACGGTGAAGGCGTTGACTCGGTGACATATCACATAAAGGTCCCGAGTTCGAATCTCAGCGGCCCTGAATTCGAGTCCCACGAAAAATGAATATATAAAAACTTCATTTTATTCATTACATTCCATAAAGAATCATTCTTATGTTGCTGAGATTTGGTAACCAATAACAATTAACAAAAATTTAACAAATACCTCATTATTAAATGGGATTTTTATGTTTAAGCCAAAATGTTAATAAATTGTACATATACACCAACTTGTAACTATTTGGTAGTTGAATTGCAAACAAGCATAACTTTTTTTGCACGAAGTAATACGCTTGCAAAGCAGGTTTTTTAACAAACATATACTGCTCGGCATCTTGTTTACACATCATCGATTTCAGCAGTGTTTGGAATAATTTGACCGAATTCGTATATCTCTCTCTCTGAGCTGCTCTTTTCAAAAAGGTTTCCCATGCCGCACCGTAAATAGCAATTTCCTTTTAACTCGAATTTTTGTTGGAGCGGAACGGTTGTGCCTTTTTTTACTGTTCAGCACCGTAAAATTCAGGCATAACCAAACTGTAACATATTCGTACCTTCCATTGTTTAGCACATTTTTTGGTTATAGGCTAGCCATTGACTTTTTTCTATTATTTTTTTTTAATAGCAAAAGATTATATACAAGACACTAATAGCGTACTATAATACTAATGAAGTAAGTGCAAAATAATTTTTACAAAACATTTAAGCTATATAAAGTATTTTCATCATTATTTGATACTGGTCAATTTTGATCTGATTCTAGAACTTTCGGTTTTCTAATCCAAATTATTATGCTTTTTGGAATCTATTATAGACCTTGAAAATCTTAGTTGTTGTGAAATAAAAACAGCGTTTAACATTAAAGTAACGTAAGTACATTTAAGTAAATTTTTTTGTTTATGTCGTGAGGAGCGGTCAAGAATGCAGTAGTTAGAAAAACATCTTTTTCATTTTTTTGTGCTTCGTTTCGACCTTTATTCGGGTCATCTTCAGGGTATAAAATATGGTGCTATTCTTGTGGTGTCATATTGGTGTTGCATAACACTTTCCTACAACACCCGTATGACACCACAAGAATAGCATCACATTTTATGCCCTGAAGATGACCCGAATAAAGGTCGATACGTCGGCAAAAAAATGAAAAAAGTGTTTTTCTAAACTACCTCATTCTTGACCGTTTCTCACTACTTCAACAAATTATGAAACAACAGATCACTAAGAAAAACACATTGTAAATTTTGTTTTTGTAGGAACTTACTGTTCGCTTACCAACCTTCAAATATCTATTTATTTTACTTCACTTACTTTTTACATTTAAATCCTGTCGCTCACACTGGGGCATAGGGCGACCACAAAATTCTTCCATCCTTCTCTGTGTGCTGTATAACTCTTGGCCTTTCTCCACGACATCCTTAAGTCCTTTTCTCAGTGATCTCTACGTTTGTCTCGCTCGATCTATCTTGCGTTGTCCTTGCGGGTTGCATTCCAGGGCACTTTACTCAAAGCCGCCGTCTTTTTTCTCATTGTATGTTCTATCTAGTTCCATTTTCTTTTGCATATTTCATCATGTATGGGAAGCAGGCCGGTTCTTTCCTAGAGCTCTACATTGCTTATTCATTCAGACCGCCATATTCCGAAAATCTTCCGCAGGCAGCGGTTCACAAAAACCTCGAGGGCAATCGACACGATTTTGGTGCCTTTCCAAGCCTTAGAGCCATGTAATAATAGGACATAATTAACATTCGTGTTAAAGCGCCTAAGTTTGGTTTCCCGGGAGATGGTTTTGCCACTCCACATCGGGCGTAATCGTATAAATACACCATTGGTTTTCCTAATACTACTTTTTGCATCGTCCTCATTATCTTCAAATTTTGACCCTTCTATTTTACAAGTGCTTTCAATTTTAACCCTCAGGAAAATCCTTCAAGACGATGAAAGCAAAAGTGGGTCCTAGACCTCCTCATTGAGAATTATTTACAAGTTTACAGTGTGAAGGAGTGTTGTTAAACGGGGTCATTATAAGAAAATATTTACTTAATACAATCTTTGCAATTGCAAATAACAGATAAATTTAAAAAAAAGGAATCATGGCAAATTCCGTTGTATGAATAAATTTCTCAATATTTAAATGAGAGAAAGTTCAATGTAGACTATTCTCATTTAGGAAATTTCTTGGTCGTTGAAGTTAAATCAGCCGAGTCGGTGAAGTTTCAAGCATAAAGCGGTTCTTTTTAAAGCACAATTTTGGAAAACCTCCATCACGTATGTGATTTAACGAGAACTTACATAGATTCCGAATTGTCTTATTGCTCCCTCTGTCCCTCCCAAAAAGGGGTTTTTTACTCTAAAAGTTTCGTCAAGATGCGCTCCGCATCCAAAGTAGCCATTTTGAATATATTTACTGATCGAAATCAATGATTGATCGTTAGGACCCGTTACATTTTGGCCTGGTTTGCAACGTTATTTTATATTCCCTTTAAAACCTCAAACGATGCAGGTGACCCGTTTTTTTAATGTTTTTATTTATAATTTATATAAAATATCTATTTAAATTTTAATATCATTTTAAAGTTTAAATCTATAACAAAATGGTCAACAATTTGAATAGTTGAAGCCCTCATGCTGGATAAAATAACTGTAATTCTGTTTCTAACTTATTTAAATTTGTCTTTTTTCGATTATATTAATAATTCACTTTTATTCAAAACTTTTTCCGGCTAAAAATAGATCATGAAAATAGTTTATTGTTTATATTGAAGGGGTATTTTAATATTATAGAATAATAAAAATATATTGCGTATGTGTTGTTACACGCATTATAAATTCCTATATGAATACTCGTGCGAACACATTGCCACGTGGTTTTTTAAATAAAATAATTTATTTACGTACAAGACCTGGGATTTACAAATATTGTTTACAGTTTACAAATACATTTAGGATGTGGAAAAATGAATTTATACAATGTAAATCCCAGGCCCTGAAGATGATCTCAATAAAGATCGAAACGTTGGCACGATAAAGAAAATGTTTTTCTGAAACCTACATCACACCAGACCGCATCTCACGATTTCTGAATAATTATCGATTAACGGTCACTAATCACCGCACAGTTAAAAAACTTACAGTAGTAATCATTAATTCACTACCAATAACGGAGCTAATTAGATCCCGTTACATGTTCTGATGATGGAAAAAATCCCTTTTACCAAAGGAAATAATTTCCTTATTGAAGTCAATTCAGCTTTAAAATAAGAAAAAAACTATATGTTTGAAGATGATTTGTTTGATACGTCTTCGAGCTGAGAGTTTTACCCACGAACCACTGGTTTCCATCCAATAGAATCTTTTTAAAATATGTATTTACTTACGTTTATTGCTATGTGAGCAGAAAAAAGCCGGGAACACACTTACCCGATGCTGAGCCATGCGACGCTTCCCGATGCAAATCCAAACTCCGATTTTCCATAAAGTTGCATTATCCCCGTGCACATCTACCCGATGCTATGCCATGCTAACCTACCCTGTACCCGACGCTCTACGATCCCCACTGTCCAGATTTTCGTCGGGTCGCATCGAGTACAGTCGAAGAAAAAAGAACAGGACACTCATATTTTTATTCAAACTACATGTATTATTGTCGTTGTATTAATTACAACGTACTTATTTTAATATAAACCAAATTAACTGTGATTAAAAATTAATTAGTTTTTATTTTAAAAATTAATTTTAACAGTTTGGTAGAAAATTAATCAAAACACCGGAATACGATTTTTTGATATAATGAATTTACCTAACAATTTATGCTTCGGCGGTACATCACTAAAATTGGAACAATTTATTACACGGTTTTGCTCATAACATTTAATTAACAATTTATTTCATAGTTTTGCTCGTAAAATTACACCATTTTCGTCGTGTAGCATCAGAACAGGACACTCATATATTTTGTAGTTTATTTCAAAATAAGTACATGTAATTTTGTCGTTATATTAATTATGACATGTTATTTTAATGTAAACCAAATTAAACGAGATCAAAAATTCATAAGTTTTTATAAACATTGTTTAATTATGATGGTTAGGAGTAACTTTATAAATCAATTAAGTTTAACAAACAATTCATTAGGTGGTTGTGCTCATAAAATTTAACTAACAATTTATTACAAGGTTTTGCTCAAAATAGTGCATTAAGAACAAAAGATGAGTTACGATTGTGATAGTGATTATTGTGACAAACGCTGTGGACTGTACGCGATGTGTGCTTCCGTCGGATAGATGTGCACACACCACCAAAACGTGGCAAGGCGTGGGGTAGCAACGGGTAGCGTCGCATTGGGTAAGTGTGTACCCGGCTTTATGTTTGGCAAAAGCTTTTTTACGTTTTCCTGGAGCACTTATGTTGTCCGTTTTGATTGCTCTTTCCAACTCTTCCATAATAGATTTTCAATTTTTTTTTTTCATTTCAATATCAAATTGGATATGTTCCGGCGTAATGTAAGAAGTTCTCTGGCACAGTTAGTTCCTGCCAAATTTTGTAACTCATAGCTGTTTAAGCGGCCCAACAATCACTTTATATTAATTGCTTTTCTTTAAGTGATAAAAGAGTAGTCGGCGTAAGTTCTTCGCTACTTATTTTTGTGTAGGGGAAGGAAAGGTTCGAAATTTAATAAACCAGAGATTATATTATTCAACGTTTATTTTAACTGTTCCGCCTGTTAAAAATACACAAAACAACAAAATCTTAATTAATGTAATAAGTCAGCCACAACTCTAAAGCTGGGATGAGTCCATTAACAGAGGGATTTACCCCCAAACGAGCAGCATCCCCAGCGCCTTTCCGGTATCTTGCTTTCTCGACTGTCAACTTAATCAGATGGATCGCTGGCTCTGGCTGGTTGAGTAGCCTTGTGGTGTGTCTTCGGTCTTGACTAAGGACAGTCTTCTGAGGTTTCCTCCGTCTTGACTGACCGGTGTGAGCCTTTGGTCTTGATTTTTTTTCTGTCCATAGTAACCCTACGAGATAGGGAGTTTATTTACACCTGCTCCCATTACTGATTGCAGGTGACAAACATTTTGCATTGATTTCATTTTTCCCCCTTATTCTAGTAGTAAATAGATTGAAGTCCATTTTATTAATAAAGTTTTCAAATAGTTACACTGTTGATGGTTTCATGATATCGCCTATGTGCACTGGCCAACTGGTGCCCACTTAAAGATTGATATCTTCTATGTTGTCGAAAACAGGACAATTATATATTAGGATGTTCCAGTCTTGTATGGTTGCGCCGCGGAAACGATGGAGCTATTGTGTGCTTCCCATCCCCACTGAGCACCTCTGTCAGTTTAGCTGTTATTTTGAAGTCGGAGTCGACCCTTGATTGGATATTAGAGAAAAATGCCTTCGTGCATCTATCGTTTTCCGTCTCGTCCCAGAGGGCTTCCCATGATTGAAACATGACTGATTCGTGTGAGCCCTTGGTCTTGACTGACTTTTGATTTCCAAATCATCTCTTTTTATACCAGTTTATCTAACGGAGTAGCGTGGAAACGATTGTGTTCTTCGTAAATTGGGTCTATTATTATTTAGAAAATAAATGCAATCAAAGGCTATGCCAAAGTCTTAGGTCTTAGAACTTTCATAAAGCCACCCGCTTAATCAAATACATTTGACAATACGCATTTCTAAAAATTTTTAATTTCTTTTTAATGAAACACAAGTAGAATAAGTTGTCAAATTCCCAATTGAAGGTTGGTCTCACCCTTACCACTGGACGTTGTGAAGTTGACAGAAAGGGGTCGCTGAGTTTATTATAGACTTTGGTCTGAAGTTTGAACATTAATGATTCTCGCTGTTTGCCCAAAGCCAGTTTCCGACATAATCAATATATATGATGAATTACATTTAAATTTGTGAAACGGAAAGATTTTATGTTGTTAAGTTTGTTTTTACTATTTCCAGAAAATACTAACAAGTAAAAACATTATTACTTTATGGTTACTAAAATTACTAAAATAATGAAAGGTCAAAAGGTCAAATGACGTAAAAATTACTCACAGGCAAACAAAGATACTCGTATTTTGTAGTTTATTTAAAATATGTTTTTTTTTATCGTTATAATTACTATAACATACTTTTTTTAATGTAAACCAAATTAAACGACATTAGAAATTCATGAGTTTTGACAAAAAATAATTAATTATTTCAATTAATTAATCTTTATGTAAGGTATTGGTTGAAATGAAAAAGTTAGTGTCACGAGCGGGATTCGAACCCACGACCGAAACCACTTGAGCTATCGGGACCTCGATCCACTCTGACACCAACTTCCCATCTCAGCTTACCTTTCGAATTTTCCCTCCTTTTTACATTTTTCAAATGCAGTGGGAAGTGGTTTTCCAAGTGGATCGAAATCACTATAGCTCAAACGGTAAAGCAGCGTTGTATTGGGTTGTCCGGAAAATAATGCAGGATTTTAAGTTTTCATTAAAAAAAATCTATATAAAATATTCTGTTTACGTTTACAGGATTACTCATTTGTATGAATGTCAACACTTATTAATCCTCTTCCAAATGATATTGTTTGTTTACCTCTGTAGCATTCCGCTACTTGGAAATAATTCAGTCATCCTTATAATGTCAAAGCGAGAATTTCGTACGATTTTCTTTTACGAGTTTAAACTCGGCCGAAGCGGAGCCCAAACGGCTAGAAACATTAACCAAGTCTGGGGCGAGGGTTGTGTTAATGAGTGCACTGTGCAAAGGTGGTTTAAAAAATTTCGGGAGGGAGATTTCAGCCTTGAAGATGAAGAAGGTCGTGGAAGGCCTTCCTCTCTTAATGATGATGTTCTGCGATCAGTGGTGGAAGAAAACCCCAAAACAACTGTTCGAGAACTTGCAGAGCAACTCAAAGTCAGTAAAACGACCGTCGCTGACCACCTCAAGGCGATTGGAAAAGTGAAAAAACTCGAAAATTGGGTTCCACACTCATTAAACGATCGCCAAAAAATCAGCGCTTTGAAGTTTGTGCATCACTTCTTTGTCGAAACAAAAATGACCCATTTCTGGCCAGAATTGTTACATGTGACGAAAAGTGGATTCTCTACGATAACACTAGACGTTCTGGACAGTGGCTCGACAAAGGAGAAGCTCCAAAGCCCCCAACTCATCAAAAAAAGGTAATGGTTACGGTATGGTGGGCTTCATTTGGTTTAATACACTACAGCTTCTTAAATCCTGGCGAAACCATCAATGCTGAATCATACTGTAACCAAATTAATACCATGCATCAGAAATTGGCAGTAATGAAGCCCTCTTTGGTCAATCGGAAAGGGCCCATTTTGTTGCATGACAACGCTCGACCACATGTGTCACGTGTAACGTCACAAAAATTATTGGAGCTTGGCTATGAAACTTTGCCTCACCCACCCTACTCTCCGGACCTCTCGCCTACTGACTACCATTTTTTTAGACACCTGGTCCACTACTTACAACACATAATATTCAAAAATCAAACGGAACTGGAAAATGCATTTATTGACTTTATCAATTCTAAAAATTCTGAATTCTACTCAGACGGAATTAATAAGTTACCAACACGTTGGGAGAAATGTATTGAGAGTATGGGAAATTATTTTGATTAAAGAACATTGCTTTAAAGTAACTAGTTTCTTTTTTTTTGTTTAATACCAAAATCCTGCATTATTTTCCGGACAACCCAATATTTAGCCGAAGGTTTGGGTTCGAATCCCGCTCGAGACACTAACGTTTTCATTTCAACCAATACCTTACAAGAAGATTACTTAATTGAAAGAAATTATTTGGTCAATCGGACCACGAAATGTAATAATTAATTAATGATGGTTTGAAAGAAAATGCACCAAACCATGGGAAAATCATTTAATGATAGATAACAATTAACGATTTATTACCTACTTTTACTCTTAATAACGTATTAAAATCCCCTAGGCAGTATTAAATTATTATTATAATTAATTTATTAAATTATTTTGTAAATAAGCGACTAGACTTTTCTCCTACTAATCTTTCCACCTCTCATAAATGGGTTCATGGAGGTGTTGCCCAATCCATTGGGATATCCCTAGATCCTACATGGGATAATCACTGAAAAAAGATCAAATTACCCAGATATTATTCCGTTTTAGAAAGAATTTATCAGAATTTGTACGAAATAAAATGACAATACTACTTTACGCCTTCACTAGTCGACTATTGGCCAAAAGTAAATGTTTATTTCCAGTGAAAACTTTCATTCAACGTTATTTGCAGAACAATTACAGAAATCGATATATAACGACTTCAAGAATGACCATCTATTAAAACAAAATCTATCAGGCGTTGCACCTTACAATTGTTCTAAACAGAAACAATTCTGAGGATCTAAATTACACATTTGTTTTAAAATAATGATGGAAATTCGCAAAATTGGGAAGTCGAAAGTTCTGTCGGTTGCTGAAATATGCAAGGAAGGAAAAGGTTCTGCACTTAGTGATCCTAAAATAAAAGCTATCATTTTTGAACGGTGTCTGCCAACGTCTAAAGAAAAACAGATAGTGAAAAGTATATTTATTCGTTATGTTTCGATTTCTCGGTTCGAATATACTGTGGGACGGGTTAGTTATTTCCTCACCTTCGATTTTCAATCATTAACGATTTTCATGCTCGAAAGGGTGCTGTTGGGAGGGAAACCGTAGGCAAACGTTTGAATGAAGAGATTATTGTTCTGGTTAAGAAAAAGTATGGTAATTACGGCACGTGTGAAGATTTAATCAAATAGCAATAAAGAATCATTTTCCCCAGCTTATATCCTCGATATCCTAAATCTACTCAAGGATAGTAAATACTTCTCTCTGTTAAATTTAACAAATGGTTTTTGTCATGTTGAAGTTGTGAAAGTTAAGATAATATACTTCTTTTTAAACTCCTTTTACAGTTCGGACATAAAAAGTTGAACATTTCACTTATTTTGAGGTCATCACTATATTAATTACAAATTATGTATACGTATTAGTACAGTCAATTGAACTATCGTGTAATTATGTATATAGAACTTACAAAACAATCTGAAACGTGTGTGATTGGATTTTGTTGTTATTTAAAAATCATTATAATTAATAATTTTTTATTATTATTAAGGTCTTGGTTAAGATAAAAGAGTCAGTGTCACGAGCGGGATTCGAACCCACGACCTTCGACTAAAGACGCCGCTGCTCTACCACTGGAGCTATAGGTAGAGCAGCGGCGTGTTTAGCCGAAGGCCGTGGGTTCGAATCTCGCTCGTGACACTGACTTTTTCATCTCAACCAACACCTTTATATAAAAAATAATTGAAAGAAGTAGGTTGGTCAATTGACCACTAAAACGTAAATGGAATAATAATTTATAAACTTGTGATTTTAGTCTTTAATAATTTGTAAGCTTATGGGTCTTAAGATCTTTACACGTAATTGCAATTATTAATAGTTAAATATTTTTCACATAACTCACTTATAGACTTCATTGAATCTGCATGGTAATTCAAAAAAGTAGATAAGAGTTTCTAAGCTCTGAGGAAGGGGCAAATATATCCCCAGAAGCTCGGCAAAAGTGAATATTGTCTCATATAATTGGCCAGCACCTGATTTTCCCCCAACCTTTGCTCTTTGGTCGGTCCTACACTCAAGATGTCTACTTAATTGTCATTATTAAGTATATAACTGGTTTCAAATTTCTTCCAAAATAGACTCAGTCCCAACATTGCCAACGACTGTAACACTATTGCTGCATTATCCCGGAGGTCCTACTCTCATCATCAAAGACCTCTTTTTAAAATTAATAAGACCTTCATAAATTGAACTTAAGCACATAATATCTGTCTGGATGTTACAATTATTATTTTCCATTTTATTCTGTAGTACCTCTTTTATTCTTCTTCTGAGTAATCGCGACTCTTACCGCACTCACTCCATTCATCATTTCTATCGAGACTCTTTGTCAATTCTTTCAGCATTAGAAATTTCAAACTAATGGCCAATTATGGGATTGGATGTTTCCAAGATTGTTGTTCCATTGTTGTTGGATGCTTCCAGAATCAAATACGATTTCTAAAATTTGTTACTAGAATCAAAATCATGACCATAAATTCTGTATTTTATTCTCTGATTTCTTTGACTAATGTATTTGATTGGACATTCACTTCACGAAATTCTACATACAACGTTCCAAAAATTCAATTTTTTTTATTATCCTTGATTTTAGTTTGTTAAGAACTCATTTTATTCTTATATCTGCCACAACAAATGATGTCGGGTATTTAGTTCTTTATCAAATATTTTACCTTGTGCAAAATCAATGATGATGCCCATAAAATAGGTCGAAAGCTATTCAGATAACGATTGAATTTGTTATTTCAACAAGCCTATTCTTGAGTAAAAAAAAGGTCGACAAATCTAACACTTTAATCGTATAAAACGTGTTATTATATAATTACTTTATAAACTCTTACATTGATAATAGAAATACGTCTACTCGGAGAACAAGGTTTAGTTTTTGTTAAAATAACACTACTTAGATTAATATTTAGTTCACATGTGACACATAAATGCATTAACCATCAATGATTTCATGTTATCATTTATGCTAATAGCATTGCCACTCAGTAAAATTAATTTTGGTCTTTTGACTACCGTCCGAGCCACATTTTACCGAACCTGATCGTCGATTGTTTTATGAGATCTAATCTTATATTTTTAGTCCTATTTCAGCTGAAGTATAAGAAATGGAGTTTAACTTTAAACAACCTAAAGTAAATTTAAAGGCCAACTAGGCCACGCCCTTATCGACATGACATGCATTCAATTATTCCGTAACTGGCATTTGGGAAAAAAGCCTCTTAGTATATTTCCCTGGTGAAAAAAAGGTTCAGTCATGATAAACAGTCGAATGTATAAAGTCTACATAAAGCCAAAAAAACGTAAAAGAATACATGGAAATAAATATTCCTTTGTTTTTCATAAACATATTTTTTCATGCATATATTGAGTAAGCCATAAATCATTTCAATTATTTAACTGAATTACTTCAAAAGTTTGAAATGGCTTGCTTTAGCATATATCCTGAAATCCCATCTAATCTACCGCCCCTTCAGAATGAGGTGCAGCAATGGGTTCTCGGAAGTCAGACGGATACCAGCCGGCGTCGCACAAGGAAGAGTTCTTGGTCTCATGCTTTATTTAATTGATATTATGTTGATTGGGATTCGGATTGTTGTCTTCAAACATACAATGTTTTTATATCAACGCCCAAGCTTTCGACAAGTTTTATTGCCTTCTTCAGGGGATCTACAGAGACATAGGGACTTAACCATTTAAATAGGTATAAATTATTTTTTTAGTTCGTTGTTACTTACAGATACAAAGTCATAGCTTAAACACATTACACATTTCACAATATGTACATATACAAACTATATACATATATAATAAAAAACAAATAAAAACTTCTTCTTAATAGTCTCTTACATGTATATGCATTTTTTTAAATAAAAGAAAATTTAAATAAAAAAATAAATAAAAACCTCTTCTTAATAGCCTCTTACATATATATGCATTAAAAAAAATTAAATAAAAAAATGCATATATATGTAAGAGGCTATTAAGAAGAGGTTGTTATTTATTTATTTATTATATAGGTTGTATTATATAGTTTGTACATATACATATCGTGAAATGTGTAATGTGTTTCAGTTATGACTTTGTATCTGTAAGTAACAACAAACTGACAAAATAATTTATAACTATTTAAATGATTAAGTCCCTATATCTCTGAAGATCCCCTGAAGAAGGCAATAAAACTTGTCGAAAGCTTGGGCGTTGATATAACAACATTGTATGTTTGAAGACCACAACTCGAATCCCAATCAACATCGTATTAAAGGCTGGTTGATCGCATAATAAGTATAATTGATATTGCTGGCATAGCTATACACCCTAATACCATCATCATCAACATATTGCAATTTTGTTCTCTAACTTGAGTCCGATCCAAGTTACGTCCAACGTCCAAAAACAGCTTAAGCTCGAAGACTGGGAAAGTGGAGAACAAGATTGAAGTGTATGTTCACATTAAAAAAAAAGTCTTGCCCTTCACTGTACTTCAACGACAAAGAGATACTATTTCCCATTTTCCATTCAAGGATAATACTTAGGTCTATATCTAAATAGCAGACTGACATGGAATCCCCACATAAGGTTAACAACGTGACAGAAAACTTGGACAACTACGAAGATTTCTAGAACCAATTAAATTACGTTATATAGGAACCGGCCTTTTTACGACCTGCGCACCACGACTAGTGTCTACTGTGCTTCTCCATATTTTTAAGCTAGAAATCCTCGCTAAGGTTGAGGCTTTTACCAAACCTCAAACCTGTTTCAAGGGCTCCCGTTTGTATCATCCAGGCACTGGCTTTTCCTCTCCCAGGATTTGGAATTTGAATCTATATAGGCCTTCGCACCAACAGAGGACATGTTCCGCTGTTTCTGTTCTCCTCTATTATCTGCATAGACTTGGTTCTACCACTCCGAGTCTATAGACTACATGCCTCCTTAGTCTGCAGCGTCCAGTCAGTAGTCCAACTATTATTCTAGTCCTAGCATGGTTTAGTAGTTCTGCCGTTAGTTTCTGCGATGGTCCTTTGATATATTTTCGCATTACTCTGACCAGGCTACATTCCCATTGAACGGAGGACTTATTTTTAATCCATTGTCTAATCATTGATTTTGGGCAGTATGGTAGGCCTCAAAAGGTTCAGGGTCAATAGGTGTCCTCATCGAACATTTCTTGCGTAATTTATGGGCCTCTTCGTTGCCCCTCTCCGCTGTGTGCTCTCGTTTCCAGACAAGGGTGATTTCTAGTACAGAAAACTGACTTGATCATAAGTAAACTAACCATATACAAGACTTTTCTGCGACCACTTTGGACATACGGAGTTGGACCAAAATACGTATTTCTTAATGGACATTTTATTAAACTTCAACCAGAAGCAACCTTCGATTAATGCTTCTGCCCAGCCATCCAGCATCCAGCGCATCCAATCCTTCTAATCAAAAGTCCTTAAACAAATCGTCAAAGCTCCTTACTTCCTCACTAATCTCACTGTCCACAACGACCTCAACATCCCTTTTGTCAAAGAAATGATTCGTCCAGGATTCATTCCACAACAACGTCTCAATCCATCCTAATCCTACTACTCGAGTCCTCTCTACTCGTCCCACATTCCCATACCGAAATTCGCCTTAATCGACCTTGGAGACTTCCTTGCCCCTTGATCACACTGAGTGCCAGCATTGGCTGGTCTCTCATGACATGCCTTCTCTGCAGTGCTGGCCTTAGTGTTAGTGCTGTGACCGTGTGAAAAATTTTTTAGTAATCACATTTGTAATGTGTACAAATATGAATAGGGTTCAAATAAAATTATTAATAATTAAGCATTTCTTGTTTTAAATTTAATTTGATTTGATTAATTAGGAATAACGTTGTTTTTAAAAATCGTAAGTGGTTTGTTTTTCAAACTGTCAATTCGAATAATGAATTATTTGCATTTACTTTATTTTTAATAAGTTTAATAATGTTAACGCTAAGATTTGCGACTGAAGCTGTTCAATGAGCTCAAAAGTTTGAATATATTGGGTTGTCCGGAAAATAATGCAGGATTTTGGTATTAAACAAAAAAAAAGAAACTAGTTACTTTAAAGCAATGTTCTTTAATCAAAATAATTTCCCTCCCAACGTGTTGGTAACTTATTAATTCCGTCTGAGTAGAATTCAGAATTTTTAGAATTGATAAAGTCAATAAATGCATTTTCCAGTTCCGTTTGATTTTTGAATATTATGTGTTCTAAGTAGTGGTCCAGGTGTCTAAAAAAATGGTAGTCAGTAGGCGAGAGGTCCGGAGAGTAGGGTGGGTGAGGCAAAGTTTCATAGCCAAGCTCCAATAATTTTTGTGACGTTACACGTGACACATGTGGTCGAGCGTTGTCATGCAACAAAATGGGCCCTTTCCGATTGACCAAAGAGGGCTTCATTACTGCCAATTTCTGATGCATGGTATTAATTTGGTTACAGTATGATTCAGCATTGATGGTTTCGCCAGGATTTAAGAAGCTGTAGTGTATTAAACCAAATGAAGCCCACCATACCGTAACCATTACCTTTTTTTGATGAGTTGGGGGCTTTGGAAAATGTATTGGAGCTTCTCCTTTGTCGAGCCACTGTCCAGAACGTCTAGTGTTATCGTAGAGAATCCACTTTTCGTCACATGTAACAATTCTGGCCAGAAATGGGTCATTTTTGTTTCGACAAAGAAGTGATGCACAAACATCAAAGCGCTGATTTTTTTGGCGATCGTTTAATGAGTGTGGAACCCAATTTTCGAGTTTTTTCACTTTTCCAATCGCCTTGAGGTGGTCAGCGACGGTCGTTTTACTGACTTTGAGTTGCTCTGCACCCACCACTGATCGCAGAACATCATCATTAAGAGAGGAAGGCCTTCCACGACCTTCTTCATCTTCAAGGCTGAAATCTCCCTCCCGAAATTTTTTAAACCACCTTTGCACAGTGCACTCATTAACACAACCCTCGCCCCAGACTTGGTTAATGTTTCTAGCCGTTTGGGCTCCGCTTCGGCCGAGTTTAAACTCGTAAAAGAAAATCGTACGAAATTCTCGCTTTGACATTATAAGGATGACTGAATTATTTCCAAGTAGCGGAATGCTACAGAGGTAAACAAACAATATCATTTGGAAGAGGATTAATAAGTGTTGACATTCATACAAATGAGTAATCCTGTAAACGTAAACAGAATATTTTATATAGATTTTTTTTAATGAAAACTTAAAATCCTGCATTATTTTCCGGACAACCCAATAATTTCGATGCGACAAATCAATTTGATTACCATATTAATTTCTCTAATTTATAACCGTCAATTAATTTTTCTCTTATTACTTTCTCAATTTACCGAATTAATCGTTTGATTTGTGACGACACAGGTAGCGGATTGAATGTTTATTGTAATTAGTCGCTGTATTTATCATTTGTTTTAATGGCATTCAAACTGGGGTAAATTAGAATTTGCTTGAGATCGAACTGTGAACCTCCATAATGGCCTTCATTAATATTTTTAATAAAGACCTGTTTTGGACGAAACCGGGGGCTTCCGGTTTGTAATAAGAGGTGTAATTATAAAGGATAAAAGATTGATTGGCCTGTCCCAGATTTTTAAGTTCCACTCCAAAAACAAACCAATATTTCGCGAAAGATGTTCCTGAAGGGAAAGTTTAGCGAAATTTACCAACTTTCCCAAAGGAAGACTTGTGGTTAACTAATTACACGCGCTTACTTCAATCTCTCTTTACGGCTGTAAGATGTTATAGTTCAGACAGTTTTGTAAAGTTGAAAGTGGTTTAAATTGAGATTTTAATCAAATTATAAAAAGTTGGACAAATCATATAACCCAACATTTAGAACTATGCAGTGGCGAATTGTTTTTACTACTCTCAAGACAGTAAATAATAAGACATGCTGGTAAGAGCCCTTTAATCAGAAAGGATAGATTAATCAGTACCGGTCGATCAGGGGATTGCTTGGGCAGGAAAGGGCCATCTGAGAAAATAAATATTGCCAACTGGCAAATCAGTCCTGGAATCGATTTGGACCCTTCGTTATCCTTTTGTAGGTATAAGGATCGGATTGATTGCCTTCTAGAACTCGTGTTATTGTCGACAATGGACGAGGCTAATGAGCTCGACCAGTTGTTCCCCCACAGCCCGACATAAACTCAAAAAAGAATGGTATATGATGTTTCATCCCCAGTCCTTTCAAGAAATAAACGTAACATCTTTTTTTTATGATACATCGCGTAATTTTATTGTATATTATGCTAAACAAATTAAGGTGTTGTGAACCCCTATAACTTCATGTTTTAGCATGCATTGT
Organism: Cimex lectularius; assembly: GCF_000648675.2. Lineage (NCBI taxonomy): Eukaryota > Metazoa > Arthropoda > Insecta > Hemiptera > Cimicidae > Cimex > Cimex lectularius. Next base: position 2,357,545 of record NW_019392677.1, on the reverse strand, counting down.
TTTTCTTTTTTTACATACTACTTTTTTGCTAAATTACTTAAAACATGATCGAAGATAAGCAGGACAAGAACATTACTAAATTTAGAACTTCTGGAAAATATTCCACTAAGCAGTTGAAAGGAATGTATATCGAAATTTATCGTTATTTTTAAAATCGTACGCGATCAACCCTGTCAATCTATTTTCGCTGTTTTGGTCTGTCGGACGGATTTCGGCATTTTGCCATCTTCATTGATGAGTATATGCAGAGTCTCTTTTATACGTTTCTGCAGGTGAAAGGAATAAATCACTATAATCTTGTTCCTTCAGTGTGTCTGTAAGATTTTTTTTAATGGCTTTATTTTTCAATATTAGAGAATCGAGAATTCGATTAATTAATTTGTAATAATTGTATGCTCGGGAGAAAGGTAGTATGAAAAAGGTCAAAGGCGACGGTGAAAATTGAACCCCGATCCTTTGACTACTCACTCCAGATTTTTTTCGTGCTATCTGCTCAGTTATCATGAGTGTATGATAGTTTTCTTTGCACATTGTGTTTTATTTTGAATTGCATAAATGATTATTTAAATAGTCGGTAAGTGTAAGGTGTAAGTTACTCCTGTTGAACTTTTTGTATTACTATACGTAAAATTACTATTTCTAAAAAACTATCAAAGTACATTAATTAATTCTAATAGATTATTTTAGCAATTAAGGTATAGGGTGATACGCAAGAATCACTTTCTCTAGAGTATATATTTGTGTGCTTCGAGAAATGATGTTTGCTATTCTTGTAAATAATTAAATTAATTCGTTCATATGTCATGGAAAGTAGGTGATATTATCCATTAATTTGTAGATGTGAATGTCTAGATGTGTAAAAAGAAAGCTGTCTGTCTTTAGTAAATGTTATCTGAGTAGGCTGGAGATTGTTTAGACTGATTTATACTCCCTTTAAGATTTATAGTATTGTATTTTTGGTGAGGGATTTTCTTACTCCGAACGCAAAGAACCTAAGTTTAGCTATGTTCGCCAATTGTTAAAAAGTGGATTCATGTGGGATTAGGGACAAGTCCGTTTTAATAAATACCTTACAAAAAATCAATCGTCTCTGAGTCATTTATTCTATTTGGTGCATTCTCAAGGTTTATGAGTGAGATTTCCCTTTTAAAGCTATTGGGTAGTAGATTGTGATTACACTACACCAGGTTATGGCGCTTAGCTCGGTAAAGAAGAACGGATTGAATAAAATTCGAAATAATTAATTACCATTATTAAAAAAGAAATTAATTTGTTTAAAGTAGAATTCATGAAAGTCTTTCGGGCTAGTTTGTAAAAGTGACGAATGACAGCAAAAACCTACGAAGATACAGGCATAAACATTGTTGATCTTTTTCCTTATTGCACAATTTCCATGTGATTTTGGAGTTTAATATATTAAATGTTTCATAAATAAAAGAGTCACTTGTACACCATCTCGGCGTTGGCAGATAGGATTCTGAGAGGAGGAGGAAAGTCAGTCGAGTTTTGCTCCTGGAGAAGGAAGTTGTGTTTGAAGTTCACATCCATTTGACAGATAATTTGTTTTATTTTAATTTTTTCCTTCCTTTCAAATTGTTTTGCTTATTAGCGGAGATGAGTTTTGTTTATTGATCTAAAAAAATTAAATGATGTTAGTAAAGTTTACATAATTTATTACTTATGTTGTTATTTTGAAGTATCCCTCCGCTGTGGAAGATTAGCTGTGTTGTTTTAAATTTCTTTCATAGATATTTCATTTAAAATTTTGACGTTTTTACTATATGTGTGGTGTTTAATGACCGTTAGCCAGTAATTATTTGGAAATCGTGAAATGCGGTCTGGTGTGACGTGCGTTTTAGAAAAACATTTTCTTTATCGTGCCAACGTTTCGATCTTTATTGAGATCATCTTCAGGGCACAAAGTGTTTGTTTTCCGTATAGATGTGCCATTCTTGTGTGTCGTGTTTTTACTATACTTACTTAACTATAAATCCACTATAACAAACAATATTCAATGACTTTATACTTTTTCTCTGTAGAAATCTCTTCGCTAAAGCCAAGTTAACCATTTCATTTCTGAAAATCATTGAACAGGAAAACTGTTGAACCGGTCGATTAAGACGAGGATCAATTTCGATGTGAAACGATGATAAAAGGTGCCCAATAAGCTTATTGAAGTTAGAAAGAAGGTTATACCAAGATCCTTCCTGGCGGTGCAATATAATAAAAGACGGAAGGAAAGGGATTTTCAGAAGGATTTTAAATTGAATTATTCGTTCAATTTGACTAGGGTAATTGAATTGTACATGTTAAATATTTTTTCGATTAATTCCATTGCAAAGCCGGTTTAAGCTTTTTTTCATTTCAGAATTGATGTTCCATCTAGGAAAATTGTCCATGTATGTTCGAGATGTCGCGAGATAGGTGAAAATTAGTTTTCTCTATTCAGACTTAAGGGACGAGTAAATTTACAAAATTAACAATGATTTCGTTTTATGCTGCAATTTTTTTTTGGGGGGGGGGCATCCGACAGCTTGGTCATTTTAGCCCCGAGCGCATGCGAAATATTGCAACACACATTCAATACGCATTCACACAAATAAATACATTCCCACCTATATACATTGCATTCATTCTATTTGGTGGATGGAATACTGAATAGTCCTCCATCAACCTGCACGCAATAATAAACCAATCCAATTGGAGGTCGATGGGGTCCTTTTATAATATTCCACCATCAGCCCCTCCACATTCACTCTACTAAATACACTCACTCATACAAAACACAGAAACACAAAAAACATATTTTGGAGGCTATATCCAATAAAAAATTTCCCAATTCCCTTAAAAAGCGGAACAGGGGACTCTGAACCTCGCTCCGTGTCCGAGAACTCTTCTTAAATCCGGAGGCATGCCTTCAAGCTCTCTGTATGGAGCCAAGGCATGACATGCCTCTATTATGTGGGACACAACGAGCAACCTTTCTCTGCATAACGGGCACCTTCGCGCGCTTCGGCCCAAAACCTGCAAAAATATTATCAGCTGATATTATGGCCGAATCGCGAACGAAAGTATAAATTATTTGAAACATTAATTGCGGTGACGAGATATTACGAACAAACTATTAGCAATGAAATTTCACGATAAGCTCCATCGACTTTTTTATCTCAACTAAAAACCTTAATTAATTATAATATATTAATTGGTCAAGCGGACCACGAAATTAGTGAATTTAATGATTTAAATGAAGTATACGTCACNGGCGAATTTAGCCGAAGATCGTAGGTTCGAATCCCGCTGGTGCCATTGACTTTTTATCTCAACTAAAACCCTTAATTAATTGTAATATATTAATTGGTCAAGCGGACCACGAAATTAGTGAATTAAATTTTTTTTGTTAAATGCGTGGTTTTAAGTGGAAAAGATCTCGCCCTGGCAGATACTTTGGCAAATGACGGATCTTGTTTAATTTGTTTTACATTAAAATAAGAATGTTGTAATTGGTAACGATAAAAATACATATAGTTTGAGATAAAACAACAAAATACGAGTAATCGTTTTCTGTGTCTCTGAGTGTATAAGTCAATATTATAAAAAAGATTTATAGTTAAACAACACAAGTTCAAATGGTTTCTTTTGATCTATACATGTTTATTAAAGTACACATTCAAAAAAATTATAGATAGAATGAAACTTGCTTGTCTAAAAATTTATTTATTGTTGTTAGAAGTAGTAGTCTGAACTTTAAAGTATTGTGATAAAATCAAATTCTCAGAACCCATGGGTATGTTGAAGGCTGGATTTAGTGTCTGATTACGGTAATCTCCTTCACCGCATCCAGTCCTTGTGATAATAAAGCATAATTCCTCTCGCAAGCGGGATAATGGAATGTCTTAATTCGAAAGGCATTTCAACGGATTTCGAGGATGCTAATCACATTACGATAACAATAGGAATAGCAACAGAATCTGTATAATTGTTTTCTGATTTGTTTTTTCTTTTACATTGAAATATCATGTGAAATACCCCCTGACACCAGTTTGATCCGCTTCGTATATAACACGACGATTTAAAGAGTGTTCAATTTTATGCCCCATTTCTTTTAGAAATTATATTCCCGTTTTATTGAAATGTTACTTTAGCCTAAAATAACATAAAATTCTATGATATAAAGAAATACTAAGGAAAATGGACGGAATCGCTTTCAAAGTAATTTATGAAATATCACGTTTAAATCTAATCCACATTTGCTTTTTCTTTATAAGTTATTTGTTATGTCTTCCAGTATATCCTCAAACCATCAGTCACATTAACAGATGATACAGCAATTCTCTCTATTAACATCCGATCCTGGCTTTTCTACTCCGAATCACCATCAACATCTTTCACGTCTTCGTTAGAAAAGAAAATGTAACACAGAAAAATCTACCCAAATTATCTTCATTCTGAAACAAGTTTCTCTCGAGCCTTGCCTAAATAATATTCCCAACAGCCTGTATGGTGCGGTGTACTCCGGACTTTACACCGTCAAACGCTTGGCGTGGAATCCTCACACTGTTTGCGCCTCGTACTTTGAACTATCGGCTTCTCAGTTCAGCCGTATCTTGTGTTAGTCCCAGTTGTTGTCGAACCGTCCTAATGAACGTTTCTAATATTTTAAATTGATTATCCGGTGACTAAAAATTCGTTGATATTCCCGTACATAGTGGCGTTCACGTTATTGAAAGTGGTTTGTCGTCTCACCCGTACTTTCGTCGATCAAACTGTTCTGCGGCGTGATCGTTGTCTCCACCATGAGGTAAGAGTTTGGAGAATAAAAATTAAACTATCGAAAAGCCTTCAGATAAATTTTTGCTCTATAATGCCACTGGAGTCTGTCCTCAAGTGAGTATAAATGAAACCACATTGCCTACTTCTTGTGCCTTATCTTCCTCGGCACTTTCATACATAAACGACTGAGATCGCATCCCCTCACAAGACTGACAATAACAAGAAACAAACTGACGTTATAAACTATTTTATTTTCATTTTATTTGAAATTTACAACTGTAGACAGCAAGAAAATGTAATGTTGATAAAAAATAATTAACTTATATTGTCCTGAATGGAGTTACTCAGTAGTGATACTCCTCTGTAGATAAACCAAAGGTAAGCCCTTGTCACTCGCTAGCAGACGAGATAGGATCACGAGGCCACGGCGTTTCAGTCAGCGGTTTTCAGTATCGGGAAGTTCGTTAGAGGAAAGTACGTTTACTAAGAGATTGGGATGACCTGTTGGTGGAGTGGAATTTGATGTATCTTGATTTGGTGGGTAAGAAACAGAAGGGATGTTAAGATTATGTGACGAGTATTATTGGACACAGAAGAATTTGTAATAAAACGTAGGTTTTTGGATTGGAAGGATTAGATTCGATTGGATGTTTTGACTGAGCCCCCTATTTCTATACAGTAAGTTCATGTCGGTTTGAGTATTGAGAATTCTCTTTTTATGATAAATGATAGTTTGGATTGTCTGTCTATCAATTGTTACAAATACTAGTTGATTTCACGATCAAAATTAGACATTGAAAACGAACTTTTAATTTACAAGAAAGACAAGACCTCTCTGGGCGTACAGTTGTTAAGCGTGGGAGGCACCAAAGATTCTATATAGCCAAAGTCTCCCATCATTTCAGTCTACAATTCTCCATCGAAATATATGCTTCTTTTTATGTTACAAATTACACTTTTCATAACGACTTACATATCCTGTTTGTAAATGAGCACATCACAACCTAATATAAAAAAAAATTCTCACTGAACCTCATCAATAAGGACTCGTCCGAAAATGGCAACGAGTCTTTCTCCGTGAGTGACTAATGACAAGGTTCCAGTGTGAGTGTTGCCACTGGGCAACTTGTCCTACAGGAAACAGAAATGACAACGCATTACGTGCGTTATTGAGAAAACTACCCATTGGCAGCCGCTCTGGATTAATAAAATCACATTAATCATTTATGCGGTCTCTTATCAGTATTCTTTTCAAACGTTTACGTGGAAAATGTGGAAAATGGAGAAATCATAGTATTTGTGTGTTAGTGTGATTTTGTAATTTACTATGAAAACGTCTGAAATAAGTTTTGATGGATGAAAAAACTGTTGGCATGTGAAGGTCTCTGTGAAGTGTGTGATGTTTATGCACAATTAGACTTAAAAATTTTTCATTTAAAACTTTATAATCTTTTAATTTTGAAATATTTAGCCGATTTATAAATTTTGCACCTCTACATCCGAATAGGTTTGAGTGGGTATGTGTATGTTTGAAGTTTTCATTTTAAATGGTCATTTTGATTGTCGGTTAACTAGGTAATCAAGGATTTTAAATCGTTTGTCGGTTGTCTCTATTTTTAATCTTGTCTGTGGGTTCCAAGTTCTTCTATCAAATGCAAGTCCAAAAAGTTCACTTTGTCGGATTTAAAAACAGGTTAATTGAATGAGTTTATGCTAGGATAAGTCTCAGTGATATGATGTAACTTTGAGGAGTTAAATTTTATTTTCCAAAGATTGCTCCATTTTTCAATTTTACATTCAATGGTATGTAGTTTTATAAGTGATGTTTGTGTAAAAGAGGGATAACTTGTTAATAAAGCGGTGTCATCTGCATATGTGACGGTAAGTGCCTTCTTATTTGTGGGAATATCGTAAGTCAAAATTGTTTACAACAGCGGAGCGAGTATTCACCCTTGTGGCACACCTGCAACTACTTCTTCCATCTCAGATGTCTCCAATCCCTGGTTCTCTGCGAAAAATCTCCCCTTAAGGTATGATTGTATAATCAGATAATTGGCCTGGGTTAAAAATAATTTTAATTTGTATAATAATCCCTCATACCATACTTTGTTGAATGCCTGATAAACATCTACAAACACTCCAGTCGCGTAAAGTTTCTGCTCGAGACATGAAGTAATGAAATCTGTAACTGTTAAGTTGGTATTTGAACATAATAAAATAAAAAAAATAAAAATGTTGTTAAAAAAGTTATGTATATGGATTATAAAATACAAATCAATTCAATGTCAGATGGCCTCTGAAGGAACAATATGATAAGAAAATGTCTTTAAAAATCTCTTTTCGTTATTTCGAGGCGTTTCGACTTTACATTTCCGGGCCGACCTACTAACGGAAATAAGCTTCGTATAGATTCGCGGCATTGCGCTAAATGCGGCAAAACTTCCCTCCACGCAGTCCGTGTGCCCTTTAAACGAAAGCAGGTGCTAAGCCGGCCAGAAAGCACTCGCTGGATCTCTCGGCCGGAACCGTGAGACAAGAGAGACGCATCTTGTTTAAAAAGAGAGAAGTTCCAGATCTTCCTTTCACAACTTGCCCACCTGGGAATGCAATTTGTCCGAGTTGGACGAAGAGTTACTCACAGTTATTACCCTGTCACTCCTCATACCCGAATTGCTCAAGTCAAGCATGTTACAGGCTCACAACTTTTTATTTATAGACGACCGACGGCCCGTTTTCAAAGTGATACATCGACGAGTTTAAGTCATGACAAAATTCAATTTCAATTTGATATAAAATATGTTCTCTTGGGAGTAAATTCTAACATGACTCATAATTTGTAAACTAATAAAAAAGTACAGTAAATGTTCTATAAGATATAACATGAACGAATATTTAACATATTAAAAAACATATTTGCATATTAACAATGTACTTTTCAAAGCTTAAGTCCCTATTTGCCTTTTATATGTTCATTGAGCTGGACAACAATTTAGGCAATATTAAATTGTATTGAAGGAATAAACAAAATAAGATCAATTTTACATCATGTATTTATAAAAATATTAACACTAATCTAAAATATTTTTCAAAATAATTGATGTAATAAAATATATATGACATTTTTAAGGCTCAGTTGGTCTCCGAAATTGTTTAATTGTATAAACTTCCTTGATTAATAAAATACTATTGTTTTAGAAATCGGCCAACGTCATTTTACTACAGAGTTGGAAATGGAATAACAGTCAATATTTCAGAGTTAGTTCAGTGTTTTCTGTCTTCTTACATTCTCTGATCCATCATATGTTGCAAACTTCAATTCATTAATTTAGGATGCCTTATAAATTACATATATATTGCTTACTACTGCTATAATAAATTCAAATATACAAACGCAAGTACTACACTCAAGAGTTGAGCCTACCACTTCTTGCAATCCACCGGCAATTCCAACTTTTGTAATTTACAATAAATTGCCGACAGGTCTCGAAAATCACCCACTCTAGTGTTTCACGAGTCATTTCATCACCCATCGCGATCATTTGCTAAATCTAAAACTAATCACACACTCACTTACCTTTTAATACATTTTTTCTTATTTACATTAATGTTATTCGATGTTCCTCCAACACCCTTAGCACGTATACATTGACAGGCAAAAATTTCCACCCAACGGATTTTTTTTTCATTTTCTTGATTAAAAAAAAAATCTGCCCTTAATTTGTCTCGTTGTTTTTATCAATAAATATTTATTTATGCTATGTTTTAAATTGGGAATATCAATCAGAAGTAAAGACACTTAATATTTAATCCAAAACTAGGATAAAGGATATTTCAATGTTTAATTTTGATTGGATTTAAATCGTTTATTCAGTCTGATTTGAATTCTGAAGCAATAAACTGTTTAGTTTTCATCTTTGTTTTCTCAATTTCAATTTTCAAACTTAAAAATGCCACTTAGTGCTGCGGATGTTACGCTTGGTGTGGCACTTATTGATGATGGACGTTCCATCAGGTATGCGGCTATTGGCATCGAAACTCTGCAAGACGTCGTTAGACGTTTTCGAGAAACTGAGTCCTACCATCGAAGGCCCGGTTCTGGACTCTCTAGGGTAACATAACCGCAGGATAACCGTTTTTGACTTTGAGAATTTTGCGAAACCGGCATCTTACTGTTGTTCAAGCAATTCATCGGCTCCTGGAAGTTCGAGGTGTCCAAATTTCTGAACGCACTGCTCGAAGAAGATTAAATCGGTATGGACCGATGGCTTTTCGCCCCGTATGGGCACCTGAATTGACCAGAACACAGAGTTGCACGGATCGCATTTGCTCCAGAACACAGCCATTGGTCTTTGGACGATTGGTCTGCTGTACTGTTTACAGATGAGTTGATTTGCTCTACGACCTCCAGATGGGCGTGAAAGAGTGTGGAGAGGCAGAGGTACAAAGCCTGTAATTTTCCCCAGAGCCGATCATTTTCAACGTAGCTCTGTGATTGTGTGGGCGGGAATTTCAATGGAAAGTCGCACAGAGTTGGTCGTTGTTCGTGGAGGACCTTAATGGCAACTGGCTATGGGGATGAAATTTTGGAACATCATGTGTTACCTATCCTCGATGAAATGAGCGACAATCCTATTGTAATTCACGATAATGCCCGTCCATTGTCGCTCGCATAGTACCTTCGTTATGTGTCATAACATCAGGGTCTTATCTTGGCCAGCCCGTTCTCCAGACTTAAACCCCATTGAATATTTATGGGGTAATCTCAAAATACGAATAAGAGCACGGCCATCACTACCTGATACACTCCACGATCTTGAAAGGACTTTTCGTGAAGAATGGGCTAACCTCCATCAAACAGACATTTCCAGACTGGTTGAAAGTATGCCGAGGCGTCTTGGAGATGCAATTAAGGGAAGAGACTTAAATGCTAATTAAAATCTAATCTAAATCTAAAACAAATTTAATCAGTCCGTCTTTTTTTAATTTTTTTAATTTTTAATTATCCATTTTCCTTAGTAACTTATTTTTTTAACCATTTTAGACAAAGACTCAACAAGATGAAAGAAAACATGATTTATACAAACTATCGTCATTTCTATTCCTACAGAACTGATTAAAGACACATGCAGCATATTATAGTTTGGCAAAGACTCAATTATTAAACGTTAACAAACCTCAAACTTTGATTAATATATAAAAATATATACAAATCAAATTATATTACCAATGGGCGGAAATTTTTGCCAGTCAGTGTATATCTTCCTTAATTAAGGGAAACTTCCAATGTTCCAACATCCTTAGGAATCACTACATATACTTATTGCTCCGATTATTTATTGAAGAATATATTTAATAATGATATTTAATTTCTAATTCCGGATAATGTTAACAATAAGGTGAGATTAATCTATCTATAGATTATGGATTTAACTTAGACCTGTGAAACTCGGAATTATAGTACTTTGTCTACTAACAGACTTTTCGAACTTAACCTCTACAATTCTGAATCATAAATCTTGTACAGAACGTTCGAACTTTGGGACTTAGGCCAACTTTAAATGCTTAGGTCACGATTGTGCGGATAAAAGAGTCTCCATTTGTCCAGTTTCGAAATATACAGAAAAAGTCTAAACACATATGCTATATGCGGTACACGACATGGACTTCAGCCAATTTGCATAATGGGGTAGTGTTTTTAAAAATATTTATTTGTGCAAGTACGTGATACCGCCGATAAATTTCTTTTACTTTTAGTGTTGTTTGAAATTTTTTGGTCTTTAGAATCAATGATTTTGTTAAGTAATTGATATCTAGGTTTAATATTTGATTTGTTTAAATAATATATATTATGGCAAAAAACAGTCGTTCAGGTGCTTTCCAGCTATAACAGCTTTTGAGATAAAATAAAGATCTTTAGTTTACATTGGAAAATATTTTATCCAACTTCGAATTGCAAACATATTCGGTCTATTTGAAATGAAAAATTGGCCGTTTTTTATTTATTATTTTAAAAAAACAGTCTGCATAGGGAGCATCACAAAAAAGTTACTGTTGTTTAAAATGAAATAATTCATACCGGCACTTCGTCGTCGCTCGCGTGTGAACTGCTCAATTGCGTTTCGGCATTGCCCATCATCAGAGAAACTCCTTCTTTGAAGTGTGAAGACGGACCCTATTAGTGACTCAATGGCTCTCAGCCTATATCCAGCATCAACTCTAATTAATTTTTTTAAATCTACAAATGAGAACTAAACGTCCTCCCTGATTTCTCGAGTAGCAAACTACTACATATATATTTTTGGAGCAAACCATTAAACAATTTGCATTACAAATTGACGCGAATATTTTATCATCCTTCAAAGGCAAATAGTGTAGTGTTTATAGTCCTGAAAAATTATTTTCTTCAGTTACTTTTATATTACGTTTTGTACAATGCGCTTCAAAGGTTGGGATTCAATACATTTTTCTGAAATATTAAAATGTTGCAGTTTTAATGGGTGGCCGAGGATAGGCTTGTGAAATATTAATCTGGCTTGTCTACGATCTGGAGAAAACAAGAATGGAAGCTGGATTTTAATTAATGAATATTATTGTTCCAAGGATCCTTGACGACCCAGTTTACATTAGCATAGCAGGAAATACTAACTATTTAAGACATTGCAAGAGCCCAATTTTTTTTTATGCGTTTTAAACCTCTTTAATATTGTTGTATTTAATATTGTTTCGGTATAATAATCACTCTCTCAACTTGATTTATTTGAGAAAATAATTACAAATAATAACGATTTTTTTAAGATTCGGAGTACATTTTTAGTTGAACTCCATCATCACAGGCTCATTACTACTCAAACTTTATACAAATAATTATTCAGAAATCGTGAGATGCGGTCTGGTGTGATGTAGGTTTCAGAAAAACATTTTCTTTATCGTGCCAACGTTTCGATCTTTATTAAGATCATCTTCAGGGCCTGGGATTTACAAACATTGTTTACATTTAACAAATACATTTATGATGTGGAAAAGTGAATTTATACAATGCAAAATATATGTTTTATATTCAGTCAAAGTATTTCTATTCACTCAAAGTGTTTGTCTTCTGTGTAATTGTGCCATTCTTACTTGTCGTGTTGAGAGTGCCAGTGAGATTTTGCTGTTTTATGTTTATATGTGTTAGATTTTGAACGGGTGGGGAAGGAAGTCGCTATAGAAAAGAGATCAATTTTTCCACATCCAAAATATAATTGTTATATGTAAACAATGTTTGTAAATCCCTGGCCCTGAAGATGAGCTCAATAAAGATCGAAACGTTGGCACGAAAAAAGATGTTTTTCTGAAACCTACATCACACCAGACCACATCTCACGATTTCTGAATAATTATCGTTTAACGGTCACTAATCACCACACACACCTTTATACAAATAATAAGTAAACATACAAAATAATTCCTTCATACAGAATGGCTTAACTTCCAACTGCTCGAAGGGTATCGCGAATGAAGGATCTTACAACTTACAAGGGAACTTTACAATACATTTTTCAACAAATTGTTCACAATTAAAAAGCCATGTGCTATGCGCGATTTGAACTCACAACCGTTAACGTGCCAAACGCGAATTAGTCGCCCTAGCAATTCGACCACTGCTCAAATAATTTGTCATAATCAGTTTGAACAGAATTATGTTTCCTAGCAATGTTTTTCAAATTTATATGTTATAAATTTAACCCACCCACAATGTCCACGAAGGGATGAACGCCCGTCGTCTTTCACCGGATGAAAAGTCTGTGAAAAATATAAAACGGTTTGGACGCTGAAATAGCTTAAACCTAGAGCAAAAACGTTCGAAATTGAGCGTAGTTTTTGAAATTCTTATAAAATTAAACAAAAGTTTAGCAAAAAAAAGTAAGTGGAAAAAAGACATTCCTTCTCGTAACAAGTTGCGATATGAGCATTTCATCTTTTCGCTCCGACATAATTAAATGTTACTTAAAACTCTGTTCACGCACGTTACTCTGAAAACTAAGTACGACGGACTTTGAGTAACTCTGGGATGTGGAAACTTTGCCCGACTAGTTGGAAAAAAAGACGTTGACGACGAAACGATGTTCTCCTTTGATTAACATCAACAGCGGAATCATTTTGGCACTGTTGTGTTTTTTAATCGTCTTTTGATATATCAAGAGCCCTACGTCAACTTTCTAAATAAGTTAAGGTTTATTTTCTATCGGTTTCAGTCCCATTCATTATATTACATATAAGTTAATTTTTAAACAAGAAAATTTAGAATAAAAAGTCAATGTCACGGATGGGATTCGAACACATACTTGAAGAAAGTAGGTTCCAGTCACATCCGTGACATTGGCTTTTTTATCACAAATTTCGTTACCCGTTTAGGGAGTAATTTGCATTTCTGGGGCCAAATTTTCTGGCTGGAGGGGATTAAATCGCTAAACTTATCCAGTGGGCATCCCATCGTTGCGAGTAGAGGTCGAGCTTTTCGACGCGAAATGATAAACTTACGTTTACTAAACATCACACCAAACACTCCCACATATCTACCAACATCAACCAAAATATCTCCGGATCTACTGGATTTTTTGTTTGTAAGGGAATAAATAATATTCCTTTTCAAACCAACAGTTCCACCGACTTTTCATCTGTCCATCTACCTGTCTTTTCATCACTTCAATTAAAACAGTCGTCCTACTCTAACTCTTGGACCAATGAATTGGAAAACATTTCGCTTCTTGCTCGATGAAAAACTTTCCATCCCAATTAGCTTAATACCACCAGTAAACCTAAAAAACGCTGTTGATCTATTTACGGAAATAGTACAGCATACATACATAGGCTTGGAAATTATCCTTTTTACACAAGGCAATTAATATCCGAAAAAAGATGGGCTAGAAACCTCTGGCAACGTACTAGATCAGTCATTGGCAAACAAAATTACAATAAATTTTTGAATACATTAAAAAAAGAAATAATACTATTTAAACAACAATCATACGAAACACATTTAAAAAGCTTGTCATCAGAGGATAGGAATCTCTGGTATAGTACTAAACGAATCCTGCGTCATAGCGTTGTCTCAGCTCTTCTCAGGTATGATGATGGTACCTGGATCGTTTCCGATAAAAAAAAGTCCAAAACATTTGTGAAACATCTCTCCAAGTTATTCAAATCTCATAACTTAATCGATATTGAACACGATAAATTATTCTAGTTATTCAACCTAAACCAATAACTCCAAAACCAGTATCAAAGAAATACTTCAGGTTCTAGAAAAACATCACTTGGATATGATTTGATAACAGCTGAAGTTGTTCAAGAACTTACCAAAAAAACCGTCGTCTTTCTGACTTCTTTATTTAACGCAATTTTGAGAAGTAAATACTTTCCCATACTATGGAAAATTTCTTACGTTAAAGTGATCCCAAAGCCCCATAAAAATGCTTCTCATCGTCTTATCGTTTTATTAGTTTGTTACCCGTTCCTTCTAACTTGTTCTAAATTGCTACTTCTAACATCTTACCAGACCATCAATTTGACTTTCGAACCCATTGTTTCACTACTCACCAACTTCACAGGGTTACAGATTTCATGTCTAGAGCAGAAACTTTAGGCGACTAGAGTGGTTATAGGTGTTTCTCAGGCCTTCGACAATGTATGGCATGAGGGATTATTATACAAATTAAAATTATTTTTAACCCAGGCCTATTATCTGATTATACAATCATACCTTAAGGAAAGATTTTTTGCAGTGAACAATTTGAGACGGAAGAAGTGCTTGCAGGTGTGCAACAAGGGTGGGCACTCACTCCGCCGTTGTACACAATGACAATTAATTAAGGTTGAAGATGAAAAAAAGTTAATGGCACGAGAGGGATTCGAACCCACGACCTTCGGCTAGATACGCCGCTGCTCTTACCTCTTGAGCTATCGTGACCTCGATCCACTCGGACATCAACACCCCATCTCAACCCCACCTTATAAGTTTTCCCTCCTTTTGCCATTTTTCAAATGTCGTGTAATCGGTTTGGATTCTCGACGACAATTGAAATGGCGACGGAGAGCTTTAGTGAAGTGTACTTCATTTTTAAATCATTAATTCATTACTTTCGTGGTCCGCTTGACCAATTAATTGTCATGTATTAATTGGTCAAGCGGACCACGAAAGTAGAGAATTAGTTGTACACAATTTTTACTTCTGATATGTCCACAAATGAGAATGCACATACCGCCATATTAACAAGTCATCCGTATTCTACGCAAGCTTTTATTTTACAAAACCACATATCAACAGTTGAAAAATAGAGCAATCTTTGGAAAATAAAGTTTAATCGCTCAAAGTTAGAACATATCACCTTTATATTTCGTCGTGAGGTTTAGCCTATCATGAATATTACGTAAATACATACATTGAACCTGTTCCTCAACCCAACAAAGTTAACTATTTAGGACTTACATTTGATAAAATACTAACTTGGAATCGACACCCACGATTTAAAAAAATAGACAATCAACGAACGATTTAAAATGCTTTATTACCTAGTTAACCGACAATCAAACAACATTTAAAATGAAAACTTCAGACATACGCATACCTTCTCAAACGTATTTAGATGTACGGGTGCCAAGTTTATGGATCGGCCAAATATTCCAATATTCAAAGTTTACAAAGTTTTCAATTCAAAGTTTTAAGACTAATTGTTTCTGCTCCTTTTTACGTAAAAAATAACACACTTCACAGAGATCTTCACATGCCTACTGTTTTTTCCCCAAATAAATTACAAAATCACACTACGCATCCAACTCCTATCGAATCTAATCCTTCCAATCCTAAAACCTCCGTTATATTACAGATGCTTCTCTAAGTCCAATCGGTCCCGTCACCATGATCTCAACACCCCTTATGTTTCTTACACCATCATATTCTATTCCAGAGCAATTGCCAATGGATAGCTTTCTATATAACGCTCATAATTCCAAACACATAATTTGAAATCCAATCTACTGTTTGTATATAATACATGTACAGTTGGAGATAAAAATGAATGAAATAAAAAAAAATCGTATTTAAAAATTAATTTCTAAATCAGGTCAACAAGGCTCAGTTTGGGTTGAAAGTAACTAACATCGCAAAACGTCGAAATTAATTTTGTGTGCTTTTGCGTCTGTCTTCATTTAATTTTGCGTGTTTTTCAAAAATTAAGACAAATTTTTACACTGGGTTAAATTAAGACTTTTCATGGAAATTTCTCCTCTTTAATTATTCAACAATAACAAGGCGAATTTAGACTAAGTAAACTAATTAAGTGCTTAATTAAATTAAATCTTTTTAAAACAATAATAATATATGTAAATTATGCTTTGTACGGAATATGCATTTTTTTAATAATTTATTTGAATTTACAACTATAAATATTCACACTTCACAACCGTACGCCCATAGAAGTCTAATCATTGTTTTGTTTAAGAAAAAAAAACGCACAAGATCAGTCAACAGGACTCCATTTTACTCACTGCAGGACAGATATTGTTACGTAAAAAAATTATCTGTACACTTTTCTGTAGGTTTATTTTCATTCTCCACTTTGCGAACCATACTGTTAATTCATTATAAGTATTGAGTGTTAATTGAGGGGTCCGAATGACGTGTAAGAATCGTTTTATCATCAGTGAATGCATGTGTTGAAATGTTAACATGCTTAGGAAAGCTGCAGTGTATATTGAAAATAGAAGTGAGGCAATTATGCTTCCCTGAGGAACACTCCTCCTAATGCGCAATTTAAAATTATGTAAAACTTTCGCACCGTGAATGAATTAAAAATTTTTTTGCAGTGATTTTAACGATTACAACTTAAGTCAAATGACGAATATTTGAGGAAAACGTGTACGACTGTTGCGTTGTTCTGTTAGTTGTTATAATATTGTTACACATTGTTTAGATGATAACTTCTCTGCAAAGCTTATTTATCGTCTGTAGAAATGTAAAGCTCACTTTCTGACATATTTTGTGTTTTTTAATTTTGTATAAAATACAAACATTGCTAAAATTCTTTAATTAATTAGTAACAATTTAATAGCTTAGGGTAAAGACATTTGCTACTCTTATGTTAAAAGATTTCTTTATTTTGGTCTTAAATAAATTTTGACTTATAACACATTTCTCTTTTGAAATTTTATAATTAACGACAACTTAAATTTATTTTTAAAAACATGTAAATAGTGAACAGTTGAGATTGATAAATATTGTGTACCTGTAAAATGAAAGTATTTTAAAACGTTTCCTGTTTTCTATTTTGCATCGTGCCCGAGGGCTGAAATTAAAATATAAGGGAATGGTAAAAACCAAACGTTTCACATAACACCTTTATTGGTTCCCACGCAGAAAATTTACATTTATTGTTAATGCTGAATGCTGGTTTCTGTAGCTGCATAACTGTCAATGACTGAATCGTCAATATGATGAATTTTTTCTTATGCCAATTTTATTTTAAAAGTTTATCGTCGTTTGCCAGTCGTTGAATACATGTTGAATCCGCACAATCAGTGTAGCCGGAACAAGTGTACACGAAACGAGTATGTGACCCAGAGCCGGTTCATCATTATATTACCATTCTGATGAATTTTTAATACTACGTTTTTGCCTTTCCGCCTAGGCAGTTATTTATTTATTTATTTCTACAAAAATATGTATTTATGTAATCATTTATTTATTACTCGGTCTTTGTTTCATTCCTTCTCTCTCTCTCTCTCTCTCTCTCTCTCTCTCTCACTCTCTCTCTCTTTCTCTTTCTCTTTCTCTTTCTCTTTCTCTCCCATTCTCCTCACTCTCTCTCCTTTCTCGTTTGGATCAAATACGTTGATGCTCAAAAGATATAGTAAAATTTGTTGTTAGATAAATGATATGAAAAGAATGTGTTATGTTTTCGGAAGCAAATAACAACATTTCTAGGTGAACCACTCCCTTTTTAATGAGGCACTTTATTTGAGAGTTTTCCGCCGAGTCTGCACAATTAAAAACTCGGCCGGTGGGAAGCTTCTTTAATCCAACGTTTCCAATGTAAATCGTTCCCAGCTAAAGAAGGTTAATTTTCAGGTTTAATCCAAGGTAAACTTTCGTCTTATGGTAATTGTAATGCTTCCCGACTGGATTATCAAATAGAAATAATTGAGGTGGGGTGAGTATGGTTTCCATGAAATTTGATGATTTTAAAAGTGACTTATTTGACGAATTTAGATTTATTGATAAAATGATAACAAGCAACAACAACGTTTCACTAAAAGGCAACAAAAGACATAGCACAGTTATCATTGAACAAAAATATATTTCTAAAGTTGAAGAATTCCTAAACAATAGCGACTGTAAAGAAATAAAAAAGGCCCAACCTCAAAACTAAAAGCAAGAGTTAAAAAGTGCTAGTTTTTTATTTTCAAATGATAAATATACAGTTAAAAAACTAGTAGCAATGAACTCGAAACAACAATGTTATACCGACCGTCAAAATCCAGTAAGAAAATAAACCTATAAGACAAATTCTGCCTTTTTAAAACTCTCCATACTACAAATTCGCGATAGAGAATAATAATAGATAAAATAATTAAAACCACACTAACTTGAACCCTGAATTCGATATTAACAATTCTTTGGAACTGAATGTAAATAATAAACAAAAATATATCTAATTATTGTGTTTTGGTGTCATTTGACCTTACTAATTTATTTACAAATATAAGTGTTAAAGAATTTACAATAGAACAAAAACTTATAGATAATTCTATTAATGAATTTGTGGAAAACGTTATAGTAATCCTCTTAAACATACGCCTGGAATCTAAATATTTTAAATTTAATAATACATTTTTTGAAATTGAAGAGTTACCAATGGAGTTTCCATTATCCCCAATCTGTGCCGAAATATTCATGGCTCACTGAAAAAATTCTGTTCAAATTATTCCAAATAATTAAATCTGTGCTCTTCTGGAAACGCATTTTATGTATACGAGGGGAATCCTAGGACATATAAAAGAATTCTTCCATCTAATTAATTCTTCACATCCTAATGTAAATTGTACATTATAAATAAATAATACGGTGTTTCAAAGTTGATAGACCTAAAACTGTTTATATAAATAACCTAATTGGAATAAACTTATACCCGCAACAGACACCATGATGTCACACACCATAGACCCATCTAAATGTAACAAAACACAATTTCAATGCAACAACAAAATTGTTACAAAGTTTCAACAAAGGGAGGGAACTAGTTTGGTTTGAGAAATTTTTATATATATTAAACAGCGAGATAAATGCATAAATAATATAACAGATTTTGTATTTTCTTTGGTGTTTGATCAGCCTTCTCAGTTTAAATATACTTTCCTAAAGGTATGGCCTCATGGCCTCATCCCCAATCTACCTTTAGGAAAGTATTTAACAGATTTTGATTTACATCAAATTTTAAACATGTACTTAGAAAATAATTCGACATAGAAATGATAACCACAAGCTGCAGCAATTTTGAGCGTCTCGATCTGGTTACTGACTCTCTGCTTTGATGTGTACTCTACGTCAATATTTTAAAATATATAGGGCCTCTTGTTTGTAAATCATGTTGTCAACTACTCAATAGACACAAACCATACCGTACATATGTATACATCACCACCCGATGTAAACATGAACTCTGGTCACATTGACTCAGTATTCTTCGGAGAGGGGTTGGACCCTCTCCATTCTTGCTAATAAATTACTTTTATTCTCCAGACTTCACAGTACACGATATTCCTCGGGGTCGGATTGAACAACCCCTTTACGCTACTAAATTACATTCATTCAAGTTGTGATGTAATTCGCACGTTCAAAATAGAGAGGCGTGAAAAACCAGCTTTTCTCAACACCACTCCTTCAATTCACGACATGAGACGTGTTTGTTGTTCATCAACCTGATCATGAACGTTTAATGCTTGAAATCCGGGTAGGTTCTAATAAAAATTTTGTGAGTAGAACCATCCCTTACAAAATGTAGGTTCTCAAATGTTTGATTAAAGCATCTATTATAATTTAATTTTTTAATACATATTTACTATGTTAATCTGACAATCGTTAAAAAATGTAAGTGTTATAGTACGTAGTGTGTACTATAAGTGTTATAGTATGTTAAACAATTGCGTATTGGCACCATAGAAATGTAAAAATGTATTAACACCACAACGAAAAAATTATTAATGTTATCATCACTTGCATTACTTGTTTTAACAAAGATGGTATTAAACAGTAGATGAATGAAATATATTGAAAATAGTTACCACGTTAAATTTTAAAGTCTAGTGCTGTAATACTGAGCCCCAAAACTATTTTTTTACAAAACGATACAATTACCAATGGGATGATATATAATAGAAGTCCAAAAGTCCAAAGAAAATTGTTTGGAAATAAAACCAACTTACGCTCAATAAAAAATGTTTCATATGGAGTTGGGCTTTCGGAAACTCAAGTCAATCAGAATAGAATTATCCTTTTTGCCAGGAACGCCCAACTCTATATAAATGTTGATGTAGCACTTATTGAGGGTTGTTCAATACCCACCCTAACGATACGTCCATTCTTATCAAGAGTGTCAGAAATACACCAAGAAAAAATATCGGACACCGGACGTATTTTGTTGTTTATTTCAAACTACATGCATTTTTATCATCATATTAATTGCAAAATACTTATTATAATGTAAACCAATTTGAACGAGATCAGAATTCCATGGGTTTTAATAAAAAAATATTAAATTAAGATAGTTTGAAAGAAAATCCACCAAAATACCAGAACATCATTTAGTGATATATTAAAACTTAACTAACATTTTACCTAGTTTTGCTCCTAATGAGTTACGTGCAACACCGAGCAATAAAGTGTTTAATTAAATTCATTCTATTCCAGTGATTTTTTTTTCATACCAACATAATCAAATAATTTTTAATAAAACTCATTAATTTTTTTATCTTGTTTAATTAATATTAAAATCAGTACGTTTTAATTAACATAACGATAACATAAAACTTACAGGTAGAAATAAACAACAAAATATGAGAGCCCGATTCTTTTTTTATCCTCGAGTATATTTATTAGACAGCTTTTAAACATCTGCATAAATCTGTGTTCATCGTTAGGAATTATGTTATCGAAAATATTTGTTCGATAATTTGTAATTGTCATTTTACATCCCTGTGGTTTGAAAAATGCCACAGATCTTTGAAAAAATTGTGACACTTCAAAAAAGAGACTGTATTGACGTGGGGGTGAAAGTAGGGAGAGACGAGATGCTGAATAATTCTGCTAACGACGCATTGCTTTCTGGTTTAGCTCCGAGTCATTTTGCCTTTAAAACTCCACATATTCTATCGTCCTAATTTTCTAAACCTCTGAGTTAATTGTTCTGTCGTCTAGTCAATTGCCAAAGTGCGAAACGATATAAAGTTGAGTTATAATTAATGCATAAAGAAATCTTGTTGTTAAATATTGTAAAATTTTGATCAACATTCGTTCAGGGGCTTACTATTTGGGTAGGTAACTGATTCTGGTTGCCAGAGGAAAGAAGATAAAATAAGTTTTACGTAGACATATCATCAGCGGAGTGTTGGTTGGTTATAAACTTATAATTTACATAAAACTTAAATAATTGAATTTTCTTATTTGACATAGTAATTTATCGAGAGATCAATCAAATCATCAGTCATTTTTCTTCTATAAATAAATATATTTTTCGATTATTACCCTTTTTCACTTCCTGTAGAAAAAGATTCACATACATACATAATTCAAAATAATACAAGGAGCGTTGAGAAGGAAAAAAATGTTAAGAAATGATAATAGTAACAATAATAAGAATTACATGATTATGTAATACAATAAAGCAAATTACAATGTAAGATTAAACAGATGAATATCAACTACAGCCAAGAGAGGGTTGTATATAACTATTAATGCCAAAAAGGAGGGAAGATTCGTAATGTAGGTTCAGATGCAGAGTTGGTGTCCGAGTGGATCGAAGTCAGGATAGCTCAAGTGTTTAGAGCAACGGCGTATTGATCCAAAAGTCGTGGGTTCGAATCCCGCTCCTGACATTTGCTTTTTCATTTTAACCAATACCTTATACAAAAAGATTATTTAATTGAAAGAAGTCAATCGGACCGCGAAATATAATGGATAACTATTAAAACTGAGACAAAGATTAGAGTAGAAAATAAATCATACGGTCTTACAATAATTAATTAAAGTAACCGCTTTCCTATGCCATTAATGTATGTTATAAGTTACTCTCGGGGCAGAGTACTCCTATGAAAAAAAATCTTACCTTGAAGTCCTTAAGGCAGGGACGATCTCTATAAAATTATATATATTTTCAATTTCTGACATATTGCAAAGGGAACATAAACGCCTTGACGTATCATAAAATATACTACATTTTATGATCAGGGACAGCAACTCACGTCTCGCTTTGATTTTATATAATTGAATCGGATATTGTCATTCACCTAACTTATATCGTTTAAGTTAAAATTCAATCCTTTATAAATCATGCCAGAGGAAAAATTGAAGAAATACAGTTTGTCTAAAGGATTTTCTTATTTTACATTGTATTACTACTGTACTTAAACCCATGTTATAATCTAGATCTAATTTCTTTTGTTTACGCCAGAGTAACTAATTTAGTTTATCTATATTCGGGTATCAAAAAACATTTAAGTTAAGACTCGTTTCCAAATATGTTAAATCTGCAAGATAATTAAATGACAAATTAAATAGTTTTTTAGTAATAAATACTGGGGTGTGCTTAATTCCTCTTTATTGTTTGTATCCCAAATCAAAGTATAGATCGAAACGCACATTTTTGATATGTATGGAATTTTAAATGTTAATAAAATTATCCCTGACAAAGCACGATCCGGCTTTAGCTTTCGATATTTTTTCCGGCAATGTATCATTGGTGAGAGGTTTGGCTTAATTAATACATCCAGATATTTATATTTATTAACAGTGTGTGGTGTTTAGTGACCGTTAGTTAACGATTATTTAGAAAAACATTTTCTTTGCCGTACCTACGTTTCGACCTTCATTGAGATCATCATCAGGGCCTGGGAATTAGAAACATTGTTTTAATTATACAAATACATGTAGGATGTGAAAAAAAAGAAATTTTGCAATGCTAGAAATTTAGACTCGATCAAAGTTGAGTGAGCACAAATATTTTGATTGTTTATAAATCCCAGTCCCTCAAGATGATCTTAATTAAGATCGAAACGTTGGCACGATAAAGAAAATGTTTTTCTAAACCTACGTCACACCAGATCTCCAAATAATCATTTATGAACAGTTTCAATCCTCTGACCGTCAAGATTTTTCGGCCTCCGCTTCTGAATACTATTATGTTTGATTTATTAAAATTTATCTTGAAATTCCAATCCAGAAAATATTGAGAAACATAAATCTATAATTTTTTGCATATCAAAAGGATCAAAAAGAACCAAATCATCCGTGTGTGCAAGAAGCATTATCTTTTCATTGTTACTCCGATTCCACCGTTTTCCATATTCTCTTACAGATCTTTGATGAACAAAGTGAACAATAGCGGACTTAACAAGCTTCTTTGTTTCACTCCCATTTTAATTTCAAATGAATCGGATAAACCCTGCTTACACCATAGTGTACTATGAATACTGTCTAGTAATCTTTAATCAGTTTTACATATTTCGTTGACAATCCTAATCGATGCAGTTTAAAAATAAGAGATCTACTCAGTTCAAAGTCTTAATATTAATATGATTTTCACAAGCATTATTGGAATAATTTTGGCCATAAAATGAACTGTTTTAGTGAAGAAAACTCCGTCATTGTTTAAAACCATATTAATTCAACTGGCTTTTTGTACAAATAACAGGCAGAAGGGGGCGTCGGTGGCCGCAACGGTTTAGGCGTTGAAACGGCGCTCATCACTGTATGGTAAAGGTCCAGGGTTCGAATCCAGGGGCCCCGCATTCGACCCGACATACTTACAGATGGGCTCAAAAACACCGGCATCCCGAGGGTTGATATAACCTCTGCTGTTTCGAACCCTCGTTTAAAAAAAATCCATATTTTTCCATCCCAAGGATCCATAATCGACTGAGGATGATCCTTCTTCTACGAGTCCGATCCTTGGAAGGCAACATATACAGAGTGTCCTTTTTAGATGGCCCGGCTGAATTTCTCTTGAACCAATGACTCCCAAAAAAAAGTGTTTCATATTTTTTAGTTTAGTTTCAAATTTTTTCTCTTTTTTCGAGAAAAATTAGACAGGGTAACTCAGGCCCAGTTCAATTTTAAAATTTCATATGACCCTACAAATCCTGATATGCAGTTTTAAAGGATTTTTTACGCTGAAAACAATGGTGCAATCCGATTTTAAATTGGTCAAAAACTGCCAAAATTATGGCAATAAGTTTGAAAAAAAAAAAACAGGCAGAAGGTTTTTTTTCCAATTGATCGTCATATATTGACGTGAGAGGGCGGGCTGACATTCAATACGGGTTTCTGGTAGTATTAAAAATATTACTCACGTCTCGAAATATCCCAGGGGGTGATAAAGCGCGTATTGGAAAAAAATGAGAAAGAATGGGCTGAGAGAGTGAAGTAAGATGTATAAAATATATCCTTATACCAATTTGATCATAGGTGTTATCAAATTTAAATATTTTTTATTTCATGTAAGATCTGATAACAGTGAACTCATTGAAAAGAATCAGCTCTTTTTAGTGCGTCACTGGCGCTAAACAAATTTATCTGTTCCATAATTCCATGGGTAAACCTTTGTGGGTTTTTCGAATTTCGGTGTGCCAGCGTCAGAGCCAGTCATAAAAGTTCAGGCCCAAATTACAAGTTTTAAATAGAAACAAATCTCAAACTGTTAAACGTTTCACGTTTTATATTATTCCAAATAATAAATCAATTTAAAAAATGAAGATCTGGATACTGATCCAGAGGCCGTGGGTTCGTGTCTCACTCGTGACACTAATTTTGCAACTACCGAACTTAATAACGTAATTATAGAAATTACTTAGATTAATAGGGACAACTAAAAGCAAGTAATATACTAGCAGTGCGTCTTGGCTTCTCTAGGGTAGTATAAAAATTTGAAAAATTAATTTGAAATTCGTAATTTTTACAATGTTTCTGAATATAACCACATGTTTATTTATCTCTGATTGATATCAAAATAAGTGGATTATCCTTACTTCCGGATCTTGATAAACCGACGTATAATTGTCCGTGTGGGAAATATATATTTTTTAAGAGGGTTCGCAACAGCAGAGGCCATATAAACCCTCAGGGTGCCGGTGTTTTTGGAAAAAAAAAACAGTTGTAAGTATGTCGGGTACGAATACAGGGCTGGATTCGAACCCGCGACTTTTACCTTACAGTATGACGCTTTACACTTTGTCTTTTTGATTTATTTATCGTTTGGCGAAAGATAATTTAGTTGGGAATTGTAATCTCATATGTAAACGGCAAAAGCATTACTTGGTATAGCACTGTCAAGGTGCAGGTCCCGCTGGTATAATGTATAATGGTTACGCCTTCAACCGAATGTAAAACCAATTGATTGGCAACTCGCCCTTGGGTTTTAAAAGTTGGTATTAAATTACCATCAAATATTTCTTTTGCACCAAACGTTCTAACTTGAAAAACAGTGATTATTCAGAGATCGTGAGATGCGGTCTGGTGGGACGTAGGTTTTAGAAAAACATTTTCTTTAAGGTGCCAACGTTTCGATCTTTATTGAGATCATCTTCAGGGCCTTGTGTTGTTTGCATTTCATCAAAAAAGTTGTGTGGATGATAGCCGATGCAAGTTTCTTCTCATTGTTGGCGATGTCCTTCAGAATACTCTTTGCTTGCTTGGTGTCCTTACGTAGTTGAAATCTGTTCGTAGAATCCCATGTTCTTCTTTAAAAAACAGTGTTGTGCAGTCTAATATTTGATATAACAAAAAACGTGCAGACAATGGACGTATATCTATAAACAATTGTTGATTGGCCCTGGAGGAACAGGAATCAATGAAAGGGTAACTTTACACCTTGTGCAACATAATTATTCGGTTCATCAGCCCACTTTTTTCCATTGCACCTATTGCACATTTTGTCCATTTTACCTATTGGATCCAATCAGGAGAGAGAAGAGCGCCTGGAGCGGAGAAAACCAGGAGAGGCAAACGGGGTAGTCATTTCTCAAATTACTGGGTGATGGTAAATAAAATTTTCAAAATTGCTCGGCAAGCACTGAAGAGTTCTTTGTGTGAGAGTGGACTCTTGTCCAGAGGGGTTCATCGTTCGCTCAGTTAAGTGAGTTAACTCTTTTGAGCTCGTAAGCGGGGGCTCCATCTCTATTCCACTCTTTCCATACCTCTTTTACCATGACCGCAGTGTTTCGTAGTTCTTTGATATTAAATATTTTCTGCGGTAATTATATATATTTAAAAAATAGGGCAAACTATCGCTTAAACTCCGTAATAAAGCATAGCTCAAATAAACTTGTGAGTTTTAAGAAGTTTTTTTTTAAATTTATATATTATTTTGTGACGCTAAACAAATTTCTGACTGTTTACTAACCTCTCACCTTAAATTAATACGCAATTAACCTTACTGCATTATTAAGAGAAAAGCAATTAGACCACATTACACGCTCAACATAAACTTGAAGATGTATTTGTAAGATGTTATGCGTTGCGAAGCTACGCAGAGTTTAATTGATACCACGGCAGCCACATTTAGGTTAGGAAGGTGATAAATAACAAATAACTCTCACTTGCTATTTCATTACAATACACTTCAAGAAAATTACAGAAACTTTCCTATTTTGTCGAGAGTAGAAGGAAACAATCGGTATGTTATGTGTGACAAAGAATTATCCCAGTAGTGTTACATTGCACTCAAAACCTGTTATGTGCAATAAAATACCTCATGAAATATATAAGCATAAATTAGCCTAGTACTATGAAAGAAAGAAATGTATTCTAATTTTAAAAATTTGAGGGCATTTTCGTTGGTTTGGACCTAAGAATAAGTTCGATTTAATGATAGTTCTGATAAGCAACAACAACAAACGAAATCATAGCGCTAATGTTTAGCTTTCAAACTGCGATTAGTGTCATTAGCAGTCCTGAATTCCAACCTAATATAATTCCTAACTTGTTTTAATAAATTGTCAAATATGCTATAAATATAAATAAATCGCCAAACTAGTTAAAAACTCAATTACAGAGCCTAATCATAATCATAGAATTTTAATAAATTCACTTTCGCTCAACCCTGACTCTTGTGGCGGCAGGGTTCTTTGAAAGTCAAATTTTCCTCAGTCTTTCAAGATGAGACCTCGTAGGAGCGGGGGATTACAATTTAATCACTTAGCTGGGATAAGGGATTGAATTTGCTTTGCAGATTTCAAAGTGGGATTTTCGGTTCATCTGTGTTGGTTCTGAACGTCTCAATTGGTAAATGGCGACCATTATATACCGCATCCCAGTACAAACTAACATGTCATTTTCAAGAAGGGAAAGTTTAAGTTTTTTAATTAATATTCTTGTGTTTATTTTCAGGTAAGAATTTTGCTGAATACTACGCAGCTGCAGGAAATACAGCCATTGATTTGTTTATAGACTACATTGATCCGGTAAGTGAATTTGAGTTATCAAGCAAACAAATAGAAATAGGTTTTAAATAGGTAAACCGTCTCTGACAGTCGTTTTGTGAACGTGATGCCCAAAGATACTACTTCAAAAACTACCCTCAGCGACCCCATCCTTATACCGACCTATAAACCATCGTCGTATCAGCCCAGAAAATTTCATTAGTCGCGAAAGCTGGAATCTCATTTTAATCTCTAAAATAAAATGAAAAGCGTTTTTATTACAGTACACACCTTAGTCCAATGAGTATTTATGCTTAGAGAGTTGTTTTATTGTTTCCTAAGGAATCAACCATCTAAAAATATGTATCAAAGAGAGAGGGATTTTTTTTTATTAACACAATAATTTGTTATCAAACCTTTATACCCAAAAACGTTAACTTTTTGTAATTTTTGCTTACGGCAAATGTACTTTTTTTTTTTAAAGATATTTATTTTATTTATTGCTATCTGTACATATACATTGAGCAAATAGTTATGAACTAATCTGACAGACCTGTCAGACCAGGAGGCAGTGGGGAGGGAAACCAACTTTTATTTAATTGGGGGGGGGGGAGTAAAAGTTAATTTGGTGGGTTAGATAGAAGGTCACGAGGCCATCGTCGTTTTAAACGGCGTGGAGGATTGTAAGGGTGAGATGTTGAGGAAAGAGTTAGGGCTAGTGAGTTAGGATGGAGGGAGAGTTTAGAGTGAAAAGTGAAGAAGCGTGTATGGATAAGATCTTTCACGAAAGGGATTTTAAGATCTTTATGAATCGTTTGATTTGTGTCGTAGAAGGGAGCATTGAGGATACGGTGGAGAACTTTAGATTGAAAAGACTGAATTCGTTGGATATTGGATGATTTGGCCGAGCCCCACAGCTCGACTCCGCAGGTCCAAATAGGTCTGATGAGTGTTTTGTAAGCGGTTAGTTTGTTATGTATGCTTAGTTTTAATTTTGGTCCAAGAAGGTGTCTGAGTAGTCCATATCTTTTGTTAAGTTCTTGCCGTTTTAATCGTGTATGTGGGTTCCAAGTAAGTCTACTATCTAAGTAAAGCCCAACGTAGCGGACTTGGTTCGATGGTGGTATTATTTTGTTGTAAATGTGCACTGGTGGACAGGTTTGTCGTTTGAGCGTAAATGTGACGTGTTGGCTTTTTTGATCGTTTAACAGGATCCGCCACAGATTGCACCAGTTGGTAATAAGGTTCAGGTGTTGTTGGAGTGCTTCTGTTGCTAGGATAGGATTGGAGTGTGTTGATAAGATTGCGGTGTTGTCCGCGTAGGCTGTGATTTGTGTGTTTGGATGTGTGGGTATGTCAGCAGTGTAGATGGTGTAGAGGATTGGGCGTAGGACACTTCCTTGTGGAACGCCAGCTTTGATTGGTGTGATAGGTGAAAACTCGGTGCCGATTCTTACTTTAAACCATCGATCTGAGAGGAAGGATTTCACGATAAGGTAGTAGGCCTGAGGGAGGATACATTTTAACTTATAGAGGAGGCCGGGGTGCCATACTCGATCAAATGCTTCCGTGACGTCCAGAAATACAGCTGAGCAGTATTGTTTGTTTTCTAGAGCTGAAGATATCGTGTCGACTACTCTGAAGCACTGCTGAACAGTAGAATGGAGAGGTCGATGAGAGCCTTGGTTTGAAGGATGTATTCCTCTATAATTTCTTGGACATAACGGACTGTGGGGTTGCTTTCAACAATATGGAGTCCAGTTCATACTCCAGTGTAAATCCCAGCCCTGACCATTACACCGCCTTCTCCAAACTGCATTGAAGGGAGCACGAACTGGGGCATTGTATGCAGTATTCCCTGTTCTTGCCACTCGGTAGGCTCTTCAGCGCCTCCTATACAGACAGAAACACGACTCATCAGTAAGCATAACAGAATTCCAATTGGTGTTCTCTTCTAGGCACTCGCTGAACCATACTCCTCCTGAGTTTCTGGTGGCTGGCTTTCCTCCAGGTTGTCTCACAGAGGCATACGATATGAGGCCAACTTCCCACAATATGTTGATACAAGCCTTGGCAAAACATCTTTTACTTCATTTAGGATCATGCGTGCATTACGAAAACGGTTCCGTCTTACAGCAATGACAATATCTCTGTCCATCCTTAGCATCGTAATGCGTTATGATCCACTTCCAGTCTCCTATTGGCACTTTCTAAAGCCCGGAAGGCCACGCTCTGAGAAACACCAACTGCATGTGCGATATCCATTTGCCGGTGATCTCGATGACACATTCTCACAATAATATTGCGAACTTCTGGTTCAAGATTATGTCTTTCCATGATTAAAGAGAATACAGCTGGAATAAAACAGAGAAAACACAAGAAAAGGTGTTATAAAATGAATAATCTTCATGTTTGCCATCCTTAAGAAATCGTTTATTAAAAATGAGGAGTAACATTTGATTGTTTTTGGTTTCTATTTTCAGTTTTGTTTTATCCAACTAACAAGAATATATCAGTCAATTTAATTAAAATTATTAGAGTTAGAACATATTACAAATATCCCTATTTATTATTGAGCAGTTTATAATTTACATTGTTTTATCAAAATTTTTCTTAATTTTAAGTAAAACCCAATTAAACATATTCTATAAATTACAATTATTTAATTTTTTTAATGTAACTCCAGGAAGATCGGAAAACTTTTTTTCTGTGTTGATTTGTACAAATACATGTAATATATTTTTTTCTTTACGTTGAAATATGATATTTGACGAGTTATTGTCTTTTAAGATTTCCGTATAATAACGACCGATCAATTGACCATTTTTTACTTTATCCATTTTCTAGTTTTAGAAAGTCAATGTTGAAAAACTGATATATTTTGATTGTTCGCCAACGTCAACCTGAATAGATTTAAACAAAAGCAGCATCCATTCCTATCCGGTTCCCTTCCTCAGGGTTCGGTGTAAAGGATCACCTCGAATTTCTCTGCCAATTAACGTGAAGAACTTTGAAATCTCCCTGCACAGGTCGGACAGCACTTTTAAAGAGGGAGGGCATTCGCAGTTAAGTCCGTAGGCGTTGATAAAACGAAATTGGGTTTAAACTTGTAGCCAGGTCTTGCAAGTCTAATCCGAGCGATCTGGCTCCTCATGATTTATGATTCTCGCCTTTTGTGATTGCAGAGCTGTAAGGGTGCAAATTGGAATAAGCCCTTAGAAACTCCCACGTCCAGCTTTTTAATTGACATAAATACTTCCACAAGTAAAACTCCTTGAACAAAATCAGCCTTGACAGTGCCAATTTTTATTCAAATTCATTTATTTCTCTTGTCAGATAAATTATATATAAACAATATATAATTTATATATACATACGCATATATAACGTTTGTAATATAATTTGACTTGTGAATTTTGCCTAGTTTTACAGAAAAAAGGTTGGTAAAACATTGAAATGTTGAAAGTATTAACGCATCTAGTATTAATAGATATTAAAATTATTAACCCATCAAAGCATTAATTTCTGTGATCTGGTAGGCATGTTTTGATTGAGCGTGGTACTCAGCGTTACCAATGTTGGTTCTATTCTAATCTTTTGTGTAGAATTGGAAATCGGTTCATCCTGTATCACTTCCACACGCTCTAAATCACTAAATTTAATTTAATTTACCTCGTTTCCATCAAACGAGTTCATCGCTCGAATTCGTGCATAGAAACGGGCTAAATATAAGCACCGGTGTACAATTTATTCAAAAGCAAGGCTAACTGTACCGGTTCATATTGGATGCCATATGCTATCAACGATCATCTCCGTTTGCACCAACAAAAAATATTTACGGTCCGCCGTTAAGCATCTCTATAATAATTTTATGCTTGTTCGTATTAATTATATTGTGTTTCGCTCCTACAGTCCGTTCTATAGCTCAGCCTTGCCAATATTCAAACAGCATTCCTTTGCTATTTAAAAATCATCGGGTGAGAACTTGAGTGACCCCACACTACAATTGCATAACCAATGTTACTTTGAAAGCTGGCACGTACGCAGCAATCATCATTATCAAAGAAACATATTTTGCCAAGCTGCGGAACTATTATAATCTATAGCTTATCAGTCATCTTGAGTATGCTTGTATGGTCTCAGATCGATTTCTTAAAATTGAGATTATTCTGGTTGAATCTGCTCAGCGTAAGGCTACTAGATACTTGCTTTTCTACCTAGTCTAAGTTCATAGGCTTCTTTTTACTGGGCTTCACACTTTGTCAGACAGACGGCGTGTCGCCTGTTACCCACATATGGAAAGTGATCAATTCTCACATTTTTTCCAGAAATTCTTGCTACGCTTTCCAGTTCCTCGTCGTCTTTTAGGAGAGGTTCAAACTTTTTTATGATCGCCATCGCACCGAGTACGCTTAGCTGACTCGCCTCCCTGGTAAACTTAATCCCTGTGGAAAGTGATTTTTTCTCAGTCTCTCTATAGTCTTAAAAAGAAGACCTCTAATACTTAACATTTTATTTGTTGTTTCTGTAGATCTCTTAACGTTCTAGAATTTTGTTTTATCATTTTGTTTTCATTATACAGGGTATCATTTTTAGATGCCCCGGCGGAAATTCTCTTGAACCAATGATGCTATCAAAAAAACAAAAAATAATCGTATAATATTTATCAGTCTAGTTTCAAATTTTTACCTTTTTTCGGATAAAAATTATACTGGGTACCTCACACCTAGTTCAACTTTAGAATTTCATACACTACCCTATACTTCCTGGCACATGATTTTAAAGAATTTTTTGCGCTGAAAACAATGGTTCAATCGGATTTTAAATTGGTCAAATATAGGGTCGTATCTGAAATTTTGAAGTAGAAGTGGGCCTAAGTTACCCTGTATAATTTTTCTCCAAAAAAAGATAAAAATTTGAAACTAGACTAACAAATATTAAACACGTCCTTTTTTTTGGTAGCATCATTGGCTCAACAGATATTCAGCCTGGCAATCTAAATAGGACACGCGGTCACGTGTTAATAATTTGCATCCAAAACCCTTTTTTGCTGAATGACAAAATCATGTTTGTTTTTATTTCCTTATTTAAATTTAATGCTCGCTTGATTGAGTGTAAATGAAAAAGAGTCAAAATTTATTAAAATATGATATAAAAAGGTAATTTTTATTAGAAAAACGTTCAATTTGTATGCGTTTCTTTTCGGAATTGTTTCGAAAAACATTACTAAATCCAAGAACGCTTTTTCACTAAAACTTTTTGCCATATCTTTGACATTTTTTGATCAATCTAAAACGCGATTGCACCATCGTTTTCAGCGCGAAAAATTCTTTGAAATGATGTGTCAGGAATTTGAAATTTGAAGTAGAACTGGGCCTAAGTTACCCTGTATAATTTTTCTCAAAAAAAGGTTAAAATTTGATAATAGACAAAAAAAATCTTAAAGACTTTTTTTGGTAGCGTCATTGGTTCAAGAGAAATTCAGCCTGACCATCTAAAGGAGACGCGGTCATAGCTTTTTTTGATTGACAGTTGGCTTAATAATTTGCATCCAAAACCCTTTTTGCTAAATGAAAAAACCATGTTTGTTTCTATTTTCTTATTTCAATTTAATACTCGTTCACTTGAGTATAAATGAAAAAGAGCCAAAATTGTGTAAATATGATATAAAACTACTAATAATTTTTTTTGCTGATAGTTTCTTTTCGAAATTGTTTGGAAAAACATTAACGAAGCAAGAACGCTTTTCCCCCAAAACCTTTTGCCATAACTTTGTCATTTTTTGACCAATTTAAAATCCTATTGCACCATTGTTTTCTTTTACACACACCTTTAAAACCACGTGTCAGGATTTATAGGGCCATATTTGAAATTTTAATGTTGAACTGGGCCTGATGTACCCTGTATAATTTTTCTCCAACAAAAAGGTAAAAATTTGATACTAGACTAAAAAATAGTAGAGATGTATTTTTTGTTTGTTTAATACATTGGTTCAAAGAGAAATTCAGCCGAGCCATCTAAAAAAGACACCCTGTAGACGGTGTTCTCTAACTTTTTGCGATAACTTTGTCATTAGTTGATCAATTTTAAAATAAAATTGCACCATGGTTTAGGATGTGTAGAGTCATTGAAATTTTGATGTTGAATTGGGCCTGAGGTACCCGGTATAATTTTTCTCCAAAAAACGTAAAAATTTGAAACTAGACTAAAATATATTAAACACGGATTTTTTCTTTTTTTGATTGCGCCATTGGATCAAGAGAAATTCAGCTGGATCATAAAAAAAAGACACTGTATTGTTTATTTATTTAAGCATCTATCGCTTAAAAAAAATATTTAAGAAAAACATATCAAATTACCGTTATTCATCTAAATAGTCCCCTGTTGTACATTCGGGTACATTCTGGTTAAGAAAACTTTCGTTTAATATGGAAAATGGTACTCATTTTCTAGAATGTTTTACTGATACATCTGAATAAGGGGCATAGATATGGAAAATTTATTGGAATTGAATAAAGCGTCTAAATCTATATTTTGTTTCTGTTTGCCCTTTTTTTTTTGTAATATTTGAATATCAATTATTTCTTTTCTTCTTCCATTTGCCAACTCTATATGTTCATAATAGTTGTTCAGTTTTTTGTATGTTCGTTTCTTCTTCTACATCGCTGTCATCCCCTTACTTTAACACTATCTCGTGTACTTTCAGTTTGATGCAATTCAAGAAAAAAATTTACATTCAATTGATATCCTGATAGAATTTCTGAAAGCTTTTATCCCCGTACGCATTTAGTAACGAGATGGGTTGCAAAAGGATAAAGTGTAACAAGAAGAAGTGTAAGTGATTAACAACAAGATTTATAGATGTCGCTCGGGGAAAATGTCGTTTTTCTTCATGAAAATCGATCAAATTTGTTTTTTTGTTTCCAATGATAGGATAGGAAATAGAATTGAAAAGGGTTTTCACTGGGTGGGGGCGAAATTCTCCCCTCTGGTGGGGGTTGCCGCGAAGTGGGGCTGCCTTGGACGCCGCGCCGTGAGGCGGCACCTACTCTCAGTCTTAACCGGCCTCCGGTGCGGGTAGAAAGCGATTGCCGAATTTTTAAGTTAAAAAGCCGCTTTCTCACATTTAAACACGGTTCGTACTCGAATGGACGGAGTCCCAATTCATTTCTAATTTTAGATTTTCCCCCCATAAATATTCCCATATAAAACAATCTCGCTCTCGGCCGAAGGTAAATCTGACCAAAAGAGAATTTTGCCCGCAAGGAACGTGTGTGGAATTATTTTTTATTGGAATATCTTCAGAGAAAACGAGCCTGTCTGTGTTGTAAAATTTTATTTTATTATTTTATTCTATAATTTCCTACATTGTTACTTGACTTCTTTTTCTCTATTACCCTTATATTATACTCTTCAGTTTACTTTTGTTTTTCAAAATACCCACAGAGAAATTACCGTATAATTGAAAAAAATATAATTTTTCCAAGGCATGGTTAGTATCCCCTCAGTATTATTTCTATTTTTTTTCTTTGATTTATTTCCAAACTATTGCCACTTAGTGTAGCCAGAGCATTGCATTCTGTGTTTGTGTGTTCATGCCTGTTATTTACGACATTCGAAAATAAGTTTAGCGGATACAAAAAGGCTGGTAATTATTTTAATTTTTCACTTTAAAAACGCAACATCTGGTCGCCATGGTTAAAATGGTCGCCATAACTATTGAAGAAGGTTATTGGTTAGGTAGAAAACAAAATGACAAAGTTGTTAATTAATACTAAACTAATATCCAATCACGTTGATTCTGCATCGACAATCCAATTGATATTAACCCCTATTTGATAATTGGAATCCTACTGGAAAATTTTTCAATCCTGTGTGCACTATTATTTATAATATCCTCGTATGGTACGTGGTGATTTTTTAGGCCTTACGAAAGAAATTAGAGAGAAATGTCCTTATATTTACCCTGTAATTTATTTCAGTCTGTCGAATGAGCAAATCTAATGAAAACGACAAACATACATGAGATGATTATAAAGTATCAGCTCAGACGAAAATAACAAACGAGGATTTGGTCTTTTAATCTTAAGCTTTTTCCCAAACTTTTTGGTTTAAGAATCTTTCCTGATTTTTTTTTTTTTTTTTTTTTAAATCGAGAATAATTGTTTGTAAACACTATTTAAATGAAAAATATCTCATACGATTGAAACTAGGATTCGTTCTGTTCACTGTATTCTTGCCCTTCGTTAAATGCGTATTAATCACAATAAATAAACCTTTAAAATATATCTAGAATATTGTATTAGTAGAGTTTGTCTTAATACAAACCTGGTCATACAAAATAATTTAAAATAGGATAAAATATACTTAGAACAATCGAATTTACGAAAGACAACAACTAAACACAAACACTTTTTAAAAAATAACTTTTTTTAAAATATTTAAATTAATGTTTTGGGCCTTAAATAAATATAATATTGCTTACTTGTATAAATCTAAAGTATATGTTCAAAACAACATAAATTACTTCGAAAACTTTTTTCTCGTTAATTTGTGTGCACATTTTTGTTGCTCTCTACTAATAGTAAATAATAATTAAAATTTCATGAGTATGTGCATTATGTAATTAATTACTTATTACACGATATTATATTACTTATAGCGATAAATTTACTTTTACAAACAAATTTGAAAAATTAGCATTGTTGGCGTAGTACAACATTCCATAGTTTAAGGTTCTGTGAGATTTTATCGTGTTGTCAGATTCGTGATAGACGCACTGAAGATGGCGAAATGCCGAGACGCGTCTGACAGATCAACAAAACGAGGATAACCAGACCAAAGTGATCGGTGACGCCCAATCAAAAGTTCACCTCAAAACTAACCAAAAGAAATATTTACGAGAAAATCAATTTTAGAATTGTTGGCATGGGTAAAAATAATCTGAAGCTTGAAATTCCATCCGACATTGATAATACTGATCAACGAAGTGATCATTATCGCGTGATCAAAAGATAATCATTTAAATTTTTAATAAATTTCTTTGGACCAAACAATGCTCAGTGTTTATTTTTGTCGATACAATTCGTACAACGTAATATTTGTCATTTAAACATTCAACAATAATTAACGGAAAATCTTAAGAAAAATTTAACACTTACACACCTACCGTACATGATAGACTGCATGTTTTTCATTTTTGAACGCCAAAGTTTCTAGTTTTAGCATAAATAATTAATAGCAATATAAATTTTCTCGTTCAGTTTTACTTACACAATCCTTGTGCATCGTACCTATTATTATTTTTTTAAAGATAGGCATCAGCATATTTTGTTCGGTTAAACAATAATATATTATTTTTTCTATTTTTATTACAACCATTTTATGACTTCATTTTAATATTTAAAAGGTTGCAAATCAAATACCAGTCCATAGATATTACAATCGGACAAAAATTCCTTAAAAAGGGTACTAAATAAAAATAGTAATTTTTATGTTTTATGAGTAGTAAACATTATTACTGTTCGTAATAAAACTAACGTCACGGGCTATATAGTTTGACTTTTTAAAGAAGCACACGTTAGTAAATAAATTTAATGATAAGTAATAATATATTAATCATTTTCTTCTTTCTTTTTATTTGGTTATTTTTTTCTTTTTATTTTCTGCAAGTGGTGAGAATGATGAACTTCTACTACTGTCTTTCTTTTCCTTTAGTTTATGTAAATTTCCTTTACAGTTATGCATTTTTCCGGCTCCACTTTTCATGGCTACTTTCAGGGAGTTTATATAAGGCTCGCACCACGAGAAAAACAAGTTGTAGAAGTTCATAATTCACACCACTTCCGGAAAATAATACTTTAATATTTATATCGACCACAAAGTCCAAATTTTGTGTAACGTTGGGACATACCCAAATAGAAGAATAATCCGGGATCAGTTGCGTTTTGCCCAAGGGGGAGGAATAAAAAAAGTATCGAAAATAAACAAACACGAGCGAATTCAAGATTTATTCCCGATACCAATAGCTTGAATGAGATGGCAAACTTTTCAGGGCACAAATGTACGCCAAGAAACGTAAATATCGTAAATTGATCATACGTTAGAAAAGGTCTTCTTGTAGAGTACTTTAAAATACGAGCTCATAAATGGATTGGATAATTTCAGGGCCTGTTGCACCAAGCTGGTTTGAACTGAGTCCAGCGCAGAACCCAGTTCAAGTCAAAATATGTGGTTTTTCAATTTGTCTTGAACATAGTTCAAACGATGATCCTGGTTCACCTTTGAACGGCCGTCGAGCGTGGGTTAATCGAAGTTCAGAGTGAATTTCATAAAGCTGAGTTTCCACTGCGCGAAACTGACTCGCACAACCGTTTCGTAAAACTCGCGTTTTGTAGACCTAGCCGGAACTGCGAAGCTTTTGACGCGAGGATGTTTTAGGATGAACCGACCGGCTGTCAGTTTTTTAGTGCGCATTGTTTCGCGTTATTTCTCCTCTCTCCGTGTAAAAACACTTGTATCAAATATTCGAATATGAGAATGAACCAGGAGGAATGCTTTCGACCTATCCTACTGTATCACAGACACCGATTTTTGTGGGATCTTAAAGATAAAACTCATGATATAAAATAATTATTCTTTTTGTGTAAGGTTTAGGTTGAAATGAAAAAGTAAGATAACGAGCGGGATTCGAACCCATGACCTTCCGATCAATGCGCCGCTTCTCTAACCACTTGAGCTATCGTGACTTCCATCCACTCTGGAACCACTCTCCATCTCAACCTACAACTTTTCGAATTCCCCTCTTGGCCACTTTTGAAATGTAGTGTAATCAGGATTCGATTCTCGGCGATATATGAAATGGCCACGGAGAGCTGTTAGTGAATATACACTTTGTTTTTCTCATTAAATCCATTATTTTTAGTGGTCTTTTGGTCAACTAAACTTTTTAAAATTTTTCAGTAAGGTTTTGGTTGAATTGGAAAAGTTAGTGTCACGAGCGGGATTCGAACCCACGACCTTCGGCTAAATACGCTGATGCTCTAACCACTTGAGCTATCGTGACTTCGATCCACTCGGACACTAACTCGATCCCCACCGAATCCCGCACTAACTTTTTCATTTCAACCAAAACCTTATATAATAATATTAATCAATAGAAAGTATTAATTTGGTCAATAGACCATTTAATATAATGGATTTAATAAAAAATTATACATAAATTAAAATAATAACTCAACTTAGTTCTTTTTATCTGAAAATATCGCCATGATAGCAAACACTGATGTAGCAGTTCGTGTAGTTTATAAACGGCTTGCTTGGCCTCGCTCGACTGATGGCTCGCCTTGTTTCGCCTCGTGGAAATGGATAACCCGAGACAGCGTTTCGCGAGTAATTCTCGTGTTTAGTTGCGCCAGTGATTTTTTCGCGCAATGGCAGCCCAGCTTAATTATATAACTTGTATGAGGCTCTGACAGATATAGTGGTTTTGACCGAAGCGTTTACCGAGAGTAAAGAGGGTCGTTTCTTTGTTGAGAGTGAGTGATGACAGAGGTTGGGTACCACCTGGCGGTTTTTACACCGAGACGGTGGATCGACGAGACGATCCCCGAGTCGATTTGAAAGAGTTTTTTGTGAAATTGTTGTATAGTCCATGAACCTGTTTTCTAAACGTCCAACATCGCGTTCATCGTCTTAGTTTTCGAGTTTTTTTTTGTTATTGTTTTTTCTTCACAAAATGAAAAAAATTGACTTCGAGTAATTAATTAATGAAATAGACAAATGCCCAGCTAAATGGAACATGAAGATGCACACCGCAGCGATCGCGTACTCAGGAACCGTAGCTGGGATTTGCATCCTGTTTCGAAAGGAAGGAATGACAACAGAGAAGAATTGGGTAAGTTTATATTGCGCAGTACATTTATTCCTTTTGTTTTAATTATATATATCACGTTAAACAGTGTGTATTTACTTATTAATTACACACATAGAAGTGTTTATCGCAGCGGATTTGTTTGCAGCTGACAGACGCTGCGGTGTCGTGTCGGTATCTTCAAAGGGGCATACCACTCTCGTTCGTGTAGTTTTCTTATATTGTCAATTGTTATAGTATTATTGTTGAAAGAACAAAAAACAATTACTTCTGTGTCCCTGCTGTATTCCTGATGGAAAAGAAGAACTAAAAACAGGAGAATATCGGTTCACCCGATTATGGGAAAAAAGGCTTTGTACTTGAAATTGAGGAGTCATCAAGATCAATTTTTCAATTTCACTCGAATATCTACAAACACTATGATGAATTACATGGCATAATCAGACCACATAACTGTTGCCTGAAAACTTGCTTAAGAATTATGGAGCCCAAATTTATCTCCAATTTAACACAACTTTAACAAATGATTACACACAGCCAGAAGATAGGGGTATTCACGATCTTAAACCTGTTAACTATGAAATTCACTAATTTCGTGTTCCGCTTGACCATTTAATATATTATAATTAATTAAGGGTTTTTTTTAGTTGAGATAAAAAAGTCAATGGCACGAGCGGGATTCGAACCCACGATCTTCGGCTTGATACGCCGCTGCTCTAACACTTGAGCTATCGTGACCTCGATCCACTCGGACACCAAATTCCCATCTCAACCGCACCTTTTTAATTTTCCCTCCTTTTTGCCATTTTTCAAATGTCGTGTAATCGGATTGGATTTTGTCGTCGAGAAAACCTTAATTAATTGTAACCTGTTAACTATATTAGGTCGCGTTAGATCGAGAAAAAAGATAACGTTGGCTTGCAAGAATCGGCTAGTTAACAGGCCAGAGCCAATGTTAGCTGTTAGGTCGAAAATGTAGTCACATTGCTATCCGTTAGGGCATAGCTAACCAACATGGCAGCCTTGAATTTAACAGCTGTTTTTTACACGTATTTTTATACTTAAATACGCATTAATTAAATCAGACCAATACATTTATTTTGTTAATTTCTGAACAGTTCTTACACTTTCATTCATAATAGATACATCCTCTATCCTATAAAGTTGTAAGCTGTTAGACGTTAGTATACAAGTCAGGTATGTCTGCATGAATTGAAGCGTGTCATTTTGAGTGCATAGTGCATTTTGAATGAAAGAGTTGATTAATTTTCCTTTTGTATTAACGTCTGGTATCTTAGAAATTAACGCAAAAGAAAACCAAAACAAACAACAACAAGCCATCAAGGACTGTTATAACTTTATTTTTAGTTCTACCAATCGGCACGCGCAGCATTGCCGAAAATTAACGTTTAACATGCTAAGAAAAGAAGAGGGCGTTCACGATCTTACTGGGCATTTCTCTATTCGAGTTAACACGAATTTACATCTTACAAACATCGTGAATACATTGAAAGTACATTTGGGATTCTAGAAAACAAGTGGCGCATCTTTCATCGGCACGTCGATGTTTATAGATTTGGCTGAAAATAATGTATATGAATAATTTTGTTAGAACAAGATATGGAATCTAATTGCATCGAATACGACTACCAATCGCAACCAATTTCCCTCGACAGCACCATCGAGGAATCCCTCGAGCACTATCTGCTAAAGATACATTCGCCAATTTTTTTGTAATAGAATGCTTAATTTTTTCTAACTTTTGTAAGGCCTCCTAGTGTGTAAGTAATAAGTAAATAGTAAGTAAATACACTCTGCTTAACATGATAGATATTATTAATTTAAACAAAAATAATAAACTGTACTGCCTAATTCATTTTTCTGTGTTGTCATTCCTTCCTTTCCAAACAGGATGCAAATTTCTTCTCAGCTCTGCATCCTGAGTACGCGATCGCTGTATTGTATTCTTCATGTCTCACGTAGCTGGACGTCTCGTCGTCCTGCCGACTCGGTTTCAAAACCGCCAGGTGGTACCGGTGTGTCATTCATTCTCAACAAAGAAACGACCAACTTTATTCTCGGTAAACGCTTCGTTCAAACCGCTACGTGTGTAAAGGCGCGATTCTAGTGTTGAGGTTTTTGTTCACAAATTTAAATAAAAATTTATTATTAAAAGGTTGAAAAAACTAAAAAAAGTTCTTCGTGGTTGAAATATTTGATTTAATTTTGTCTATGAAATGGGCGTTTCGGGCTTACGGCCCATCATCAGCATCTAAACATGGAAAACCTCATGGTACAATTGCCATCCGAAGATACCCGCATAAGTAATTTACGTTTTTTTACTCATTGTACCATGATGTTTTCCATGTTTAGGTGCTGATGATGGGCCGTAAGCCCGAATCTTCGCTGTAATGGACAAAATTAAATAAAATATTACAACCACGGAGAACTAGGGATTTTTCAACCTTTTGATAATAATTGCTACGAACCGTGGATTTGAAGAAAAAGATAAAAAATTATTACTTTTGATTTGAAAACTATTTTTCTTCCCCATATTACACTGCATGGTTCTAATTGTGTTAATTTTGTTTTTCTAATAAGTAATAGTAAGTCCGGCAATTTGTATTTTGTGATAGATCTCGGCGCATTTTATCTCGCATATGCATTTGTACTCGTCAAGTTAATACTTTATGCCAAGAGGATCATAAAACATAACTTTTGTGTGAACGGCCTTAATTTTGCAACAGTGGATCCTTTAATTTCCTTTCCCTTTGATAATAGAACTGAAGTATTTTCTTTCTAATCTGTATAATTATGGTCATGTAGCTATCACCGTACAAACACCCTGCAGTCTGTTCTGCCAATTCGTTAGTGAACTAGGATCAGCTGAACGGTGATCCCTCGCAGAAGTTTCAATACTTTGTCGATTTAGTTCAAATTATGAAGTACGTTTCAGTGGCAGTACAACGTTACCTAGTACCAACATTTGATACATGGCAAAAAGGAGGGAAAATTCGAAAGGTTGGGTTGGGATGGGAAGTTGGTGTCCGAATGGATCAAAGTCAAGTTACATAGCTCAAGTAGTAGAGCAGCGGCGAATTTACCCGAAGGTCGTCGTTCGAATCCTTCTCGTGGCACTAGCTTTTTCATATCAACCAAAAACCCTACATAAAAATTAATTATAATTAATTTTTAAACGGTCATGGCCGTTTTGATCTTTCATACGACGTGATCATCCCATAAGTGAAGATTGCGAAATGCGTCTGACAAACCAAAACAGTGGGAATACGTCATGGTGATTGTGAACAATCCAAGTACAACTTAATCGCCCCTTTACCATAACAATAAATCTTAATTGATAGCTTTAGTGCTAAGATTTTACAACACATTATTCACCAAATATATCAATTAAAAAACCAGGCATTTTTTTCATATATTGCCTTTATTTTTAACGTATTTTTAATTAACTCGACATAACATCTTAATTAGTTTGTAATTTGCTTTAAAATAAATCAGTGCTGGCCTCTTGTTGATTTGCCACGGTGTAAACATTTATTATGCAATTTGAATAATTTAGTAATAAATTTGTGATTATCATATTCATAAATTTAAATCTTATTTTTCAAGTATAATTAATTTTGGTCAGCGAATAACAATAATAAATTACCGTTTTTAACACCTTTTCAATTTTCCGTTTTGAGATGTAAAAATCATGTAGCTTAAAAGGCAAAAGATTTCACTTTAGTTGGATCTCACACACTAAATGTGTGTTTCAAGGTGGAATTGGCACGTGTTCGAGTGTGTATTGTTTTCTCACGTCTTCTATTTCGTTATGACGGAAAGCAAATATTTTATGACCGTTGAAACGGACGTGACAGCTGGGACGCGACGGTCACGCCCTGGATTTATAAAGGGACGCCGTGTTTGAACAAGTTATCGCCCGGTTTATTTGCCATAAACCATATTGGCCGGAGGGGAAAACGTGGCGAATTTTGACCGGGCATTCCTAGAAAACATTGATGAATGCCGTTTGATGGTGATACGGGATCGGAAAAGTGAAGTAGAAATTTATTCATTCTATGATGATTATCGCATTATTCTGTCCATTTATTGAAGGTTTTTACTCGTCCCTAATCTGGCATACAGATGTCCAAAACAATCAACAGAGTAGAAATATATTAAGACTTTCAAAACCTCTTTGAAAAAGCTGTGGTGAATATGTCTAACATAAAACGATCTTCTAACAATGTCCTGTTTTGTAACAGATAGTTAGCCCTAAAGTCTTTACTTTAAACTATTAACTTCATAGAACTGCCTAACCTAAACTCTCCCAACCGGTGGAAAACACAATGAAGTTACTTTAATATGGTTTCTTGGAAATTATGGCTTTGAAGGAAATAGGGAACTCGATCGTCTAGATAAAGAAAAGTGGATTTATCTCTAATACGAACGAAACCATTTGCGGAAAAGGTATTAGGAAAGCGTTATCTGCGAATAAAAAACATAATTTCCAATTCAATAATTAAGGTTTCAAGTTGAGATAAAAATGTCAATGTCACGAGCGGAATTCGAACCCATGACCTTCGGCTAGATATAGGGGGTTCGAATCCCGCTCGTGACATTGACTTTTTATTTCAACTAAAAACCTTAATTAATTGAAAGATATTAATTGGTCAACGAAAACTAG
This sequence comes from Cimex lectularius, assembly GCF_000648675.2. NCBI lineage: Eukaryota > Metazoa > Arthropoda > Insecta > Hemiptera > Cimicidae > Cimex > Cimex lectularius. Next base: position 2,313,551 of record NW_019392677.1, on the reverse strand, counting down.
TGCATTTAATAAGTTAAAATAAAGCATACTTCACTTTGACATTTGAAAAATGGCAAAAAGGAGGGAAAATTCAAAAGGTGGGGTTGAGATGGGAAATTAGTTTCTGAATGGATCGACGTCACGATAGCTCAAGTGGGAGAGCAACGGCGTATTTAGCCGAAGGTCGTGGGTTCGAATCTCGCTCGTGACATTGACTTTTTTATCTCAACTAAAAACCTTAATTAATTGAAAGATATAATTTGGTCAAGCTGACCACGAAAACTAGTGAATTTAATAATTTCCAATGTTGAAAAATACCCATTACATCTTCCAAGGTAAAATCAAACCGAACGCTTTTGTATTGTTAAGCAGGATTTACGTTCATGTGCTAACAGGTCTCGCCGCAGGACATTGCCCACTAAATTACCATTTGAAAAACATAGCCAAAGTTAATGAAGATAAAATACTGATTCTGTAATGGAGTAAGGTAGTAAACTAACGACGGAATCTTGTGTGCACGTGGTTCTTTGGCGTACTAACAACAGAAAAGCGCGAAAAATATACCTTGCACAAATAAACACAAGATGTGGTAGATTTTTTTAACTAATTAATCACCAAATTGCTCTATAACACCTAAATTAAACAGAAAAAAACATATTGTTTTCTTCCCTCCGGGAACCCTGGAGGATGGGCGTTTATTTGTTGTCCGTCCCTTAATAAGCCGTTAATTAGACGTATACATATTTAGTACAATGATATTTGGCTGTTGTTAATCAATTTGCATTATATTGTGTTTTTAAGAGCGCCCGTCTTTTACTTACTTTTTCACAATGAAAACTGGCTAAATTCCCATTTTTTAATTAGTAAGTTACATGCAGCACAGATTTTAACTATGCAAGTAAATAAACGAATAATTTAATTATCATTGAAAGTCCAATATTACAGTAACCTTCCAATAAAACAAAAGCACTCCTATCAATCATTATTTAATGTTGTCAACATTCATTCGGACACGGATTCCACAAATGTCAGAAAATTTTGCGGGAACCTGTGGATCAGTATTATGTATTTCCAAGTATGCTGTTCACCAGAGTTGCAAATATGGTTTTTAATTATTCTGAATCTTTTGTGATATGCTTTATGTTCTCGGTACTCAGTTAGAGCCATTGTTAATCGGAATCTTTGCCTAATGCTTATCTGCATTTTGGAGGATATTGTTGGAAAAAACCATTTTCATGGTGTGCCTTTTTCTGTATTCGTCCATTCATGTTCCCATTGGGCGATTGTCCTCTTCCTTACCTCTTTTTTACGTTTTAAATTGGCAATTGGGTGAATGAAGCTAGCAATTTTTCATGAAGGGCTGATTTTTTTTATAGCTATCTACTAGCTCGTTCCCGTGGATACTATTATGTGTTTTACCAACCCATCTTGATCTTTGTGTTTAAGTTCTTTTCAAAATTCCATAATATTTTTCTAATTATTTATTGGCTATTGACTTGAGACCTACGGTCGTTTCTGAGTTGGATCTTTCCGTTGGCTTCCGAGTCGCTCTTTTTTGCTTCAATTTTCTAGAGAAAAGATCTTGTCACACAATAATTTGGATTTATGTAAGCTGAAATCTGTACATATATGCATAAACTATAATAAATTCATTTATTATATTTTGAGGTTAAAGTTTAATTTTAGTTAAATATGTCCGGAAAAATGTGTTTATTTATATACTTTTATTTTTGTTGTGCACGTGAAAACAAAACCTCCAAGTAGTGGAATGTAATATAGGCGGGGTGATGATCGTGTAGTTTAACCAAACGAACCGACAATAACAAAAACGGGAACAATAAAATAAATGGTCTTCAACAACGTTCCCCATTTCGCGAACACGTAAAAGGTAACCGACTAAACAAGAACATCACTGAAGATGGGTAGAAGCCGAAATACATCTCTTCAAAATGGCGAGGATCAGATGCAGACCAAAGCGATCGGAAACGACCGAATTGCACCCTATTTGAGATTTGATATACTTTATTTGCAATATACGTTGTTTTTCATGGTAGCAAGAACACATTCTAAAAGTGATAATCTGAGCCATTTTCTCTTGAGTGCCTTTATACCTAAGTCAAGGTGTTTCCTGAAGGAAGTATTAATTTCATAAACAACATTAATAATAAGTAGACTCTGGTTGAAGTGATATCATTCCATACCGTAATTTCTCTACCGCATTTCACCTGTTGAGAATATTGTTTTTGCTCACTGCAAACTAAATCACTGTTAATAGACAATATTCTACCGGTAACGACAACCCTTACCAGATATTATTTTTTGAATGTAGATTTTCATATAATTGCGTATACTTATGGTTTAAAAGTGACGTATACGATTCTTTTATTTTTAAATTTAATAATATTCAGAAATCGTGAGATGCGGTCTGGTGTGATGTAGGTTTCAGAAAAAACATTTTCTTTATCGTGGTAACGTTTCGATCTTTATTGAGAGCATCTTCAGGGCCTGGGGTCTACAAACGTTGTTTACATTTAACAAATACATGTAGGATGTGGAAAAAAAGTGAATTTATACAAAGCAAAATATAGTTTTTATATTCAATCAAAGTATTTTTACTCACTCAAAGTGTTCGTCTTCTGTGTAATTGTGCCATTCTTGCGTGTCGTGTTGAGAGTGCCAGTGAGATATTGCTGTTTTATGTTTAAATATGTTGGATTTTAAATAGGTGGGGAAGGAAGTCGGTATAGAAAAGACATTTTTGTATAAGGCGTCGGCTTCATTGAGGTGAAAAGATCCGACGAGGGGAAAAAAGATGATCTCAATAAAGATCGAAACGTTGGCACTATAAAGAAAATGTTTTTCTGAAACCTACATCACACCAGACCGCACCTCACGATTTCCGAATAATTATCGATTAACGGTCAGTAATCACCACACATTTAAATTTAATATAAACTATATCGAGTTTTTCTAGGTTTTTTGTTTTGTAGATTTATCAACTTATGCAGATAATGTTCTCTTGGTTGTTATCAGGGATGTGTTGAAACAAAATTTGGCTTTTGCAAAGCCCTGAAGAAAGAATAATAAAGTTCCCAAAGCTGGGCGAAGATTTAAAATTTAAAATATTTTCTATGAACACATCCCTGTGTTCCCCACACAATCTTTTTAATTGCATGTACTGCAAACGTTACGGAAAATCTATTTTCGTTGGTAGAAACGATTTTCTTTATAAAATGTTCTTTATACAATTTTCCCACTTATTTTCTTGACTATTGTTTTTAATTTTTTAATACATCATCATAGCTAAAATCTAACTGTTCATCACTTTTAAGTAATATATTTACTGTTACTGATTTACATATACTCAAAATACATACACGCGTGTACAGAGTTGAGCCTATCACTTATCGTACTACACCGGAAATTCCTCTGTTCCTGTTCGGGTGTTGGCAGTCCGGGGTGGGACCTCTACCCCAATCCGGCCACCGAGGTCATTTCAGCCCCTAACCCAATCAATTCTTAAATCCAAACCCATTCACACTCTCGTTCGATCTTAAAAGATTGCTTTTTTATTTACATATCATTCACTCAAATGGGTTAGTGGAGTACTCAATATTTTCCATCCCAAGGATCCATATTCGGCTGAGGATGAGCTTTCTTCTACGAGTCCGATCCTCTGAGGGCAAACTATATAGGGTGTCCTTTTTAGGTGGCCGGCTGAATTTCTCTTGTAACATTGACGCTAAAAAAACAAATGTGTTTAATATTTGTTAGTCTAGTTTCAAATTTATCCCTTTTTTGGAGAAAAATTCACAGGGTACCCACTAATTCCCAGACCATTTTGAAAATTACAATTACGACCCTGTACATCCTCACAAATCATTTCAAAGGATTCTTTACGCTTAAAACAATGGTGCACTCGGATTTTAAATTGGTCAAAAGATGGCCAAGTTATGGCAATAAGTTTGAACAAAAAACTGTCATGCGGTTTGCTATTTAATAATCACATTTCATGCCCAAACTGCCTGCCTTGCGTAAAGACGCAAAGACTTACTTTTTTAACCACTCTTCACCGATGCTCATATCGATAGAGCTAGGGTAGATGAATTGACAATTATTTCCTATCTTTTGCAGCCGTTCTTCAACTGAGGTTGCTGGGTTATGATTGGCGCAGTCAATGTTTTTTAAATGGCCCCACAGAAAATAGTTAAATGGAGTTAAATCACCGAAGAGACCAACAGATCGGGGTCTATCCACCTATCCCGGAAGTGACGATTCAAATAACGTCTCACCTGCTAAAAATTGTGTGCGGGGCACCCATCAAGCTGGAGAATCATTCTCTGTTTAGAAGAACATCATCTAATAGTGTTGATAAAACTTCTTTCAAAAAAATTGAGGAACTTAGCACCATTTAAATTATTTTCGCAAAAATAAAGCCCAGTTAATTTATTTCCGAGAAGTCCACACCAAACGGTGATACTGTGAACCAGCTGATGATGACAAGAGTGCGAAATTGTCGGAATTTCCTGTGCCTTCGTTGGAGAAATCGGGTTTAGTAGCCATGAGATGTGAACTTGGATTCATTAGTCCATAGGATGTATGGAGGAACCTTTTCTTCAGCCTCCCAAGACAAAATGAGAGATACGGCTTAAACTTGCATGTCCGGAGTACAACTATAATTTTATTTTTTGAAAAACCTGAATCCCTTCCAAAATTTCGGAGAGAGGAATTCGGAATTTTGCGAACATTAAGTAAAATTAATCTTTATGTTAGGTATTGGCTGAAATGAAAAAGTTAGTGTCACGAACAGGATTGGAACCCACGACCTTCGGCTCAATACGCCGCTGCTTTAACCACTTAAGCTATCGTGACTCAAGTTATGTCGGATCGAAGTCCACCTTACAGAAGAAGTTTGAATTGTACTTGCGTAAAGATTAATTAATTGAAAGATGTTATTTGGTCAATCGGACTACGAAATATAACGGATTTATTAAGTAATAATTACGAAATTACGCTGACGATTTCTTTTCGCCATAACTTTGTCATTTTTACAATTTAAAATCCAATTGCACCATTTTTTTTTTCAAAGTAAAAAATTCTTTAAAACCACATTCCAGGATTTATAGAGTCATATTTGAAATTTTAAAGTTGAAAATTTTTCTCGAGAAAAGATAAAAATTTGAAACTAGTCTAAAAATAGTTCTTATTTGTTTTTTGTTTGTTTGAAAGCGACATTGGTTCAAGAGAAATTAAGCCGGTCCATCTAAAAAGGACACCCTGCAGACAATGTTCTTGATTTGTGTCAGCTTGTCTCCGACGTCACCAGCTTCTTCAATCATGTTTTTAATGCATTTTTAACGTCAGATGGGTTAAGTCCGGAGGTTGGGAAGTCCTGGCCGAAGCTGCCTCGTCTAGATTTCGTTACCCTCCAGACCCATGTATCCGGGAGCCGGACAAAAATTGTCGTATTTTATATATTTAATTGTATTTTTAAATTTAAAAAATAAAACAAGTCAATGAAAAAACTAATGAAACCAACTAAAACAATATCGAGAATTGAATTCAATATTGTAGTTCTGTACTTCACCTCTTCTATAATTAGAAATATTTTTATTGTAAATTAAACTTGTCAATTTATAATTAATTAAGGTTTTTTTAGTTGAGATGAAAAAAAGTTAATGGTACGAGAGGGATTCGAACTCACGACCTTCGGCTAGATACGCCGCTGCTCTACCACCTGAGCTATCGTGACCTCGATCCACTCGGACATCAACTCCCCATCTCAACCCCACCTTATGAGTTTTCCCGCCTTTTTGCCATTTTTCAAATGTCGAGTAATCGATTTGGATTCTCGACGACAATTGAAATGGCGACGGAGAACTTTAGTGAAGAGTACTTCAGTTAATTCATTAAATTCACTAATTTCGTGGTCCGCTTGACCAATTAATTGTAATGTTTAATTGGTCAAGCGGACCACGAAATTAGTGAATTTTCAATTTATGCTGAACACTTTCATTTTTCGTGACATTGTTAAGTGAGTGACATTTGGAAACTTTTCTTACGGTTGCATGAATCAATGTATGATATGAATATAACAACTTTTGTTTAATTAGCAAGCAATTTCAATTGAAAGAACAAATTTTAGCGCATTGGGCAACATCATTTTCTCCATTAGTCCTAAAATAATTTTTATTATATATATGGATTCCCTTCATTCAAACAATAAAAAACTCGATAAAATCTTGTGCCATGCATGTTATTTCCAGTATACGTCCTGGGCCATGTTTTTCCAAATGTAAATTGAACGTGCTCATCAAAAAATCAAAATAATCAGGGTTTCGAAGAGACCGTTGTAAATCTCATAAAATGTTGAAGTTTTTACTTTGTTTGATATTTTCTAAATGCAGTTTAAGGAAGCTACGGTACAAAGAAGTTGATCCAAAATTACCATTTCGCAAATTTTATGATGTTTGTGCAGTTATTTTGGAAGTAGAATGGCAATTTTTAGAACAAAAGTGTACTAATCCGAAAGGAAATTCGGTGCCAAATCTCAAAATGGGGTCAAAAGTCGGGAAAAGCTATTTTAGGTTGGAGGAAATTCAGGTTTTAAGTAAAGAAACGTGTTTTTCTTAAATAAACGCTAAAAAAAATAGTAACATTTGAACGGATCGAGATAAAACCAAGAGGTTTACGGCATTCTACTCCGCTTTAAATGTACTGGCACAGGAATTTGTCTTAACACTACGAACTGACCACCCTGTATAACACATTCCCTAAAAGGTAGTAGAAAGAAACTGGCGAATACCAAATATTAATTTTTGAAACAAAAATGATGTAAATGAATAAATTTAACTATCCAATATTATCGAACAACCGGATACAAAACAGTCAGAGTATATAAATATACAGGGTGTGTTTAACTTGTGTTTCCCTTCCCACGGTTTTTTTTTTTTGGGGGGGGTGTTTTTAGAAAAACCCCGAGACACGTAAACATTTATTTTTACTACACTTTCTCATGAACCAAAAAGGTTTTTCACCCTCCAAGAGAGCTGGATAATATTAGAAGATAACTATTTTAAAAAGCATTCAACAAGATACATTTTTGGTAGGTATTTTATTTTTAGCAACCGATCTAATAGTTATTTGCGAAAAACTATTTCAGACAATTTTTACAGAATAATGAAATCTTGTCCAACTTCATTAACCAATGACCAATTTACTTATCGCTTCCATTGATAGTAAATTAATTGTTCATGGTACCAAAGGAAAAACTTCGTTTCCCCAAATAACATCGATTAACAGGACTCTCAGCATGCTTGAAAAGTACGATTAAGCTTGGTGCATATTTCAGTCCCATTTTCCCAACAGCAGAATCATCTTTACACTTTTCTTGTAATATACGCGACAGTTTTATGATATGGACAAAAGTCGAACGACGTAAAAACAAAATTTTATCTCAACCAAAACCTTAATTAAAGATTAATTAATTGTAAAGTATTTATTTGGTCAATGGGACCACGAAACCCAATAGATGTAATAAGCAAAATGAAGTATACTTCACTAAAGCTCCCCGCGGCCATTTCGTTTGTAGCCGAGAATCAAACAGATTACACGACATTTGAAAACTGGCAAAAAGGAGGGACAAATTCGAAAGGTTGGGTTGAAATGGGAAGTTGGTGCCCGAGTGGATCGAAGTCACGATAGCTCAAGTGGTAGAGCAGCGGCGAAGATCGTGGGTTCGAATCCCGCTCGTTACGCTGACTTTTTTATCTCAACCAAAACGTAATTGAAGATTAATGAATGTAAAAACTAAACTTGTAGCCACACCGACCCGGTTACACATCAACAAAATTTAATACTATTTAACGTTTAAGTAATTCCGGCCTCTGTATTAATTCTTGCAAAACGGAACTTCGTAGTGCATCGCATTGATTTCCTTGGCTATGAAATCAGTCTATTTGGCTCTAAAAAATACGCAGGACCTCGCTCAGCAATCAGTTCACGCAGTTTCGTGGGAATGGTGAAAGGTGAACAATTACAACAACCTCTAATAAAAATCATGTCATAAAAAGCAGCGCTGAGCCATGGCAATGGACTCAAGAGATAAGAGACTCATTTCGTAAAAGACGTAGTGCAGACATAAGCATTAGGCTCTTGGTTTTTAAGATAAGGGTTAACTATATATTCCAATATTTTCCAAAAGTCTCAAAGGTAATCAAAACTTTTTTTTGTGATGTTGCCAATTATTAATTCCTTTTAATTTTACTTTATGGACTGAAATTTGCACCAGGCTGAATCGCGCTTTAATGAGCTATACGCAGAGTGCCATCTCAGTCGAAGTTAATTGAGATATTTTTTGCAAAATATAAAAACTCGTAAAACAATTCACTAACAATTAAAATATTGAATAAATTGTTTTTTGGTTGGAAAACTTGGAGAAGTACGTTAGTTTTGCCGAAAAAACGTTAAGGAAGCGTATTGGTTAATAACTTGAGAACGGTTAATACAAATTGAAAACTGTTTGCGCCAGTAAATTCAACGTCAAATTCAAACAATTTCAAAGATTATGTATCCTAAGATAGGCGGGTTTCAAAAGTTGTTTTTTTTTACTGCAAAGCTCCCATCACTACAACGACGCCAAGATTAAGTACAAAGTTTGCACCATTGAATCCAGGGTAATAATCCAGAAAAAATGTCCATTGATAAGTATTTTACATTTGAAATATGTTGGGTATTCAGCGACCTCGTTCGATTGTGGGAGGTAATCTTTTTCCCAAATGTGTTGCCAGATCTATTTTACGAACTATGCCACTCAAATCACTCAACTGATTAGATCTAGAGCGTCTGTATATTAAAAATCCTTAAGATAGTGTTAATAGGCAATAACATGCAAAATAAAATGTTATCTAATAGAAATAACAAATATATTATAAGAAAAAGTTACAGCAAAGGTAAACAAAGTTAGTTCCTTATTGTAATAATAATAATACTATCAAATAAAATTATAGTATTATTTTTAAATTAAAAAATTAATTAAACAGAGAAATAACGGAAGAGCTCTTCAATGAATTTAGAAAAGAAAGAAACAACTAAGAATGAAGATACAAAAAAGCTATATATATTTAAATTAAACTAAAAGTTCACTTGAGAGTACTCTTGATGTATAGATGTGATGTGGCGTTGCGGTTGTGCGGGAAAGACTGAAGTCGGGCCCACTTATGCGGCGGTGCGGGAAGATGTCAGGCGTGCGGTCGTTGTGAATCAAGACATAGAACACAGCTGATTGTAGTGCGGCGGACGAATAATAATAACGCCCGTATTGTTGAACAGAACAGAACGTTGAACTATCGATTCACAATACAAAATAACTTATACAAAATTATTGCCTGAAATATCTAAATTTAAGAAACAGAGCGTATGCTGTCTTCTTGGCGGTTGAGGCGCGACTCGTCCAGTTGACTGGACTTGACAAAAAAGGCAGGGGCGTTTCCATGGTAATGAGAAATACAAAACAAATCACGGTAGCAACGGCGACGTGTAAACACTGGTGGTTATGGCAACCGAAAGCGTAACATTTGATTCCCATAGAAACGAGAGGCGTAAACATTCGTTCCCCGTGGCAACGAAACCAAACAAACTTAAATTAAAACAAAAATACAATTTAAATTTAGGCGTAAACAAAATAATTCAATTTATTCATATCCTAGATCAAACTATTTGCTTCATGATATATTACATAAATGTTACATGTATAGGGGATTGTTCCAAAAATTAACATAAGTTCAATTCACCCAGTATATGTTCAACATAACATTTATTTCAATTAATTAATTCTTATGTAAGGTATTGGTTGATATAAAAAAGTCAGTGTCACGAGCGGGATTCGAACCCACGACCTTCGGCTTGATACGCCGCTGCTCTACCACTTGAGCTATCGTGACTTCGATCCACTCGGACACCAACTTCCCATCTCATCGAAGAAACACACATTGATAAATAATTTAAATTCAGAACTTTCATTTTTTTAATGGTTTTATCATCATTTATGATCATGTGTTATTAAGATATATCAGTTGTTTACTATTAATTAATATTTGCAAACAATTGTTAAAGTTCATTTCAAAGTTAGTTTATTATTGGCATGCTGGTGATATGTGTTCTGTGGGAAATTTCAACTTTCAAATTCTGCGAAAACATACGGTACATATTTTATGACAACGAAGACCAATAACGTGATTAAAATTAAGTGGACAAAAGCCACGGATCTAATAGCAGCCGTGCCACATATGGGGATTATATGGGTGGGATTTCTGCCGAAAACGAAGTGAAATTTAATAAGCAATAGAAAATGAAAAAATACTATGAGAATTGTTCGAAAGGAAGGAGGACACTGGTATAAGAGAAATCTTTCCAAATAAAAGATCTCAACGGTCGTTCCTATTGCGAAGAGAAAAAGTGACGGTAATATCCATTCCGCTCTAAGTATCCTCGGACCCATGAGAGTGAAAATCCTGACGCTTTCTTTCCCAAAGTGACTAAAGAAAAAAATCATGTACGTACAGTCCGTAGCGAAATGCCAAGATTCATACATCAGCTGGAGTGATCCATTTTTCTTCATTGATATGCTATATATGCCGTCCGGAAAAGTGATAGGAACCAGTGTTATATTCGTTGTATTAACTGCGATCACGGTTTTATGGGATTTCAGCACGGTTTCAATGGTACTTATCAGCGATAAAAAGTAAACAATCGGCCGTTTCCCTCTCGTCCGTTCACTCTTGTTCACCGGCAGGTTTTCAACACCGATTAATCTGATACCTCTTCGATCGACGAGATAACTCACAGACTGTTTGCTGAACCCGACAATACTGGCTTTTTCGTGAATATTATATTCTTCGTTATTAACCGCCAAAGATGAATCCACTTGGGTGTATGTTAACCTGGAATACGTCGAGAAAGAGTAAGGCTGAATTGATGTTTCCCCGTATTCTGTTTCCATGGACAATTCAGTCCCGAGCATGTTAAATATTCGGATCTGTGCGTAACCTTTAGTCGGAATCTGCGTGGTTGCACTCGTTATAAAGGCGTGTACAACAAGACAGACCAATATGGAAATGAACGCCATTAGTTCTCCGGCGATAACGTGTTGTAAATCAGTCGATAAACACCTCGAATTCTTTAATCGTGGTGCTATCAAGAAATAATAAATGGGAAAAATAATGGCTGATATATAAACAAAATAAACGGATGAACTTCTCACTATGTACAACGAATCCGTGGTCATGTCGTTGACAGTACAATTTATTGTGGCTATCATTAACAAATGGGTGAGGCCAAGAGGTACAAAGAAAATGAATAAAATCATTACTTTCCAAAATCTAGTGACGTTTAATTTTACCTCTATTGAAAAGGTGCGTTTAGCAATATGATGTCTTACTACTCTTTTTAACATCATCATAAAATTATTCGTTGTGTAATCACAAGCAGAAAAAGCTAAGTTGTACTTAAGATCCGGTGTGAAGATTCTTTTTGAAGAAACTGACAATATTATCACGCATCTAATAACGCATAAAATTAACGTCGATGTCGAAATGGTGAAATTGACTGCGCGGATACCTTTGTACGTTTGTACCAGTAATAAAATCGTAGTCTGTATGGCCAATGCGAAACCAGAGAGACACATTTCTGTAAATAAGTATTTCCCTCGATCCGTGTCCTCCATTTGAAATTGAATATGATCCATGAAAAGAGAAACAGTTATAATTCGTAAAGGGAAATTTGTGATCAAAGTACATTTCCCCACAATGTCGACCCACGAGGATTCGACGGGTTCCAGCCACATAAAAACGTTAAATGCGCAACAAGTTAGAAGGAGAAGGCCGCTGCCTGTTCGCACAAATAACAACTTGTTGTTAAACGAATCAACGTACCAGGCAAGAGGGAAAGAGAATACAGCTGAACCGAGGACATGCAATATACCAATAATGATCTTGTCCTTTAAGTTGAAGTACATAGCGATCGCCATGGAAAGCAAATCGCCTAGGACTATGAACAAAATCAAAGAAGCTATTAGTACTTCACTACTTTTCACGATTGGGCGAGGAACGGTAGTGGGCGTCCTTTGGAAATTGAAACGCTTCGACTTCATGATCTTGTTCCTTTTCTTCTATCACCAATATGAAAATTAGGATTTTCGACAATAACCACACATGCCTATTTTTATACTTTTTGGTTTCAATAATTGAAAATTGTGACATCTGGTCAAAAATAAACACATGCATATTAAAAAAACTAACATGTTTTCGTTTATGTTAACATTAAGAAGAAAAATCTAAGAATCACCTGCACAAATTAATTCGAATCATTTTGATTTTACGGGCGAGTAATTCGTAGAAAGTCTAATTTTTTCATTTGCCATTTACCTTGTGTTTAAGCTTTTTGCAGTAAATCGATTTTTAAAAAAATCAAGCTTAGAAATTTGTTTATTTTAGAATTATTTTGGCAATAATTTGATTTCCTGTTTATTCTGTTGACCGCCAATGCCCCAGGAACAGAAATGGGAAATCTTGGCAAGTGGTTTGTAACAGAATTTGTGATAGTGCGAGCAAATATAACAGTTTACAGCCCATAAAATATTTTTGAGGTAGACCTAAACTAAGACCAAATAAAATTGACCACATTCGTTTTTCTATATATACAATTTTTATTATTTATTAACTGCAATCGTTATAGTTTTTATTTTTCTGCTGTTTACTGGATATTTTAAAGGAAAAATATTTTATTATAAATTAATATAAAATTAAACTGAGTAAAACTATTTTACCAAAATGGTTGCTATCGAAACAACGAAGAAAATATTCAATTCAATATTTCCTTTTGCGTTGATCACGCGCGCATTCGACGTGGCATCGATTTTGTGCGTTTTGAATGAAGTGCTGTGGAATATTTTCATACTTCCCTATTATTAATTCCTGCAATTTTTTGGCATCACTGGGCGACTTTTTAGCCTCTTTGATAACTCATCCTAATGGTGTTGGGGTTTAAGACGGAACCACTCCAAAACATTAACTTGAATTAACTTGAAGCCCGTTTCAAGTAGACACACAGTCTCCGTGTAATTTTACCAATTTTTAAGATTTCTTTAAATTCATCGTAATTTATTGTAACGTTACTTTTTCGGCAACATTTTGCCCGGGCAGATGTTCCCCTTTACTCATGGATGTTGAGACACATGAGGATCTTTAACGTACGGACTTGTCCCCGAGAGGATTCTCAGACGCTCACTGTTCTCGAAGAGAACACCAGGAAGATTTTATATGCATGGACTTGTCACACCCCTTGGCTAGCGAAGTGGTGCAATGCTAACCAAGTACAGAAGTACCCTAAAAGCGGCATCCATACATGTGCCTTGAAAAAGGCGTTTTGTAGTTTCTGGCACAGCCTTTCAGCCATGCCTTTCACCACCCCCGGAGAGATAGAGAAGGCACTCCATCTCCGGCTCCGGTTGGCCGGTACCCTCCAGCTAAGGTACAATTTGTTTACAAACCACGACCACCACAGTCCAACCTCAATTAGTAGAGTCGCTTGGATACTCTACTCCCGTGGTTGTTTTATTTCTTGGGTGACTGATCGCCCAATCGGGAGTTCATATGCACCCCCTACTATGCACCCATTGCCTGAGGGGTGTGGGTTCCGTAACCCAGGAAGCCTCTGTTAAAGCAGGGTGGGAAAGGAAGGCAAAGGAAAATAAGGAGAGGATAGGATATAGAAAGGTAAGGGGGGGAATAGCCCCCATCATTGGTTACCCCCGGGCACCAAAGTTGATGGTCAGACTTTGCCTGGCTCACAAGGAAGGTGTCCCCGTGGGTAAATTTTGCCCGAGCAAAGACCACGAATTTCATAGGATCATCTTTGAGGGGGGGGGGGTTTGTGGTAATAACATCGTTGAGGTGGTTAAAGTTACCCGAGTCACGCCATGCACCATCGGGTCACGGCACTTAATGTGTCCAGTCTATTAATTAAATCTACCCGCCGCTAGGCCTGTATCACCTGTTTATTTCTAACTGGACAAAAAGACTGAAAATGTGATTTGAGTATACAGTTAGAGTTAGTTTTCTTATTAAAACTACTAGTCTTGTTATTGCAACTTTCTATTTTAAAAACGTTTTTAAACTCGCAAGTTAAATTTAGAGTGACACTTCAAATTTATAAACATGATAATAGCAACTGTGTAATTTCTAGTAAATTTAGCAAGATGACATAAATATTTTATATAATCAATACAAATAAATCTTATATTAATGGTTTTCCTTTAAATGAATATCATTGTATTTTTTTTTCTTTTCAAAATGAACACGTCCTCTGTTGTAATGTCATATTGAAAAGCCCACTGAATCTGCAGCAGTGACTAGCTGATGTATATGTTGAATTATTATTTAGAGATCGTGAGATGCGGTCTGGTGTGACGTAGGTTCTAGAAAACATTTTCTCTATCGTGCCAACGTTTCGATCTTTATTGAGATCATCTTCAGGGCCTGGGATTTATAAGCATTGTTTAAATTATACAAATACATATAAGATATGAAAGTAATTTATACAACGATTACACAATATAGAAATTTTAGGATTAATCAAAGTATTTGTATTCACTCAAAGTGCGTCTTTTCTTTGTAGATGTGTCAGTGTTGTGTGACGTGTTGAAGGTACCAGTGTTTTTTTGTTTATATATGTGTTATGACAGACCCAATAAGTGACCCTATGCCGGTTCAGCATGGGTTCACTGACTTCCAGACCAACACCCCTGAACAACTGTCATTTAGTTTTTATTTTTATTTTTAACATTTAAGAGTAATGATTGTTGACACCGACAACCTATACTAAGGGCCAATGTATCGAGCAGCAAAACTTTTTTTTATGAATTGAAATTTCAGGTGCTTGTAATCTATGTAACGTTTTTCGAAGAATTTCTTACCAGGACCTGTTAACACATTCCACGCGTCTGCAGGCTGGAAAATCATCCTATGCTAGTCGTTTTCAGGCAAGTTGATGTAAATCGTTCCGAATGTGTATAGCACTAGAATTAAAAGTTTGATTGGGCGGAAAAAGCTTATTAGAAATCAGCCTTTAAAATTCCACCAAATACCCAACATTATCTTCCTGGGTTGTAATCCAGATTTGTGAAGTTGACTGTGAGACACTGCATTTTCTCAAGGATTATCTTGTGTGAACATTTTTCAAAACGACCCACTTTTTCTCCATAGTTATCAGTCTTTTTATGATGGGACGCTTACTGTGCATTTTTGGTGGGAATCGCAGATGGTGATTCCATAAAATCATTTTCAGTCAACCGATCGTTCCGACAAACCCATTGCTGCTCTAAGAGGCTCGAAATGCTTTTACATGCGATGTCTGATATCGTTGAGTGCGGGGTGTGTGGGAAAAGTTTGATTTGGTCAATTTCCACTTTTGAACCGAGTAAATCTCTTACGAACCACACTTTCTTTTAAAGTTTCATCCAAAACACATCAGAAACTTTCCTAGCATTCTATACTTCGATGTTTCCTTTGTGGTAATGAAAAACCATTAAATTACGAAAAATACTCTATTTTTACTACATGTTAAATTAACACAACATTAAAGTACAAGATATCGAACAAAACTGACGAATAAAAAATAGTACAATATAATTTTGCTTGGCGATTACGTATCTAAAAAACGTTTCCATTGGTCAGTTAAAACTAAAAGTTTAAAAATTCCTGTATACTATAGAACTCTCATGACATCAAAATTATTTTAAACTTTATTTATTAAATTCTTTAAAATTTTATTTTTTGTAATATATTATAAAATAATATTCAGAAGAATTTACAAAATGATACTAAATCTAACTTTTTCTATTCTCCTTTAAGGAACACCTAATTTGTCACAGTTGCTTATCTCATATCATTGACCTACTTCAATGTATTCAATTTATTTCGCAGTGACAGATTTGTGATTTTCACTTCATGATTACTCCTACAGTGCTTAAGAAAATAGGATTCTATAATCAACAGGATAGATAGAGAAGAGCTATTGGGTTCTCTAATGACTGAGCAAAAATTCCTAGTTCCCAGTGGATTTCAATGAGTACCTGTCCACTCTTGTTTTCCTTATGGTCTGACAAATAGTCTTACATAATTTTTTTCAATTAATTAATCTTTATGTGAAGTGAAAAAGTTAGTGTCAGGAGGGGGATTCGAACCCACGACCTTCGGCTCAATGCGCCGTTGCTCTAACCACTTGAGCTATCGAGACTTCGATCCGCTCGGACACCAACTCTCCATCTCAACCTCACCTCTCGAATTGTCCCACCTTTTTGCCATTTTTCAAATGTTATGTAATCTATTTGATTCTCGGCGACAAATGAAATGGCCACGGAGAGCTTTTGTGAATATATACTTCATTTTACGTTATTAAATCCTCTAGATTTTGTGGTCCGATTGGCCAAATAACTTCTTTCAATTAATTAATCTTTATGTAAGGTATTGGTTGAAATAAAAAAGCCATTGTCACGAGCGAGATTCGAACTCACGACTTTCGGCTCAATACGCCGCTGCTCTAACAACTTGTGCTATCTTGAGTTTCAATCCGCTCGGATACCAACTCTCCATCTCAACCTCACCTCTCGAATTTTCCCTCCTTTTTGCCATTTTTCAAATGTCGTGTAATCTATTTGATTCTCGGCGACAATGAAATGGCCACGGAGAGCTTTAGTGAAGATATACTTCGGTTTAATTATTAAATCCATTACAGTTCGTGGTCCGATTGACCAATTAACTTTTTTCAATTAATTAATATTTATGAAAGGTATTGGTTGAGATAAAAAAGTCAGCGTCACGAGCGGGATTCGGAAAATTTTGAAAAATGGCAAAAAAGAGGGAAAATTGGGTGAGGTTGAGATGGGAAGTTAGAGTCCGAGTGGATCGAAATGACGATCGCTCAAGTGACAGCGGCTTATTTAGCCGAAGGTCGTGGGTTCGAATCCCGCTCGTGACACTGACTTTTTTATTTCAACCCAATAAGTTCATAAATTAATACATAATTTTTAAAACGATAAAAGTCCTATTTTCTTTAAGAAAAAAAATTGTCATTCTTTGTATTCAGGTCCGAACAAAACCTCTGGGGCTCTGTTTTCTGTTAATTAGGATTCAGGGCTGGCCCCGTCTTGGTCGGGTCGAGAAACATGCATACCATAATGATAACTCTTTGAATTTAGTAAAATTACATTCTAATATATAAATCGGAATTGTCAAAATACCAAGTTCTGTAAATTTGTAATTACAATCCTGTTCGTAACTGACAGATTACTCCATACCTCATTTATTTGTAAACTTGTCTTGTTCGCGTATGATAAGTCACCCCCACACCTAAATAGCGGCGTTATTTTACTCTCATAAATTGTATAGACAGCCACAATATTTTTGTGTTATATTATTGCTGAAAACGCAAGCACGGCGGCATGGTTGGATGAACATGTATTGACGCTAATCGAAAGTTATCGGTCATATTCTGTCTTATGGGACCCGTAAAATGAGTACTACTGAAAAAAATCTAAACGAGGATGCTTGACACGATGTTGATACCGCAATCGGGCGGCCCCCTGATGAATATAAAAAAATGAGTGCTTTGTTGGCCACGAAAATATGTCTCCTGTTTTGAAATTTTGGGAGCTACTGTTGTCAGTAAATTTTCAAAATCAGTCGTGACATTCTTGTAAATTATTATACTGTCGGCTAATACTTTGGATGTCCAACATTAATTCTGATCTGTTCCGTTTTTATATATCTCACTATGCCAAAACCGACGACGTTTCTTTTTTTTAATATAAATTGGCAATTAACATATCACCAACTAAAATCATTGCAGTAAACGAACTTTTTTAAGCTAAGCATAAAAGCAACCCCCCTCACGTGTCTTCCGTCGGGCATAACTCAATAATGGTCGATCCTAACCAAATATTCTTTTCAGTAAAAGTGGATAACATTAGCTCTAGAATCGAACTGTACAATAAAAATATGGGCTTCTCATTTCAACTAACAAAGTTAGTGTCATTTCCCAGCTAGATGAGAAAGTTATGTTAAATCTGAGTACCACCACGCGGTTCCTTTCCAAGATTAACTTGGAATTTGTATAAGACGATTTTTTGCTAAATTTTATTGTTTCCGAATTAAATGGGTGGAGTATAGATGTTGATATACCCTGTATATATAATGTTATAATGTGTAAAACAAAACTACAAACTACGGCCACTCGTGTTACAAACTTTGATTTTACATTCAAAATGAACCAAAAAGTCCTTATTAACTATGGTCCGAATGTCTACAGTTTACAAAAAACCCATTTGAAAGTATGTCGGGTTTCTAATGCAGAGACGCTGGATTCGAACCTGGGACCTTTACCTTACAGTGATGAGCGCCGTGTCAACGCCTAAACCAATGCGGCCACCGGCGCCCCCTGTTTTTTCAAAGTCGAAAAACTAGGGTGATTTTAGACCACTATTTCCAAACTTAGGGACCAGCAAATTTCAGAAAACTTTGTCCATTTAATATCCTTTTTAGTGGTGCAATTGCTTTTTATTTACTTTTTCCAAAGATGAAGGAAAGGAAAATTGTGGTTGAAGGATTGGTAAGGTGGAAAGATTAATAATAATAAAAATAAAAAACTTAAGAAAATTTTGAATAAATTTATTAAATGTTTTTTAATTTTGATTCGAAATGCTCACCACCCACCGCAATGTATTTTCGTTGCACTGTCGCCACATTTAACTCGAAAAACCCGTACATAAGATGTATATCACCGTTTTCTTCATTAGAAAAAGTAGCTATAGAGTTAACAAGATATCAGATATATATACCTAAGAACTTTCAATTAATTAAGGTTTTAAGTTGAGATAAAAAGTCAGTGTCACGAGCGCGATTCGAACCCACGACCTTCGGCTTGATACGCCGCTACTCTACCACTTGAGCTATCGTGACTTCGGTCCTCTCAGGCACTAACTTCCCATCTCAACCCTACCTTTTGAATTTTCCCTCCTTTTTGCCATTTTTCAATTCAACTCCTTTTTTTATCTCAACTTAAAACCTTAATTAATTGAATGTTATTAATTGGTCAAGCGGACCACGAAAAACAGTGAATAACTAAGAACGTTTTGAATTTTACAACTTTTTTATTCCGGAGAATAATTATGCAGTAATCCTTTAATCAAAGTTGCAGTCGGGTTGGTAAATAAACAAACCCTTGCACTATTTCGGTTTCGAACCCAAATTTAAAAAGTTTTGTTTTTGTTTAATTTTCCACCTTACTAATCCGTCAGCCATGGTTTTTTCCTTTCCTCCATCAATTTCTTCATCTTTGAAAAAAGTAATTAAAAAAGAAATTACACCACCAAAAAGGATATTAAATGGAGTACGTTTTCAGAATTTTGCTGGTCTCTAGGTTTGGAAATGATAGTTTAGAATCACCATAGTAAGTTTTTTAACTTAGAATTTTTTTTTCAAAGTTCTCACTACTAAAACACTTATGTTATGAACGTTTAGTATTGATCACGTCTTATTGGAAATTTAACGTCGTTTTCAATGGTATTGACGGATTTTTCCAAAACCTTTTAGTTTTGTAGTTATCATTGTTTATTTGTACCAAGGTCGTGAAATCTTAAAAAATCAGAAAAAATGGAATAACTCCGAATCTTTAGACATTCGGACTGTAGTTAATTAGACTTTTTGGTTCCATTTTGAATGTAGGATCTACTGGTAAAGTTTGTAACAATAGTAGCCGAACACCATGCATTATTACCTCCATCCTACGCCGCGCAATACGATTAGTATTACAATAAACTCACCCAATGGCATTCGTACTTTATCTAACCAAAAATAACTAGAAAACACAGGTGATTTATTGTCTTCGATTATCCGTACATTAAATAAGATAAAATAAGCAAAAGCAATTCCAGTACTGTACTCGGAAATTAGATTCCCTTTGATATTTGTATTACGGATTGCAACTTTACCAAGGTAAAAACGGACATTTTCAATAATCGATCGATATTTGATGACGTAATATTAAGCCATTGCCCGATAAAAATCCTGATTTTAACAAATTATTGCTTAGCAGGAATAAAACCATAGAAAGAAAACATTATATACTTCAAAGTTATATACTGGATAATAATGATTTTTTACTGTTGTTTTTTTATTATTTGCTATCTAGTGTATTAGCTGTTTTAAATTACCATAGAAAGAAAGATACTAAGTTAATATTGCGGTTGGTTTAAGGGCAAGGACCCTTCCGAATCTTTTCTTCTCAAAGATTGTCCGGGCTCATAAATCTGTGTCAGCCTGTTTGCTTCTTGATGGTCGGCCGACAATAACGTGCCCAACATTGGGGTGTTGGAGAAAAAGTCTAATACCAAGCTTCCTTTTTTTTGTCTTATGTAAAATCGAATCGTTTAACAAAGTTTCGTATTTATTTTTAAATGAATTTAAAATGTAATCTACCTACTATAAACTATATATTATTATATATTACTGTTGAATTGCAGCTATTCACTTAAAAACTATCTTTTGCATGACTGGAATGAAAATGAGCCGGATATAAATTATCGCACGTTATTTGTTTGACTCACACAAGCTGTTGTCACACAAGCCACAGTAAACGACATCAAATATCGCAGAAAAACTGGTATTCAAACGAAATGGTTTATATATTGATAAATTGTTTGAAATTTTCATAGAATTTACCATGAAAAAACGATACCTTGACCCGCGGTGCAAGTAGTCGCTGTCAACTATCATCACTCTTAAATATTACAAATCAAAAACAGGGCGTCGGTGGCCGCAACGGTTTAGGCGTTGACATGGCGCTCATCATTGTAAGTTAAAGGTCCGGGGTTCGAATCCAGCGGTCCTGCATTCGAGCCCAACATACTTACAAATGGGCTTTTTGTTGTACCAGCACACCTAGGGTTGATATAACCTCTGCTATTGCGAACCTTCGTAAAAAGACTAAAGTGGAATTTTACCAATGAATAGCTAAAGAAGGATGCATACAAGTCTATTATTTTTATTTTTTAAATTGCCAATCAGTTCTTTTCTGTAACCTCTGCTATGGTTTATTTATTTTTTATTTTGTGTTTGCAGTGAGGCTGAGTTGTTTCATAACAATATAGTTACCAAAAGGGTTCATAAGAATAAGTATGGAAGTTCAGGGTCGATGGGTTGGATATTACAGAGGTTTACAGAAGGCTATGACAAGCCAAAAGGCCTTACTTTATTTCTTAGGTGCGTATCGCACTTATGCGACGCAACTCAACGCCCGACGGTTCTCGCCGCTTTGTCCCGTTTCAGTAAGGCGTGCCCATCCGTTCCCAGACGTCAAGTGTACGCCACGTGCAGTCACACAGCGTGTATCACAAATCTGTATCGCAATCGCAACGTCTCTTTTGCACTTAATGCATTGTTATGAGCAAAACTGTGTAATAAATTTTTATTTAAATTTTATGAGCACAACTACGTAATAAATTGTTATGTTGTGATGAACTTATGAATATGAATTCACCAACTCGCAGACCAAACCCCATCATCTACAATAAATGGTTAGTTAAATTTAATTGTTTTAAATAAAGGTCGTTTCATTTATCGCCAAGAATCGAATATATTACACGACATTTGAAAAATGCCAAAAAGGTGGGAAAATTCGGAAGGTTGGGTTGAGATGAAAATTTGATGTCCGAGTGGATCGAAGTCACGATAGCTCAAGCAGTAGGGCAGCGGCGGCCGAAGGTCTTTGGTTCGAATCCCGCTCGTTAAACTGACTTTTTTTATCTCAATCAATACCTTATGTAAAGATTAATTAATTGAAAGGTGTTATTTTGTCAATCGGACCACGAAATCTAATGGTTTTAAATAAATTCACCAGTTTCGTGGGTCCGCTTGACCAATTAATATCATAAAATTAATTAAGGTTTTTAGTTGAGATAAAAAAGCCAATGGCACGAGCGGGATTCGAACTCATGATCTTCGGCTTGATACGCCGCTGCTCTACGACTTAAGTTATCGTGACCTCGATCCACTCGGACACCAACCTCCCATCTCAACCACACCTTTTGAATATTCCCTCCTTTTTACCATTTTGAATCCCGCTCGTGCCATTGACTTTTTTTTTCTCAACTAAAAGCCTTAATTAATTGTATGATATTAATTGGTCAAGCGGACCACGAAACTGGTGAATTTTATAAGTTTTAAAGGTTTAAAATGAAGTATCCTTCACTAAGCTCTCCATCGCCGAGAATCAAATTGATTACACGACATTTGAAAAATGGCAAAAAGGAGGGAAAATTCAAAAGGTAGAGTTGAGATGGGAAGTTCGTGTCCGAGTAGATCGAAGTCACACCAGCTCAAGTGGTAGAGCAGCGGCGTATGAAGCCGAAGATCGTAGGTACGAATCCCGCTCGTGCCATTGACTTTTTTATCTCAACTAAAAACCTTAATTAATTGTATGGTTTTAAATAAAGTTATTCCGGGGTTTGATAAAATTTCTGCCGAGCCATCATAATTAAATAATTTTTATAAAACCTTATGAATTTGTATATCATTTAATTTAATTTAGATTAATATAATAAATAAATACTTAAATATCTCTAAAAGATTCCCTCCATACTAGTTTTTAATTTGATTGTCGGTTTATATTATTTTATTGGTAATTTTCATCTGTTAGCAAATTAAATATTATGGATTTAGATACATATATATCTCAATACCTTATAGATATCTCAATATGTTTTGACACAATATAATCTATCAAACAAGGAAATTTTTAAACATTTAGATAAACAAACGTGAACGAAAATAATTTACAAAATGGAACGACACAATTATATTCTGTGATTTAGAAAGAGAGTTTATAAACTCGGCCCAATAGGCCGAATCTCACTGAACACGGGCACAATATTTCATTTACGTTGTTGTATGATAAAACGTTCATCAGGTATGGTGCATCGCAGGGTTATTTAGAAAACAAATTGTTCAGCATCCCGTTGGGTATTATGTTTCAGGACGTACGACTCGATCAAACTCACTTTTGCGGATGAAATGCGTCGCTTGCCGCATCGACCACATAAAGCGCTGAGTTATGCGGTTATGCCTGATATTCAACCCCTGTTAACACATACATTAAGCCTGTAACTAATCACCGGCAATAAAAATATTACGAGAACAGAATAGCTTCTGTTTATGCAACAAAATTATGATAATCTTTTTATTTATAGGCGCAAACCAGTTTCTAAAAGGTGAAACCGTTTCCAACGAATCAATTCAATCGAAAAGATTACGTCCAACCTCAGAATAATTGTTTCTTAAGCGGTTTTTCATTCCTTACTAAGGAATAATTTTTTTATTGCGTTTCCATAAGAAATATTGCTTTATAAATTGAATATCAATCGAGAGAAACTTTCTTCTTTCGCTTGCGTATAAGCTCACTAGTTTTCCAGTGATTCAAAATAACTCGTTATTTATTTATATATTTTTACAACGATAATGGCCAAATTACAGGCTAATGCAAACCACCGATGAAATGTCATAGTTGATTGGTTGTAAAATAAGTCCGTAGCTTTTGTCAATATTTCGATTTTATCTCTCTTTTGCTTCGAAGCGATGCTTATTTACTCATTAATGTTTTCACACTTTCAAATAGGATTAGTGCACGTGTTTTGTCGCAAGCAGTAAAATGCAAATATCAATTGTCAATTTTAGTAATGAAAATATTAGGGTGCCAGAAGAATCCATTGTTAGACCGAGTTTTCCGGTGGTATATTTCAATCCTTTTTCGGATGATACCAACACGATAAAAGGTAAAGATTATTAGGCCAAGTAGGCAATAACAAACTATTAAGTAGGACTAAAATCTTAGTCGGCTCGTGAGGCGCTCACAATAGGCTCACAAAAAAATGGAGCCAAAATTAACTTGGTGTTTGTATAAGACGACTTTTTGCTAAAATTGATCTTTTTCGAAATAAAGGGGAGGGCCATCTTGTTCAAAAAGTATATCCCCTCACGCGTTTATCGTTTGGCATAACCCAGAAATGGTCGATCCTGACAAAATTTTCCTTTCAGTAAATGTGGCATAAAATAAGCTCTAGAATCGAATTTTATAATCAAAATATGGAATTTCATTTAAAATAACAACGTTAGTGTACTTTCCCAGCTAGATGAGAAAGTTGTGTTAAGTCTGTTACCACCACGGCGATTCCTAGCCAAAATTAACTTGGGGTTGTATATGACCATTTTCTGCTAAAGTTAGTAGTTTCCGAATTAAATGGGTGGACTGTAAAAGTTGATAACCCCTGTATATTGTGATTAATGTGGTATTAAACTTTAAGTTCATTTTTGTGTGGTGATTAGTGACCGTTAATCGATAATTATTCAGAAATCGTGAGATGTGGTATGGTGTGATGTAGGTTTCAGAAAAACATCTTTTTTCGTGCCAACGTTTCGATCTTTATAGAGATCATCTTCAGGGCCTGAGATTTATAAGCATTGTTTAAATTTTACAAATACATGTTGATGTGCAAAAAATGAATTTATACAATGCTAGACAATTTTTTGATTAAAAAAATGAATTTATACAACGATAAAAAATTTTAGATTAAAAAAAGATAATGAATTTATACAATGTTGGAAAAAAAATTATATTAAAAAAAGGTGAATTTATACAATGATAGAAAATTTTAGAATTAAAAGAATGAATTTATAAAATGCTAGAAAATTTTAGATTCAATCAAAATATTTATGTACTCACTCAAAGTGTTTGTTTTCTGCACGTATTTAAATTCATTGCGCTGCTCTTCGAAACACAATGCTTTCGGTGATTCCAATCCAGGAGAAAAACATGGATTTTTCAAATTCAGTCCATACGATTGCAATGCATGACATCCTGATTTGTTTATCATTATTGCAAAAGTCAGTTTAATTGAAAAATTGGAATCGTTCAAATTCAATTGAAATGTCTGTTGGTATCATCGATTACGTTTTATCATCTCATCTCTCCATTGAATTTGCCAATCAAAATTGTTTTTTAATTGACATAATTTAATAATCGGTGGGTCAATGTTGCTAAGAAAAATTATAGGAACCTTGAGATTATTTATGTGGTGGCAGTTCAGATAAATAATGTTAATTTGAGAATTGAGTATAGATTGATCATTAATAGTACTTACTGATTTGTAAGTAGCTTTTTCTCCTGTTAACATATGTTGAATGCTGATATTAACCAAATTTACAACCACATTTTTTGCGCCTAATATTGCACGTTCACTTCACAATTGAAGAATGGTTGGTTTCTTCAATTATAATGTTCCCATTTCCAATATCACCTAATAATTGTATTGCAAAATGTACTGCGGAAGGAAAAACAAAACTGTCGAAAATCACTTTCTAATAATATTAGCGCACCATCGATTTTTCGATTTTTCAAGAGCCATTGTACATGAAACCCATATAAATTATCTTGCATTGTTGGAGTTATTTACTCAATTTTTGATGTTTTTAAAAGTTGGAGTTTCACTGTGGTATTCAATGGTAATTTAAGTACTGAACGTGCTATTCGTTAATCGTAAAATAGAGTCGCCGCAATAGATGATGCGATTACCATATTTTTATCCACGTGGTTGCCACTACCAATGAAATAAGTTTTCCCTGTACCTATATACCTTGCTCTTCCACGAAATACATTCCATTAATTTCATGATTTGTTACTAGCGTTATCTCATCATAAACGTGTTTTTTTCTTTGAATATTTGCTTCTACAAATATATTCAATTCATTGATGCTGAAGTTTTTTTCGCGTTGTACTTCAGTGCAAAAATGTCAGTAATAATTAGCTAGTCGATTAGGTGATGTCATTCCCTGTTGTGACAAAGCTATATTAACTAATGTAATAATCCATTAGATTTCGTTGTCCGATTGACCAAATAACATATTTCGATTAATTAATCTTTATGTAAGGTAACGATTGAGATAAAAAAAAGTCAGTGTCATGAGCAGGATTCGAACCCACATATGCCGCTGTTCTAACCACTTGAGCTATCCGATCCCCTCGGTCACCAATTCAACTTCTCCTCGAAATTAGGCTGCCAGGTTCTTTTTGCCGCAACTCTGTCATTTCTTGACCAATTTAAAATCCGAATGAACCATTGTTTGCAAAAAATCCTTTAAAATGATGTGATTATTTATGGGATCTTATTTGAAATTTTGAAGTTCAACTGGTCCTGAGGTACCCTGTATAATTTTTCTCCAAAAAGACGTAAACTTTTGAAACAAGACTAAAAAATCCTAAATACGGATTTTCTGTTGTTTTAATAGCTTCATTGGATATCTAAAAAGGACACGCTGTACAAATATACAAATAAAAATAAAAATTCAGAAATTATAAATGATGGGGTGAGTGTGGAGTTCAATCCTTTTTAAAAAAGATGGTTCCTACTCACATTAAGTTGTTTCGCAACAGTTTGACAACAAGTTGCGAAACAACTTAATGTGAGTAGGAACCATCTTTTTTAAAAAGCATAAAAAATCAGAGTTAAAAAAATTAATTGTAGAGTAAACAAAAATTAATTGTTAGTATTACGAGCGGGATTCGAACCCACGACCTTCGGCTAAATACGCCGCTTATTGAGCACTACATCTATCGTGACTTCGATCCATTCGGACAACAATTTATTAACAGTTACTAAACATTTCAAAACTAACGCTCCAGTATACTTTTTCTAGTGTGAATTACATGTCATGTTTAAAACCGCTTATACCACAGTCGATATTCAATCATATTCATATTTTTCCCATAATGCATTCGGATATGAGGTAAATATGTTAATAATATGATTGCAAATAAAGTGATTTGATTTGGATGAGAATTGTCGCATCAGATAGTGAACTATCTCATTCAAAGAGCTAACCTTTCATGTAAATTATATTTCTGACATGATTCTCTATATGTTCCACACAAACTACTAAATGACACGATTAAAATTGAGAATGTTGTTAGTCCAGGAACCTTAACGAATTAAGACTCGGGACGGTCAGACGGTCGGTTATCCGTTTTCCCACTTTCACCACTACCGGCTCAACCGATTCAGTAGTTTTTGTGATTATAGATTTTAAGCGTATGTTTTGCTTATATTGAGTGTTAATGCTACCGATTCGGAATTAGAAGACGTGGAATTATACTGGGAGCCGAAGAGGTCGCTGCTGGTCTGAAATGTAAATAGTTGGAAAATGGATGCCGAGACTTCCTGGCATATATTTGTTGAAATCCTGAGGTCTTTTATTTTGATTGAATATGCCTTTTCTATCGTCTCTAAACACTCCTGGTACTGATATGATCAAACTGTGAAGTTTTCAGGGAAACTGGTTCAGTAGTTTTTACTTCTGTAGCGTTCACACATAAGCTTTTGGTTTTTAGATTACATAACATAAATATACTCGAATTTCAGTTTTCTTTACAAGTAAGCTAATATTGAATTATTGTTTATAAACAACATGAAAAAAATATGATTTTCCTGCAGGGGTCGGTTCTACAGAATCTTGAGAAATCGGCAGAGTGGCCACATTTCCCTTGTGGTCTTGGATAAAAACAACGACTTTGAAGCTCTTTGAACGCTTTATATTTTATTTAGCCACTTAACACAAGAGTCTTGCATAATTTAACTGTATTGTTCGCTGAAATTTTTCATCTTTCAAAGAAATTCTCTTGGGGATAAATGATGGGTTGTTTATGGAGGGTAATGCGTTATATATCCGTAAACAGAATTTAATTTTGATTATATCTTTAGTTGTTTGCGTTCTTGGCTTGTTAATATTTATCGATTATTCGAAACAGTTCCGAAAAGAAGCGGATAAAAATAGAACGTTTTTCTAATAAAAATTATCAACTGTTTTATATATTTTAATAAATTTTTACTCTTTTTCATTTATACTCAAGGGAACCAGCATTAAATTAAAATTGGAAAATAAAAACAAACATGATTTTTTCATTTAGCAAAAAGGGTTTTGGATGCAAATTACTGTGCCACCTGTCTAACTAAAAAGGACGTGACAGGGTGTCCTTTTTAGGTGGCCTAATTTCTCTTGAACTAACGACGCTATTAAAAGAAAAGAGTTTAACATTTTTTAGTCTACTTTCAAATTTTTACATTTTTTGAAGAAAAATTATACAGGGTATCTCAGGCCCAGTTGAACTACAAATTTTTTAAATACGACACTATACATCCTGATGTCGATAAAGGATTTTTTACGCTGAAAACAATGGTGCAATTGGATTTTAAATTGGTCAATAAATGGCAAAGACACGGCAAAAAGAAACCGGTATAAAGGCAAAAAATTCTGAGGTACTTCGTATAATTTTTTTTTACAAAAAAGGTAAAAATTTGAAAGTAGTTTATAAAAAATAAAAATATTAAACTCATATTTTTTATAGCGTCATTGGTTCCAAAGAGGCAATCTAAAAAGTTAACCCTTTATAGTGAATATGGGGTAGAACGATGTTCGGAGCTAGTTTAAAATTCTAAAACAGATTTATGTGGATTAAAAAAATCACGATTTTTACTGAATTTGACATGTTTTAAAATTTTGCGAAGCGTTGTTTTGAATTTTAATCTGGTTTCGTAATAATAATAGCATTATTTAATCAAGTTTTTTTGAATAATTTTTATGTTTATTTTGAACAACAATGTCTACGCAAAAGGTTGTTTCATACGAAAAGTAATATTAATGGTTTTACTATAAAGACGAAAAAATAGCACAATTATCAGCAAAATATTGAAATAATAAAAAACTAAATACATTATAATTTTCGACAGGTACGTCCTATGTTAAGCCATTTGCCCGAAAGTAAAACGAAAGAGATTTTTTTGTTATTGAAAGCCGTATTTTTCCTGGCGAGTATATTTAACTTTTGTGGAAAAGAGAACTTTTCTAAAAAATTTCACCTATATTTTTTTAAAGCAAATTTGTCTTGTTTTCTTGTCCTTGACCGGCTCAAAAGACAATCGATTTATTACAAAATTTATTTCCCAATCGTTCATCTCTAATAGAAATTGATCGCTTTTCGAAACATGTCTCATTATCATTTTTTTTTTGTTATAAGTTACATTTAGTACGAGTTTCGCAAAATGTTTTTTGTGTTTTCTCTATACTTCTTCTTAATAACAAATCAAGTAATTATAAGATGATTATTTGGAGGTCGTGTGTTGCAGTCTGGTGTGACGTAGATTTAAAAAAAAATTTTATCATGCCAACGTTTCGATCTTTATTGAGATCATCTTCAGGGCTAAAAGTGTTTGTTTTCTGCGTAGTTGTGTCATTCTTGTCTGTCGTGTTGAGAGTGCCCACCCTTCACTTGAGCCCTGAAGATGATCTCAATAAAGATCGAAACGTTGGCACGATAAAGAAAATGTTTTACTAAAACCTACGTCACACCAGACCGCATCTCACGACCTCCAAATAATCATTAACTAACGGTCACTAAACGCCACACAGCATTATAAAATTTCATTGCAGGATCAAAGTGAGTTTGATGTAAATAATATTAATTATATTATAATAGATATAGAGCATATAGTTAAATAATTAAAACTCAATGAGGTGAGCCGTAATTCGAACCCAAACCGCTAGCTGACCAATATGATTCGCACGTCCTAACTACTCCGCGGTCTCTTTTTCTCTATAACCATCCGTGAAAGATTTATTTGAAGTTACTTCTTTCATTTCGGCCAATCCAGCTTTATACATAAAACATTACCGGCAGGTCTCGAGACTCACCAACACCGGATTTTGGCCTTTGTCACTCCGGGGTTAAACCTAGGTCTTATCAGTCCAGTCGACGAGGTTGACTAGTCTAACAACCACCAGATTATTTCAGCCCGCAAACGTAATCAGTTCCTAAAACCTAATCCATTCATTCTCCCACTCAATCTCAAATATATACTTTCTTATTTACATACCATTTACTTACAATTAGATAGCGTGGTGGAGTCCGTATTCGATTTTCCTTCACCACCCTTTACATCTAATTTATAACTAACCTAATTGAGTGTCGGTGAGGAACTCAGTATTCCGCCATCGGCCTTCACATTCCCTCTAATAAATACAATCACTCAACACACGTGATAGAACACTCTAGTAACACATTACTATAAACAATGAAATAATCTGCTTCTTAGTACTGGCAAAGGGGTCTAAAAACGCGTTTCCCTAGTCAAGCAAAATTGTCATGTTAGCTTACGAATTATGTGTGACACACCGAACACTCTTTCTGTTCATGCCGGACACATACCAAAAAGAAAGTTTCCGTGTGTCAAACTAGGCTGTCCTATTCTCAATCGAGTGAGGATGGCCCTTCTTCTACGACTCAAATCTTCCGAGGGCAACCTGCCGGGTACAAATTGATAGTGCACTTGATACGCAAATTTAGTTTAAATAAAATCTGACTTTGAAAAATGTCTTTCTTTTACTCTTACAATATTACTTATCAGAAAATTAATATTGTTTATCCGGAAAAGTGCTGACTTACAAAAAAAAAAAAAAAAAAATGTTCCTCATAAACTTTTACGGGAAATATGTTAACAACAAAACACATATAATTTTTTTTAATAAACCTGTCTGGCTTTATATCTTACCAATATTATATTGCTAATTAATATTTTCCTCAATGATTGGCATGAGTTGTTACTTGAATTTTAGAAATACGTATTTTTTCGAATGTGTAAAATGATATGTGACATACATCGCATTAACAATTAATTGTTTATTATTTTTAACATGACTTGCCTGTGATTATACGATAAGAATTAAATATCAATGAATTTTGAATTCAAGATAAAAACAAAAACAAACATGTACAAAATTATACTTAAAAATACATAAATAAACCCGTGACATTTTGACATGATGTTAGATTACGCAATTTAGCAATTTTTCCTGCGAAGATAAATTTTTATCGTATTTTAACAACAAAAATTCATTTTTTGCTATAACAAAGAAAAAGAAAAAAAGGAATTAATTTTACGATTTTTTTTCATGCCACTACATCCAAACAACAAAAACTCATTTTTTGTTGTTTAGATGTAGTGGCACGATAGGTCTTCGTAAAATTAATTCCTGTTTTTTTATATACACAATATCTATAGCAAATCAAGAAACAGACTGTAACACACTATAAATATAATATTAACATAGTAAAAGAAGTTCCTTTTTTTTATTTAATCATGTATAAGTTGGAGACTTTTCTTTATACGAAAAGTATGCTTAACGTAAAAATAGAAATTTGATTTTTTTAAACATTTATGATAATAAGTTAACTCCGGTCGTCTGTTAGTCCTTGACCGTTTCAGTTAGCACAAATCGATCTAATGCATTATTGACGAATGACCCTTTTATCCAAATGGTGACGCGTGTTGTTAAACGTTGAAGTATGATTACTTGTAAATAAACGCATGACGTGTCACAGACGAATGAAACATCAAGAAATTATTAGACGATAGTTTGGTCGACTTCCCGACAAAAATTCTGATATTTTCAAAAATAAACGCTACCTTACAACACCAGTTAACCCAATATGAATGTACTGGAACTGTGGAATTAAGCGTTCCAAGAAACTGACCAATACTTAATCTTAGAAAAAAAATCCTTGATGATCCACTTTATATACAGAACGTAATCACATTTACAGACTTAAATAATCCTTTCAGTCAAATTCCCCCTATGGGAAATTTCACAATACCCTCGCAACCACCGTAAATCAGCACATCCAAAATCTCGACCAATTTCCTCGAGATGAAATTAAAATGGCCGCCAGATCTCCTACGAGGTGGTAGTGAAAGAGATATTTTCACAACCATTAATAAACGTACAACATTCTGGCATCATTGGAGCGTTATGTCCCCCACACTATACCAGGTGTTCACATCTGACATACCATCATATCCCAAAACAATCACATTCACATTTGCAGCCGATGCAGAAATTCTCTCCAGCAACTCCGACCTTGTCATTTCCACTCTAAACCTCCTTGGTGAAAAGAAAAGGATAAAATTTACCACAGACAAATCCACCCACATTACCTTTACTCTCCGTAAAAAGATCTCCACCCGGCTTTCTTAAATAATATTCTCCTCCCAACTGCGGACAAGGTACGTGCCTCGGACTGTACTGATGTGAAATCCTAACAAACGACTGTAACGTCAGGAGGTTATGACACGATATAGAACTGTTGCACGACTTCTTGACAAACGTGCTAATTTACCTTAAAAAAATAAAAGGCTGTTTTACAACACCTTAATTAAGCCGGGATGGACTTACGGATTGGAGGTGTGGATTCAGCCAAACATTCCAACATCCGCCAAATTCAAACCACCAGACCTTAATCCTAGGATTTTATGTACCGAACCTAACTTCACATACAGACTTATGTATCCCTTTCGTACAAGATGAAAACCGTTCCCGTACCGCAAATTTCACAAAACCCTCCCAACTACCATAAATCAGCTCATCAGAAACTACGCACAAGACGAATCCCCGCGGACCCTCCTCGCCGTCTAAAGAAACAATGGCCGGTTCCTAGATCCGCCGCAACCAAACTGACCAATACTTACTCTTAGAATAAAAATCCTTGATGATCCATTTTATATATCGAACCTAATCACACTTACAGACTTAAATAGTCCTTTCGTTCTAGTTCCCGTTTTGGCAAATTTGACAAAACCCTCGCAACCACCTCAGCTCATCCAAAATCTCGACCAATTCCCGCAAATTGAAGAGACCATGGCTGCCAGATCTCTTACGAAGTGATAGTGAAAATGACACAACTATTAATCAAACATACAATATTTTGGTCTAGTTGGGTATTTTCTTCATCCTTGTCTTTAATTTTGTATATATTTCGTATCTAATTGTTACCGACGTTAGTAATGCACTGGAAGTTTAAAAAAAAATTCTATTAGAAGAGACTGTAAGAACATGAACGGTATTAATACAAACAAACGTACGTTATAGCGTCTGCTGGAGTAAAATATACATCACATTCATCATTTTTGTTTGATTCAAAACGACCAATGGATGCTATAGGGTAGTTAGTATAATTGTTCGTCCTGGAGTACAGGAACGTCACGAAGGTTTAGCATATTCATGGCGCCCTATTCACGCCTGTTAAAGATTCATTAATTCCAAAATAGTTTTTAGCCATTCTCCCATGCCGTTTAAAGTCTATTTATCTGTATAAGGAACATTACCCATTGTTTATTTGATTGGTTTGTTTAATAGTTCAACGTATGCTTGGAAAAAAAATCATTGCGCTCAAGTTGTTTACTGTTATGGATCCCGTTATTTCTGATTCATGAACTCTGAATATTTATCGGCTTCAATTTGCACATAAACAATGCAGCATTATACCTTTCTCCGCTATACATACACACCACCATTTACAAAAATTAATTAATCAAAGCATATTTACAATAATAATAAACCAATATGTCCAGCTCGTCACACTAACTTTTTCATCTCAGCCAAGACCTTAGATAAAACGAATAATTAATTGAAATAATAATAAAATTAGCCAAACGAATTTTGCGATAAGAAGGGTAACTCGCCTTCGTGTTTCATAAAGTATGTACAATTTACAAATTAAAGTATTGTAATTAGACCAAAATTGTCATATTGCACGTGTCAAAAAAAGTCACTTCATTAGCCAGATTTTTTCTTCTTACGTTGCTATTTCTTGCGTGATTTTAATTTTATCGACTTGATACGTTTTAATTATATTATAAACTTACTCGAAATTGTCAAGCATTTCATTTTAGGTGACCCAGAAAAAGTGTTGGTGGAAAATACCTAAAAGGGACTTTTTCTCAGTAACTACCATTTTTGATTAAATTTGGTACACGTTTCGCTATTATTACTCTCACGTTTAGCACGTGCTTTTTTGAAACTTTTTGCCTGAAAAAAAATTATAGGAAGAAAACTTTGGAACACTGATTTCTAATATTTAAGAATTTTTTTCTCTAAATGTAATTGTTATTTTCCGAAAAGCTCTCACAGAAGTGTTTCAAGACCTTTTATGTTACCGCATAAAAAAATTGAAACGTACATTTTAAACGGGTTTGCAGATTTTGTCCCTCACTTTTCAGTGCCGCTGTTTAGTTTTTCTGACGTAGTTCACCAAAAGTGACGTTTTTTTCGTTATTTCGCATTTCCTATCGATTCTACTACGGTGAACCTTTTGGAAAGACAACTCTGCCTAATTGTCAACCTGTTTGCATTGTTTGAGTCATGTCTTGGTATTTTCCCCAGTCTGGTATTGTGAATGGTGGAAAGAGGTAGTGGCCGGCATTTATAGGACATGGCACTCACTCCTGGAATAGAAATTCTTAATTCAGTATTTTTTTTTAAATAACTTCTAATGATCCAATTTTAAACATTCTTGGACCATATTAGCCAGGAAAGATAATAGTTTTCTTTAATAAACAAAAAATATTTGTTTAGATTGACACTTTGTAACTATAATTTTAGTTAATATTCATTTCAATAGGGGTCAATATTTGTTTTTAAAACCTAGCATTGCTTCATGCTATTTATGATGGAAACGTTCGTTTAAATGTAATTCCTTTGTATTGGTTGTAAAATACAGTGTAAGGAAGGCTGTATTTTTTTATGGCTGTCTTGCGGTTGACGGTCAGAATTTAAATTTTTTCGCGTTCTTTATTTGGTGACACATAAACATTTTGAACCGTCACTGGGTCGCTTATTGGGTTTTTAACTTCACTCGTGGGTTTGTCGACCTACTAAAACGCTTTTCGAGATTTGAGCCATGAGTTCCACACTTAAGAGATCGCAAATTACGCGTTTAAGTAGTTCAAGAAAATCGCGAGTGAAGACGGACCCAATAAGTGACCCCACTGACGTTTCAGCGACTCGCAGGCCAACGCAAACTTGTATTGATGTAAATCGAATCGACGGGGTTTTTGGCGATCTAGTTTTCAAAATCGATAAACAAAATCATTTGTAAAGAACACAAGTGAATTTTTTTATTTCGAGTTAGCTTTAAAATAGCAAAATGAAAGTAGAAGAGAGATCACTTTTGACCTAACACAGTTAGAGTTGATAGAGTTTGAAGGAGGCGCAACCCCAGGACAGGCTGGAGAACATCTATAAATATATTATCGCTGAACAAGGGCAAAACTCCGATGGGGGAACAAAACAAAAACACGGTTTTTAAATCTAGAAGATTTAGAAAAATAATTTTCTTTTGGTATTAATAAAGAAAATTGTGTATTCCGGAAAATGATGGAGGTTTATGGTTATAAAATAAAACACTTAAATGAATTATTGTAAACATTTTAAATTAAGATACCCTGTATCACTCTCAATACACTTCTCGCAACGAGATAGCAACATATGTATACACTCTAAATATAATTTTGAGCATTTTTTATTAGCAAATTCTGTAAACGCATTTTCTAAAGGCTTTTGAACAATACATTTTTTATGCATTAAAATGTGTCTGCAAAATGGTCGTCGAAAGGCGAGAGGCCTGGAGAATAGGATGGGGTGTGAAGCACTACCTCATAACAAAGATCCGACTGTTTTCGTGTAGTCGCATGTGAAAATGGTCCCGAGCGTTGTCGTGTAACAGAATCGGCCTATTCCGATTAACCAAAGATGAGATCAAAAATGACAATTTTGGGTGCATTGCTTCAATTTGAGAGCAATTCATTTCTGCATTGATTTTTCTGCCAGGATGCTAGAAGCTACAGTAATGAAAATTAAGCCTACCGAAAGGTCGCCATCTGTGGTCTTTGAAAAATCTGGTCGTGCTTCTCCTTGTCTAGTCACTGTCTAGAATGTCTGCTGTTATCGTTGATACTCCACTTTTCATCACCAAAGGTTCGTTTTTTTTCCTTGGTTGGACGTGGTCAGCGACGGTCGATTTGCTGAAATTTTTTTTGAAAATTCTCGAACAGTTGTTCTGAGATTTCTTTCGTCTAAAGTTCGCATAACATCATCTAGGGAAGAAATCCTTCCACGATATTTTCTTTCTTTATTTTTTAATTGTAATAATTGCTTATTATATGTATACCATGATACCATTAATATTTTTCCTTAGTGAATAGTTCATTCTTTTTTAATTGTAAATTCTGTTAGACGGAATTAGCCGGCCATTATAATTTGTGTAGCGTTCAGAAGTATTTTCTTTGATTTAAATAAAAAAGTATATCAATCAATCCTTCTACGACCTTCTTTGTCTTGAAGACTTAAGTCGCCCTCTTCAAATGTTTTAAACTCCCTCTGAACGGTTTTCTGTTCACGCTGCCATCGCCCCAGACTTCATATTTCTGGCTGTTTGGGCACCGTGCTGACTGATTTTAAACTCGTAAACGAAATTACACGAAAATTACGCGTTGACGTCTTAGTAAAGAATGAATTATTCTCAAGTAACGAAATGATCCTGATGAAAACAAAGATTTTTGTTTGGAATAAGATTAAAAAGTGCTGATATTCGTACAATTGAACAAACGTAAATAGTAGTAAATAGAAGGGTAATCGAAAGAACGCGTGAAAACCTTGCAATATTTTCGGGACAACTCACGTAATTAATAGTAAGTGTAGATACAATAATAACGTTCACGAATCAAATGGATGGGTGAATTTTTGATAACGATAAAAAATATGTTTCCCAAATAAGCGTAATCGTTACACTGATTACATTTTAAACTTGTAGTTATTATTGTGTAGCATAAAGTGACAATTATTGATTATTTGAAGATCACGAGATGTGGACTTGGGTTATGTAGGTGAAAAAAAGCATTTTCTCTATTGTGCTAACGTTTCGATATTTATTTGGATCATCTTCAGGGCTCAAAATGTATCTTTTCGGTGTAGATGTGTCACGGTTGTGTGTTGTTACCTGTTAGAAGTACTTCTGTTAGATACTGTAATAATAATGTTAGTACTAACCTTTATATAAGGTGATAGTTGAGATAAATGAAAGTCAGTGTCACGAGCGGGGTTCGAACCCACGACCCTCGGCTAAATACGCCGCTGCTCTAACCACGTCAGCTATCGTGCCTTCGATCTATTCGGACACAGACTTCCCACCTTTTCGAATGTTCCTTCCTTTTTGCCATTTTTCAATTTCAACTTTTTTATCTCAACAAATACCTTACATAAAGATTAATTAATTGAAAAACGGTATTTTTATCGTTATCAGTCAATCGGACCCCGAACTCTAATGGAATTAGTACTAACGTGTGATGATTAGTGACCGTTAATCGATATTTATTTAGAAATCGTGAAATCATGACACCAGACCGCATCTCACGATTTCTAAATAAATCTTAGTACTAACGTTTAGTTTAAATTAAATTTCAATTCTTTATAAATCCTGCCGGAGGAAAAATTGAAAAATACATTTTCTCTAAAGCATTCTCTTATTTTACATCGTATAATTTTTAAATAAGTTTGTCAGCTATACAGGTTACTTAAACCCATATTACAATCTAGACCTAATTTGTTTTGTTTACACCAGAGTAACTAATTTAGTTTATCTAAGTTCGCGTATCAAAAAACATTGCTTTAAATATGTAATTCAAATGTAGCTGAAGAGTGGAAACAATGGTAAGTTAAGGCTCGTTTCCAAATAAGTTAAATCTGCAGGAGTATTAAATGACAAATTAAATCGTTTTTACATAATAAATACTGGGGTGTGTTTAATTCCTTTTATTGTTTGTATCCCCAAATCTGAGCATCTTAGTAAGGTGTAGATCGAAATACCGAAAAGTAAACGCACATTTGTGATTTAAATGGAATTTTTTTAATGTTAATAAAATTATCCCAGACAATCCGGCTTTAGCTTTCGTTATTTGTTCCGGCAATGTTTTATTGAGGGTCGGCTTAAGTAATACATCCAGATATTTATATTTATTAACAGTGTGTGGTGTTTAGTGACCGTTAATTAATGATTATTTGGAGATCGTGAGATGCGGTCTGGTATGACGTAGGTTTTAGAAAAACATTTTCATTATCGTGCCAACGTTTCGACCTTCATTGAGATCATCTTCAGGGCCTCGGATTTATAAACATTGTTTAAGGATGGTTAGGGATGGTTAGGGATTGTTAGGGTTTTAGGTTATGGTTTTAAATTTTATAAATACATATAAGAAATGACTATGAACTTAAAATCAAAATATTTGTACTCACTCAACTTTGATTGAGTCTAAAATTTCTAGCATTGTATAAATGCATTTTTTCCACATCCTACATGTATTTGTATAATTTAAACAATGTTTATAAATCCCAGGCCCTGAAGATGATCTAAATAAAGGTCGAATCGTTGAAACAATAAAGAAAATGTTTTTCTAAACTTACATAATACAAGACCGCATCTCACAATATCCAAATAATCATGTATTTAACGAGTTTATTATTCCGCCATATTTATTTATAATTATAAATAATTTTTGTATAAATAATTGTTATGATGTTGAGATGAGGAGCCAGTTAGTGGTAGCTGATTCCGAAGGCCCCCTACAGGAAAC
Source organism: Cimex lectularius (assembly GCF_000648675.2). Taxonomy (NCBI): domain Eukaryota; kingdom Metazoa; phylum Arthropoda; class Insecta; order Hemiptera; family Cimicidae; genus Cimex; species Cimex lectularius. Next base: position 2,274,958 of record NW_019392677.1, on the reverse strand, counting down.
CCATTAAGACCCTAGCCACATCTCCAGAATTTTCATCTGGCTTAGCTGGTAAATGGTAGGAGAGAGCTTTATAACACGTTTTTTTTCCGTATTAAAATCTGCCCGATTGTACTGAAGTTACTTGAACCTTTGCGGCCGAGTCAACGAAGGCCGGGCTGAAAACGCATGCGGTTTAATTAAACCCGTGGTGACAGTAAATCCTTTGAAACATTTTGTTATGCCTATGGGGCCCGTCAAACGTAAAAGAATGCAGATCAGGGATGATTAAACTCTGTGTTTATAATCTTAGGCGGCGAGTAACTGCGCCATAAACATCTGGGAGTTTGTAACGGGAAATCATGTTTAATAACCCTGTTTAGCAGAGAACGTAAACGTTTTGATGTGATTTAGAACGCCGGCTCTTGATATCATTATGGACTATCAACCGCCGGTTGGCACAGGCTTTATTTTGTTTCAAGGCGGAAATTACCCATCCGAGCCCTTGGGGACAATCTCGGCACAAGCGGTTTCCATCCTATTTTGTCTAGAGTGACTTTCAAGATACTTTGAACGAACACTAATCGAGTAGAAAAAACATCGATAAATGTCTTGTGAAATTAAATAACTTTTTAACGTTCAAGAAAGCTGACGGTTTATTAATGGAATGAACGAATAATCGAAGCATGCTAAGTAGAAAAAGGCCATTTTTTGATGTCTCGAATTTCACACGGCCTCATATCGAATGAAAAGACCTATCAATAACGAATGAATGAACCCGCCTGACTCATATCGGATTAGCTTCTTACTCTCTTTCTATTTGGCGTCTTCTCGGAAAGAGCTTTGAAAGAGTAAAGCAAAAATGTTATTGTTCAAACTGATGCCTCTTGGCATGGGATTTTGTTTAAAAATTCTTATAATTTTAATTATAGTAGAAATTTTAAAAGGACTCGGACATTTATGATCGCCGTATGTAGAAATTTATGCCAGAAAGCAGTTAGGCAAGACTAAGATCACATTTTCTGAATTTATGATCAGAGAAGTTGTGTTTATTTTATAAAATTAAATGGGCTCAACGCCTAGATATCCTGAAACGTGGGAGTAGTATATATATATATATATATATACATATATATATATATATACACATTTCACTGCTGTTTGAAATACTATGTAATCTCAGAGTACAGTTTTGCCGCGTCGTATAAAGCTGTATACATAATACCCAAGCAGCGTTTTATTTTTGTAATAATATTTTCCATAAACTATTTTATTATTGATATGATATTTATATATACATATAATTATTCATATAAACAATAAATAAAAACGTATGTACATTTTTAAACGTCTTCACACAATTATAGATAATATTAACATTAATATTTTTTTATTGGTACATCTAAAAGATATGTAAAAGAAAATACCACCTTTTCAAAAATATCCCTGTACAAATAACAAAAGAATGATTAAATATCAATTACATTAAATCTTTTATATTTCGTGGTCCGAGTGACCAAATAACTTATTTCAATTAATTAATCTTTTTGTGAGGGATTGTTTGAAATGAAAAAGTTAGTGTCACGAAGGGGATTCGAACCCACGACCTTCGGCTCAATGCGCCGCTTCTCTAACCACTTGAGCTATCGTCTTCCATCCACTCTGGAACCACTCCCCATCTCAACCTACCTTTCGAATTTTCCCTCCTTTTGGCCACTTTTGAAATGTAATGTAATCAGGATTCGATTCTCGGCGATATATGAAGTGGCCACCGAGAGCTGTTAGTGAATATACACTTCGTTTTTCTTATTAAATCCATTATATGTACTTGTCTTTTGGCCAACTAAACTTTTTAAACTTTTTCAGTAAGGTTTTGGTTGAATTGGAAAAGTTAGTGTCATGAGCGGGATTCGAACCCACGACCTTCGGCTCAATACGCCGTTGCTTTAACCACTTGAGCTATCGAGACTTCAATCCGCTCGGATGCCAACCTTTCCTTCTCAACCTTGCCTCTCGAATTTTCCCTCTTTTTAGCCAGTTTTCAAATGTCGTGTAATCAGGATTCGATTCTCGGCGACAAATGAAATAGCGACGGAGACTTTAGTGAAATACTTCGTTTACTTATTTAATCGATTATATTTCGTGGTCCGATTGACCAAATAACTTCTTTCAATTAATTAATGTTTATGTGAGTTATTGGTTGAAATGAAAAAGTTAGTGTCACGAGCGGGATTCGAACTCACAACGTTCGGCTAAATACTCCGCTGCGGGGAGTTGATATGAAATATATAGTTTCAAGTACATTGGATTTAAATATTGTCATCGACGATGACCAGTGCATTTTACGAATGCATGATATTTTTTACGTGGCTTTTATAGTACGGATAGTAAAACGGAAAAAACGCGTGCATAAAAAAAATATTGAGCTTTTCCTTCTTTACAACGCACGGTTGCATAATTTGTTTGTGAAGCGGCAAAAATTGTCTCTCTTGAACAGGGACGTGCTCTGTCAGCAACGCATCTGCCTGTATTCAAAACAAACATCTTAACCACTATTTCCTGACGTAATTTATTATTTCTATTCAAACTAATAATCAGTGTTGCATATTCAAGTTAAAAATATGTATAAAGTAGAAGCAGTTTATAATAAATAATTAGGCTCGGATATCAACAGAAATTATAAATGTGATGAAGATACATTATTAATTGAAATTACAGGGAGATTAATTTGGAAAATCCACATCTCCCAGGTCGCAGGGGCTAACCTGCAGATTCCCCCTGTGCCACCCGAACCAACCCCCAACAGAGTACAGGCCCTAGGCACCCACAGCGACAGTAGCGTTCTTCATTACTCCTTTTTTGAATTTTAGTTAATTTTCGTTTTCATTAATTATTGTAATTATTAAACCGTAACATTGCTCATGCTATTTATGTTGGAAATATTCGTTTAAAAGTTGCTGCTAGGTCTTGGTTTTTAAAATAAAGTGGAAGAAGTGCTATAATTTTTATGGCTGTTTTGTGGTAGATGGGCGTAATTTAAGATTTTTCCTCTTTTTGTGATAAATAAATATTTTGAACTTTCATTGGGTCATTTATTGGGACCGAAGCAGAATTTCTTAATATATTTTATTATAATCACTTTAAAGTAATACAATTTACAAGAATGTTTAGAACTTAAAACAACGACGTTCAGGTTATTATTATATAATTATAATATATGAATATTTGCTATAATTGTGTTTTGCTTAGCGACTGGAGGTTCAATAAATGGTTGAAGTAGTGAGGAACGGTCAGGTTTGCCCGGTTAAAGTATAGCAAATAGAAGAATATTTTTTAAACAAAATCGGTTAAAATTTAAACCAAATAAAATTTTGCAACTAAAATTATGATGGATTTTAAAATTATTCTGATACGTTACTTTTTGATATTTTTCGAGTCGGGATTTTGAGAAAGAAGGGAAATTGGATTGGATACTTTTACTCGTTCCAACCACAATCGATAATTGCGAATCGAATTCAGTAAAATATCGCTGCATTAGAATATATGTGCAGGGTAAGGGAAAAGTCATACTTACCAAGTTGCAAATAGGGCATACCAAGATTACACACAGACATCTTCTAATAGGGGCGAGGCCACGTTGTGTGAGGAACTTATCACAGTGGAGCATGTAACAACAGACTGCAAAGAACTAATTGTAAGTCTGCAAAGAAAGGCACACCCCGAATGACCTATGCGCGGCCTTGAGGCACGGCAGCAGCTACAGATTACTGATCCAATATCTCAGCACTATTGGATCTTTCTACCTTCATGTGATATAATTAATAGCAACGTATTTATTTGCGAGAATAGCTGGGTTTTTCTCCAATTAACCCGAGGAATGTGGAGTACTCTGGGGTAGTGTGAACCAAGTCTGGTGTGTGAATGTAATTTATTAGCGTGAATGGAGGTCATTGTCCCCATTTACCCCAAATAGTGAACTCTGAAGAGGGACTTGGAACTTGGCCCGAAATGCATTAACAATTAAAAAATATAGGCATAAAAATAAATTGTGTTTTTTGTTAACCAAACTTTTTAAATAAAAATAAAAATAAAATGTAAGTGTACATGTAGAATTCAAAATTTGTATGGATGAGACAGTCAGACCATTACTTTAAAGAGAACTGGGATTTAATTATTGTTAAGGTATACTATCCTCAGACAAGTATTGTAATTTTGTATTTACACCGTTGATGACCCCTATTTTTGTGCCACATTGAAAAGTAAATTTTCTAAACGAAGTTTGTAAAGGGTAACGCGAAATGGGTTATTAATTAATTCACTGCCCAAACACAAATAGCCTCGGAATCTGGCTAATGAAAAGCCGGAATGAAGAGGCCTGACAGCATCCAACCGGGTCGATATCGGGATTCAAGTTCACCGTTTCACACGGTAGTGAAAGAGACGAGAAAGCCATTCGGGGCGAATTACATAACGAATAAACCCGACGTGAAAGTCTTTTTACCAGATTGGGAGAGATATGAGATGAGCGCGAAATTCCGAAAGGGTTGTCCCCGGGGAGAGACGATCTGAATGACTACGACATGCGGCTGTATTGGTTCCGTGTCATTTGACTTGCCGATGAGATCTAAGAACGTCTGTCACCCCGAAGAGCATGTTCGACCTCACATCGGTTAAACACTTCCAATTTCCTATTACCTACCTTCACAATCTCCGGTTCCGAGAACTACTCTCATATTTGATCATGAAGATTACAAGGACTTCTTGGCAAAGTGCTCTATCAACATTTATTTAATGATGAGGACCGAAGAGACAAAGATAACTAAAGGAGGATCATGAAATTGTAATAAAAGAATATTATTCGTAGTATAATCCAAAGTGAATAAAAAACAACTTTTTCAAATTTTAATATTGATACTTGAGGCTTCCCGAGTGACAAAAGCTGCATACGGACATAGATCGATCACTGATTATGGCGAGAAGGCGAAACGCCTCGACGAAACAATGAGAGTAAGCAGACCGAAAATGACCAAAAACGACCAACCTATAATTTTTTATTTAATTATGTTAATTGTTTATTATTATTATTAAACCTATTATATTTGGTGGTCTGATTGACCGAATAATTTCTTTCAATTAATTAATCTTTTTATGAGTTATCTTATGAGTTTTCCCTCCTTTTTGCCATTTTTCAAATGTCGAGTAATCGATTTGGATTCTCGATGACAATTGAAATGGCGACGGAGAGCTTTAGTGAAGTGTACTTCAGTTAATTCATTAAATTCACTAATTTCGTGGTCCGCTTGACCAATTAATATTTTTTTTTTCATTTATTTGTTACCTATACATGATAGTATACTATACAAATATGTACTCATGATTAATATATCACACATCACAACACTAGCACTAATGCCAGCACTGCACCCGTAAAACACATGCTTTGAGGAGCCATTGCTGGCACTCAGTGTGCATGATTACGGGTCAAGGAGGTCCCGAGGCTATCGTCGGGTGAGGCGATGTGGTGGGTTGTCAGGCTGGGAATGAGTGGAGAGGACTGGAACAGTATGGTTAGGATGATTCGAAAAGTTAGTGTGGAAGGTTTGCAATCTAGACCGGATTAGTTCGTTGACAAAAGGAATGTTGAGGTCTTTGTGGATAGTGAGGTCAATGATATAATAAGATGCTTTGACAATTTGTCTAAGGACTTTCCATTGGAAGGACTGGATGCGCTGGGTATGGGAAGACTTGGAAGTAGCCCACAGTTCACTCCGTATGTCCGTATAGGTCTTAGTAAAATCTTGTACGGTGTTAGCTTTGTCTTAATTGTCGAAGTCGATTTCGGTCTTAGAAGTCTTCCTAGTAGTCCACGCCTTGTATTAAGTTGTTGTTCCTTAAGTCTTGTAGTGGGGATTCACCTCAGTCTGCTGTCGAGATAGTCCCAGGTATTTTCCAATAGAGTGGAAACTGGTATCTCTTTTTTTATTGATGTACAATGGAGGGCAAGACTGTTTTTTTTTTTTTTTTTTTTTTTTTTTTTTTTTTTTTTTTTTTTTTTTAACGTTAAAGTACACTGAGTGCATTTTTCTTCGTTCAGTCTTGTCCTCCATTGCATCAGTCTTCGATAAACTAAAGGTGTTCCTGGATGTTGGAGGTAGATAGAGGATTCGAGTTGGACAATAGGATTGCGTTGTGAACGGTAAAAGTAAATTATTGGCGAGAATGGACGGGGTTCAACCCAGCCACAAAATGTCTCGAGTACTTTTTTTAAAGATAGTACCTACTCATAGTTAAAGTGTTTTTTTTTTCTATCGAGTACTGTGTGTGAATGCGAATGTGTATATATACGTTGAATGTCTATTCTGTATTTGACAAATTGACGTATTTAGAATCGGGCCATTCAAATGACTGAAAAATTGAAAATTACGCTTGAAAGACCAGATAACAAATTCAAAATACGCAGCGGGCCGGCGATGTCCTCCTCTATTCTCTGAACCTCCCCCATTATGATATACTATCTCTAAGAGCTTAATCCGTTTTGGTGTTAAGAACGATTTTTTAAATCGTAGTTGTTTGCGCTAAAATAGCAGAATTATTTTCAAAGTGTTGACTCCTTTACGTCATACCAAGATAGCCCGTTTCATTTTATATAAGCACTATATTTGAAGAAATAAGAGGTACATTATCGGTAATTATTTCTTTCAGGTCGATATGTTTCTTCCGAATTGATACATGGCGTAATGAAAGTTATATTTCTATAGCGAACTAAGTATCATGCCTTACTTGACTAAGTTCTACTGGTTAAATTGGTGGATTAAATTGCTAAGTGGTCGAGTGTTACTTTTACAAGGCGAACCCCTTAGGGAAACAGGTAAATTGGTTACTGACGAGAAAGGTAAAATTGATTGGGAACGCTGGATCTCCACTGCTTCGATTTACTAACCAAGCCTTGGAAGTGGCTCTGATCTAATTACAGAAACTTCAAAAGACCCGGGCATAGCTGGTGAAAACACCCCAGTTCCTCTTTCAAAGTGCCGGCACTGACAAATTATTCATCCCTCATTTGGCACTCGTATACCCTCAAAGATTCAACTGTCAATTAAGTTACTTTTTAATACTTCCGAGTTTATACTTACTCTGCTTATACCGGCGAGTTGTTTCTCAAGATGTTCTTTCGATTAGACGACGGCGAAGTTGTTTTAAAGTTCGGTCCAGAAATTATAAGACTTTACAAATTTAAGGGGAATCAGGAAATTTCAACTTGGTAAAAGTACTTCAGTGTAAAATCCATATTAATTCTGCTTTATTATAATTATATTATTATATAACAATCTTTGTTGACTTTGTTAATTTAAAGTAGACTGTATTTATGCGGGTGTTAAACAGTTAAATGTCAATACTGCCATGGTGGATTCACTAAATAAAACTTAGTTTAGTGCCACCAAGATGTGGTTTCTATCTTGACTCTTTCCTGAGATATTAACGTTTTTGTGACTATAGTTTAAAATCATTTAACATAAAATCGTAATTTCTCGACTTTAGCATCATTAAAATAAAAATCTGATACTTTATTTGATAAACTATATTAAATTTTTTACAAGATAACGGTTCCGTTGAAAGATTTGCGCTTCCTAATACACCGTAGTCGTCCAAAGAATAACAAATGGCAAAAGCCGATTTTTTTTTTTTTTTTTTTTTAAATACTCAATTGTGGCTTGTGCAAATGACTTTTCCATCAAAATTTTCGGGGATCTGTCTAATATTGCCTTATTTTATACGTATTCTAAGAATATACTCATTTTTACATGTTTTATTACTTTTCTTAGAGAAATCTTTTTTTGGAAGGTTGAAAAACGTGATATCGAACCCAAATAGAGCAGTAAAACAAGAAAATAGCACATGCCATTTTTTTATTTAAAACATTTATTAGTTGGTAACAAAAACCAGATATATTCTTCTCATAAAGTGTACATAATTAAAGAAAAATTACAATAAAAATGAAACTTCATTAAATTATGCATTTCTTGCAAATTAACTGACATATTGCTTGAAATGCTTTTCTTTGTATTGGATCGCGAATGTAGAACAACCGACGTGACTGCATGGAGGACTTCTTCCCTTCTTTTCCTCATGTCATTGCACGTGATTTCAATTATCTCTATGAGCTGTCCCCTCGTTTCCATGGGTGTGCTGTACAATGCACTTTTCAGAATTCCCCTTATTTAAAATCTAGTGGGGATATCATGGCTCCTCTGTGGCCATAATACCATGCAATGAGAAGAATTTTAATTTTAAAATCAGATTTTTTACATAAAATCGTAATTTCTCGACTTTAGCGTCATTAAAATACAAAGTCATTTATTTGATAAACTATATTAATTTTTTTACAAGATAACGGTTCCGTTGAAAGATTTGCGCTTCCTAATACACCGTTGTCGTCCAAAGAATAACAAATGGCAAAACCCACGTTTATTTGGAAATAATCAGTTGTGGCTCGTGTAATGACGTTCCATCAAAATTTTCTGGAATTTCACCAAAGTTGCCTTCCTTTATAAGTATTCAAAGAACATACTAACTTTTACATTTTTTCGAACTTTTCTTACCGAAGTCATCCTGTGCAACCCAAGAACATCGTATATGTCATATTTATTAGTTGGTTACAGATACATTTTTAACCAAATTTATACTAAACTCGATGAAATAAAACGTTACTAAAAACATTCCATTCGGTGATTTTGTAAGTACCGATTTAAATAGTGCCTATTTAGTTACTAATTTCTTGGAAAATAATTTAATATTTTTTTACATTTCGCTAAATCAACCCGGCCAGATCATAGTTGAAATAAAGAATTTGTGGATCAATCTTTTTAGTAACTACTGTTTAATATGTTGATTAAAAGTAGCATGAGTTAAAAATTATAGCACAGAAAATCATTGTTGATCAAATATTATCAACTTATTATTATTATATTATTTTAAGTAATTTTTATGTAAGGTATTAGTTGAGATAAAAAAGTCAGTGTTACGAGTGAGATTCGAACCCACGACCTTCGGCTATATACCCAACTGCTCTACCACTTGAGCTATCGTGACTTCGATCCACTCGGACAGCAATTTCCCATACCAACCCAACCTTTCGAATTTTGCCTCCTTTTTGCCATTTTCCAAATGTCGTTTAATCAGGATTCGATTCTCGGGGAAATATGAAGTGGCCACCGAGAGCTTTAGTGAAGATATACTTCAGTTTAATTATTAAATCCATTATTTTTCATAGTCCGATTGACCAAATAACCTCTTTCAATTACTTAATTTTTATGTAAGGTATTGGTTGAGATAAAAAAGTTTAAAAAAGTAAAAAAGAGATAAAAAAACCCGCTCGCGTCACTCACTTTTTATGTCAGCCAATACCGTACATAAAAATTAATTAATTGAAAAAGGTTATTTGGTCAATCGGACCACAAAATATAATGGTTTATTTTAAGGTTATAATTGATGTACCGTATCAGTCGTGATATTTTCTACATAAGGGCGCATGGGGATACCGAATTTATCTTTTACGTAAACTTGAATTTCAAAAGTAAAAGCAATAGTCTAAAAGTATTGCGTTTAGATGACTTTTAAATAGAGAAGAGCGGATGAAGAAAAGGTGTCAGTTAAACGCGTTTCGACCTTCCACATTTTCATTGTAGATCTTCCCGCTGTTTTCTTTAAGAAATTCTTCACATAAGATGGCACAAAGCAGAAACGAAGTTGATGAAATGGGGTTACTAAATTTACGTAAAATTGAATAACCAAGTAAAAATAATTTACATTGAAATACAAAGATGTACATATTTAAACAAAATGATAAAATAATATAAAAGAGGAAGGAATTGTTTGATTTAATATGGAAACTAAAAAGGAGGCGTCTATCAAAAAACTTAATTATCCTTTTCCTCTGTATGCTAGTATTAAATTTTCATGTTACTCTTTCCGCAATTGATAGTTGGAAAACCCAGGAGGCGAGTTTTTTCCTACCTCTTTCAAAAATTTTTTTCTCTGGCTTAGATCATGTTCCTTGGTTTTTATCTGAGAGGTGTTAACTCTGAAAAAATGATTATGAATAATCCATATTGGAAATAAAATTACTGACCGTTTGATAGAAAGAGCAGGGAATTTACTACCTGTTGAGATCAACATAATGCTTGTTGATATTGGAAGACACCGCCGCGCCGACAGGACATTCATCATAGTCCATCTAAAAATAAGATAAAACAAGTGAATTAGGCACAAAAATCGATCCTCCACCTAGCCTAAGAATACTTCAAGAACTCTCGCAAATTACGGTATACCGTCAAGCCGAACCAATTCTGTTCGTTAAAATATTATATTTTCGACAGCTCCTAAGGGGCTTTTTGGGTTGTATTGGCATCGAAATATACAAACCTATGCCATTTTTACAAACGCTAAAAACAGATCGGATCTGCACATGCATGTAGATTTATATTCACTTATATAAAGAATTCAGCCTGTCACTTCTCGCAGACCACCAGTGATTCCAGCTTTTGTAATTACCGGCGTCCTCGAGAAGCACCTACCCCGGTGATAGGAGTCCGGAATCGGGCCTCGGTCTTATAAGTAATTTTAGCAATGATAGTCAATGACCTAGTAATTTTTAGAAGAAAGCTAGAGTCATTGGCACTACACGAAGATACTAGGAAAGAACAATAAGCCAGAAGGACGCAGTACATCATCATCTATTTCTACCAAAACCATGAAGGAAATACATTTTTTTAGCCTTGTAGTTAGAAGAAAAACGTAAAAACTCAATTAGTTTAGCACTATCATCACAAGCTATTACAACGAAACTCTGTAACATAGTATTAAATAATTTTATCAAAATATTGATTAAAAAATGGTATTTGTTGGTAAATTAGGGAGAAAATTGGGATCAAATATAATTTGTACGAAGTTTTGATAAAATGATTATTTAGAGATCGTGAGATGCGGTCTGGTGTGACGTAGGTTTAGAAAAACATTTTCTTTATCATGCCAACGTTTCGATCTTTATCGGGATCATCTTCAGTGCCGGGGATTTGTAAACATTTTGAAATTATATAAATACATACGAGATATGACTACGAATTTATAAAATGATATACACAATATAGAAATTTTAGTTTTAACCAAACTATTTGAACTTGCTCAAAGTATGTTTTTTTGTGTAGATGTATCGTTACTGGTGTGAATAAGACTGATGTAATTTACAAAATCAATTGTATAAATTGTCCGGCAACATACATGTAATACATCCAAATATCTGAATAAGAGGGTTAAACAACATGTCTATGATTGCAAAACAACCAAACAGAATCCTACAGCAGTGGCTATCCATCATTTTTAATACTAACGCAATTTCGATTTCAAAATCCAAAAATGGTAAACATAGAGCAAAAGAAACATAAACGTAACTTTTTAGAAAGGATTTACATCAACAGAGATGAACACCGCATCAATTACCGAATATACACATTTAAACTCAGTCGTAGTTATGCCGATATCATAAATCAAATTCAATATCAATAACATATAACCCATACAAAACAGTCATTACGCTCCAAACATCGAACAATTCAACATAGTCTAAATCTTAAATAATTTATCTCTCCTTTCCCTAATAATCCCTTATAATAATCCTAATAGGATCCGGACGACAAACCATTACTCCTTTTTTCCATTGTAGGTCCCTTTCACCTCAAACAAGCCGACTCTTCAGAGAAAAATGCATTTGTATCCCTACTACCTTCCCTATTCCTTCAAAATCAAACGTATGTAAACAAAAACATTGACACACTCTCATCACGGCAGAAAACATTGACACATCTGCACAGAAAACACACACTTTGAGTGAGTACAAATTCATTGATTAAATGTAAAAATTTTATGTTGTTTACATCGTTGTATAAATTCATAGTTATATCGTATATGTATTTGTATAATTTAAACAATTTTTATAAATCCCAGGCCCTGAAGATGATTTCAATAAAAATCGAAACTTTGGCAACATTAAAGGTAATGTTTTTCTAAACCTACATCACACCAGACCACATCTCACGATCTATAAATAACCATTCGTTAACGGTCACTAAATACTACACACTTTCATAAAAATTAATAAAATGAATACCTATTAAAAAATTAATATGTTTAAAGCCATAAACCAAGAAAAATTTACTATATCAAAAAGTATGTTAAAAAAATCAAATGATTATTTATGTCAATTGTGATATCAAATTTACAAACAAAACCGGATATTCTTAAGAAACGAGCTCAATTATCATTTTTGACAAAACATATAAAACTCAATCGAGAGGTGAGATAGATAGATAGATTGATAGATGGAGAGGGAGAAAGAGAGAGAGAGAGAGAGAGAGAGAGAGAGAGAGAGTGAGATGGAGAGAATGGCAGTTTCTAATAAGTGAAAAATAATTTAGTACGAGTAAAAATAGGGCGCTTGAGACGACAGTTTTGCAAGAGCGCCACGTCGTGATGGTTAGTATCACAAGAATCCGCTCTTGTTCCCAGTATTATCAGAAGATGAAGCATAAACAAGTTAACATATGTTTTTGCTAATTACAATTTATTTATGCAAAGAAAAACAAATAAATAGATAGATAGATAGAAATTTTACATTTTACGGCACAATTTACATGTATACGCGCTTGAGGTGATTACTTAAAAAGGCAGCTTTTATTATCTACTCTACAGTGTCTCCCTCAGCGCGGGTACTGCGGTCCGTGACAAGTTTTCCCTCGACCCTCTCGTAGTGCTTTTTTTTTTGAGATATACAAAGAATTGGTGAAATAATAAGGGTGCTTGTTGTCTGAATACGGGGCACATGTCTGGAGGGTAATGAAAAGGCGTATGGACGACACAGGACATCCCCACCACCCGACTTGACAACCGCGATCCATCACTCTGAGGCTAAGAATGCAACAAAAAACACGATTAAAAGAAGGAGGAAGCGTCGATGGATTGGGTCGACAGAAAAACTCTTACGTATCAACAACACTGTTGATGGGTGGCCCTTGTAGAAGGGTCATCCTCACCCGGTTAAGAATAGGCCATGCGGGTTTGACACACGGACACTTACTACACCGTGTATGTGTCCGTCTTGCAGAGAAATGTTGCTTGGTGTGTTACACATAATTGATGGTTGCAATTCCTCAGCTCCATACAGGAATGCCACCCGGTTTGCGAATTATGCTTGATCACGGCAGTGAGTATTTGGATCCCCTGTTCCGAATCTTAGAGGAAACGAAATTGTTCTATTGTATATTGTAATAATAGTTGTGTATAGTTTGTGTGCGAATGTATTTATTAGCGTGAATGCGTGATGTGAAAGTGTCGATGGTGGAATATCGAGTACCCCGTCGACCCTCATTTAACGAGTGGTAGATAAAATAGGAGAGAATGTGTGAATCAATGTGTTTGGAACTGTATGCGTTTGGTGGTGAGTTGACCGAGCTGTTCACAGCATCACCCCGTAGCCCAACTTGAGTCTGTCCCCGGAATGCCAAACCCGGAGTGGGTGCTACTCCAGTCTGCCGGCAATTTACTGTAAATAGCAAAAGCTGGAATTGGTCTAGGGAAAGCGAATAGACTCAACACGGCGTTTTTTTGATTGTATGTACATGTGCGGATTTTAGCCTATATAAAGAAACAAATGTTTTGCATTTACAGTATGATACAAAAAACAAAAATTTTCTATAAAATCCTATTCTCCCATCCATAATGTAAAAGTAAAAATATTTGTCTGTTATATCAATATGATATTTGTGGTTTAATCCCAGTTTTCAATGAAACGCTTCTATTTTCCCTGTATAATGCTCAGTGAATGGGGATTAACGCTATGTGCCCTTTCGAGACGTTCATTATCTTAGCTTACCTGCCTGATTTCAAAGCGGACTGAACCTACTCCTGAGCGATTAAGCCTGTTGTGATCTACATAATCCTACTAAGCGAGGGGGTTCGCACTATCTTATCATCTTTAGTCTTCCGAACAGGTTCTGTTATCACATTCTCGAACATACAAGTGTCTGACAACAATATTAGTACCTTTTCTCTTTAAGTATTCTGTATGTTCCTAAAATTGCAATTCCTAAAATACGTCGTGTATTGTTATATATGATGTTTGTAATATACGTCCGCTATGAGTTTCATGTCGTATTTTGTTCGCAATTTGTGTAAGGGCTTTAGAAAATAAATTGATATAACCATTGAGAAAATATGAAAGAATATTAGAAACTAAACAATATTTTCATAGTATGGCTTGATTTAGATTTTATTACATGAAATCTAAAGCAGGACACACTGATATTATTTTCTCTCCGCCCCATCAAAACGAGATAAATATTACCGTTCGTTTGTTCTCGTTTATTAATGTGCAAAATAGAAAGGGAGAGGGTGGGCTGATATCAAAGTAAATTCCTTACAATTTCATAAATCAGAAATGTGTACAATTCGTTTTGTACCCCCTTAATAATACCGTATCCTTTGCCCCCTGGTACGAACAATTCCCTTATAAGAAAGGAACAATTTAAGAAGCCAGACAAAATCTTATATCGCTTGGGTTACAAGTCCTTTTTCGTTAGAAATTTTAGATGATCGAATAATTCAACCTGACCTGGAAACATAATATAGATGAATCCAGAACGATCAGAATGTTGATGTATCAGAAACTCGTCTATAAGAGATTAACCGGGCAGTAACTAACTAAACGAAACGCGAACAACTAAACACAATTTATTATGTTTTCATGCTACTTTCTCATAAGGGGTTGTTGGACCTCTAGCTTAGATGTTATGTTTTTAAGAAAAAGAATAATTCAGGAGGAAATCAGATACAATTTATGATGTACAGATGGCTACAAAACAAATAAAGAAACCAGATGCGTTTCTGTTCGAGCTCTGCAAGAGCGACCAAACTCATTATGGAAGTATAGCTCGGTCTTTCAAGCTAAAATAATGCCATCATAGTCTGTGCCTTCGAAATTAGGCTTTGTGGTCCGATTGTCAAAACAAATTCTTTTCAATTAATTAATCATTAAGTAAGGTATTGGTTGAGATGAAAAAGTCAGTGTCACGAGCGGGATTCGAACCCACGACCTTCCACAAAATACGCCCTCTACCACTTGAGCTATCGTGACTTCGATCCACTTGGACACCAACTTCCCATCTTTCGAATTTTCCCTCTTTTTTGAGATTTTTAAAATGTCGTGTAATCTATTCGATTCTCGGCGACAAATGAAATGGTCACGGAGAGCTTTAGTGAAGTATACTTCATTTGAATAATGACATTTGAAAAATGGCAAAAAAGAGGAAAAATTCAAAAGGTGGGTTGAGGTGGGATGTTGCTGACCGAGTAGATCCAAGTCACGATAGCTCAAGTGGAAGAGCAGCGGCGTATTTTTTCGAAGGTCGTGGGATCGAATCCCGCTCATGACACTGACTTTTTTATCTCAACCAATAACTTACTTTGTTGGTAATTGAAAAAATCTTAAATAAGGTTACACTAAAA
The DNA here is from genome assembly GCF_000648675.2 of Cimex lectularius. NCBI lineage: Eukaryota > Metazoa > Arthropoda > Insecta > Hemiptera > Cimicidae > Cimex > Cimex lectularius. The sequence goes on along the minus strand of NW_019392677.1, from coordinate 2,259,427 downwards.
AAAATCATAATTTTGGATAGCCAAGTAGCTAGCTATTAAACCATTATCATGTAAAACATCCAAAAAAAATTAGTCAGTGATTGCTTCATGTCGCTTCCAAAATCATAAAAACTTGGTAATAACAACCAGACGAGTACCAGAACACATGGGAATTTTGAGGAGCGAAAAGGCAGACATACCTGGTCAATGGAGGGTCTGCAAGATCGCAATGCCGTATGTGAGTCCTGAACTATTGGCCTTATGATAACAAAATCAAACATAGAATAAAAAATGCAAAATCATAAATGATTATACTCTGCTAGACACAGTACGACAATGCTAAAACAAACCACACCAATACTGACAAACTGACAAGCCGTCATAATGCGGAAGTTTAATATTGTTTTAATTCCTGTCTTAACTACGTTTTACGCAGTCGAAACAATCAAAAATAACAAATCTAAAAATCAAAAGACAATATTTCAGTTTTTACTGGATTCGGAGAACGTTTTTATTTTGCCTGATTGCATAATCATTAAATATTATTTGCCAAAATGTACAGGGTGTTACAGGGAAAAATGTCAATACTGCTATGGTGAATTCACTAAATAAAACTTAGTTCAGTGCCACCAGGACGAGGTTACTATCTTTGACTCATTCCTGAGATTTTTGTGCTTTTTGTCTAAAATCAGATTTTTTAACATAAAATTGTAATTTCTCATAATTAAAATACAAATTTGACCTTTATTTCGCAAAGTACAATTAATTTTCCCCAAGATAATAACATTTCCGATGAAAAGTTCCCGCTACCTAATACACCGGTTTTTTTTTATCCAACAAAATTTTTGAGGATTATTCCAAGAACATACTCAGTTTTACATTCTTGGTGAAATCGTTTTTGCAAGGTTGAGTAACGTGAATCGAACTCAAATAGAGCAGCAACACAAAAAATAGTACATGTCATTCTTTTAAATTAAACATTTATTAGTTGGTACCAAAAACCTGATATATTCTTCTTCTTTCTTTTTATTGGAAATAAATGTGGCTGGTGCAATGACTTTGTATCAAAATCTTCGGGGGATTGAACCAAATTTGCATTATTTTATACGTATTCCGAGATTTCACGTCATTTTTTTAACTGAAACATTTATTAGTTGGTAACAAAAACCAGATATATCCTTCTCATAGTGTACATAATTTAAAAAAATTACAATAAAAATGAAATTATGTCTTTCTTGCAAATTAACTGACGTATTGTTTAAAATGCGAGAGAACAACAACCCAAAAACATCGTGTAAGATTTATTTTTAATGAATAAAAACATTTATTAGTTGGTAACAAATACATATTTATACTAAACTGTATGGGAAAGAAAACATTTCTGAAGGTCACGTTGCGTTCAGTGATTTTGTAAGTACCGGTCTAAATTTTGACTATTTAGTTCATAATTTCTTCGAAAATATTTTAATATATTTTTTTAAATTTACGCTAAATAAACGAGATCAGTTCATAGTTAAAAATAAGAAATTGGTATATATATCGTTTTATTTCTTTTATCTATTGATCTTGACTCTTTCCTAAGATGTTAACGTTTTTGTGATTTTAGTCTGAAATCAGATTTTTTTTTACATAAGATCGTGTACATAAAACATAAATGTGGTTCTTTATTTCGCAAACTACGTTAACGTTAACCTAACGCAGTTGCCGCTCAAAGAATAACAAATGGCTAAACTCATGTTTTTTTGGAATACTAAATGCCTCATGGAATGGCGTTTCCATCAAAATTTTCCAGGATTTAACCTACATTGCCTTCCTTTATAACTATTCCAAGGACATACTTATTTTACATTTTTTAGAACTTGTCTTAGTGGAATCTCTTTTGCAAGGTTGAAAAACGTGATATGTACCTTAATTTTGAAAATGGCAAAAGGAGGGAAAACTCATAAGGTGGGGTTGGGTTGGGGAGTTGATGTCCGAGTGGATCGAGGTCACGATAGCTCAGGTGGTAGAGCAGCATCGTATCAAGCCGAAGGTCGTGGGTTCGAATCCCTCTCGTGCCATTAACTTTTTTTCATCTCAACTAAAAACCTTAACTAATTGAAATGATTTAATTGGCCAAGCGGACCACGATATTAGTGTATGTAAAAATAAGTATGTCCTTGGAATACTTATAAAGAAAGGCAACTTTGGTGCAACACTAGAAAATGTTGATGGAAAACGTCATCATGTGGAAAATTTAATATAATTTACGAAATAAAGGTCAGATTTGTATTTTAAAACCGCTAAAGTTGAGTAATTAGCTTGTATGTCAATTTCTCAGACTGAACATCTCACTGGACATATTACGTATGCAGGTCTACAGGGAAATAACACAGGTGCTTAAGTTCGTCGTATCATGCATCTTCCCCCTCGGGCTTACAAACCTGCCCAACTAACGTCGGTGCTATCAAACGTTTCTCTTAATAGTTTACATCGAATAAATAATTTATTTGCATTAGTTTAAAATTGAAATAAATTCGGCTGTAATTAAGCAGTTTTTTGTACATTAACTGGTAACAGCCAGAGCAAAATTGAAAATTTAATCCATGGTCATGATATTCAGACAATATAACGTTCAAATATAAAACTGCCACATTCATGAGATTTTAGTGTAGTATTAAAAATACTGGATGTTAGTTAATTTTATACGTCAGGTATTCAAAATATTTATTATTAAGAAACATAAAATAGAAATACCAGAATGAATACTAGAAAAGGGATCAAGGAAGCTGATCGTTCCAGGCTGGAGGCTGAACTAAAACTCGACTTGACGGGACCAGAAATGTCGGCTTCTCTACTTTTTAAAAGGATAGTTCCTACTCACAGTAAGTTGTTTTGCAACGATCCGGATTTCGAGCCTTTTAGCTCATCATCAGGTTGAAGGACTTCCACAACCACGTCTCTCGACATGAATTGCCAAAGTGAACCGCTGATACCTCCGTCAACGCGACGTTCCAATTAGCAGCTGATTTTTTTAATGACGCTCAATTTGAATCATTGGCGGAGGTATCAGCGGTTCACTTTGGCAATTCATGTCGAGAGACGTGGTTGTGGAAGTCCTTCAACCTGATGATGAGCTAAAAGGCTCGAAATCCGGATCGTTGCAAAACAACTTACTGTCAATAGGAACTATCCTTTTAAAAAGTATTGAACACCACACTCACTCCATCATTTATCATTTCTATATGTCGGCTTCTCTGTTCTAACCGCATTATTTTAGTTCACATGGTTTGCTTTCGTTTCATCTGTCATCTGTTCAGAAAAGCAGTTAGCCATGGTTGTAACAATTGCAAGCAAATAATTACTGCATCGCAGCAATAAGTTTAATTAGCAACCAAAGCTTGCTGATCGCATCAGGAGTATAACTTACAGAGTTACAAAATTGTACTGAATCTGAAGAAAATACTTCCATTTATTAAGCATATTCTACAAATACCTTGGGCTTTTCGAACCTTCCATTATAATACAGGCACAGCCGGATGACAGAATCTTTCCACTGGACAAGTGTGAATGGGCCGTTTTTCGGACCGTAAAGGCTCCAGATAAACCGGTAAAAAGTGAAATTCAAAGTTAAATGGGCTGGAAGAGATTTGCCAATAGAAGAAGAAAAAGGTGTCCGGGCACTCCCACTTTCATTCAATAAAAAAAAATCAGGTTACAGGAACGAACGATGTATTTGATTTTGCCACGTGAACGAACACACTCCATAGAACGGAAACTCCTTTTATCACGGAATGAATTAATTTACGTTAAAAAAAATCTCTAATGGCTGACAATGGAGGTTCCGTCAAGACTTATCGAAAACGCGCTTGGCTGCCCTCTTCGTTTTAAAGAAATGACATTGATTTCATTCAGAACGAATATCCTTTCTTCTAAATATTGTATAAATTCAACTTCGTAAATGTTATTTATGTCTCTTTTATTTTACTAAATTTAGTTATTTTCTTCTTGTTAAGATTGCCGAGCATCTTTCATTAGTCGTTATCATTATTTACGCAGTGAATTTTTTCATCCAAATTTTTCTTCTTTTTTAAATTCAAATCAACCGTTTTCTCTACAAATAAGAAATAAGTTTTACTCGAGAATATATCAAGTTGCCGAGATAGATGATATCCCCAATAGAAAAAGAACAGCTGGATCGGGCTCTATACAGACTTCCTAACAGGATTCGTTCTAGTCGACCGGATACAGCAAATCTCGAATTTTAGACGGAAATTGCGAAATGATTGAAAGTTTGTGGGACGAACAGATCGTAACTCGGCCCAAGACAGCATGTTACTGTCGGGATCATCTCAGTTCAAGAAATAGTAAGTCATCCGAAAATGATCAATAATTTCAATAAGGAAAAGAAGAAATATGAAATAAAAATTATTAAAAGGAGCGTGTTACGTGTAGGATAGACTTTACTATTAAAATCCTTAATGATCATGATCGATCCTTTTCGAGTCTTTGTTCTTATGGAATACCATTAAAATAAATCGACGATTCTGATTATTTACGAGTTTTCTTATATCGCTTATAAATCAAACAGTAAGGAAAACCGATCAAAAGACAGTATTAATTAAATAAATATCCACGATATTCATTGATCTTAATGGCGTTGCGTAATGATGTCAGACTTTTTCCTGTACGGCTCCCGGTTGCCCGTTTTCCACTTTGGAACCTCTCCAAAGGTCAAGACGTGTGTAAACTAGAACAAATGTAAATTCCGCAAAAACAAACAGTTGTAATGCCGCCCTGCAGTACTTCAAACTCTTTTAAACATTCATCAGGCAACAACCGTCAGGGAAAAATATCGGAAATTTTTGTACTTTTGAATATTAGTTAACTTTACTAAAACATTTATGTGTAGGTGTAGGTGTGTGTGTGTGTGTGTGTGTGTGTGTGTGTGTGTGTGTGTGTGTGTGTGTTTATATGATCCGTAGTGGACGGACGTTAACAAATGTGGTTTTACACCCCGAAGAGTTGTCAACATCCGATGTGCTTCTAGACCCTGGGGTGTATATCGTTATGCGACTGGGTCGCTAGTATCAACTTTGAATCACATGCTTAGGAGATCGTCGCTTCTTAACGGACGGGTTCGGCTAGGGGCTTCCAACAACTAGGTCATTTTAGCCCCCTCTCCATAATCTTGCTTAAAACTGACATTATAGTACAATCGCGCAAATAAGTGCATTCACTTCTATGAACATTGCGCGCATTCTGGTTAATTAGTAGATTACCACTACAGACAATAGTAATAAACTAGTGTAAATTAATGGAGTTCTTTCAAAATATTACGCTCAAACACACACTTCCGGAGGGGCGATCGTGGCGCTATATGTCACCATCAGTCCCTCATCACCCACACTATTAAATACACGCACACCAACTAAACACTGAACCACAAAACATATAAAACAGTTCTTTATACAATAAAAGAAAATCTTGTCCTCTAAAAAGCAAAACAGAAGACCCAGAAATTTGTAACTCTGCTCGAAAACCATTCTTAAATCCTGCGGCAGGCATTACACGCTTTCTGAAATGACCCAAATCATGCTAGCTTCTCTTATATGGGACTCTCTGCATAAGGGGCACATGCGCGGGCTTGGGCTCAGGAGCATGTGCTTGCGTATTAGCCGTGTATGACCTATTCTTAGTCGCGTAAGGTGTTTCCTTATCAGTTTTCCGGAGAGCCATTTACGCCATCGGCGGTACAAATATTAAAATTAATGCTTATGATTGGCTTTTGTATCTTTTTGTCGTTTTTCTTTCGGTGTCGTTCAGTTTTTCTTCAGTTTACGATTGTAATTCGTGAATTTATACGATATATAAACTTTTTTTGTGCTTTCGAAGCTGTTATCAGCTTTCTATTCAGTATCCTGTTAGTATGCAATTATTGTTAGTTTAAAATAATTAACATTAAGATTTAGTGTTTATGAACTACGTATATATAATTACACATCATCAAAACCGACACCTGGTCTTTGCAGGAAAAAATGGCCAACTTTGAAAATACATATTTTCTCAGCGTTTTAAATCAGAGAGCTGCGGTAGATCTCATTTTTCGAAAATCGTATGCTGTACAAGATGGCTTTTTTTAAATGGTCTGCCAGCTTCAGTCAATCATCAGGAAATTCAGAAATTCGGGAACATGTTAATTTTGGCAGTTTTTACTAAAAACTTCAAATTGAACTGTGGAGCCAGCACTTTGCCTCCTCCCCCATCGGGCTTTTGTAATTAATTTTTTCAAAGAGCCAGAAATATGCCTTACAATCTGCCAGCCACGGTTTGTTCTTGTCATCCATCAATTTATTCACCATTGAAAAAGTAATTAAAATAAATTGATAGAAATTGCAGCCTAAAAAGGGTATTAAATGGAATACGTTTTCTGAAATTTGCTGGTCTCAAAGTTGTGGGAAATAGTAGTTTAAAATCATCCTAGTAAGTTTTTCAACTTTGAAAAAACAGGGGGCGCCGGTTGCTGCAATGGTTTAGGCGTTGACAAGGTGCTCATACTGTAAGGTAAAGGTCCCGGGTTCGAATGCAGAGCTGCTAGACATACTTACAAATGGGCTTTTTTTTTCAAAAACACCGGCAGGTTTATATGACCTCTACTGTTGCGAACCCTCGTAACAATAAATAAATAAAAACTTTGATTTTTTTAAAATCTCGCTATTAAAACGCTTATTTCATGATCGTTTAAAAGTCTAGTATTGATAACATCTTACTGGAAATTTAACATAGTTCTCAATGGCATCAACGGATTTGTCCAAAACCTTTTACTTTTCAAGTTATCGTTGTTTATTTGAAGCAAGGTGGTGAAATCTTAAAAATCAGGAAAAGTGTTATAACTCCTAAACTGTAGATATTCGGAAATAGTAGTTCAGAATCACCATAGTAAGTTTTTCACCTTTGAACAAAAATTTGTTTTTAATGTTCTCGCTACTAAAACACTTATTTCACGAACGTTTCAAGTTTAATATTGATCACATCTTATTGTAAATTTAACTTAGTTTTCAATGGTTTCAACAGAATTAAATTCACTAATTTCGTGGTCCGCTTGACCAATTAATAAAAGGAGGGAAAATTCAAAAGGTGGGGTTGAGATGGGAAGTTACTGTCCGAGTGGATCGAGGTTACGATAGCTAAAGTGGTAGAGCAGCGGCGTATCAAGCCGAAGATCGTGGGTTCGAATCCCGCTCGTGCCATTGACTTTTTTTCTCTTAACTGAAAACCTTAATTAATTGTAACGAATCAACAGATTTGTCCAAAACCTTTTAGTTTTAGAGTTATCGTATTCGGAATTTTCATTGTTATTTTAACACGGCCGACCTTTGGCAGATAAATTTTTCGAGCCATTAATTACCGTGGAAATTCAGAGTTTTTTTCTTTTGGTGATAAAATGAAAAGCTTAAAAAAAAATTTATGACAATTGTCTCCGTATATTTTCATTTCTTCCAGTGTCTTGAAGCGTAAAGTAAATAGCTAACTTCTTAAATCTTATTACAAGCACAGTTTCTAGATGACCACGTGATTTAATTTTCCTTAGTGTCAGAAACGGCTACTATCAATTACTCACTCCTTTATCGTCCTTGGCTTTTCGTTATCGCGAGGATCCCGGCCCAATTTCATAAAGACCCCCCTCCGAGGATAGCCGACGGGGAAATAAGTCTCCTTTAATTGTCTTTTAATCAACGGGGGGATGATAAAAGTCGTCAATTGCCGTCGCCGCCCAGGCCCCGAATTAAGATGAGATAACAACCCATTAGTAACATAATCAGAAGCGATTTATCTCCGAGAAATTAAGCATGGACAAATCGTCGTTTCTATTAAGAAGGGTACTTAACAGTAATTATAAGAAGGATGGAAAGGATGTAACTCTATTAAGGAAATAAATGTTGTATTAAATTTTTTTAAGTATATATTTTTTATTGTTTTAAAGCAAAAAAAAAATATATATATAAAATTATATATAATATAACGTAAAATATAAATAAATATAAGAGTATAAATAAATAGTATAAATAGTATAAATATAACATTTATTTCCTTAACAGAGTTACATCCTGTCCNTATATATATACCGTTCAAAAGAAGCTTTCACATAATTAAATGATTATGATGAACCTATTGAGGTACTATTTATGTTAACTTGAATTGTTTACTCTCCATTGGAGTTATAACTAATCCTTCGAAATTATAAGGACCTTTTTTATCAGATGGAAATGAGTAATCGTAACAAATGTAAAGTAAAAGATGTAACTTTTTATCGGCTAATAAAAACGTTCTTAAATTTAACATTTGAATTTCCAGGAATTTATGATCCTGTGATTCTATTTTAATTTTATCCTGTTACTAATATCACGAAAAGAAAAGACAAAAAAGAAATTATATATTTTGTTTAAAATAATTATATAGTATCATTATGATAATAACGTACCCCCTTACCAATCCTAATTTGAAAAGGCAATTACTAAGCAATTGAACTATTTAATATAGTAGGATATTTACTATGTTCATATATTTCTCTACTTTTTGAGGTAGATATATATAAGAAGAAATGCAGGCTTCATAAGCATGAAAACAAAATGATTTTTTTTTACATAGTTAGGCATGGAGAAATTTACATACACCTACATGTCCATCAGGTTCTGCTAATGAGGAATAATAAGAAAAAAATTAAATTACATAAGCACATAATTGCAAGTATAATTTTGTATTAATAGAAATTAATTATTATAGTTTCAAATCATTAACTATTTTTTAAAGGAGAGTCAATTATTGCTGTTTAAATAATTCAAACCGCAGATTTATAGAACACATCGTACGTAACAATCCATTATATTTCGTGGTCCGATTTACCAGATCCTCTCCTTTCTCCTTTCAATTAATTAATTTTTATGTAAGGTATTGGTTGAGATAAAAAAGTCAGTGTCATGAGCAGTATTCGAACCCAGGACCTATTCAGCTAAATACGCCGCTGCTCTACCACTTGAGTTATCGCGACTTCGATCCTCTCGGACACCAACTATCTATCTCGACCTACCTTTCGAATTTTTCCGCCTTTTTGCCATTTTTCATACATAATAATATTTTTTAAATTTTGCCGTTACCGTGTATAGACACAGTGAACAAACCCCCTTAAAATAAATAAACAGTAAAATAAAAAATAATTAAAGACAATCATCAGTTGCCTTAGGAACAATATTAAACCTTCTTCTATACCAAACATTGTACAGAAGAAAATGTAGGAAAAGCTCAGACAACTCCTGAAACAAAATATAAAATTTGATGGATATAAGCAGATAAATTGCTAAAAATTTAGACTGATTATAAGATCCAGGAAACAAACCATAAAGTTTTAACATATAACAAAGAAACATAATAGGGAATAACTACGGAGACAATTAAACACAATTACATATATAATAATACATACAAAAAAACATTGACAACCAAAGCAGACATAGATAGAATCAATGCTTCTGTCATAATGGCAAAAAATCCTTATCAGATCAGGGTAGGAAAGCTGCCATAAAAATATTAGCGTGTAAAGTGATTACATATATTATAGACTGTGACATCATCTGTTTTGCCAAATAAAAAATTCGTGTACTGCAACAAGGAGACAAACTGATTATCCAAAGGCTTAGAACCTATAATTGGGGTAACAAGACCAACCTCCTCAATCTCGGAACAGACCGGAAAAAGAGAAATGGACCTACTCCCAAAATTTCATAGCACGGCAAAATCATTGCAGATTAATGAATCCTCCCCAAAAGTTGTAATTGCCACGAATTACTAGAAAGGGGAAAACAAAGATGAATGATAGAGCTATAAAGGCAGAGTGACTGGCGATAAGTGTCGAAAATTTCAGGTAGTGTTTCTACTCACCATATGCAACCAAAACCTTCCTATCAACCCCTGTCCAAATCTCAACGGTAAAGAAGTAATTTAAGGTTGTTTTTTGTAACTTCGATCCACTAAATTGCTTATAAACTTCAAAATTACTGACTGTAGAGAAATCTGGTTTGTGCCACCTGAAAGAACGATACATTTGCGGTAAGAAAACCTATTTACATTGCAAAATTGATGGAAAAGTTCTGCATGAAAAATTTAAAAAACAAAAACGTTGAAATTTGGAATTTTTTTTCAAAATGTTGGATTGGTTAATGTTAACTACAAACTCCTGGAGCTTCGCAAATTCCTTTAAACGTTCCCCATTCCATTAGCTTGCAGCGGTATACCCAACATTTCCGATTGCGATTCGGGAATGCCCAAAAATTTTGCATTTTGTTTGAAAAACTTGCATCGATGAAGGGGAGCACGTTCAATTTTCCAGGAAATTGACAGGAAAAAGAACGGATTTTGGGGAAAAATTGAACGTGGCCCCCTTCAACGACACCAGTTTTTTCAACAAAATACAAAATTTTTGGGCCTGTCAGAAGCGCAATCCAAAAAGTCAGTATACCGTTGGAAGTTAATTGAATAGAGAAATTTTGCAGTTATTAGCAGTAACCAATCCTACATTTTAAAAAAATTCCAAATTTTAACATTTCTGTTTTTTTTCCGAATTTTTCGTGCAGATTTTTTCATAAATTCTGCTATGTAAATAGATTGCTTTAAAGTAAATTTAACATTCTTTCAAGGGGCACAAGCCAGATTTTTCTACGGTCAGGATTTCTGAAGTTTATAAGCAATTTACTGGACCTAAGTCGAAAAATTTAAAAAACTCAAAACCTGAAATTAATTCTTTACCATTTGGACAAGGGTTTATAGGAAGTTTTTTGTTGCATATAGTGAGTAGAAAGACATCCTGAAATTTTCTACACTTTTTTTTTGTATTGGTCACTGATAAAATAACTAACACAACGTGGGTATGCCATAAACCCTATTTATACGTTATGTAATGAGCAGCATGAAACAGCCATAATATGTTTGAATGCGAAGCAAGCGCTCAGTGGAGCATACAAATCTAAGAAAACCAAAGAATTGCAGCAATTGACCTATTACTTGTAACAAAAGACTCGAGCCAATTGAACTTAACTAATTAACTAGGAAATGTACAATAACCCAAAAAGATGTTTGGCAATATCAAACCCCTCTTCGTAGTATCCTCTATCATGAACGTCATCATCAGAATAAGACGACAGTATTTCATATTTAAAGTCGTTATCAATATGTTCACATAGCCTGATGGATAAATTCTTCCCGTTTTGTTCTCTTTCTAACTCACAATTATAATAAGCACATATTTTCCAAAATATTAATTTCTTTATAATTTTAATCGCTGAAATTTGTATAGTACGTTCTTCGGATTATTTCATGCTTCTGGTTTAGACATTTTAATGGGCAACAATTTTAAAAATTACATTCTGAAATCTAGAACAACTATTATCAACTTATTTCAAAAGTTCTTGCATCTTTTCTTATTTCTTCTAACTCAAACTTTTAATTATTCCAATTAAATACTACTATGTAATAAAGCAATCTTAATTTCATTATAACACAATTCTTTCTGTGTATACTTTTCGAATACCATCCGCTCTCTGACTGTAGTGAGAATTGAATCACTTTGACAATATACGCCGAAAATAGCTTGTTCATCTCGTTAGTTTTTGTGTAAAAGCTTTCGCGTTAAAGCGAGTGAGTGACAAAGATATCACTTAGCTTCGGAATGACGCTATTAGATGGGCGTATGTTTCAGGGTGACGCTTTAATCTGGCCCGATATCGAACTACAAATATTTTCCTTTACATCGATTGTAAACTGTTACTCCCCCAACTTCGTGATTGCTTTATCTACCATGGCCGGACTGTGAGTATATCAGAGGACAATAATAACATATATGACACTTTTTTATATTATACTTTACATTACAGTCATTAAAACCAAATTAATTATAATTATTCTACAAAAATGTTTTCTTGGCTGTAAATTTTACAATCAACAAAGCTTTTTTTGCGTGTGTTTATGTTAATTTATTGGAAGTAATGTAGTTCATTATCGTGAAAGAAAGGGATTGTTTAATCCCATCCTTAGATGAATGTGACCAGAATTCCATGTCTATATAGGATAGTAATGTACACTGGGTACACCAACTTCTATAGTCCACCCATTTAATTCAGAAACGATTAACATTAGCACAAAATATTCATATTCAAACCCCAAATTAATTTTGCCTAAGAATCGCGAGGTGGTAACAGATTTAACAAAACCTTCTCATCTAGCTGGGAAATGAACTTTTTTTTTTAAATGAGAATACCATATTTTTATTATACAACTCGATTCTAAACCTGATTTTATTCCACTTTTACTGAAATGAAAATTTTGTTAGGAGGGGGCATAATTTTTGTAACAACAAGATATCCCCCCGCTTATAAAGATTAGATTTAAAATGCATGAAATTAATTTTTTTCTACTCTGTCGTTTTGCGCAGGGAGCGTATTTGAGCATTTATGATAAGCATAAACGATGTTTTCTTATATTTTGACCTCAACAGTTAATCTTATGATTCTTCCTTCTTGAAGGTGGGATAATAGGTCATCTCAAAAAACCACAACCAGTTTTTATACACAACGTTTCGGATTTATTTGACTCCTTCCTCAGGTGAGTTAACGCACGGTGAGTTTGTGGTTTTTTTTCCGAATTTTTCGTGCAGATTTTTTCATAAATTCTGCTATGTAAATAGGTTGCTTTAAAGTAAATTTAACGTTCTTTCAAGGGGCACAAGCCAGATTTTTCTACGGTCAGGATTTCTGAAGTTTATAAGCAATTTACTGGACCTAAGTCGAAAAATTTAAAAAACTCAAAACCTGAAATTAATTCTTTACCATTAAAAAAGTGGTCGTCAGTCATTAATATTTTATCTATTATAAAAATTCTAGCCTGAATAAGTACCACAATGGCTCTTTTTTAAAATAAATTGTTATAAAATATTAATGACTGACGATCACTTTTTTAACCATTGCGTTAACTCACCTGAGGAAGGATTCAAATAAATCCGAAACGTGTGGATAAAAACTGGTTGTGGTTTTTTGAGATGACCTATTATCCCACCTTCAAGAACGAAGAATCATAAGATAAGCATAAATATTAATAAACGGACTAATCTGCAACAATACATACTAACAGCTAAAAGTCATTTTTAAAATAAAATGGACTCGCTGATGATAAAAAATCTTTTTTGAAAAAAGAGTTGTTTTTTTTTAAATTAATATAAGCTACGCGTAAAGCGACTCCATGATCCCTACCTTATTCTAACACGATTCCTATCCTAAATTAACTTGCTAATGCTAATCTTTTCGAAATAAACGGGGACGGCCATCTTGTTACAAGCATACCACCCACACGCCTTCCAACAGGCATAACTCAGAAACTCTCAATCCTATCAAAATTTCCCTCTCTGTAAAAGTGGCATAAAATAATCTCTAGAATCGAATTATATTATAAAAATATAGGATTCTCATTTAAAATAAGAAATTTAGCGTCGTTTCCCAGCGAGATGAGAAAGTTATTTTAAATCTGTTACCACCACGCGATTCCTAGCCACAATTAAATTTGGGTTTGATATAAGACCATTTTTTTGCTAATGTTGATCGTTTTTAAAATAAAGTGGGTGGTTCGTATTGTTAAAAAAGCATACCACCCCCACGCGTCGTCCGCCGGGCGTAACTCAGAAATGGTCGATCCTATCAGTAGTTTCCTATCAGTAAAAGTGGCATAAAATAAGCTTATGAATCTTATTGCACGATTAAAAAAAAGCTTCTTATTAGAACTAACAAAGTTAGTGACGTCATTTCACAGCTAGATGAGAAAGTTATGTTAAATCTGTTATCACCACGCGATTCCTAGCCAAAATTAACATGGGATTAGATGTAACACCATTTTTTGTTCAAGTTGATCGTAATCGAATTCTACAATCAAAATATGGGATTCTCATTTGAAATTACAAATTTAGTGTCATTTCCCAGCTAGATAAGAACGTTATGTTAAATCATTTCTGTATTATTTTTTTTTTTTTTTGCTGGGGCTTCCGACATCTAGGTCATTTCAGCCCCCCACTAAGTCTATATTAAATATTCCATACCTGTTCAAACAACATTCATACAAATAAATACATCTATACACTTAAATACATCCATACAGTTCACTCATTCCGTTCGGTCGGTGGAGTACTTGATATTCGTCCACCGACCTACACTTAAACTAAACTAGATTGGGGTCGATAGGGTACTTTTATAAATATTCCGCCATCGACCCCGAACACACACTCACTCGCTTTCATCGTTGGAGGGGCGATGATGACGTTTTATTCACCCTCACCCCTCGCCATTCACGCTAATAAATACATGCACACAGACAAAACATATAGACACATAACACATAAGACATACTATATACAATAAAAAAAACCCAATTTCCCCTAAAAAGCGGAACAGGGGACTCTGAAACTCGCTACCGTGCTCAAGGACTCAACTTAAATCCGGCGGCATGCCTACGCGCTCTCTGTATGGAGCCAAGGCATGACACGCCTCTATTATGTGGGACACATCGAGCAACCTTTCTCTGCATAAGGGGCACCTGCGCGGGCTTTGGTGGTGTAAAAGCAGGTGCCCATGTGTCAACCGAGTATGGCCAATCCTCAGTCGGGTGAGGACGATCCCTCGTCTCCTGCTCAGATTCTCTGAGGGCCATCTACCGGTCGTGCTCTTGACTCGACGACCCCGCCCACTGACGCTGCCATCTTTCTTTTATCATATTTTTAACTGCGTGTTTAGCGTCGGGGGCCTGATCGCGATGGTCCGATCTGGAGGGTGGGACGTACCGGCTTTCGCCGCTTCGTCCGCGCGTTCGTTACCCTCCAGGCCGACGTGTCCGGGAATCCAGACAACAACCACCGTTTTTCCGAGAGGCTCCAGTTCCGCGTATTTCTCTAAGAAGAGCACTGTATTAAATGGACTATAGAAGTTGATACAACCTGTATGTATATATTTTATGTTTTGTGTCTATTCTATAGTTGAAAACTTGAGGTACAAAAAAGCGGCTTTTAGAATATCGACTTAGTTTTCATATAAAAGCAGAGAGCTAGTTACCAGATGAAGATGCTAAAATGGCTGCAGTTTAAAACAAAATAAGCGCGAAAGACCGCTCAGCTGTTTGTCGGCCTATAAGCCTACATGAGAGATACAATCTTTTTTGTGATTATTTTTACTTGTTATTGAAAATTACAATAATTGTATCAAGTAAGTAAGTATTTTACAATGATGGTTCTGTTGTTTGAGCCACTTGTAGAAATGGCTTAGGGAGAACACTTCTTCACACTGAAACCTCGTTGTTCTTCACTCACTGTGAAGGGGAAGATTTTTTATTAGGGTTGCAATTGTTAAATTTTGTAATAGAAGAGTATTGCGAATGCTCAGTGGTTGGTGAAATTTGTATAGCGTTTTTTGGTGAGCTCATGTACAAACGAGGTTTGTAGGCCATTATGAATAGTATAATTTAATACATAAAAAGGAATAACGACGAAGAATTATCTGAAAAGATTGAAAAGACGTTGGAAATTGAAATTCTTGATTGAGCCCCCTACTTCACAAACTCACGCCCCTATAATTTGTTTAGTTTTTAATATTTAATTTTGATTTTTAAAACATTATAAAATCGTGAAATTAAAATTAAACATTTCGCACGCAAAATGCTTGTATATAACTGAATTTTATTCCTGAAAACGGTCCAACTTAAGTATATTAAAAAAATTAATTAATTAATACGCTTAGCAACCGTATCACACGTCAAGAGATGTAATTCTACCATGTTACAGCCTTGCTTGACGTGAGCCGTTATAGGAAACATTCCATCGTAACTCGTAGTTAAATATTAACGCCAACGGTTGAAGACAATAGATATAATATCTAGTATGCCAGACATGTAACACAATTATTGGTGCACAGGTACAGAATTCGAAACAGAAAATGAATACTTAATTTTACAGCCATTAAAGTTTACTTAGACTTTGTCGACTACAGCACATTGATCGAAGTAAAAGGACCCTACTTGGTTTTAAATTACTTTAAAGTCATAGCTGAAACTTTTGGAAATTAAGAGAAAACCGGGTATTTCCCTTACAACCCAACCTCTTCTTAAGAATTTACCAGAAATATAATGCTTTCTACATTAATCTAGTACTCAATGCTTCGCTTTTTTAATTTTCCACCCACCTGTAAACATGCTGTTATTTTCCTAATGAAACACGTACTAAACTTGCCTATGATTTTAAAAGCTTCTGTCCCTGTCTATTACCTTTGTTTTACAAAATTTGCAATATACTTATGCTTCCAAAATTTCCATATTATTTATCAGGCGAAATATTTATTCTTTATGAAAGGAGACGAGATTTATTTTTTTATGATCAGTTTTCCCCCGTAACTGCAGTAACAGGCAAAACAAGACAAATTGATTACATTGTTAAGGTTGCAGAAGGTTATAAAGCCCAGTGTCTTCTAACATAAATTTAAAAAAGTCAGGTTGCTATCTGTATATATGAAAATATTAAGTAAAATATACTAGTATTCTAGTTTTCCAGTTAATGATTATCTGACAAATTGGTCAAATCTGATTTCCAAACTGGTTTCCGTCCGCACATTTATGCCAAAACAGCTGAATAGTAGTTGACAGAATTTAAAAAATTACGAAAGAGTTCTGTCAAACTTAACCATTGGGCCTCGTGACACTAAAAGGAAATAAACGTGATTAAAAGAAACCGTCAGCGTCCGTGAGCCGGATCGGGTCAGCAAACTCTGACGTATCAAAAGCACTGTCGGTAGATGGACCACGGAGGAATCTGACTCGTAGCAGCAGGATCACACTCACTCCCTCAATCGATTCTGGAAAGGTCATGCTAGGTAAAAGCCCAAAGACCTCGAGAAGGAATCACAAAATCATAAATGAGTTATTAACCTATGCCTTACAAGAGTTATGCAATGAAAGGAAGATCAAAAGAAAATGTCAGTCGTGGGCTTGTTCAGCAGAGAAGCTCTAACGACCGAAGAGCCATGTCGATAGGTGGAGCTTGGAGGATCTGACTCGTACAAAAAGAGCCATCCTACCGGACACGCGGACAATTACTTTAGTGCCAAACCCAGTTTATAATGTCCGGTATGCACAGAAAGGTAACTCAATGTGTCCCACATAGCAGAAAGGTGCAATACCTTGGTTCCATTTGTAGAACGCGTAGGAAAGCCACCCGATATGAGAATTGTGCTCGAGCTCTGCAGCGAGTCACTTGTTTCGAGTCTTAGCGGAAACTTTTGTTTTATATAGTAATGATAGTTCTCTATCTGTAGCGTGTGTGGAGAGTGAATGTATTTATTAGCGTGAATTTGTAATGTGTTGCAATTCTGTTGCATAGCTGTTGCAACTCTGCACTCAGATCTGATCTAACCGTATCCCAATTGTGCTCAATTGGATCGAGGTCGATCGAATGGCTACAATGAGGGCAAGGGCGAGGCGAAATTTTCTGGTTTTCTAACTCATTGATGAACAGTTCCGCGCTTATCAGGTCTGGCATTGTCATCCAGAAATCGAAAATATTTCTTAATGAGATCCCTGGTTTCATGTAGGTATCCCTCGATAATTTTTTGAACTGGTGAGATTGCCTTCAACGGTATGGAGTCCAGTTTGTCTTCCTGTGTAAATCCCAGCCCAGACCATTACACCGCCTCATCGAAACTACAATGCAGGGAGGACGAACTGGGGCATTGTACGTATCCCCTGTTTTCGGTAGCCTCATCAGCACCTGCTATCGCGACTCTTCAGTAAACAATCTTCTAGGCGCTCGCTGCACCATATTCTCCTGAGGTGCTGGTGGCAGGCTGTAGTTGTAGGGCGTCTCAAAGGGATGATGCCACCTTCCCACAAACGATGCCCAAACATCTTGTACTTTCGGTGGGGGCCGTCTGAGCTGCTTTACCGTAGGCCTGGTCTCGTCTAGGGGTTGGTTAGAGATTCCACTAAAATCAAAACCGCGGCCGGAGCGTATCCGGAGCGTATCCGGAGGTTTGGATGCCCTACACCCAGGGAGATAAAGCTGTCGTCTCTATCTAGGGAGTGCGTGCGACACTTGGCCGATGCATTTCGACCACTTTTGTGGTATCCCTTTATGCGCGGCACTGGTTAAGTGCTCAATGTTAACCCACCTCCTCGGAAGGGGCAACTGGGAGAAGTCAGCATGTATATCGATTAGTTTGAGGATTTGTGGGCTTCTATACCGAGCCTCAAAGAAGCAGCAGATTTTGCGTGCGAGGAGGTGAGTCGCTTCTAACTTGAGAATCTAAAACGTGTGATAACGCCTGACGGCTAGGTGCGCACGCTAAAGAATCTCAATGTTACATGACATTGCGACTCCAGTGGGAAGCGAATGTACTACATTTAGCCTATGGCGGGCATATGGAAAGAGTTCCATCTTGCACCAAAGACAATATTTCTGTCCTCACTTAGGGAGGTAAAGTGGCCTTCTCTGGCTAGGAACTGCGCGGGAGACCAGGCTAATGTATTTCGGCTTAGGTTGCCCTATGCGCGCGGCATACGGTCTGATGCTTAATGCAGACCCGACCACTCGGAATGGGCAAGCGAGGAACGAGGTTGTCTTGGGCCTTCGGGGCTGAGGTGCCTCTACACCAATGCTGCGGCAGTAACACCATTCTGTCGTATGGTACGTCAGCTCTCATCTTGAGAATCAAAACGTCCGATAAGGCCGAATAGGAATAGGAAGGTTAAAGATCCTAATTGTCCTTTTAAGGACGACCGAGTGTACGGGAAAGCATGTTCTCACCTTCAAGTTTACCATTCTTAAGTCAACCCGTTAATAAAACTGAGGTTTAACATTTGCTTATTTTTAGCTTGTTTCTCCAACTAACATGAACATATCGGTTAATTAAATTCAAATTAATAGAATAAGAATAAATTACAAATATCCATATTCATTTTTGAGCAGTTGACATGCGTGTGCAGATTTGGGCTTATATAAATCAGTAATTTTGAAGAAGTTTTGATACACATACAAAACATCCAACATCAAAGCTTAAAGTTAAAGGAAAAAAGACATAATTTCTTTTTATATACATTAGTTACTATTACAGTATTAAATCCGATTGACATGTACTATATCTTCAAGATAAATGAACATGTTACATAATAGAAGTAGAGGATGGAATTTAAATTTTTGTCACGTCTGCACGTTTCCATTTTTCCTTTTGAAGAGGTGTTGATTGCTTCCAATCAGCCGTACATTTAATATTCCCAGTGATTCAACATGGCCCGATTCCATCAGGTGTTGAAATTAAACTTTAATTTTCCTTGACCGAAATTAATTACATCGCGGACGGCGTTATTAGCAGTAAACCCTCCAGGCCGAAATTACATCTGACTCTGCTCTTTGATGATCCTATAACCGTGTTATTTCCCCACCTTTAGTACCGTTAATATTTATAGACTTCCTCATCCGATGCTTGAAACATTTTACCAAGAATTATTTGGAAAGTAACGAAGGAAATATCTTTTGGGAGGTAAAAGTTTCTCAAGGGCTACTTTCCGTCAAAGCCGGGATTATATGAGCCATTTGGGCATATACTCCAAGGAATAAAGTCCAATACATTTATTAATAATAATTTTTATGTACAAAATATTCTTGCCATTACAACTCTTATTGATATGTAAAAACTACTTTTATTATCTAAATAAAAGTTTCAAAGCCTTATAAAGCTTATATCTCTGTATAATTGCCGTAATTATCATGATTCAATTGAATTATTAATGCTTTTAAGTTTTTTTGTATTCTGTGAAGGTTTATACTTTTCATAGCAAAAATGAAGTCGTCCTCGGCTAAGCTAATTGTTAAAATCGATTTATTGACCAAGTGGTCTTGCATTTGCTAAATATGCATTTATTGCATTAAAAAACACCAGGTTTTTCTCACCCTCATATTTCCTCTTCCTCTTAAGTTGGGTTTTTGAAATTTGAAACATAAATTAAGCTTGCGACACTGTAAAAGTTTGAGCACTTAATATTCAGCCTTTTCGAAATGGGAGAATTTCAAAATTGGCATTTTTGTTACTGATTGACTCACTGGTTATCAAAATTATAAGGTACTTCCCGAATAGTTAGAAACGTGAAATTTTTTATAGCAATATAGCAATTCAATATAGCAGGTAAAAGAAAAAATCTAAAAATCCCAATTTATTTCTAAATTATTGCCACTTTAGAGGAGGAGAGTGTAATCTCACCGTCAAAATTATAA
This sequence comes from Cimex lectularius, assembly GCF_000648675.2. Taxonomy (NCBI): domain Eukaryota; kingdom Metazoa; phylum Arthropoda; class Insecta; order Hemiptera; family Cimicidae; genus Cimex; species Cimex lectularius. Next base: position 2,239,134 of record NW_019392677.1, on the reverse strand, counting down.
GGCACTTTCCGAAAAGCTAGAAACGTAAAATTCGGTAAAATGGTAGGGTTTATATAACAGGTAAAAGAAAAAATCTGAAAATTCCGATATTCTAAATTTATTGCCACTTTAGTGGGGGAGAGTGTAGTCTCACCATCAAATTTATAAGGACTTTCCGAAAAACTAGAAACGTAAAATTCGGTAAAATGGTAGGGTTTATACAACAAGAATATGTAAAAATTTAAAAATTACAATTTACTAAAAATTAGTGCCACTGTAGTGAGGGAGAGTGTAGTCTCACCGTCAAAATTATAAAGCACTTTCCGAAAAGCTAGAAACGTAAAATTCGGTAAAATGGTAGGGTTTATACAGCAAGAATATGTAAAAATTTAAAAATTACAATTTACTAAAAATTAGTGCCACTGTAGTGAGGGAGAGTGTAGTCTCACCGTCGAAATTATAAAGCACTTTCCGAAAAGCTAGAAATGTAAAATTCGGTAAAATGGTAGGGTTTATATAGCACGTAAAAGAAAAAATCTGCAAATTCCGATATTCTAAATTTATTGCCACTTTAGTGTGGGAGAGTGTAGTCTCACCATCAAATTTATAAGGACTTTCCGAAAAACTAGAAACGTAAAATTCGGTAAAATGGTAGGGTTTATACAGCAAGAATATGTAAAAATTTAAAAATTACAATTTTCTAAAAATTAGTGCCACTTTAGTGAGGGAGAGTGTAGTCTCACCATCAAAATTTTAAGGCACTTCCCGTATAAGTGGAAACATGAAAATTAGTACAAAGGTAGGTCTTATATGGTAAAAAGGTAAGAAGGAGAAAATTGCACTTTCCCAAAAGTAGTGTTGCTTTAGGAGAAGAGGCAGTAGTCTCGCCATCAAAATAATAAGACATTTCCCGTACAAGTAAAAATGTGATATTTGGTACAAATTTAGGTTTTATAAGTAAAGGTGAGAATCTGAAAATTGCAATTTCCCAAAATTAGTGCAACCATCGAAAGGAGACTTTAGTCCTACCATTAAAATTGTCGTATAAGGCACTACCGGTACCGAGACTACACTCTCCCTCACTAAAATGGCACTAATTTTTGTAACATTGAAACGGTTTAACATTGAAATTGGGTAGAAAAGTAGGACAGGGGTATGGCATTGAACTAAAGGGAAAAGTCTGAAAATTGCTAGTTGCTTAAAACCTGCGATTTAGGCAGGGGAGAGTAGTTCTAAATGCGTGAAGTCATGGCATCTGTGATCGCATTTAAAAAAAAATTAACTTTCGTTACTTGTTTTACGTTCAAATTATTAGGCGTTTAATTGCTTAATTAGAACGGGTGATTAGTGGCCCAAACGGTCCCGGGAGTGAGTTTTTTCCATAAACCGTTTAATGAAAATGAAAAATATAAAATAATAAATTTTAGACACGTCTATAATCTCTGCCAGCTGATTAATTCAAAATACTTACTAATTAAGAAAATACATAAATTACATGTGACCCAAGGCCCAATCTCTTAGCTCTTCAACAGAGGCCCAAAGATCTTATAAGAGAAAATCTACGACATGCATAATCTCTTCTGTGTCTTGAAAAAATCAAGACGACGTCCATATGCTGTGGCAAACAAAAAGTATGATATCCCAACATCGTGAAAAAAGGACCAAGTTCCAGACCTCCTCCAAAAAATTAGCTTATCAATGTAATATCTACACTGTAGGCAAGTCTATTCTTTCTTTAGTCCATTACCTGAGAGAACTGAAAAAAAATATATAACAGTTGAAGACTCCCTCCTAAAAAGTAAAAAAAGACAGCCTAAAGAAACAGCACAGTATTTTTATTTTTATGGTTAACATTTAGCCAGTTTCTGAAGCCTGGATTTTTTTCTTTTCTGATGAGTTCTCTACCTTCCCTTCACCTACCCCTCCTGTGAGTGCAAATATGGTCTTGACGTTTTAATCCTCATTCAAAACTGACCAAGAGTTAACCAATAAAAATAAAAGAACTGTGTTGCCCATAAAAGTAGGAGTGAAGTGAGGTTGGCCACAATGTAGATATCACTACTACTTTGATAGGCTTTTTTACTTTTTGAAAGGGAGTCTGCAACTTTTTTCTTTTCTTTTGAGTTCTCTCAGGTCATGGACTAAAAAAATAACGGACTTGGCTACAGTGAAGATGTAATTACATTGATAGGTTATTTTTTTAGGGGGTCTGAACTTGGCCCTTTTTTCACGGATTTTGTTGGGTTTTAATTTATAATAATGTAACAATAAAATTGCTCAATCTGTGTTATTCCTTTATATTAGTACGGTGTTGCAACAATTTTTTAACCGTTCTTCTATTAACATTGTGAAAATGGGTAAAACTAAAAATAAATCAAAAAATAAGTACCAAAAAAGTGTTTTTTTTCCCTATCATTTACTATTTTACCCGGTTTAATTCATAGATTAATACATTCTTTATCTAAGTGCGTATATCATACTTTTTCTTTCGAGATATCATGGAAATATAAGCTCATAAGAAACCGGTAATCTCCGTCGTGATTTCTAACCATTTTCCTTGGAAATATTTTCCATTAAAAAATATAGATATAATTAAAAACAAAAACTTTGAAAAATTATTTTTTAAACAGTAAATTCACTAATTTCGTGGTCCGCTTGACCAATTACTTACAATTAATTAAGGTTTTAGTGGAGATAAAAAAAGTCAATGGCACGATCGGGATTCGAACCCACGATCTTCGGCTAGGTACGCCGCTGCTCTTCCACTTGAGCTATCGTGACCTCGATCCACTCGGACACTAACTTCCCATCACAACCCCACCTTTTGAATTTTCCCTCCTTTTTGCCATTTTTCAACAGTGTTCAAGACAGTACCTAATGTTTTTATGCCTAAATGTAAATATTAATCTATTGGGAACGTAAGAATTTTTCTCTTTGGTCTCATAAATATAACTTCACGTGAGCAAGAGGAAAACAATTTTTCCCTGTCCTCCATGGTGGGTCAGTAAGATTGTCCGCAGGAAAGATCCAAACTGATTTGGATCCATTGGATGATTTCAACTTTACGCAACGTCGAACAAGTCGTGCCCAATGGACGAGGGTCGACTCATTGGCATAAGTTCGCTCGTTTTCATGACTATTCGGACGATCCAGCGGACGCGAGGCTAAATTTGTGAGGCTTCTTAAAATCTAGTCTAACACTACCTGAAATTATTTTAAGTAAATCTGCCTCTGAATAATGGAAGACAATCCAATAATTTATTATCTATAAATGTTTACAAAAGATGTTATTTACTTTTCTTTAACCTGGTAAAGTATTGAGATTCATCGGAATCCATTGTCAAGCTATATGTTATTTCAAATTCTTCCATTCTAAATGAAATAATGAAATAACAAGTTTTAATCGAATGTCATCAACCTTGCTTTTTTGTTCAATGCATAATTTTGTACATCTATATCTATAAATATAATTTTATATATATATANTATATATATATATTAACGATTGCCATTGGGTCGTCGGTGGCTTCAACGGTTTAGGAGTTGAAACATGTACAATTTTTTTTTAAACACATATGACCTCTGATGTTCCAAACTCTCGTTACAAAAATTGTGTGAATCTTGTAAAATTAGCGATGACCGCTACAAGGTAATCAATAGTCATCACATATCAGCCTAGCAATGATCCATATACACGCAATCCTTTTTTTCTGTCAGATTCTCCTCTAAAGGAAGTTTAAAATACTTGAAGGTTGTAAAAGTAAATCCGATCTTACTTAGAAGAGACAAAAGTCAATAGGTAAAAAGTCAAGAATAGCCACGCCATCTTGAGCCTAACGGCCGATCCCAAGAGATCGTATAAGTTACGCGGTTCTCAATACTTCTTCTCACATTGTGGGAAAGTTTACCGACATAAATGGATTTTGGGTTCGAATCCGCTGAGTTACAAGACTGACATTTACCCTCTAATGGCTTACGTCTGGATAATAATTTAGGCCGAGAACCGCTGTCAACGTTAATTTACCGTAAACGAGAATTGAAAAGGCCATTACACATCACTTTCAGCTGATAATATTACGTCGTCAAAACACATGTTTGCGTTGTAATACTAGCACCCTCTAGACATTTACATAAGAAATCAATGTACACATACTACTGCAGGTTGTAAACAAAACTCAAAAGTCTAATCGCAATGATTAAATATAAATAATATAACAACTAATTACTTAGTCAATGATTATTTTGGGATAGTGAGATGCGGTCTGGGGTTACGTATGTTTTAGAAAAACATTTTCTCTATCGTGCCAATGTATGTATCGATAACATACATATATCATTATCACATCACACAATACATATAATATAACATATAAAACAATCATCATAAACATTTTTACATGGTCTAATTCTTCAACAATTCGGCTTTCCCTAATTATCCCCGTCTAATCCTGAAAGGCTAATCAGGCCTGACCATTTCTCATTTTTTCCCATGGTCGGCTCCTTTCACATCAAAGAATCCGACTCTTCTTATAAAAATGTCTTTCTAACCCTACTTCCTTCCCCACCCCTTCAAAATCCAAAGTGTATAAACATAAAACATCAATATCTCACTGGCATTCTCAACACGATAGAGAAGAATGATACATCTACACGGAAAGCAAAAACTTTGAGTGAATCTAAAATTTCTGGCGTTGTATAAATTCATATTTTTTCACATCCTACATATATTTGTAAAATTTAAGCAATGTTTATAAATCCCAGGCCCTGAAGATGATATCAATAAAGATTGAAACGTTGGCACGATAAAGAAAATGTTTTTCTAAAACCTACGTCACACCAGACCTCATGTCAGCATCTCCAAATAAGCATTTATTATATTTATTGGGTTGTCCGGAAAATAATGCAGGATTTTGGTATTAAACAAAAAAAAAGAAACTAGTTACTTTAAAGCAATGTTCTTTAATCAAAATNAATGAGTAATCCTGTAAACGTAAACAGAATATTTTATATAGATTTTTTTTAATGAAAACTTAAAATCCTGCATTATTTTCCGGACAACCCGATATTAATTATTTGATAATAGTCAGTATTTTTAAAATATTAATTGATACCTAAACTGCAATGTTTATATATAAATATATATATATATATATATTATATTGCTACCCGCTTTATTTCAATTTTAACCGCTTTGATTTCAATTATTACGCTCGAAAAAAATCAAACAATTAACATACAGTGGAATGGGTGAAGTTGGAACAGTAGAATTCGCCCGAAGAAATTATCGCACCATTTTGTTGGTGAATATTTTCATGGGTAAAAATTAAAATATAAACGGTTTCGTTGAAATAAAACGGGTAATAATATAATTGAGTTGTAAAGTATGTATGTTTTGGAAAGGATTTCACATCATATAGAAAGGGTTACATTTGGCTTGGAAAGAGTTGCTTGCGACTTGGAAAGGTCTAAATTTGATTTGTAAAATGTTTCTATACTTGACTTGAGAAAGGTTCAAATAAATTTGGAAATGCTGTATATGATTTTCGTTGTACATTGACGAACATTATAGATTCTATGACTATACGGCTGCACCCCTACGATTCGTGCAACGTCGTAATTTTCTTTCGGTTTAAAAATAAATAAATAAATCTAATTTTTCGTTTATTAAACTTAAACAGAATATTTGACATTATTGATGCCTCCTCTAACGCTGTAAAAACCGCGAGACCAAGCGGATCGCAAAAATTTGGTATTGCTCAATTGTCGATTTTCATCCATCGACAAACAGGACTCAAAATTGAAATAGGCCATTTTCTTTTCCAAAATGCAGATGATGGAATATATCATAAGGTGGATTAAATGAAAAATTACCAGTCTTTTTGTATAAATATTTATTGGAAATAGACTGCACCTTCTTAAAGTGCATGCGCATGAAATGTTGTGTTTTTCATAGTTGTATGTTATTATTATATAAGCTACAGTTCCAAATTTAAATCATTTATTAATAAAACAGTCAACAATTCCACTTTTTCACAACGTCTATAAATAAATGGCAATTTGTTTTTAAGAAACGAGTTAATAACTATTTTCTCGGATAACATTAAAACAGAAAATGCCCAGGTAAAAATTGGGAATAAAAAAAAAGTTTTAATGAAAATTTACTTTGTCTTTCCGGAAAACCACTTGTTTGACATGCTGGGATTACATTATAATTATTCAAGTTAAATATCAAAGGGAGAAAAAGGGGATTTTCACTTATTCCGATTTGTACTTCACATCTTTCTATAAACGAGGTAAAATGTAATGGGAGAAGGTACATTTAATTACTTTTTAAAGGTATCTAATTAAGTTCAGCGAAGTATCGAATACGGCTCAATCCTTCTTCTAATCCGCAATGAATGAACCCCCTTAGATATTTTTCCACTCGGTTGTATTTTTTTTATAATTTTATTATCATTGAATGTAATTCATTTTTTTTTAAATTATATTTTCATCATTAATTTTTCCCATTATCTTTGTAAAAACAGGTTTTTCTCTCACTTCATTTAATTTCTTTCTGTGGTTGCTTTATTATTTTTTTTTTTAATGCTCGACTACTTTTTTTTTTTTTTTTTTTTTTAACGAGGGTTCGCAACAGTAGAGGTCATATAAACCTGCCGGTGTTTTTGAAAAAAAGCCCATTTGTACGTATGTCGGGTTCGAATGCAGGGCCGCTGGATTCGAACCAGGGACCTTTACCTTACAGTGATGAGCGCCGTGTCAACGCCTAAACCGTTGCGGCCACCGACGCCCCCCTCGTCTACTATTATATAATAATATAGTGACTTCCCAATGTTTTTATTTAAAAAGGGGCAATGTGATTCGTTTTTTTAAAAGTATGCCTGTGTTGTGTGCGTTGTATGCTTTGTATGCTGAGCACGTTACTTGTATATGTTTGTAGTTATATATGTAATCTTTCGAAATATACTTAGACTTTTTACGAAAAAGGATATAAATCGAAAACGACTTTTTCATTTATATTTATTAAAAAAAGCATTTGTGTTTAGTAAAAATATTGTTTAGTCGTAAAATATAATTGCAAATTGTCTCATTATTATATTTTTTAAATTAAATCCTCAATTTAAATAGCATTTATCACATTAGTGATAAATGTTATTTCTCGTTAAAAAGAAGTTTAATTTATGCTTAATAAAACCATTGAATATAAAAACACAGTTCCAACAACATATTTAGTGTTTACTTTTCGTGAATGATGGTCCTGCTCACAAATTCGTGGTTGACAATAATCCGCATTTCGGTAGTGTCTGTAGTTGTGGATTTTCTGTGTATGTCTATTTGAATTAGGTTTTTTGGTTCTGGATAGTTTTAAGTATAGAAAGTTTAAACTTTTCTTTTTATCTTTTCAATGTAAAATTTATACCGTGGTGTAAAGAATTAATTAGTTGGAGGGATTCTTTTGGATCTACAAGTGCTCCCGACCAAACCAATAAAATATCATCCACATAGGATTTCCAAAAATAGACAGATTTAATTAATTTTTTATTTGATTTGAAAATATTTTTGTCAAAGTTATCTATGAAAGTTTTAGCACAAAATGGGGATAATGGATTGGTAACCCTTTCATTTCATAAATTTTATTATTGTGTTTATTATTGAGGTTGCGATGGCGGCGTATCGCCGGGTTCACACAATTCATAAGGGGAGACGTGTTTGTATCTCATTCAAACTGATGATGAGCGTTTAATGCTTGAATCTAACGTATTAATCAATTAAATTAGAGTTTTTGATTGATGATTGATTATCAAGCGATTAGCGTTATTAAACAAACGACGATTAATGACCATCTGAACGTTCCCTGATAATTTAACACTAAATTGCCTTGCATTTATGTTACAATATGTATTGTTGCAGTTAGATGTTATCTTTTAAAGCAGTGAGGTAAAGGATTTCATTCCAGTCATATTGTTGTATTTTTGAAGTCTGAAATGGAGCGGTTGTCCATACGGCATTGGCTGATTTGCCGTCTAAATATTCACATTTTACCTTAGAGAAAATAAATAAATTAATTAATTCAATTAAATTAAAAAGAGATCAAATAAAACCGTACTGAAATACTTTTTTCTGTCGATCAAAGAACCTTATACCTCAAAACGAAGCAGCTAAAGAGCTCAAGGTTCAATAATTTGCCACGATTTCTTTTCTTCCTCGTTAGAAAGAGTATTTGCTTTCCTCTGATCGCTTTCTATACAATTTTTTGTTTTATCGTAGACGTCATTTTTCATTTATATAAAAAAAATCCTCACTCATAATATTATATCACAGTAATATTAAAAACAATAATGTGCTCTTTCTGTTCTCAGAATTCTTTTAGTTCCATTTCCATGTCATGCTTTCATTTATCCCTGCTGTTATGCTGTTTACACTTTAACTGAGTTTTCAATGATTGCTAGTATATTTGTACAGTATTTTGTTGCAATATTTCAACAATTTATTTTAAAAAATTATTTAGCTATTTTGAAACAAAATGTACTTTTGATTTTTATGTAGTAATGATGGCAATCAACCAATTACGAACAGATGATGTTTTAATGGAGAACAGGAATGTGTTGTCTTTAACAATGAATTACTATTATAACATTGTCGAGCTTTCGATCATTTATTTGATATTTATACAATGACAGGCAAAAATTCCACCCAACCGATTTTTTTTTCATTTTATCGATAAAAGAAAATTCTGCCCTTAATTTGTCTCATTATTTTTATCAATAAATATTTGTTTATGCTAGGTTTTAAATTGGGAATATCAATTTTCGTAAACATACTTAAGCCTTAATCCAAAACAAGGATAAAGGATTTTTCAATGTTTAATTTTTACGGAATTTAAGATGTTTATTCAGTCTCATTTGAATTCTGCAGCAATAAACTGTTTAGTTTTCATCTTTCTTTTCTTAATTTCAATTTTTAAACTTAAAAATGACAGTGCTGAGGATGTTGTGCTTGTGACACTTATTGATGGTGGAAGTTCCATTAAAAGCGGCCATTCCATCGGAGTTGCCTACGAAACTCCGCGTGATGCCATTAGAGGTTTTCGAGAAATAGGATCCTACCATAGAAAACCTGGTTCGGGCTGTCCTGCGGTAACAGAACCACAGGATGGCCGTTTTTTGACTTCGACAATTTTGCGAAACACTTTCTTCAGCGATTCATCAGCCCCAGGAAATTCAAGGTGTCCAAAATTCTGAAGATGAAATCAGTATTGAGTTCTGACTTTTCGCCCACACAGAGCTCGCATTTGTTAGAGAACACAGCCATCGGTCTTTGGACGATTGGTCTGCTGTACTTTTACACATGAGTAAAGATTTGCTCTACGATCTTCAGATGGGCGTGAGAGAGTGAGGAGAAGGCGAAATGAAAGGTACGAAGCTTGTCATTTTTCCCAGAACCGACCTTTTCCACGTAGCTGAGTGATGGTGTACGTAGAGTCTTGGATTGTGTAGTGGAGGGTCTTTGACGGCCACTCGCTATGGGGGTGAAATTTTGGAGCATCATGCGTTTCCTATCCTCGATGAAATCAGGGACAATCCTATTCAAATACTCGATAATGCCCGTCCACATGTTGTTCCCATAGTACAAACATACCTTCAACAGCATTACAACAGTGTCTTAACTTGGCCAGCCCATTCTTCTGACTTCAACCCCATCGACCATTTACGGATAACCTCAAAAGACGATTAAGAGCATTTCAGCAGTTTATTAACTTGAAACAAAATTATTATCCTTTGTCGCTTAACTTGCGCATTTCCCACTTGATTTTATTTTGAATTTATTTTTAATCGATTTAGATATGATAATAGCTGTGTGCGAATCTTTCCGATTAGTAGTTAATAATTCACAATTTTCTTTTATTGTTAAAACGTAATTAAATTATTATAGCAATAATACTTTAATACGGCATGCTTTTATACATAATCTGATTTTCTTTTCCTTGTTTTCTTTTTTGGTTTATCTCGATTTTTTCCAAACTTGGTTATAAAGTTTGATAAAGAGTCATCACTTTCTGATACAATCAACGATCTTGAAAGAATTGGCTAACCTCCAGCAAAGACTGGGAGAAAGTATACCGAGGTGTCTTCAGGGTGTAATTAAGGCATGAGGAGGAAATACGCAATATTGAAATGTTAATTAAAACTATAAAACAAATTTAAAATAAATTTTATCTCTCCGTCTTTTTAATTTTTTTTATCAATATATTTATTTTATTTATTGCTATCTGTACATAATATACATTGAGCAAATAGTTAGTTATAAACTAATCTGACAGACTTGTCAGACCAGGAGGCAGTGGGGAGAGAAACCAACTTTTATTTAATTGGGGGGGGGAGTAAAAGTTAATTTGGTGGGTTAGATAGAAGGTCACGAGACCATCGTCGTTTTAAACGGCGTGGAGGATTGTAAGGGTGAGATGTTGAGGAAAGAGTTAGGGCTAGTGAGTTAGGATGGACGGAGAGTTTAGAGTGAAAAGTGAAGAAGCGTGTATGGATAAGATCTTACACGAAAGGGATTTTAAGATCTTTATGGATCGTTTGATTTGTGACGTAGAAGGGAGCATTGAGGATACGGCGGAGAACTTTAGATTGAAAAGACTGAATTCGTTGGATATTGGATGATTTGGCCGAGCCCCACAGCTCGACTCCGCAGGTCCAAATAGGTCTGATGAGTGTTTTGTAAGCGGTTAGTTTGTTATGTATGCTTAGTTTTGATTTTGGTCCAAGAAGGTGTCTGAGTAGTCCATATCTTTTGTTAAGTTCTTGCCGTTTTAATCGTGTATGTGGGTTCCAAGTAAGTCTACTATCTAAGTAAAGCCCAAGGTAGCGGACTTGGTTCGATGGTGGTATTATTTTGTTGTAAATGTGCACTGGTGGACAGGTTTGTCGTTTGAGCGTAAATGTAACGTGTTGGCTTTTTTGTTCGTTTAACCTGATCCGCCACAGATTGCACCAGTTGGTAATAAGGTTCAGGTGTTGTTGGAGTGCTTCTGTTGCTAGGATAGGATTGGAGTGTGTTGATAAGATTGCGGTGTCGTCCGCGTAGGCTGTGATTTGTGTGTTTGGATGTGTGGGTATGTCAGCAGTGTAGATGGTGTAGAGGATTGGGCCTAGGATACTTCCTTGTGGAACGCCAGCTTTGATTGGTGTGATAGGTGAAAACTCGGTGCCGATTCTTACTTTAAACCATCGATCTGAGAGGAAGGATTTCACGATAAGGTAGTAGGCCTGAGGGAGGATACATTTTAACTTATAGAGGAGGCCGGGGTGCCATACTCGGTCTAACGCTTCCGTGACGTCCAGAAATACGGTTGAGCAGTATTGTTTGTTTTCTAGAGCCGAAGATATCGTGTCGACTACTCTGAAGCACTGCTGAACAGTAGAATGGTGAGGTCGAAACCCAAATTGATGGTTAGGAATTACGTTTTCAGAGTCAAATATAGGAATTAATCTTTTAAGGAGGATACGTTCAAAGATTTTGGTTAAAATAGGAAGGAGTCTTATTGGTCTATAAGAGGATGGGGCACTGGGGGATTTGTGTGGTTTTGGTATTGGAGTTATTAAAGATAGTTTCCACTGGATAGGGAAATAGGTTGTGCGAAATATTGCATTGTAAATAGAGGTAATGTACACTATTGCTTTTATGGGTAGATTTCGGAGGATTTTAGGGGTAATTAGATCATGGCCTGGGGATTTTCTTTCGGAAAGGCGGAGAATCTAGTACATTACATCTGCGGTGTGGATGGAATAAAAAAAAATTATTTTTTATTTTTCATTTTCCTTAGCAATCTACATTTTTTTAAACCTTTTTAGACTAAGACTCAATTATTAAACGTTAAACTTTGATTAATATATAAAAGTATATACAGATCAAGTTATATTACAAGTGGGCGGAAATTTTTGCCTGTCAGTGTATATTGTTCTTTGATAATATAACAAAATGGCAGAAATTACTTATTGCTAGAGATTTTTGCTCTCCATTAAAACCTCATTTCAGGGTAGCACTGCGGTTTGTGGGAAGATTTCCCACAAAGAAGGTTCATTCTGGTCTTTATATTTTGCAATTATTCTACTCACTATATTTTACCCTAATGTGAATACTTTTCCTATGATAATATATTGTTTAGCTTTTCTTTACGGTTTATTCAATTTTGACCTGATCTAGTATGTATTAGTTTTACTGTCATAAAAGGCTCATTGTCAATTGGAATTTTTCTTCGCCAAAATTTCATTCTTCAAAGTCGTCAGGAATCTACTTTTTGTTAGAAAACCGTGGATCTTTATCAACTGCTTTGAAACAAAATTATTATGTTTTGTCGCTTAACTTGCGCATTTCTCAATTAGTTTACTTTTCAATTTATTTTTAATCGATTTGGATATGATAATATCTGTGTGTGAATCTTTCCGATTAGTAGTTAATTTTTCACAATTTTCTTTTATCTTTAAAACCTAATTAAATTATTATAGTAATAATACTTTAATACGTCATGCTTTTATACATAATCTGATTTTCTTTTCCTTATTGTCCTTTTTGGTTTACCTCGATTTTTGCCAAACTTGGTTATAAAGTTTGATAAAGTTTTCAATGCTCATTTCTGAGAAAGTTATGCGTGACAAAATATTGATACGCCTGGGAGGTTCTGTAAATGGAAAGCCACACTAGTGTCACATGGTATGGATGTTCTTTGTTTTTCGTCATCGAAGTTTTGATCGGCTTCTTAAAACTTCTCTGTTTTCCAAAGAAAATCATCTTTCCTTAAACTTGGCAAACTATCTGAGTAAAAACCGTGCGCAGACTACACTTAGGGAACAGAATTCTTTCTATCTTTACTTTCACAAAATGAAAAAGGTTAAACTGGAACTTATTTGATCACGGCAAATAGATTTAAATGGACATAAGAACAAAAAATTAAAATTTATTTTACATAAACCAAATCACGTTTTTACTAAGTTGATATCCTTAAATCTAAAAAATATAATATTTTCATCATTTTTTCTTAAAAACAAAATGCGTGGGAAAATTCATTGATGCTGACAAAATATACGTTTTTGATAGACGATTAATAATTCAAAATAATTTGTAAATTAAAGAAACTAACTAATGCTCTCATTTTTTCAATTTTCAATTCATTCAATTTTCATTAGACAATTTGCAATTGTATGACACATTTTTATATTTTAACTTTGTGACGGATATGGTATGTTATTTTTTCATGTAAATGACTAATTTATTTATTTTTAAATAACACACTTAGGCAAGGCTTTTGTTGCGGTTCAGATTGTAGTCCCCTTTAACCAAAATGTCAAATTTAAACCGGCTCCAGTTAGTTTTCTATATTTTGAAAGCAACGAACAAAGCTCGAAATAAACCAGGAATTTATTCTTTGAAAACGTTAAAATTTATCAATAGATCTGTTGAAACGCGTAGATAAAAATTGATTCATCCGATGCATTACAAACTTTTTATTATTTATTCAAGGCGGATTTTATCCTTATTTATTTTTGTCTTCAATTTGATTACTCGAGTAAAATCTTTACCCAAATTACTTCAATGGCTATTATAATTTTACATTAGTGTTTATAGCTATAGATTTATTTCAAATATTGCTAGTAAAACATTTACTGGAATGTAGATGGATGATTTTTCGTGGTAGATAGCCTAGAATGAATGTAGGAATTAATAGTTTCCTAAGGAATTTGCATTAGATTTAATAATAATAACGATCCCCTTGGTGAGTTGAATTTTCGGCAGTGGTCAGAGCTAAAATCCAACATTGTTTGATTTCCAGACCATCGGATTGCTAATTCGATTAATGCCCATACCACTGGAAATAACCGAGACCTTCGTTTTCTTTACTTACTATACTTTTTATTTGTACATTTTTAATTAAATTGTACGACCGGATATATTGAAAATTGTTCTTCTTTTTAATATTTGTATCCATTATTTGTTCAATTAACAAAAAGTCTCTAGACCAAATGGATTTCTAACCAATAAACTTTTATTTTATTCTATGTAAGAATCGCATTTTTAACATAACTCTTTTTTTATGATTTGTTAATATATGAAATGAATACATTTTGAAAAAAAATATTCTCATATATTTAATTGATTGAAATTAATGACTCATGAAATCTAATAATTTTTAAAGATAAATTTCTAAATAAATAAAAAATAGAGTTTGTATCATTTTATAATTGATTTCAAAAGATCGTTTGCGTATTGATAATAGAAGACAATAAGTAATAGAATTATCTTTGATATTGTTATATATAATAGCTTACAGCTATAATATAATAAGTTAGTATGTATATAAGCTATAGCTATATAATAGTATTATATAGCTTAAATAAAAGATATAAGCGGGGAACACACTTACCAAATGCAACGCTATGCGACGCTACCCGATACTATCCGACGCAAATCCAAAGTCCATTTTTCCATAAGATTACCCCAAGCACATCTGCCCAATGCCACGCAACGCTACCCTCCTCTACGCCATTCGATCCCCACTTTCCAGATTTTCGTCGGGTAGCATCATGTACAGTCGAAGACAGAAGAACCGGACACATATTTTTATTTCAAACTACATGTATTATTGTCGTTATATCCATTACCATAGTTATTTTAATATAAACCAAATTAACCGAGATTAAAAATTAATTAGTTTTTGTTTAAAAAAAAATAGTTATTGCACTCTCAACACGACATGCAAGGATGACACAATTACACAGAAGACAAACACTTTGAGTCCTGAAGATGATCTCAATTAAGATCGAAACGTTGGCACGATAAAGAAAATGTTTTTCTGAAACCTACATCACACCCGACCGCATCTGAATAACTATCGATTAACGGTCACTAATCTCTACACATTTAAAAAAAATAGTGTAATAATTTTTATGGTTTCGTAGAAAACACCGAAATACCACTTTTTAATATAATGAATTTAACTATCAATTTATTACCCGATTTTGCTCATAAAATTGAACTAACAATTTATTTCATGGTTTTGCTCATAAAATTACGCAGTTTTCGCGAGTAGCGTCAGAACAGGACTGTCATATAATTGTTAGTTTATTTCAAACTATTTATATGTAATTTCGTCGTTATATCAATTACACCATTCTTATTTTAATGTAAACCAAATTAAACAAGAACAAAAATTCTTGAGTTTTTATGCAAATTATTTAATTACGATAGTTACGAAGAAAATTTATGAAAACACCGGAACAACATTATTTAAAACAAGTTTAACAAACAATTTATTACTTGGTTGTGGTCATAAAATTTACCTAACAATTTATTTCAAGGTTTTGTCCAAAATATTGCCATAAGAACAAAAGAGGCGTTGCGACTGTGATACTGATTATTGTGATACACGCTGTGTGACTGTAGGACTGGCGTGCGCTTGACGTCGCAGAGACGTGCAGACCCTACCAAAACGAGGCAAGTTATCGGGTAGCGACGCATAGCATTGCATCGGGTTGTTCCCTGCTATATGCAGTCGAGTGCGAAATAACCGTAACCAAATACGAAATAACCAAGGGCACCAAAATGTCCTAAGAGAAAAATTGTACCAAGAACAGTCAATAGTCTTCTATTTCTTAAAATAGGTATCAACTAAAATATAAAGTACAATTAGCCCAAAAGGCTGGAGTGCTTGTGTAATACTTAACTCTTGCTTCCTAGTATCCTCATCATCATCCTTCAACGATATATCATTATCAAAGCAGTTATAGCAATAATAGATTTCAATTAGTGTAATTTTATTAGATACAATTTTTTAAAGTTGTGTTGTATTGACTAAATGAAATTATCGTGAGGCATCAGGTTATTGGTCCAAAATTTAGCACCGTATTGAATTGTGCCAAGTTCCTCAGGACACTAACAATGATGATGGATTTTTGGTTGGTCATCGAAACACACAATATATACATAATATAATAATTCACACTTATAAATGATCAAAGAACGAACATAAAAATGAAGAGTTACAATTTGCCTTTTTTAAATAAAATATTTCCTGGCTTGTTCAATGCAATAAAACTCAGTTTGTTTATCTAATAATAACCTCTCATTGAAGTAGGCATGTAGCCGCAAAAATTTCCTTATTCTTGGGGTGAATCAGTAACCCTCTCAGCATTAACTATAACAGTATTCACTAGAATGGATTTTTCTTTTATACATATTTTCGATTAATTAATTACAACAATTACAATAACGTATGTATTTATATATAAAATGAAGTTGTACAACATTGGGAAGTGGCCTTCAACAATTTACAAGCGTAAAGATTTACACCTTTTCTTTAATTACATGCTATGTCACATTTGAAAATGTGCATCACCTTGTTTAATGACATTTCTGTTAAATCCAAAATAAGCTACGACCCAAAATAGTGTAATGGGATAGTTATGATAGTGAAGTATAGGGTCTATTTTCTTCATTGCATTCGCATTGGTGCAGACTGGTTCTCTTGGGCAGATATTGTTTAGTTTGTCTTTGGTATACTGTGGGACACTTATTACATTTAATGCAATAAATTAAGTTTGACCTATTGGAGGCATGCTCAAACTCTTTAAATTTGAAAGAACACATTTCCGTTTTTATATTTAAATTATAATTAATTAAGGTTTTTAGTTGAGATAAAAAAGTCAATGTCACGAGCGGGATTCGAACCCACGATCTTCGGCTTAATACGCCGCTGCTCTACCTCTTGAGCTATCGTGACCTCGATCCACTGGACACCAACTTCCCATCTCAACCGCACCTTTTTGAATTTTCCCTCCTTTTTGCCATTTTTCAAATGTCGTGTAATCGGATTGGATTCTCGACGACAAATGAAATGGCCACGGAGAGCTTTAGTGAAGTATACTTCATTTTAAATCATTAAATTCACTAATTTCGTGGTCCGCTTGACCAATTAATATATTATAATTAATTAAGGTTTTTAGTTGAGATAAAAAAGTCAATGTCACGAGCTGACGGGAAGTTGGTGTCCAAATGGATCGAGGTCACGATAGCTCAAGTGGTAGAGCAGCGGCGTATCAAGCCGAAGATCGTGGGTTCGAATCCCGCTCGTGACATTGACTTTTTTATCTCAACTAAAAACCTTAATTAATTATAATATATTAATTGGTCACGCGGACCACGAAATTAGTGAATTTATTTTTAAAATTATATAAATGAATGCCATTGTTGATTTATATTTGAGGAAAATATCGCAGATCCTTCCTGTTATTTGTACCTATTAAATCGAATATTCTCAGTCGACGTTGTGTGGATGTCCAGAGTAAAACTAACCTCCCAAGCTATTTGATCTTCGAAATCCTACATAACGCAGCTTTTCGACATTATTTTAAATAGGACGAAGTGTTTTATCAAGCGGAGGGTGGAGCCATAGGCACAACATTATCGCCGATTGTCGCAGACATTGTTATTTATGGTTATGTTAATTTACAGATATAAATGTGTAAATATTTTACGCATATAAATTGTTGAAGGCCCTCTCCCAAATATTGTATAACTTTATACTGTTCTTCACTCGGACCAGTACCCTCATCCCTCATCTACGACACGTTTTAACTTCATAAATATGACATTTATGAAAAATTCCATCAATAGACACCAGTAAATTTTATCAAAATGCGTCATATATTTTCGGGATTATGTGCATATTTCTTTTCGGCTACCTCCAACGTACTCTGGAACTCATAGGATACTCGATATTAAGCCACCGGACCCCGCACATACTTCATTCACACAAACCCACGGCTAATACACAAATAAACAGCCTTATACACGAACAAACAAATACGTACATACACATTGTACGGCTACTTATGTATGAGGATGCCAAGAACTATCATAATGTAGGGTGTTATGCCTACTCGCTCCCTGTAAGGGGGCAAGGCGCGGCCCTCCTCGACCAATTGTAACACACTGAGCGACCTTTCTCTACAAGCTGGACACCTGCGCAGGTTTTCCCCCAAAAGCAGGTGTCCGTGTCAATCGAGTATGGCCTATCCTCAAACTGGCAAGCACGATCCCTTCGTTACGTCAGATCCCCGGCGGGCCATTTCTCAGTCGTGCTCTTCACAAGCAAGAGCTTCTGGGACAATCCGGCCCATCGACGCTGCGAAGAACCGACTAAAAGAGCTTCTTCCTCTCATTTGCATAAACTAATTAAATAATATTATCCGAAGCGTTAAGCCATGTTGTATGACAGGAATTACTTTGTTATATATATTTCATTATTTATGTACACTCTATAAAAGCAGTGAATACTCTTGCAAAATAACGTCGGGTCGGGGTTGTCAAGCAGTCACAACGTTAAGGTTTCAAGACGTTGTCTTTATTATTTCGATAAACAACACATTTTATAACTTTCTGTTATCACGATATTCCTGTTACAAAGTTAATTTTGTCTTGAATTTCTAATAAAACATTATTAGTGCTTCACGTGAAGTTGGGTCTAGAAACGAGGAAAAATCGTTGTAAATTTGGTCTTTCCAATAACACAGGAGACGCGAACAACGCTATGAATTAAGCTTACATTGCAAAAACTACAAATTAGACATTACTATGTAATAAACAAAATATAACCTTTACATTATCGCTTTCATTACCAAACTTGTCCTAGAAATATTATTATTTTCTATTTTATGCTTAAAAAAATTGAATCCAGTCCAAATAACGTTGATTATATAATTAATTTTTTAAATATTGCGAAAAAACAATTGTGATAGATTTTTAGTTGATTATATGAATATTACCCTTTGCACTACATGAGAGATAACACTTATTGTTGTTTCTTACTTAAAAACTTTTTTTTAAATTAATTTGTTACTTATACATGACTAAGCATGCACCAGTGGAACTCATTCTTTGAAAGGCCAGCCACTTTAAAAACAAAAGAGTCTCTCACTTATAAGGCCAAAAAATTGCACGAGCACAAAGTTTTCTTTACTTTTATTCTGGAATCAGTTGTAAAGTTCTTAATGTTGGCACACTTAAGAAAAAAAATTTCTAATATTAGACCCTTAATTTCATCAAATATTATTACCAATTTTACCAAAAAATGAAAATAAAAAGAAAGAATTGAAAAGGAAATCTCGCTTCCTTATTCCATTTGGGAACATTAGATTATTATTATTGGTATTAAAAAACAAAGCCATTCGTCTTAATTAGTATGATTTAGATGGGTCAGACAGCGTAAATGGCCTGTTGTGTGACAAGATAAAATCACAAAAAATGACAATCGTGCTTTAATCGAGTTCCTGTAAACATACACACAAAAAAATGTAATTTTATGCATTATTATATTCCTAACTAAATTACAAATTTTTAAATAATGTGTAGAATAATTTCAATTAAAAATCAATTAACACGTTAATTATATTATTGCTTCATTATATATAGTATCGCGATTCTCTGGTTTTAATAAAACAGAGCAGCAACCTTGAATTATGAGTCAATTTTAATTTTGAATATTATCAAAACTCAAAAAAAAAAAAGATAAGCCCACTATTACAAACTTAGAAGTTGTTGGTTTTGGGGTAAATATTAAAAATCACAGTTTTTTCATTTGAATCTTTAATTACTTAACTAATGACAATGTCTAAATAATAGAGAAATTTCATACAAATTACTCTTTACTATAAGCCAGTTAAATATATTTTCTTAATAATGAAAGTACTGACTGGGGTTTCATTTTAATTAAAAATTGTCGTCGAGAATCCAATCCGATTACACGACATTTGAAAAATGGCAAAAAGGAGGGAAAATTCAAAACGTGGGGTTGAGATAGGAAGTTAGTGTCCGAGTGGATCCAGGTCGCGATAGCTCAAGTGGTAGAGCAGCGGCGTATCAAGCCGAAGATCGTGGGTTCGAATACCATTCATGACACTGACTTTTTTATCTCAACTAAAAACCTTAATTAATTGTAATATATTAATTGGTCAAGCGGACCACGAAATTATGAATTTTAATTAAAATTAAAGTAAAGTAATTCCTAGCATACAGGAGGGTTTAACCTTCATCAACCTAACCTATTCTGGTATCGTTCACGTGGAGGCAGTGCACTTTACAACATATTTATTGTTTTCCCCAACAACTTTCATACAAAATTTGTGAGATTACTTCCAGGAATCTGGAAACCAGATCTAAGTAAAAATTTCTTATTATTGCGATATTATCATATCCATGTGTACAGGAAAATTCAAAAGCGCGAGGAGAGAGAAAAGAACAGCCTTCCTACTTTCCAAGGGGATCAGGTGCAGCGGGAGTAGCCGTGCCTGGATAGTCTCCTGATTTTTTGAGACCCTTGGTGTCCTCCATTTCTTCTCTGTAGCATTGCTTTCTTGGGAGCTATGTGCAGCAGGAGTGGCTGTGCTGAGTTGACCTCCTGATTTTTCGAGGCCCTCGGTGTCCTCCTTTTCTTCCCAGTAGTATTCCTGTCTGAGGCGATAGGAGCAGCGGGATTGGCTGTGCTGGGTTGGTCTCCTGATTTTTCGAGGCCCTCAGTGTCTTCCGTTTCTTTCCAGTAGTATTCCTGTCTGAGGCGATATGAGCAGCGAGATGGGCCGTGTTGGGTTTGTCTCCTGATTTCTCGAGTCCTAGATGTTCCTCCAATCACAAAAGCTAAATAGAATTTCGTTCGGTTCAGCGTTTCAACGATCAAAATCAAGAGGCCTCCCACCCTTGATTTTCGGCCTGTCCCTTTCTCCCATTACCGAGGTCTTGGCTAGCGATTCGCCAAACCGACCAGAAAGGGCCATGGAAAAGGGATCGCCGGAGACAAGGTCGATAGTGTGACCCTTCGCTGGGTCATCACAAGTACAAAAGGAACTGCGACTGGAAACCAAAACCACTAGTATAGATTTTATTTTACAATATTAAACAATTTTTTCCTAATTATTCTACGAGTTCTAAACATAAAACCACGTAATTTTACGTAATTTGTTATTTAGTTTAGTTCACGTTCCTTTCCATCATGTTATACTCGTCACATACCTCCCTTTTCTTCATTTCTAGTTAATTACATTTTCTGAGGGAAACCCTGGAAATATAATTCACGAACATGCCTTTGAAAAAATTGTTCCGCCTTCGAAAAAAGAAATTATAAGACACACTCTCAAATAATATTAATAAAATTATTATATTATATAATAATTATAAAATTATTATTAAAATTATTGAAATATTATTGGAATGTTGGTGACTGAGTTGTTACAAGGACCGATTCTCTATTATTAACGTTAGGGGATTGTCTTTGCTCTGGGAAATCGCTGGAAAATAATGGATTTTAAATTAGCCTAATTCTCTTTAATTAGACAAAGTTTTATTTACAATTGTACAATTATAACACAACACGGGAGTGAATCTGAAATTTCACGGCTAACATTGCGGTTCTAGCTTCGGTATTTTGCCATCTTCAATCGTACAAACAAACCACAAATGGAACCATGCGAAATGTTTAAACGCATCTAACAAATCAAAGCAGTCAGGATGAAAGTAAACCACCAACACAAAACAACATTGCTGTAAACAGTATAAATTGACAACATCGGATAAATGATAAAAGCACTAAAACAGATTGAAACTAAAAACCCAATATCGTACAGTATTTCGTATATAATTTTTACTTGCCAGCCATTGGAGAAAATAGGAACTACCGGTCTCGACAGATCTATTCTTAAATCAAAAAATAAACTAAAATAAAAAATTCGTCCGGCGGAGTGAGGTCGATTGGAAATTGTTCTTTTTTTTCTTTTTTTTCGGGGATTAGCATGTCGCTGTTTTTCTTCCGTCTGCATACGGTGCGCGCCTGGAGGCGGGAAGCGAGGGTTGGTCAGCGTAAGAAGCGCAACACAGGTGGCTCCGGGCTGGTGGTCGGTTGCGCTGGGACCCTGCCCATGCGGCGGCCCAACCTGAATCTCCACTCGTCCTCGATGTTCGAAAGGCCGCCGGTAACCCCCAGCGACAGCCTCGACGAAGTCGCCTTCAAAATACCGAGGTGAGTAAGTAAATTTTCAGGACTGAAATAAAATTAAATAAAATACAAATGGATTTATATGTACTGTTTGCAGCATTAGCCAGGAAACATTGAAAACAAACCTAATCATCCTATAATATCTACATATATAAAACAGTTCAGTGACAACCCACAAACCAAACCGCTGGATCGAAAGTGCTGACATTTCGATAGTGCGTTCCTATAATTACATAGATAGCGCTAAGAAAGTTAATATTTAAATTCCATCCCTACCTTTATACAGGGTGTAACAGTGTTAAATGTCAATACAGCCATGTTGAATTCGCTGAACCAAACGTAATTCAGTGCCACCATGATTAGGTTTCTATCTTGACTCTTCCCTGAGATATTAACCAAGACTGGCAAACAGACAAGACGTTGTAATGTGGAATTTTAATAGTGTTATAATTAAGAAACTAAAAAGCAAAAACGGAAAAAAGTGAAAAATGCGAAAGGTGGTAATTTTCAAACGGAATTGTTGTTACGTTAGGAAAATTTAATGTAGTTTGCAAAATTACGGTCAGATTTGTATTTTAATGAAGCTAGGATCTAAAAATTACGATTTTATGTAAAAAAATCTGATTTTACACTAAAATCACAAAAACGTTAATATCTCAGGAAAGAGTCATGATAGAAACCTCGTTCTGGAGGCACTAAACTAAATTTTATTTACTTAATCCACCTTGGCAGTATTGACATTTAACCCTGTAACGCCGTGAATATAAATCAGTTCCTTGATTGACATACAACGCACAGATCAAACCGCTGGATCTGAAGGGCTGAAATTTCGACAGTGCATTCCTATAATTACATGGATAATCGCTAGGAGAAAATTTTTTGAAATTCCACCCCTAAGGGATCATCGACAATTTTTTTACGATGTATGAAGAATTTGATAAACGAGATATTATATTAGAAAGCCAACCTACCAGACTGCATCGAATTAAAAAGGTAAATTAAAAAAGTCCGGCGTGAACGATGTTGCGAGTAAAACTAGTCTGACATAACTAACTGAATAATAATTGTTTAATGAATAGCTACCTACAAATATAAAATACAGTTTCATTATAAACAAATAATTTATTTCTTTATAGCAGTAGTTTTTAGAGAACGTACAGTATTTTTTAAAATATATTATATTAAAAAGGCTTACGTTGGGTCATTGAGTTAGCGAGTAAAGCTGAGACAAAAACTAAATTTTCTGAAAAATTTCTTATCATTTTATTCTGGTCAGAGAAGTTTTTTAACAGACTTATGTATGAGATAAAGTTACTTAATCGATGGTAACATCGTTAAAATAAATCAGCTATTTATTAATTACAAAGTATATAATGAAAACATTTCAAAAGTATTTTGCATATTGTGTACATATTTTGTAATTCTTCATTTTCGCATTTTACTTCAATGAATTTTCTTGCGTCGCATTACCCCACTGTAGTACAAGAGGCCTTTTTTCCTGCTTGATTTTTCTCTCTTCCGACAACCCTCCTTTGATCAACGGGAATAAAGTAAAGTTGGCACAGTACAACCCTCATGCACATTATTTGCATTTGACAAACGAGTCATTCTCAGAAATTAATATAGGAAGCTTCTTTCCTCAACCTTTTTCTATCTGGCACAGTCAATAACAGAATCTTTTTAAAGGAAAGAGTTAACGCCAACAAGAATGTAAAATTCGGATGTTATTTTTTATTATTATTTTTTGGTTCTGAGCATGATTGAAAATGTGTGGTGTTTAGTAACCGTTAATTAATGATTATTTGGAGATAGTGAGATGGGGTCTGGTGTGACGTAGGTTTAGAAAAACTAAATTCATTAATTTCGTGGTCCGCTTGACCAATTAATATATTACAATTAATTAAGGTTTTTAGTTGGGATAAAAAAGTCAATGGGACGAGCGGGATTCGAACCCACGATCTTCGGCTTGATACGCCGCTGCTCTACCACTTGAGCTATCTTGACCTCGATCCACGCGGACACCAACTTCCCATCATCTGACAACATTTTCTGTTCATGTTTTTCGTAAAATCCACGGTTCCTAGTAATTCTTATCTATTCTTATTTACAATTTTTTTTTAAATCAAAAAATTGTAAATTACTTATGTTTGAATCTTTGGATGACAACTGTGCCATGAGGATTTCCATGTTTAGGTGCTGAGGCCCGAAACGTTCATGTAATAGGCAAAATTGAATAAAATATTTCAACCACGGAGAACTTGGGATTTTTCAACCTTTGTATAAGAATTTTCTTTATCGTGCGAACGTTTCGCTCTTTATTGAGATCATGATCAGGACTCAATGTGTTTGTTGTACTTTGAGCCTGAAGATGATCTGAATAAAGATCGAAACGTTTGCACGATAAAGAAAACGTTTTTCTAAACCTACGTCACACCAGACCGCATCGATCTCTAAATAATCAACAATTCGCAATTTTGAAGTAAGAATATTTGTCATCTCAGATCATCCTGATTTTCTCATTCTCGGTTGTTTTTTCAGTAAGAAGCGTTCCTGCATTTCGCCAACTTCAGTTGGTCTAAGTGTTGTTTGGTCAGTACTGTCTATTTTAAACGAATGCAATGATCACTTCTAACCAATGTTTTCTTGTTGTGTCTTCTTAATATCATGTTTTATATTAAAAATACTACTTTAAATTAATACGGACCATGGTTAATTCTTCAAAGGTTTTAAGTTGGAGCAAAAGAAGTACCTGTCTTACCGTTTCTTCAGAAGCAAACTTGGCGATGTAAATCTATCTATCCTATCCAAGCTGGCTTCCCACAAGGGTGCATTCTTGGTCCTCTCACGCTATTTACTACTTACATGTATATTAGTTTAGAAACAATTCTTGCCGTTTTTGCTGACGGTACAGCCACTCTTTCACGTCATAAAGATCCAATCTCTGAATGCAGGACCCTTCAAAACAACGTACATTGCCTTAACTATCGGTGCAACAAGTGGAGAATCAAAATAAATGCAGAGAAGCACTAAAATATTATCTTTAATCTCATACATATTAGACTGCCACTAGTTTACCTTAACGGGACTTCACCTGAACAAATGACTTACTTGGAATTCGCACACAAAACTAAAAGAAACGAACTGAACTGACATTACAAGCAATCCATTAGATTTCGTGGTCCAATTGACCAAATAACTTTTTTCCATTAATTAATCTTTATGTAAGGTATTGGTTGAAAAAACAAAAACAAAAAAAACTGTCTGACGAACGGGATTCGAACGCCCGGTAGAGCAGCGGCGTATTTAGCCGAAGATCATGGGTTCGAATCCCGCTCGTGTCACTGGCTTTTCTATTTCAACCCATACCTTACATAATGATTAATTAATTCAAAGAAGTTATTTGCTCAATCGGACTACGAAATCTAATGGATTTAATAAGTAAAATAAAGTATATTTCACGAAAGCGCTCTCCGCGGCCATTTCATTTGTCGCCGAGAATCAAATAGATTACACGACATTTGAAAAATGGCAAAAAGGAGGGAAAATTCGAAAGGTGAGGTTAAGGTGGGAAGTTGGTGTCCGAGTGGATCGAAGTCACGATACTCAAGTGGTAGAGCAGCGGCGTATCGAGCCGAAGATCGTGGGTTCGAATCCCGCTCGTGACATTGACTTTTTTATTTGAACCAATACCTTACATAAAGATTATTAACTATTATCATGATATCAGAAGATCACTTACATACAAAATATTGATATATACCATAATTCTCAAACAAATGTGGACTTACGATATCGTACTCTGGAGATGAACTACGCATTCTATCTCCCAACATGTTGGGTCGTATTCAACTCATTTTTTATGTATCAATCCTCACCCTAAACCGAGACCTTAAGTCCTCCCTTTCTTCCAGAAGTAGAGAAAGCTAATGCAAAAAATTTCCTTCAATTCTTTTCAAACATCCCAATGCTTCGTGCTTCAGCTCAGTTCGACTACCATCTCTGATAATCTTCACCGTTGACTGAAACCCCGCGAGCTACGTCATGTCCTTTTTAGCGTCGAAAAAAATTGAAAACGTGAAGTTTTAATAGTCATTATTTATATCATCTACTTGGTGAATTCACCTCTTATGTATTTCATGTCAGTCATTTCCGTCTTACAGCATTTTTCTTGTTGTGATTGTTTTCCAGATATGAAAATCTATAAAAAGAAAAAAAAGTGCAAATGATATTGATAGGTTTCTGCTTTTGGCAGTGGTTCTCAAATGTCCATTGACATGAACGCGTTTCATTTTTTCGGTGTAAAATTTTCCGGGGCGGGTTTTGAAATTAAAGTGTCACGACTGTTTGCCAACGTTGGAAAACGTTTTTCTCAATTTGGGAAGCGGGTGAATCTGTTTAAAAGGGTCGAAGCTAGTTAGCAGCGCGAGTCAAAGCGGCTTATTTGCATGTCAATTGATTTCCGACGGCTTGCTAATTCGGCAAACTAAACTGCGTTAGGCCTTTCTAGATGATATTCAGGAATTGTTATTAAACAAAATTTGCCGGCGGATGAGTAACTTTCCATCAAAAATTGCTCTTTTAAATACATTTTTTTTATTAAACAGTTTAAATACAAAAACTTTTAGCAATTGTTTCACTTACACGTGTTTTGTTTTAAATGACATGAATAATTGAGGTAGTGTAATGGTTTATTTGACATTAGTTAAAGTAAATATAAAAAGCTTTGTTGAATTAAATTGAACCGCAGCAAAAGAGCTATCTTTTATATATTCTAGGTTATAAATTAATTTTTGACATAGTTCGTGACATTATTGTAGCCTGGGTTATATGCTTTTTCTTTGCTAATTTTTTCTTCATTTTGTGAATATTTGTTCCAACCTTTTACTGATTTATCATTCGCATAATCTAAATTCGTTACTGTGTACACGAATGTTCCAATTTTTTAAACCACATTCGACCTACAGTGGGGGCCAAAAAGGCGAAAAGCGGATATAATGTAATTTTTGGCGATTTTTCTATAATTGAACGACCTGTATCCACCATTAGTTACGAATCCTAGGCCTCTGATACCTATTTTCAGGTATCTAAGAAAATTTGTTGGGCCCCGACTTTGCCATTTTTTAGAGAATTGATATCTAAGGCGATTTAATGGTGAAATATTTTTTTTTATCTCTTGCAAAATAGCGGAATTTCAAAGGAAGTTGGCACTTGATGAACTGCAATCTTTCGGATCAATTCGAGTCTGAATAAATCGGTCAGGAACGTTCAAGTGTGATGTTTCTACATCAGTATAAACAGTAGCTCCCTCCAACTTCCTATATACAGATAGCAATAAAAAAAAAAAAAAAACTTTTTCATTATTTTTACTGCAGCATAATAACAATCCGAAAACTTTATAAATACTTTTTGATTTTATTTAAAATTTTAAAACTTGTTTTTACGATTTTTACTCGTTCTATGTCTTCTGCTAACCGTAAAATTATTTTTGGCCTTTGGACGCACTTAAATCACTCAAAACAATTAGAAATAAAATAAAATATTATTTATAACGGGTTGTGGTAGTTAATCCATCTACTTGTGTTGACGTAACGATTTTTTTATCGCTCGTGGGCGCATGCATCATGTGTTAGGAGATTTTTCATTGTTGATTTATTTCTCGGAGTTCGAAAAATCGTGCGCTCATACCCTCAGGCCTGGTACACACCTTATGACAAAGGACGTCGTTGGGTAGAGACGTTGTTATAAATTTTCCCTAATCTCGCTGTTCAATGACGCCTAGGAGGCACTTGATTACCTAAGTCAGAACTCGATATGCCAAAGGGGTGCTCTAAGACCCCGATGTCCCAAAGGATTGATCGATGTGCGTTTAAAGGAAAACCCGTAAACCAGAACTGTACATAAGTAGATCTTATAAGAAAGAAAGAAAGAAAGAGAGAGAGAGAGAGAGAGAAAGAGAGAAAGATAAAAGAAATGATTGGATAGATAGAAGAGAGTGAGAGAGAGTGTGAGAAAGAAAAAGAGAGTGAGAAAAATAGAGAAAGATAGAAGAAAGAGAGTAATTAGGTAAAAGAGAGAGAGAGAGAGAGAGAGAGAGAGAGAGAGAGTGCGAGATAGATAAAGAGAGAGAAAGAGATTAGAAAGATAGAAAAAAGAGAGTGGAAAGATAGAAGAGAGAAAGAGTGTGAGATAGATAGATAGAGAGAGAGAAAAAAAAACACTGACAAATATAGAAGAAAGAGAGTGGATATAGCGAAGAGAGAGAGAGTAAGAGAGAGATAGAGTGCGAGATCGATAAAGAGAGAGATAAACAGAGAAATATAGAAGAAAGAGAGTTGATAGATAGAAAAGACAGAGAGAGTGGCAGAGAGAGTACGAGATCAATAAAGAGAGAGATAAGCAGAGAAAAATAGAAGAAAGAGAATTGATAGATAGAAAAGAGAGAGAGAGAGAGAGAAAAACTGATAAATATAGACGAAAGAGAGTGGATATAGAGAAGAGAGAGCGAGTGAGAGAGAGAGATAGAGTGCGAGATTGATAAAGAGAGAGAGTAACAGAGAAAGATAGAAGAAAGATAGTCGATAGATATGAGAGAGAGAGAGAGAGAGAGAGAGAGAGAGAGAGAGAGAGAGAGAGAGAGAATAAGAGAGAAATGATTGACTGGATAAAATCACACAACCATTCTCTTTTGAAAATGGAGAAAAAGTTATAATATTTCAATACTTTAACATGAATAAATAAAAACTTCGAATGTAATGAGTTCTAAAGTAAAATTTACGCAAAAGATTTCTGTAGCCTTTGAACATCCGACGGAATTTGACCGATTCCACCGCTCTCCAGATACCACCGGATTTTGACTGATCAGGATTAAAATCTAATGAACAATCCATAACTGAATTTTTTACTATTTTGCAATCGCTGCCAAAGTGGATTTGCTTGGATTTTTTTGAGTATTCTGTGCTCCAATAAATAAACAATTTTTTGACTAAGTGATATAGGGTGTTAAAGGTATATAAATAGGTTCTAAGCGTTTTTGAGTGGGAAAATTCAGTGAACATTTTAGGTAAATATTGTATAAAACAATTTCATGCAAAATATATAAACCATTCTGTTCCAGTGACTGTTGCCACCTTTGATGTAATTTTGTAATTTCACCCTCGCATAAATTTATTTTTTTATTTTTTATTTATGTAGTCCGAAATAACTAAAAATCTTAAGGAGGATCAATGTCAGGGCAATACTCTGGGTGGCTTAACACAACCGAACCAAGCTCCAATATTTTTTGGCCTGTCTGCAAAGACACGTGGGAACTTTATCCTGGGGACTTGGCAATTCCGGTCGTCTTTGGTCAATTGCTTGCTATTTGATTCGGTCCAATTGTGGACAGTCTATATTAGAATGAAAGTTTTGGTCGGGCAGAAGAAGTTTTTTTACATATGTCAATCTCTACCACGAATTTTTTAAAGGATTTTGCACATTTAAACTTTTTTGTACCAATTATAAATTTACCAATTTTGTTTGATTTAGTGTTTTTTTTATAACAAAATATAAATTGAAAGTTGTGGAAAGGTTCCTTCTTAAAATAAATTTAGCGCGCTTTTCAATGCTTTCCTTGGATTTACCCAAAAATGAGTAGTTAAATATCTACGATAAGATTTATGACGAAAATCCGTGTATAGTTGAAAAATACATAACATGTGGAAAATCTACGAATGGGTTGAGAATGGAACCGTGGTTCATACGAACTTTTTCGTTCCATTTGAGGTGCAGAAGCACCTGACGAACTTTCGTACGAGTAGCGAATCACCCGCATATAAAATTTTGATGGTGGATTTTATATATATATATATATATATATATATATATACATGACTGCTCTATTTTAGTACATATCCTTTTTG
This sequence comes from Cimex lectularius, assembly GCF_000648675.2. Taxonomy (NCBI): domain Eukaryota; kingdom Metazoa; phylum Arthropoda; class Insecta; order Hemiptera; family Cimicidae; genus Cimex; species Cimex lectularius. Next base: position 2,209,215 of record NW_019392677.1, on the reverse strand, counting down.
GGTTATAATGTTAAAAAAGTGTCATACAAAATCCCATACTTCTGCCACTCTCATGCCTCAAGACTTTGAGTCAAGAAAAAAAAAGCCACATTCGCTTGTTCTGTTAAAATGTCTGTTCTTCTTGTGCCTGTCATGTTCATAACCCATTTGGCCTTATTCGGTCAGCCGCCTCTCATAATTTCTCATCAGTTTGTTTATGGTTCTTCTTGGTGCCTTTAGTACGTTCTACGTTTCGACAGATAGCAGGCCGGGAACGGTTTTGGGAGTTGGTGACATGGCGCCCCAAGCGCTCCTGACGTGAATCATTTACCGGAAGTCGCGAACCACCCCCAACACCTTCCCCCACGACATCTTTGTTCTCTTTCCACCCCTAATAATTTCCGACGCCAACCAGACGATTTCCACGTTTTTCCTTTTGTTAAAACAGTTACTTTTATTCGACATCCCCTCATTTAATGACCGAAAATTTATCGCCACTTGATACACGATTCCATTGATTTTCTTTATCTGGCTGTTCTATTTTCGTTACTTCCCTTCTAGAATACTGATAGTCCGAACCAATAGAATTAATGTTGAATACACCTCTTAGACTACTGCGTTCCATTAATAAATTATTAAAATAACCCACTATCTTATTTCTTTCGTTTTGTTCAAATGGGCGTATTAAATTAAAATAAAACACGTACAAGAATAACAATTCGTTAAAAACGTGCTAACTTACATAAATAATAACCTCGTTTGTATGTTTGTCAATTGTAATTACCAGCATTTTACATAACTGTGTTATTATTTACACGTGCACAGATTTATTAACCATCTATCTACACTGCTTATAAAAAAACCCGACCAATTTGTTTTTGCACGAAAATATGTCTAAATTTGGAAATACATATCACAGACCTGCGCTAGGTCTCATTTTTTATAAAATTTTACTCTGAACAAGATGGTTTTTTAAAATGTTTTCCTAGCTTCAGTCATTCTTCAGTTAATTCAAAAATTAACATGTTAATTTTTCCACTTTTTTTTGGAAAAATACTAATTAAGCTGTGGAGCTAGAAAATCGACCTGGAGCGGCGCCCTATAGCAGTCGATAGGAAATTTTAATAAGCTTTCAATAGGTTCCACTTTGCCCGATTTTTCAACCGTTTTTGAATTATTCACGATTATTAAATACGTGATATTTTATGTACTCATGGAAAAACCCGATCACTCACTCACTCACTCTCTCTCTCTCTCTCTCTCTCTCTCTCTCTCTCTCTCTCTCTCCCTCTCTCTCTAAAAAAATAAACTCTATGTAAAAATATCATAGATTTCCAGAATCGTCTTAAAAATCATCTGTTATCTAGTTATGATTTGTAGATTTATGTTGGTCATTTACAATTCATTGTTTGTACTGCATTGTACTGAAAATTATGTTTGTTCACTTATTTTATTTTATTAGTAATTTGCCTTTTGATTCCTCAATTATTATGTAAATTGGTATATCTATTTCAATGAGCAAATCTAAGTTAAGTACAATGTAAAACAAATTGCTGGAACATAATATTGACCACTAAAATAAAGTTATTCGATGTAATTAATGTTTAATAAATTAGAAGTAAGTTAAACTTAGAAACTATTGTATTTCATCATCATCATCATCATCTCTCTCTCTCTCTCTCTCTCTCTCTCTCTCTCTCTATCTATCTATCTATCTATCTATCTATCTATCTATCTATCTACCATATATATATATATATATATATATATATATATATATATATATATATATATATAGATGATAAATAAAATGATAAAATAAAATTAAAAAGCTATTTTTTTAATATGTTATTGTAGCCAAACTGTTGCACAACATCTGTGAAATGAGAAAGAAAAGTTGAATTTCCGTGATGAGATAAACAAGTGGTTATCGACAGCAGAAGAATTTCGCATCCCAAAAGGTCAAAGTAAGAATTGTCGCTTCCATGTTCACTTTCTGAAAAAGTCCTCTGAATAAATATTGTAGAGCTTAAAATTCCCGAAAAGAATTTTATTTCTTGTTTAGCGTAAAAATTTCTAAAAAATGAGTTCTAGTGAAGATCTGTACCTTCAAAGGCAGAGCAAATGTGCATTTTCAAAGTTGACCATTTCACCGAGATTGATCAGTTTTGTCCATGAGCACGTAAACAACCACTTTTGGCCAAAAATAACGAATAATTAGAAAATGGTTGAGAAATCGGGCTAATGGCCATTGGAAAGCTTATTAAATTTTCATATTGATTGCTTTAGTGGCCGCTCCAAAGAAGATTTCTGGCTTCAGAACTCAATTTGAAGTGTCCGTAAAAAATTCAAAAATTAAAGTTTCCGAATTTTTAAATTAACTAACGAACGACTGAAACCAAAAAAACATTTTAATAAAACCATCTTGCTTAGCGTAAACATTTCTAAAAAATGAGCTCTAGTGAAGATCTGTAACTTAAAAGGCAGAGAAAATATGCATTTTCAAAGTTGACCATTTTCCCGTGCAAAAACCACGTGGTCAGTATATATATNTACTTATTTATTTATATATATATTCTGTGTTCTTGTAATAAAACTAATTAGTAATTTCATTGATATGAACCATTTTGAATACAAATGTAGCCCGAAACTATAATTATATGAGTTTGCATTAAAAAATCCTTTTATGTTTTACGTTTTAAATGTTCTAACAGACTTTAATGGAGCGGAATTTGTGCAAAGACGAAAAGCCACATGCAACATGAGAAACAAGTTCAATTCCAGCTCATTAATTTTTGATTTGGTCTTAGACTAAGTCTGTCCTCGCATTGTTACACCACTTAAAAAATAAAACATTTTTGTTGGTTACCAAAGCTGGGCTTTTTCATAGCGTGTCATTCCTCAAGTTCTGAATAGAGATTTCCGTCTATCGGTCGACTATTAAGAATCGATTTGAACTCCAATCGGCCAAATATCCTTGAATAATTTGCTCATTTGCCATGTTCGTTAAACCGTCGATCGACTACTCCTGATTTCTTATTAAAAACTGAAATCATTAAAAAGACAAGTACAACCGAATAATATATCAGTATGTTTTATTGTTCTATAATATAAACCGTCATAGTTTCAGATTTTATACCTACGATATTATCTATTTTTCTAGTAAATCTTAAACAATATGATAATTGCTCATTGCTGATTTAAACGATCTGCATATAAACGTATGAATACACTTGTACAGAGTTGAGCCTATCACTTCCCGCAGTACACGGGCAATTCCAGCGTTTACACATTACAATAACTTACCGGTCGGCCACAATTTTTTACTGCATTGTTAGTGCCAGAGGGTCCATTGCGGTGGTTAAGTCCGGAGGTTGTGATTCCCGGGCTTAGCCACTCGTTCGCATTTTCATAACACTCCATTCTTATTTGTCCAGTGCCCACACAACCATCGTTATGCCGAGACGCTCCTGTTCTTGGGATCTATCCAACAAAAGCACGACGAGAAGGTCAACAGACCTTTAAAACCACGCTGAGGGAGTCAGTGTAGACTAGATTAGCTAAGCCAACACTTCTTACCTCAAACCCGTATACACGTAAAGAGTGGCAAACAATATAAACTTTCTCACCTTCTATTTATTTATTTGCTTCTCGTGAGATAAATAAATTCTAATTAGCAAAAACATATTTATAACTTCTTTATTTTTCATCTTCTGATAATACTGCGAACACGAGCGTCTTGTGATACTAACCATCACGACGTAGCGCTCTTGCAGAACTGTCGCCTCAAGCGCCGTTTCTTCAGTTGTACTAAATTACCTTTCACTTATTAGAGACTTCTTCTGTGTTAAACTCTCCCTCCCTCACCCTCTCATTCTCTCTCTCTCCCTCTCCCCTCTCCCGTCTCTCACCCCTCCCACTCTCAATCCCTCACCGTCTTTCTCCCTCATCCTCTCACTCTCCTTCTCCTTCTCTCTCTCTCTCTCTCTCTCTCCCTCATCCTCTCTCTCTCCTTCACCTTCTCTCTCACTCTCTCTCTCCCTCCCTCTCCCTCTCCCTCTCCGCTCTCTCACCCCTCCCCCTCTCAATCCCTCACCGTCTTTCTCCCTCATCCTCTCTCTCTCCTTCACCTTCTCTCTCACTCTCTCTCCCTCACTCCATCCCCTCTCTCACTCTCTCTCCATCCCTCTCCCTTTCCCTCTCCCTTTCTCTCTTCTTCTCTCTCTCTCTCTCTCTCTCTCTCTCTCTCTCTCTCTCTCTCTCTCTTACTCTCTTCCTCTCTTCCTCCCTCACCCCTCTCCCCATCTTTTCTCTCTCACCCTCTCTTTCTCCCTCTCCATCTCTCTCTCTCTCCCTTTCCCTCTCCCTTTCTCTCTAGTGCATGGCTGTACCTTAAAAGGCAGAGAAAATATGCATTTTTGCACACTCTCTCTCCCTCGCTCACTCTCCTCTCTCACACTACCTCTCCCTCTCTTTCTCTCTCTACCTCTCCCATCTCTTCCTAGAGAGGGGGGGTCTTCTCTTTTCTTCCTTTCTCGTCCCGTTTCTTTTCTCTCGTTTGAGCTCAGTTGAGTAAGAGATGTAAAAAATGACGATTGAGTTCTAACTTTTAAGTATATCTTTTTTGATGAATTTGACATCTTAACTGTGATATATAATAATTTAAATTTCTTAACTTAGGACCACATTAAGTACTCTTTCTTTGCATGCTGGACAAAGAAGGGCTTAGGGTTAAAATGAAGTACGAGTCAGATTCTCGGAAGGTCATCATTCGGCAGTGCCCTCCATACCCGAGAACTTTTCTCCTGACCGTCCTACCGACGATCCCACATCCTTTTCAGCTCAGTAACGAAGCAATTTCAAACTTTTCATTTAATTATTTTAATTTCATTTCGGTATTTGAACAGCTTATTATATTAGACAAAAGATATTGCCTATTTATTAAAATTAAAAATTCATGTTCTATGGAATTAAATACTGGTTTGGTAGAAACAAACTCTGTCTATTTTTAAAACAGAATAAATTTTTGAACACATGTGAAAACATCTAATTGTCCATTCTTTCGTGACATCCTGCATGTAAAAGCATTTATCCTTCAGTATTCATCTCAATTTTTTTTAAGTTTAGTTCAGCAAACTCTTTTACTATTAAATGAGAAAATTATGTATAAAAATCTTATCTAAATTCAATCGTTTTGTAAAAACTATAATTGTAGGCTACGCATAATGCCTAGTCATTTTCAAAAGTGACAATGGATAGCCTGAAGAAGTTGTGATCAACAGATTTAGGACATTGGAGCTGTTTGAACGGCTTTCCAGATAATTCAAATAATACGATGAGATCGCTAGTTCTTTGCCGGATGCCATACACCGTAATATTGCGGAGATTGTGTTTTTTCTTCCCGAAGAAAAAATTATTATCGAGAAATTTCTTCCCATATTCCCGAAGCGTTTAAATAACGGATATGTGGCAGTAAAACGCTATCAAATCCTACCTTTACCTTTAGATATATTCCGAAACGACTTCCAGGGATGTTTTCATTTTACCGAGCGTATTAAAGCTAAAAGAAGGAGCTTGAACTTAATATAAGAATTATGCAGCTCGGGAAAACAGGGTTTTTTTAACGTCTAATTTTTCAAAATGTTTCAACAAATCATGATTATGCGTGTACAAATCGCTACTGACTTCATGGGACGAAACGTTTGGATGCTGACGATTCTAAATTTTTTTAAGATTCTTAGATTATTCGAGCGATTTCTTAGTTTTGACACATATCCAACCGAACTTTTTTAATAGGTCTTGTGTTTAAATATATAATCTTCACTGATCTTTATTTTTAATTAAATTTTGAAAAAAAAACTTTTAAATAAATAAATTTTTACATAATTTTTTGAAGTCGTGAGGAGCGGTCAAGAATGAATTAGATTAGAAAAACTCCTTTTTTAATTTTTTGCTGACGTTTCGAACTTTATTCGCGTCATCTTCAGGGTATAAACTGTGGTGCTATTGTAATGGTGTCATATTGGTTTTGTGTGAGAGTGTTGTATCGGCAAATGAAAAAGTTTTTTTTTAAACTACCTCAATTGGGACCGCTTCTCACAACAACCAAAAATTATGAAACAACAGGTCTCTAAGAAACACGCGTATTTTTACATGTGAACTACGAAAGAACTTTATGTAAACTTAACGAAGATACAACTTCGAAATGGTTAAACTTATTTATTGTTCTATCATTTTCTTTAATTTCCTGTTTTTCTCAGCGCGTTAAAAATAAAAAAAACAGCCACTGCGTATTGTAAATATTAAGCTAATTTAGTTTGGTGCCGATTTTAAAATATTCCCCAGTTGAGGTGCAAGAATTGTAAAATCATAATAAGATGGCTGTTGCATTAATAATTCAACCTTTTTTTCTGGTTTGCTTGAAAAATACCACCTGAAAAATGGCAGCTTGTTTTACTTATTCCTTAAAATTGTATATATTATAACATCACATGAACATTTAACAAATGAATATTTTTAACAACAGCAAGTATGAAAATAAAGATGGACAATTTAAATTAATACAAAAGTAAAAGCAGATGAGGTCATTAATTTAAAACCAAATTTGGTTTTTCTAGCCAACCATTTGGTTCATATTATTCCATCACCATCGCCTAATTTCCTGATGATGGAAATATTTATTTCGAAAGCTCGGGGATAAAAAACCGACTTTGCCGTGAATTGATGGGTCTTCATCTCCGTTTACTTTCATCGTAAAGCTGGGTTCATTTGTTGTTAATATTATATAATTTAAATTTTACGTTTTAGAAAATATAGTTCTATTTCAGTAAGCTGCTTGAAACAATCTGTGGGTAGAACATTCTTTTCCGGAAATTAAAAAAAATGCTCACCACACCACAAATATTTCTATTAATTTAAATTTCTGTGTGTACATGTTTTCGTAAGTGTAATTTATAATTTTTTGTGACGGTTTACAGTTTTTGTTTCATATAGAATGAGTACAGAAGCAAATATTTCGTCTGTATGTATAAAATTTTATCGAAGTTTCTCGAAAACGTGAAAATATATGTACAGGGTGGTTCACTGTGAAAATTTAAAAAATGGTTAGATGATAGCAGTAAGTGTAAGAAAGTTTTGTAACTCATTCCATCGAAAAGATTTGATTTTTTAAACTTTTTTCGGTAAAAACAAACTTTTCTTTTTTAATTTTTTTTTTCATTACATTGTCTAAATATGAGTAATGTTATTAATAAGAACAAAATATTTCCTCTAGCTTGAAACGTCAATTTTCTCTTGATACACTTTTTCTCTTGAGTTTGTCCTGCCAAACTTTTCGAAGAAATTAAGCACTTATAATTTTTAAATGTACCATTCTTTAGGAAGCATCGTCACAGAGTAGTAATTATTTGGAATTCTTCAAGTGTAAATTTTTCAATTTTTTGCCGGCGCAATGTAACGGAGAAAATTTCTCACGAAGGACACGCAAGATCCAGACCATTTTAGCATATACGATTAAAATTAAAATTTAAATTGAAGAAACCCCTCCCTTGGGGTGGGTGCGCCTGCGCCGCGGTCATCACCCCTAAGCGTGATACTTCGCCGCCCCCAAACAAACTCGCCCCCAGTCTGTGAAGTCCCTCCAGCCTTGGAAGATGCATCTCTCATGGCAGCCTCATCGAGCCGTTACTCATCATACAACTGTCTCACGTCATGGGACTCTTACGACAAAATTCCGAGGTACTGAAAATAGTGGACACAAGTTTTAATACAAGTTTTGTAAAGAGATTTTTTTAAACTTTTTTAACTGTTGATTTGATATGTTATAAGTATATATCTGTTAGTTTTATTCTCGGTTCTTTATGTGTGAAGGAAAAAGTTAAATTATGTCATTATTTCTCACCCTGATGAATAGAATATATGAATATTACAACGTGTTATATTAAAATTTAACATTTACAACTCAATTAATATTGATTATGCGTTAAAGTGGCAAAAAGTGTCCAAGTATATTAAACGAGTTTGAACAAGTTTTATCATAGCCTATATCAAGTCCCAACCAGTTTCGTTCCAAAATTAATTAATTAAGTTATGTCACAAGGGAAGCCAAATGAACACCGGTGGTTTTGTGACTAATGATGTACGCTTAAATTATTCCAATCTTGCACCCTTGACCTGTCAAAAACAATTCCTGAAGTCGACAGATGAGATGATTTCATTCCGCTATCCTCCCATACAGGGGCTTTTAAAGTTTCTGTGGGGGAGTGGATAAGTGAAAGCACATTTTTATTTATAAGAGAAACGAGGTAAAATATTATTATATATAGAGGAAAAAGTAGAAGGGGGTAAAAAAAGAAAATATTTACGATGTAACATATGATGGATGTAAATCCGGTTTGCTCAGATACACAAATCACTATCGATTTCTGTGTTAGAAGGTAGTGTAAAAACAATACAAAGAAATGTATTCAAATGCAATAAATTTACTGATTTAAATTTTTTTCTTAACTTAACTACACTGTAATTTAAGCGATTTTCCTTTTTAAATATCCCTGAAAACGGAAACGAAGTCTTTTCACGTTGAATTTTGCCATTCATTTCCGGCTTAGTTTCTAATTAATCGAAATCCTAAAACAGTTAATCCTACTGTGACTTAATTGTTTGACATTAAAAGTAATTAAAGCGGACATTTTATTTGGATTGATATTTCATTTAGCCCTATTGCACCAAACCAGGAAAAACGTAATTTTCTCTTTCTAACTTACATTCTATTCATCTTTAATTTATAAATGGGCCTCAACATTTTATGATCTTCAAATGATCATTAATTAAAGATCACTAAACCAACATCAATATACTACTGGGTGAAGTAATTTTTTTTTCTTTTGGTTCTGGGAGAAAAATTCTCAAATGTCATTGTGCAATTTATATTTAATATAAAGTCAAGATCAGATAATCATGCTGAAATAACAATGGGTTAAGACATATCTCATACGTCATCGACGTAAACATGACGTAAATGCTCATAAAAGTAATTTATAGAGGTTTTGAAAAATGAACAACATTAGTAACAGATTTTTTATGAAAAAAAAAACCCATGCAGGTTTGAGTACTGGTGCAGTCGGTCAGTGTATAAGTAAGTCGTGTTTGGAATAGACTAGACTGCTTGAAATTGACATACACTTAATTTGATGTTGTACAAAACGAAATCCGATAGGGCGCGTATTTTTTATATTTTTTTATAGAGTTTACTTTGAGGTATAAATCAATGCACGTCCAATTTCGAGAGGGGGCTGCGGAAATACAACACTTCCGATTAAATCGTTCAAATAGTCTTCTATTCAGGTCAACTACTGTTAGTCTCTGTTATTTCGTTTCTAAACGCTTCCTTTAATAAACGTAGGTTTATTTTTAAAACAGGTTTGTCATGAAAGTCGAAAGAAAATAAACAACAAAAATAGATTTGAACAAAATGAGAGAATTCGAGCTCACCCGAGAATCAGTTATCCGTTTTCATTGCAATAAAATACGAAAATAGTGATTTTTTTGACGTTGGAAAATATTTCAATGTGGTCAACATAACCATACTCACAACAAACAGTCTCTTGCCTACAAAAATATTCCTGGGATTAATATGGGTTAATTACCAAAAATATATTATTCCCCATAATTCGTTTTTTATATTTTATGTTTTATAATTGTACAAATAAAATCACCACTTCTTTTTGTGTGTATTGTAATATTTTTATGTGATTGGATCATTTAATGATTATTCAGAAAACGTGAGATGCGGTCTGGTGTGATGCAGGTTTCAGAAAAAACATTTCCTTTATCGTGGCAACGTTTCGATCTTTATTGAGATCATCTTCAGGGCCTGGGATTTACAAACATTGTTGATTTAACAAATACATGTAGGATGTGGAAATTTGTGTCTTTTTTCCACATCGTACATGTATTTGTTAAATTTAAAAAATGTTTGTAAATTCCAGGCCCTGAAGATCAATAAAGATCGAAACGTTGACACGATAAAGAAAATATTTTTCTGAAACCTACATCACACCAGATCGCATCTCACGTTTTCTGAATAACCATCGACTAACGGTCACTAATCACCACACATTACCATTTAATTCATAAATTGTTTTAACGGTTTATATTCAAATTTTCTGAAATAATAACTGGTTAAATGAGCGTTTTTTTAAAAGCATGAAATCTTCTAGCATTTAAAGAATGACAGAAAAGAAAATATTCGTTGATTCCTAATGTTGATCTGAGGGAATTCAAACTTAAAAGTTTTTAGTGGTTACGGACAGATAAAATTTGTCTTAAATTTTGTTAATTCACATTTCAATATCGCGAATTTTGTCCTCTTGCCTTAATTACACCTCGAAGACGCCTCAGCATACATTCTACCAGTCTGGAAATGTCTATTTGTTGGAGGTTAGCCCATTCTTCACAAAAAGTCCTTTCAAGATCGTGGAATGTAGGCTTTTGAGGTTATTGGTAAACCTTCGATGGGGTACAAATCTGGAGAACGGGCTGGCGAGGCTAAGACCCTGAAGTTATGCTGTGGAATGTACGTTTATCGTTCGTTACAATAGAATTATCGCTGATTTCATCGAGGATAGGCAACGGATGATGTTCCAAAATTTCATTCATATACCGAGTGGCCGTCAAAGACACTCCACGTATATTGGATTCCATTGAAATTTCCGTCAACACCATCACTGAGCTAGGTTGAAATGGTTGTTTCTGGGAAAAATTACGAACTTAGTACCTTTCATTTCACATTCTTTCACTCCCATCTATATCGTAGAGGAAATCTACACTCATCTGTAAAAAGGACAACAGGCCAATCGTCCAGAGACCAATGTCTGTGTTTCAGTGCAACTCTGTGTTTTCTGGTCAATTCTGGTCCTCTTTTGGGGCCAAAAGCCATCACTCCTTATGATTTAATCTTCTTCGAGCAGTGCGTTCGGAAATTTAGAACCTTGAACTTCCTGGAGCAGATGAATTGCTTGAACAACAGTAAAGTGCCGGTATTGGAAAATTCTCAAAGTCAAAAAACGGTTATCCAAGGGCATCCAGAATTGTGCCTTCTATGGTAGGACCCAGTGGCTAAAAAACGCCTAACGGCGTCTTGCAGTGTTTCATAGGGAACTCCTATGGCAATAGCTGCATAGCTGATAGAACTTCCATCATCAATAATTGCCAAGGTTTATGATGTTCATTAATAAATACTGTTAAGGACATTTAAACAAATAATAACCAAAAGAAAGTGTAACTGTCGTGTTTCTACCTGGAGGCCTGGTCCGATTAATTATAAAATGAAAAACGTCTGTTTTGTGTAAATATTTCATATAGATATACATATTATATATAAGACCCCAACCCATAATGAAGCCAGTAAAAAAATGGTCTTCATTTATAATTAGGGTCTCCTAGGTGTCAAATAAAAAGGACAAAAATAAAAGAAACTGATGAAAAAATGACAAAGGGTGAAAAAGAACAAAGTGAAAGAGTGAGAGAGAAAGGAGGGAGGAGAGGGATAAGAGACAAAAAGAACGATAAAAAAGCAACGTTGGCGATAACGAATTATAATGAGGGTTATAGTTATATTGTTCATAGCTCCAAGTGTTTGTTAACTTCGCATATTTTTATTTTCAGAATTACAAACAAAACTAGGGCACCGCATTGGCGTAGTATTTAGGGGACTCCGATAATACATATCTCGTGGAATTTTAATTGAATATAAAAAAAGTATTGTGAACCAATGGGTAGATTTGGACGTTTGGCTCTCCTGTGCCACATAAATTACTAATATTACCACTACTTTTCATCTTCTTGATTTATTCTTAATGTGATATAAGAAAATGTACAGATTTGTAAAAAAATAAATAAAAAGTGGTCAACAAATAGTACATTTGAATATTATGTAAGTTGAAATATATTATATGTTTGGATGTTTATTTCAAACTATATTTTCTATTTATGTTAATTACGCTTATATTAATGTAAACCAAATTGAATTAGTTCAGAGATCGAAGAGTTTTCAATAAAGCTTATTTCATTATATTGGTTCGAAAGAAAATTCACTAAAACATTGGAAAATCATTTAATGACAGAAAGAAATGTTACTTAATTTTATCACTAAATGATTTTCTCTGGTGTTTAGGTAATTTTTTTCATACCATCATAATTTTTTTTTAAAACACATTAACCTCATTTAATTTGGTTTAGATTAAAATAAGTATTTTTGAATTAATACATCGGTAAAAATACATATATGTAGTTTGTAATAAACAAGAAATTATCAGTGTGTGTTTTTCGCCTTTGAATTAATGTATAATAACAAGTTTTTTGTTTTATTATCAAAATTTTGAAGTTAAATGAGACAAATGAGCGCGTAATCGTTTTAGTATTTCGCCGTCAATTAATATTTAGGTTTTGTAACGTGTTAATTAAAAACAAGGAATTTTTGTCCTTAACGAGCAAATTGCATCAGCTTCGTGTCGATAGTATCTGTTATCGACCAATAACTGTCAACCTTTCGGTAATTCGTGGCTAAATTAGGATATAATTACGTGGATTGATTGTTTTCGGTGTTGTTTGTCCAATTTTCGCATCTTGAATTTTTAACTCACTGGGCTCAAGTTGGCTCCGGAAAGGAGGAAATTGAAATGATTTTGTTTAGTTTTTATCTAAAGAGTGTAAAAAGTTATCAATGGTAACTATTAACCTTTTAACCTTTCTACCCGGTTATTAAAGAAAAAAACTTATACTTATACTTCATCTTATAGCACTTAATAGCTCAATCCATCTAAAAATAGACTTCTTAGCTCTTTTCGACTTGTTAGCTCCGGGGAAAAAAAATCGTAATTTATATATANTATATATATATATACACCTTGAATGAAAAATTAATCCATTAAAAAAAGGTCAACTTTTTTTTTTTTTCGTTATGAACTATGCATATTAGCCATGTGACAATTCATATATGTGTGTTCAAATTTGGGGGGGGGTTATTGTGAAAAAATGGCCAGAGGCGACGGTGGGAATCGAACCCACGACCGCGGTGTGAGAAAGGTCAACTTTAGAATTGCATATTTTCTCATCCTTTTAAGTCACAGGGCTGCCCTAGGTCTTATTTTTCACTAAAGACACTGAACTCCAATATGTCCTATATTCACTAAACTGCATATAGAAATTTTTTAGTAATTCTATATCCTCTCGCATATTTTCCCAGCCTTTTCATTCAGAGACCTGTCCGAGATCTCATTTTTCACAAAATTATCTCCTTAATAAAACAGCTTTTATACATATTTTCCTAGATTCAGTTATTGATCAGTAAATTCAAAAATTCGGGAACATGTTAATTTTTGCCGTTTTGCGAAAACTTTAAATTGCTTTATGGAGCCAAAAAATCGTCCTGCAGCGACGCTGTTTAGCTATCGATAGAAAATTTTAATCAGCTTTTAATTTGTCACTTTTCACTTTATCCGATTTATCAACAGTTTTAGAGCTAATCGCGATTTTTGGAAAGAAAACGTGGTTTTTCTAAATGGTCATGGACAAAATCTCTCTCTCTCTCTCTCTCTCTCTCTCTCTCTCTTCCGATTTTTGAGAATGCATAAATTTTAAATTGTCATGTTTTTGCAAATTTTGAGTTCTACAACTTTTGCTACCAGGGCAATTTCAAAAAATTGAACAGGGAAGCGATAATTCTTACTTTTTCTTACTTTGACCTGTTGGGATGCGGAATGCTTCTGCTGTCGATATCCACTTGTTTACCTCATAACGGAAATTCAAATTTTCCTTCCCATTTCACAGGTGTTGTGAAGGTTTGGCTTCGAATAACGTATTAAAACAATCACTTTCTGTACGCTAAAATAGATAGTGAGAGTGATCGGTTTTTTTCCCTTCACGTAAAAAACCTCGTTTTTGCCCAAAATTCGGGAACACGGTTGAGAAATCGGGTAAAGTGAATGTTGACAAATTGAAAGCTTATTAGCTTGCTAAAGGGCGTCTCTCCAGGACGATTTCCTGGCTTAACAGCTTAATTAGTAGTTTTCCTAAAAAGTGCAAAAATTAACATGTTCCCGAATTGTTCAATTTACTGATGAATGACATAAGAAAGAAAACATTTCACCAAAGACACCTTGTCCATTGTAAAATTTTCTAAAAAATGAGACTTAGAATGAAGTCTGTGATTTAAAAGGCTGATAAAATATGCATTTTCATATTTTCTGCAAAAAAAATATGCAGTTGGCCATTTTTTCGTGCATAAACCAGGTGGTCCGTTTTTTATTCTTTCTTCGCATCTTTTTAAGTTATCTGTTACATATTGCAACACTGCTCTCCTTTCACAATTTTTTTTAAACTTGTGAAATAGTGTGTGAAGTCTGTTGGGGTGTTGGTTGTACTGAAAAAAAAAACGCTTAAATTAAATCTGCACGAGACATACAATATTAAAAAATCTAAGCAAACATGTCCTAATTGTTGTTGAAACTGCAATTTCTTTGATTATTTCTTACTTTTTATAATTACAAACGGACCAAGCACAAAAATGCACAATTTTTTTGCAGTCAAACTTTGTTCGACCAGAAAAAAATCCTCGTCGATAAATTAACGAAATCTACCACAATAATTTCTTTGTATAATACATCTAGTAATACGAGTAATATAAACGAAAATACAAAATGCAAATTTGCTTTACCACAAAGCACAGTTCCGCCTTTTGTTCGCGAAGCGGAAAAATTTGTGCACTTGGGCTGGAACGTTTCCGGTCAATGCAAAATTATCTAAATATAGAAACCTTTGGAACAATTAAGTACTACATTGCATGAACGTCAATGAAAAATTACGATATTTATACCATAAATCTAATCTCATATATTCTATAAATAACTAAACAATTTTATAAAAACCGATATCGTTGTCTGGCAAACTTTATTCTTTGTTCTGCAGATAAAAATCGTCGTGTAAAAAAGTTATATAATTTTTGCCATTGTTAATATTTCAAAACAGATTTCAACGGACGGGGGGATAATCAATAAAACGATTTTTTTCACCAATGTTTCATTTTAATGCAAATTATGAAATGCATTTATTTCTTCAAAAGAAAGCATTTTTCACGTAATTTGTTTAAATTTTTGTAAATTTTTAAAATTTGCTATTATTTTGGGCTGTTTTTGCAGGCACTTGAAAATCTAAAAGAAATTTTGGATTTTTATTTGAATAATCGATGATTATCGATGGTCATTTGTTAGATAAATTAAAAGGAAATTCATTTTGTAAAATGATTCAATAATTCAATGGCGATTCTTCAACAGCCGAACGTCACAGGATCTGAACCACAATCATGATTCGAGCCGGATATTAGCCTTGTCATCTCTTATGATCGAACGGAAGGGAGGAGAAACTCCTCTGACACTACTTACTTGTTACGATCAAAACAATTCGGTTATTTATTCAGTGAGATTACCTTTTACTTGGTTATTTATAAAAGCCCGTTACCGTTTTGTTTAACGTTACATTTTTAACAAGTTGGTGTAAAAAATTCATTGAAAAATGTAACAGACAGTTCACGTTGTTTTTGTTTTTGTTACAGGTGAGCACTTCCTACGAAAATGTACATTTTTCCAGAATGGTATGTATGTAATTTCTAATATGTTTTCTTACGATTTATTTTTTATGGAAAATCATTTTTGAATTGGTTGATTGAAATATTTGCCAAATTAAATTTGGCACATCGGCTACGGTTTTACTCATTTTATTTTTAAGTAGTACATAGATAGTACAATATCCTCTGCTCTAGAAGACAAAGATTACTGCTTGATGCATTCCTAGATGTACCAAAGGTATTTGATACAGTCTGGTTAGGTAAACTTAAACACTTCTTACCCACTACTTTAGAGGGGAGCCAACATTAACTCTCTTGGCCCAGAACCCTACTGCGGCCTAGCAGCCTGCCAGAAAAGAAATCTTATAATGGATCCTTATTGAGTCCAAAACCTGGTGGAACAATACTTCGAGGGGCACGGGAAGAGATTCATAGAAGGACTTTCCGCAAAATTTACAAAAGCATTACTGGAAGGCAAGCGCAATCGAACCACGATTCTGGTTGGTCTCCTGGCAGGGCCATTAAGAAAGCACTGGGTAGGAGTACAGACAGAAGAAACACTGTGCAGATACTGTCAGGAAGAGGAGGAGACTGCAGGACACACATTTTATGTTTTTGTAAAGGTCCATGTAGGTGCAGGTTCTTGCAACTAGGACAAGTAAAACCACAAGATCCTATAGTAAGGAGCCGATGGTAAAGTTATGGAGGCTGACTAATAACCTGAAACTGGCCAGTGAATTATAAATAACAGGGAAGCACAATAGATCTCAGGTCGAGGTGCAGTACGCCTTGTGGCCGCCTCTTTTATCCCTATCCCTAGATATTGGGCGCGACTCGGGACTACATATTAATAATAGACTAATGTGGTATCCCCATACATATGTACGTGCAGGTTCTTGCAACTAGGACAAGAAAAACCGCAAGCAAGGTCCTCCAGCCGCTGGCAAAGTTATGGAGGCTGACTAATAACCTGAAACTGGCCAGTGAGTTATAAATAACAGGGGAGCACAATAGATCTCAGGTCGAGGTGCAGTACGCCTTGTGGCCGCGTCTTTTATCCCTATCCCTAGATATTGGGCGCGACTCGGGACTACATATTAATAATAGACTAATGTGGTATCCCCATACATATGTAGGTGCAGGTTCTTGCAACTAGGACAAGAAAAACCGCAAGCAAGATCCTACACTAAGGAGCCGCTGGCAAAGTTATGGAAGCTGACTAATAACCTGAAACTGGCCAGTGAGTTATAAATAACAGGGGAGCACAATAGGTCAATTCAGGTCGAGGTGCCGTAGGCCTTGTGGCCGCCTCTTTTATCTCTATCCCCATCCCTATCTCTTATCCCTACCAACTCCATATTATCTCGTCCTGAAATCCTATTTAACCGACCGCTACTTCAGAGTGTGGTGCGGCAACGAGTTCTCGGAAATCAGACCGAACAAGCCGGCGTCTCACAAGAAACATTCTTGCCCATCCTTTTTTTAGTAGTGCTTCGTTATTTCAAAAATATCGTTGTTACCATACAAGTAGAAAAAATACAAACAAACTTTTTATTTTTCATGGCTTGGTGTTTTAATTACAATTGCCTATATATTATTTTTTGAATAAACTTGTGGCAAAACGTTGTACTATATATATAAGAAATTTGATTTGTTTTAATTGATAGAAAGAATAATTTTGCAGATATGCGTGATTTTCAGTATCGTCATTTAACACCCGAATGCTAGATGGTTTACGATTCGCCCCCAATTACTTTGATCAAAGTAGCGAATTGGTTGCTTATCGTTTAGAACATATGAATTAATTAGCCAGTTCGCATGACTGTTTTTAATTTTGGTTTTATATCCTTTTTGATATTAGCGGTTGAAGTGAATACAAATAGATCTGACAGATTATTCCATCCTGGATTAGCCAACTTGGTTAAATTACATCTCAAATTTCGCTGGACCGTTCGGTCTTACTTATATTAAAATTCACCGCGCGTTTTTTTGACAATTTGAACGGTGAATAACGTTCGTGCTTGACCCCAATTTTCCGATGAGTCTGAAAGATAAAATAATTCTATCGATGAGAATCTACTGTCCGACGGTAAAATGTCGAACAAATCGAAACCGATAAACAATGTTTTCCCAGCCTAACTCTGAGCAAATAGAGCGAGGCCCTTTTAGCAACGTGGAAAGTAGTTACGTACATTCTTCTCCCATTTCCAATATTTAACTTACTACTGTAATTCTTACCATTTTCTAAATTTACGGGGATCTCCAACTACAGTTTTCCACACTAAATTATTTGTGTTATTATTTTTATTGGTGCAAATTACTTACAAAAATAGTGAATTGAATTGTCTTCTTACTTTATAAAACCTTTTAAAGCTATTAATATCCATTCTAAATACTCATAAAATAATTCCCTCTCCAATTCGGCTTTCGACCATATCGTGCAAACATTCAACAATGTTTCAGAGCTCTTGACACCACCTCCTCTTCTCTAGAAGACAAAGATTATTGCTTGGATGCATTCCTAGTTGAAGCATAGGCATTTGATAGGGTCTGGCTTCATAAACAACAACACTTCCTACCCACTCCTTATTATTTTATCCTGAAATCTTACGCAACCTATT
Source organism: Cimex lectularius (assembly GCF_000648675.2). NCBI lineage: Eukaryota > Metazoa > Arthropoda > Insecta > Hemiptera > Cimicidae > Cimex > Cimex lectularius. Next base: position 2,190,996 of record NW_019392677.1, on the reverse strand, counting down.
AGATACTTCATACTGAAGTGCAACAATGAGTTCTCGGAAATGAAACTGAAAAATTGTCGACTCACAAGGGGCATTCTTGGGCCCATCCTTTTTTTCAACATCTGTACTACAACAATTCCGCACCCCAGTAGGATCATCATCATGAGCTTATTCTAAGACTTGTACAAAATCTGTAGGCCGAGTGATGAAAAACGTACTCAGTGAAGGTTTACATTGAAAAAACAATCTTGCGCTCCAATGTATATCAACGACAAAGAGATACGACTTCCATTCAAGTCAAATATTTATAACTACAACGAGACAGTAGACCGACGTTGAATCAAAAGTTTCACGAGACAACACTTAACAGAACGCTTTGATAACTGCGAAGACTTCCAGGACCGAAATCCGGGTTGACCGTCTTTCTAGAAGACTTGGATCTATGGTGTTGGACCGTAGGGTTCTGCCGATCCATCTACCANTTTTTGGCGTTATGAACTATGCATATTAGCCATGTGACAAATTCGTATATGTGTGTTCAAATTTGGGGGGTTATTGGGAAAAAAGGGCCAGGGGCAACGGTGGGAATCGAACCCACGACCGCGGCGTGAGAGTCTCTCATGCTAACCACTCGGCTACCGCGGTCCTTCTACAAGACTTGGATCTATGGTGTCGGACTGTAGGGTTCTGCCGATCCATCTAACATCCTGCGCATCCAATCCGTCCGAATCAGACATCACTCCTTACTGACTCACTAAAAGCACTATACAAACCGACCAGAACTTTCCTTTTGTCAAGGATTCGCGTTTCAGATTCCAAAATTGTCCTACTAATCTCTCTGTAGTGGCCGCTTGTAGCTACCACACGATACCGCTAGATGCCACTACGACTTATGGAATGTTTTCGCCCTCCACTCTGCAGCCAATCAGAGTAGGGCTCTTTCCTATATAAGCAAGGGCTCTGCCCCTCTGGACCAGACTCGTCAACCCGACGAGATCTTGGACCTCAGCCAACGGTAGACTCATGGACACAGACCACCAACTAACGGCGCCACGCACACGGCCTCGATTCATCGGCACGCCGACTCTACACAACACCGGCCCTTTTCAGGGCCACAAAACTCCCAGTCACTAAACTCTCGATATATTTAACCCTACAACTCGAGTCTTCTCAAATTTTTTCATATTCCGTCTCGAGAAACCACCACGATGGCTTGGAGACCTCCTTGCCTCTTAATCCCTCACTCAGTGCCAGCATCTCCTGGCATGTGTCCATGGGTGCAGCACTGGCATTAACGTTACTGCTGTTTCCTCGCGAAAAAACTGAAATGACATTTGTTATACGTACTTATATGTTTATGCTACAAATAAAATAAAAGAATAAATAAATAAACTTTATAAAACAATTAGATTTAGGATGTAACCAAACGATCTCATTGAACTGAAGTTGAGTAAATTAACTTGCAAAATTTAGGCGCAATGCGGTATAAGTGAAATTAAAAACAAACGCATTTTCAAGGCCAATTAATGTAAAATAAAAAACGTCATGATTTGAATAGAAAACAAAGGGATTAAACAAGCTCAGATTACAAAGTGTTCAAATATATTTTTTTCTAAAAGGTGGAACAAAGGATTTTGTAAATATACTAAAATGAATGAAAGACCTTCAATGTTCTTGTAACGATTGGTACAAAATGTTGAAACTGTTAAGTTTGTTTAACGAATTCATTCATAATATTTTGAAAAGGAAAAGACACGACGGAATTAACTAATAAATCTTTATTGTAACATTAGACATACACGGCAAAGAATGCTCAAGGGGTAAATAAAGGTTCGTGGTTCTCGCTGGCTAGCGAAACTCGATCTAATATGTTACATTTATTTCTACTATACATCCCGGAATAATAAAGTTCTCTCTAGGGAGAATAAACGTTATTATGTTGTTAACTGTTCAAAAAAATTATTCGTAATAATAATAAGAATCTTGATTATTTGACTCTAGATTTCATTCAGTGTTTTCTAACAAGAACTAGTTGCACATTGTGATTAGCAAACCTGTTCGAGCCCTTGATCGACTCTAATGCCCTGCTATTATTGTAAGATAACTAAGCGCATTTCTATCGTTTTATTGGAATGACGTATTACGGCCAAGAGGGCGAGGCCAGCAGACTTTTACTTTTTTCCATTTGACAATACAATCTATTCCGATCGATTCTGTCCTGCTAACTGTGTCGTCTGTTTTAAACCTTTTCAAACTCTGAATTTAAAAATGAGATTTTAACGCTAATCTGTAATAAAACGGGAACTTTCAAATAAAGTTTGAACGGAAACATGTTTAAGAAAAATCAAAACCCACTCCACTTTTTAAATGCCGAGATAAAAGTGAAAATAATGAATTATAGACCAAATTTTACTGATCTTAACTTAAACAAAATGTTTGTATAAATTAATTCACCATCGCCTAACCATGTTTGTTTTAAAAAATATCATATCATCAGGTTTAGGTCAAAACGTTGTTTAACGTAACCGAACTGATATCAGAAAAATTAGACATTGACAGCAATGTAATTTGTTTATTTTTAGATATTTCTAAAACTTTGATTTGTGTGGTGTTTAATGACCGTTAGTGAATGATTATTTTATATCGTGAGATGCTATCTTTAGTGATATAGGTTTAGAAAAACATATTCTTTATCTTGTCAACGTTTCGAACATTGTTAAGATCATCTTCAGGGACTAGGATTTATAAACATTGTTTAAATTATACACATACCTGTAGGATGTGAAAAAATGAATGTATACATTGCTAGAAATTTTTGACTCAAAGTGTTTTGAGTAAGTACAAATATTTTGATTCAGTTTAAAGTTTCTAGCATTGTATAAATTCATTTTTTCATATCCTACATGTATTTGTATGATATGAACAATGTTTATAAATCCCAAGCCCTGAAGATGATCTCAATAAAGATAGAAACGTTGGTAAGATAAAGAAAATGTTTTTCTAAACCTACGGCACACCAGACCGCATCTGACGATCTCCAAATAATTATTTTATTTGTGTAGATCTTACCATTTCCTAAAAAATAAGGCAATTTGGGAATAGGTATAAAGCTCTTGAATCGTATTTAACTAACCGAAATCAGTTCTTGATTAAATAGTTCTTTATTAATTATTAAAATAGAAATTTCTCAAGGTGCACTTTTGGGACCTATTCTTTTATTACTATATATAAATGGCTTATTTAAAATCCCTTTTAGTTCAAAAGCTTTTTGTTATGCAGTTATCACTTGAATTCTTATAGGATAATTTTTAACATGATTATAATTTAATAAAAAATTGGTTCTTATTATTTAATTAATATAACCAAAAATTTTTTAATTCATGTTTCTATCAAAACTCTTCTCAAATATTAAATAACCTATTAAATCACTTTGCCTATCATTCAGAATTTTGTAACAAAAATCTTCAAACTATAAATGAGATGGTTACAGAAATAAATTTTGTGAAACGTTGTGAATAACTTGGCATTACTTTGGATAAAAATTTAAACTTTCAAAACACATCAACCAACTTAACAGTAAATTTATAACAATTTGTTTCAGATTTCACTTTCTTAGAAATAATTTTTCATACCATAAGAATGGCATATTTTGCACTTTGCCAGTCTCTTCTAACATGCAATATCGGTACATAGGGTGCTACTAAGAAAACTCAGATTTCTCCGTTACCCCCAGACACAGACAATCGAAGGAGTTTGTTAAGGTGATCAAACCAGCAGCATCGAAATGGTTATTCTCTATCTCAAGGAAGGAAATTAGGCGTCTGATAGGTATTCTGACGGGACACTGCCCACTGAGAAGAAACCTCTCCGTAATGGGTATCCTACCAGGTCCCTTTTGCCGTTTTTGCGAAATACAAGAAGAAACGGCAAGGCACTACCTCGCAGAGTGTGATAGGTATGCAANTATATATATATTTCTCCGGTCCAAGTCACAAGACCTATAACAAAAACTTTTTAAAAATCTTTTCACATTTATCATAAAACACATTTTTATTCACTTCTGTAATGTCCGTTTATTTGAAACTACTACTCCTTACGTAAATATATACTGTATTGTACTAGATTTGATAAAATTGAAAATTTGCCGGGGCGACGGTGGCCGCAACGGTTTAGGCGTTGACACGGCGCTCATCACTGTAAGGTAAAGGTCCCGGGTTCGAAACCCGCGGCCCTGCATTCGAACCCGGTTTTTTCAAAAACAACTGCACCATGAGGGCTTATATCTCTGCTGTTACGAACCCTCGTAAAAAAAATGTTAATTTGATATTACAAATATTTAGGACTGATTTTTATTACAATCATTCATGGAGCCTAACAACACGATTCGCTCAAAAAAATTAAGTTCTCTGATTTTAAGTCCAGTAACAAAATTTAAAAAAATTATCTTAAAATTATAAAAAATGAAGTCATTAGCTAATTTTTAAAGTTTCATAATGTTTTCTTTTTTTGTTTACTAAACACAAGAAAATGGTGATTATTTTTAAATTATTACTTATATTGCAAAATGTATAGCTAATAATTTTATTATATTTATTAAATTATTAGATGACAATAGCATATAATTTTATACTTAAAAAAAATTTTCTCCTTATATAAATTGTTTATGAATTTCAATGAAATTACACCTATGGGTCTGTATACAATTCCAGCCTTCTAAACAAGGGATATCCTTTTAGAGGACTTCTGCGAAAATTAAATTAATAACAGGAAGAAAATATCGAAATATGAATTGCAAGGGGGGTAAACAAACGGCGCTGAATGCCAACATTAAGGCACGACTTGTAAGCATTGCGGGTTTAACGAGCCCACAAACTGAAATCCGTTCATTATTGTTAACGGGATGCTTTGGAACACATCTCCCTTTGATTTTCCTTTATTTGTAGAACGTTTCGACATTGTCTTTCCATTTAGAAAGATCTTCAAACAGATTAAAGATTCAAATAGATAAAATTAGTGAGGTGTTTAGTGACCGTTAGTTAATGATTATTTGGAGATCGTGAGATGCGGTCTGGTGTGACGTAGGTTTTACAAAATCATTTTCTTTATCGTGGCAACGTTTCAATCATTATTGAGATCATCTTCAGAGCGTGGGTTTATAAACGTTGTTTAAATTTTACAAATACATGTAGGATGTGATAAAAGAAAAATGAATTTATACAATGATAGACATTTTAGTTTAAATCAAAGTAGTTGTACTATATTTCTCTCGTCTGATATCTTTCAAATAGCTTTCAAAAACTATAAAACAATCCACAGACTTTTGTCCAAAATTAAAGACCCCACACCAGTTACAAATAAATCTGACGAAATTTATAAAATTAACTGTTTAAATTGTCCGGCAACATATATCGGTATTACATCCCGATATCTGGATAAGAGAGTAAGCAACATATCTATGATTGCAAAAAACCCAAGCAAAATCCTTCAGCACTGGCTAACCACCATTTTGAACACCAAACAATTTCGACTTCAAAAATCCAAAAGTATTACATACAGAACAAAACAAATATAAACCTAACTTCTTAGAAACGGTTTACATCAACAGGGATAAACACAGCATCAATTACAGAACAGACACATGTAAACTCTGTCGGAGCTACGCTAATATCATTAATCAAATTCGATATCGATAACATACATATATCATCACATCACACAAAACATAAAATATAACATCATCTCATTACACACATTCTAATTCTTCAAAAATTTTGCTTTCCTTTCCCTAATTATCCTCGTCTAATCCTGAATGGTTAAACGTGCCGAACCATTACCCATTTTTTCCCATTGTCGTCTCCTTTCACCTCAAAGAAGCCGACTCCTCATATAAAAACGTCTTTCTATCCCGACTTCCTTCACCACCCCGTCAAAATCCAACGTATATAAGCATAAAACATCAATATCTCACTGGCACTCTCAACAGGACACACAATAATGACATCTACACGGAAAACAAACACTTTGAATGAGTACAAATACTTCGATTGAATCTAAAATTTCTAGCTTTGTATAAATTCATCTTTTTCACACCCTACATTTATTTGTAAAATTTAAACAATGTTTATAAATCCCAGGCCCTGAAGATGATCTTAATAAAGATCGAAACATAATTATTCAGAAATCGTGAAATGCGGTCTGGTGTGATGTAGGTTTCAGAAAAATATTTTCTTTATCGTGCCAACGTTTCGATCTTTATTGCGATCATCTTCAGGGCCTGGGATTTACGAACATTGTTTAAATTTAACAAATACTTGTAGGATATGGAAGAAAGTGAATTTATACAATGCAAAAAAAATCTTTTTTATATTCAATCAAAGTATTTCTACTCACTCAAAGTGTTTGTCTTCTGTGTAATTGTGCCATTCTTGCGTCGTGTTGAGAGTGCCAGTGAGATTTTGCTATTTTAACACGCAATAATGGCACAATTACACAGAAGACAAACACTTTGAGTGAGTAGAAATACTTTGTTTGAATATAAAATATATTTTGCATTGTATAAATTCACTTTTCCACATCCTAAATGTATTGTTAAATGTAAAAATTGTTTGTAAATCCCTGGCCCTGAAGATGATCTCAATAAAAGATCGAAACGTTGGCACGATAAAGAATGTTTTTCTGAAACCTACGTCACACTAGACCGCATTTCAAGGTCTCCAAATAATCATTAAAAGAATTTTTTTAATTAATTAAGGTTTTTAGATGAGATAAAATCGCGGGATTCGAACCCAAGACATTCGGCTCAATGAAGTCACGATAGCTCAAGTGGTAGAGCAGAGGCGTATTGCGCCGAAGGTCGTGGGTTCGAATCCCGCTCGTGACACTAACTTTTTTATTTCAACCATAAACCTTAATTAATTAAAAGATATTAATTGGTCAACCGGACCACTAAAACTAGTAAATTAAAAGGAATGTTACACGTTTGAAAGCAGCTGGTGTCTGAAGAGCACACTTGCTGCCAATGTCGAAACGTTGATAAATAAAATAATGCAGACTGACGTATATTTCAAAATAATTTAAACATTCCACTAACATTGACAAGACTCAGCAATAAAAAAAAGAAAAATTCATTCCTTAATATATTGTCATGAGTAATGTTTTTCTTTAAATATTCAAATCTCAAATAATTAAAACAGTTATTATGAATTTCGTTTATAATACATACATTAAATAAATACATACGGTTCAAACTGAAATACCTGTCATAAATGCTTCTCTATTAGAAAATCTTTGTCGGACGTTACACTGGTAAAAAAGATCTTCATACTATCGGATAGCTAAGCAACGAATAAAGCGTTAGAATGTCAAAAATTACATTAAAAGTCAGTGATTGCATCCAAATTCTCCAAAACCTTAGGGAAAAAATAACCTGATAATATCGTGGGCACCAGGATACAAAAAGATTTCGGCTAACGAAAAAGCAGAACAGACTGGCCAGAGGAGGATCTGCAAGACCATATGTAACAGCCCGGAACATATTCTTCTCATAACAAAACCAAACACAGAATTCACCATCACAGAATGGCTTCAAAAGAAAAATTGAAAAACTGTAGGGTTGCTAGACTAATTAATTTAATGCTGAAACCACCCTCACCTTGATTGGCAAATTCACTGCTACACTTAGAAAGGACTAAACTCAGAGGTGTTGTAGGACGATTATACCGATAACTAGCAACTGAGAAAACATCTGCCCAGCATGGGTATTAATGATGATCCCATTTGTAACTTATGCAATGAGGAGGAAGATCCAGTCACATATGCAAAGCAACCGTTCAATGGAAATATAATCTGGGATGCAAAGAAAACCCAGAGAATGGAATTGTACCAACGAAAATCAGTGACTTGAACTTCTTGGGAGAAGGATCGAGCCAATTGAACAGAACAAAGTAGAAAGTACCTAGAAAAGTACAATAAGCCAGAATGCTGCAGTGCATGGAGAAAAAACCCCATTACCTAGTATAATCATCATCATCAAATACACATTCATTACTCCTTGTAATGCAAATGGCAATAAAGGGGAGTCGCTCATCATTGTAAGGTAAAGGTACAGGGTTCGAACCAGTCATACTTACAAATGGGCTTGTTTTCAAAAACACCGGCACCCTGAGGGTTGATAAGACCTCTGCTTTTGCGAACCTTCGTCCTTCGTAAAAAAATATTTAAAAAAGAGAGAGAGAGAGAGAGAGAGAGAGAGAGTGAATTAAGTGATGATGATTTACATTTATTTCTTTTAAATTTATTTCTAATGGATCAGATTAACTTAGCTAATCACAAATATTTACACACAATTGTAAAATGATTATTTAATAATTTAATTTAAACGTGTTTTTAAAACATATTATTAAATCCATTACAGTTCATATCTCATCCAATACCTTTCATAAATATTAATTAATTGAAAAAACTTATTAAAATAAATATATACTGAATTTGTCGTAAAAAATTAAAATTATTTATAAATTCAGAAATTATTTCCATATTTTCTACTTGATAATAATTATTTACAAAATATATACGTATTTACTAACCATGTACGATTAATAAAAAATATACGAAACACAAAATTGCAAGGGGTTAAAACACGAAAAAGATTAACAAAACCTTCCTTTGACGGGCTGTCCTCGATTATCAAAGTGAAAATATTTTTTGAGAAAGAAAAATACTCACAACCAAGAGGAATGTATTCCACAACGATTTGATAAAAACTTACATTTACTTCACGTCAATAAATATCAAAAAGATCATATTGAAAGTCCTGTAAGACCGACTCGACTCGAAAGAACGAAGTACCCCACAACTAGCTTAAAAAGCCGGGGTTTCCCACAAGAAGTGCTGGAAAAAAGCCCACCTTCTGGACTCTTTTATCGTATTACTTTCCATGAAAACTGTACTTATGGTCAAACCTGCTTGACAATATAACTAACGCAGGTATATGTACATCATTTGGAATCAAGCAGATGCTAATAATATCCAAAGTCCACCGAACCGTGTAAATGGGTGTAACCTAATCATGCAAGACGATATAGTGCAACATTATATTGTAATCAAGCTCAAACACATCATGGAACTTTGATTGCATAAGTTTGGCGTAAAATGTTACATCTCCGATATGAAAATAATACATTTAAACAATTTTCTTAAAATAAGTTAAAATCAAAAAATTGTTACAACATTGTTACTGAAATGTGTGGTGATTAGTGACCGTTAATCGATAATTATTCAGAAATCGTGAGATGCCGTCCGGTGTGATGTAGGTGCCGGTTGGGGTCATGAATAATCGGGTAAGAAGATAAGATTGTTAATATTTAGTTTATACACCAAGCTATCCTTATGCTGTTAAAGTCCAATTTTTCATTAAAAATCTTTAAGGTGCATTTTTTACACGAATCAGTTTTTTTTTCTAATTTATACACTTCACCTATCAATTATTTTCTAATTGCTGTTCGTTGCTTAACATATTCTCTCATATATCAATGAGGATATTTAAAAGATTGTGATAATTATTATTGTGGTCGTTTTGACGAAGAAATTTAACCAATTTTTAAATGATTACCCATTAGCTGGGATTCCTTTCACATTGCATTTTATAATAAATCTTGTACAGAATAATTAGCACGATTTATGTTCACGCTGATGAACTTTACAATTATTTTATTTCGTTGAAAACTCTTTCCGTGATGAAAATGTAATTGTAATATGTAAACAATGTTTGTAAATCCCAGGCCCTGAAGATGATCTCAATAAAGATCGAAACGTTGACACGATAAAGAAAATGTTTTTCTGGAACCTACATCACACCAGACCGCATCTCACGATTTCTAAATAATAATTGTTACTGAAATTCTTGCTTTTACGTGTTGTTCAACAACGTTACATTTTAAAAATAGTCAAAGCTTGTAAGAAAAGGCACTATCTCTGACAAAACTTAGTGGACAGAAGCATAATGACCTGATTGCATTTTTTCACCGTGTTTGGTTTTAAAGCCTTGTTTTGTCAATAATCGCGGTATTCATCATTACCCTGAAACTTCTGAAATACCAAATACTTTGAAGAAGTATGTGTTTTTACTAATTTTTAGATTTTCACCTTCCGTTTGAGGGGGTTGCGAGTTGTGGAATGGACGCATTCGATCAACGTGATTTCAAGTACATATCGGTTCAAAAATTGTACCCAATATGTAAAACTACATTCTAAAATTAATGAAATAATGGGATTAATTAACTGGGGAAAAAGGATCTTTGGTGAGGTCACAACAGAACGACAATTCTTTAAGTTTTTCCCGAGCTTTAGACGATTAGAGAGACGATAGGTCGACAAAAACTTAAAGAATTGTCGTTCTGTTGTGACCTCACTCAAGTTCCTTTTTTCTAAGTTTTTCAATAGCAGGTCGATACATCATTTCATCTTTAATGGGATAAATTAACTTCCTTTCTGTTACGATTAAGTTTAGAATACTAAGCTATACATAAATCAAAAGGTTTATTCGAAAAAATTCTACCTTTCTAATAGTTATTTATTTAAATTCATTTGAGTAAAAAAATTTATTTTTTATCTTTATCAAACTTAACAAGAAAACATGTAAAATAAGAGCGTTGCTGTGCAAAGAAAGATCATCCTGGAAATTAATGTGGTAACTCATTTGCCCTCAGTGGGAAAGCGAAAGGGAAAGGACGATTGATGGTAGGAAGCGGCCGGAGGTCAAAGGATCTCTGCTGTAAGAGTAAACACGAACCCTTGTATTACTTGCGACCACCATAACGAGCAACAAAGAAAAAAAACAGACCAGGCTAAAATAACATTTGTCTTCAAACAATTACAGCTGGTTTTTGTTTATCATTGTATACAAATAATCAGGTTATGCTAGAATTATCTATTTTGCAATCTCAACATTGGAAATATTTTTTTTTTATCTTCATTTGCGCCTAATGTGGAAACCAATTGAAATTTATACCAAACATGTGACATACGAATACCTAAGATTTCTTGGAATTAATTAATCTTTTTATGTAAGGTTTTGGTCGAAATGAAAAAGTTAGTGCCACGAGCGGGATTCGAACCAACGACCTCCGACTAAATACACCGCAGCTCAACCTAGCTCAAGTGGTAGAGGAGCGGTGTATTTACCGGGACGTCGTGGGTTCGAATCCTCCTCGTGGCACTAACTTTTTTATTTCGACTAAAATCTTACATAAAGACCCATTATATTTCGTGGTCCGATTGACCAAATAACTTCTTTCAATTAATTAAACTTTGTATAAGGTATTGGTTGAAATTAAAACTGCCAGTGTCACGAACGGGATTCGAACCCACGACCTTCGGCTAAATACGCCGCTACTCTACCACTTGAGCCAGCGTGACTTTGATCCACTCGGAAACTAACTTCTCATCTCGACCCTACCTTTGTGAATTTTCTTTCCTTTTTGCCATTTTTGAAATGTCTTGTAATCTATTTGATTCTCGGCGACAAATGAAATGGCCACGGAGCTTTAGTGAAGATATAATTCGTTTTACTTATTAAATCCATCATATTTCGTAGCCCATTTGACCAAATAACTTCTTTCAATTAATTAATCTTTATGTATGGGTTGATTGAAATACATAAAACATAAAAAGATCAATTAATTGATCGAAGTAATTGGTAATTGGTCAATAGATACTAAATACAGTGGATTACTTGGAATATTGCAAAGAAACTCAAAAATCGATTTAGTCTCTATCAAAGAGGACAAAGTAAAATATTGCCATCCCATTAGGTGTGAAAAGTTAAATATCGGGTTATTTTGCTAAAACAAAGAATTTAGTGATTTCAATTTGTCGTAAATGAAATTCTAACAGTTGCGGATGTAGGATGACCGATTTTAATAAAACCTTACTAGGTCGAAAAATATTATCGTATTTATTATATAACTAACAATAAAGAGCATAGATCTTATAAAACTAACTTTCATGTTTCATATGTGTATTTTCATTAAATATAATCCATTTATGTTTTAGTGGTTAATGACCAAGTTACTTCTTTCAATTAATTATTATTTTTTATTTATGTAAGGTCTTCGCTGTGATAAAAAACTGTCACGAGCGGGATTCGAACCCACGACTTTCGGTTAAATACGCCGCTGCTATGACCACTTGAGCTCGAACATGAGACTTCTGCCCCCTCGGACACCAAGTCTCATGAAAATGGTAAAAAAGGGGGAAAATTCGAACGGTTGTAGGTTGAAATGGATAGTTGGTGTCCGAGAGGATTGAAGTCACGATAGCTCAAGTGGTAGACATCAATTTCACCCACAGGCATTAAAAACATGCTGTTTTTACATATATCTATACATTTTCCCCCTTTATGTTGCAATTAATAATATTTAAAAATTTTAATATTATTTTGCGGACTTCAATGAAATAATTATGTATTGAAATCATTTCCATCCAAAATTAGAATCTACCTTTACCTTGGATTTTTAAGTTTTAACAATAATTCTCCAGCACTGTTTTGAATAATTATCATCCTTTAAGAGTCTACATTTTATTTGTTTTTTTTTCTTCGTTAATCAATATTACGATTCTGTCTTGCTTACATTAATAACTTATTACTATTTAAATTTTAGTCAGCTTTCTTTAATTCAAACAAGAGTTTATGTAATTTACATTTTTACATTAAAGTTTTAGATATTTTGTTTTTTAAATAAATATATTTTAAAAATTTTAAGATAATTGAAAAGTACTGGTTAAATTTATGGTAAAACATTCCCCATAAATTGTCAAAACTAAGTCTCGCTTCATTTTTATGATAAAGAGTGTTCAAATCAATGACATCGCTTCGTTCAATATCTCAAATGTTTTGGTAATTGACAAACTTTACTTGATTTTCAATTTAAACAGTAAACATAATTTTTGAATAACCCTATTGTCGGAGCTAGCAAGCAACAACAAAACAATTTTATTACAAACCTTTTTCATTTTTTTCATCCAAATATAATAAAAGTCTTTGGGTTTTTTCAGAAATATTTTAACACATTTGACCCGTTACGGACATAAAAATAAGTTTTGTTTATCAAAAAGAAACGAATCCGATTCTATTCGTTATTTTCAACACATTTTCCACAGACAGCGTTTATTGTGAATCGATTCGTAAACGGTAATTGATCATATCGATTGCACGGCTTCGTGCAATCTTTGAAAGCTGAGCGTAATGAAGGATCGATACCGTTAAATCCATTATATGGTTTAAGAGCATTGTCGGATTTCAGAAGGTCATTTGGCTCCACTTGATCGCAGATAAATTGTAATTTTGATATAAAATCGAATTTTCATCAGAACTAATGAGAAATAAAGCTTACTGTATTGAAGGAAAATACATACGTGATAATAGGAAAAGTACACAATGCCCGGTAAAAAGTACCTTTTTCCAATAGCATAACATAATAACTTGAATCGTCTTACTTCTTTTTTTTTCTTTTTTTTCAAAATGATGGAAATGTTTTCTAATATCTGTATTTAATACTAAAACCGCCATGAACATTTGTTATCCAGATATGTTTGCACGTGATTTCTAATTTTTAGTTTAAAATAATGAAAAAGTGTAGCGAGTACTTTTGAAGCACAGATTCATTTTTTTATAACCTCATTATACTTATAAATTACAGTTTTGGGGTTTACTTTATGAAAACCTTTAACTAGGAACGCGAAACATGGAGAAAACTCAGTGATACGCAGGGAAAAATCTGGCATTAAATCGTTCGTGCATTATTATGTTTACTTAAGGTTTTTAGTTGAGATTAAAAAATCAGTGTCACGAGCGGGATTCGAACCCACGCTCTTCGTCTAAATAAACCGTTGCTCCACCACTTAAGCTATCGTGTCCTCGATCCACTCGGACATCAACTTCCCATCTCAACCCACCTTTTGAATTTTCCCTCCTTTTTGCCATTTTTCAAATGTGTAATCTATTTGATTTTCGGCGACATATGAAATGGCCACGGATAGTGAAGATATACTTCATTTTAACTTATTAAATTCACTAGTTTTCGTGGTCCGCTTGACCAATTAATATCTTTCAATTAATTAAGGTTTTTAGTTGAGATAAAAAAGACAATGGCACGAGCGGGATTAGAACCCACGATCTTCGGCTAGATACGCCGCTGCTCTACCACTTGAGCTATCGTGACCTCGATCCACTCGGACAATAACTTTCCATCTCCACCCCATCTTCCCGCTTGTGACACTGACTTTTTTATCTCAACTAAAAACCTCAATTAATTGAAAGATATTAATTGGTCAAGTGGACCATGAAAACTAGTGAATTATGTTGACTACTCAGCACTTCTTAACATTAAATATTGTTCAATTAATTAATCTTTTTATGTGAGGTCTTGGTTGAGATAAAAAAGTCAGGTCACGGGCGGGATTCGAACTCACGACCTTCGGCTAAATACGCCGCTGCTCTAACCACTTGAGCTATCGTGACACTGACTGTTTTCTATCAACCAAGACCTCACATAAAAAGAATAATTAATTGAACGAAGTAACTCGGTGACCACTAAAACGTAAATAGATTAAATATTGTGAAGATTAACGTTTTTTTCTCCACCCCACCAATGGACCTTTCGGATGTCGTGAGACAAATTACTCATACAAACTGTTCAAAACGCAATAGGGTTATTGCTAATTTTATGTCGTCCAGGTCGTATTCCAGTGTAAATCCCGCCCTGACCATTACACCACAAGGGAGCAAGAACTGAAGCATTTTACGCCTGTCTGTTCTCGGTAGACTTCATCATAAAATCATTTTTTTCTGTTTAAAGTGTTATATCTATTCACTACTTTTTATTCACCAATAATCTGATCTGGGTATGGTCCGATTTAAAAAACAAAAAATCAATTGTTACCGGCAAAATTCCGACCTAAACTGCTCAATGAATAGGAATACTGCCAAATTTGTAATATCGCTTTCCCTTTTTTGTTATATATCGCATTAAAATGTACTAGAAAATATTGTTTTTTACTGATTGAAAACTTAATTGTGGAATTTTGAAAAATAATAAAATAAAATGTGATCCCCTCACCAATTTTATTTGTGATGAAAATAAAATTTTAAATGTGCTTAAAAATACACCCCCTGAAAGAGACCAAACAAATTTAAAAACACTAAAGACCGATTTTTTGAAAATCAAGACATATTTTTCCCTCAAAATGCTCGACCTCCACATATGTACCATCCACCGATCCAACGGAAACTTTTCTGGGTTTGGCATGGGGGGGGGATCGCACACGCATTGGCACAAAAGTTACCATAGTAATAAAATAAAAACTATAGAAATAAAATAAAACCTTTGAGCAGTTTTTAATTTTTTTTTTAATTTTCATTTCTTTTATTATAATGTCATACTAGGTTAACGTTATTTTATACAGGGTGTTCGGCTACTCGTGATACAAATTTTGCCAGTAGATTATACATTCAAAACTACCTGGAACCAAAAAGTACTAATTAACTATGGCCCGAATGTCTACAGTTTCAGAGTTATTCCACTTTTTCTGATTTTTTAACATTTCACTACCTTGGCTCAAATAAACGATGATAAATCCAAAACTAAAAGGTTCTGGACAAATCTGTTGATACTACTGAAAACTATGTTAAATTTCCAGTAGGATGTGATAAATACTAAACTTGCGTTTTAGTTAAACTTACTAAAAAAACTTACTAAGTGATTTCAATATACTATTTCTAAACATAGAAACGAGAAAATTTCTTTTTTACTTTCCCTTTTTTCCCTTTTCTCCATCAATTTCTTCGCCTTTGAACAAAGTAATTAAAAAAGACATTACACCACTAAAAATGATACGTTTTCAGAAATTTGCTGGTTTCTAGGTTTGGAAATAGTAGTTTAGAATCACCATAGTAACTTTGAAAAAAAAATGTGTGGTGATTAATGACCGTTAATCGATATTTATTTAAAAATCGTGAGATGCGGTCTGGTGTGATGTAGGTTTCAGAAGTACTCTCTACGGGCACTCTCGACACGACACGCAAGAATGGCGCAATTACACAGAAGACAAACACTTTGAGCTCTGAAGATGATCTCAATAAAGATCGAAACGTTGGCACGATAAAGTAAATGTTTTTCTGAAACCTACATCACAGCAGACCGCATCTCACGATTTCTATATAAATTTGAAAACAAAAATTTTCAGTCTCAATATTAAAACGCTTATTTCACAAACGTTTACAAACTTACTATTCATCACATTCTATTGGAAATGTAACGTAGTTTTTAAAGGCATCGATGGATTTATCCAAAACCTTTTGGTTTTGGAGTTATAATTGTTTGTTTGAAGCGAAGTCTTGAAATCTTAACAAATCAGAAAAAGGGAATAACTCTGAAACTGCTGATATTCGGACCATAGTTAATAATGACATTTTGGTTCCATTTTCAATGTCGAATCTACTGGCAAAGTTTGTAACACGATTAGCCTTACACCCTGGACATCTCCCCTGAAAGAAGAAATATTCGTATTTTCTACGGTTGTGTAAACTTTCCATTTGGATTTAAACCACAGAAGTGATGAAATGTTTAATGTCAATGAGTCTGCCTATTACATTATTAGACTTGGCGCAATATAATTCGAACCCACGACCTTCGGCGCAATACGCCGCTGTTCTGCCGCTTGAACTATCGTGAATCCGATCCACTCGGTCACCAACTTCCCATCTCAACCCCACCGTTTGAATTTTTCCCTCCATTTTACCATTTTTCAAATGTCGTGTAATCGGATTGGATTCTCGACGACAAATAAAATGGCCACGGAGAGCTTTAGCGAAGATATACTATATATACTTCATTTAACTAAGCAGGGAAAACTTCGAAAGGTTGGCTTGAGATGGGAAGTTGGTGTCCGAGTGGAACGAAGCCACGATAGCTCAAGTGGTAGAGTAGTGGCGTATTGAGCCGAAGGTCGAGGGTTCGAATCCCGCTCGTGCCATTGATTTTTTTATCTCATCTAAAAACTTTAATTAATTGTAATATATTAATTGGTCAAGCGGACCACGAAATTAGTTAATTTAATGATTTGAAATGAAATATACTTCACTAAAGCTCTCCGTGGCCATTTCATTTGTCGTCGAGAATCCAGTCCGATTACACGACATTTGAAAAATGGCAAAAAGGCGGGAAAATTCAAAAGGTGCGGTTGAGATGGGAAGTTGGTGTCCGAGTGGAACGAAGCCACGATAGCTCAAGTGGTAGAGCAGTGGCGTATCTAGCCGAAGGTCGTGGGTTCGAATCCCGCTCTTGACATTGACTTTTTTATCAACAACCAATACCTTACATAAAGATTAATTAATTGAAAGATGTTATTTGGTCAATCGGACCACGAAATCTAATCAATTGAGATAATTAACCTTGAAATGCACACACTTCTAGGTAGGAAAACCTATTTTATCCAGTCCTACTGCCCATTGGTACGAACAATCGGACACATAGTAAAAATAGTATTGAAATCTGTGATCCAATGTCTGTCGCCTTCCCTTGTGTGTAAAAATAAATTTGTTTTTACACGCATGAAATTAAATTATTTATTTCTCAGTGACTTTGTTCATCATATTCAGTTTATATAACTTAGAATGTGAAAATGTTTATTGCTAACAATATGTAAACGAGGAGTAAAATTTAAGAAAGGTAAATAATTGCATTATATTATTTAAAGGTTTTCTTGAAATTAACTAATTCAGTTTAATTAACAAGTATAAAGTTGAAATAGTAAAGGTGGGATGAGCATGAAAATTCACTTTTTGTACATGAGGGTTGGAGTAGAACCATCATTTATAAATAGTGAATATAAAACTGTGTAATTAATTAAGTTAAAGTAAATAAGAGTTTATTAATTGAAACGTCTAGAAAAGGCGGTGGGATTTTAGGTTTTTAATGTTGAACCAAACTTGTTTCATCAACTTAAACGAGAAATATTTTCAAGAGATTGGGGATAATAAGTGCTGAATAAGCTCGACGGAGATGGCCTATTATGACCTCCGTTTACGATTTATTCCTTCTCTCTACTTGCTCTCCCTTCACAGTTACGTCTCATTTCTTCTTGCGGTTAGATTGTGCAAATATCCGGCCGAGAAGTTTGTAAGTTTGAACTTTAACAAATTCAACTATATGGGTAGTTCTTGAATACTGGCAGAGATTATAATCACGTTTCGTAATTGTTAATTAACTTTAACTTTCAGTTAATTAAGGTTTTTAGTTGAGATAAAAAGTCAGTGACACGAGCGGGATTCGAACCCACGATCTTCGGCTAGATACGCCGCTGCTCTACCACTTGAGCTATCGTGACCTCGATCCACTCGGACACTAACTACCCATCTCAACCCCCTTCTTCCCGCTTGTGACTCTGATCCTTCACAATTCTTTTTAAAAAGATGGTTCCTACTCACATTAAGTTGTTTCACGACAATCCGAATTTCGAGCCCTTCAGCTTATCGTCAGGTTGAAGGGTTTCTACAAACACGTCTCTCGACATTAATTGCAAAAGTGAACCCGCTGACACCCCCGCCCACGCGACGTTCCAATTAGCAGCTGGTTTTTTAATGGCGCTAAATTTGAACGTGCGAAAAGCGGAAATTATAACACAAATAAATTTTATAATAGAAAATACTGTAAGAAATTAATTATAAATTAGTGATTAAAGATGAAAGATAGAAAATTAGAATGGTACCTTAATATTATTAAATTACTATAAAAATAATAATTAAAATAATTAATTTAATTATTTGGACATTTAATATTATTTATGTACATATTTAAAATGGGAGGTAGATCAAAATCTGTTATATTATTAATGCATTTAACTCCACGTTTAATTTTACATTTTTTAATTTCAAATTTCTCAAACCAATCTAGTTCTCTCCCTTTGTTGAAACTATGTAACACTCTTGTATTTAAAATTGAATTGAAAGTATGTTTTGTTTCTTTTAGATGATTCTTAAATTCCGAAAATTTGCTCGTTTTTATATCTCTACCGCTTTGACCTATATATTTAATATTATAATCATTACAATTAATTAAGGTTTTTAGTTGAGATGAAAAAAAGCTAAAGGTACAAGACGGATTCGAACCCACGACCTTCGGCTAGATACGCCGCTGCTCTACCACCTGAGCTATCGTGACCTCGATCCACTCGGACATCAACTCCCCATCTCAACCCCACCTTATGAGTTTTCCCTCCTTTTGCCATTTTTCAAGTCAAGCGGACCACGAAATTAGTGAATTTAAAGAATTAATATGAAGTACACATCTCTCCGTGGCCATTTCAATTGTCGTCGAGAATCCAAACCGATTACACGACATTTGAAAAGTATCGGGCCCCCAGTATCGGGCCTAGGTTGCTCCCCATGGCTATACCAAACAATTGTTTGTAAAAGTGATTGTCGTATGTAAAATATCCGTTAACACAGCAGTGTCGGATCATTGTTATGAACGTGTTCTTTGATAGTGTTGTGTGTGGTGTTATGTTGGGCCATTTATCTTTAATAATGTTCAGTGTTGTGTCTATTGGGATGTTAGTAAACAATGATGAAACATCTAGGGATTTGAGAGAGTAGTGTGAGGGGATGTGGATATTATTAATTTTGTTAATGAAATGAAATGAATCATTTACATTATAAGTGTTATCTGTGATGTTGTTGAGTATGTTGGTTAGGTATTTATTAGGTTAGGTAGGTAAATATTATCGTTTTTTTATTTTTTATTTTTTTTATTTCTTTACAAATACAAACTAGTCCAATTCAAAATAATTTCACAAAATGAAAAATATCCCAAATACGACGACCATGATCGGAAAGATGGTGGCGTCTAACTTTTCTTGCACAAATGTCCCTGTATATGTTGGATTTTTCTGAGGTAGTTTTATATGTATTATATGTTGAATATCACCTGTATAAAATGTAAATGTCACAATAACGTTAATACCTGTTGTGATAATAATTTGTTTCATTACTATTGATGTGGTCTAACAGGGCTTGAATTGAATGGAAACAAACCGTTGCTTGTCGCAATGATTTATCTCCAAAAGATAATTTTTCCAATAAAGAAGTCTTTACTATTAAAAATAAAGCCAGTCTCCTTCAATATTTAGTTTCGGTAAAGACCATCCCCGTCATTATTCAAAATTTATTACAGAGATAGAGACCCAGAGCCTGAAATAGATCGGGCAGAATCGATTCCCTACGTCGGTAGGTGTGGTCGTAAATGAGGATTTATACAAACAAAGTTACCCATGATTATATTCAAAATAATTCTTAAAGCTATAATTTTCGGTAATTAGTGTTTGTTTTACAGTTTGATGACATTTGGCTGGTTGATCAGAAACAACATTCACATTTGTGAATTTTATAGATTTGTTTTCTGTGAATTTCATTATAATTATTACATATATGGCATTATGTGATGTATTTGGTACGTAGGTTATACTTTTACGTTATTGCTTATATATAAATAGAAGAATTTCTGCAAAATAAAAATGTGACAACCCAAAGATTGTGGCGACACAAATTGCTGCAGTCAGTTGTAACGCCCTACATCATCTACAGATTACTTTTCATAATTTCGCAATAAATACGTTGAATTATTTTATTATCCCTTCAATTTTTGATATTAACAAAAGAGAAGGATTAAATTTTGGCCTTATTCTATCAGAAGTAATAGAAATTAAAGGTAATGGTAAATGTTGGTCTGCTAGTCTGTGAGCACATGTATAACCAGCACTTGGTCACTTAAGGAATAGTTTCTCACTGAAGATAGCGCAAAGCCGAAACGTGTCTGAGAGACATTGAATCCCAAGTGTGTGCATGGACCTGGTAAATGATAATTCACAATAGACGCGGTACACAGGTCGTAAAAAGGCCAGCTTCTATATAATCTAGTAAAATATAGCTTTTTAAGTAAACAAAACAATAATGAAGGAACATTCCATACTCATGGCTTCAAGAGATTACTTGTTCAGAGAAAATTTCCTAGAGAGAGGAAAAACCGCCCGTTCAGAACGGCACTACATGCTGGATGGCTGATAAATCTAAAACGCGGGAATGTATGGCGGTCCTGGAACCAAATACTCAGAACACATGGGACATACACCAGTGCAACTTGAACAAAGGGGCCACAAAACAATAATATCATGTCAGATAGCCAAGCAGTAATCAAAGCAGTTCAAACATCATTAGCTCAAGGATGATGCTGAACTGCAAAACTAAATTAAATAGATTTGGTATGCAGAACTAAGCCATCTTCTTCCTGGGAGTATAGGGAAACGAAAAGGAAAGTGTAGAGAATAAAATTGTAACAGCGACAGTCAGTGGCCTGATACTTCGAAGAAGAAGGATTTAGTCTATTGCAATGAAGTAGGAAGGTACTATAAGCCAGAAGGCTGCAGTGCCTGGGGAGCATAAACCCCGCTTCCCAGTATCCTCATCGCCATCACCATCACTATCATGACTACCAGACCTCTTATCGACACTTCCAGGGTCTCGGAATCGGGCTAAGGCCGGGGAGACCACGCACTGTCAAAAGCCAACTGCTTCTATCTGCTTGCCGGAGACCTCGATGAGGCATCCATACAATAATATTGCGAACTTCTGTTTCGAGATTCCAAAATGAGTAATCTTCACGTTTCGTATTCTTAAGTAAATCCATTACAGTTCGTGGTCCGATTGACCAATTAACTTTTAATTAATTAATATTTATGAAAGGTATATGTTGAGATAAAAAGTCAGTCTCACGAGCGGGATTCGAACCCACGACCTTCGTCTAAATAAGCGGCCATTTCATTTGTCGCCTAGAATCAAATAGATTACACGACATTTGAAAAATGGCAAAAAGGAGGGAAAATTCGATAGGTGAGGTTGAGATGGAAAGTTGGTGTCCGAGCGGATCGAAGTCACGGTAGCTCTAGTGGTAGAGCAGTGGAGTTAACCGAAGGTCATGGGTTCGAATCCCGCTTGTGACACTGACTTTTTTATCTCAACATATACCTTTCATAAATATTAATTAATTCTCAATTAAATTCTTTATTAAAAATGAGGATTAACAGTTCTTTGTCTTTGGTTTCCATACCATACCATAGGGAAACGAGAAAGCCGACGCTCTTGCTTCGAAAGGGGCTGGTATACCTCTGATAAGTCCTGAGCCTTTCTTTAGTATCTTAGACAAAATGAAAATAAGAAAACAGTGGAATTTTCTCATTGGATATAAATATTCCAAGAAGTTTCTTGCAAATTTTGGAAGTAAAAAAACAACAGAAGGCATGAAAGAAAGAAGGAAAAAATTCGAAACCTGACAGCAATTTTAATAAGTCTCTGCAGCCTGAATCTGAAGAAGCCCAACATGCTACATGCAGGAAGTGTTCTGGAATATAACTATAGCCGCAGAAGAAATTCAACCGCTGAAACCAGTCCTACAAATCAAATTTTGATTGATGATTCACCGGTGTGCAATAAATACAATCGGGGGATACAATAGCTCTCAAAGGGCGCAAAATATTGACACACCGAACATTACATCTACATCTATATGGAAATGAAAATCGGAAAATTTATTCACTACCAAATGAGTAGTACAAATCTTTCAATATACTTTGTTTATAAGCAGTGGGTCTATGTCAGATAGATATATCTAAATCAACGTTAATTACGTTTTTAAATAGGCTTTAAGTAAAGTATTGGCTGAGATAAAAAAGTCAATGTCACGAGCGGGATTCGAACCCACGACCTTCGGCTCAATGAAGTCTCTATAGCTCAAGGTGGAGAGCAGCGGCGTATTTAGTCGTGGGTTCGAATCCCGCTCGTGACACTACTTTTTATCTCAGCCAATACCTTACTTAAAAATTAATTAATTGAAAAGAATTTATTTGGCCATTCAGACCACGAAACCTAATCGATTTTTAAATAGGTTCAAAATCAGTGGTTTAAAATCGGTTTTCGCTAACTCAAAATTGATAATTCGAATTTCTCAGCTGGTCATTTTTGTAAAACCAAAAATTATGTCTATTATAAACCCGGTAACACAAAATGTTTTTCGTATCAAAGGAAGAGGGAACATTCTATAAATGAAAATGGAGCCACTTCCCTTGTTTATAATTTGAACTTTTTCCTTAAGATTTCTCGTTTAGTTTACTTCCTCTGAGGTTTTTTCGAATTTTCTCTAGTTTCTTATATTCGGCGGTCAATATTTTACTGTTTTATGAATGTGTTTTAAGCACTGGTCACATTAGAAAATTCACGCTAATACCACAGTGAAAGTTGCACTCTTGGCTCCTAATTCCCTGATTGTTCGCCTGGTACCCAGTTCCTAGATGTTACTGGTCACACCAAAGCAACACAGCATGTTGCCATAGTTCACAACAGCAGAGATCATATAAACCCTCAGTGTGCCGGTGTTTTTGAAAAAAGGCCATTTGTAAGTATGTCGGGTTTGAATGCAGGGCCGCTGGACTCGAACCCGGGACCTTTACCTTACAGTGATGAGCGCCAGGTCAACTCCCAAACCGTTGCAGCCACCGACGCCCCGCATTGTTGATCGTTCACATTGTTGAAATATCTCTCTCAAAATTGACCAGCTTTTGGCAGAAAAAATTCTTTGAAATATTAAAAATTGCAAAAAGTCCGTTCACGCTGTGAGCATAACATTGATTGTGAAAGATGGGAAAATAGTGAATTTATCGTTGTCAATGTCGAAAGTATGAGAATAAGTTTTTTGAATACTTATGACGATAACACATAAATTACAAAAACAAGATATTAATTACAGAAAAATAAAATAAAAAGTTTGAAAACTGCAGCTATTAATGCGTCGTCATCCATGTATTATACAAATCGACTGTATTTTACAAATTTCCACCGGGTCTCCTTTTCGTGTGCCATATTGCAAGTCAGAAATTAAATTTTTCGAACTTTGGGAAACTGGTGAGCCAGTTTTCTCACGCGATAATCACGCGATTTCACCCAGTTCAGAAAGTCTATTGACGAAATTATCATGCTTATGGATAACCCACTAATTATCGTTGCCATTGCAATCGACGTAAAATTTCCTGGTATTCATTTAAAACCCGATTTAAATAAATATCTTCTTTTAATCAAATTTAGTAATCAATCTGTGCCGTTTATATGAAAAGAACTTCTCTTCTTAAATAAAACTTATTTAAAAAGAATCTTCTTATTCTAATAAATGTAATACGGTACAGAAAGTTTTTCCCAAAGAAATAAAACGGGGAAATAAACTCAAAGCAAATTGATTATATTAAAATTGTAATGCATCATCTATTTAATGATCAACGCGATAACATTTTAACCAATATTACTTTAAAAATGCATATCTGGCCTTTGATCAATATGGGTCATGTTTGACAACTTTATTTGCTTGGCTACTTTAAATATATATTGTTTGTTGTTGTTTTTTCGTGCCGAGCTTTCACGGTAAACTGTTGCTCGTTTCCAAGGCGATAATAAAAATAATGAACTCGCGTCACTATTCAGCCCGAGACAATTACCGCAATGGTCACAGTCTTTGGCCGAAACAGTTAAAGAAATAATAATCTGCATCGTGAAACAAAAGATCCTAAGTTGAACCATTTTATCACGGTTAATAAATGACAAAAATAATTGTTCACGGATTATTTCAACTCATTTATTCAAACCCCCAAATAGAAAATCATATTGGCTTTATCTAATTACCTCTACCATACTGAGAAACCTCCAACAAAAGTTTAGTTTTATTCGCCACAACATATAATACCGTCTTGTGAACCATTCACTATCCTCTCTTACGGAAATATTCTGCCCCCGGGTCCCATCATCGTTCATCCTTCTATGTACAAATTCTTGAAAAACTCCTTTTCAAGCGCTTACTACTCATCATAGATAAACATAAAATCATTCCTTCTCAACAATTCGGCTTTTCATCATTCTACGATACAACGAGATTTCAGAGATGTCCACAGCATCTCCGCTACTCTAGAGAATAAATAGTATTGCTTGACTGCATTCATCAATGCATCACACACCTCAAAATAAGGTTTGCCAACCGGTCATGCTTTATAAACTTTAACACTTCCTACCTACTCCTTATTACCTTATTCTGAAATCTTATTTAAGTGACCGCTGCTTCAGAGTGGGGTGCGACAAAGAGTTCTCGGAAGTTAGGCAAGCCGGTGTCCCACAAGGGAGCATTCTTGGTCCTATCCTTTATATAATTTACACTGTGCACCTACTTATACACACTAATGTCATCATCACCACGCGAATACTATCCAAGCTACCTCCAACAAGCAATGAGCCTATCTAGTACAAAAAGCAGAGGACAAGACTGATATGAAGAAAAATGTACTCAGGGTACGTTAACATTGGGGGAAAAAACAGTCTCCCCTTCTATTTAACATCAACAACAAAGATCCCGAATTCTATTCAAGTCAAATACTTAGGAGATACCGAGGCAGCAGATGACGTGGAATCCCCACACAAGACTTAAGAGACAACAACTTAGCAGAAGACTTCTGGGATCGAAATCCGTCTTGTCCCTAAACAGTAAACCAACTTTGGTTCTGCCAAGTTATCCAGCATCCAGCACATCCGCTCAAAAGTCAGCAGATAAATTTTCAAAGCTCTTTACACCATCACTCACCTCAGGTTATGGGTAATCAGCCAATGGCACTCACTGTGAGGGATTTAAAGGGCAAGTAGGTCTCGAAGCCATCGTCAAGGTGACGTGGTGGGTTCTCGGATTGGTACTGTGTTGAGAGGGTTTGAGCTGTTCTGTTAGGATGGATAAGTTAGTGTGACACTTTTGGAATCGAGAACGAATCAATTTAATGACAAAAGGGATGTTGAGATCGTCAAAACGAGATCATCCAAAAATAGTCAACCCATCGCGTCATCCGACGATGGCCTCGAAACCTCCTTGCTCCTTAAATCCCTCACACTGAGTGTCATTGGCTGGTTTCTCGTAACATGAGTCTTTGGGGGTGGCTAGTATTAGTGCTAGTGCTGTGCCCCTGTGAAACAAGTTTTTGTTCACATTTGTAATATGTACTAATATGTAAAATAAATTTTAAAAAATCTTTCTCATTCTTTCTTGGCAAATATGTATCGGTTGGTATTCTTCAAACACGAGTACTGATAAATCGTATATATTAGAAGAAAGTTTTGTGCAAGGTATATTTGACCATTAACATGAAATCACTGTTCAACCCATATCTAAATTTGAAAAGCCATATTAAATAGTATAGGGCAGCTCTACCGACATCTCACTGGTATTTCGTTTAACCCCCAACGGGGATTAACAGGAACGAATAGGGCCTGTTTCATAATTTACAAGTTGGGCTCAATTACAAATTACGAGCCTTACGACTACCCCCTGTGAACGCCGATGACATAAATTCAACCGTCCGCAATTTCAACGCATGATCCTTATCGTGCGGTCTAGTTGGAGATATTGTTTCTTTGTTGTAACAAACGTAATTGAAATGATAATGGCGATATAATTTATAAAATATTTATATTTTTTTTAACTTGACAACTTAGAGGGTCGAAGCTAAAAGGTTTAAGGCCTAATTCGTTAAAGTCGGGGAGAAACGTTCCACTTTCAGTAATGCAACTGGGAGTTTAAGGGCTAGATTTTGGCACTTAAGCCCACCCTTTTTGCAATTCGTCGGCCAAGAGAGGGATTATAAGATTACAGTTTAGTATAAATCAAATCTCCTGACTTGAAAAGAACTATATGATTTAGGACAAATAAAATTCAGTAGTGCTTTTAATCTGACGTTACCTCCTATGATTGATTCATTTTTTGTTTTATAATTGTCTATACTTCCCATATAAAACAACGAGGGTAAAGAATTATTCTGGTAAATGACGTACTTTTTGTACGGAATTAACTCGAATTTTTTCCTAAAAAGAAACATGCGCGTTTAAGACACGACCCAACATCCCTCTTGGTTAAATCCTGGCGTGATCATTTAGTCAAGAGGTTTACCGATCTAAACGTTGCACTGATTGGACGAAGCAATCAGTTATTAGCGTGCCATTAATGTCATCTGCACTTTGCTACCGTTTTGTGATGCGAGGTGAATTGCTGAATATTAAGCTCGTTACTCGTTTTATACACACAATCAGCAATACTTCTAAAAGACTTTTCATTTTCACCTTTCTATATTTATATTTACCAGTAATATTAGCGTGACTGAATAACATAGAATTGTATATGGATTGTATACGTATAAACCTTTATTAATATTTATTTAGAAATCGTGATATGCGGTCTGGTGTGATGTAGGTTTCAGAAAAACATTTTCTTTATCGTGCCAACGTTTCGATCTTTTATTGAGATCATCTTCAGGGCCTGGGATTAACAAACATTGTTTACTTATAGCAATTACATTTTGGATGTGGCACTCTCGACACGACACGCATGAATGGCACAATTACACAGTGTGGGGGGAAGGGCTTTCGTTAATTTGAAATACCGATTTCCTTACCCAATATCTCACTGGTTCAATGTGGGGATTAATTTTCCAGATCTCAATTAATTTCAGAGAAGATGAATAAATTAAATATATATTGTTATTAAATTGAATATAGTTATGCCGAATATTTAACTCTCCTTTCCCCTTTTATCTTTTGAATAAATGAAAAATACCTAAAATTTGAATATATGGCATGCACACATGTATACGGGTAAAACTCTAAATTATACAGTTTTATACATATATAAGGAATATATTGTTATAATAAAATATAAAATAAATGGATTCTTACTTGATTTAAACATAAACAAGATCAGATAAAATAAAATAAACCTTTTTCTATTGATTTGAATTGAATTTTCTATCTATATATATAAATTGAAATTAAACAACTTTCTGAATTACGATTCTTTGACCAGATCGTGGTATTCGATTGACCAGATTGAAACAAAATGAAAATTAGTAAATTTTAATGAAAAGAAAATGAATGAAAATTGACCTTAATAATATTACTCATGTAAAGACGTGCACGTTAACTATGAGTTAAATGAACTTAACAAATAAACTTGCATGCAATAAAATAAAGTAAACTTAAGTATGAAGTGAAATGGCGAAGCAGGTATGAAAATTGAAGATGTGAAGTCGCAAATGATGAAGAAGCCACAGATAATGAAGAAGCGGAGATGATGAAGAAGTCAAGGTGATGAAGAAACCAAACGAGACGACGATGAAGAAAAATAATGAAGATGAGATGAAGAAGATCAAAGAAAATACAGCCTGGTGACGTCACGGTATANAAAAAAGATCGAAACGTTGGCACGATAAAGAAAATGTTTTTCTGAGACCTACATCACACCAGACCGCATCTCACGATTTCTAAATAAATATCGATTAACGGTCACCAATCACCACACACATTTATTAATGTTTTCTTAACTCTAAGTCCAAAAGGTTTCATTGTGCATATTGTAGAAAAAAATTTGTCATTGATATTTTTCATTATAAGCTCATTATGGTAATGATAAGTAATTTCTATCATTCTGGATGGTTTTACATCATTAAAACGTTGGGAGAACAAAAGAAGAGTCAACCATGTTACAACGTATTCGTATAAAAAATCGTATTCGAATAAAATTTCTAAGGCAATACCAGAAGTCGAACACAATATCAGTCCATACGTGATTGAGTTCTAACTTACTCAACCACGAGATGGAAACATGGCGAGTAAAGGAACGAAAAAGGAGGCGAGGGAATTTTGTAGGGTTTTTTTGGGGGTTGATGCAGAATACAATTCTTTCCTTCACTGCCACCTAAAAACCTCTACTGTGGCTTTACGTATAGCTTAAGCCATACGTTGGAAAATGCGCTATTCCTTATAAAGCCTTACCTTAGTGCCTTTTCATGGATCTCCATAGGAAAAATGCCTTACCGTAAACGGGCTTATGCTTTACATTCGCAAAGTATATGTGCCCTGTCTCTAGTCATGTTTGGCATGTTTCCGGCTCAGCCTTGCCCATGTTCTTATAAGTTGATTGTTAAGAAAGCAGTAGCCGGTGAAGAGGCCTGTATTTTTTTTTCAAATCCTGGCTGCTCAGAGAGAGGAATTCTTTCGCCTTCCGTTTACAGATGTTTATAATCTCTTAGCTTGCCACATACCTGGAGTATTTGTCCAGAATTGAGATTTTCTTTATCAATCCATTTTTCCAATTGCAGCTTAGGCACACTCTCTGGAGTACTTAGTTGTGGTAAGAACTAAGTGAACCACATCTAAGTTATCGATAACTTAATACTGATAACTTAGTAACAAATAACTAAGTTATTTAATATTTTTTAGTCTTGTAGCAAATTTTTACCTTGTTTTGGAAAAAAGTTATAAAAGGTACCTCAGGCCCAGTTCGAGTTCAAAATTTCAAATACGATCTTATACATAACAAAACAAGGAAATAAATTGTAATTAAATTTTAATATACACTGACTGGCAAAAAATTCCACCCATTAACCTAATTTGTATATATTTTTATATATTAATCAAAGTTTCACGTTTTTTAACGTTTAATAATTTAGTCTTTGCCAAAGTACAATATACTGCATGTGCCTTTAATCAGTTCTGTAGGAATAGAAATGACGATAGTTTGTATAAATCATGTTTTCTTTCATCATTGTTGAGTCTTTGTCTAAAATAGTAAAAAAAATAAGTTACTAAGGAAAATGGATAATGAAAAATACAAAAAATTAAAAAAAGACAAACTGATAAAATTTGTTTTAGATTTAGATTAGATTTTAATTAGCATTTACTCCTCTTCTCTTAATTGCATCTCGAAGACGCCTCGGCATACTTTCTACCAGTCTGTAAACGTATCTTTGCTGGAGGTTAGCCCATTCTTCATGAAGAGTCCTTTCAAGATCGTTGAGTGTATCAGAAAGTGATGGTCGTGCTTTTCGTCTTTTGAGGTTTTCTCATAAATGTCGGATGGGGTTCAAGTCCGGAGAACGGCTGGCCAGGCTACGTTTGTACTTTGCGAGCGACATGTGGATGGGCATTATCGTGCATTAAAATAGGATTCTCCCTGATTTCATCCAGGATAGGCAATGCACGATTTTCCAAAATTTCACCCACATAGCGTGTGGCCGTCAAAGACCTTCCAAGAACTACAACCAGCTCTATGCGACTCTACAATCATCTGTAAAAAGTACAGCAGACCAATCGTCCAAAGACCAAGGCTGTCTTCTCGAGCATATGCGAGCCGTGCAACTCTGTTCTGGTCAATTCTGGTCTTCTTACGGGGCGAAAAGCCATCAGTCCATATTGATTTACACTGAGTACTGCTTTCAGAAATTTGGACACCTCGAACTTCCTGGAGCTGATGAATTGCTTGAACAAGTGTAAGGTGCCGGTTTCGCTAAATTCTCAAGGTCAAAATCGGCCGTCCTGTGGTTCTGTCCCCAACCGGGTTTTCTGCTGTAGGACATAGGATCCAGTTTCTCAAAAACGTCTAATGGCGTCCCGCAGAGTTTGTAGGGAACTCCGATGGCAATAGCCGCACACATGATGGAACGTCCATCGCCAACAAGTTCCACAGCACAACATCTTCAGCACTAAGTTACATTTTTAAATTTAAAATTGAAATTAAGAAATCAAAGATGAAAACTAAACAGTTTATTGGTTCAGAATTCAAATGAGACTGAATAAACATTTTAAATTCCGTAAAAATTAAACTTGATCCTTGTTTTGGATTAAGGATTAACTGTGTTTACCTCCAATTGATATTTCCAATTCAAAACATAGCACAAACAAATATTTATTGGTAAAAACAATGAGACAAATTAAGGGCAGAATTTTCTTTTGTCGAGATAATGAAAAAATCAATTGGGTGGAATTTTTTGTTTGTCAGTGCCACTAAATGATTTTCCAGTGTTTTGTTCAATTTCCTTTCAAACCAAGAAAATTAATTTTTTATATTAAAATTCATGAATTTTTGATCTCGTTTATTAATAATTATGTTGTAATTATATAACCAAAAAAGTACTTTTCTTTCCAAAAGGTAGATTGGGGATGAGGTCAGGAAGACCATCTTCCTGGCCTCAACCCCAATCGACCTTTTGGAAAGAAAAATATTTAAACTGAGAAGGCTGATCAATCACCAAAGAAAATATCAAAAAAAGTACATATACATGAAATAAACAGCAAAATACGAGTGTATATTATGTATATTTTTAATGCCTTAATTTTATTATCCTAAACCTTAATTATTTAACTTAATTCAGGATTATTTTTAAATTGTTTAGTCTTAATTGTGCCAATTTTCAACCAAAAATTAAGAAAACTATCGACCAATTAGCAAAAAAAATTTAAATTTTCTCAATTTTACAAGCAATTAAATATATTCTAAACAACCTTTCATTCCATAACTGAAAAAGGATGTACATTCGATAGTAATCGTTTAGTTAAAACAATGACCTGCTGAAACTGGAAAACCTATTGACCAGAATTGAGCCTTAAAGCTTGAGATATAATTATACAACAATATAAGTTATTATCAGTATTAGTCTAATATTTATTAACTGTAAATATTATAAGGGTGAATATCGACGTGTGCCTTGATCGTAATGGACATGGGCTCAAAATAAGAAGTTGAAAATGCTATAAATAGTCATAAATAATATAATGGCAGATCGATTGTTTCCGCAGTACAAAAATACTATTTGGGGTGTTTGGATCGAAAATGTGTAGTATGTCTCATCGGTCTGTTTCATAATCAACGTATTAGCTTGAATCCCGATGGAATCAGATTGTCGAGTATTTTACCAGACACGAAATATCAAGCGAAGCTCTAAGCTCAGTTGCGCATTGCGTGTAGTTTACGTCATCGCAATGATTCCAGTTGTCCAGATATCGCTTTCTCTATGGCGACAATTGTTCCGATAGCGTCATCGATGAGCCTTATCGATGGTTCACACTACGCTTCCCGAAGCTCGTCATCGCGTGCATAATGCGAATTACAGCTTCCTTCAAACGAGAATCCGGGAAAGCGAAACAAACATTGTCCTAAAAAATGCGTGATTCATAAATAATGGCTTAAAATTGCCTTGTTTAAATATTTCTGCCCCTTATTTTAACGATGGAGTGGTTTTAGAAAAATGTTTTTCTTATGTTTCTTAACATGATGATTTGGTGTAATTAATATCTGGGTCATTACAGAACCTAACCCTAACGCAACGTCACCTAACCTAATCCTCATCCTAACTCGACCTAATTTCACCCAAGCTGTCTTTAGTTTGAACTATACATAACTATTAAATAATAATATCTACGTTTACTCTTCTCATTTGCTCATATATCTTTCATAATAATGTAAAATGTCATAATCATAATAGGCATACGTATAAAGAGAAATTGGCCAGCAATAAACCTTCATTTTTGAGGCTATATTTAAAAAAATAAAAATAAAAATAAAAGCCGTGAATGATTTAACCTACAATATATCTGAATTTTTCGCGGTAAAAATTTTTTTTCAGGTTAAATTATATAGGTTCTAATGTAATGATAAAGCATGTTCCCATAAGCGCATTATCACATTTAACATATTATGCTAACAGTGGTTTATTTGTAAAGGTCGTAAAATACGTGAATTCTACAGTTGGAGTCCAATTTATTTGCAAAAAAATCTAAGATTAACTTACGGACTGGTAGGAAAGACTAAATGAAGTTGAAGTACGCAATATTCCACCATCAGCCTTCTCACATTTCACATTCACGCTAATAAGTACAATCACTCTCAACAAAAGCTAAGGCCACAAAGTATTAGCGTATTATCCGATAACCTGTTTCATCCAAACATCGGAACAGGGACCCAGATAATGGCTGCCAGGCGTGATTCCCGTATTGGTTGACATTCATGCACGCTCTCTATATGGAGCCAAGAAATTCCACTAATGTGTGGTGTTTGGCCGTTAGCCAATGATTATTTGGAGAAATACGACACACAAGAATGACGACGGAAAACTAACACTTTGAGCCCTGAAGATGATCTCAGTAAAGATCGAAACGTTAGCATGATAAAGAAATTTTTTTTCTAAAACGTACTCACACCAGACGGCACGAGATCTCCAAATAATAAAAATTCCACTAGGTTGCTACCCATGGCTGTGCCAAATAGTTGTTTGTAAAAATGATTGTTATATTTAAAATATCCATTAATACTGCAGAGTCTAACCATTGTAAAGAACGTGTTATTTGATAAACTTATGTGTAGTGTTATGTTGGGTCATTTATCTTTAACAATGTTCAATGCTGTGTCTATTGGAATGTTGGTAAACAGTGATGAAACATCTAGGGATATGAGAGAGTAGTGTGAAGGGAGGTGAATATTATTAATTTTATTCCATTATATTCCGTGGTCCGATTGACCAAATAACTTCTTTCAATTAATTAATCTTTTTATGCGTGGCATTGGTTGAAATGAAAAAGCTAGTGTCACGGGCGGGATTCGAACCCACGACCAGCGGCTCAATACGCCGCCGCTCTAACCACGTGAGCTAATGTGACTTCGATCCACTCGGACACCAACTCCCAATCTCAACCTACCTTTCGAATTTTCCCTCCTTTTTGCCATTTTTCAAATGTGTTGTAATCAGGATTCGATTCTCGGGGACATTTGAAGTGGCCAAGGAGAGTTGTTAGTTATATAATTCGTTTTACTTATTAAATCCATTATCTTTCGTCGTCCGATTGACCAATTACGTTTTTTCAATTAATTAATCTTTTTATAAAAAAGTATTGGTTGAAATTAAAAAGCTAGTGTCACTAGCGGGAGTCGCGATAGCTCAACTGGTTAGAGCAGAGGCGTATTAAGCCGAAGGTCGTGGCTTATCGAAAACACATTATCGAAAAACCAAAAATTACATATATAATATTTTTTAGTCTAATTGCAAATTTAATCGATTTTTTTGTATTATTGGTTGTCAGAAATGTTTGGGGCCAGTTCAACATTGACATTTTAAATGAAAACCTGTACGTTTTTACCCTTTGTTCCATTAGATTTTAAATTGGTCAAAGAATAACGTGAAAAGAAATATCTTAATTTCCTTTTCAAAAAGTCATTTGTTTTTTAACTTTAATGAAAGTTCTGTGCTTTGTTTTTTAAAGTGTCATTGTTAATAAGTATCACTGGAGTGGAATCTAACACGAGTTTCCTACACTTCATGCTCGGATTGCCCGGCCATGTTGAGAATGCAAAGATTGACTCTTTTCAACCGCCCTTACCAGGTGCTCAATGCAATGGACCCGGAGAGTCGGATTGACAAGCAACTTTCTACTCTTTGTTAAACTTTTTCAATTGGCTTTGCAGGGACGTGGGCGGCATAAACAGTGTTTTTTAAATGCTCCAGCAGTGTTAGGGCTGCAAGGCTGCAATATATGGCCCCTTTGCCTCATCCCTGTACCGCCGATTTAAACAATTTCTTATATGCCAGATAAAATACTTTATCGTGCAACCAGAGTCCCCTAAGAATAACAAAACCATCACAAAATTTTTTACAAATCTGTCATTTGAATTAATATGGTTTGTCGTTAACATCAAGTAAAAAAGTTGAACTCAATCACATAATAGATAATATAAAAAATAAAAATAATATTAGCAGTAGTAAGAATGTATGGAAAAGTAGTAATAATAAAAATTTTCTGTATTGTGCGACCATAAACACAACCTGGAAACTTAATAGTTGAGAAAAGGAAGGTAACAAGCTTTCTCATGTAGAAAAAGCACCTATTAATATTGCGAACTATTACAATTAATTAAGGTTTTTAGTTGAGATAAAAAAGTCAATGGCACGAGCGGGATTCGAACCCACGATCTTCGACTTGATACACCGCTGCTCTACCACTTGAGCTATCGTGACCTCGATCCACTCGGACACTAACTTCCCATCTCAACCCCACCTTTTGAACTATCTCAACTAAAAACCTTAATTAATTGTAATATATTAATTGGTCAAGCGGACCACGAAATTAGTGAATTTAATGATTAAAAATGAAGTATACTTCACTAAAGCTCTCCGTGGCCATTTCATTTGTCGTCGAGAATCCAACCCGATTACACGACATTTGAAAAATGGCAAAAAGGAGGGAAAATTGAAAAGGTGCGGTTGAGATGGGATGTTGGTGTCCGAGTGGATCGAGGTCACGATAGCTCAAGTGGTAGAGCAGCGGCGTATCTAGCCAAAGATCATGGGTTCGAATCCCGCTCGTGCCATTGACTTTTTTATCTCAACTAAAAACCTTAATTAATTGTAATATATTAATTGGTCAGGCGGATCGCGAAATTAGTGAATTAAAAATTGCGTACTATGTTGTCTCTGTTTGGAGGAAGAGGTGTTGGTACAGGCGGGATTTAAGCGAAATAAGGGTGGCAGATTTGCGGATTGACAATCGATTCCAGAGATTTGTGGCTGCAGCTGGGAAGCACCTCTCAAATGTGGAGGTTTTATGACGAGGAAGATTAGGTCATACTGGCTGGTGTTAAGAGAGTGGTGAGAAGTATATGCAACTAACTGTATCCGGGGTAGCCGTCGCGGTTGTAATTTTTAACAAAGCCGAAGGTCCTGGGATCGAATCCCGCTCGTGACTCTAACTTTTTCATCTCACCAAGACCTTATATAAAAGAAATAATTAATTGAAATTTTTTAACAAAGTTGCCACAATGTGTTTCGAACATTTCTGTGTTCCTGTTGTTCTTGATGTTCGAAACATGTAAAGACCGTTTATTAACTAAAAACGTGCGTACCAACTGTTAGCAAAATATCAGTCATCGTAAGAAATGCATAAAACCGACTATTACCAAAACAGCGAATGATAATAATTAATAAAAAAAATGAAATTTAAGATATTTCTTTTTAAATGATGTATCATAACTCTTTTATACTTTGACAAATTTTTAATTTAATTGCGCCCTCGTAAAAAGAAGTAAAAAGTGCCAATCTTCGATTTTAATGATTATTCGGAGATCGTGAGGTGCGGTCTGGTGTGACGTAGGTTTATAAAAACATTTTCTTTGTCGTGCGAACGTTTCGATCTTTATTGAGATCATCGTCAGGGCTCAAAGTGTTTGTTTTCCGTGTAGATATGTCGTTCTGGTCTATCGTGTATCTTCAAATAATCATTGGCTAACTGTCACTAAACACCACACATTAGTGCAACTTCTTGGCTCAATATAGAGAGCCAACCAATACGGGAATTAAGCCTGGTAGCCATTATCTGGGTCCATGTTCCGATTCCTGGAAGAAACAGGGTTGTTTTATCGTATAATACGCTAATACTTAGTGTCCTTAGCTTTTGTTGAGAGTGATTGTATTTATTGGCGTGAATGTGCAGTGTGAGAATGTTGATGGCGGAATGTAGCGCACTTCATCTTCATTTAGTCTTTTCCTACAAGTTCGTCAGTTACTTTTAAATTTTTTTTGCAAATACCTAGGACTGAACCAACTGAAGATTTTGTTTTTATTTCACCGAATTTACGACCTTTACAAACAAACAACTGTTCGAATAATATGTGCCTGGGGCAATCTCAACACGACAGACATAATGACACATCTACACGGAAAACAAACACTTTGAGCCCTGAAGAAGATCTCAATAAAGATCGAAACGTTGGTACGATAAAGAAAATATTTTTCTAAAACCTACGTCACACCAGACCGCACCTCACGATCTCCGAATAATCATTAATTAACGGTCAGTAAACACCACACATAAAATTTTAATATTGTTCTCTGAAGTATCCTGACAATAAATATTTGAAAAAAAAGTAAACATTTAAAAGAAAAAATAATAAATACGTATTTTTTGGTTTTTCGATAACGTTATCTCTTTATGAGAAATTCGGCCGGGTCATCTAAAAAGGACGCCCTATATAATGGTAAATTATTGGAAAAATTTCACTTCACTTCAAATCATTCAAATGCAGTGGAAGTAATTGGCCTGTCTCCGAGGCCCAACTTATTTCAAAACGATACATAAGACGGCTTTCGGTTTTAAATTGGAATTTTTTTCTAAACAGCTTATTTTTTAATGCTTTTTATTTCCATGAATCTAGATGTATGATTATTTGCAAAGCATAGTACGGCATGGAGTACACAATCGGTCTGCCGGAGGTTGTTGTTGAGAGAAAAAAAAGAGAAAATAACAATAAAGAGAAAAGGAGTACAGCGAGATTTTAACATTATTCGCTATTAATTAAGGTTTTTAGTTGAGATAAAAAAGTCTGTGACACGAGCGGGATTCGAACCCACGACCTTCGGCTAGGTACGCCGCTACTCTACACTTGAGCTATCGTGACTTCGATCCTCTCGGACACTAACTTCCCATCTCAACCCCACCTTTGAATTGAGAATTGCAAATGGTACATAACGCCTTCCTGCTCCTCGACCAAAGTGCAGAGTTCAAGTTAAGGATCTGCCAACTTTAAATAGCCATCATAAAATTTGATGAACTAAGTGGATTTAGATTCTCTCTTTGAAGATTAAATAAGGTGTGGGAGTCAGTCAAGTCTTTCAATAAGGAAAAGTTAAGCGAGGACTGAACTTGGAGTAAACAATCGTCCCGATGGCGTTCCTTGATTCTAGACGACATAATTGAAAAAAGAACTGGCCAATCAGCATGGTTTTCGTAGGTTGGACAGGTTACTCCAAGCCTAGGATAGAGCATAAGCTATTGAGCATTCCAGGAGGTCTTAACCCGTTATTTTAGCCATTTTTTATACGGGGAATTCAAAATTTTGAAAACAAATGAGAAGTGAAGTTTTATGTTATATTAGTGGACGTTTCTAATAAATCATGTAGTTTTGGGTAGGGTTGGGATGAGCAAATAACTTACGAATAAAAAAATCATTGCAATTTCTCGACTTCTTCAACTTGTTGGTAGCCCCATATCTGGGAACCGATGATTGAATGACATACCGAGTTGAATACATTAAATTTCAAGTGGATCGGAACCACTTCCTGTTTCATCATCGGATTCGTGATGAGCGGTCAAGAATGAGGTAGTTTAGAAAAATGCCCTTTTCATTTTTTGCCGACGTTTCGACCTGTATTCGTGTCATCTTCAGGTCGTCTACAATCTACTCATACAAAACAGATTTAAATATGAACTTTGAACCAACTATTTCATACGCATGTACAATGGAGTGCTGTTCTTGTGGGAAATTAATGTACAACATTTGTATTGTATTTGAATATGTTTTTGGTGAAAGGATTCATGGTTTCGGTATGATTCTGTTTAATAATAACACTGAAAAAAACAAATACAAACCAACTTTCTAGAGAACAGAGACACACAAACAGCATTAATTAAAGAACAGATATTTGCAAACTCAGCCGTAGCTACACCAATATCACAATTATTATTTATTAATTATTTTTATATCCATTTCTGTTTTCGTAGTCAATTGACCTAGTTACTTCTTTCAATCAATTAATTATTTTTTCTAAGGTCTTGGTCGAGATAAAAAAGCCAGTGTCACGAGTGGGAATCAGAACCCAAGACCTTCGGCTAAGACCATAGAAAGAATAATTCATTTATTGGAAGAACTAACTTGGTCAATTGACTAAGAAAACGTAAATGAATTAAAAAGTAATAGAAATGTCACTTCATGAAACAGCTCCCCGTGGCCACTTCATAACTCGCTGAGAATCCAGTCCAATTACACGACATTTGAAATTGGCAAAAAGAGGGAAAATTCGAAAGGTTGCCGGTTGAAATGGCGAGTTGGGGTCCGAGTGGATCGAA
This sequence comes from Cimex lectularius, assembly GCF_000648675.2. Classification (NCBI taxonomy): domain Eukaryota; kingdom Metazoa; phylum Arthropoda; class Insecta; order Hemiptera; family Cimicidae; genus Cimex; species Cimex lectularius. Next base: position 2,152,178 of record NW_019392677.1, on the reverse strand, counting down.
TAGCTCAAGTCGTAGAGTAGCAGCGTATTTAGCCGAAGGTCGTGGGTTCGAATCCCTCTCGGGACACTGACTTTTTATGTCGAGCAAGAACTTAGAAAGAATTTATTTTTTTATTTCCCTTTACTATTTTTATCGTCTTTAACAATTACTTTCCTTTCCAATATTGAATGCCGAATCATAAATCTTATCCAGAATATCGCCATTCTCGACTTCCTCTGAGTTAAATAAAACGGTCTAGGATCAAAGAAAATTTCCCAGATTTACTGCATTCCTTGCACAATCACCAATGTGACACCAAATTTTATGTGAGTTCAAAGTTTATACTTCTGTATTATATTTTTTTCCAATTGGCATGTTTTGTAATTCAGCCAAGCTCTGAAGATGGCCGAATGGGGGTCGAAACGTCGGCAAAAAAATGAAAAAAGTGTTTTTCTAAACTACCTCATTCTTGACCGCTCATCACGAATCCAACAAATGATTAAACAACCGGTCAATAAAAAACACACAGTGTCTATTTTTGATGCAACCGATTACCGGTTTGTAGAACCATAGAATGTATTGTTTGTGCGTGATTTTTCATTTCTTAAAGAAGAACATTTCCCGCTGTTTGTTTTCCCCAGAGAAGAACAGGCAGCTGTCTGAGATGAACAAGGGTCTGTACAAAAGCGGCCTTCGTTGTGAATATTCTGAAACGGTGTCTGATTCCACAAGTGAGATAGAGTTCCCGCTAGGACGAAACCGTGGAAATTATTTAAACGCAGCCCTTCTCTCCCCCTATCCTACGGCAAAATCGAATGAAGCAATGGCGGAAATTAATTGCTTACTTTACCGTATTGAATTTCCGTTGACGTCGTTCCGAAAAGGCGAAAAAGAATCGAAGAACTGAAAACCTAGTAACATAGGAAAAAAGTGGAAAAGTAGAATAAATGACGCCGTAGTAACAAGAAGTCCGAAATAACTTTGGATTCGTGCAATCAAATGACTTTGCCATGCCTACTTTACGATTTAATAATAGATTTACAAAGTCTAAACAACCATTCATTTGACACAGTAACCTACACGAAGCTGAAACTTTTATTATTATCTGGAAAATTGTTTCTTATCAATTTCAGCTGTACAGTTTTGGTGTAAAAAACATAACACTTAATTAGTACATTTATTAACAAGTTATACAAAAATTCCCCATTAAATGTTTACTTAACCTTCCTTAATCCATAATTAACCTTCCTAAAAATGAAAGTCTTGCCTATGTTCTCGTGAACGTCAATATCTTTCATCAACGTGTGTGTAGAGATTATAAAAAGTTCTTTTTCATTTTTGAGGGATCGAGTCAGGGGTAATTTCTACAATTTAAATACGACAGAAAGTAAATATTATCGTGTGTAGAGATTAGTGACCGTTAATCGATAGTTATTCAGATATCGTGAGATGCGGTCGGGTGTGATGTAGGTTTCAGAAAAACATTTTCTTTATCGTGCCAACGTTTCGATCTTTTATTGAGATCATCTTCAGGGCGCAAAGTGTTTGTCTTCTGTGTAATTGTGCCATCCTTGCGTGTCGTGTTGAGAGTGCCCAACTTTCATCAACTTTAAAAAATAGTATTTCTTACAACCCTCTACACAAGCTGTGCTTAGAACCATGTCAACCAAAAATATCCCTAAACAAGCACTAGTCTTTTTGGAATATCTTTTTAATGCTTTGTTTTTCCTTGGTTATTTCCCGGAGAGTTGGAAAGTTTCCAGGTAAATATATATCAAAAAGCCAGGCAAGCTTCGTGGTATCCCTCATAGCTATAGACCAATAAGCCTTTTAAGCTCTTTGAGTAAGATTTTTGAGAAAAGTTTTCTTATCCGACTGGAAAAACACATCTGAACAAACAGAATCATGAAGGAAGTTCAGTTTGGATTCAGGCCGGGACAGAACACGGTGCGGCAACTTTCAAGGATGGCGGATCATATGACAGCAAATTTTAATGCAAAAAAGTCCACTGGCATGCTCTTGCTCGACCTGGAAAAGGCCTTCGACACGGTGTGGCTGGATGGAATTGTGTACAGACTTATTCAAAACAATTTCCCCCTCTAGCTGGTCAAATGTATCCATTCATATCTTAACTGATTCTTCCGGGTTTCAATGAACAACTCACTTTCAACTAAATTCAAAATAGCTGCAGGTGTTCAACAGGGTGCGATCCTTGACCTACCTTGTTTACACTCTTCTTAAAAAACTCTCATCGTATATTATACGCAGATGACATGGAGACTTTGCACCATCGTAAACAGATAAAATCTTAAGCTTGCAAAAATTAGTCGGTTTTGTGTTTGATGGAAGCTCAAGAGAAATATATTTAAGACCGAAGCAATTCTCTTTAGTAGGCGTAGACCGTTGCTCACACACAGGACCTCTTTGGGAGGAGTTTTAGTAAATTGGGTGGACAAACTTGTTTATCTGGGACTGACACTAGACAGCAAACTTCATTTTGGTAAACACATCCAAGGACTAGTCGTTAAGGGACGTTGTGCCATTAAGACATTATTTCTGCTTTTATCTAGAGAATCGCTTCTCAGTATGGGGAAACAGCTATAATTTGTAAAGACATCGTCAAACCCATGTCATACCCATAATTCTGCTTAGTGCAATGAGTGCTCATTGTACTTCATTATGCTGATACGCAACCAACGGTCGACATAACACTCAAGACTGTTTTCTGTGCCTACGCCTTTGGTTTAATAGCATCATTTGGCTAACACAATTCCGTGAGGGAAAGTTGTAGCCGGTACTTTTTAAAGTCAGCCCTAGATACACAAGGCTTACTCACTTCCATATGGAAACTGGCATAAAATGACAAAGATTCGCGACGTCACAGTCGTGTGCACGAAACAATTGTTTGCACGTCTCTCATGAGCCAAAATGCAATCTGCAGATCGGTAGGCAGATATACTACAGTTTCGTGGAAACATGGAAGAATAAAGCATAGTATGATGTAAAGACAATGATAAAGCATGTAACTTCTATCTATGAAAAATATCTGACTCCTTAGTGATATAAGCGCTCGGGTGTTATATCTGTGATATTTATATTTTGCCATTGTTTTAGAACTATGCCATATTCATAAGTCTTCTTGGTCCGTCTTGTTCTTTCAGTATGAAATAACGGTAACACGTTTTAATTCTTGCAAGCTTAGAACCAATATTTAGCATAAAAATAAGGTTTTCTATTAGCGGAACGCGAAGTTTATGCCTTCTAAAACAACTTCAATTGTAAATACCTTACACCACTATTAAAAGTTGTAATTCAGGTTGGTATGAATAGATCAAAACTCATAATATATTCCGGTTAAAGCATTTTGTGTGGACTTTGTAGACAGCAGGTGAATTTCGGAAAGTTAATTACCGACATCATATTTCTCAATTGTTTGGCGGTGATAATTTTTAACTTTTTATTTAGAAACAAGGCAAGAAACCTTTAGCAACGTACTAAAATTCCAACATAATTTTGAATAAATTGAAGAAAAAATTTAACAATTAAACGAAACACATTTAGAAAGCTTGTCAACATAGGGATGGGTGCTCGGGTGTAGTAATAAACATATCCTACGTCATAGTATTGTCTCAGCTCCTCTCAGGAATGATGATGGAAGTTGGTTGTTTCTGATGAAAATCCAGTTGGTCGAATGGAGGTTAGAACTATGTTCATTGTGTAATTCAAAGGCAAAGGATAATGTTCATTTTTTGGCTTTATGTCCAGTATTAGCAGAACTCCGAATGCGCCAGCCTGGCGTCCTTCTTTCACAGACACAAAGTTAAAAGAAATTACTTATCTAAATTAATTAGTCTTTTTATGTTAGGTCTTGGTTGAGATGAAAAAGTCAGCCCCGTCACGAGCGGGATTCAAACCCACGACCTTCGGCTGGATTGCGCCGAGAGGATGGAAGTCTCACGATAGTTCAAGTAGTTAGAGGAGCGGCGTATTAGCCGAAGGTCGTGGGGTCGAATCCCGCTCGTGACACTAACTTTTCATCTCGACCAAGTCCTTATATGAAAAGAATAATTTATTGAAATAAGTAATTTGTCAATTAGACCACTAAACATATTTTAATAGTTCATTAATTAATAATTAATAGCTAATTATTTATTAAGTAATTAATAGTTAAAGAAATTAATTATTCTTTATGTAAGGTATTGGTTGAAATAAAAAAGCCAGTGTGACGAGCGGGATTCGAACCCACGATCTTCGGCTAAATACGCCGCTGCTCTACCACTTGAGCTATCGTGCCTCGATCCACTCGGACATCAACTTCCCGTCTCAACCCACCTTTCGAATTTTCCTTCCTTTTTGCCATTTTTCAAATGTCGTCTAATCAGATAGGAAGTTAGTGTCCTAGTGGATCGAAGTCACGATTGTAGAGCATCGGATTGTTTAGCCGAAGGTCGTGGGTTCGAATCCCGCTCATGACACTGGAATTTTTATTTCAACACCTTAAATAAAGATTAATTAATTGAAAGAAGTTATTTGGTCAATCACACCACGAAATATAATGGATTGAATAATTCAAAAGGAACGCTAAACATTTTAGACATTTTGAATCTTCTAAATTATTACCCACTCCTCTTGGCAATACAGATACTATTTAGTTGATCATTTTAAATATTAATTTTTATCTTATGTTATATTATTATTCATCATATTAAACATTCTTTTGTATTATATATGTTTTTGTTTAATTGTTTTTTTCATGACTATTATTTTTAATTAAATGTAATATTATAACGTATTTTTGGTACATAATATTGGTTTTGTTGTGTCCTTTATTTTAGTTTTATTTTGTATTATTTTTATTAATTATTAATGTATTATAGTGAAACTATGTTTCATTCTCCGGCTGATGAATATCCCAGCCATATATGCTTTTAATAGCTTTTTTGTACTAGGTAAATTTGTAATTATTCTTAAATAAAGCATCCTATTACTATAAATAAATTAAGTAAAAGAATTAAATAATACTTCAATGCCTTCTCTAGCTTTTTTTTAAGTTCATTTAAAAAATCGAACCATTAGAAATATTTCGTAGAACGCGTTTCAAATGATTGGTTCTATTTTTAAAAGATGTTTGGTTTATTTTTATTGTTTAATTTCATGTTAATACCTAAAAAAACACAAGAGGGCTTAAGCAATACGGTTTAGACTTTATGACATGGCCTATTGCGTGGGGAATGTCGGGTTTGAATAAAATTGTCTTATTGAACTCTCCAGTTGATCATAATGGAAAATTTGAAACTCCAATGGGGGGTCCAAATGTCAAAACCGTGTATTCTGCATTTACAATGACATTGCGTTGAAATTGATCTCGACAGCTGTCTCATTAAAACTGATCTACTCATATGTGTACCCGTCTATCCGTATGTCTATCCTTTTGGTACTAGTCTAATTGGTTTAATTCTTTACCTGGACCGTTTTTTTTATGTTTTTTTTTTTAGTTTTTTCCATTTTTAATTTAATTTGTGCGTTGATATTTGGGCTAATTACAGAATAAACAACTTTCTCTTTCTTATTTTAGTTTATATACTGTTCCGGGACTATGTGGGAATTTACTGTGCCATTGCCATTAAAATTTAAATAATTAGATTGTACTAATAAAATGGAGTGTTAAAACAATTTTGGACATTCAACAAACATTACTCTATAATAAATATTCCAGCCTCCTTTCTGCATAATTCAGATAGAAAATTTCGTTCAATTATTAAATTTAACAAATGGTCAAATTTCCTTGTAAACTAGTTCCAATATCTTGGGCCAAATTGTATAGGATTAATTGTATATAGGAGCTTTGTGTCTTTATCTGTGTGATATATGTTATTTATTGTTATGAATGTATTTATTTGCGTGAATGGTAGGGTTTATCCCCAACTACCGTCTGAGCTTTTTTTTAAACACAACTAAGTCATATCTGGCTCCTTGCAGCCTCTTGGCTTGCGCTGTTATGTAGCTTATTAGATTATAGGCGGAAGCCCTCTTATGTCTATTAGACGGTCGCATCTCTACTTCACCTGGCGAGCTCTTAGGCACTGTTTAATTTAACTGAGTCCAGGATGGGCCTCGCGGAGGCGGCTCGCTGGGGATGTTCAGGTGGAGGAGGTGTTGGCTTGTCAGATTTTTCATTATTGTTAGTTAGTTATGTCTGCCATCCTTTTTGTCGCTGTTCTGAAGGCCTCCATGGACGCCGTTTGCTCATTGATCTCGAAGAACCAGCATACACGGGGAACGATGTGGTCTTCGCAACTTCGTAACACGTGTTACGCCGTTTCTTCCTCACCGCACTCGCACATCGGGCTGGGTTTGAATCCGAAGGCATGGAGTTTTGCGGCAAAATCTCCATGTCCTGTCAGTAGCTGAGACATGTAGTGGTCAATGACTAGATGTTTCATATTTAGTCGATCTTCAATGTTAGTGAGGAGCTGATATGTGTGACGTCCTTTGGATGAATTATACCATCTTAGCTGCCACTCCCTCACCATCCATTCATCTGCTTCTTCGGTGCTCATAGCTGGGATACACGGTGGGCGTACATTCTTTATTTACATTTAGGCGCACAGAGCTTTCGATTTTAGGTTATTAGGCGGCCGGCTAAAAATGGCTTGTAGGGCTACCGTGGATGCCGTCTTATGTGCCTGGGTGACGGCGAGCAGGGCTGCACGCTGGGCACGCTCAAGGACCGCCCATTCATTCATCCGCAATTCACGAGTCCACGCCAGTGCCGTGTAGTAGATATGTCTCGTTTTGTACGAGACCCCCCACGTGGCGCCACCTAATGAGCGGATAGCTGCAATCCTTGTAGGTACCCTGGCTTTTGCGCTCCGGGCATTAGGCCAGGTGTCATTCTTACTCCCAGATACGACAGAGCCGCGGGTCTCTTTTGATCTCGCCACCTATAATGATTACTGGCGGTGACCGAACCAATGTTTTCCCTTCAATAACACGAGCACGTTTTTTTTGGGCCAGTTGCAATTTAGTTCTATGGCACCAATTTTCCAGCATGGTCACGGCGAGTGCACCCTTTTGCTCTATTTGTGTCTTCGTACTCTGGGGTAATGTGAATGAATGTAGCGAATGTAATTTATTAGCGTGAATGGAAGGCTTTATCCCCAATTGCCCCCAGAAATATCGAGTACTCTGGGTTAGTGTGAATGCTAACCAGACTATCATGTTTTTATCTTGTTTCTGTGTATTTGTCTTATTTATCCACAATTGACGAGGATCTGAGGTACAAAGAGTCGAGCAATTCGACAAAGAAAAGAGAGAGTTGTTACCGTTGTACCATAAAATATTGAAACTCAGTAAGAGAAATGTAAAAAAGAAATTAGTAGTATTGATACGCGAGAAAAAAAAACTAGTTCAAAGATAAATTAAATAAAAAGATGACACCTAAACGCTTTTTCTTACTGGCTATATTAATTAGTTATTATTTATTATTTTCAGTTCATTCTTTTCATATTTTTAAATATGTTAATTTTAAATACGAAATTTGAGATAAAATAGTAATGTCAGGAAATAATTTGAACCTACTTTTGAGGAATTATATTATTATCTCTATTTATCAAAATTTCGTGTTTAAATAAACGTATATTTGTATGTTTATGTGCTGAAATCGTTATTAAAGAAATTTATGGTTAGGGATGGTTACTTATTGATTATTGATGGTTATTTACCATCAATGCAATGCGAAATCAGTGCAACCGAACGATGAGGAGCTTGCGTGCACTGTGAACAAAGATTTATCAAAGCCTGACGAGACATGGATGGCACAAGCAAACATGGAACGTTTTAACAGATTATTTGCCGACAGTGTATGACAATACAAAAGGACCGCACTCTTGGATACGCGCAATTCTCTTTGATGTGAAAAGGGCTCTGTTCCAGCTTATGTTGGTGTATATCGGTGAAAGGAGGACGCTTTTCTGATTTTACATCCTGTGAATTTTCCAAAACTAAACACGAACTCAATATTACCAAATAATTTATCGATATAAATAATTTATTAATAATAAATTGTAGTTGAATCGTAAAAGGTACCTGAACCCAACTGCGGTAGAGTGAATGAATGTGCGAATGTAATTTATTAGCGTGAATGGTGGAGTTTATCCTCAATTACCACGCGGAATTATCGAGTACTCTGTGGTACTGTGAATGAATGCGCGAATGTAATTTATTAGATTCCCTATTGTTCCGTGGTCCGCTTGACCAATTAATAACATTCAATTAATTAACTTTTTTTTTTAAGTCGAGATAAAAAAGTCAGTGTCTCGAGCGGGATTGAACATTTGAAGCATGGCAAATAGGAGGGAAAATTCAAAAGGTGGGGTTGAGATGGGAAGTTAATGTCCGAGTGGATCGAGGTCACGATAGCTCAAGTGGTAGAGTAGCGGCGTATCAAGCCGAAGGTCGTGGGTTCGAATCCCGCTCGTGACACTGACTTTTTTATCTCAACTTAAAAAAAACCTTAATTAATTGAATGTAATTTATTAGTGTGCAAAGTAGATTATCCCAAATTACCTCGAGGAATATCGCGTACTCTGGGGTAGAGTAAATGTATGTGCGAATGTAATTTATTAGCGTGAATGGTTGGGTTTATCCCCAATTACCCCGAGGAATATCGAGTACCCTGGTGTAGTGTGAAATTAGTGTGGTGTGTGAATGTAGTTTATTAGATTGAATGGTAGGGTTTATCCCAAACTACCTCATTCTTACATGTTACCTATTTGAAAGTACTTATGTGTTCACTAATTTCGTGGTCCGCTTGACCAATTAATATATTACAATTAATCCAACCCGATTACACGACATTTGATAAATGGCAAAAAGGAGGGAAAATTCAAAAGGTGGGGTTGAGATGGGAAGTTAGTGTCCGAGAGGATCGAGGTCATGATAGCTCCAGTGGTAGAGCAGCGGCGTATCTAGCCGAAGATCGTGGGTTCGAATCCCGCTCGTGCCATTGACTTTTTTATCTCAACTAAAAACCTTAATTAATTGTAATTATTACATACATTTGTTTGATTTAACTCGATGGAAAATAAAGTCATTTATGATATATACATCGAAAGTACATTTCTTTTTGAAATGTGGTCTTAACTGGGTATTTTGTTCTGCCTATCTTCGCTATGTTCGTCCAGACGCGTTTTCGGCATATTTAGTGTGTTTAAGGTAATTAAATGGATGACGAGACTTAAGATAATTAAAAACTATAGCTACGCTAAAATATTTTTATTGTAATTTAATATAAATATATTTGAATAAGGATGAACCAAATACACTATAATAGTATCGACCTAAATGAAATAATCTAGAACAAAATAAGCTTAAAGATCACCTTAAAAAAATGAAATACTTTACAAAAAATTATCGTACGTTTTAGTGCCTATCGAACCCTTAAACCCTGCGCTATTCTCGGCCGTTCTGACGCAAACTCGCGTCCATGGGGACGTTTCGCCGAATTAACTCAATTGCGTGAGTGCATTTTTTAATAATTGAGCCGGTTATTATTAAAAGTAATTATCGCTAATTGGATTGTTGCTCTCAAGGGTGTCCCTTGCCCGCCGAATATTTCAACTTTCCATTTGGTGAATGTCAAAAGTTTTGAATAATGTAAACAACTCTAATGGAATGCTCTGCTCGGATTTGAGCTTGTTTTCTACTTTTTTCTGTTCTACCATTCTATCCTGATTTTATTTTATTGTTGGTCTTTTTTTTAAGGGCAATTTTATATAAGACACAGTTGTTTACACATGTTGTTTCATAATTTGTTGAAGTTGTGAAGAACGGTCAAGAATGAGGTAGTTTAGAAAAACACATTTTTCATTTGTTGCCGACGTTTCGACCATTATTCGGGTCATCTTCAGGGCCTGGATAAATTACAAAACATATTTTAGAAAAAATACAATTTAAGGTGTAAATATAAATTCTGAACGGAGTATTTCATAGAAACATAAAGTGTCGTGCTATTCTTGTGGTGCCGTATTGGTTTTGTGCAAAAGTGTTGTAAAAAGTGAATTTGTATTTCTGCTGTTTTTTTATGATTGTGATAGGTTGGGGGCGCGGTAAATCTAGAAAAATTTCTTCGATCATACTTTTTTCCAAAGTCAAAGACCCAACAGCAACAGCCTGCAAATTCGATGTAATTTATAAAATTATTTGTATGAACTGTCTACCTACATAGATTGCAATTACATCGATGTTAATCAACAAAAAGCGGAAGCATTAGTTGTATCTATCAATGATATTAATGCATTATCCATTTTTTTTAGTGGTATATTGACCAAATTACTGGTTTCATCATTCTTTTTATGTAAGGTCTCGGTTGAGTTTTGTAAGTTGAATTTTCCTTTGAAATCGTGCAGTAGCTATCTTCTGAAAAAAATTTAATGTTCTAACAGTGGTTATTTAATTGAATAGTCAAATACAATTATATTTTATGGTATGGAAGTCCAATAATATATTATTAACGTGACGTTTCAATAAAAATTTAATATCTTAAAGCAAATATCATTACCTTCCCAATGTTGAAATCTAAATAGACCTAATGTTAGTAATAACTAGGGCTGTGAAATATATGCATTTGCATATTTTTCCTGGTTAACGAAAACATCCAGTTTTAACAAACTGTATATGTTTGAAGCCTTTGAAATCAATTTAAGCTCTATTCATTTTGCATATTTGTGCATATATTGCCATAAATGCATATTTTTGCATAAGTGGGTTATAATTGCATATTGTTTTACATATCCGGCATATCGGTACTTGGTCAAATTTGAATGTTTCTGAGCAGGAAAAAACAAAAATTCTCCGACAAAGAGCTACAGGCTTCCGTTCTTTCGTTTCCACATAATGAACGAGTTTGTGTTTGTTCAGTTGCTGCTTCACCGCTTTCCGCGATCTTTCGGATAAATAGAAAAAGGATGTTTGTACCACCGTAAATGTTCTCTTGGAATAGTTTAATTGGATTCATAGAAATATTACCTCAGTTCTCTTATTTCCCTATCATCATACTTCTCAGTTTTACCCAGTCTCTCATGCGTTTTCCATCATGAAACATTATTTGTGCGTTGTGAACTGTCTACTCCTAAAATGCCGAAAGTCCCGGCAAAGACGAAAGATCTTGCTCAATAAAGTATGTGCGTGAGTTTTCAAGAAAGACTTTTAAGAGCTTTGTAGACGCTTTGTACTGTGTTTGTTGTGAGAAACCTGTATCAACAGCTACTTGTTTTTTGGTAACACAGCACATAAAGACAGCAAAACACGATGAAAACAAAGGTAAGAATTCTAAGTTTCAACAAACGTATGGTGATTAGTGACCGTTAATCGATAATTATTCAGAAATCGTGACGTAGGTTTCAGAGAAACATTTTCTTTATCTCGCCATCTTTATTGAAATCATCTTCAGGGCTCAAGGTGTTTCCCTTCTGTGTAATTGTGCCATTCTTGCGTGTCGTGTTGAGAGTTTCAACAAAACTTTGTGACACAAGCTGCCACAACTGCTGGATCTGGAAAGTCCGGTTTCGATACCGATTTATGTCGTGCTTTAAGTAGAGGTGACATACCCATCCATAAACTAAGCCACCTTGTATTCAAGGTTTTTTTATTTTTATTTTTTTATTTGAGAAATACACAGGGAAAAACGATTCCCCACGAACGTACCCTCAGGAAATCTCTCCCTGATCTTATATACAGTGAAACACTCCATAAAATCAGAGACTTCATCGAAAATGGACCGATCTGGATCTCATTGGATGAGATTTAAATTGAACTTTTTTTTAATGTGTTTTTCTTTTTAAATATTAGCAATGTGATGTTCCTCTTGCCACTGTTTCTCTTCTCAATACAATTATGTGCTTTAATTTGAAGTTTCCTTATTTTTTCTCATGGTAGTTTCCTCATATTTTCAGTTTTAAATTGCATTTTTTACCAAATATATTTACATATATATGTGCATACTTGTCGGTTTTTATTGAAAATAAATCACAGCCCTAGCAATAACATTTTACACTCATATATATTTTTTGGAAAAATGATAAAAAATATAAAATGATGTCATTATTTCTGAAATGGTTCAGAATCAGATGGCATATAATATTAATAGTAATTTCACTAATTTCGTGGTCCGCTTGACCAATTAATACATTACAATTAATTAAGGTTTTTAGTTGAGATGAAAAAAAGTTAATGGCACGAGCGGGATTCGAACCCACGATCTTCGGCTAGATACGCCGCTGCTCTACCACTTGAGCTATCGAGACCTCGATCCACTCGGACATCAACTTCCCAACTCAACCCCACCTTATGAGTTTTCCCTCCTTTTTGCCATTTTTGCCTCGAGTGGATCGAAATCACGATAGCGCAAGTGGTAGAGCAGAGGCGTATCTAGCCGAAGATCGTGGGTTCGAATCCCGCTCGTGCCATTAACTTTTTTTCATCTCAACTAAAAACCTTAATTAATAGTAATAGTAAAATTGTAAAATAATAAATAATTATAATTACATTATTTGTATGTCATTTATTTTCGTTTTACTGGCAGACAAAAAGAAAGTAAAGCTAGCAAAGAAAATCTATGAAAATCTATATTATTAAAGATTGACTAATCTTTTCCCTCTTTCTTCGACAAAAACTGTTAAGTTGTGGTACATTTTCTAATTCTACTGTATTATTAACATAAAGTTATGTTTTAATTTAAAAATGTCACAATAATTCTATGTCAATCCTTGCTCTTTTTCGTCTTTGTATTGCTGCCGCACATCTTTTTTCTCTTTTTATGTCGTTCCAGATAGTAAAAGTTGGAAAGTGCCTACCAACTCCCATTGTTTTTCGTCTAAGTCGTAAAACGCTAATAAATCTACAGTCGAAAACCACTCGACTTTTACAGAAGGTTCCTTGCTATAAAGGAAAGTAAAAGGACCGGAGTTCAATTGTTTGATCAAACATCTGGGAAACCGACGCTGCCAGTGTGAAATTTTTTAACTGTACAACGCTTACATTAAAATCATCCCGAATTTATTGTACACCGGGTTGAAAATGTTTCTCGAAGATTAAGAACTCCCTGTACTAATTGTTGGTACTCTGACGTCCATATTTCCCAGCGGAGCGCAGACTTCATGAATATTCAAGGGCGTTTCCCGATCCGCAATATTTTTAAAATTAAAATTATATTGTAATTGGAAAGTCGGGTTAAACGTCGATCAAAAGAGCTGACGACCCCGATTTTCGCCCCTTGACATTTCATAGGCGATGCTTGGCTTCCAAATAAATTAAATAAGATAAAAAGAACATCCACTCCTGACGCGATAAAGGCCATTGACTCCTTTGAACTCAACTTTTCACCGGAACTAATTTAACTTAAAAGTTGACCCCTCAAACGATTTTATTACGTGTTTCAAAAAACTGGGTATAAATACTGTTACCAATTAATTGACATATCAATAAATCATATCTCTAATACTCCATTCTATTCAAAAATGCTTTATTTACAATAAATGATTTTATATATCTTTTTCATTCAAATATTGTATACAGATGTTTACTGGGAAAACTTCCAACCCTATCCATATTTCCTCAATTCACATAATCTTTGGCATCTAGAGGCAATAAAATGGTACAGATCTTCCTCTTCATTTAAATGATAAATTTTACATTCAGTTTCAGAAGTATTAAAATGTGTTTCATTACGTTTGATCACATTACTGATAATTTTTAAAATTAATCTTATGTCACCCAATGCTAAATCACCCCTAAAACGGGGAACACACTTACCCGATGCAAAGCTATGCGACGCTACCCGATGCTACCCGACGCCGATCCGAAGTCAAATTTTCCATAAAGGTGGCCATTCACGATCGCTCCAAGCAGTTCAAACGGTGCGATGCCGTTCCAAAAACCACGTCAATGGCAAAATTGAACTGGCGTGCCGGCTGTGCCGAATATTCCACCGGTCCAAACTCCATCGCGCCACTCCAAATATCTACGGCGCGACGACGGCATGGCGCGTTCGTGAATGGGAAAATCTGGCGTGGAGGGTAGGGATTTTGGCGCGGTGGCCTGGTCGTGAATGGGAAAACCCTCGTCTTTTTTGGCGCAGTCTCCGTCTTTCTGTCACTGAGCAAACATCTCCGTCGTAGATTCTCAAAAAGTCTAAAACGTTTATTCTTTATTTGTAATGACATCCAATTGAGATTTTATTGTTGAGGTGATTGAATTGTATGAAAGTTTACCATGTTTATGAAAGTGGTGGACAATGATTATATTACCACGATAGAAATAAAAGAAATTCGATCCTCAACCAGTTGGTCGACGTTTTCAAAACAAAGGATACAAATGCAATGAGAGATGCGGTATTGATAACCCCTAACAATGATCAGAAATCGTAGTAGAGAACTTAAGTTCTTTGTAGTTCATCCCTGTAGCGAGAAATCGTAATGTGGTTGCCAACCTTTCATGTAGTGATGATTTCTCTCATGACTGTCTTTTGTTTTCTAATCAAGGGGGTAACAAGCTGGAGTAAATATAAATAAGACGTTAATCTTTTTTTTGTAAGGTTTTGGTTGAAATGAAAAAATAGTGTCACGAGGGGATTCGAATCCACGACATTCGGCTAAATACGCCGCTGCGCTAACCACTTGAGCTATCCTGACTTCGATAGTTCGATCCACTCGGGCACCAACTCCCCATCTCAACCTACAACCTTTCGAATTTTCTCTCTTTTTGCCATTTTTTGGTGTCGGAGAGGATCGAAGTCACGATAGCTCAAGTGGTAGAGCAGCGGCGTATTTAGCCGAAGGCCATGGATTCAGATCCCGCTCGTGGCACTAGCTTTTTCATTTCAACCAAAACCTTACAAAAAAGATTAAATAATTGAAAGAAGTAATTTGGTCAATAGAACACTAAATATAATGAATAAATAAGACGTTTCATCCATCCTTAAATAGTTCCTCCAATCAGCGGGTTCAAGGGAAAGATCTTTCATCAAATTGATGTGGGTATTACGGCTTCTGTTCAGGAGCCACTTCTTACACCATTTTCTCTTCGATTTTTTGCTTTTAATATGTAAATAAACAGAAGAGTAGCACAAGAGATCGTCATCCATTTTGAGAAGGTAATTCACTGGTTGACGTTCGGAGCGACTGGCTGTGGAGCGGTCGTGAATGCCCCCTCAAATTTCAGGCACTCCAAATGGAGCTGTACGGCTTGGCGCGGTTCCATTTGGAGTGATCGTGAATGGCCACCTTAAGACTGTATTATCCCGATGCCATGCAACGCTACCCTACTCCACGCCCTGCGATCTCCACTGTCCAGATATTCGTCGCGTAGCATCGAGTACAGTCGAAGACAAAAGAACCGGACAATCATATTTTTATTTCAAACTACATGTATATTATCGTTATATTAATTACAACATTCTTATCTTAATATAAACCAAATTAACCGAGTTTAAAAATTCAATAGTTTTTATTTGAAAAAAAAAATTTATGGTTTGGTAGAAAACACCGAAATACCATTTTTTGATATAATGAATTTAACTATCAATTTATTACCCGGTTTTGCTCATAAAATTTAACTAACAATTTATTTCATGGTTTTGCTCCTAAAATTGTACCGTTTTCGCGAGTAGCGTCAGAACAGGGGACTCATATGTTTTGTAGTTTATTTCAAACTATGTATATGTAATTTTGTCGTTACAGTAATGCTCATTTTAATATAAACCTAATTAACTGAGATCAAAACTTCATGAGTTTTTATAAAAATTATTAATTATGAAGGTTAGGAAGAAAATTTATCAAAACACCGGGAAAAATTTTATTTAAAACAATTAGGTTCAACAAACAATTTATTATATGGTTGTGCCCATAAAATTTAACTAACAATTTATTACAAGGTTTGGCTCAAAATAGTGCATTAAGAACAAAAGAGGCGTTGCGATTGTGATACTGATTATTGTGATAGACGCTGTGTGACTACGTGACGTGCGCTTGACTTCGCATAGATGTGCACATCCTACCAAAACGTGACAAGGCGTCGGGTAGCTATTCTAATTTCCCTGAATAACTTTATAAAACTTTCTATGCATTTGAAGTTCGCATTATTTAAATTGATCACATAGCAAGAGGCCGTGACATTTACTTCTTTATACCATCCCATTTCCTGTTTCATAACTTCCAGCGTTGTGAATATGAAGTACATTCTTACAACTTTTATCAAATATTTGTAGGGTAGTATTAATGTTTGAGAAAAAATAAGTTCAAGCCAAAGTTCAGTAAACAGGAAAGCAGATAGTGTCCAAACTGGGGTCCTGTTTTTTTTTGTTTTTTTTTTTTTGTAATAAAAAAATCTAAGTAGCAATTCTACCTTATCATGTTTGATTTCTACGCATACTTGAGAATCACAGCAAATGAACGCTTTTGTAACAGTTTCAAAAACTGTGGACTTCAAAACCAAATATTTTTTTTCATCTTCCAAAATGGACCATAACGTATACCTAGCTTCGCCTTAGCTGTTACTTCTTTGAAGTGTTCCTCCATGGAAAAACTTGAACTGGGCAGTGTACATATCAGTTTTTGTCATTTTCCTCTTTCCATGAAAATTATTATCTTAGAGTTCTCTGTGTTCAGCCGAAGATTCCACGACCATATTTTTCGATCGAAAATATTATCCTTTGTGGGATTGGTGCCAATATGACTAACCTGCACAGCCAAACCCTTAATTTTTGTTCCACCCACCCAAGATCCAAAAGAGGAAAAATAAAATAGGCATATTTGTTTTATTATTGATTATTTACCCAATTTCCCAGTTCAGAATGAAATATTAATTTTATTTTTGCAATGAAACAGTTCATAAAAGATAAAAGAGATAAAGAAAAAGATAGGTCTAAAACTGTACCCTGCAGTACCGCACATTTAAATAGCAATAGTGTACTACATAAAGATCCAATTCTAGTTTTCCGAGTATATCTGAAATAAATGTTTTTAAAAAAATTATGAGCAGTTCCATTGATGGGAGTTTTACATAATGATTGAATATTAGTAATTGCATGGTCAACAGAGCCAAATGCTCTCTTATTGTACAAAAAATGCCTACAATATTTTTTTTAGCATACAATTCTTGATTCGTAATTTCAGATTGGTCTGTTCTGCTGATTTAGGATGAAAACCAAACCTATTATAAGAAATTGCATTAATTTTGCAAAGAAATTTAATTAATCGGCTTATGTGAGTCACTGGCCGCACGGTTAAGGTGTTGACATCATCAGGTGATCAGTGTAATCTACAAGTCAAACCCGGTGGCCCCGTCATATTTACAAAGGACTTGAGTTACAAATAAAATGATGCTTAATAGTTATCTCATTTTGACCCACTTTTAAACAATGGTATAATTAATTAATATCAATCTGTTTTTAATCTATTTTATTATTTTCCAAACGTTTATTTTTCGGTATGAATTTTCTTTATAATAATTAGTTTTTTTGTTAACCCTAATTAGATTTTTTATAATGTGATAATATGTTGAGATTTTTTCTAGCTTTTTTTGTAAATGATCCCTATTTTTAAATTAAGTTATTTAGCCCCTTTTATATCCAATCATTAAGCTAGGTTTATTCCAGAATCATAACATTCAGTAATTCAATTAATTTAGGTGTTTAAGTTGAGATAAAAAGTCAGTGTCACGAGCGGGATTCGAACTCACGACCTTCGCTTAAATACGCCGCTGCTCTACCACTTGAGCTATCGTGACTTCCATCCCCTCGGGCACTAACATCCCATCTCAACCCCACCTTTTGAATTTTCCCTCCTTTCTGCCATTTTTCCCGCTCGTGACACTGACTTTTTATCTCAACTTAAAAACCTTAATTAATTGAATGTTATTAATTGGTCAACCGGACCACGAAAAATAGTGAATTTAATTGATTAAAATGAAGTACACTTCACTAAAGCCCTCCGTGGCCATCTCATATGTCGCCGAGAATCCAATCCGATTACGCGACATTTGAAAAATGACAAAAAGGAGGGAAAATTCAAAACGTGCGGTTGAGATGGGAAGTTGGTGTCCGAGTGGATCGAGGTCACGATAGCTCAAGTGGTAGAGCAGCGGCGTATCAAGCCGAAGATCGTGGGTTCGAATCCCGCTCGTGACACTGACTTTTTATCTCAATTTAAAAACCTTAATTAATTTAATGTTATTAATTGGTCAAGCGGACCACGAAAAATAGTGAATTTTCCAGTCAGTAATGTTAGAAGTAATTAATAAAAGATGAAGCCATAACTACCTAATTATAAACGATTTAAAATGAAATATGTTGTATGTACGATTATCTAAATATAAAATGTATGTATATTTTCTGTATGTATAATAGTCACGTCTTACGTCGAAGTAAAACTAAATCACAAAATTTCCTCGCGAGTTCACGCTAAAACGTGTCTAGGCAGACAACCGGTTACCATGATAAGTTTTACTTAGGAGAAAAATTCAACCGAACTTATTTTACTTAGAAAAGGGAAAACTTCGGTAAGCTGGAAGTTGAGCCGCTTTCCTGTTTTTCGCCGTTTCTAAATTTCCGAAGTTGCTAGTACATTATAAGTGGATAAAACGTACTTATATGATAAAAAAATATTTAGATTTAATTATTGACCAAAAAATCAATAGTGAAAATTTTATTAAAAATCGACAATTTATGCACATTATTCACTCCACGCAAGAAAAGGTGACTTTTTAAAATAAAGTCTTATAGCACAAAATATAAAAGAAAACATATTATACAATGTTGAAATGGACGGAAAATAAATCACGGGAGGAGAGCAAACTCATTAACTAACAATTAAATCCTCGTTCATACATGGATATCTTTTGTAAGATGATAGAACAAAACCCAATCAAAATGACAAACACGATAAGAAAGCGGTGAACAATTCCGTCTTCATCAAAATATTTCTTTTTCTTAGAGAAGTAAACACTTGTAAGGAGACGTTCAGTAATAAATTTTGAAGTGTGATGTGGAATGCTATCAATAGTCCACAATTTGTGGAAAGGGCTTTTTTCTTATTATGTGAAATTTTCAAATATAGAATTAAATAAAAGAAGCAAATACAAAGAAGTTAGACAAATATAATTCAATTGTACTGAGAAGTTACTCAGTAGAGTTATCATTCCAGATGAGATTACGAGTCCATCGGCGTTTCAGTCGGCGTTGTGGATTAGCGGCAATAGTGGATGAGGAAAGTTGGTTAAGGGATTAGGATAATCAGTGAGTGAAGAGTGGAATTTGATACACCTCGATATGATGGTGTAGGAAAAGTAAGGTGATGTTTCACGGTAGTTCACGGTAAAGGTGAATGGAAGAGATGAGATGGCCGTTCAAGGGCCGAACTAGTCGACACCGTCCCGACCAGTCATCTCGAGGGGCGAATCCAAGGCTGTGTGGCCTCGCGGCCCATAGGTCGGATTGGAGCTGTTCATTCTCAGGTATCCGTTCTCCACATTGGTCCCTCAGGAGGAGAGGTGGGCAATCTCTTCCCAGTGGGTAACGGGTGTCCCCAGAAATTCACAGGCTTCTCCCTCTCGGGTGCCTGTTGCCCCAGAGATCTTCCCGCCCCAAATAGTATTTGCTACTGTTGGTCGGGCAACGGCCGTGCTCGGGGGCTTTGCAGGCGAACCTTTTCATGTCGCACGCGCTCTACCACCAAAGATCAGCTTCCCCAGTCAGTATTTTGATACTGAATGAAAAGTTGCGATCTTCTTTTTGTTAAGCCTCCGAAGAGATCCTTACAGTGGTGCCGCAAGTAGGGAAGAGGTCTCGGGAACGGGATAGGTTATTTATTGCACTTCACCGCATCCAAATCCCGTACGTATTCGAGGGACTTCGTAGGCGTAGTCTCAGCTCCTCGACGTTATACGCTTCGATGGTCCGATCCTTCGTATCCCGCAATGCCGGGGGTGATAACGAATGTCATACGCACTGGCGTAGGTGGATGGCCACTACTATAGGGTAGGCAGAGACAGGATCATTGTGACTGGCCATAACTGGAGTGTCATCTGTAAATATTAACAGGATAGTATTGCGTGGATTAGCGGTGTCAGCATATATTAACTAAATGATTGGACCAACAACAGTATCTCGGTGAAATTCTGCCCGGATAGGATCGGTGGGTGAATGGGGAGCCATACGCTACCCAGAAATTATAATCGGCTAGGTAGGACTTTAGAATAAGGTAATAGTAGGAGCTCGTGCCTTTGAATTTTCATACTCTATACAGCTAGACCAGCTGGAATGCATGCATAACGTCGAAAATGACAGCCAGGTCTTACTTCTTCTCAAAGGATGAGGTGACTACGCTTACAACTAGGTGGCATTATTGAACTGGAAAGAGCTGATGTCGGAAACCAAACTGATGATCGGGGATTAAGTGAAATCGGAATTAAGTATTGGATAAAGACGTTCTATGAGTAATATTTCAAGGCAATTTCCCATCAAGAGAAAGAGATTTACAGGACGAGACGTTGTGCAATGGTTTGTTGGGTTTCGGGATCACGATAATTCAAGCAATTCCATAGGTTGGGATGTGGTTCCTAGTTCGGAGTTATATAGATGTATAAGGAAGATGAGAGAAAGCATTGAAATTCGGCAGATGATATCTGTTGTTATTAAGTCATCACAATTGTGAGCTTTTTTACCAGGTAGTTTGGGGAGTCACGTAGAAGGGTCTTTCTATTGGGTTGTCCGGAAAATAATGCAGGATTTTAAGTTTTCATTAAAAAAAATCTATATAAAATATTCTGTTTACGTTTACAGGATTACTCATTTGTATGAATGTCAACACTTATTAATCCTCTTCCAAATGATATTGTTTGTTTACCTCTGTAGCATTCCGCTACTTGGAAATAATTCAGTCATCCTTATAATGTCAAAGCGAGAATTTCGTACGATTTTCTTTTACGAGTTTAAACTCGGCCGAAGCGGAGCCCAAACGGCTAGAAACATTAACCAAGTCTGGGGCGAGGGTTGTGTTAATGAGTGCACTGTGCAAAGGTGGTTTAAAAAATTTCGGGAGGGAGATTTCAGCCTTGAAGATGAAGAAGGTCGTGGAAGGCCTTCCTCTCTTAATGATGATGTTCTGCGATCAGTGGTGGAAGAAAACCCCAAAACAACTGTTCGAGAACTTGCAGAGCAACTCAAAGTCAGTAAAACGACCGTCGCTGACCACCTCAAGGCGATTGGAAAAGTGAAAAAACTCGAAAATTGGGTTCCACACTCATTAAACGATCGCCAAAAAAATCAGCGCTTTGATGTTTGTGCATCACTTCTTTGTCGAAACAAAAATGACCCATTTCTGGCCAGAATTGTTACATGTGACGAAAAGTGGATTCTGGACAGTGGCTCGACAAAGGAGAAGCTCCAATACATTTTCCAAAGCCCCCAACTCATCAAAAAAAGGTAATGGTTACGGTATGGTGGGCTTCATTTGGTTTAATACACTACAGCTTCTTAAATCCTGGCGAAACCATCAATGCTGAATCATACTGTAACCAAATTAATACCATGCATCAGAAATTGGCAGTAATGAAGCCCTCTTTGGTCAATCGGAAAGGGCCCATTTTGTTGCATGACAACGCTCGACCACATGTGTCACGTGTAACGTCACAAAAATTATTGGAGCTTGGCTATGAAACTTTGCCTCACCCACCCTACTCTCCGGACCTCTCGCCTACTGACTACCATTTTTTTAGACACCTGGACCACTACTTACAACACATAATATTCAAAAATCAAACGGAACTGGAAAATGCATTTATTGACTTTATCAATTCTAAAAATTCTGAATTCTACTCAGACGGAATTAATAAGTTACCAACACGTTGGGAGAAATGTATTGAGGGAAATTATTTTGATTAAAGAACATTGCTTTAAAGTAACTAGTTTCTTTTTTTTTGTTTAATACCAAAATCCTGCATTATTTTCCGGACAACCCAATAGTTCGGCTCTAACTTCATTGGTATGTTGAAATGTGGAGTGTATGTATTGTACCGGTACTTTGAGTAGAGTGATTTCTCGTCGTCTGGTTATGCCCAAGATTAGACTGCTCGTCTGAGGGGATGTGAGGTGTCATTATATTTTAGTACTATAGATTAGTATCCCATAGTATATGTGGGTAAATATGGCTGTATGTTTGTAAGTTTTGTCCTTATAGTTATACAGTGTGGCTTGTACAGTTCGTCTAAACGATTGAGTTTTGACATGTTTTGCTTACGCGACCTTGCCCTTTTCTTTTCAGTAAGTTGTATAAAGAGCGTGACGAGGTAATAGTCGTTACATCTAGGGTTGAATAGTCTAGTCTCCGCTGCCGTCCATAAACCGTCTTGTATAGTAGAGTTTAAATGTTCGACGACATTCTGCCAAAATTAGTTCATGCACTGTTAACTAATTGAGAAAAACTACTAACTACATTTTTTAAAGAGCACAGCACAAATTGATGGAATAAACTAAACTTTATGTTGTATATGACATTAAATTGACAGTGGAATACTTTTGGACATTTCATCATACGCTGTATAGCTAAAATTTGGTATATTGCATTTTTTTTTACCTTAGCTTTTGCTGTTAAGCAACTTCTGTTTTGCATCTTCCATACCCTTCCTGACCCCAACCCCACCACCCCAGTTGCCTAGGCTGCTCTCGTTGTTACTACATCTATACTTTTATTATAAACAATCTTTTACCGATCCTAAAGTGGGATGTGCGTTTGTCGGTTCCACCAACGATATTGCATTTAAAATTTATCAATCTCTACAAATCTTTTAATACGGCAAGATGTATGAAACTTTAAATTGACGTCCGTCCAGAAGCTGTCACAAAAATTGAGGACTTATCAACCGACTTCATTCCAACTGAATTATTCATTCGTCATTCATAAATCAGCAAATATCAAAGATAAATACAAAAAAAGGGCAAGACGAAAAGTTTATCAGAGATATAACTCGTTCATATTTTTAGGTTTATTCTTTTATTTTTAATTTGTTATCTGATTGAATAACAGGCCGATCATTTTGAACGGAGGTAATAAGGTTGTGGCGTATTAAATCGTAATCGGATTGTGTCTGGTTGGAGGTAGGACAAAGTTTCTCTGTCCTACGAGCCCTCAATCAATTTCAACTCCGCCTATCGCCAGATCCACGCGCCGGGGGCGGCGAAATTAGCCGGCTTTCCCTTAGATAAATCTCAATTCAAGGAAAATGCCAACGAACGTAAAACGTTTGTCAACCTTCACGAGAAATGCTTTCGATTTGAGTAAGGTGAAATCGTGTCAAAAACCACATGGATTACTCCGAGAAGTACCATCGAAACGACTACTGCTTTTAGTGTTGTTTTAAGCTTGAGAATAGAAATAAACGGATCGTTTAAAGAACCATCCGGCGATTAAATTTCTAACGAGACAAAACATAAATAATCATAGATTATACGCTTAATAAATCACCCCATTGGTCATGAGTTCGACTTCACAGTCGTCCCGTCCCTTTTTTCGCGCTGCCCTTCCCCCTACTGTCATGAAACAATCAACGGGCTCGTACTCTGGCTAATACGCGAGTTCATAAGACCATTAAAATAGTCGTAAATTTTCATTGTTCTAAAAGAGCAATCTAGTTATTAGCTACGTGAATAGATAAGATAGTGTTTTACACGGCTAGGTAAAAGTCTGGAAATTTTCGAGTGATACCATGAGTGCCAAGTGTGAATACATCTTCATTATGTTTCTATTTGTGTTTACAGGATAAGAACATTTATTTTCTCTTCATTAGAATGCCGACGTCCAGACAAATGTAATAATTTATTATTAGTATTTAATTCAAACGTTTTACAATTTAAGACACTATTAAGCTTCTCATTTTTGTTTTTGTTTTGCTTAAATTATTTTTTGATTTTGTTTTATAAAATGCATTGGTGAAAATTTGTTTCGTTTGTGTAGTGTCTAGTCG
The DNA here is from genome assembly GCF_000648675.2 of Cimex lectularius. NCBI lineage: Eukaryota > Metazoa > Arthropoda > Insecta > Hemiptera > Cimicidae > Cimex > Cimex lectularius. Next base: position 2,128,184 of record NW_019392677.1, on the reverse strand, counting down.
TTAAAATATTTTTAATTATAAAAAAGGTTTTTTATTCAAGTAGGACTTTAGTAAGTATTTCTTGAGGTTTTTATTTGCGAAAGTTAACACATAAGTTCACTAGTTTTCGTGGTCCGCTTGACCAATTAATATTTTTCAAATAATTAAGGTTTTTAGTCGAGATAAAAAAGTCAGTGTCACGAGCGGGATTCGAACCCACGACCCTCGGGGTTGAGATGGGAAGTTAGTGTCCGAGTGGATCGAAGTCACGATAGCTCAAGTGGTAGAGTAGCGGCGTATCTAGCTGCAGGTCGTGAGTTCGAATCCCGCTCATGACACTGCCTTTTTTATCTCAACTGAAAACCTTAATTAATTGAAAAATATTAATTGGTCAAGTGGACCACGAAAACTAGTGAATTTAATGAGTTAAATGAAGTATATCTTCACTAAAGCTTTTCGTGGCGAAATAACAAGATATTCAACAATATATAACAGACTCTATATCTGTTCAATTTAATTATTTACAAATTACACTCGAAAAGTACTAACAAATGACACGCTTTAATTCCTACCAACATACTTAACTTGCATCCTAACGGCTACTGGCTAGTACTTCATAGGATAGGTGGATGTATACCACTATGAGTGAGAGTATACAGGTTAGAAAAACAAATATATTGGTGTGATTTAATTATTGCGTATTTGAGAATAAAAATACTTATAAACAAAAAACAGCTGTTAAATTCATGGCTGCCATGTTGGTTACATACGCCCTAACGGATGGCAATGAGACATCATTTTCGACCTGACAGCTAACATTGGCCCTGGCCTGTTAGATCGAGCAATGTTAACCAGCCGATTCTTACAAGTCTACGTCATCATTTTTCTCAATCTAACACGACCTAACAGAGTTAACAGGTTACCACAAAGATCGTGAATACCCCTATTATATATATAATTACTCGCTCCCTCTAAGGGGCCAGGTCACGGCACTGTTCGATCAGATGTGACACTATAAAGGCGCTCTCTAGAAACGGAAAATCTGCGTTGGTTTTGACCCAAAAAGCAGGTGTCAGTGTGTCAGACGGGTGTGGCCAATCCTCAATCGGGTTAGCACTATCCTTACCTTTCGGAGGGATATAGGTTTTAAAGCGGGAATCACACTTACCAGACTCAATGCGACGCGACGTGACTCGACTCGATGCCTTCTCTCGTATTGGTAGCATGAAGTCACACACAGTAGTCACAGTGAGCATTTCGAATCAAAATTAAAAAAAAAAGAAGTTTAATAAATTCATTCAAAATTTTCTTAAGTTTCTTTATTTATTATTATTATTATTAATCTTTAAGGCGGAAAACCTTACCAATCCTTCAACCGCGGTTTTTCTTTTCTTTCTTTAATTTCTTCATCTTTGAAAAAGTAATTAATTAAAAAAGCAATTGCACCATTGAAAAGAATATTAAATGGAGTACGTTTTCTGAAATTTGCTGGTCTATAGGTTTGGAAATAGTAATTTAGAATTACCATAGTAAATTTTTCAACTTTGAAAGAAAAAGTTATTTTTCAAAGTTCTCACTACTAAAACGCTTATTTCACGAAGGATTACAAGTTTTGTACTGACCACATCTTATTGGAAATTTAACGTACTTTTCAATGGTAAAAACGGAATTGTCCAAAACGTTTTAGTTTTGAAGTTATCATTGTTTATTTGAAGAAAGGTCGTGAAATCTTAATATAAATAAGAAAAAATAGAATAAAGCCGGGAACACACTTACGCGATGCTACGCCATGCGACGCTACCCGATGCTACCGTTTTGGTTGGGTGTGCACATCTATCCGACGCAAGTACACGTCGCGTACAGTCCACAGCGTTTATCACAATAATCACTATCACAATCGCAACGCATCTTTTGTTCTTAATGCACTATTTTGAGCAAAACCTTGTAATAAATTGTTAGTTAAATTTTATGAGCACAACCATCTAATAAATTGTTTGTTAAACTTAATTGTTTTAAATAATTTAATTAAATAATTTTTATAAAAACTCATGAAGTTTTGATCTCGTTTAATATGGTTTACATTAAAATAACATGTTGTAATTAATATAACGACAAAATTGCATGTATTTAGTTTGAAATAAACTACAAAAAATATGAGTGTCTTGTTCTGATGCTACCCGACATTACAAAATGGTGTAATTTTACGAGCAAAACTATGAAATAATTTGTTAATTAAATTTTATGAGCAAAACCGTGTAATAAATTGTTCCAATTTTAGTATATTACGCCAATATATTGTTAGTTAAATTCATTATATCAAAAAATCGTATTCCGGTGTTTTGATTAATTGTCTACCAAACCATTAAAATTAATTTTTTAAATAAAAAGTAATTAATTTTTAATCACAGTTAATTGGGTCTATATTAAAATAAGTATGTTGTAATTAATATAACGACAATAATACATGTAGTTGGAATAAAAATGTAAGTGTCCGGTTCTTTTGTCTTCGACTGTACTCGATGCGACCCGACGAAAATCTGGACAGTGGGGATCGCAGAGTGTCCGGTAGGTTACGTGGCATAGCATCGGGTAGATGTGCACGGGGGTAATGCAACTTTATGAAAAATCGGAGTTTGGATTTGCGTCGGGTAGCATCGGGTAGATGTGCACGGGGGTAATGCAACCTTATGGAAAATCGGAGTTTGGATTTGCGTCGGGTAGCATCGGGTAGCGTCGCATGGCGTAGCATCGGGTAAGTGTGTTTCTGGTTTAACTCCGAGACTGCTGAGATTCGGACCATATTTAATTAGTACTTTTTGAATGTAGAATCTACTGGCAAAGTTTGTAACACGAGTAGCCGAACACCCTGCATACAGCGCACGGCACACAGGTCTTACACCGGTAAAGGTGAGGCGAAAAACGGCGAATTCCGATCTAAATTCTAACAACACAACTAAAGCTGCTGCAGTGTACACGACCTGGCTAATAATGAAACATCGTCTCGGAAGAGCGTGGCCGGAAGGTGGTGTCGATCTATTTCCCTACCCCAGCGTCAACCTGCCCTCTGTGTTTGGACTGTATTATAAAATAATAATAAATATGAAATCGCCAATGATTTGTTTTTTGCAGTATGTTTGTTTTCTAAACAAATTTTTCAAACAAGTTTTACGATTAAATTCATGACGCTAATCGGATGTCTGATCTGGTTGTTTACTGACCTATCCACTGTTGATCAATTGGTCAATAATGACCTCCATAGGAATAATTACTGACAGCAGACTCGTGAAACAACATGTAGTCTACTGGAATTATACCAACTAAGGGAACTTTTTTAAATTACAAATGATCTTGAATAAAGCCTCATCCGAACTTTCTATAACTAATGTAGTTTTAACATTCCATAATTGTTTTAATGACTAAATCGAATTTTTCTTATTGTAACTCTAAAATGTTCGGTACTCAGGAAAATTGAGGGCGTTGTTTTGAAAGCGATTTGTTAGATTGACCCGAGTTTTGATGATTTCCCATTAACAACCATAAGTTTCCCATTATATTAACGAGAGTTTTCCACTTTTCTGTTTCAGAGTGAGAGTTGAGTACTATGTTAACGAGAACACGTTCAAAGAGAGGCTGCAATTGTACTTTATAAAGAACCAAAGATCAAGTGAGTATAATTTCTCCTAATAACATCATTAAATTATTGATTGAATTGGTTAATTTTATATGTTCTACAATGTGTGTGACAATGAGTGATAATATGTATGCATTATCTAACAGGTGTGTAGCTGTGTCTGTGTAAGATTGAGAAAACATTTGAATCAAATTTTTAAAAAATCTACACTTTATAGAAATAAAGTTTACGCAGGGGGCGTCGGAGGCCGCAACGGTTTAGGCGTTAACAGGCGCTCATCACTGTAAGGTAAAGGTCCCGGGTTCGAATCCAACGGCCCTGCATTCGAACTCGACATACTTACAAATGGGCGTTTTTTCAAAAACACCAGCACCCTGAGGGTTGATATGACCTCTGCTGTTGCGAACCTTCGTAAACAAATAAAAATAAAGTTTACGCAAAACCTACTTAAATTCATTAAAAGCGCCTAAAGCATTAGACAAAAGACTGAAATGGACATTGCAATCATCCAAGAAGTACTTTTTTAATTTTTCGATTGTTGGCAAAGAGAAGTAAAGTGCATGGGGCAAATAATTCTACTATAAATATAAACAAAACATGAATTTAGATCAAAAACCAATTTGGCTACCTACTTTCAAGGGGTTAGCAATATAAGAAAACAGGAGACAAAATAAGAGACTCGGTGACAAAAAAACGCGAAAGCAACGATGAATTTTCGCTTTTTCCGGCCGAATATTTGTCGGCCCATAAATAATACATATATAGATCAAAAACTAAAAAATATCGAGATTTATAAAGTATATAAAAGTAGAAACCGAACAACTTGCCGTCCGCTGTTTAATTTTAGACAATACCGTTCAAGTATCTAGGGGACAGGTTGACCGTGCGTGACCTATTCTGAGTCCTGTGATGACCCCTTTTATCTGAGTCAATAGCCCATCTTCTGACCGTGCACTTGACGTACAAGTGCCTCTCATTCACAGGGGGAGGAAAAGCCGGTACCGATCCCAACTTCTGTGGTCCCGGCTAGTAATTTTCATTGTTCTCTCTAGCTTACGGTTGATATTGAATTCATAATAATAATAATCTTGATTTAAATTATAACGACTTTGCCTTTAAGAAACAACAGACCTCGCACGCACACCCACACACCTGCGTAGTAAAATAAATAATTATTATTGCGGTAAATGTAAGTAACATTGTTCTTTTTTTTCAGGTTTACGAATTCGCATAGCAAATCTATTTTTTAAACTTCTGTCATGCCTACTTTACATTATAAGGGTCATAACCGACGACGATCCCATACGCGCAACATGGTAAGTACAAAATCAATAAACTTTATTCTCTGTAATTATGTTTTTTTTCTTATTTATAATCCATTTTTATCATATTACTATTTGTACCTCTATCAATAAATCTTTCAAAATTTGGAAAATAAAAAATAGTACAACTGTATATACTTCAACTATAGTTCAATTAATAGTAAAAATTCATTTTTAATGTAGATTTTTGACAGGATTGTTCTTAATGAAAAGAACCAATCAAAATAAAACATCAATAAAAACAATGGCAAACAAAAATGAATTGAGTCACGAGTGCCATGCATTTAAAGGGAGCGCGTAGGCATGGGATCCGATGTAAAGCCCAAACAGTGTGGGGCCGCGGAGGGTGCGATGTAGCGGCCCATACTGACGAAGGTCGAAAATGGTGTTGGGGCATTGGCTTTGGGAGCGATCTCACTAAATATATCAAAGGAGGCCTATGAGCACAGTACATAAGTGTTGCGAAGGATCATGGGTTCGAATCCTCATCCTGATTCGATTCTAAAGTACTTTACAAATGGACTTTTTTCTTTAGAAAAAAAAATCTTGAATCAGAGGGTTGATAGGACATCACCTATTGCGAAAATAGGCAAACCAGGATGATTAGTAAGGATCAAATTAAATTTGTATATATTGGTGACGATTTCATTTCGTTGGAATGTATGTTTTAATTTTTTACATATTGATTTACTTTTCAGTGATACAAAAATTTTATTTCATTTTGTTTATATTCGAATGCATAGACAATCAAAAATTATATGAAACTTCCTTTTGAATTTGATGAAGTCTGAAATGAATGATGAAATCTTGAATTTCTCAAAAACTCGTGCGAAAAGTAGAAGACAAAAATGAATGCGGAAAAATGTACCCTTCCTTCATTTATATTGAAAAAAAAAAGAAAAAAAATAGTTTTCCACTCACTACACGTCAGGAAAAAGGAGCTTCCAACTTCCAGTAAAGTTACTTAAGACTTAGGATTATATCTAGACAATTTGACATGTAGTCCCAAAATTAATAGAAGACTTCTACGGTGATTTAGGTTCTTTTTTCATCGTTCAAACTCAACTTTACACAATATTTCACTGTGACCATTCTGGACATAAAGTTTAGAATTGTGACTTACTTCCAAGTCAAACAATATCCAGTGCATCCAATCCTTTCAATCAAAAGTCATCAGAAAAATTGTCAAAGCTCCTCGCTATGTCCTTAACTTCATTATCCCCTCGAACTCGACATTTTTGTAAAGGATCCGCATCTCGGAAAAGTTCGAGACCAAGCTTCAAAAACGCCCTAATAAAAATTAAATTTACACTGTATCTTTTGAAAATATGAAAAAAAGGGTTCTTCTAGAATATGAATAATTTTGGTTGCAATGCATTTGTTTTGGAACTTACGTAGCTTTTTTGCGGATTGGATTAAAAAAAGAAGCGCGCAACTCGGATTCGTTAACAATGGTCGAACTTTCTCCTGAAAGCTTTCCTGTGTACACCTCGGGTCCTGTCACATTTCAATAATTCGGCTTTAGCACTGGTAAAAAGTCAGATAGCACGTAGTCCGCAGGCTATAAAAGGAAGTCAAATTTTGGCGCTCAGTCTTGTTTACTTCGCGTAGTGTATAAATCGCACAGCGAAATTCAACAGAAAATTCCTTCTTTTTACCCATGTTTTTAAGTGAAAACATAAAAAACTAATCAGACAATTAAAATCTTCATACTTTGTGGTCTGAAACACACTGGAAAGAAACTAGCGACAGAAACGTATTGTGAGATAGACCGGAATGTAAACAAAATTCCAGACACAACAAACACATTTCTTAATTCTTAAGGAATATTAGGACGTTGTCATTGACAGTGTAAGTGAAATTCATCTTAATTACAATCTTTATTTTTCTCATAGTTTTTCTTACATCTGATTAACAGACCTTAAATGCAAGTATCCAGGTTATTCTATATATCCATGTATTTAAAATTAAACGAAATCGCTGTTTTAAGTGATTTTGATTTAAATATACAGGTGATCCTAAACTTTTGACCGCCAGTGCACATTTAATTTCAGGCTTATTATTATCTTAAATGTGCGGTGTCCCAGGCTCTGAAGATGATCTCAATAAACATCGAAACGTTGGCACGATAAAGAAAATGTTTTTCTGAAACCTACATCACACCAGACCGCATCTCACGATTTCTAAATAAATACCGATTAACGGTCACTAATCACCACACACGTTTTTCTGAAACCTACATTACACCAGACCGCATCTCACGATTTCTAAATAAATANCACTTGAGCTATCGCGACTCCTGCTCGTGATACTAGCTTTTTCATTTCAACCAATACCTAACATAAAAATATTAATTAATTGAAATAATCTTTTTATGTAAGGTTTTGGTTGAAATGAAAAAAGTTAGGTTCACAAGCAGGATTTGACCCCACGACCTTCGACTCAAAACGCCGCTGCTCTGACCACTTGAGCTATCGCGACTCCTGCACGTGATACTAGCTTTTTCATTTCAACCAATACCTAACATAAAAATATTAATTAATTGAAATAATCTTTTTATGTAAGGTTTTGGTTGAAATGAAAAAAGTTAGGTTCACAAGCAGGATTTGACCCCACGACCTTCGACTCAAAACGCCGCTGCTCTGACCACTTGAGCTATCGCGACTCCTGCACGTGATACTAGCTTTTTCATTTCAACCAATACCTAACATAAAAATATTAATTAATTGAAATAATCTTTTTATGTAAGGTTTTGGTTGAAATGAAAAAAGTTAGGTTCACAAGCAGGATTTGACCCCACGACCTTCGACTCAAAACGCCGCTGCTCTGACCACTTGAGCTATCGCGACTCCTGCACGTGATACTAGCTTTTTCATTTCAACCAATACCTAACATAAAAATATTAATTAATTGAAAGAATCTTTTTATGTAAGGTTTTGGTTGAAATAAAAAAGCTAGTATCACGAGCAGGAGTCGCGATAGAGTTCAGAGCAGCGGCGTATTGAGCCGAAGGTCGTGGGTTCGAATCCCGCTCGTGACACTGACTTTTTCATTTCAACCAAAACTTACATAAAAAAGATTAATTAAATTGGTGAATAGACCACTAAATATAATCGATTATAAATAAAAATATTTAAAGTGTTAGTAGCATAGTTAGTAGTTTGGCCTAAGCAAGTTCACCATTATCAGAATTTAACAAAATAATTATATACTATCATTTATAATTGTTACTTATCATTTATAATTTTTTTTTGATAGTTTGAGGAAGAAATATTTTGTTATGACGTTAGATACCATCAAATGATAGTCATTATCATGACTAAAAGGCCACATAAACAAACAAACAACGTATATAAATTGATCAAAAATGAATAGGGATATTGCCAATTTTGTAGTGTTTACTTTCCCTAGTATTTTATTATAATTTTCATTAAAATTTATTATAAGATATTATGTTTTTTTCTTAAGGAAGATTTAATTAAGGGATTTTGAAAAATAACAAAATAAAAGGTTTTAATGCCATAGTTTTGTTTATTAGACACAATAATTTTTTTCATGTCTTAAAAACGAATTATTTCTATCATATTTTGGTTTTTATAGTCCCAACAATTGCGGAATCACACAAAACTTGATTTATTCCCTTGCGTTAACATGACGTAAAATTTAGGAAGGTGATCTTGAAAAAATAAACTATTTCTTATTCAGTTTCGCTGCGGTAACGGGAAAAATTCTTTCTACCTTCGACCGGGAATCATGTTGTGCACCTGGGGGAGGGGCATGAATAAAACATACAGACTTCCTCTCAACCAAAACCGCAAACTCCCTTGACCGAGTCTTTAAGGGAATGGGGTTCATCATTTTTTTAAGGCCGCAGTTCCTTTATTCAGCTCGTTTTTTAATGAAAAGGGGTTGGATTTTGTTTATAATAAATTCAACTCTCACCGAGACATAATTAATCTAATAAACATCACTTTCATCTTCTCTTAAGAATTTTTTGTCCTAAAATTGAATGAATTTTTTAATAAGATTTTATACACTTAACCTAAAACATAAGTAACTCTCTTGCACATTACCTTTTTGCATATAAAAATAAACTGCTTCAAAATGAATACGTATGTTTGTAATTCATTCTTATTTTATTAATTTTAATTAAACTAACCCTCTTCTTACATAAAACAAAATAGAAAAGACAAACCGTAAGCAAACAAATTTTAATCCTAATTTTTAATGACGGATTTATTTAATAATAGTAAACATGAAGATTTCTCATTTTCTAAACAGAGTAAAGTCCAGTTGGTCGAGCGTAGGGTAGAACTATGTTCATTTTTTATTCAAGGTATTGGTTGACATAAAAAGTCAGTGTCACGAGCGGGATTCGAACCCGCGACCTTCGGCTAAAAACGCCGCTGCTCTACCCCTTGAGCTATCTTGACTTCGATCCAGTCGGACACCAGCTTCCCATATCAACCTACCTAACGAATTTTCCCTCCTTTTTGCCATTTTTTAAATGCCGTGTAATCAATTTCGTGGTCCGATTGATCAAATAACTTCTTTCAATTAATTAATCTTTGTGCAAGGTGTTGGTTGAGATAAAAAAATCAGTGTCAAGAGCGGGATTCGAACCCACGATCTTCGGCTTGATACGCCGCTGCTCTACCACGTGATCTATCATGACTCCGATCCACTCGGACACTAACTTCCCATCTGATTACACGACATTTGAAATATGGCAAAAAGGAGGAAAAATTTGAAAGGTGGGTTGAGAACGTTGAATAAAATCGTACAACGTTGTCTGGAGCTAACAAAACACACAATTTCCAACCGTATTGCGTTATTATTACTGCAAACAGACAAGGCGTGATGTTTGGATCGATTTTGCCCTTCCATGCATTAACTTTGATGTAATATAGTGGTTTCACCCCGTGTCACCCCCATCCTGTTGGAAATGTTCGAACCTTTGAAAAGATCCAAACGTGAAAGCAACCTCTTAAATTTCCGAGGCTTAACGAAGAAGACACACAATTTTCTGTAAATGAAGAAACTAAACTTGTCTGTAAATTTTCCCATTCCTAAGTGGATTATTTCTGACCGAAGCTTAAGTTTGCCTCCGTCGGCCTTTCAGACCATTAACTACCTACTTCTACCGTTTTATTATTGCTGGTATTATACTTATTCTTTTATTTCAGAAATGAAACAATACTATTTTTAATGTTTTATCTTGACCCACTCTATCCCACACACGGAGAACCAAAAACACACTTTTTATACAAAGTAATTATTATTTTTTACAACAATATCGATTTTGTGGGCTAGTCACAACCTCTCTTCAGCTGTAATGACTTAAAACCCCTTCAAATATTAAAAAAAAGTTAACAATTAATAAATCTAACTTACATGCTTATTTTCATTATATTCGTGCAACACATGTGCCGAAATGAAACATGTTTTTCAGTTGGCTTGAAGTTTATTGAGCAAAAAATAAATATAAACAAATAAAACATTTTACTTTTCAAAATATATTCTTCCGTTTTAACAATTTTTCAGTTAACCATTTGCATTTGGTGATCAAATAACTAAATGAATTTTGATGGAAAAAACTTGCACGAAACTAATTTTCATCCTCGTGATTTTCCAAGTGTTGTGTTTATTTCAGAAAAAAAAGAAACAGCTTTATTTTTATGATGTAGGTTTCTCTTTGGTGGTATATCTAACAACCTGTTTTGTTTTTCTTAGTGTATACATTTCAGGACAACCTGTTCAACACAATTGACAACATTTATTTAAAAATCGCGAGATGCGGTCTGGTGTGATGTAGGTTTCAGAAAAACATTTTTTTTATCGTGCCAACGTTTCGATCTTTAAAGATCTATAAGGGAAGATAAAGAAAATGTTTTTCTGAAACCTACATCACACCAGACCTCATCTCACGATTTCTGAATAATTATCGATTAACTGTCACTAATCACCACACAATTGACAACTCTCACGTATCTGGTAGAATGTGGACACACATCCGTTACAAACGCCACAACGAAAAAGATAGAAACCACCTAATAACTTTATTTTATTCCAAATTTTAGCAAATTACAATTGTTAACACAAAATTTCAAGAGTAAAACTGGAACCTTTTGAACATAATCCAGATGGTCAATCATTTCATAATTAGGTTCGGCTGTCTTTAATTTATGCAAATCTTCTCTACAAGGCGAAGGTTTTCTTGCTGTATTTTCCCTTTCTAAAACTACATTTGTATTCTCTGAAGAACTGTTTATAGTCAAACTCGATAGCTCTTTCAACAAAGTATGAAAGTTAAATATTGTTAATAGGAGAAGATTAAGTTTTAACGTGGTGTTTCTTCAGGGAGGTAAGTTATCCTTCTTCTGTTCCCTCTTTTTATCTGCGAAATCGTTACCTTCTTTTGGTGTCATAGTGCCTAGAGGATATCAATTACTAGACCAACTAACCTCTTAAATTTTGTACATGGACGACGTGGCAATAATAGTTAATAATAATAAATAATAGTAGAGTGTGTGTGGTGATTAGTGACCGTTTATAGATATTTATTTAGAAACCGTGAGATGCGGTCTGGTGTGATGTAGGTTTCAGAAAAACAAGAAGTTGGATTCAAAATTTTTGTCTTTTGTGTAAGTGTACCATTCTTGCGTGTCGTGGCACTCTCGACACTACACGCAAGAATGGTACAATTACACAGAAGACAAACACTTTGGCCCTGAAGATGATGGCAATAAAGATCGAAACGTTGGCACGATAAAGAAAATGTTTTTCTGAAACCTACATCACACCAGACCGCATCTCACGATTTCTAAAAAAATATCGATTAACGGTCACTAATCACCACACACGTTTTTCTGAAACCTACATCACACCAGACTGCATCTCACGATTTCTGAATAATTATCTTAAATAATGAACTCAAGTCGTCTCATTTTTGAGAAAGCGCTTCTGGTTATAGCTTTCTGCAATTAAAATTTCAATAACGTGTTCAAAGACGAGAGTGGCAGTCGCCATTTATCACTGCAGTGCTCGCCAGTGTTGAGAACCCATTAATTTTTAACAACGATGGGACCGCTCTGGCCGTTTGTGTGTGTGTGTGTGCCTTTTGAATTGCACGTTTGTCGCTGTAGATGTTGGACGGCAGTTGCGCTAAAAGGTCGACACAATCCGTGTCATTCTCTTCTTGTCGTGCAGTTTTACAGCTCTAAGGCCGGCAAAAGCCATCGTCGACTTCCTAAATGGGATGGATATCTCGAATCGCTCCCTCTTCTTTCTTGGTCACTTTTCTCCCTTTCCGAAACACTAGTTGTTCCTCCCTTTCTTCTAGACCCGTCCTAAATAACTTCGACTTATGAAATATGTTGTTCCATTAATCACCTTACGAATGGGTAAGCGTTGAAACGAGCAAAATGGAAAGTGTATTAAACTCATAACTTCACTAATTGCGTGGTCCGCTTGACCAATTAATATATTACAATTAATTAAGGTTTATAGTTGAGATAAAAAAGTCAATGGCACGAGCGGGATTCGAACCCACGATCTTCGGCTTGATACGCCGCTGCTCTACCACTTGAACTATCGTGACCTCGATCCACTCGGACACCAACTTCCCATCCCAACCCTACCTTTTGAATTTTCCCTCCTTTTTGCCATTTTTCAAATGTCGTGTAATCGGATTGGATTCTCGATGACAAATGAAATGGCCACGGAGAGCTTTAGTGAAGTATACTTCATTTTAAATCATTAAATTCATAAAGCCGAAGATCGTGGGTTCGAATCCCGCTCGTGCCATTGACTTTTGTGTGTCAACTAAAAACCTTAATTAATTGTAAACTCATAACGTTTAATTTGCTTCAAATCATTCACATTCCGATTCAAATTAGATTTAGTCTATTGCTGTAATTCTCATAATAACAAGACCGGATTAATTATGGTAGGCATATCATTAACATGGTTTACAACTTAAAGGGATCGATGTCAGTGGGAAAAAACGTACTCCTGGCATGGGTTCCCGGGCACGTTGGTATAACCGGGAAAATACGTTGGCACGAAGGAAACACTTCTAAATTATATAAATGTAAAAAAGACATCGGTCCCTGCCCTGCGGAAGAAGAATTATACCAGGTTGCGCATAGGTCATACCAAGATTACACAAAACGCCCTCTAATGGGGGTGAGATCACGTAGGTGTCCGTTGTGTGGAGGGTTTGTCACGTTGTAGCATCTAATAAATAACACACTGCAAAGAACTAACTCAGAAAAGAAATAAATACGACATCCCGAATCTTGAGGCACGGTAGCAGGCACAGATCACTATTCCAATATCTCAGGGTCATAAATATTTTTAAGAGTAGGATCTTAGGGAGCGTCGGTGGCCGCAACGGTTTAGACGTTGACAAGGCGCTCATCACTGTTAGGTAAAGGTTTGACGGCCCTAAAACTAAAAACAATAAAATAAAATACAAAATAGGTTTACCAACTTACAAGACATAACATTGAAGAAATTTGCTATTTTTAATATTTTATTTTTGAAACCTCTTTAATATTTTCGTTCAGTTAATAGTCAATTTAGTTATTTTGTGAGAATGGCCGGTAAAGAATTCGTCGAGGATCCCGTTTTGTCGCCGACCTGCAAAAAACAATAATTTGGATCATCTATGTTAATAAAATAGTGACATAAATATTTTACATATAATGTATTAGCCTACAGTTTGATAGAATTAGGGAAATTGTAGGTAATTTATGCAGCAAAGTGAAAAAATCGGAATAAACAGGCAAAAAACAAAAGACAATCAAGAAAAAACCACAACCAACTTTATTTCAGCCTAGTGCCATTTTTTTCCGGAAACAATTTAATTCAAGAATGTGAATAGGGTTTAGAAAGAGTGGATCGTTATTTTTCATTCAATATTATTCAATATTCTTTCCATGTAAGGTCTTGGTTGAGATAAAAAGTCAGTGTCAACAGCGGGATTCGAACCCACGACCTTCGGCTAAATACGCCGCTACTCTATCACTTGAGCTATCGTGACTTCGATCCTCTCGGACACCAACTCTCCAGCTCAACCTACAACCGTTCGAACCTCTTCTCTTTTTGCCGTTTTCAAGGTATCAAAAGGGAAAGTTCGAACTGTTATAGGTTGAGATGGAGAGTTAGTGCCCGCGGATAGAAGTCACGATAGCTCAAGTGGTAGAGTAGCGGCGTATTCAGCCGAAGGTCTTGGGTTCGAATCCCGCTCGTGACACGGACTGTTTTATCTCAACCAATACCTTTCATGAATATTAATTAATTGAAAAATTATTATTATATCAATTCATAGATCAATATAATAAACAAAAAAATGGAAAGTCTACTTTTTTGTAGATAAATTGTGAATCGAATTGCTCTTTCTTTTTTTAAGTTATCTATATGCATATTTATTTAAGTTAAGTTGGTTAGGTTTAGTTACCTCGGTGTATCGGATCTCCGAAATTTTTTCTATTATTTTTTTTCTTTCTTTTGCTTTGGTAATTGGCTGTATCTCAGAAGTTCGTAGCTACCAATGCACTGGAATACTTATCATTGGGTTTGGTGTGTTTAAGTGGAAAGCCAAACTTGTTGGAAGTGCAAATAAGTGTACGGCAAGGTTGCATTTTATGTGCCTTGTTATTTTCACCCCCGATCTTGTTGATATGCTAGAATAAGGTATTTCGATCATGTAAATACATGTAAAAAACCGTAGTGAAGCAAACGACTTTTTTCTGTTTGCAGAAACTAGTGAATATCAACAAACTGGAAAACTCCTGAACAAAAAGGGACTTGTCGTTCCATTTGACTAAATCATGGATTATAATTTTTCGGTTTTGGTGTGGCTATAGTGCGTATATCTGGGAGTGTATTGACGATTACAATGTTTTCCTGCGCGCATTTAAAATATCGTATAAAGCCAAGTTGGCAAAGCAATTCTTGAATTGAATATGCCATGGCACATAGCGAACCCTTCGCCCCTTTTGCAAAGTAAACTTCAGATCTTTAATTCATTCAGTAGATCAGTTAGTTATGCAAGTCAGGTCTGGAGATTTGAATATTATGTTAAAATCAAGAGTTTTTGTTCGAAAATTGTTTTTGCTTCCTTTTGTTATCTTACAGAAACATATTAGAGACTGTTTTACCCCCACTTTGTGTGTTCCATTTTTTCTGGACTTCGTGGAAGAATGCTGGCTATTAAGGTTCCTAAAAGTAACCTTAAAAAGCCGATCTATCAAATCATTTTCATAAATGTATAAGTTTTAAACGTGAATCGGCCAGCCTGGCTGTTCCGGTACTCTGTCACTAGTCTCAGTTATTTAAACTGGGAACACACTTATCCGATGCAACGCTATGCGACGCTACACAATTCTACCCGACGCTTTGTTACGTTTTGGTAGGGTGTGCACATCTTTACGACATCAAGCATAGTAATTTATACAACAACAATAATACATGCAGTTTGAATAAAAATATGAGTGTCCGGTTCTTTTGTCTTCGTCTGCACTCGATGCTACCCGACGAAAATCTGGATAGTGGGGATCGCAGGGCGTAGAGTAGGGTAGCGTCGCATAGCGTGGCATCGGGTGTGTTCCTCGATTAAAACTTTCACTACATGGCGTATGATACCCTAACATCCACGAGTGCTCTACACAATCAAGGAGTGAGAGAACATACATTTCTCTTCATCTCACACTGCCCCGTTTTAATTATTTCATAAAATAGTTTTTGGAGTAGATTATATCATGGGTTATATTGATGATGTTATTCTATGATCTGAATCGAATTAGCTGGCCGGATTCTGTTTCATGGCTTAGTGTTAGAGGAAGATTCTAATGACAAAGTTTAACTTCTGAAGATTGCGTAAGTGGCCTTACCAAAAACCCTACCGTAGAACATTATAATGTATTTAAGTCCATATCCCTTCTTTGAATTATATTTATTATATTATACAATACTAAGGATTATATTTATAATTTACTGACTGTTTATCTCAATAGTCGATATGTAAAATAT
Source organism: Cimex lectularius (assembly GCF_000648675.2). Taxonomy (NCBI): domain Eukaryota; kingdom Metazoa; phylum Arthropoda; class Insecta; order Hemiptera; family Cimicidae; genus Cimex; species Cimex lectularius. Next base: position 2,112,215 of record NW_019392677.1, on the reverse strand, counting down.
TTTAAACCAAAATTTGCCATGTTATTTTGTTTGATTAACCTCTGGACGCTTAAAACTTTTGTTAACTATTTACATGAGATCTTGTCTGACGGATCGATTTTGTCGTCAGGGAACTGAATTCTCACCTTATGTACGCATAAGGGCGGGTGTTCCTCAGAGAAGCATACTTGGCCCTTTTCTATTTTCCATATACACTGCAGATATTCCTACACACTTTAACATTTCGACACAGACATTCGCTGATGATACAGCGATTCTTACACGCAATTCGGACCCCTCAATTAACACTCAACACTTACAACAACACGTGAATTAATTAGCAATATGGTTCACAAAGTGGAGAATAAAGAATAAACCTAACAAAAAGCACACATATCAATTTTACTATACGTAAAAATGTCTGTCCTGTACCAAATAAATGTAATAAAAAAAACTATTTACGAGTTTAATCACCTGTAAATAAACGTAATAAAGTGACCCTTTATTAATAAATACACTATCGACCTGTCGTAGCTTAAAAATTAAATATCATTTCAAATAAAAGTACTCGCCTCTACCTTAGATACATAGATCAGTTGTATGAGATATTATCTAAATATATGAGACCTATAAATACTTTATCATTAGGAAAACTGCACACACGTACGCTGTTAGGGAGAGATGTAATACATAAATTATTTTTATCATCACTGATAATTTACCGTATTAATCTTTCTTTACGGATTCTATGTATTAAAAACCTTAGGAAATCAATTTTTTCGCTTTATGTCAAGTTGGTGATTTCATTTGATTTTTATTGAGACTTAAATTTTAAGTTTTTTGTATGTATCCTGAGTCCTACTATATTGAATTACAAATATGTCAAAATACACAGTTACATTATAAATAAATCTTTTTGTGTAAGGTTTTGGTTGAAATGAAAAAGTTACTGTCACGAGCAGGATTCGAACCCACGACCTTCGACTCAAACGCCGCTGCTCTGACCACTTGAGCTATCGCGACTCCTGCTCGTGATACTAGCCTTTTCATTTCAACCAATGCCTTACATAAAAAGATTAATTAATTGAAAGAATCTTTTTATGTAAGGTTTTGGTTGAAATGAAAAAAGTTAGGTTCACAAGCAGGATTTGACCCCACGACCTTCGACTCAAAACGCCGCTGCTCTGACNCAATTAAGTTAATTAATTAGTTGAGACAAAAAAGTCAATGGCACGAGCGGGATTCGAACCCACGATCTTCGGCTTGATACGCCGCTGCTCTACCACTTGTGCTATCGTGGCAAAAAGGAGGGAAAATTCAAAATGTACGGTTGAGATGAGAAGTTGGTGTCCGAGTGGATCGAGGTCACGATAGCTCAAGTGGTAGAGCAGTGGCGTATCAAGCCGAAGATCGTGGGTTCGAATCCCGCTCGTGCCATTGACTTTTTTTATCTCAACTAAAAACCTTAATGAATTGTAGTAAATAGTATTTAATCATTATATTTCGTGGTCCAATTGACTAAATAACTTCTTTCAATTAATTAATCTTTATGAAAGGTATTGGTTTAAATGAAAAAGTTAGTGTCACGAACGAGATTCGAACCCACGACCTTCGGCTAAATACGCCGCTGCTCTACCACTTGAGCTCACGTGATTTCGATCCGTTCGGACGCCAACTTCCCATCTCAACCTACCTTTCGAATTTTCCCTCTATTTTGCCACTTTTCAAATGAACAACGAACCTCTTAAATTTTGTGCACGGACGACCTGGCAATAACAGTTGATAATAATAAATATTAGTAGTAAATAGTATTTAATCATTATATTTCGTGGTACAATTGTCAAAATAACTTCTTTCAATTAATTAATCTTTTTGTAAGGATTTTGTTGAAATGAAAAAGCTAGTGTCACGACCGGGATGCGAACCCATGATCTTCGGCTAAATACGCCGCTACTCTACCACTTGAGCTACCACTCGGACACCAACTTCCCATCTCAACCCAACCTTTCGAATTTCCCCCCTTTTTTTTGCCATTTTTCAAATGTCGTGTAATCAGGACAAATGGTGTCCGAGAGGATCGAAGTCAAGATAGCTCAAGTGGTAGAGCAGCTGCGTGAACCGAAGGTGGTGGGTTCGAATCCCGCTCGTGACACTAGCTTTTTCATTTCAACCATTACCTTACATAAAGATTAATTAATTGATAGTATTTAATGTTTTCAAACGCAATGAAACCTTTTCATTTATTTGAAGTACAAAAGACTGAGATTTAATGTACAAAATACCTTCCAATGTTGTACGCAATACAAATCTTGAGTTCAGTACTCTTGATTAATGTTTCAAAAGTCGCAACCTTTAAACACTAATTTGCTCAACTATCTTTTGTGTTTTTTTAGACAAATCTGTGGGATGTTGTTTTTGATCTGAAATTTTTATGTTTCAGCTACGAATGCAGCGTTTCGAACAAGTCAGAATTCTACGTCTCCTACAACCTGACGGAGGAGGCATTCCAAGAGAACCCGATAATAAACTGGGACGCCATAGTATGGGTAAAGCGGCCGATGATGCTCTGGGTGGTCCAGGTGATCCTGGCGGCCATCAGCCTCACGGAGGCAATGCTCCTGGCCTACCTGGGATACAAGGTTCGTTACCAATCCACCCTCGTAAAATGCATGATAACTGATACTAATCCTTGACACATGGCAGACGCGAATTATCAATTCTGATGAGTGAGTTTAAACCCCGAATGTAATTCAGTTGGAAATTACTACCTGATAGGCTTGTTAATTGGGTCCTATTTAAAGATGCTATTTCAATTTAGATGTCCGTGATTAGTAATTCCCTAGTTTATTTAAATCATATATATATATCCTAACCAAGCTATTTCCAATATAATTAAATTTATATATCGAACATTATTATTCTACTCCAATGATGCACTTGTTAATGAATGTATTGATAAAGAGTTGACTCAATTGCCAATTATTTTCACTGGCGATTTCAACATTAATGTTGCTTCTGAGGAAGAGCAACATTTAATCGGGTTTTTAGACCTGAAATTCAATTTAAAAATAAACCCATTTACGTTTTGTGGTCGATTGACCAAGTTACTTCTTTAGATCAATTAATTAATCTTTTTATGTAAGGTCTTGGTTGAAATAAAAAAGTTAGTGAGACGAGCGGGATTCGAACCCACGACGATCGGCTAAATACGCCCAACGTTGAAGAAGAACGGTTGAAGGTTGAGATGGGTGTTGTTGTCCGAGAAGATCGAAGTCATGATAGCTCAAGTGGTAGAGCAGCGGCCGAAGGTTAGCCGAAGGTCGTGGGTTTGAATCCCGCTCGTGACACTGACTTTTTTATTTCAACCAATACCTTACATAGAAAGAATAATTAATTGATTTAAAAATAAACGTCTTAATTACTAAATCAAGAAGCAATGTTGATGCCAAATTTCGTAAATACCTTGAGAAATTAGAATCAAAAATATTCATATCATATTGTCATAAACCAACAGTTTTTTTTCAAAATTTGTGGAATCATTAACTGATTGTAAATTAAATTTTAAATTTTGATTCAAAACCGAGTATATTCTTAAAAGTGGACTTTTCATCAGGAAGTTTCTCTTCTGCAGTGTGTAATGTGAGATACACGGTGTTTTATTTTTTTTTAATCCAATTCCCGCCATTGATTAATTCTAAGGAGTCGGAAAACGTTTCAATTTTTGGCGGGTTGGGGGTAATAAATGTTAAATATTGTATCGGAGGAGCAATTTCTCTGTGACAAAGAAAAACTGAGGATAAAACGAAAATAAGGAAGGAAAAGCGAGGTTGAACTTCCGCCAGTGCCTGCTTCGAGATAAGAAAGAAAAAGAGAAAAAAGGAAAAGTAAAGCGTGATAAGAGTTAATGAAAATAAATTAAATGAAAATTACTCTGATGAAAAATTACCAGACTGGGCGTTTCTCCTTTTTTCCCTTTTTGGAAGAGATAGTTCTCCTCACGATTCACCTCAAACAATTTCTACACAGCGCGTTTTTCCTTCTTTTTTCCTCGTATCCAGCCTTGTAGGACGTGATAGCTAGTGAATTATCGTTCTTTCCTTAGTTCTGAATCCTCGCGAAGCATAAATGCTGCACAACTAATAAAGCGAATAAAAAGAATTTTGTCCGGACTGGTGATTTTATTTTCTTTTGTTTTCGTGAGCGGCCGTCTCGTACTTTTCAAACGCGCGTATCCGCCCCATGTGCGTCAGTGTACTCGCGACACCTTTCGACTACCGGAAATTTTGAATTTCATCGAAAACCAAACATTCCCCTTAATTTTTAAATCCATTTAAATTCTTTTTTCTATATATTTTCCAGAGCTTTTTAATAGTTTTACATATAATAATATAATATACACAGCACGGTTCTAACAGGATACATAAATTCTTTTCAGAAAACAACATATTTGGAATTTCATTCCCTTGTTTTGCACCCACAATGGTACAAAAGTTGCATGCATTAATGAGATGTAGACAATTAGGTCGAAACTCCCAGGGCTAAGCTGCCGCCGGTGCGCTGTAGAATGCTGCTATTTAATGAGACTCTTATAAAGGACGAGGGCACTCCATGCGGTCGCACTCATTAGCGAATTCTTCTACTGAAGAGGAAAGTTGTGGTTGTCAACATCCATGCAAAGATTGTTGCGTTATGTAGCTCATTAACCGTGCTTGTTGACTTCCAGAGAAGGATTGTACATAACCTTAATAGGCAAAACCAATGTTTCCTGTCTCTAAATTTCTCATTTAACTAGAAATAGATCAATCCAGGAGCATAACAGTAGTGCCCATATTACGTTAATAAGAATATAAAAGTATTATTTTAGCTTCACATGGGATGAAATAGTCAAGAAATTCATTCGTTACTGAAGAGAAGGTATCGACCGCTTGAAGTTTAATTTGACGTATGATCAGTATTACGGACAAGGGGTAGAACAAAAAACAAAATTCCAACATTGCCAAGCTTTCCACCGTGGCTTCAAGCTCATCAACAGTTAAAGAAATCAGCACTGATTTTTTGAAAATCATTCTGCACAACTGGGTTGTCACAATACTACCACACACTGGGCACAATTTGATGTTGATAACATTGATATGCTGCATAAAGAATCTTCAGACGTCAGAAGAAAAGTAAAGGACATTATGTACATTTGAAAAAAAAAACGTCATAAGTGTGATTATGTTATCACGTGTCCTTCTCAATCTTATAGCTGAGGTTATTGTTTGGTTAGACTTTTCAAATGTGTATGTATAAATTATTAAGAGTTACCATTCCCGTTTTGGTAATGTATTTTTACTACAAATTTGATTTTTTTAAAACCACCAATATAGTAAGTATTCACCTGTGCCAAAAATTGATAAATGTTTGTTTTTATAAAATAACATAATAAGTTAATTTATTGCTGCTAATTTGTTGGGAAATATAGGCTCTGATGATGGCCTTGAAGCCCGGGTTGAAGGCTTAGTAAAGTTGGAACTTTGTTTTTGATTCTACCCCTTGAACATAATACTAGTCATTGATTAACATATTTATCGAAATTTTTAAACAAAATAAATACGTAAAATGGATTTTTATTGTTTCCTTTACATACGTTTTACTAATAATAACATCTTACAGCCAACTGACAAATGCTCAAAACTACTCTGAGTACGTCGTAATCATATGAAACAGTAACCAGTTATTTGGAATCCATAATCGTTGAAGTAGAATTCTGACTTGTCAAAAATTATACAGAAAAAAACGACATTTAAATTATTTCACGATTTAATGGGTAAAAACTGTGTAAGCACCATGAAATCCCTTTAAACTATATGAAGTTTACTTAGCTCCTAACGTATAGCAATGTGAGAACATTTTGGACATCTAACTTAATTATTCAAAAATTGTGAGATGCGATCTGGTGTGATGTAGGTTTCAGAAAAACATTTTCTTTATCGTGGCAACGTTTCGATCTTTATTGAGATCATCTTCAGGGCTCAAAGTGTTTGTCTTCTGTGTAGAGGGCACTCTCAACACGACACGCAAGAATGGCACAATTACACAGAAGACAAACACTTTGAGCCCTGAAGATGATCTCAATAAAGATCGGAACGTTGGCAAGATAAAGAAAATGTTTTTCTGAAACATACATCACACCAGACCGCATCTCACGATTTCTGAATAATTATCGATTAACGGTCACTAATCACTAACATCTAACATTGGCCCTGGCCTGTTAGATCGAGCAATGTTAACCAGTCGATTCTCACAAGTCTACGTCGTGATTTTTCTAGATCTAACACACCTAACAGAGTTGACAGGGTTAACACAAAGATCGTGAATACCCCCTTATATACAACTTACGGTAGTCTTAGTTGTCAGAATCAGGTTTAGGAGTATTACTGAGGATTATTGTATAAAAGGTTTTATTTCAGATGCTAAAAGTACTTGTGCATTTCCTTTTTCTACTTAATGACAACTGTAAATTAATATACTACTCTTGTGACTGCCCTAGTAATAAAAATGATGTGACTATCCAAAATTACTTTTGGTTTCAAGTAGAAATTATTTGGAAAATACGCAATTAATGTTTATCTTGGGAAAAACACTGCTTGAATTTACAAAAAACAAACCCTAAGAACATGTAGTACAAAGATTTATCATTTGAGTTTATTGATTATTATGGTATATAAAGCTATTTATGAATCGTTAATTCGATACGGAACAGAAAGCTATCGTGTAGCGGCCAATTGGCATTTAAATAAAATAAATACTTTACTAAAAGATACACTGAGGAATATATAACTTCCGAAATATGACAAACTCTTACTCCCAAACTATTTCATGTCTTCAAAATTATGAAAATGTTCAAGGGGAACCTAGATTATAGGAAATGTAAGAAAAAAATTAAATCAACGAGGAATGCACAATTATTTTACTTGTGTACTCCAAGTAACAAATATGATGAGTGATGCTTAAATTACAGAACAACTTATTAATAAACAAACTAAACAAAATCCCTCTATCTGTAGATGAATGAATGAATGAAAAAGTACTTTATTAGATAAACAAAAGAGAGTAAAAAAAATTATACATAATCAAAAAGCACATTTCGGCAATGGTTATCAACCGTCTGCCGGAGTCGGACTATACATTTTTAATAAACAAGGAACATATTTCTTCTTAAGGAATAAACAAAAGAGAGAGAAAAAGCTATATAAATAAACTAAAATAACAACATATCTATTTATGCACATATAAATAACCAGGGAGTCTCTGATATATACAGTAAACATTTAATAGTTGAAATAAAAAACAAGCGTTTTCCTGTAGTTCCAGGCTTCCATCGCAAACTCTACCAGATTTAAAGACTCGGGGTTATTTAGTAAAGAGATTAGGTGCTCTCTCGTCAACGTGGCCAAGCCTATATGCCGTGCTCGGAACTCAGCTAAAACTGGGCATTCTGCTAGAAAATGAAAACAGTCTTCTCGAGCCTGCCTGTTGCAGAGTGAGCACCTATCGGAACTATTGACTCTTGTGGGGTTATAATTGAGCCCACCTAATTTTGGGCACCTACAGTAACTCGCACCTAATTTTGAAAAACCAGCGAGCTAGCGGAATGGACGGAATTTTAGAATCTTGCGCTATGTTCAGGAAAGGTTGACTGATATTAAGGTCCTTATAGAGCAAAAATCTAGAGGAATTCTTAGCATGGATCTGTAGATCTGTAGATGAATGGATACGAAATATAAAAAAATTAAATCTAACCTAAAAGGCTCGCTAACTGAGAAAATTAATCATTTTTAAACATAAATGGCTCTGTTAAAAAATAAAACAAATAAATAAACAAAATTTAAAGAAAACTCACTTTCTATTATGACTCAACGTCCTCATCAATAGTTATTCAGATATCGTCCTCATCAATTGGGAATTTATTACTTTAATTATACACGTTACAAAAGCTCTGTTTCAAATAGGAACCTGGGACGAACAATTTTTTTTTTATAATTTTTTGTTTCGAATTAATATTGTATTATCTAATAAAGTACATTTAATACATTCTGCATAAGATATGAGCAAAACTACTGTAAAAATTTCAAAATGTGAAGGAACCAGCCGATAGACTTTTAAATCTGGCTGGAAATGTTTCACTTATATGTATGTACTGTTTAATAACAATAATAATAATATTAATATAATTTATTTTAAGTCACCAGAGCTTAGTCCATACCATGATTCGCCGATCAGATTGACACAGGTTAAAAATTATGGAATAATAATGGTGGTAAGAGTTTTTTGGTACTATAATTCACTGTACTTTGTTCAACTTGTTCTTAGATAAAATTCCACTGGCGGGGGATTCGAACGCAGAACGGCGAGTGTGGCAAAAGTTTAGACTCCTAAACGGCAGAGAAAATCATTAAGACAATTTCGAACGTACCTTTTTTTTTTACTAGAAACATTGAAATCTGAATCACTTCTTTTTTTCAGATATGTAAGCGTTGTATATGTATATATATATNAAAATCATTTTAATGTTTTTATTAATTTTTATTGTCTTTTTCGATGTAAATCGACCTGCTGAGTCGATAGGAAAAGGAATTAGGCTCGTAAAACACGTAGTTTTCGAGAAAAACCTAAAAAACCGAGTTTTTTGGTACTAGAAATAAATCCTCCAAAAGAATTCCTAGAGCGTATAATTAAAATGAGTTGTAATGTTTGTTCGCGTCAATGCACGGCTTTCTAAATTAAATAAGTCGCATACAAATATATGCATTTATAATATAATAATTCGTTTGTCCTTCTGAACCCATAACTGCAAATAACTTGACGATATAAATGTACCATGTATCGTAGTTTGGCTTTGTGAAGGGCAAATAACATTATCAATAAGTTATTATTTCTTACCATGTATTAATCAAAAATAAATTAAATTAAATAAACTACAAAGGTTGTAAAAAATATCGATTGATCTAGGACGATTTCTCTTTAGCCGTTTTTCCCATGAGAGCCGACCCAAAGTTGAACCTATAGCTCGGTAGGTGAAACAAAACGCCCAGATGGCTTATCCCCCGGATTATCCCTGTCCGACAACAGTGTCCCACAGGGCCGTACATTCCGGCTATTTGGACTTGTGTTTAGTTACTGTAAAACAAAAAAATTCAACCGCTATAGAAACACCGAGTCTTGTTTCACATCTGTGTTCTGACCTTTACCTGAGTTATATGTTGTCTAACAAACAATTTATAACGCCAGTTAAAAGATAAATTGCCTCACGTCTTGGAGCCCATTTTTCCCTCAAAGACAAAAACCGAACACTTGTATTTATTTGTTTACTTTCCATAACAACAATTTAGAAAGATTAATAGTTGACTTAAAACGACACCACAACATTAATAACTTGTTGTTTACCTTTATAGAGTGTTACTAATACTTTTACAATGTTCAGATTAAAAATTTTAAAAAAAATAAGTTCAATTTCATTTTTTCCAGAGCTAACACGTCGAATGAATTAGAATTGATTGGTTTTTTAACAGTTTTGTGTTATGAAACGGTATTTTTTTACTTCAAGTATTTCTACATACAACGGCATATGTATTATATATACAGCAGATTGGATTTCAATGTACAAATAAAATAAAAAATAACAATAAAACCGGGAACACACATACCCGATGCAACGCTCTGCGACGCTACCCGATGCAACGCTATGCGACGCTACCCGATGCTACCATTACTTGGAGTACAAAATGAATTGGCCGGCACGTTCTTTTGACGTGAATCTCACAGAAAACTTTTGGGACAAGATAAACATATGGGTTAGACAACTTTCGCCGCCTCCGACGAGCGGCAACCCTCTCTAGTTGAAGATTGGGATTCTGTTTTACAATAGAAAATCCAGTCCGTTATTTATAATCCCAAGCGACTTAAGACCTCCGCGAAAGGAGGTTATTAACGGCAAAACCAGGTAATAAATTGATAATGAATTTTGCTGAAGTCGTGAACAGGTAAAGAATAAGGCAGTTTAGAAAAACACCTTTTTCTTATTTTTGCGGACGTTTCGACCTTTATTCGGATCATCTTCAGGGCATAAAGTGTGTTGCAATTTTTTTGGTGTCGTATTGGTTCTGTGTGAATTTTCTCTCCTCACTACTTCAACAAATTATAAAATAACAGGTCACTAAGAAACACACATAGTGAATTTTCTTTCAAAACAGTCGTAATTAAATATTTTTCGTTATAGCTAATGGATTAATGATATCGTTTAACTTGTTTTACATTAAAATAAGTATTTAATATAACGATAAAAATACATATAATTTGCAATAAACAAAAAAAATCCGAATGTCCGGTTATTTCGTTGAATGATGAGAACAGGGTTTTCAATACTTTTTAAAAGGATAGTTCCTACTCACAGTAAGTTGTTTTGCAACGATCCGGATTTCGAGCCTTTTAGCTCATCATCAGGTTGAAGGACTTCNACTGTGAGTAGGAACTATCCTTTTAAAAAGTATTGAACACCACACTCACTCAATCATTTATCATTTCTATACAGGGTTTTCATGTTTTCTCCAATTTATTCCAAAAAATTGAATATTCCTTCGAAATAGCTAAAAAAAACCTTTCGTAGCGAATGACACTTAAAACATAATCAATTTTTTAATAATAATTTAACAGTAAAACTATTTTACTTTCATTACAAAGCGAGAGTATATTCATATATATTTTTTTTTAACTTTAGACCGGCCGATGATTTATAACGATCAAGCTAATAATAAATATTCGACAAATTACTGAAGATAAATATATATATAATTTTTCAAAATTGGTTTTACAAAATTATGATCTAGTAAATATTGTAGATTCACCAAATGTCTAGGTCACTTTGGTAAAAAGTTGCAATATTCACAGTTTTAACGTCTAAGTATGTGTAAAAAAAGAAGTAGTGTTTTCAACTTTGTTTTATCAACTTTTAATTTTTTATGTAAATAAAGAATTTTTTTAAAGTAGTAGAAACAGCAAAACTGAAAGAATATTCCACACTTTAGCTGGTAAAAACGAGACATAAGATATAGCATGAATTTCTTTAAAAAAATTAGGATCGTATTTATAAAATAACAATAATTAAGATAAACAAGTCAAATAATATGATCTAAAACAAATTATGCATGCAACATGAAAACAAAGAGAGAAAAAAATGGTACAATAGCCGAATGTACAATAGGGCTGAAGTTATTGTAGCGGGATGAAGGTGTTCATCGCCGGTTAAAAAAGCAATTATATCAATTCTCTGGAGAGGGTTTTCATTAAAACGAACATCCTCTAAAAAAGGCAAAACTCCGAGGAAATAAAATTCTCTGGGGTGTTACAGGACACAGAAGGCGCTTTTTAAAGGGGACCAGTCAAGTCAGGATTAAAACATGAAAATGTTACAACCTCTCCTCAAATAGCGTGTTACGGAAAAATACGGCATTATTTAAAATATTAATTTTCATGTTACGTATGCCAAATAACTGCGTGTGTCTAATAAAACCTTGTTTGATAAAGGAAACGTGTGAAAAATTAACTTGGTCTTAAGCAATATTTTTTAGGAATGACTTTCTAACCTATTCTCTCTCTCTCTCTCTCTCTCTCTCTCTCTCTCTCTCTCTCTCTCTCACACACACACACACACACACACACTCGAGAAGAAAACTTGCATATAATGGTTGAAAAGATGAATAATGATTTGAAAGAACTAAACAGATGGTGTGAATAACATAGGATAGCAATAAACTGCGATAAATGTCAAGCAATTGCTGATAGGACATAGAAGAAATTTGAACTGGATAAATGTTAAAAATGTAAATATCCCAATATCCCAGAAAATACTACTGTCCAAATCATTAAAGAATCTTGGTGGCACAGTCGATGAAACTTCTTCTTGGTCAGACATGGACATTTGTAAAACAACTTTCCAAATCCTTTGTCAGCTGTGAAAAATCCAAATTGATCTTCCATCTGAGATAGAATTACAAATTATAAATTCTATTTTCTTCCCAATCTTTGATTATACTTGCCTATGCTTTTCTAATATAAGTAAAAACAATTAGAAAAACTACAAATAGCACAAAATGCTTGTATAAGATATGTTTATAACATCGAATAATTTGATCATGTCACACCATATTTTGCAAAAGAAAAAATTTTAAGCACTAAAATTTTTTAGCACTAATACTCTCGATGTTCTTAGTAAAATTATTAAAAAGACAAAAACTATCATATTTGATCAATAACTTTAAATTGAATAAGTCTATGAATGACGAAAATACTAGATTCGATAAACATAAATTTATATTGCCTAAAATTAAAACTGCTATCTACAATGCATCTTTTCTAGTAAAAGCAATCAATAATTATAATGAATGTAGAGTTTACTACTTCTACCATACGTAAAAGCGAAATCTATATTAAAATATTAATCTTTAAATTCACTAATTTCGTGGTACGCTTGACCAATTAATACATTAAAATTAATTAAGGTTTTTAGTTGAGATAAAAAAGTCAATGGCACGAGCGGGATTCGAACCCACGATCTTCGGTTTGATACGCTGCTGCTCTACCACTTGAGCTATCGTGACCTCGATCCACTCGGACACCAACTTCCCATCTCAGCCGCACCTTTTGAAAAATGTAATAAGCAAACTGAAGTATACTTCACTAAAGCTCTTCGTGACCATTTCATTTGTCGCCGAGAATCAAATAGATTACACGACATTTGAAAAATGGCAAAAAAGGTGAGAGAATTCAGAAAGGTGGGGTTGAGATGGGATGTTAGTGTCCGAATGGATTGATGTCACGATAGCTCAAGCGGTAGAGCAGCGGCGTATTTAGCCGAAGGTCGTGGGTTCGAATCCCGCTCGTGACGTTGATTTTTTTATCTCAACCTTACATAAATGTTTTGCTAATGTTTTAATTGCATTATTTTTAATAATCTATAAAGAATTTATTTCTATAATTGTTTTTGTATTTTAAATAACTAATTGGGGGCTCCAGGAGGAAAGCACATTTGCGTTAAAAATAATCTTAGTAAATGTTACTACATGGATATTTATGCTCTTTTGTTATGTTTATGTTGTCTGTTACTATCACAAAAAATTATTACCCTTGCAAACTTTCATTGGCAACCATTATCGTTTGAACAAATCAATTAACTTAAATTACAGGGAGCCAGTGTGTGCAAGAAAAGTGTCACAACTCAAAAAGGGGTGGTTTTTTTAGGGGTAGTACAGCTGGATTTTTAAAGTTTTATGTTTTCGTTTAAGCCTTGGAGAAACGAAAGACAATGTGACAATGGATTATGACAGTTTGGCCAACAACAGTAATGGCGTGTACTTAATACATAAGTCAAAAAAGTGAACATCCATTTGTCTCTCCTGTAAAATTTTCTTTTGTTAAGTTGTGTAATTTTCTTTTGGGTGTGCGATATCTCTATAAACATTTTTTTTGTGTGTTGTGACATTATTACATATATATTGTTAAAGATTTGAGAACTTGAATAGATTTGCACAGAAAGGTTACTTCTTACATAGTAATGAAAATTTTAATATATATTATTTCATCGTTTCACTGCCACATTCAACGATAAAATTTCTACATTATTTCCATATTGTTGAATGTAATTCTTAAATAATCAGATAATTAAAGATTAGGAAATATTTCTAGAATACATCGTGTATATGTTAAGTCGTAACCTTATGGTATCAAAAGAAAAGTTCAATAGCACATAAAATAAAAATATTATTTCTGTCAGGGCAAAAAACAGATGGCGTAAATTAACACCGAGTATAAAAATCCACCGCGTAAATAAGAGGGATAAGTTACCACGTAAAAAGAAACCTTAGCAAAGAAGGAATGGATATTGTATTTCTAAGTCCATAATTAATAACCCAAGCTACAATATTACGTAGCGAAAACCGGTGAACTGTGATCTTGGAAGCAAAGAAAAGTTAAAGTAACTCTATCTAATTTTTTTTTCCTCAGTCATATTGCCCATAAATGTCTCCATGCCCCAAAGGTTTTTCTCCATGCTTCAAGGGAATTTTTTATAACATAAATTTAAGCTAATATATCCTCAATTTATTTTACCTTTTACACATGAAAATGTATGTTATCAATTTTGTTTAATAAAACGTTTAATCAAGCAACAAAAATCTGTTTTTAATTAAAATATAAACACGATTTAAAATTATGCATGTAAATGACAAGTAATTAATATGGAACTGATATTGTAAAGCAAAGTAATTAAAGTTATGCAGAACATCTAACTACCCGTTGGTTATCATGGTTGATGGGTCAGACAGCTTCACTGTACTTTGTTTAACTTGTTCTGAGATAAAATTCCAAGGGCTGGGATTCGAACGCAGAACGGCTAGCGTGGCAAAAGTTTAGACATCTAAACGGTTGAAAAGAAAATCATTAAGTAAATTTCGGACGGAACTTTATTTATTTATTTAATTATTTTTTTACAAGGGACATTGAAATCTAACTCACTTCTATTTTCACATATGTAAGGGATGCACAGGTGTGTCCATTTTGAACGCAACTAATTTTTCCCCCCTGTAGTGAGTAGAAAACTGATTCGGTTTGTTAGGACTCAATATATACTGGACAATATACATTTAAATATAATTATTTTATGTATGTGTGAGAGATAAAAGGAAAGAAGAGAGAGTCGATTGGAAAAGGAATTAGACTCGTAAAACACGTATTTTTCGAGAAAACCCCAAAAAACCTAAAAATATAGAAAATAATTATTGCCTTTTTCGATGTCAATCGGCTTGCTGAGTCGAATGGAAAAGGAATTAAAATCGTAATACACGTAGTTTTTGAGATAAACCCCAAAAAATTGAAAACAATTTTATTGTCTTTTTCGATGTCAATCGACCTGATGAGTCGACTGGAAAAGGAATTAGACTCATAAAACACGTATTTTTCAAGAAAAACCGAAAAAACCTAAAAATATAGAAAAAAATTAATGCCTTTTTCGATGTCAATCGACCTGCTGAGTCGATTGGAAAAGGATTTAGGCTTGCAAAACCCGCAGTTTTCTAGAAAAACATACAAAAATCGAAAAAAATGTTTTGTTTTTGATGGAAATCGATCTGCTGAGTCGATTGGGAAAAGGAATTAGACTCGTAAAACACGTATTTTTCGAGAAAACCCCCAAAAACCTAAAAATATAGAAAAAAATTATTGATTTTTCGATGTCAATCGACCTGCTGAGTCGAATGGTAAAAAATTAACATCGTAAAACACGTAGTTTTCGAAAAAAAAAAAATTGAAAACTATTTTATTGTCTTTTTCGATTGGAGAAAAAACAAAAAAATCGAAAAAGTTTTTTTTAATGTAAATCGACCTGCTGAGTCGATTGGAGAAGGAATTGAGCTCGTAAAACTCGTAGTTTTCGAAAAAAACGAAAAATATAGATTTTAAAAAAAAATGTAAATCGACCTGCTGAGTCGATTGAAAAAGGATTTAGGCTCGTAAAACACGGAGTTTTTGAGAGAAAAACCAACAAAAACACAAAAACCGAGAGTGGGTGATATAAAGCAGAGCATATAAAAAAAAATAGAGTCATTACAAGACAGAAGGCCCAGAAGCAATTATACAGATAAAATAACCATACATTAAGTAACAATTACTGTTCTTGCACCATGTGACTGGAGGTTCCATTTGTTTTACATAGGTCATTTTGCTAATGTAAACACCCAAACACTAAATTTTTAACTTCTAATAACTATCGAAATATAAAAAAAAATATATTGGAGAGAAAAATAGACAATGGAAAATCGTGTGAATTTTGCGAATGTGAAGGGTATTAGATTTAGCGGGTTTTTTCCTCAAGATCTATCCATTTCTCGACTGGACGGTTCCTTCAAGTCGACTGCACTAAACTAAGGAACTAGAAAATACGATAAGCCGTCTGCCGTGCTTAGTGGAAGAAAAACGCCCGACTTCCTTCATTCATATTCATCATCTTCATCGTAGAAACATCTGCGGACAGCGGCACTTTGATCTCACGAAAATATTTATCTTCCTGCTGTGGTTAAAGAGTCAAACAATGGAGAGTCCAATTGCTTGTTGGAAAGGGTCAAAATGAAGGGTTTTTTTTTAGTAGAACGATGTCGGAAAGAGGTCATAAATTGGATTCGAAGTAAATAGGTCCTGCCTTTGTTGGCCCGAGGAATCTCGTCTAATTGGATAAACCGGCGTGATTGCCTCCGCTCAGGAACTCCCGCGGTTGTCATGCCTCCTCCACCGATATCAAATCCGTTATGCGAAAGCATTATGAATCCGAAGGCAAGGGCGTTGCCCCTTTCACGATTTAAGTGATGGTAAACATCGGGGATATCAATCGAACACCATTTGCCTATAGGAAACACAATCCGTCATAGCATTATTTTCATCACTTTTACACCCTTTTTACATCAGTTTAAAAATTATCAAAAAAGAAAAGCGTAAATGAGAAAAAGCTCATAAAATAAACTGCTATATGTTAACTACACTGACAGGCAAAAAATCCCACGCAATTGATTTTTTTTTTCATCTTCTCAATAAAAGAAAATTCCGCCCTTAATTTGTCTCAATGTTTTTACCAATAAATATTTGTTTATGCTATGTTTTAAATTGGCAATAGCAATTAGAGGTAAACCCACATAATCGTTAATCCAAAACAAGGATAAAGGATTTTTCAGTGTTTTCTTTTTATGGAATTTAAAATGTTTATTCAGTCTCATTTGAATTCTGAAGCAATAAACTGTTTAGTTTTCATCTTTGTTTTCTTAATTTCAATTTTAATTTTAAAAATGCAACTTAATGCTAAGGATGTTGCGCGTGGTGTGGCACTTATTGATGATGGACGTTCTGTCAGGTATGCGTCTATTGCCATCGGAGTTCCGTCTGAAACTCAGCGAGACGCCTTTAGACGTTTGCGAGAAACTGGGTACTACCATAGAAAGCCCGGTTCTGGACGCGCTGGGGTAACAGAACCACAAGATGACTGTTTTTTGACTTCGAGAATTTTGCGAAAACGGTACCTCAGACGATTCATCAGCTACAGGAATTTCGAGGTGTTCAAATTTCTGAACGCGTTGCTCAAAGAAGATTAAATCAATTTGGACTGATGGCTTTTCGCCCAGTAAGAGGACCAGAATTGACCAGTACACACGGATTTGCACGGCTCGCATTTGCTCGAGAACACAGCCATTGGTCTTTGGACGATGGGTCTGCTTTACCTTTTACAGAGGAGTGTAGATTTGCTCTACGATCTTCAGATGGGGTGAAAGAGTATGGAGAAGGCGAAATGAAAAGGTACGAATGCTGTAATTTTTCCCAGAGCCGATCTTTTTCAACGTAGCTCTGTGATGGTGTAGGCGGGAATTACAATGGAGAGTTGCACAGTTGGTTGTTGTTCGTGGGGGTCTTTGACGCCCATTCTTTATGTGGATGAAATTTTCGAACATCATGCTTTGCCTACCCTCGAAGAATCAAGAATCAGCGGCAATCCTATTCTAATACACGATAATGCCCGTCCAAATATCGCATAGTATAAACATACCTTCAACAGCATTACGTCAGGGAGGTCTTAGCCTGGCCAGCCCATTCTTCAGACTTGATCCCTTCGAACATTTATCCGATAACTTCAAAAGACGAATTAATAATTTTATATAAAAATACTATCTGTTTTACTTGTTGCGTCGAAGAATGCAGTTGTAAAAAACAAAGAAAAAGTTTTAAAAAAAATACATAAAAAAATATACAAATGATATTACAAGCGGGCTGAATTTTTTGCCTGTCAGTGTACTTTTAACTAAATCCATTAATTTCATGGTCCTCTTGATCAATTAATATATTATAATTAATTAGGGTTTTTAGTTGAGATAAAAAAGTCAATGGCACGAGCGGGATTCGAACCCACGATCTTTGACTTGATACGCCGCTGCTCTACCACTTGAGCTATCGTGACCTCGATCCACTCGGACACCAACTTCCCATCTCAACCGCACCTTTTGAATTTTCCCTCCTTTCTGCCATTTTTCAATTGGTCTTATTAATTGGTCAAGCGGACCACGAAATTAATGAATTTAATGATTAAAAATGAAGTATACTTCACTAAAGCTCTCCGTGGCCATTTCATTTGTTGTCGAGAATCCACTCCGATTACACGACATTTGAAAAATAGCAAAAAGGAGGGAAAATTGAAAAGGTGCGGTTGAGATGGGAAGTTGGTGTCCGAGTGGATCGAGGTCACGATAGGTCAAGTGGTAGAGCAGCGCCGTATCAAGCCGAAGATCTTGGGTTCGAATCCCGCTCGTGCCATTGACTTTTTTATCTCAACTAAAAACCTTAATTAATTATAGTACTTTTAACTGTTATCTTTTATACAAAACCTTTTCGTTTTTATTGAATTTTATAAAAGTGAGGACCTGCGAAATTAAATATATCCAAACTAGATTTTCGTTAAATTTATTTCTAAGAATTTAAACCTGGGGGAAGTGCGGCCCAAACTGCGCGTAACATCAACATAGTTAGAACGGGAAGAACCATTGGCGAATGGTCGATTTCTAAGATTTCTTGTTGGAGATTTCGATCTCGAAAACAGGGAAGGTATATGAAAATTCATGTAAGACAACATGAAAAACTGGGGAAGAGCTTACTGTTGACCACTCAACCGTTGTTGGCCATCCGGAGCAAATTTGTAAAGTAAAGAAGCCCAAAGAAATCGACTCTTTGAAATTTCTGAATTCTGGTTAACATTTTTTTAACAACTTCATATGTAGGTAAGTTAAATAAACTTTCCTCATATGTAATATCAAATTAATGTAACTGTATATTATAATGGTTTATGATTAATTACAAATTTAATTAAACTAGGTAGGCAAACGAAATTAGAGTTACCAAGAAATAGATGTAAATTACATAAACAAGATAATTATATTTATGTCAGTCCAGTCGAGATGATCGGCCAATGCGCCAGGTTACTCAGCAAAGCGAAAAAAATTATTTTGATTTATTTTTACATTGGGTTTTCTGTCTTTATTGTGCACGGTTCATATTATATATATTTTTTCTTGGCTCCTGATTCCCATATGCAAGAAGGATGTGACATATATACAATAATTTTTGTCTTAGTACACGTAACCAAACTAACCAAAAAGAAACGGTTACCTACATCCGTAGCCACCCCATGTTGGAGCATGTTGTTAACCAGTTAAATATTAATGAAATAAAAGAAACCTATTTTCATTCAAGAGATCAGTTTATCTGTATGAGTGAATTTTTGAAATTCTTCTAGATCTTTTAACGTTTATCTTCCAAATGTTATAGGTTTTTGCAAACGAAACGACTGAAGGGGTTTAGTTAGAACATTCATTCTTTAGAAGTTTAACGTATATTTAAAAACAGACCTCAACTTTGATAACGGAGAATACTGTTTGGTTGTATGAATCCGTTTTGACCGAGAAAAAAATTAAAAATTTGTACCTTTTCGATGGAGTGAGTAAGAAATCCCAATTTTGCAGCATTCAAATCCAGTTTACTACCCAATTGGTTTTGCATCTCATATCGAACCAGGTTTTTAGAAAGAAGTTTTATGCGGCAGGTTACTCAACAATCGAGGAAAATATTATTTTGATTTTTAGTATAGTTTGGTTTTCTGCCTTTATTTGCATGGTTCATGTTATATATATTTATTCTTTGGCCTTTTTGGCAAAAGCTATCGGTAACATGTATAATATTTTTTGAAGCATATCGATAATCAATTTGCTATCAACTCGATAAAAGAAACAGAGCTTTACTTCAGAGATCCATTAAAACTATTTGAAACAATTTATCAGAATGAGTGAATTTTTGAAATTCTTCTAATATTTTCTATTGTATATTCCAAATTCTGTAGGTCTGTGTCAGCGAAAGGAGTGAATTTAACAAATATGTTTTAAACGTATTGGGTTCGAATTCGTAGTCGCTACATTCGAATGCTGGACTTTTACGATACAGTGATAAGCACTTGGATAAGGTGCTGGATGGTGACCGCCTGGGAACCCCGCGTTGGCATTTTTTTAGTCGCTAGATTGGAACCCGGGACTTTTACGATACAGTGATAAGCACTTGGATAAGGTGCTGGATAAGCAGTGATAAGTACGTGGATGGGTGACCGCCTGGGAACACCGCGTGATGTTGGCATTTTTTTAGTCGCTAGGTTCGAACCCGGGACTTTTACGATACAATGATAAGCACCGCGCCAACGCCTCAACCGTTCCGGCTACCGACCCCCTGATATATAATTATTAAATTATATACAGGTTTTTAATGTATTTCATAAAAAAATTTATGATATTGTTTTGTGAATTAAGATATTCTTGCTTATTCTACATTTACAGTTTACAATACTATTTTTCGTTCACAGTCAGTCAGTCCAATTGGAAACAAAAAATTCATATTTCACATTTGTAAAATGTTTGCATGTTCGACAGTACGTTTTACACTTACAATACTACCAACTGATATGAAAAATGTTTAATTAAGCCCCAAAGTTTGTGACCTGGCAAAGTTGTGTAAAAAGAAAATTAAAAATAGGAAAAACAAAATTAAAAGTAAATAATTTAATATGAATTTAACCTTATAAGACATAAACAAGGGGAAAAGTCAAGTTTTTAATAATAACAAACAAAGATATGGGCGTCGATGGCCGCAACGGTTTAGGCATTGATACGGAGCTCATCATTGTAAGGTGAAGGACCCGGGTTCGAATCCAGCGGTCCTGCGTTCGAATCCGATATACTTACAAACGGGCTTTTATTCAAAAACACCGGCACCCTGAGGGTTGATATGCCGTCTGCTGTTGCGAACCCTTGTAAAAAAAAGTAAAAAATAAAAAAACGAAGACCAAGGCATATGCCGCTTCTTATACAGAAAAAGATTACTCGATTTGTCTCGCATAATAGAAGCGTGTCATGCCTTGGCTATATACAAAGAGCGTGTAGGCATGCCGCCAGATTTAACAATGGTTGTCGAGCACAGCAGTAGGTTTCTGGGTCCCCTGTTCCGTTTTTACAAGACGTGGGGGTATTTTACCGTATATAGTTATATTCTAGGTGTTTAATCACCATGTGTTTTGTTTGAATGCATGTATTTATTAGTGTGAGTGGTGAGGGATCATAGGTAGGTATCACGTCCCCATCGCCCTTCAGGCAGTGTGTGTTTTTAGAGTCGATGGGGGAATATTTATAGAAGTTCCTTATCAATCCTAATTTAGTTTAGATTATTAATTCTGAGTTTAGGTCGATGGAGGAATTATTAGTCATCCACCGACTAATCAGAATGAGTGCATGCATTTATGAATGTATTTATTTGTGTGACTGATTTATCCAATTTAAGTAGTATTAGTCTAGATTATAGTTTGCATGCGTTTCGGACTGAAATGATCTTGCTGTCAATAGCTCTCTTTGGTAGGATAAGTCAATATAGGCAAATAGAATTAAAAATAACCTTCAAAAACCGGCCTTTACATAATCCTTACAGAAGCGAAGTCTAAAAACCTGACTTTTTCATATGGATTTCACTTAACACCCATTAACTTCAAAACAGTTTGCATATCGCTTTTCACGCTTTTCGTTTACGAAACAATTCTCAAATGAAACACGCAAACAAAATTTAGAACCGCTTACGAATAGATACGCTGACAGCTTTTCTGCATGTAGAACTTTTCAAACTAATTTTTACTTAAACAAATATCATTTGATTTTAATAGACGCCGCATAGTCATAGTTGCAATAGCAAAAAACAATGGCACATGTTCATTTTGATAGGGACTTGTTTTTCTATGTTCCAGGGAAACATTTGGCAGCAACTCCTCTCCTTTCATTTCGTTCTTGAGCTTGTCAACACGATACCTTTCGCAGCGACGGTAAGTAAACTGATCCAAAATATTATATTTAAGAATAACAATTATGCGATTTTTTACCGTTATTTTTATCTCTTTACCGTTTATTTTATTTATTTAGTTAAAATAAAAATTCAAATACTAAAATATTTTTTCCCTAAGTATAAGTAAGTGACATGCTATGCCAGAAAATATTCGATAATACTCAAGTATCGACAGAAATTATTCGATACAAACGAGTCATATGAGTTAGAGATAAGCATCGATTAAAAAAAACAATGGTCACCATCGATTAAACATCGGATCCTAACCATCGATGGTGGTACGATCATCGACTCTATAGTTTACACATCGATGGTTTTTTGAGTACTTATTACTCAAACCACAAATTATTTTCATATGCGCATTATTTTTATGCGCCACTTTAGAATCATAACCGGCCGGTCCCGAGTGTCTTAACCTTACCAGGCTTCCCTTCTCGCAGTGCCCTGTGCCGGACCACTTCGCCCTGGGAACGAACATTTTCCACCAGGGATGAGCACGGGGAACGTTTTCGGCTTGGAGGCCCACTTGCCCAAGGTGAGGATCACGGACAAGGGACCCGCGTCTACAATGACGAATGGTCTTTTCCTTCGACACGCCAGACACGCCGAAGTTTTTACGTCTGCCTCAACACATTCGAGAAAGACCACGTACTCAGGCATTACCAGAAGACCGTGAATAGAATCTTTCTACGCATCAAACGTGGCAGGATTGAGAAAGAAACTGTGCAGGGGATGGTCTCGAGAGGAAGGTGACCAAGTTGGCCATCGAAGTTGATGGTGGTTATGACAAGAAGAACGTCGAAACAAATGAGGTCTACAAGTCGTCTTAAGCCAGAATCACACTTACTCGATGCTACGCCATGCGACGCTAACCGATGCTACCCGACGCAAATCCAAACTCCGATTTTCCATAAGGTTGCATTACCCCCGTGCACATCTACCCGATGCTACCCGACGCAAATCCAAACTCCGATTTTCCATAAGGTTGCATAAGGTTCGAGTACAGTCGAAGACAAAAGAACGGACACTCATATTTTTATTCAAACTACATGTATTTTTGTTGTTATATTAATTACAACATACTTATTTTCATATAAACCAAATTAACTGTGATTAAAAATTAATTAGTTTTTATTTAAAAAATTAATTTTAATGGTTTGGTAGAAAATTAATCAAAACAGCGAAATACAATTTTTTGATATAATGAATTTTACTAACAATTTATTGTACTCGCTTCGGCGGTACGTATACTAAAATTGGAACAATTTATTACACGGTTTTGCTAATAAAATTTAATTAACTATTTATTTCATAGTTTCGCTCGTAAAATTACCATTTTATGATGTCGGGTAGCATCAGAACAGGACACTCAAATTTTTTGTAGTTTATTTCAAACTAAGTACATGTAATTTTGTCGTTATATTAATTACATATTATTTTAATGTAAACNACTGCAGCACTTCAAAGAAACAGGGTATCCACCAGCAGTCAAACTCGGCACCATTAGTGAGGGCAAAGGAGATGTATTCAGTTATATCGATGACGACCTTGTTGAAGACCCTTACCTAATTCAGCACCTCGCGTATTTTTGGGATCAATATCCAAAACATGAAAAAGACAAAAGTGTAGCTGAGTTTGAACTGGACCTGAATCAGAAGTATAACAAATGGTTTGCTCTACAAGAAGCCGTTGCTCAACTCAAACCAGCTTATGGACCTGACTACACTGGACTCTAGAATCTTGTTATTTAAATTCTGTAATGCAAATCATTTTCAAATTCCAGATTTTATAAACAAATACTACAAAAAGCAGATAAATTATTTAGAAATTCAGCCGAGCCAGCGGTCTATTTTAATGTTCAGATGGTAAAGTTTGAAATTGGTCTTTTATCAGGATGATATTCACATAAGCTAATTTTTCAAACTTCGCCATTTCTGAACCTTTATTAGGAACTTGATTAATAAAAATTATGTTTATTTTTTGAATAACATTTATTAGAAATTATTTTTGCCTTTGGTATCATTTATAGTTGTATATAGATCTCTCGGTCCCTTTTAAATAAAAGACGTCTATTGTTAAAGTATTTTGTGCCCATGAATTTTATTCAAAATACCTCCCTGTTTTTCTTCTATAGTTTGGGAAACATCCATAATCCACCCAAGCCCAATTTCTGTCCCTTGCTCAAAAAAAAAAAAAAAAGTAAAGGTTTAACATGTACGCAACTAAAATCAACCATATCCTTAATTTATTAGAATTAATATATCCAAATTTTACAATGGGGGACCGCGGTAGCCGAGTGGTTAGCATGAGAGACTCTCACGCCGCGGTCGTGGGTTCGATTCCCACCGTCGCCTCTGGCCCTTTTTTCCCGATAACCCCCAATTTGAACACACAAGAATTCCTACTATGGCAAATAGGCAAGATCATAAGGCCAATTAAAAAAATAAAAAAATTACAATGAAACAAAAAACGTAGCTTTAAAGCCAATTTATCCTCTAAAGTTTAGAGTCTAAACTATTTATGGTTTTTTAAATAATCTGTCCAGCTTTGGAAAATAATCGTTCAGAGGGAACAGATGTGCCACTAAGGCAACAAATTGCACTGGCAGGTTCTGATAGGTCAATTTCATGGGTCTTTCCCCTATTCACAAAAGTGGAAATTAGGAAAAACTGAAAAAGTTTATAAAACATCGACAGCCCACCATTGATGGTCACACAGTAACATCGAACATCGGTCGCCTTCCTTCGATGTTTTCTAAACCATCGAAGCTCATCCCTAACATGAGTACTTTGTCGTTCATTCATAAATGATCAATTTGGATCAACCACCATCGAATTGTGGGTAAAATACGCTCATGCGTTAGAATAAACGAAAATTTGCAGTTTTTTTTTTCATATTTTTAAGTATTTTTTAATCAGTGGATACGTAGGTAAGAACAAGGAAAAGCTGTCAACGATAAGGCGAAAAATTACCTTCCTTTTACTCTTTTCTTTTACACCATTGTAAATTATATTTACAACAATTTTCAAAATTTAATTTATTTTTTTATGTGTCACTTTTCGTTTAACATGAAGCAGCATGTAAAGGATTTCCCCGATTCTGCAAAGTGCATAGCACGGTCTTTTGTAGTAGACCTCTTTAGTAGTGGTTAATGGACGTTCATTACCCTGTCCCTATTGTTGCACAGAAACCATTCTTCATCCACCCCCGACGTTAATGTTTCGAGAAATGGATCGTTGTGCAATTAAGCGTAATGGGAACATAATGCACATAAACTTCATGTAAGCATAATGTAGAAAACAATTTATTAAGTGGTTTTTTAAATCAGTTAACGAATGGTTTATTATCTGGGATTTACTAAATAAAATCTCAGGAATGTGTTATTTTTATTTCAGATTTCAAAGAGACCCATTCATTATATATCTAACTTTAGTGGTATTCAAACTACTAAATGTTCCACTGAGGCCCCACCCTCATTCGAGCTAATAAATACATTCTTACAAAACTTATAAGTAAAAATAAAATATATTATTTATAAATTAATTCCTATTTCCTTGGTGGTTATAATTGACCAGATTAATTAGTCTTTTTATCTTTTTTCTAGATAGATAGATGAAAAATTAGTGCCACCAGTGGATTTCGGACCCACCTTCGACTGAATACGCCACTGCTCTAACTAAGAGCTATCGTGACACGAGCTGAAGGTTGCGGATTCGAATCCCGCTCATGACACTAATTTTTCATCTTATCCAAAAACATTTGTTAAAAAGAATATTATTTATATATATTTTTAAAAAATTCCTTTTCTTAACGGCGTGTTTACAAGTAAATACATTTTGATCATAAATATTTTCTTAGAGATATCCGAAAGTCGTGGGTTCGAATCCCGCTCGTGACATTAATTTTTCATCTTTACCAAAAACATTAGTTAAAATAATATTACTTACATATATTTAAAAAAATCCTTTTGTTATTGGCGTGTTTAGAAGTTAATACATTTTGATCATAAATATTTTTTTTAGAGATATCCGAAAGTCGTGGGTTCGAGTCCCACTCGTGACATTAATTTTTAATCTCTACCAAAAACATTAGTTAAAATAATATTACTTACATATATTTAAAAAAATCCTTTTCTTATTGGCGTGTTTACAAGTTGATACATTTTGATCTTAAATATTTTATTAGTGATATTTTTAATATCCTTATGACCTGACCCGAGCCGAACGTCGTGGGTTCGAACCCCGCTCGTGACACTAATTTTTAACTCAATGAAGATCATAAATATTTTCTTAGGGATATTTTTAATATCCTTGTAAAATAAATAAAAATGCATCGTGTTTGTATTTATAAGTATTTTAGAAATGGCCAAGACCTATCCACCATATTCACGCCGCACCGCAACATCTATAAACCTCTTCAGACAAATGAAATCGAACAAATCTCTTTATTTTCCTGCTAAAACCTTTTCAACTTCGTACATTGAACACGTAATCAGTCATCTCCCCCCTCACAAAGAGTCCTGGATTTGATTTGATTACGTGTCAAATTCTTTCTTATCTACCAAAAGGCCTTGTTTTCTTTAGGTCTACAATTCCTTCATTTTCCTACCATTTTCAAATTGTCTGATATAATTCTTTCCCAGAGACCAACCAAACCTGTCACTTTTCCATTATCCTACCTATTATCTTCCCTCTAATGAATAAAAGTCTCGAGAAACACTTAAACGCCTTTACCACACCATAGACTACATTCTGTAATTCAGCAATATTAGAGACGGGCAAAGTTGTCCTTTGTGGACGTTCCTTTTGGGACAGTTCTTTTTATTGATCTAGTTCAGTGAAGCACTATCTAAAATGAACTGAAGTACTGAACTGTAGAGCTCCGACAGGTTATTTAGGTCCCGTCTTTCCATGATGTTATATTTCCCCACGTCCGAAATGGTTGCTAGTTGAACTAACTCACGAAATACAACAATGAACTAAAAGACAAAATTGAACTGCGAACTGGATGAACTATATCCTACTCCATACATTCAGATCCCATGTCGTGGAGAGGAATGTCCGAAACCCCAAGGTTGTGAATTCGCTTTCGCTCATAATTCGAGTGAGCCCTTGTGGCGAGGGATTGAAAAGAACGACAGTTCATTTGAACTAGGTCGTTCATAACTACACTTCCCTAATCAATATGATCTCTTTTTGGAGCAGGAGTGTTGTCCAGGTGTGTTCCTTGAAATAGCTCAAGTGTTGACTGGGTTTGGCACCCGGCTTCCTGTGGAAGTTGAAGGGCATTTTTCCCAGTACCTACTATCTATTCTTAAAATCGTACCTGTCTGACCGTTGCTTCAGAGTTAGTCAGGACACGGCGATATCCTTTATCTATCCTCTCCAACCTGGGATTCCACAAGGGATATATATATATATATATATATACTGTTCATAATCCTATTCTTCCTACGTCCATAAAAAATTCTGGCCACTTTTGCTGACAATACAGTAATATTTTACTCGCATAACAGTCACCGCATGTGACCTTCAAAACCATTTGCAATGATTCCACATTTGGTCCAAAATTGGACTTACCAAGTCGTACTACATACACTGCTTCCCGTTTACGTTAACGGGATTTCACGATTTCCCTACCCCCTGTCGAACACGTTATTTTGTAATTCACCTGTACAATTGATTTTCTTGGAATGCGCACACGAAACTAGAACAAGACGAACCAAACGTTACAAACTGTTATCCATTTACAATTAATTACAAAAGATTGATACACATCATGGTTCTCAAACCGATGTGGGCATAAAGTAACAAAGTCTTGGGGGTCAACCAAGCATTCCACTGAATAATCCAATTAAAAGTACGAAGAAATATGGTTAACCCTCCTTTATTAAGTATCAAACCTCACCCTACACCGAGGCCTTACTCCTCTCCTTGTTCCAGACGTGCTGAAAGCCAATTACAGAAAATTCCATCACCCCTTTTCACACATCCCAATTCCCAATGCCGTGGTGCGTCAGCTCAGTTCCACTATCATCCCAGATAATCCAATCAGCCGACTGAAACACCGGTGGCCACGTGAAGCCTAAGTAGAAAAAGATTGAAAATGTGAAGTTGTAATAGTCATTATTTATTTCATCTACACTGTATATATACAATATATACAATATTTAATAAATTTTATTAGGTTTCGTGGTCCGCTTGACCAAATAAATTCTTTTCAATTAATTAATAATTAAGGTTTTGGTTGAGATAAAAAGTCGGTGTCACAAGCGGGATTCGAACCCACGACCTTCGGCTAAATACACCGCTGCTCTACAACTTGAGCTACCATGACTTCGATCCACTCGGACACCAACTTCCCATCTCAAACCAACCTTTCAAATTTTCCCTTCTTTTTGCCATTTTTTAAATGTCGTGTAATCTATTTGAATCTCGAACAACTGAAATGGCCACGGAGAGCTTTAGAGAAGTATACTTCATTTTGCTTATTACATTTATTAGGTTTCGTGGTCCGTTTGAGCGAATAAGTTCTTTTCAATTAATTAATCTTTAATTAAGGTTTTGGTTGAGATAAAAAAGTCAGTGTCACAAGATGGGAAGTTGGTGTCCGAATGGATCGAAGTCGCGATAGCTCAAGTAGTTGAGCAGCGGCTTATTTAGCCGAAGGTCGTGGGTTCGAATCCCGCTAGTGACACTGACTTTTTCTATGGTTTATTATTCAATTACTTTTGCTAAATAAGAATGATTATTTTTATCATATTCATGCTTAATATAATTGCCGATTCCTGTGATTATAAATCTGCGTGAGGATAACACGATTCTATTGTGTACACAACGGTCTAAAAAAAGGGGGGAAATTCACCAGAGGAACCGTGCAGGCAACTTATCTCGGTTAAAATCAAATTAACCCCAATGGCCTGTCCAAGATAATAAGAACAACTTTAATATATATTATAGCCACTTTGCTAATTGGTCTAATTCAAGCATGTTTGGAATTAATTTGTGTGTGTGTGTGTGTGAATTGAAGCAAGAACAACCCCGCAATTATTTAAAAAGGTAGATTTATCGTTACGTGCCCTCTGGTAAACCAATTGCATCCTGAAAGAGCCGTTGGCGTGATATCGTTGATTTCCTCGTCTCGTTATATCAACTGCTCTTGTGATAAAATGATTTGGAAGGAAATGGTATCAACCTATTTAAAATCTCAGATGAATGTCTCGTCCTTTCGTTCTTTTAACAAATTGAATTAAATTCGGCGCTCTTGATAAACACAAATTAGAATTTCCATTAACTCTTCTCCGTTGTAAATATGGGAATAAGCTTTTAAAAATTAAAATATATAATTTGGCCGTATACAGAACGTAAAAAAACTCTTGTGATTTTATTTGCTAAACGTTTGAAAGCTAAGGTCCTTCCCCTTTAATGCTTTAAAAATCATGATTAAAATAAATTGTCATCAATAAATTAAAAGGTATGCTACCAAAGCAGTATGTCGATATTATCAGTTCCTACCTAACTGACAGACTGTTTAGAAGATCAATATTCAAAATTAAAAACAATAAATGCAGGAGTGTCACAAGGTAGCATGTTAGGTCCACTGCTGTACTTGTTATACACCAATGATTTTCCGAAAATAGATGGAGTAAAAATTGCAACGTTTGCAGATGACACAGCGGCGATATCACTAGGGCCGACTATCACCCATTCAACCAAAATCCCCCAAAATGCATGTTATAAGATAAACGAATGGAAAAAAAGGAAAATTAAGCTAAATCAGCATAAATCAGTTCATCTAATCTTTACAAATACAAAAGTGGACCATGTTCCGTCGCTCACAATCGATGGAACTACTATACCATAAAATACAGCTAAATATCTGGGAATGACCTTAGATGCCAAGCTGAGATGGAAAGAACACGTGAAGAAAAAAAAGGACAGAAATAGGTTTAAGGTATAGACAACTATACTGGTTGATAGGACGTGGCTCCAACCTTGCTGTACAAAATAAACTATTATTATATAAACATGTTTATGTGCACATATGGTATTCAACTATGGGGTTGTACCAAACACAGCAATATCAAAATCATACAAACACTCAAAAATAAAATCTTACGTAACTTGGTCAATGCACCTTGGTACATAAGGAATAAGGACTTATATAGGGATCTTAAGAAATACAAAGATTTGCCGCCAAACACCAGGCTCGCCTCAGCCAGCACGAGAATGTAGACGCGACCAAACTCTTACATAACCAAAACATGGTCAGAAGATTTTTTTTTTTTTTTAATAATTTAAAGGCTGAAACCTTATTGGTCATTAAGCCTTGAGTCTGTGCAAGTTAACGGCGCAGCCCGGCCCCCTCAGAGCGAGGCCCCCGCAGACCCCGGCGCAGTGGCAGCCCCAGGCCTAGAAAGAACGGAACCCCACGGATCTCTCGCAACTGATGCTTTTAGTCTTAATATTGCGCGCAGGACTTTATCGAGGAGGGGTCGGTGTCTAGTCACCATCGACACCTCCTCTAAGCTCGCTGGAGATTCCTTGACCTCAGAGTCCGGGGAGGCACCCCTCAATCCAGCCCAAGACCGACCAGCACCCGAGGCCCCGCATGGGCGTCGCCAGAAGTCAGCCGCACCACACCGCCAACATGGGGAACCAGCAAAGGAAACAAGAGTTGAGGGGATGGGATGGGGGTCAGAAGATTAAAAAGAACAAAGCAATATGAACTTGTGTAGTTAAAAATGAATAGTTAAAAGTGAAATGTAAATCTTATTGTACCAATGGCTTTATAAGAATGTAAACATTTATTTATTCTATAATATTATTGGAAAATTAATGATTAGTATAATAAGACCAGTTTTAATAAATAAATTTAATTTTTAAAAAAACAGCACTGTAATTAGATTGCCGTTGACGTAAACTACTTTAAAGACCTATAAGCCATATGCAAGAAATTTTAAACATCTCATACATTAAGGATGATATCAAATGGTTAGCTCCTTTTTTGAACTTAGCGCTGAGAGTACAAATACGACCGTAAAAATTATAGAAAACTAAAACCTCAACAAAAATTATCAGAAGGCAGATCAAACTTATTTTAGTATGACTATGAAATATATTTATTCTCTGTGTTATTATTAGGGCTGTAATTTATTTACAATAAAAACCGACAAGTATGCACTTATATATGTAAATATATTTGGTAAAAAATGCAATTTAAAACTTAAAATATGCGGAAACTACCATGAGAAAAAATAAGGAAACTTCAAATTAAAGCACATAATTGTATTGAGAAGAGAAACAGTAGTAAGAGGAACATCACATTGCTAATATTTAAAAAGGAAAACACATTAAAAAAAAAGTTCAATTTAAATCTTATCCAATGAGATCCAGATCGGTCCATTTTCGATGAAGTCTCTGATTTTATGGAGTGTTTCACTGTATATAAGATCAGGGAGAGATTTCCTGAGGGTACGTTCGTGGGGAATGGTTTTTCCCTGTGCATTTCTAAAAAAAAAAAAACCTTGAATACAGGGTGGCTTAGTTTATGGATGGGTATGTCACCTCTACCTAAAGCACGACATAAATCGGTATCGAAACCGGACTTTCCAGATCCAGCAATTGTGGCAGCTTGTGTCACAAAGGTTTGTTGAAACTCTCAACACGACACGCAAGAATGGCACAATTACACAGAAGGCAAACACCTTGAGCCCTGAAGATGATCTCAATAAAGATCGAAACGTTGGCGAGATAAAGAAAATATTTTTCTGAAACCTACATCACACCAGACCGCATCTCACGATTTCTGAATAATTATCGATTAACGGTCACTAATCACCACACGTTTGTTGAAACTTAGAATTCTTACCTTTGTTTTCATCGTGTTTTGCTGTCTTTATGTGCTGTTACCAAAAAACAAGTAGCTGTTGATACAGGTTTCTCACAACAAACACAGTACAAAACGTCTGCATAGCCCTTAAAAGACTTTCTTGAAAACTGACGCACATACTTTATTACGCAAGATCTTTCGTCTTTGCCGGGACTTTCGGCATTTTAGGAGTAGACAGTTCACAACGCACAAATAATGTTTCATGATGGAAAACGCATGAGAGACTGGGTAAAACTGAGAAGTATGATGATAGGGAAATAAGAGATCTGAGGTAATATTTCTATGAATCCAATTAAACTATTCCAAGAGAACATTTACGGTGGTACAAACATCCTTTTTCTATTTATACGAAAGATCGCGCAAAGCGGTGGAGCAGCAACTGAACAAACACAAACTCGTTCATTATGTGGAAACGGAAGAACGGGAGCCTGTAGCTCTTTGTCGGAGAATTTTTGTTTTTTCCTGCTCAGACACATTCAAATTTGACCAAGTACCGATAAGCCGGATATGTAAAACAATATGCAATTATAACCCACTTATGCAAAAATATGCATTTATGGCAATATATGCACAAATATGCAAAAAGAAATAGAGCTTAAATTGATTCCAAAGGCTTCAAAACATATAGTCTGTTAAAACTGGATGTTTTCGTTAACCAGGAAAAATATGCAAATGCATCTATTTCACAGCCCTAGTTATTTTTTACTAAATTATTTATTTATTAAAGAATTTAATTTACATATTGGCCAAAAAAATGAGTTAATTATATTGTACAAGTCTAGTCAATGATTTTAATTTATAATATTTATTAATTATTTTTTATTAACTTCTTTATTTATTAATTTATTTATGATATTAGTTTTTATTAAAGTAAATGTGTTCTTATTAAATAATCTATTGTACTTGTCAATCAATGATTTATGATTTATAATATATTAGTAAATTGCTTATTTATTAATTTATTATTGTAAATGATTATCTCTTGATGTAACTGTGTAATTATTTATCTTAGATAATATACAATTCTAGTCAAACAAAGGCGCAGTTTCCTAAGCCTATTTGACTTATAATTTATTTAATTTTGCTCGAAGTGGTTTTTATAATAATTTTTCACCATTGATTTTTATTTCTTTAGGGCAAATTAGCAAAAATTGTAAATATATTTAAGTCCTCTGCCACAAGGATGTTATAATGTCCTAGACATTTCCCCTTTTATTTCACTTTTTTTACACAATGTATGTAAAATTATCTATTAAATAAATAAACAATACAATACAACAATGTATTTCAATTGATTTTTTTTTGTGCAATGTCTTGGTTGAGATGAAAAAGCTAGTGTCACGAGCGGGATGCGAACCCACGGACCTTCGGCTAAATAGGCCGCTGCTCTACCACTTGTATCATAATAGAAGACATGAACGGTATTAATTGTATAAAAAAACGATTGTGTCCAATAACAAAATTATGTAATTAAAACCTTTTATTTTGTTATTTTCAAAACCCCTTAACTAAATTTTCCTTCAGTGTAGAAATGTGTGGTGATTAGTGACCGTTAATCGATATTTATTTAGAAATCGCGAGATGCGGTCTGGTGTGATGTAGGTATCAGAAAAACATTTTCTTTATCGTGCCAACGTTTCGATCTTTATTGAGATCATCTTCAGTGCCTGGGATTTAAAAACATTGTTTACATATTACAATTACATTTTGGATATCCAAAATGTAATTGTAGTATGTAAAAAATGTTTTTAAATCCCAGGCCCTGAAGATGATCTCAATAAAGATCGAAACGTTGGCACGATAAAGAAAATGTTTTTCTAATACCTACATCACACCAGACCGCATCTCACGATTTCTAAATAAATATTTTCCTTCAGTAAAAACAATATCTAATACATTTTAATGCAGTTTGTAATAAAAATTAAATGAAAACGCTAGGAAAAATACTAAAAATTTGGCAATATTCCTATTCATTTTTGAGCAGTTTAGGTCGGAATTTTGGCAGGTAACAAGGGAAATTTTTTATCAATCAGACTATACCCGGATCAAATTATTCGTGAATAAAAAAGTGGTCGATACATATAAACTTTAAACAGAAAAAAATTATTTTATTGTTAGACGTGAAAGATGTAGCTATTGTATTATTCAATTATTTTACGAAATCTTTTTATATATCAAGCTTAATTAATTTGTAACCGAAACATCTTTTCATGACGATGTTTGTAACATGAATATCATGTAAACAAAAGTTAATTTTATCTCAACTTTTGGCAACAAAGTACTTCCAAAGAAGTCAATGAAATTTGGCTTTAAATGTTTTTTTTTGTAACTATTTTAATGTATCTGTATGGTAATGATTATTAGTTTATCGTTAACAGTTATCACTACTAAAAGAAAATAAATTTTTTAATACGTTTACCATTGTTTCTGCATGAAATATGAATGAAATTGAAAGTCTGCATTAAATGAATTTTACAAAACAAAAACAATTATATTTGTATAGAAACATAATTAACGTATTTTGCAGTTTATTGTTAAATTATTCCTTTTTTTCTAAATAAGGACGATTATTTTTGAACAGTGCCGATTGACGATATTCGTGGTTAATATGACTGCTGATATATTATAATATTAAATAAATATATGGTAATTGCATTATATGTAAAATATCATAAAAATTTATTAGATATCAACGTAGATATAACATATTCACTCTATATTCCCTGAATGAAGGAGGATACGGATACCTGACCGGAATTAGAATCAGATGTTAATGCTAGCATTCATTACGTCTATCCCAAACATGCTGATGTTGATTTTCCAAATAAACTTGCAAAGCTGCACCCTCAAATGCTCCATGTTTAAACATTGAATGAATAATTACATGTAAAATGATATTTCCTATTTTCTTGTTACAGATCGCTTATCCACCTTATCGTAATTTGTTCATACCGGTATTTCTGAACTGTTGGCTGGCGAAGAAATCCCTGGAGAACATGTTTGTAAGTAGAAAAGCACGCAGCGCATTTTATATAGTTTGTATTATATATGGGCTGACAAACATCAAGCGGCTTTCTCTGTGCTTTAAGCGAAAATTCTTCGTAACTGGTTCTTTCATATTTTGTCTCCTGTTTTCTTAGCTTGCTAACCTCTCGAATGTACCTAGGTTGTCAAAAGATCAAGAAAAACCATAAATCTATACACATGAAGTTTTACCCGCTTCCCTCCTTCCCCGGAAACGCCGCTAGCGACGAGAGCCTTCTCCGCAGAAGGTCTGAAACACGCGGACAGTGCGTAGAAGAACCACCGTAATCCCAGGGCGAACAGTCAGCAGACAATGCCTCCGAAAACGCCACGGCACTCCTGGTACTGCATATCCCGACGACGCCGATATCAAGTCATCTCCCAAAAACAAGACGTCTGGTCACATCATTCCCCTGTGTACTGGGTATTCCTTGGAGAGGGTTTGAACCCTCCATTCTTGCTAATCAATTACTTTCATTCTCACTCTAGAGTACTCCATATTCCTCGAGCTGGGGGATAATCTCCCATTTCACGCTAAAAATTTACATCTGTCAACACATAACACATAAAACGAAACACATAGACACATATACATTTAAAAAACTCTTACCATGTCATAAAGCCACGCATAGGTCAGCAGGGACTCCGTAGTTCATCCTTGATGGCTTTTAGTTTCCTGCAATGTAAAAGATGCTCAACGCTTAATCTTTCGGTACATAATGGGCATCGACGCGTTCTCTTTCCCGTCAGCAGGTGCCATGTGTAACCCTCGTATGCCCTATGCGTAACCTAGTAACCATGGCCCTTTCCGAACCTGCCTCCCTGGACCAGGGACCCACGCTACTCTTTATCTGGCGTAATTTGACACAAGTTTGTCGATTTTTCCTTTTTTTGTTTACAATATTTTCTGTTAATCTTACCATATCAGCATGGCGGACATAATAAGGTGGTGTTTGGCCTCTTTAGCCGCTTTGTCTGCTTCTCCCATACCCGGCTATCTCTACATGGCTTCTTCCCATCAGCATCGATTTTTTTTAAATTGTTCCTATATTTGATTTATTAGTGGCTCCACGGACGCTGCATTTTATATTGTTTTACTATTATAATATAATTTTTTTAAATTTTGTATATAGACGGTGTGTTTGTTGTGCGATCAACCAGCTTTCATACGATGTTGATTGGGATTCGGGTTGTGGTTTTCAAACATACAATGTTATTATATCAACGCCCAAGCTTTCGACAAGTTTTATTGCCTTCTTCAGGGGATCTACAGAGACATAGGGACATAATCGTTTAGACAGTTATAAATTGTATAAATAGTTATAAAATATCAGTTTTTTGTTACTTACAGATAGATACAAAGTCAAATCGTAAACACATTGCACATTCCACGATATGTATACAAACAAACTATATACATATATAATAAATAAATAAATAAAAACCTCTTCTTAACAGCCTCTTACATATATAGGCATTTTTTAAAACCAGTAACAATTATTAATAAATAATATTCTTTTGGTACATAATTATCACAGGCGTTTGACTAGAAAATTGTGTTTATCACGTTATCAGGTGGGAGGTTCCCCACACTATCACCTACTGATAACAATCATTTCCCACAATTTTTAAAAACAAGATCTTAATTTCTAATACATTGGTAATTCTATGTTATCACAGCCTGTTATAATATATAAATAAATAAATAGATAAATAAATAAATATGTACGCAAGTATTGTTACGATCTTTTGGGAGACACCTTATCTTTTTCTAGGATCCCACTGTACATCACACGTACATCTTCCGTCGGGCATAACTCAGAAATGATCGATCCTATCAAAATTTTCCTTTCAGTAAAGGTGGCATGAAAGTATTTATACAATTTATAACTGTCTAAATGATTATGTCCCTATGTCTCTGTTGATCCCCTGAAGAAGGCAATAAAACTTGTCGAAAGCTTGGGCGTTGATATAATAACATTGTATGTTTATAGACGGTGTATCAACTTCTATAGAGTACCCATTTAATACTGAAACGATTAACTTTAGTAAAAAATTGTCTTATACAAACCCATATGGTTCTTACAAAAAGCATTCCCATTTTCACGCGTCTTCCGTCGGGCATAACTCAGAAATGATCGATCCTATCAAAATTTTCCTTTCAGTAAAGGTGGCATGAAATAAGTTCTAGAACCGAATTCTACAATAAAAATATGAGATTCCCTGCTAAATGAGAAAGCTATGTTAAATCTATTACCACCACGCAATTCCTAGCCAAATTAATATGGGGTTTATATAAGACAATTTTTCGCTAAAGTTGATAGTTTTCGAAATAAAGGTGGAGGCCCATCTTGTTGTTAGAAAAAGCAAACCTCACGCTTCTTCCGTCGGGCATAACTCAGAAATGATGGATTCTATAAAAATTTTCCCTTCAGTAAACATGGCATGAAATAAGCTCTAGAATCGAATTCTAAAATAAAATTTGAGATTCTTATTTAAAATAACAAAGTTACTATCATTTCCTTGCTAGATGAGAAAGTTACGTTGAATCTGTTACCACCACACGATTTCCAGCCAAAATTAACTTGTATTATATAAGACCATTTTTTCTTCAGTTAATCCTTTCTGAATTGAATGGACTACAGAAGTCCGCCCATCCACCCCAGGGAGACCCCATACGGGCACACCTCGGCCTCTAAACTGACCTAACTATTTTCTTGAATGGGGGAAAAATGGAAGCTTAACGCCTTCCTTTTGCCTCGCCCTTCGAGGGGCACGAGGAAGGTTAGGGATATNTAATGTATATATATATTCTCTGTATTAATTACACTGACCTAATCTGATAGGTCTCCCCCTTGCTGGTTATTCCTTTTCAGGGGCCGCGGTAGCCGAGTGGTTAAGTCGTCAGACTCTCGACTAGTAGATCCACGGTCGTGAGTTCGATCCCCATTTTTTTTAAGCAGCAAGGAGCCAGATGTGGCTTAGGAGCGGCACTGAAGGCACAGACGGTTATTCCTTTTCGTAAAATAATAAAAATTGAAGCATTTAAAAAAATCACAGTCTTAAGTACTGTATAACAATGTTAACCTAATTTTAAAGAAGTTACCAGTCCTATTCTGTAGTAGAAAACCAGAGGTACAAAAAAGAGGCTTTTAGGATATCGACTTAGTTTTCGTATAAAAGCAGAGAGTTAATTACCAAATCAAGACGCTCAAATGGCTCCAGTTTAAAACAAAATATGCGTGAAGGACAAGAAAAAGTTCAGCTGTTTGTCTGCCTATAAACCTTTATGAGTGAAAGTTATGTTAAATCTTCACGCGATTCCTAGCCAAAATTTACTTAGGGTTTGTAAAAGACGATTTGTTCCTTAAGTTAATCGTTTCTAAATAAAATGGGCGAATTATAGAAGTTGATATATATACGAATATACTAATTAATCATTATTAATTAAATGATTTTTTCAATTACAGAACGACCTACACAGGGCAATGCAAAAATCACAGTCCGCTCTTTCTCAACAGCTAATGATACTTTCTGCTACGCTACTGTGCCTTGTATTCACCAGGTGAGGCTACATGCTTGTAACTTACATGATATTATAACAAATAGTACGTTAGAGATAAATTGTGCAATAACATTATCAAGTCAAACGGAGGATGTGCGGATATTCAACTTCTTAAGAACTTGAAAGACTTCAGACGATGATGATACACCGGCTGCGAGTTTCGATAGCACACTTGTCACACCCTAATTAGTGACGTACGATACCAGAAAATATAAAGTACTCGATACTGGTATCGAAAGAAATATTCGATACTACTCAATTATCGACAGAAATTATTCGATACTAACGAGTACTTAACTCATATGAGTAGTTTTTCGTTTATTCATAAATGATCAACTTATTATTATGGACTTTGGCTAACTCATGCTCATGGTTAAGCTCATGCTTTAAAATAATCAAAAAATTGCAATTTTTAAGTATTTTTTCATACAGTGAGTACGTAGGTAAGAACAAGGAAAAGCTGCCAACACATTTCAATGTAATTGACATTTCAATTTTATCGTTATCGAGTTTTGAGAAAATTGACCTATGGGTGTTTGGTTTTGAAATGTTGAAAAGACGTATTCCCCAGAGTTTACAAGATGCCGACGAGTCAGTTTTCTTAGTAAAATAACCTCATGCCTTACTTTCGGGAGGAGACATGATTAGGTATCTACCTACGAAAAAGAAGGCGAGCACATTTTAGGGACTTGAAGACAAAAACATTTTATAATTAATTACTGAAATTGAAAGAGCGAGGTGCGACGCGGGAAAGAATTATGAGTTACCAACCGCCAATTAAAAATCTCGATTAACTTTGTTGACACATGCCGCTAGTATGCGCTCTTAACGGTAACTAGTCAATTCCCAGTTTGATGAAAGGTAAGTTTTGAACGGTTTAACAATTCAATATGACTTGAACACTCGACGAAAAATCTATTTGAGTATAATTTCCGATACTACAAAAATTATTCGATACAGATCTTGTATCGAATGACTAAAATCGACACCAGACGTACACGGTATCGAAAGAAAATACTCGATACTTTACTCATATCGATTGGTATCGCACGTCACTACCCCTAATATATTTGAAAAAATGTATTTTTCCGACAAACAGCAACGTCATAGTCAGCCCGTCGTGTTTTTTCTCTTGTTTCTCATCTGCATTATTCTCCTCTGCTTTTATATTTTCTATCTTCTCAGACCTGGGACACTTCCCTTGCACCGTTCACATATTATCACTCAATAAATCAATTAAGCATACTATATGACGGGCTCCCATTGTACTTTATATTCTGTAACTGATCATCATTCACACGAAAACCTACAGCTTAAAACACCATGTATACCATACATCAATCATCATTCTTCCAGATAACTACAGTTTGGATTTTTAAAACACCAGTTCACTAGTAGGTGGGAATATCACTGGTTCTCTAAGTTGGGGGCTACGTTGTTGATCGATTACCAGAAGATGTCCAGGTGTGAGACGAGTATGGCCTATCCTAAGCTATGTTAAGATAATTCTTTCTGATTAATTGGAGATCGTTAGATGCGCTCTGGTGTGACCTAGGTTTTAGAAAAACATTTTATTTATCGTGCCAACGTTTCGATCTTTATTGAGATCATCTTCAGGGCTCAAAGTGTTTGTTTTCCGTTTAAATGTGTCTTTCTTGTCTGTCGTGTTGAGAGTGTCCTCTTTTACGTTATATGTGTTATCTGTATTGTTGTTGAGTCCGTTGGCTAGGTATTTTGTTTTGTTGTATGTAGGGGAATTTACAACTGAAATTATTGGTCTTAGAGGGTGTTCAGGTTTATGTGTTTTTTCACAGATCCGTATAGTTTCAGAGGCGTTGGAGAGTTGTTTTGAAGTGATTTATTGATGTATATGTCAATGTCTTTTTGTTTAAGAGTTTCTTGAAGGATTTTGTTTGTCTGTTTGATGAGAGAAGGGTTAGGGTCTGATCTGATTGTACCGTATGTGTTTGTGTCGTGGATAATTTTGTTAATTTTTTCCTTGTACTCTTTTTTTGCTCCCTGCTACTGTTTGTTTTGTTTTATCAGTAGAAAGAATGAGAATGTCAGGATTATTTTTGATAAATTTTTTTGTTTTGGTGTTTTTTGAGATGTGTTCTGTTGATTTGTAGTGAGATGTTGTACGTGATTTGTTATTGTTAATTATTCAGATATCGTGAGATGCGGTCTGGTGTGATGTAGGTTTCAGAAAAACATTTTCTTTATCGTGCCAACGTTTCGATCTTTATTGAGATCATCTTCAGGGCCTGGGATTTACAAACATTGTTTACATTTAACAAATACATTTAGGATGTGGAAAATTGAATTATTTGTTAAATGTAAACAATGTTTGTGAATCCCAGGCCCTGAAGATGATCTCAAAGAAGATCGAAACGTAGGCACGATAAATAAAATGTTTTTCTGAAACCTCCATCACACCAGATCGCATCTCACGATTTCTGAATAATTATCGATTAATGGTCACTAATCACCACACATTTGTTATTGTGTTAATGCATTTTGATCGCGTTATGTCTTTTCCTTCTTCTGTTTTTGTGTACGTTTGAATTGAACAGTCTACATCAGTAATTAATTTAGCTGTTGGGAAATCTGTTTTGTTGTAAGGAAGGAAATGTTTGGGACAAAGTGATAGGAAATTTTGGATTTCTGAACGAATGTTAGTTTTTGTTAGGTTTAGAAACCAATTGTTTGTGTTATCAGGTGTTTGTTTGTTGATTAAGTTGTTATGTTTTATGGTGTGTTTGTTTTTAATTTTGTCAAGTGAAAATTGTTTGCATTTTTTGATGTTTGTAAAAATTTGTCTGTAGGTATTATGTTGGCGGCACTGAGTCTTAATTGGTGTATTTTTTGTGTTAGTGTCGTAATGTTTTTAATACATTAGTGATTTTTATATTTTAAAATGTTGGGCACTCATAACACGACAGACAAGAATGACTCATATATACGGAAAACAAACACTTTGAGCACTGAAGATGATCTCAACAAACATCGAAACGTTGGCGCGATAAAAAAAACGTTTTTCTAAAGCCTACGTCACACCAGACCGTATATCACGATCTCCAAATAATCATTAACTAACGGTCACTAAACACCACAGATAATTCTTTCTCTTTTTTCATTTTCTCTACAGGTTTGCTATAACCTTATGTATTTTTTAATTTTTTAGTCAATTGAGTCCTTTTCATCTTTGTCTACGTTGATATAAATGTAATCCACAGTAATTATCGCAAATAATTTTCTTTCTAGCGTTTGTGGAATACAGCATTTCCAGAGAGCGGGCCACAGACGACTCAACCTTTTCCAGTCGACGTACTACGTCGTCGTGACGTTTTCGACGGTCGGATATGGTGATTTCGTTCCCGACATCTGGCCTTCTCAGCTTTACATGGTCATCATGATCTGCGTCGCCCTCATCGTCCTCCCGACACAGGTAATATCGTGATAACATACCAAAGACTCGGTTATTCGGTTATTTTATAAAAAAGCATCGGATACTTAACTGTTCAAACTCGTTTTAAAGGTGGTAACATAAGAATTTGAATTCTATAGTGTTTCAGTTAGAAAAAGGATGACTTTAAAAAAATCCAGAATTAATATTGATAATAATTAACTTTAAAAATGCCATCATTTTATCTAATCCTGAAAAAGGTTTACAAAACTGCACCTGATTTACAAAATTATAACAAAAAGAGAAGTTCATC
Organism: Cimex lectularius; assembly: GCF_000648675.2. Taxonomy (NCBI): domain Eukaryota; kingdom Metazoa; phylum Arthropoda; class Insecta; order Hemiptera; family Cimicidae; genus Cimex; species Cimex lectularius. The sequence continues at coordinate 2,070,053 of NW_019392677.1, read as the reverse complement.
CGTTGTTATTTTTCAAGAAAAGTTCCCTCTCAAATAGAAATTGGACGACTTAACAAGAATATCAGATTTCCCTCCTAGACAATTCCTTCTTATTACCAAACAAAACACCTTTTTTAATACCGAACGATCGTGTAACATTATTATTGCTTTCTTATCCATATTCGTTTATTTCATTCAATTTTTACCGAAACATCGCGTAATTCGCCTTCATTGCGATAAAATTTTGGAAGGGCTGATAAGAAGTAGTGAAAAAATATGTTTTTCCTTCTGCAGACTTTCTAGGCACGGAATGATTCTTGACATATATGGTGGGATTAATGTGAAAAGCTATAGAAGGAAAGCGAAAAGGAAAAAGGGGAGGGAATTGATTGGCTTGTAAACGCGGAGTCGTCGGACAGATTTGACCCCAAAACCCTTTGACCCTCACTGAACCAAAGCGCAAATATTTTTTCCGACAAATGGACCGACTCACCATAATATAAGACGAAATTTCCCCTGAAAATTTGGAACAACCCCCGAAGCCATTTTTCTTGGAAATGTATATATTTAGTCGGAGTGGGTCCGCTTTCGCAGGTTTTCAATTTCTTACATTAATATATTCAATCACACATTTTAAACCATTTCTAAAAAAATCCATAGATTATTCCGTATTAACATTATTTTTTTTATATTTTTTTTTAAACCAGCAGAGGTCTTACAAACCCTCAGGGTGCCGGTGTTTTTGAAAAAAAAGCCCATTTGTATGTCGGGTTCGAATGCAGGGCCGTTAGATTCGAACCCGGCACCTTTACCTTGCAGTGATGAGCGCCGTATCAACGCCTAAACCGTTGCGGCCACCGACGCCCCTTTTTTAGTTATTTTTTATGCAAAGTACTGATCCGGAGGTCGTGGGTTTGAGTCCCGCTGGAAAGGCTAATTTTTCAACTCAAACATACTTTGCACAAAAAATAAAAATCCATGAAATTAATTACTGTAGTTAACAGGACCAAATAAAAACTTAATGTATTAATTAATTATATTAAACGACCTGATCAATTTTTTTTTCAAATTCTCAAACCCAATTCTTGACAATGTTTACTTACCTACGCAGACAACAAGGGGAAAATTAAGTTACCTTGTCAACGAAAACTAGTTTGACAAATTTTTCTTAAATTTAAGATTAAGTTTAGGTTTAAGAGGAATTGTCAAACTAGTTTTCCTTGACAAGGTAACTTAATTTTGGTAAGTTAACTGGATAAGAAAAGAAAGGATGTGCATGGATCGTCAATAAAAGAAAGTAAACCGTAATCTTTGCAAAAAATATATTGGATTAGTTTATTTAGTGTAACGAAACGGACCAAAATTGCATTTTAGAAATCGTAAATTAAGATCACTTAATACAATGTTTTCTGACAGATGACAAACCTATCGCCGTCTCATACGATTTAAACCTAAAGAATACATGTGCAAGAGGCGGTTTCGATCTACTTAAGTATGTCCAAGAACCATACTTAATTCATACATCGAAAAACCCGTCCAACCTATATTCCAGAAAAAACGTGAATTATTCCTTGGTCAAATGACTACCGGGCTTAAAAGAGGAAAATTTAAGATTCACTTTTATGATTATTGAATAAATAGCTCAGTAATCCAGAATTGACTGTCACATTATAATTAACGTCTTCATATCACTGAGATAAAAATTTATCTTTATCAATCAAGTTAGAGGTCTAGGAAATTGTGGTCCGTTAATGCCCATTTCACTTATGTAACGAATCTGAAAATACAAATTTTTCACTCTAAAACTCTTTAGATATTTATTTAGAAATCGTAAGATGCGGTCTGGTGTGATGTAGGTTTCAGAAAAACATTTTCTTTATCGTGCCAACGTTTCGATCTTTATTGAGATCATCTTCAGGGCCTGGGATTTACAAACATTGTTTACATATAACAATTACATTTTGGATGTGGAAAAGTGAATTTATACAATGCAAAATATTTTTTTTTATATATTCAATCAAAGTATCTACTCACTCAAAGTGTTTGTCTTCTGTGTAATTGTGCCATTCTTGTGTGTCGTGTCGAGAGTGCCAGTGAGATTTTGCTATTTTGTGTTTATATACGTTGGATTTTGAAGGGGTGGAGAAGGATGTCGGTATAGAAAAGACATTTTTGTATAAGGCGTCGGCTTCTTTGAGGTGAAAAGAGCCGACGAAGGGAAAAAATGTGTTGGAAATGGTTCGGCCAGATTATCCTTTCAGGATTATATAGAAAGGGATAAATAGGAAAAGAAATATGTTATATGTAAACAATGTTTGTAAATTTCAGTCCCTGAAGATGATCTCAATAAAGATCGAAACGTTGGCACGATAAAGAAAATGTTTTTCTGAAACCTACATCACACCAGACCGCATCTTACGATTTCTAAATAAATATCGATTAACGGTAACTAATCACCACACATTTCTTTAGATATTCCTTTCTTTAGATATTATGCTTCCTTAGGTTATCCTTAATCAAACTATACTGCCTTTTGGTCCTAAACACTAAATATTTGAACCTACTTTTTTATCCATTATATTTCGTGGTCAGATTGGCCAAATAACTTTTTTTAATTAATTAATCTTTTTATTTAAGGTATTGGTTGAAATGAAAAAGTTAGTGACACGAACGGGATTCGAACCCACGACTTTCGGCTCAATACGCCGCTGCTTTAACCAGTTGAGATCATCGTCACGATAGCTCAAGTGGTTAGAGGTGCGGCGTATTGAGCCGAAGGTCGTGGGTTCGAATCCCGTTCGTGTCACTAACTTTTTTCATTTCAACCAATACTTTACATAAAAAGACTGCTTTGTTATGTCGCTCATTGGTACCACTTTAAAATATTTTTCTTACACCGGGATTCGAACCCAGAACCAACGTGGCAAATACTATATCACAAATTACTTATATCAATAATGAGATTATTGTTTTTCTGTCGAGATTGGTACCTAAATAAATTCAAATTAAGTCCGAAATATAGGTAGATATCGTGAAGCAATTAGGTGGGTCCTACCTAGTACAATAAAGCCATCCCTATCATAAAGAAGGGCTTAACGTCCCACCCGTTGGTGTTTGGATGATGGGTTCAACCACCTTACAATTTCTTTTATTAATCTCAATTAAATAGCCATGGATATTGACGGAATTCGATCTCAGAACCGCTAGCGAGGCAAAAACTTAAAAGAATTATGATAATTTAGAGATCGTGAGATGCGATGTGATGTAGGTTTAGAAAAACATTTTCTTTAACGTGCCAACGTTTCGATCTTTATTGAAATCATCTTCAGGGCCAATGTTGTATTCAATATAGGAATTTTAGGTCTAATCCAAATATTTGTACTCACTCAAAGTGAGTGTTTTCTGTGTAGATGTGTCATTGTTGTGTGTCGTGTTGAGATTGTAAGTGAGATATTAATGTTTTTTGTGTGTGTGTATATATATATATATATATATATATATGTTGGAATTCGAAGAGGTAGGGATGGAAGTAGGGATAGAAATCCATTGCTCTATCGAGATTCGAGGCGAAAAAAACATTAATGTCTCACTAACACACAACAATAAAGAAAAGGTTTTTCTAAACCCACATCACACCAGACTCACGATCTCTAAATAATCATTAACTAACGGTCACTAAACACCACAGGCAAAAAGTAATTATTTATGATTTATTATTGTAATTAACGTTGGTACCTATCTCACTATATATAACTTTTTTTTCAAATAGTAGAGCTGATAGGCTAAAATTCTCGGGTAATTACGGATAACAGTTTTCAATCTAGTATCACCTAAAAAAGGTTAATTAAAATTCGTTTTATGTAAGGTCTTGGTTGAAATTAAAAAGATAGTGTTATGAGCGGGATTCGAACCCACGACCTTCGGCTCAATCCGCCGCTGCTCTTACCTCTTGAGCTATCGTGACGTATTGAGCCGAAGGTCGTGGGTTCGAATCCCGCTCGTGACACTAACTTTTTCATTTCAACCAAGACCTTACATAAAAAGAATAATTAATTGAAAGACGTAGACCACTAACCATAATGGAGTTAATTAAAATCGTTGATCCCACGTCCGTAGAGCTCAGTGAGTTCAAAAATATCATACAATCCTTTTGGTTTTTTTTATTTAACGAGTTGTTTTCTCATTTCTAAGTGACAAGTCACAGTAATTTTCTAAAATTTCCGAAATTTGAATTTTTACTCGGGCTATGTAGGGTTTTGGGTTTATCTAGCTTCTACGCGTATCTCACATTCGGACATTTTCGTTTATTCGGTCATCGGTTCTCATTGAATATTTTCGTCTTATCGATTCCAAGACTGCGAGGACAGGGTAAACGGTTAAATATTGAACGGGGCCGCCTCTTTCCGTCTTACGCATTATCTTTGCACACAGTCAGGTTTAGAAAAGGATCCTTCGTCCGTACCCATGGAATCGAGAAGTGAATTTCATAATACAGGTTTTTTTTCGAGTCCGATGACGTAGAAAATTGTAAAGGGATTGTGTTAGTCAAGACGGCCTACGGCCCGGCGGTTATCATTTAAATAACCTCAATCCGGACAGTCAAGAGTTGTCAAAAAGTTTCGGTTAAGTCGTTAATAATATCAACTCGCTAAGTTGGTTATTAGTATACAGCCGCTTCCCGGATTCGACGTCTGCGATCCCAAATATTATTCTGTTTATAAACGGAACTGATTGTGCCGAGGGGAATACTCTAATCCCACTTTCTTGCTTATCCCGTCCGCGAGAGAGATGAAAGAACCGCAATTTCAGATTGTGGATTTTTCTAATCAGATGTACCACAATCTTACAAGTTTTCATTGGTTTTGCAAAAAAAAGAAAGAAAAAAAGAAGGGAAAATACCAAAAGAGCTATTTCTGATAGTTATTGATAAAACCAACAGTGCAATTCTAACAAACTAAAATTTTTAGATTTATATACTCAACTCTGTGTACAGAATCGAACTTACCTAAAAGTACCTTTTCAGTAAAAAATATTTAAGAAACACAAGATAAATTTTATTCTGTGGATTTGGGCTTCCTTGAATAACGAAAAAGTACAAAATTATGCCCAGTCAAAACGAATATATAAATAAAAATTTAAACGTAACAGTAAAAAAATGAAACGTACTAAGTAACAAACGGGAAAAAATTAACAGAAAATTTTAGGACACCTCAGAACTATTTATTTTAAAAAATCAACCTTAACACAGAAAGATTTTTTGGATTACCTATGGGGAACAAGATTGGTTTAGTTTATTCAGTTTTGACAAACATGGTGGAGATACTGGTTTATGCCGGTTAAAGATGTAAATTATTACCCCGAAAAATAACTAAAGGACTTATTATTTTATCGTGATAATATTGCTGTTGTTAATCTAGTCTGCAGGTTGTTATCATAAATAAAAGTAAAACTAAATAAGTCATTAAAAATGAACATAATATATTGGTTATTTTCTTGACGAAGCATAACATCATAAGAAAGAACATTTGAAATATCCCAATTGACCAAATTACTTATTTCAATTAATTATTCTTTTTATGTAATGTCTAAGTTGAGAAGAAAAAGCTTGAAAAAAAAACATGAGCGGGATTCGAACCCACGAACTTCGGCTCTTCTCTAACGATCCCAACCTACGACCTTTCGAATTTTCCTTCTTTTTGCCACACAAGTCGCGATAGCTCAAGTGGTTAGAGCAGCGGCGTATTGAGCCGAAGGTCGTGAGTTCGAATCCCGCTCGTGACACTTGCTTTTTCATCTCAACCAAGTCATTACATAAAAGAATAATTAATTGAAGTAAATCTTTATCACCCCCCGATTTAGGGGGTTTATTTATTTAATTAATTAATTAATTAATTATTCTTTTTTTTATGAAAAGTGTAATTTTTGTTGGAATAGAGTGGTCAAAGTACTTATTATTTTACAATTAATTAAGGTTTTTAGTTGAGATGAAAAAAGTTAATGGCACGAGCGGGATTCGAACCCACGATCTTCGGCTAGATACGCGATTTAGATAGATTTTAGATAGATTTAAGATTTTATCATAGATTTTAGTCCATTTATGTTTAGTTGTGTAATTGATCAAATTACTTGAAAAATGGAAAAAGGAGGGAAAACTCATAAGGTGGGGTTGAGATGGGAAGTTGATGTCCGAGTGGATCGAGGTCACGATAGCTCAAGTGGTAGAGCAGCGGCGTATCTAGCCGAAGATCGTGGGTTCGAATCCCGCTCGTGCCATTAACTTTTTTCATCTCAACTAAAAACCTTAATTAATTGGTCAAGCGGACCACGAAATTAGTGAATTTAGTACTTATTATTATTTATATTTTAGTCGGATTAGAAAGATATTAACACTACTTCTTCTTTTCTTTCCTCTGTAATTTATCATTTAAAAAAATACCAAAAGAGCAATTTATGATTGTTATTAGTAAAACCGTCACTAAACTAGAAATTTTAGATTTATATACTCAACTCTGCGCACGTGTACAAAATCGAACTTACCTAAAATGGCTTTTTCCTCTTCAGTAAAAAAATATTTAAGAAAAACAAAATACATTTTATTCTATGGCTTTGGGCCCCCTTGAGTAACAAAAAATTAAAAAATTATGTACAGTCCAAATGAATATATAAATAAAAATTTAAACGTAACAGCAAAAAATAAATGAAACGTACTAAATTAAGTAAAAAGAGGAAAAAATTAACAGAAAATTTTAGGACAATTTAGAATTATTTATTTTAAAAAATCAACCTTAATACAGTAAGATTTTTTGGATTAGCTAAGCGGAAAAAGATTGGTTTTATTTTAATTAATTTTGACAAACATGAAGGACATACAAGATTACATCTTATAGACAAAAACTTTATTACCTTATCGTGATAATATTGTTGTTGTTAATCTATTCTATATGTTGTTATGAAAATTTATTTATATATTTTTAAGATTTTTTTTATGGCTTTATGTTCTGAGCATATTAGCCAATGACAATAAATTGTTTAAAATCTATTATAAACATAAAGCCAAATAAGTCATTAAAAATTAGCATAATGTAGTGGTAAATTTGTTGACGAACAAACATCATAAGAAAGAACATTTGAAATATCATGGTCTATTATGTAAATTATAATCCATTAATTAATTATTCCTTTTATGTAAGGTCTTGGTTGAGATGAAAAAGCTAGTGTTATGAGCGGGATTCGAACCCACGACCTTCGGTTCTACTCTAACGATCCCAACCTATCTTTCGAATTTTCCCTCTTTTTGCCCTAGAAGTCACTCTTATCCCACTTTATTTTGCTTATTCCGCCCGCGAGAGAGACGAAAGAACCGCAGTTTCAGTTTGTGGATTTTTCTAATTAGATGTATCGCAAACTTGCAAGTTTTCATTGGTTTTGCACAAAAAAAAGGCAAATACCAAAAGAGCAATTTATGACTGTTATTAGTAAAACCATCACTAAACTGTAAATTTTAAATTTGTATACTCAATTCTGCGAACGTGTACAGAATCGAACGTACCAAAAATGGCTTTTTCCTCTTCAGTAAAAAAATATTCAAGGAAAACAAAATAAATTTTATTCCATGGCTTTCAGCCCACGCTTGAGTAACAAAAAAGTACAAATTTATGCACAGTCATAATGAATATATAAATAAAAATTTAAACGGAACAGCAAAAAAATATTTGAAACGTACTAAATTAACTAAAAAGAGGAAAAAATTAACAGAAAATTTTAGGACAATTTAGAACTATTTATTTTAAACAGTAAACCTTAACACATTGAGATTTTTTGGACTACTTAAGCGGAAAAAGATTGGTTCAGTTTAATTAATTTTGACAAACATGATGGAGATACAAGTTTATGCTGGTTGAAGGGGCCAACTATTATCCTGAAAAATATTATATATTTAAAATGTTTAAAATATATTATAAACGTCAAACTAAATAAGTGATTAAAAATCAACATAATGTATTGGTTAATATGTTGACGAAGCATAACTTTATAAGAAAGAACATTTGAAATATCGTCTATTGTGTAAATTCAGTGTTTTATGAGCGGGCAGCATTTCGAAATCGACATTGCTTTGAAAAATAAAGACTACTTTTTATGAAAAGTGTATTTTTGGTTGTTTCCTTCTGTGGAATAGAGTGGGTCAAAGTACTTATTATTATTTATTTTTTAGTCATAGATTAGAAAGATATCATCAAGGCTACTTCTTCTTCTCTTTCCTCTGTAATTTATAATCCTCTATAATCTTATCTCAATTTATTTCAGTGATTTATTTTTATTGTAGTATTATATTATCACTTGTATTTCTATTTTCTCTGTTCGTTGTAAATATCTGATCAATACATGTAATTGAAAACCCTCAGACGGTCTGTCGACCATGAGTAAATCTTAGGATCAATTGTGTTATTGTTGTTTTGAAACAATACACATTCTTATTAATATTTAACATTACGTGCCACTATGTCAACACATGCATTGACTTCAAAATGACCCGACTAAGTCCGTTGCTTTTGGTATTATGAGAAAGCTCTTGTTGAAATGTTAAATTGGTACACCTCAAGCTTCCAAAGGACCATGTATTATGTATTTACTGCCGGCATCATTAAGTTTCCATAAGAAACTGCCACGTCGTATTTATGTTCAGATTGAATAATTGGTTTAAATTTAAAATTTTACCTGTATTATAGTTATTTATATGGCCTATGTGTTAAATAGTAAAACCGTTTAAATTTTAAATAAATGTAAGTTCGCACGTAACTCCCATAGTACAGTTTTTGCAGAATTTAAAAACGTAAACTTTGTTTCTTAAAAATAATTTTGTAATTTGCGTGTTCTGTAGGGGCTATCAACAATGAGGTCATTTCAGTGCCCTATGATGCAGTTATAACCTAAACACACTCATTCTTAAAGACGTTCTTTCTCATTTACATTTATCACAAAAAGAATGCTCGTAATTCCTAAAATCTTTACATTTATAAATAATTACACATATACTTTGTACGATTGATAGACTTTGGGGTACTGCCCCCACCATCACACACATTCACGCTTATAAATACGACCAGGGTCGTTAGATCGTCTCTGACGAGTACAGCCGGATATGTATATGTGTAGGGATAAAAGAGGCGGCCACAAGACGTACTGCACCTCGCCCTGAATAGATCTATTGTGCTCGCCTGTTTTTTATAACTCACTGGCCAGTTTCAGGTTATTAATCACCCTCCATAACTTTGCCAACGGCTCCTTAGTGCAGGATCTTGCTTTTGGTTTTACTTGTTCTAGTTGCAAGAACTTGCACCTATACGGACCTTTACAAAAACATAAAATGTGTGTTCAGCGGTCTCCTCCTCTTCCTGGCAATATCTGCGTAGTGTTTCTTCTGTCTGTACTCCCATCCATGTGCTTTCTTAAGTGGCAACCAGAATCCTAGTTCGGTTGCGGTTGCCTTCTAGTAATTCCTTTGTAGTTGTTCGAATGGATTGCATCGCTTCGTGTGCTTCATGCCTGTGGTATTCTTCCACCAGGTTTTGGACTCAAAGGATCCATTTTGAGATGTATCCTCTTTTGTGGTAAGATGCTAGGCCACAGTATGGTTCAGGACCTCGAGAGTCCAGTGGCTCCCTCTTTGGTCAACATCTATCCTCTTTTGTAGCAAGAAGCTGGGCCACAGGACCCAGAGAGACGACCCTTTTTTTGGTCAACATGTCAATCTTTTGCCTTTGTCCCCCGAGTATCCAGAAACCATGCCAGGGTCAGGTCGTGAGTGTCGCTGACCTCCATCAAGGCCTTCAGAGTCCAGTGGATCCCTCTTTGGTCAACATGTCAACTTTATCATTTCCTCTACTCCCCGAATGCACAGGGTCCCATGTCAGGGTCAGTCGTTGAGTACGGCCAGAAGGAGTTCGAGAACCGTGACCAGTATCAGTCCACTCGAACAATTATTGAATTAAACAAAATTTTCCCGCGTTTTACTGTACTAACGAATTAAGATATTTTTAGGCCCTTTAATATCACAAGTTTAGTATGGCGCGGCCGCACTTATAACCCTGAGGTCACGGGAGAAAGCGGACGGCAAAAGAGTTCGTAAATTAGAAAATATGAAATAAAATTCATTTAGCGAAACAGGATCACATTTATCGTGTCGGAGAAAATTCAACATGCGACATGCTGAAGAAAAATTAAAATCAATTTCTCATCACGGCCCACGTAAACCGTACCGTGTTAAATTTGGTCAAAAATGAAAAATAATCCAGCAGTAAAATGCGTAATGAAAGTGGCGCAGAACAAAATAATAATTTAACGAAAGCACGGAGAGAAATATTGCTCACCGCTGGAAGCGGACAGGGCGAAAATAACACAGATATACCGAGATACATTTTTAAAACTTATTTCCTACTCAACGGCCAACGACTCGACGACTCGAGCGTTGGATTTGGAATTGTCTTCACAATCCGCGATTTACGACTGCTTTCTTTCTTTAACTTTTATTTTATTTCTCGTATAAATATAAAACCGCGCAAGTTGATTCAGAGGTCTAGCGAATTTACTATGTGATATTTTTATTTACTTTTTTGCTCTAGAAGAGAATTGTACGACTTATATTATATTGTTCATAAAAATGCCCACTTTCTATAAATTAGCTTTGGGAGCAATAACCTGTAACTTCCTACTTGTTTTTCCCAACAATTGCGTTTACTTAGAAACTTTCTTAGTTTGTTGTTTGGCTGGTGGAATTAATTGTTGGCTGGATGGAATAACCCGGAAGTGACCTGAGAAGATAGATATATCGCCGCTGTATTTTCCAATTTAAGAAAGAAATAAACCGGTCTTCGTCGCAGTTTGGCCGCGTTATCGTTGATCATCAGAGATATAAAAAGAAGCAATTCCGTGATTATCATTCAAAAAGTTGGACGATCCAATTCCTTCAAGTTGAAGGGTAGCAGCTTAAAGATCGAGCTAGGTATCAATGCAAACACATTTCATGGAGTTCGAGTAATCAATTTTACTCGAAATAAAGTAAATTATATTAAATTTCCTTTACTTTTGGGCAGGACAAAGCTTCACTTGCCTGTATAGTTGAGATGGATTTGATAAACCTTAGTAGAAGTTCAATTAATTAATCCCTTATGTAAGGTGTTGGTTGAGATAAAAAAGTCAGTATCACGAGCGGGATTCGAACCCACGACCTTCGGCTCATTACGCCGCTGCTCTAACCACTAGAGCTTCGATCCTCTCTCTCACATCTCAAAATTCAAACGGTTGTAGGTTGAGATGAAGAGTTAGTGTCCGAGAGGATCCAAGTCAGGATAGCTCAAGTGGTAGAGCAGCGGCGTATTAAGTAAGCCTAAGGTTGTGGGTTCGAATCCCGCTCGTGAGACTGAATTCCCATTTCAACATAGCCTTTCGAATTTTTTCCTCCTTTTTGCAACTTTTCAAATGTCGTGTAATCTATTTGATTGTTGGCGACAAATGAAATGGCCACGTAGAGCTTTAGTGAAGATATACTTCATTTAACTTATTAAATTCACTAGATTTCGTGGTCCGATTGACCAAATAACTTATTTCAATAAGCTGTTGGTTGAGATAAAGTCACGATAGCTCTGTGGTAGAGCAGCGGCGTAATTAGCCGAAGGTCGTGGGTTCGAAACCCGCTCGTGACATTATCTTTTTATGTCAACCAACACCTTACATAAAAGGTTAATTGAAAGATGTTATATTAATCGGACCACGAAATCTAGTGTACTTAATAGAAGTACTAATTCAAATTCTTCTTAAATTATATATGACATTATAAATTTAAATAATTTATAAGTTAATTTCTGCAACGTAAGAGAAAAATATTGTGGGGCTTAGAAGTCTTGGCTAATACGATTTTTTTCCGTGAAAGCGATAAAATACTTTTTTCATATGAACGGAAGCCTTAAGATGATGGGTAGAAAATATTTTTTTCTCCACAATATGCAAAATTGTCCGATCCGAAGTTTTGAAAGATTAAATCTTGTATTTTTAATAATTGATCATAACGGATTTTTTTTATTAACATTTATGAATTTCGATCAAGTTTGATAATCGTAGCTTAGATTGTGAAAACATTGAACTTACACTAAAAACAGTGTTTACTCTGCATATTTTTGTTCTGACAAAGTAACGATCACTTTTTGTGTTAATGATTTGTTAAGGTAAAATATCACGCTATCGGATTTTCCAATCAATTTTTCCGTAATCGTCTGAGCTTTTGCCTGTCATAACCTTTCAGCCCCGAACGTCACAAACTTCTGCTTTTAATTCCTTTATGTCAAAAAAGTCCACATCAAACTAGCGGCCGTCAATTTTCAAAGACCCCCAGTTTTCAACAAGGTGGGCCGTTTACGCCGAGGACTTTGTACGCTTGTTGGCTCGCTTAAGTGGCCGGTGATGTATTGGCTCCTTCGAACTTTAACCCTACAATAAATAAATACCCACGAGGGGTAAATTGATCGGAGGATGTCACCCTTGGAATCTCATGTCTCACGCATCCACCCAATAAGCTGTCGGGCTACACATTGGCGGCTCCTTAATCCGATGAACAAACTTAATTTTCTACGGAGTCACCCTTTGACTTAGACCTACAGTGTTATTTTGCCAAACCAACAATTGTGCTACATTAGCAGTGGTTTATAACCTGATCTTCAGAATATTCTCATGGAAATCCAGTCAAGTAATCTGAACGAATCACCCACTATGTTTGTCAGATGAGATGAGTGTCTCTGCGATGTCTCGAGTCGTTCAGTGGAATGGAAAACTCATTCCTCAGAAATTGGCCAAAATTAAGTTTTTAATAAATTCTTCAAATTTCTTTGAAAACAGACAGTCACTAATCATTAATAACTTAATTTTGCCAATCTGAACTCATATTTCAAATTGTTTTACACGGATGATAACCTTAAAATAGATCGAAAGCTTGGCCGGTAACACTTGATTTTTTTCATCCAGACATTACCGAGATTTAGAATAGTAGAGTTTATTTTTGGAAATAAACAGGTTCTAATGAAATAAAAACCATAACGTAATAGAATCTAAACAATGCCCAGTTAGTACAAAAAATGTGTACTGACGGCTCCAAAACCGACAAGGGTACGGGAACTGGACTCTTTAGGATGAACCCAAAAACCGAACTGACGGTAAACCTACGTAAATGTGCTACAGTTTTTCAGTCTGAAATCATAGCGATTGAACAATGCGCCAGAGAAATAAAAAGGCTAGGAAAGCATTCCCAGAAGAGAGCCTTTTTCTCTGACAGTCAGGCAGCACTAAGGGCCCTAGACTCATGCGAGACAAAGGCAAAGAGTGTTTGGAACTGCTTGAAGGCCTTGATGGAAGTCAGCGACACTAACGACCTGACCCCTGGCATGGTTCCTGGACACTCGGGGGACAGAGGCAAAAGGTTGACATGTTGACCAAAAATAGGGTCGTCTCTCTGGGCCCTGTGGCCCAGCTTTTTGCTACAAAAGAGGATACATCTCAAAATGCATCCTTAATGAGTCCAAAACCTGGTGGAACAATACCACAGGAATGAGGCACGCGAAGAGATTCATAGAAGGTCCATCAGCAAAACTATAAAAGAATTACTGGAAAGCAACCGCGACCGAACTAGGATTCTGGTTAGACTCCTGACAGGGCACTGCCACTTAAGAACGCCGGATGGGAGTACAGACAGAAAAAACACTGTGCAGATACTGCCAGGAAAAGGAGGAGACCGCAGGACACACATTTTATGTTTTTGTAAAGGACCATGTAGCTGCAGGTTCTTGCAACTAGGACAAGTAAAACCACAAGATCCTACACTAAGGAGCCGCAGGCAAAGTTATGGAGGCTGATTAGTAACCTGAAACTGGCCAGTGAGTTATAAATAACAGGGAAGCACAACAGATCTATTCAGGGCGAGGTGCAGTACGCCTTGTGGCCGCCTCTTTTATCCCTATCCCTAGATATCGGGCGCTACTTGGACTACATATTAATAATGGACTAATGTGGTATCCCCAGACACGTCTTAAATGTCAAGAAACTAAGGACCTTACAAACTAATATCATAGATTGAACTTACCAAACTAATTCCTTTAACAACAATCTATTGGAATGGAAGTCTGGTGCCAGCAGCCGCGGTAATTCCAGCTTTGAAGCTAAAGCGTATATTAAAGTTTTTGCGGTTAAAAAGCTCGTAGTTTGTTCTGCGTCCCTCACTGTCGGTGCACAGTTCGTCGGTGACACTGGCATGACATGGGATGTCCTATCGGTGGCGGCGGAGACCATATCGCCGTCGGATAACACCGCGGTGTGATGGCCTTCTGGTCAAGGTAGGCTGAAACGTTTACTTTGAACAAATTAGTGTGCTTAAAGAAGGCAAAAATCTATGCCAGAATAGTGGCGCATGGAATAATGGAACAGGACCTTGGTTATATTCTTTTGATCTCCGGTACACAAGGTAATGATCAATGTGGACAGGCGGGGGCATTCGTATTGCGGAGTTAGAGGTGAAAATCTTGGATCGTCGCAAGACCCACTATCGCGAAAGCAATTGCCAAGTATGTCTTAATTGATCAAGAACGAAAGTTAGAGGTTCGAAGGCGACCAGATTCCTTTGATGACTCGGCGGGGTGCTTTCCCCGGGAAACCAAAGCTTTTGGTAGGTTTCCCACCTTACTGACAAATCACCATTTACAAGACCCTCCTGAAACTGATATGAACATACGGAATTGATGTTTGGGTGTCAACGTAAAAATTCCGACAAAATCCAATCCATCCAATGAAAAATACTAAAAACTATCCCTTCTATATTTCAAACGTAACAATCCAGAATGACCTCCTAAACCCTTTTGTAATGACATTATTAAATCTTGACACAACAATTTACACTAAAGTTTAAACCTTCACTCCAATACACTTGTCCAGCAGTTTTCTTTTTTCGACATAACTGGTAACCCACGCGTGTACAGAGATCTTTTGACAGATTGATTGACTCAGTGTGAGGGAATGTCACTGTTGGGTGACTTCTATCATGTGTCATATAGTGATGCTAGGTTATCTCTAAATTTTCTTTGTATATTTTTCAGTTCGAACAACTCGCCTTCACCTGGATGGAAAGGCAGAAGCTCGGTGGGTCGTATTCCTCGCATCGAGCCCAGTCAGAAAAGCACGTAGTCGTCTGCAGCACGACTCTTCACGCGGATACGATAATGGATTTTCTCAATGAATTCTACGCTCATCCTTTACTTCAGGTAATTTTAAGGATTTCTCGCCAATGTGCATTTTCCCACGACGATTTCCATTTTCAGGACTATTACGTAGTTTTGTTATCGCCGATGGAATTGGACACGACTATGAGGATGATCCTGCAGGTGCCGATCTGGGCACAGCGGGTCATTTACATCCAAGGATCTTGCCTGAAGGACGTCGACCTGGCAAGGGCGAGAATGAACGAGGCAGAAGCGTGTTTTGTCCTCGCGGCGAGAAACTACGCCGACAAGACTGCAGCAGTACGTATTTTTCAATTTGCTGCTACGAACGCTTTGATTATTTCCCAATTTGCTTGAATCGAACGTCACCCGGCTCGGGGAAACTTGGGACGTCGGTGGCTAAAATTATGCATGAACCACAGGGCACTTGGGTTTATCTTCAGCGATCAATTTCAGACTCAGACTCTCAAAAGGTCATAGATTATTTAGTACGAACTTTATCAAGTCAGTATTGCAAGCTGAAACCCTATTTTTTTTAAATCGATATCGATATGCAGTAAAATCGAGTTTTATTTTAATAATATAAAAAAACAACACAGATTAATATTTTCTAATGGAAATAATACAATGTTAAATTGTTTCATGTTGTAAGTAAGGTGATGTACCTAAAATGTGTTCGTTACAGATCATCTTAGTGTGCCTAACCTGCCTGGGTTATCTGTCAGACGCGATTCAGTATTTCGCAATTTCCAGTCATTTTGTGGCGATCCCTTCTATTTTCATACATTTTCCGCGACCGGGTCGTGAAAATCATTATGGATCATTTGATTGGTGAAAAAGAAGGGTGCGTTGAGTATATAATGGAGATGTTGAAGGATCTGGTCCACAGTTCGGCTCCCTATGGCTACGGTTACTATGAACGCGAATTCTGAGGAAATTTTGTTCTGACGAGTTCTGACGACTTCGTCTGAACAAACAAATACTCGATTTTCCAGGGTTTACTTTGTCAGCGAAGGGTATGTCAGAACACGACATCGTCAGAACCATTCGAGCATTCCAACCAGTTTGATTTTTCGTGCGTTCTGACGTTCAATTTAGACAATTTTTATATTTCACCATGGATGTAGATAAACTGATTAGTCTTCCTTTTGAGAATCGGTGTTTGTGGGGCATGAACGACAAAAAATACAAAGTGGGACAAAATTTCTCAAAAAATCAACACTAGCAATAAGCCATATTTGGTTAGTGGTCATAATTAACCGCATTAATTAATCTAATGAATAATTCTTTTTATTTAATGTGCTTGGTTGAGACAAAAATTAGTGTCACTAGGGGGATTCGAGCCCACGACCTTCGGCTCAATACGCCACACTAACCACTTTAGGCTATCGTGACTACGATCCCCTCGGACACCAACTCACCTCAACCTACAATCGCTCGAATTTTCCCTCTTTTTGCCATTTTTCAAATTTCATTTTAATTAATATGTTAAATAATGACATTAATCAACTTAGTCAGCTTAATCAACGGACTTTCAAGAAAATAAAATTTATTTCGCCCATTTTACTGGGAGGCAGAAACATACATACTATCAGAAACGTGCACAATGTAACACCTTGTTCTGACGAAGATTTCGGACGTATTGACCGTAATTCATTCATGATGTAATTCGCATCCATAGTGACCGTAGCCATAGCTTCAATCGGTCTGATGAGTGTGTGTAAGCGGTTAGTTATGTATGCTTAGTGTTGATTATGGTACCGCAGGCATCTGAGTAGTCCATATGTTTTCTTGTGGGTTCTTGTCTTCATCTTATATGTGGGTTCCATGTAAGATCTGTGAAAAGCCCAAGGCGGGGGACTTGGTTGGATGAAGGTATTACCTTCTTGCTATGTGTACAGGTGGGCAGGTCTTTGAGCATAAATGCTACTTGTTGGTTTTTTTGTACGTTCAACCTGATAATGAGGTTCAAAAGTTGGATTGCGTCTGCGGCTAGGACAGATTGGTATGTGTAGATAGAATTGCAATGCCATCCGCAAAGGTTGTGTCGATGTGTCAGCTGAGTAGATGGTGTCCTTGTGGGACGCCTGCTTTGATTGGAATGATGAGTTAAAAATCGGTGCCAATTGGTACTTTAAACCATCGATCCGAGAGGATAAGGAATTATAAGGATTGAATTTTCCATTTTTTTTTTTCATTACATATGAGATGTTGATGGACTGCAATCTGGGAAAATTGATATTGAGCGGATTCTAGAGAAATTTAGAGTTTGGAGAGAGAGAGATTACCCTCAATTGAGTTGGGTCGCCCTTGCTCGCACATTTAATGGTCCTCCGGGCCGGATTGTAGTTTATTGCATCTCATTTATTTTTCAATTTTAAATTTCTATAACCTCACCAATCATGCCGATCTCTATGAAGGAGCTGGAGATCCGATTTGAAGATTGTGCGAACGAAGTTGAAGGGCTGTGTGATGACATTAAAGAAACAAGAGACTTGGGTTTCAAAATCAAGACAGACCCTGAAGCTTTAGACGAAAGTTCGATTTTTACAGCCCGTATTGCCCGCCTTGATAGTACATTTGAAAAATGTATGGAAAAGATATCTGAAACCATACGTTATGGCAAATCGTTGAACCGAGACACTTCGAATTTGGAGAATATGAGGAGTGCCACAAGAAAAGTATATTATGAAGCTTTGGCCTTTTCAACCCCACATACGACTTTTCAAACAACCGCATATGACGAAAAGATTGCACAAACTACCAATCATTGCTGTGCACCAACTAGCACTCATTCCAATTATCCCCCAATAAATTTACCAATTTTCAATGGTGAATTAGCACAGTGGCCCACTTTTAAGGACACTTTTCTGGGAGTTGTACACAATAAAAAGGGACTGGACGCTATGCAAAAGTATCATTACCTCAGAACTTCACTCAAGGGTCCAGCACTTCAAACCATCGCATTTGTCCCTTTTACAGAAGACGAATATAACCAAGCATGGGATACACTGCTATCGAAATATGACAATAAACGTCTACAGGCCATGAATCACCTCACACGGGTTTTTAATTATAAACCTATAAATAAAGTCACTCTCTCATTAGAGCAACTTTCTAAAGTTGTGTTTGAAAGTATAGCAGCCTTCCGAAATTTAAAAATAGAAGAAGAATCAAGTTTTATTTTCTTACCATTTATTTTGCGACTTGTTGGCCCACATCTTAGAGAGAAATTTGAAACCAATTATATGAAGGATAATAATCGAATTCGTTCATCAGCAGACCTTGATTATTCAATCGGAATTATGTTCTTCTGGAGCAGGTCTTCCTACAGCAACAGTCAAGTCTGGTGATGTCAAACGGATTTTGTATACACATGGAAATACGTTAACACCCCATTGTTTATCATGCCAACAGGAACACCCTTTGTACAAATGTTCTGGATTTCAAAAATTGACCCCGATTGAACGCTTCAGATTTTTGAAATCTAAACGAGTGTGTTTCAACTGTCTTTCGACGCATCATGTTTCCAAGATGTGTAAATCCAAGTCATCTTGTCATCAATGTGGTAAAAACCACCATACCCTGTTACATCTTGATAATTCAAACCTTCATATAAAGTCTCAACCAACAGCGAATGTAGAAACCGATTACAAGAGAGATAACCATGACACGGAACAACAAACTAATACTAAGCGCACAGTCCTGACATCTGCTGTTTCCAACAATCAAAGTGTTGCTCGGTACCGCACTAGCTTACATCGAAAATAGGGACAGAACATTTGAGCCAGTTCGCATCGTCATCGATTGTGGAGCTCAACGCTCTTTCATCACAGAAGATTTAGTGCGACGTTTAAGGCTAAGATTACACCATCGCATGTGTGGATTCGGTGATTCGCCTATTGAAGGAGGAAGACTTCAAGTAAAATGTCATCTGACATCACTCGCTGAAAAGACAGCATCTCCTCTTGTCACAGAGGCGGTAGTCATCCCCCAGATCGCCCAAAACATGCCCGCGTATGCCGTTCCCGCAGACATGAATAAGTTTGAACACTTTACACTAGCCGATCCATCCTTTTGGAAACCTGGATCTGTATTCGAGATGAGATGCCAAAAAGCGGTCGAAAGCTTCGGTAACGTCCAGCAATACGGCTGAACAATTTTGTTTGTTTTCTAGAGCCGAGGATATCGTATGGACTGCCCTGAAGCTCTGCTGAACATTAGAATGGAAGGATCGCAATCCAAATTGATGGTTAGGAATTAAATTTTTAAAGTCGAACAAATACTTCATGTTTTATCACAGAACGCAGAGCACATTTTACGAGATGCTCCGGCCACCCTAGTAGCTCCAGCTGCTATTCAAGAGTATTTTTCTTTATGAACTGATGCATTTTCCTTTTGGTATTATGTAATGGAACCATCTAACCCTCCTGTATAAATAGAAATTTAATTAACCGTGTTAAAACAATACAAACGAAAAACCGCACGAACTTTGCTCGTTACCTGGTATTATGTTCTCACTCGATTTTACCTATTAAATTTAACAGAAATTCTACCTGGCAAAAGAAACGTTACACTTCCTGCATATATTTACTAATTAACAATTGCGAAATGAAGAGCTGTAGATCATTTTATACTTTTTTTCTTAGTCCATCCCTCGATCCTTGAGCTTTGGCATTTATCAGATAGAGTATAGCCTAATATTTCTGCGCACCAAGTTTCCCTTATCAAGTCAAGTTTACATATGCGCCAAACAGGGATTTCATTATGATTTGATGCTAGGATGAGCACACTATTCTGAGGTCTTGGGCCGTCAAGGATTTCGCACCCTCCGTCCCTCAATACGTGCAGATCTTCCGGCCCGAGAACAAACTCCATGTCAAGTTCGCGGAGCACGTCGTCTGCGAGGACGAGCTCAAGTACGCCTTACTTGCTAACAACTGCACCTGTCCCGGAGCGTCCACCCTCGTCACCCTCCTCCTTCACACATCCAGGGGACAGTGAGTAATGACAAAAACAGAAAAGAAGAAACTCCGATAAACGTTCTTTTTATATCTTTCAGAGAAGGACAGACGTCATCCGAAGAATGGCACAGGCTCTACGGTAGATGTTCGGGGAATGAGATCTACCATATAAGGCTCGAGGATAGTCGTTTCTTCGGCGAGTACGAAGGGAAAAGCTTCACATACGCTAGTTTCCATTCACATAGAAAGTACGTTTGTTCGATTTATTTCGAAAATGGATTGTTACAAGTTTTGATTCAGGTACGGAGTAGCCCTGGTTGGGGTGCGACCCGCAGAACTGCCGGAGTTCTACGAGGACACGATACTTCTTAACCCGGGGCCGAGGCATATCATGAAGAAATCAGACACATGTTACTACATGAGCATAACGAAAGAAGAAAACTCAGCTTTCGTTGTCGCCAACAACCAAGCAGCCATCCAAGCTGAAGCTTTGCCACAGACCAAGACCGAAGGTAAAATATTCAATAATTAAAATAATTAATACGGTAAATTACTATTGCTAAATGGTATATATGGGTTAATTCAATAAAGGTGGTTTCAAAAACAGCAGAATGTATATTTTGCTTTAAGCCCTGAAAAGAAAACTATAGGTTTACCCTTTTATATAGGTTTACCCTTGTCAAGAACAAAATGTACAATTCGATACATATAGCTGAATATTTATCTCTGCATTTTATTAATCTTATGGTACAATAAACTGAAGCTTTGCATTAAGTACTTTGCCCTTCAGTTGGGCTTCAAATCTTTTTCAGTGAATTTTGAATGAATTTTGAAATATATCATTTTCCGTTTTCTGAATAGCGAGAATAGTATCCGTTGTTTAATCTCTTTTGAACATTTCCGATAAGTCTTTCCCATGGAGTCCACAGTAAATAATCCGTTCCTGCAAAATCAATTAAAGCTCATTGTTTGGACTCCTGCAAGTCTTGACCTAAATCGCACATATGCCGGGTTTGTTGATTAATCATGTCCTGTTACGGTTCCTCGCCGGACCGTTGGCAATTCACCCGGTCGCCGGGTACCTGGGGCTCAGTGGAGATTTTTTTTCCCGTAGCCGCTTCGTCTTCTGGCTGGGCTTCCTTCATCTTCCAAATGCCGCCCGCGCGTCTTCGGCCTCTTCCAGACCTCGCTCAATCTTGCCGAGGGCACCCTCGCCTCTGCCCGAGTCTGGTCACCCCTGAGCAAAAAAAAATTTTTTTCTCTCGTGTTCACTTGTAACAGCCCCTTATACGTGAAACGTTCTTTCGAAAAATTATTCGAACGAAAATTTACAAAGTTTAAAGGAGTAAACCTTTACTGCCGTAATAAACTTTCGTTCCTCACACTGACATATACTTGGGGACCAAGGCGGCGCATGTGTCCCGCATGCAGAGAAAGGTTGCTCAATGTGGGTGCCATTAGTTGGCTCCATATAGGGAGTTAGTAGGAATGCCGTCCATTATAAGAATTGTGCTGGAGCACGGCAGAGAATCTTTGGTATCCCTGTTCCGATTTTTAGAGGAAACAGGGTTGTTTTATTATATTGATAGCTTTATATACCTGTTTGTTGAGAGTGAATGTATTTATTGGCGTGAATGTGTAGTATGAGAGGGCTTGTAGGGGAATATTGAGTACCCATCGACCCTCAATTAGTTTATTTATGTAGGTATTAAAAGTGATAGGAATACCGAGTGCTCCACCACCCTAATTGAGCGAAAGCGTTTGGATCTAAGAACTGCAGTTGGGTCCTGAATTGACCTTTCGGTTGACATATGTTTCCCATTGGGGGGTCGGAATGTCTTAGGCAATGAGGCTCTTTAACGTGCCCACCTGGCAGGGCTTATTACACGTTTAGTTTTTCAAGTTAGGAGCGACTCACCTCCGCTTACGGTAGATACTGTGAACACCGTGAGGTTCGGTGTAGAAGCTACCACATCCACAGACTAATCAGACATGACAGCTTCTCCCGCTTGCCCCGTCCGAAGAAATGGATCAACATTGTGCACTTAACCGTGTGCCGCGCGTAAAGGGATACCCAAAAGGGCTGAATTGCATCAGCCGGTCTGCCAATGCGCTCCCTAGATATTGACGACAACTCTATCTCAGAGTGTTGGGGCTCCGCTAGCGTAGCAGAACGGATCCGCACCGGCCGCGGTTTCGTTCAAAGTTGAATTTCTCACCACCCCGTAGAGGAACCTGCCTTCGGTAAAGGACGCCTATGCAGGCACCACCGAACAACAGATCCTTCTCTAAGTACTCGCCAGGAACCTTACCACTAAGACACTACGAGTCCTTTCCTATATAGCTGGATTTGGAACGATTTTTCGATTTCCCGTAGTTCAGATGGTTATGCACCCTTCCCCGTCCATCCCGACACGATCTGGTACCCAAACCCCCGTGTGACTGATGCAGCACCGCCGTCCGCGGCCAGCTCGCAAGGCAACAACTCCCTTAACGCATTTCAAGGGACTGGGTAGGCGTAGTCTTTGCATCCTCGCATACTATACGCTTCCTTCTCCCACAAGAAACACGAATACAGCTTGTGCGAAGATCTCAAGACTACACCATTATTTTGTGCCTGGAAACCCCCCTTGGAAACAAGCGTTAGGAAGCGTCTTTTGGAGTTTCCTAGGAGCACCCACTGCACAGTCACGGGAACTGGATTGGGAGAAATTGACACGTCCAAGCCCAAGGTCGCCTTTGCCAGGATACACCCAAACCTCTAACATGATCAACCCCGCTCATTGTTACCGTGGTTCTTAATCATTAAGGGAGCTCCTTTGAGGGATACTGACATATCTGTTGACACTACCAGGAGCATAACCTCTGCAACTGGACGGACAGATCTGACCCCTACTGCCAACACCCGAGGTGGTTGCTTTTCGAACAATGCCGGTAATTTATTGTAAATTACAAAATATGAAATGGCCGGTGGATTGCGAGAGAACCTATAGATGTGTGTGTCTATATGTAAATACTATGCAGATTTGTGCTTATATAAATCCTAATACAAATTATGTCAACCAGTGTGGCTTATACAGTTTTGGGAAATTACTACCGAAAATATAAAACTTTAATTGTTTTAATAATATCGCGCTTTTCTTCCGATGTGAATCAAGCTACGAGCTTCTCGGTGCAGTGTTGCCTCCAGACAGGCCCGTTATCTTCCTTAAGCACCCAACTATCATAATTATCCTTGTAGTTTCTTTGAAAAATTGTGTCTATTCTTGCAAAAACTAAGCCTTCCATTGACAATTTGTCTACTGTTAGAAACGATAGAGACGATGATATCGACTCCCAAGACGAAAGACACCGGGGGCAGCGGAGGGACGCCGGTGAACGTTAGCCAGGATTCTGCCAGTAGTGGCTGCCCACAGGGGAACCACTTAGGACTCCCGAAGCCGGAAAACAACCCGAATCTACTCAGCCCCGAGATTCTGAACCAAAGGCGTGGTAGCAGGAGGCCCAGCATCCTCCCCGTCCCGGACATGTTCACCTCATCAAGCCTCAATATTTCCACCACGCCTCAGGATGAAATCGACGAGTCCGAAGACGAAATGGAAGACGACGTCCCGTGGAGATCGCCCAGCGAGAAAATCGCGTAAGTCACCAATCACCCAATTTGCCGTTATTATTTTTTAAAATAAAAGTTTTTGCTTTATAAAAAAGTTCAGCAATACATAAATATTAACTTCTGGAAAAAAGATAAAACCACAAATTTTGTTTTTACTCTCTTTTACAGATATTTTGGCATTTCAAAGTGAGATATTCTTTATCATTTCTTGATCAATATTTAACATACATTACATTTTCCTTTAAATATAAAAAGCACATACAGCTTTTAATGTAAGCTTTAAATCCTTAGAGTAAGCCATTTCGAAGTTTTTAGGACTTAACAGCAAACATGTTTCTATTTCCCTGAAGATAATCATTCACTAATAGATAATCACAAACTTATTTCAAGTTCACAATTAATAATCTCAAGAATTGATGTTTTTAAAATTTGAATGCCCTTCAGAAAAATCGTAAAATTCTGACTTTTAGAAACTTTAACAACTATTTAAAATACAAATTCAAAATGTCTTAGTCACATCTCAAAAAAGAACATAATCTGCTAATGGGGCCCAAATGGACGGTCTTACAGAAGCAAATCGTTTTATGGCCTTCATTTTAGAGATTATATTCTCATCAGGGCAACTAAAACGTTGAACTATAATTTCAAAACGCATGAATTTAACCAACACTTAATTTCAACTAAACGATCCACTTTATATATTAATTAATTAACCTCATCCGAAAGATTCCAAAGCCTAAAAAATCTCATAACCTTACATCATCCAACCGTGCTATTAGTCTGGTGCCTACAATGGGCAAAATTCTATAAAAAAAGCTTCTTGCTTAACAATCTCCCCATCCTTCAGGCCTGTAACCTTTCCCCCGACTACAAGTTTGGATTCAGACGTTCCCATTCCATTGTTCAGCAGTGACATGAAGTTGTTGACATCTTGACCAAGAGTGTGCTACTATTCCTTGGTGTGAAGCAAGCCTTCGATTGGATTTGGCACTAGGGGCAGTACTGGAAGCTTAAGAGAGTACTTCCTATACCGAACCCGTACCTACCCTTCCTTTCCTTGTACTTCTTTTGATTCCATAAAGATCATCTCAACCAGAATCCTTCAAACCCATGTCACATCCCTTGCGCTTGAGATGCTGAAAAACATACAGACGTTTCCTTAAAGACCGAATCAGTCCTAACATAGCCAAGGACTGTGAACACACTGACTTCTCACAGTCCTTGACAATGTCGGAACTGAGTCGGTCTTCAAGGAATTTCAGGACGTTCCCATTTCATTGTTCAGCAGTGCCATCGAGTGGTGGACATCTTGACCAAGGGAGTGCTACTATTCTTTGATGTCAAGCAAGCCTTCGATTGGGTTTGGCACTAGGGGCAATACTGGAAGCTTAAGAGAGTCCTCCTTATACCGTACCCGTACTTTCAAGTCATCAACGGTCCTTATTTAACAGCCGGCCATCGCAAAGATGGAGGAGTACCCCCCCTTGAAATCTAAATCGAAATAGGAAAATTCCTAATATTTACAAAACATACTTAAAAAAATATGATTATGATGACGGGGAATGACACAACCACACATAAAACACTTTGAGCCCTGAAGATGATCTCAATGAAGATCGAAACGTTAGCACGATAGAGAAAAGGTTTTTCTAAAACCTACGTCTCAGACCGCATCTCACGATCTCCGTATAATCTTCTATTTTGTTCATGCAAATAATGTTTCGTATAGATCAAGCAACATTTTACTTTTTTTCGGACCTCTGGTTTTCATTTGTGTTGTACAACAATTGACCGTTTTTGCATGACAATCGGACTCGGAGATGAGTCGCCTCCTGGATAATAGTGCATGTACGATTGGCCGTCGATTCGGCTTATTCCTGTTTCATCGGGGAATACGCGAATAAAAAACGATCGAAGTGATTGGATCGAGTGAACTCATCTCTGTGAAATAGTGATGAACAGCCCGTGTTTTAAAACGCCGAAAATCCAGTTGAAATGGTCGTATTCCTTCCAAAAACGATGATACACATTTAACTCTTGACTTTTAAACAACCATCGTAACAATTAAAGCATTGCATTAAAAATAATATAATATTTAGACTTTCGTCCTGGTTTTCGTCCTGGTTTCTCATCGAATTCGGCTATTTTAAAAACACAGTGAAACTTCTGCTGAGGTCTTCATGCTCTTCTGAGGTACAAGGGAAAATGGATTCGAACCCGGGACCTTTACCTTACAGTGATGAGCGCCGTGTCAACGCCTAAACCGTTGCGGCCACCGACGCCCCTGAAAGCACTATTACGTTGGATGACGTTTAAAACAAATTTTTTTGGCAAAGTCGTCGTAGATGAGTATTTTTGTACCATCCTTTTAATGTAATCTTGCCTTATTACTCCTCGATCGAGAGGTTTTAACTCACTGGTAGTGTTTGGCAAGAAAACTAACTTAACGTTCTATAGATCAACTTTTTTTGGATGTGTGGTGTCAACCAATTCTGGAATGGTCTCGCCCCCCACAGGCACAGACTTCAGACTCGTCTACCTGAACATTTGAATTTTGAGCACACCTTAAATTTTGAGACTTTATAACTATTCCCCATCCAGTGGAAACTATCTTTCACCAATACCAAAACCTATCAAATCCCCCAGTTCCCTATCCTCTTATAGACCAATAAGCCTCGTTCCTATGTTATTCAAAATCTTTGAACGTTTCCTTAAAAGACTAATTACCATATTTGACTCTTAAAACTTAATTCCTAACCATCATTTTGGATTTCGACCTCTCCATACCACTGTTCAGCAGTGATTCAGAGTATTCGACACAATATCCTCGGCTATATAAAACAAACAATACTGCTTAGCCTTATTTCTGGACGTTATGGAAGCATTTCATCAAGTATGGCACCCCGGCCTCCTTAATAGTTATAACGTATCCTCCCTCATCCCTTCTATCTCATCCTGGAATCGATGGTTTAAACTGCAAATAAGTACGGATTTTTCACCCATCACTTCAATCAAAGCTGGCGTTTCACAAGGAACTGTCCTAAGCCCAATGCTCTTCACCATCTACACTGCCGACAAACCCATACATCCTTACACTATAATGTTGTGGGAGCGTGTATTTATAACTCTGTGGGATTAATATGTTGGTTATAAAAAATAAAATAAAATAATAAGTCTGCACCTTAAACATGAAAGATCCTTATATTAATAACAAATTAATGAATCGAATATATCTTATAAATGGTTACAACTAATTAAGTAAGGAAAAAGGAATTCTTATAATAGAATGTAATTAAGTGTAAAGTTATTTTTTGGTTTCCTTTTCTCTGGACAAGGTATATAGTATAGTGTAACAAACCTTTATGAATGTACACCACCCCACAAGATTTTTTCACTAGCAGTTTTTTTGTCTTGATAATGTCAAACACTTTTATTTTTACTTTATCTTCTTTCTAAAGTTGCAAGTGACCGAGTAACTCCAAATCCAATCCAGTGTGGCTCTCCTTAGGCCTGCCGCCGTCCTCTCGTATGCCTCCTCAATCATTGGAACTCTGCCTTATTGATTTTTATGTTGCTTTGGCGGCCTTTATGAAATGGCTTGTCATAACAACAACTCACAATTGATGACACAGCAATCTTATTAACACACTCCAATTCTATCCTAGCAACAGAATCAACCCAACAACAACTGAACCTCATTACCAGCTGGTGCAATCTGGTGCGGATTAGGTTAAACGAACAATAATGCCTACATGTTACATTTATGCTTAAACGACAAAGCTGCCCACCAGTGCACATTAACAACAAGATAGTACCAACATCGAACCAAGTCTGCTACATTGGGCTTTACTTAGTAGACTTACATGGAACCCACATACGGGATTAAAACCATCAAGAACTTACCGAAAGATGTGGACTACTCAGACACCCACTGGGACAAAATCAACACTAAGCATTCATCACAATCTAACCGCTTACAAAACACTCATCAGACCTATTTGGACCTACAGAGTTGAACCGTGGGGCTTAGCCAAATCATCCAATATCTAACGAATACAATCCACCGTATTCTCAATGCATCTGTCACCAATCAAACAATCAATAAAAATCTTAAAATCCCTTTCATGAAATATCTTATCCGAACACTCTTCTTCAATTTCCACTCAAAACTATCCCTCCACCCTAACCCACCAGCCCTAATTCTTTCCTCAACGTCTCACCCTTACTCCCTTCATGCCGTTTGGCTTTGTGACCTTCTATCTTAACCCACAATTAAATCTAACCCACCCAGTTTAATTTAACCCAGCCGATTAAATAAAAGAAATAAAGAGAGTCCAGTACTGGTTGGTTTCTCTCGCCACTGCCTCCTGGTCTGACATATCTATCAGATTTGTATAAAACTAAACTATTTCCCCAATGTATATTTTGGACATAATTTAAAAACAAAAATTATTCAATACCTTTGCAATCAAATTCACACTTGATTTATGTATTGAAAGTTTGCTGTTATGTTCTATTTGTAAATAATGTGTGACTTTTCGCATGTTCTCTTTGTTGAAAATAAGAAAGTAATAACATCTTAATATTTTAATATCAATTGGCATGTCACTTTTATGTTATGAGGATCCCCTTTTATGCTCACCTTAAGTACATGCACGCTCTTATCTGTTTTAAGAAAAATTTCACATGTTTATTATTTTATGCCTTTTATAAATTATACTTCCTTGTGATTGTTTTGGAAGAACTTTTCAATTAACACAGGTAAGGATAATCAATGAAGCAGATTAAAATGTTTTAAAATTGTCCGTCAGCTTAATTTTTGATATTTCTATATCCACTTTTTAATTGTCGTTTGATCTCTCACTCTCTCCTTGTCTCTCTCTCTCTCTCTCTCTCTTTATCTCCTTCACCTGTTTCATTTCTGTTTGTTTGTTTTTTTGTGTGTCGTTATTGATGTTTTGATGTTGAGAGATATTGTGAGACGGCTGGTGTATTGTTCATGTGACCGGTTGTCTGCCATACCAAAAACACAACCTTCATGCAAGCACGTTCTCCTTCAGATTCCATATCTCTGTCTCGGATGCGGACGAACCTGCCTTCACGACCAGTACCGATTGGAGGGCGGAGATCAAAAGGTAAGTGCGAGTTAAAAAAAAAAAAAAATGATAAAAGGCTTAGGCAGGTAAAAGTTCATTCGAGAAAAGCTAACATTGAAAAATTTTCATCTTAAAGCTAAATAACACCCATCACATAGGATAAAATGAATCAGTAGGCTATGTTTTCACATACCTCGCTTTACATCATAAATAGAGCCGTTAAATAACAAGTATTTCCTTTTGTTCAAGACACTCAATGGACTTGAATCTTTTTTGTTTTTGTTATAAATTTTAGAAAATTTGCAGCTAACAAGACAAGTGGACTTAACAATATACGCTGAAAAGGATCTTTACATATTGAAGTTAAACAATTATATACTATAAAGTTCATTCTAAATAAAATATGCTTATGCTTTTGCTCCAATCAATTTTTTTTTATTGTATACTCATATTACAGTATTTTCCTTTGTATTGCCTTCTAAATAATTTTTAAACATTTAAAGCATTTGGTTCAAATAGCTTTACAAAAATTATCATTGTTTTATTGTATCTATTTTAAGCCTGTTAAAAGCCAGATATAACAGAAAACTGTTACACTTATAACTAATCTGATGAGATTAAAATAAATGAAAATTTCATCATTTTTAGCCATCCTCTCCTGTCACAAGGGATCTCCTTAAGCATGACTTTGCTAGTTTGTTTGAAATTTTGTATGGCTTTTGGTTTGAGTGCTTCGACCAATGTAATATTTGGTGTAGTTGCTTAAGTTTGATGTACTGTTCTTTGCAAGTTTGATGTTTATCATCTTAATAAAAAATTTTTTTTAAAAGTTAGGTCATATTTTAAAATATGTATTGATTGTGTGGCCAGGATTGTGAAGGGGTTTCCACCAGTATCGCCCTACATTGGCGTCAGTCCGACGCTCTGCTATCTGCTCAAAGAGAAGAAACCGCTCTGTTGCTTACAACTAGCGCAGGTATATAAGATTTCCTTTAATCGTGATAACGTCTCATAAAATTTTCTTTCTAATTTTACAAGGTTTGTGAGCATTGTACACACAGAAATGCGAAAGAGTACAACTGGCAAAACAAGACTATAATCCTAGCAGCAGATTATGCATCAAACGGAATATACAATTTTATAATTCCACTCCGTGCGCACTTTCGCTCAAAGAATTCTCTGAACCCTATTATTTTGTTACTTGAAAGGAGACCCGACATTGCTTTTCTTGATTCTGTGTCCTACTTTCCTCTTATATATTGGATGCTAGGATCTATCGATTGGTAATTCCATTTGGATACATCATTTTTTTATTATTTTCATTTATGTATGTTTTTTATGAATAGTTTGGATGACTTATTAAGAGCAGGAATCACATTGGCAGAAAATGTCGTTGTTGTTAACAAAGAGCTGTCAAATTCGGCTGAAGAGGACACACTTGCAGACTGTAACACAATTGTTGCAGTGCAGACAATGTTTAAGTAAATATCAATTTTATTTTTTCTTGAAAAGACGAATTAATTTTAAATGACGTTTTAGGTTTTTTCCGAGTATAAAAAGTATAACTGAGCTTTCCCAGAGTTCAAATATGAGGTTCATGCAGTTTAGAGCACATGACCGATATGCTCTCCACCTCAGTAAAATGGAAAAGGTAAATCTGGACAAAAAAATTTGAGTTAATGTATGTGATTTTGTCCTTTATTTTGCTATCCTTGACTACTATATTTATCATTTTGTTTTGTTCTTTTTTTTTTATATCACCTTTTTGTTTTTGTTTTGACTTTTTTTTTCTTTAAATTTTTTGTTCAGGGTGGCAAAACTTGTAAGAACTGGTTCCACTACCCGCAAGTAAGCTTTATGTGTTTTTTTCATTATTTACCCTTTTTTTACGTGATTTTTTTGTTTTGTTTTTCATTTGTGAGTGTCAAATATGCTTTAAACAATTTCAGGCCTGAATGAAATAAAACACATTTGAAAGAGAAAAATTGAGAATTTGATCTTACACAGTTTTATTGTTTCAGGATCAATTTGATTTATCTGAATTTTATTCGACAAAAGTAAGTCTCATCTGTTGATAGATTTTTTTTTAAAACCAAACAAGCACATAAAACGTCTGTCCTACACTGATTGAGAAAATGTATTTTTTAAACTAATTTATACAGATGTGCCCCTTTTACCAAAACCTTGAATATTCAAAATTTGATCGATTGAATAAAAACTTTAAATTTAAAATAATTTTCAGAAGGTCCTGTATTGTTTTGGGCATGACACTTTTAGGCCCATTATTTTTTTTTTTTTTTTCACTCAAATGTTCAAGCATTTATATATCCTTTCCTTTTTTTCTCCAAGTGTACTCTCCTTGTGTGAAAGTGGAAGAATTGTTCAAGCCCTAATGTCGCAATGTTTTGCAGAATGGTAGCTTGCATAGTTCTGGCTTAATATCCGTAAGTGACAAAATCCAAAAAATTGCAAAAATTAAATTATCGTAGAATTGCTCATGCTTTCATTTCTGTCCTTATTGTTTTTATCCGAATTGTTTGTCATATTTTAGTTAGTTTCAATTCTATTTCAACCTTCATTGTACTTGCAAAAAAAAACCTTTTTTTTCTTCCTACGCTTTTTATTGTCAATTATGGTAATGATATACAAAAGGAATTATAGTACGATTGTTTTGTAGTAAAACTAGACATACTCTCCGAGAAATTTTCACCCGGGTGTTTTTTTTTTTTTAAATCGGTTTCTTCATTAATTTACTTACATTGCAGAGAGAGAAGGAAAGAGGATCACATATATCGTACATGTTCAGGCTACCTTTCGCTGCAGGCAGTGTCTTCAGCGCAAGCATGCTCGACACACTTCTATACCAGGCGTTTGTCAAAGATTATGTCATAACATTCGTGAGACTCCTACTTGGTGTTGACCAAGCCCCTGGATCAGGATTTCTCACTTCTGTAAGCAAAGCTATTTCTGTTCTTAATGCTTTATAATTTTATAATTATTCAGAAATCGTAAGATGCGGTCTGGTGTGATGTAAGATTGAATATAAAAAATATATTTTGCATTGTATAAATTCACTTTTCTACATCCTAAATATATTTGTTAAATGTAAACAATGTTTGTAAATCCCAGGCCCTGAAGATGATCTCAATAAAGATCGAAACGTTGGATAAAGAAAATGTTTTTCTGAAACCTACATCACACCAGACCGCATCTCACGATTTCTGAATAATTATCGATTAACGGTCACTAATCACCACACATATCATTTTATAAATTTTTTTCTGTTTGATTTTAGATGAAAATAACAAAAGAAGACATGTGGATCAGGACATATGGCCGGTTATACCAGAAACTTTGCTCAACCACTTGTGAGATACCGATTGGTATTTATAGGACACAAGACACCTCTACAACTGGATCACCACAGGTAACATAAATAAAAATAAAAAATGTGACAAAAAAATTATACAAAACCAAATGAAAATGACAGTATTACAATAAATACAAATTTAAACTTCTTGTAAATATATAATATTTTTTTAGATAAAAAACTGGTTGAAGGTAGATTTAATTTGTGATTTTGAAGCAATTACAAATTTTATTAATATGCATGTTCATAATTTGTAAGATAAAGTTCTGTTTGTTAAATTACTAACTGCACCTCTTTCCCTTGGCGGAATCCTTCCTTTTTACTTAACCTTTTAACTGAAAAAAAATCATTTTAAAAAAATGGCATGCCCTCTTTAATATGTATCCTCTTTTCTCTGAAAGTCGATTGGTACTTCTCTTTTCTATTTAGTTTGGAACTCGGTATTTGTTTTTCTTTTGTTTGTGCCTTGCGCATGGAAGGAACCTTGTTCAGCGGAAGGAAGCATGGCATACCAGCCTCTGCCGACCAACTGTGGGGCGAACAGCGCTTCTCAGCATTCTATGGTATGTATGGTAATTCGATAACTCACCGATACCGACTTAAATCCTACATTGAACACCTTTTTGTTTATTTGATAAAAGTATTTCAAAAATTTCAATCTTTTACAATTTTACAAATAATTGATTAATACATAATTTACATTTTTTATATTGTAAATCATTATTTCTCATTGTTCGCGCCAAAAATCGCGAATTATAATTGTTTGTTTTATTTCTGAAGTGTATGGTGTGGGTACTTTAATGAAACTACGTTTCACGCAAAATATGAAAAAATTTACTAACTAATTAGTTAAAATTGCTATCGGAGAATATTGTTCGTTAAAAAAGGTAACTTTATTTAAAACTAAACGAAAAGGGTTTGGGAGCAGAACGGTTTGTACCAGAGGTGTAGGCATAAATAAACAATTGTTAATCCTTGTGCTAGATGATAAATTCTTTAAATAGACAATTAGTTTTCAGAAAAAAAATTTAATCCGGCCCGGAGGACCAAATTTTCTGCACGCGCTGTTCGGTCGCAATAAAAATAAAATTAAATTAAATAAAAATACAAAATAAAATACTAACTTGTTAACTGTGGCTTGATTTTCTCGACAACCAGGGAGGAGAGCCGTTTAATAGCTAGAACCTGCAATAACTCTGGCCAAAGGTAAAACAGAATCCTAGTCTATTAATTACCTTCGGGGCTCCGTCCGAACCCTGTATGATGTGTCGGATTAAGGATGTTGGAGGTGACACTCGCGTTATTTTGAACGCGATAATTAACAAAACGAATAAAAATGTTTCTTGAAAATAAGAGAAAAACTGAAAAAACTAAAAGAAAATCACTCTTGGAGGCTAATTAATAGTGGACTGTTTGGAAGCAAGACGGAAGCGAACAGGACTAGAGCAGGACTAGGCAGCAACAGGACAGGATTGTGGCGAGGGAACAGAGCTAGGATAAATTCTAGATTAGCGGCATTTCGGAAACAAAATAAACAATTATAATTCGCGATTTTTGGCACTAACACTCATTTTAATACATTTCATTTTGATTTGTATACATATTTTATTATATTATAGAAGATAATTCTCTATATAGCCCACAAAGGCCAGAGGTCGTTGGAAAAAGGTTTACCAAAATCTTTCTTTCAAAAAAACAATTTCATATATCACATTTTTATTATTTTTGTCATGCATCTTTCTTTTCTTTTATTTACTTATATTTTTTTTACCTTATGAAATAGCTGACTGGCATGAATGCAGCATTTTGTGAAAATTTGATATCACAGTAGAATACAATGTTACCAAAGCGAAAAGAGAGTCTATAAATTGCTTGGTAGATATGTACTTATCTACAAAAATAGGTTTGTAGGGTTGTAAGTCTTTAGTATATTTTAATTTTGAAAACAGTAGAGCAGTTGATGAGGTAAAGCTATCATCATTTAGGGTTTATTAAATTTTTAAATATTTTTGGAACAATTCTCTATCAAAAAAAAAAAAAAATTCAGCATGCCCCCTCATAACCCTAAAAATATCTATGTAAAACCTTTAGATCCTGTCTTGGCTCTAAGGCATGATTACATTCTTCATTAAAAAAATAAAATATTATTTTTATCTATGGATTTATTGGAGGAAAAAATCCTAAAAATGTAAAGTTTTATGCACGGTAAAAATTTATATTTTTTCACTATAAATGATATTAATTGATCATTTTATTAATTATAATTTAAATAATTATTGAACATGCTGAATAGCACATCAAACAAAAAAAAATTTTTTTCCTGGAGTGATGGACAATGGATGATAGGGGGTTGCTCACGTAGCCAAATCTGCCCAGAACAGCTTTTTAGTCCAAGCTTATTTTCAGTTAGATTTATAGCTTTAACTTTTGAATTGTCTCAATTAAATTTCACAGCGAAAATTATATTTTCGTTCCCACTTTGAACTTTTTTTTCAAGCCCAAACAGTATAGTTTTAATTGCAATTATTTGGTCTTCAGAAATTTGTTTTTATTCCTTGAAGATTATCGCTGACGCACGAGGCAGTCTGAGACAGTAAGTGTTCTGCAACTTAAAACCATGTCTTCTCACAAAAATTCTGCTATTTTTTATGTCATAGAAATACACTAAACAAAATTAATTATTTACGCATCATAAAATAATTATAATGATGGGATAATAGTGTCACTAATGCATATTCTCTAAGCTTAAAAAGCACTATTTTTCGACTAATTTATTGTGCTTTATGTAAACGTTAATCCTTTGCTTTACTCACTTTTTTAAAAATAATTTACACCAAAATTCCTATAAAGGTACTTTATAGCTTTTTTTAAATCTTTTTTTAGTATTCAATAAACATTGGTGATGAGGCAAAGGATAACCACAATGAGATGATTGAAAGAGCTGAAATTGCAAATTTAGTCAGGTCAAGGATGGAGAGCTTGAATTTGCCTTCGATCGACTACGATGATGTGAGTGAGAAAAGGTCTTCACTGAGCTATGTCATCATCAACCCGAGTTGTGATCTGAAGCTGGAAGAAGGGGACATTATGCAAGTATCACACTCTTCTGGGCATTCAGTTGGAAAATAATAATAATCTTTTTCAGATATTTGATAAGGCCAAGCCCTTTTTCGGCACAGAAGACTTTCGAAAGGCACAACTCGAGGCGTAAGTCTAATATTAGCTTCTGCTCGACGCAAATGCTAGGAGCTGCGGCCGGCTCAAGGAGAGGATCTGGGCAATATTTTCCACCGCCACCTCGTGCGCCTCCATTGGCCACAACTAAAGCGAACTCCCTCAGCCTACCGGATTCTCCAACTGTCGCCGGGACCTTCCGGGGCAGGTCAGGTTTTACGCTTATTTAAATTTTTTCTT
Source organism: Cimex lectularius (assembly GCF_000648675.2). Classification (NCBI taxonomy): domain Eukaryota; kingdom Metazoa; phylum Arthropoda; class Insecta; order Hemiptera; family Cimicidae; genus Cimex; species Cimex lectularius. The sequence goes on along the minus strand of NW_019392677.1, from coordinate 2,034,366 downwards.
CCTGTCGGGCCATCATAATGTTTTTATTTTATGCTTTTAGGTCCAACTCTTTGAGAGTTGTAGATGATATTCTTATGAGACGAAGTAACTCTCTGAGGCAGGGTCTGGCAATGAGAAAGAGCAGTCTTGAAGAAATCGGCATCGGACATTATCCAGTATGAAAATATTTGTTTAAACAAAAATTTTAATTGTGAGATATCGTGTTGGTCGGTGATTAATGTGCAACTTGATTAAATCCCGTGTTAATTCTTCTGCCGAGAACTTGCAGACCAGGATGACAGAATTTTCAATACGTCAATTCTTTCAGAACATTGAAGGCAAAGAAAATTTTTTAATTCAGTCTTGATCGGTTGTTTTAGACGATGACTCCTCTGCCGGTGGAGACATCAGGGATCAAAATAGCTCTAAACGGCAGCATAGGCTTGGAGGTGACTCCTCCAGAGGAAAATTCTTCGCCTAGCATATCTAGCAACACTGGCTTGCTTGTCGGTCCGACAGGCACCCAGGAGTCTCTTCAGGGGACGATCGTATGATATAACCTGATGTGGGGCAGACGGCTTCCCCAAGGAGGACCTCCGACGAGGAACAAATGGCTCTGATCTCAGTCCAATGTGCAGCACAATCCTCTGGGTAGGTCTCTTGCAAATAATTTACCTCTACTCCAAGGAAAAATTTTTTTTAAACTATTAATGACACAGGAGAAAATATTAAATGGGCCATTGGTGCATCTCTCAAACAACTCAATCAATATTCAATGTTTACTAATTTGCCAACGTTCAAAAGGGTAATTGTATTTAAATAATGTTAACGGCTTACGTTAGATGATATGTGTACTATATTTACAAAAAAAAAGTGGTTGTTTATTTATTTTTCTTACATGGACAACAGTTAATTCACATCATATTCTCTATTTTCGTTTAGTTATTAGTTCAGATGATTTTTTTTCTTCAACTGAAACAGTAAAATCATTCAGCAACACTACTCCCCCCATGAAATAAATAAATTTATAATATCAGAATAAATCAACATGCCATGTACATCGACTGAACAAACAAGAGTCTTTCGTAAGCGAAAACGTGACCTAGCAGCTCTTGTTAAACACCCTCCAAAAACAGTCGTTGAACATACTCGCGAGTACAGAGCAAGGCAAAGGAAAATTACGAACAGTCAGTATTAAAATACGGTCTTGAAGAAGAAGTAAGCAAGCCGAGCTATTTTAAGGTCATCACCAAGGCAAAACAATCGTAAATATGTCTACAGATTGACATATTTGAGAACGCCTGTAAAAAAACTTAAATATGTCAATCTGTAGACAATCAGCCCTCTTACACTACACTTTCACACCAATAAATACATTCACTCTCAAACGCTAAATATGTACAATAAAATGACCCCGTTTCCTCCAAAAATAGGAACAAGGGACCCAGACGATCAATCATGATTTTCATATCAAGTGGCATTCCTACATGCTCTCTGTATGGAGCCAATGAATCGCATCCTTCAACTAGGTGGGAATGTCGAGCAACGGACACATATGCAAGTTTTAGCTCAAAAGTAAATGTCTGTGTTCTAACCTCACAAGGCATATTCTTAAACAGGTGAGGATGACCCTTCTTCGATTCAGATCCTCAGGGCAACTATTGATCAAGCTCTTTGCTTTTTGCCAATCTGGCCCACCAACGCTTCCATTTTGTTTCAATCATATTTTTAGCATCAGACAGTTGGGTCACAATGTTTATGTATAGAGGTTAAGACATACTATTTTTATTATTTAATTTATTAATATGTTATTAATTTAAACTAGTATTGAAATGGATAAAAAATAAATGTTACACAGGAAAGCAATTGAATGTTGATCCTCGCCTATGTGATATGAATTGTTTTCAATTAAAGCGTGAAGTTGAGTGTCACTCAGTCATCCGGAGCTTTCGTTTTCATACAAAGAAAAATAATTTTTTATAAACCTTTCAAACCACATCGTTCAATAAACATCATCTGTTTTATTTGGATATTTTCCTCAAGACATCAGCAATTTGATTTTTTAGTCGTCATGAACACTCTGGCTCAAGGTATCGTTTTGAAGAAGGAAGCAAATTCAGTCGTTACTGCCAAGCTTTCGACCTATTTTAAGATCATTATCAGGGTTATGGTTGCAATGCTGTTCCAAACCTTGGCAATGTTGGGATTGAGTCACTCTTCAAGTAAATTAAGGTTATTAAAACCTGCCCATTCTTCTTAAGCATTAGTGTATACGTACTAAAGTCTCGAGGCCATCGTCATTTGAGTTGACGTGAGCGTCTTTGAGATGGGACGTAGTGGAGTGAGCTTGGGAACTAGGTTTAAGGTGGGTTGAAAGATTAGAGTGAAACTTGATGGATAAGTTCTTGTAAGAAGGGAATCTTAAGGTCATTGTGATTGAAGATGTTAGGAATTTGAAGGATTTTTCTGAGGACGTTTGATTTGATGCTTCGATTGGTTCGATGCCTTGGTGGTACTTCGTCCATATTGGTCGAAATAACGTTTTGTACAGAGTTATTTGTTCTTTACCATTGTCTGATTTCGGTCCTGAAAGTCTTCCTAGTCCAAATTCTGTTTAGTACTTAGTGTCAATCAGTCATCTGGAGGTTTGTTTTTCATACAAAGAAAAATAATATTTTACGAATTTTCAAACGACATCATTCAATAAACATCATCTGTTTTACTTGGATATTTTCCTCAAGACATCAGCAATTTGATTTTTTAGTCGTCATGAACACGGCTCAAGGTATCATTTTGAAAAAGAAAGCAAATTCATTTGTTACTGCCAAGCTTTGGACCTACTTTAAGGTCATCGTCATGACAAACTAGTCTTAAATATGTCTATAGCAATCAACGTTATTATTGATTGAATCTTGAGACTGAGTCTTCAAGGAAATTGGGGATTGCCTGTTAAAAACCATGTCGTATGTCAAACTGTAGACATTTTTAAGATTGTTTTGCCTCGAAGACCTTAAAATAGGTCCAAAGCGTGGCAGTAACAACTGAAGTTACTTTTTTCTTCAAAACCATACCTTGATCCAGAGTGTTCATGAGTGAAAAGTAGTCGATATTTTTAATATTATAAACAGAAATTTTTTAGTTGTCTTAACAACCATTGTTGAGAAAGTGTTTATTTTATAAATCGCCATAATTAAAGAAAACAACTGATCAATTTTGATGTCATTTTCTTAAAAACTGATATATAAGTGGGAAGTTTATGGGCCGACAAACAGCTGAGGTCATCGCTGGCCCTCTGCGTGTTTTCCATCTTTTTCTTTTCTTTCGCGCATATTTTGTTTTAAACTGCAGCCATTTCAGCGTCTCGATCTGGTTACTGACTCTCTGATTTCAGATATATACTACGTTGATATTGTAGAATGCTAGTCTCTCGTTTGTACTTCAGGTTATCAAATACAGAATAAAAACAAAACATACAATACATATGTATACATCACCACAAACATAGATGTCTGGTCACATTCATTCCCCCAGATTACTCGATATTCCTCGGGGCGGGGTTATAAGCAACCCCTTCCTTTCACGTTAATAAATTACTTTTACTCTCCAGACGTCATACACTCACCCCAGAGTACTTGATATTCCTCGGGGTGGGGTTATAAGCAACCCTTTCCTTTCACGCTAATAAATTACATTCATTCCAATAAATTAACATAAAGTCAAACACAGACACAACACAAACACATAAAACTATATACATTTAAAAATACCTATAGCCCTGAGGTACCGGAACAGTGACCTGTGCCCGCTGCCATGCCTCAAGACTACGCAGAGGTCCGATGATATGCCAAAATATTAACTATATATACATCATGCCTTCTGCAATTGAAGAGGTGCTCGACCATTATTCTATTCTTACATAACGGGCACCTGTGCGGTCGCTTTCCGGCCAGAAGGTGCCCGTGCATTATTCTTGTATGACCTATGCGTAGTCTTGTCAGTATGGCCTTTTCCCTTTTCAAATTATCTGTGGACCTTAAAAACTGATAAAAATTAACTTTATAAGCTTGACTTGTAAAGGCTCGGCAATATGACTAATCTCTATTTTAATGACCATTGAATTGTATCAATTATTCCTTTTTAACAAAATAATTTACCTATTAGTTAATCACTTGAATAAATATTTTTTTATTATTTTGATTAGTAACAATGTTTTGAGCCAATAAGCAGAAATTTCTGAATCATTAGGAAAAACAAAAACGCCGTTGTTATAATATAAGTTATGTTTCAGGAGTGCGGCACATGTAAGAATTCGCAAATTTTTAAAAATGCTTCATTTATTGGATTGGGCACCAGTTAGTAATGAAGATCTGGACACTAAATACTTGTCTCTGACCAAAGAAAAACTGAAAAACGTGTGTGCTGTTGCCTGCTTCGACTACCTTCTACGCTCGTCTAGTGTATACAGTCATATTTAAAAAAAAAATAATGTATTTTTTCTTTGTTGTTGAGGTGGTTATGTTGTTTTCTTATTGGTTTTACATTGCTAGAAAAGACGAGCTCGTGATTCCTTTGATGCCGAGTGAGCTTTTCGATTTGGGTAGAGCTTTAAAACAATTAAATTAAAAATTAAAAAAAAAAAATACGAGCCACGGGTGTGTGGTCCGGGAAACAATTTAGTTCTTTCTTTGCTGTAATATTTTAACATATCAGAGTTAATATATTATAGATTCTTTCCGTTTCTAAAACACCCATATCAGAATTAATTTTTCGATTCTTTGGCTATCCTGCCTATAAAATCTATTTTTCATATTTTAAATTTAGTCTTTTGGTTTTTGAAAATTTCATAATTTTAGCGTCAAACAAACGGGTCCATTTTTTCGAAGGATGAATCTGAAGGAATGATGTTTAAAACTATTCTACTTAAATAAATATATAAAATTTGTACAAATTATAAAGTTAGTAAAAGAATACATATATATTTATATAAACTCATATGTTATATAAAATATTATTTGGGAAAGAAAATTGAGTATATATATTAACAATAGTATAAAAATAGGTTTATATTAATTTTAAAGTTTTATACAGATTAAAGAATTTTGACTAAATTTTGAGAAAAAATAACTAAAAAAATACAAAAAAAAAATTTAACCCAGATTTATAAATCAAATGCGTATAATTTAGCTGACATTTAACTCAAATAAAGACCAATTATTACAATGAGACCTTTTTATTACTAGATATATGTTACAGTATGTAATTTATCATTTTATACAAAATTTTGAGGAAAACGTCACGAATTGACAAAAAAATTTTTTTGATAATAAAAAAAAAATTGAAAATAAAAATAAAATATTTTAGAACTACCTTCACATCTATAGCTTTCCTTAAACTTGGTGGCCTTTTTAAATGATTGAAATTTGATAGAATACAGATTTTTGTTGCATGGTAAATATATTTCTATTGTACAAAATACATAAATATGAACCTTAGTTTATAATATGCAAAAGATTAAATTGTATGAAAGAAAAACAAGTTTGTAAATTATTTATAACCAAAAATAAATTATATGATAAATACTAGTAATACACAGCTTGGCTCAGGTTAATGTAAAAAAATATTGTAACGACATGAATGGTCTGATAAAATTAAAATGGATCCTTTTTCATTAGATGATAGTTTTTAATCTTTCTATTGGCCAAAAGTTTCAAAATAGTTGAGTAGATGAATCTAGCTTAAGAAAATGAACCAAAATTACTTATTTCGGTTGTAAAACTAGTTCGTTAAGAATTAACGACTGGAAAGTTTATAAAAACGTTGGTGAAAGTCGATTCATTCATAATTTCAACAAGATTGAAAATATTTGTTTCTAAATCTTTTTTGTTCTGGTTTTTGTTTTCTGTGAAAATAAATCTTAACATTACACAGTGATTCTTAAAAACAAAATATTCAACATGAGCCAACAAAAATGAACTTTCAGCATTCATCAATCGAATTTTTTAGTGTGGATGAACCTGCCTGAAGATTGAAAAGTTGACGAGTTGAAATAAATTGCCTTTCACCAACGACTCTGTTATGCCATGGATGTTGATCATGCAAGAAGAAAATGCATTAATACAATATTATATTATTAATAAATATATGTGTATGGCTGTGACTACATTCAAGGTATAGAGTATTTTAGTACTATAACAATAAAAATGTATTTAAATACATAAATATACTCTGTTAAATATTAAAAAAAAATTATAAAAGTTATCTTTCTGATGTTTTTCGCTTGAGAACTGCAAACCATAATAAAGATAAGCACATATTGTCTTAAATGAAAATATACCCTAGAATATAAAAAAAAAGCTTACGTAGTATCATTTTCTGCACAAATCACTTTTATTGATAATGCCATTAAATTATCTGATAATGGGCATAATGGGTTTGAAATTGTAAACATAAAATAATCTAAAATAAATTTATTATAATTATTATTACGAAGGGTTTGTATAACAAGGTTGAACATTTCTTAATTAAAAAAGTATATTTTTCAGAACACTTTGTATATGGTGCTAGCTAGGTACTGATTATTATGAGTTCAAAATACTGTTGATTTATAATTCTCATCTCTGTAAATTTGTAACTTGGAGCTGTGCTTCTCAATGTGAATTCAATGTGTCTTGCATGAAATTATTCGTAGTTTGTGAAATGATTTCATGAACCCTGAGCAAATTACTGTATGATATGTTTTAAAGACAAATTGACTAATTATAAAATAATCAAGAATTTAACAATAATAGGCGTAATATAATGATAATTAACAAACAAAAACATTAGGCACTGATTTTTCCAAAATATAATAACATTTAACTTATTACACCAATTGTATAATATTTTAAAATGAATAACTATAATAACTAGTGGAAAAAGTCTCGTAGTTAAAACGGAAAACCCTGTTTTTCCATCTAACTGATTAAAAAAAAAAAAAAATTGTACAACGTTATCAGAGGCTATTTTTCAATTATATTTAAAAGATGGTATAAAATAGATTGGTGCCTCATTCTAAATGGTAGGTGACGGCTCAGAATATGTTTACTAGACTTTGGATTGTCCAAAATATAATAATGAAAAATAAGTTTAGGTTAATAACTATTATAAACGAATATATTTTGTTGGTCTCTTCTTCTATTTTATTATTTATTTAATTATTTCCCGTTCCATTATATTTTAGCGTGGTGAAACAATAAAAAGAACATGGATATCAGCGTTTTCATTAAGTCCAATAGTTTTTGTGATCCAATTGACCAAATAATCTCTTTCAATTAATTAATCTTTATGTAAGGTATTGGTTGAGATAAAAAAGTCAGTGTCACGAGCGGGATTCGAACCCACGACCTTCGGCTCGGCTAAATATGCCGCAGCTCTACCACTTGAGCTATTGTGACTTCAATCCACTCGCATACTAACTTCCCATCTCAACTCACCTTTTGAATTTTCCCTCCTTTTTGCTAGATGGGAAGTTAGTGTCCGAGTGGATCAAAGTATCGATAGCTCAAGTGGTAGCGCAGCGGCGTATTTAGCCAAGGGTCGTGGGTTCGAATCCCGCTCGTGACACTGACTTTTTATCTCAACCAATACCTTACATAAAGGTTTTCATAATTCAGCCGACACTATGATTTTTTCATACAAATCGTCATAATGGTGCTAGGGGGGTAATTATGCTTGTATCTGTACATTTAGTACATATCCTTTCCATTTAAAATTCTGTTGGGTTGCAAGGCACCGAATAATAATAAATTGACAAAAAAAATCTTTATAGACTTGATGCTGCTCATTTAATTATTTAGAGTTTATCAGCCTTTTTCTACCATCCAATGTTCCTATCCTTCTTTCTTACAACAGTATATACTATAACATTTTTATTTCCAAGCCATTAATCGATAGAGGTAACGTGTTTTATTTCAACTATTTCTGCAGGATGAGTTGCATTGAACTGGCCGACATATTCAACCTCGATCAATCAAGCATCTGGTTCCTGTGGATTATTGCATAATTTTTGCTGAGCTCAATCTTAAGGCCAATGGGAATGATGTTTGCCACCAAGCATGCTGCTTCATATGATTTCAATCCCTTAAACTTTTTAGCTCTTTTTAGAACCATCAAATTAATTTTGTTTCTTAGCTTCCTTCCCCTTATTGTGGACGTGTAGGTGATAAAGGTGTTTTTCGTTCCAATATGTCTGAGTACATCTGGACAGAGCGTTTACCATTTTGAAAGAGGATTGAGCAACTTGTCTAATATAGGATTTCCAATTAATTTTCCGGTGTAATAACACACGCATTCTCCATTTCCTGTATGCATTCCAATTTCCTTTTCTAAGAACATTCTAATTTCCCTTGTTTTGGGCTCTGTCAGACGAGGCGGTTTGGTCGATTCAACTAAGTTGCCTGGTTGACTCTCGACTAGTTTACTACCGTTGAAGACTTTTGCTGGTTTCACACCAGGCAACTTGTGGAATCCACCTTTCTTCCCAATGGGTTCTACGATGTTAGAACCTGAGCAAGGAGGAATACTTCTTGTGCTTGCTTTTCTGCAAAAAAAGGAGCAAAAATGGAGGGAAACCAGTAGAGAAAAGTGTGGGTTTATCTGTTGTTATAAAATTGGGAAATGGCGCTTTCTCTCAAATACTGTTGCGCTACTTCCCTCCAAGCTTCGCTTCTTTTAATTTTGTTCCTATAGTCCTCACACCTCATGTCATATCATGGGACTACTTATCTTCAATGAACTACTCCATATTGAAACTTACAATTGCAACACTTTCCATTGTGGGCTCGGTTGATTCAACTAGGCGACTGGTGTGAAGGACCAATGCCGAGCTGTGTCTTTTGAGTTGTCAACCAGTGGGACTGAGAACGTAAGTGGCACTTGTGCCTGCTGGCCACCCGCCTGGGGAGATGAGTTGACTGCGTATGAAAGGGTGGGGTGATTCCCAAACATTTAGCTACCAAGTTACACTCCTTGACACCCATCCGTTCAACTAGTTGAATCAACTAATCGTCATGTCTGAAAGAGGCCTAAAGTATTAGATGTATCAAGCACTTTTCTATTCACGAATATTCTGGATCATGGTATGGTATTGATGAAAAAGAAAATTTAGTTGTTACTGTGTGGTGATGAGTGACCGTTAATCGATAATTATTCAGAAATCGTGAGATGCGGTCTGGCGTGATGTAGGTTTCAGAAAAACATTTTCTTTATCGTGCCAACGTTTCGATCTTTATTGAGACTCTCAACACGACACGCAAGAATGGCACAATTACACAGAAGACAAAGCCCTGAAGAGGATCTCAATAAAGATCGAAACGCTGGCACGATAAAGAAAATGTTTTTCTGAAACCTACATTACACCAGACCGCATTTCACGATTTCTGAATAATTAGTTGTTACTGCCAAGTTTTCGACCTATTTTTAAGGTCATCTCATTTCTTGGGCAATCCAGTGTGGATCATGCACCATAAACATCTCGTAAGATCCTAGAAGATTCTCCAATACCCTGGAGCACATGCTGACCTTGTGGACACTCCTTTTTAACGTTTAAAGTTTTTAGTTTATAGTTTATCGCTGTGTATTGTTGTCTATGAAAAACCAATTTTCAAAAAGAAACTTTCATCTGCATATGAAGCTTATTTTTGTGTTAAACATATATAGAATTGTACAAATATAATTGGGATGTGAAAAATTGTTAAGGATTGTTTGAATTTTGTCACTTTTATTTTTTAACACGTTTTCAACGATTAAAATCTCGCTTCATTTTAATTGATGTTTACGTTTTTTAACCATAAGCAATTTTTCAACTCGACCGAGATATCCCGGAGCGCCGCTAATAACACAGACCGCATTCATAATTCATTACAAATGACCGAAGGGGAAAAAATGCTAATCTAAGTCAAACAGAACGAAATTAAATCGTTTTCCTCCTATCTGTGAAGATAAAATGATTGAGCCGGACTTTATCACATTAACAGGTGCAACAAGGCAAACATTATCGCACTATGACGAGGACACGAAATCTCAATTTGCCCAGGGTTTACATTTAAGAGATAAATCAATTTTAGACCATTTACAACTGATTGTCCTCGCCATCTGGAATCCACATGATTTCTCGAGGCTGATTCGATCTCTGCCTTTCTAAAAGAGGCAATTTTTCGATTATTCAACGATCAGATATCATCTTAGGCGATGATCATCTAGATCTCTCTCTCTCACGTTTCGGCTTAAGCCATCTTCAGTGAGGAACAAAGATCCCTAAACCCTGGGATAATTATATGACACATCGCTATAGAATTAATATTTCGATGGATCGAAGACCACAACAAAACAGGCTACGGTTTATAAGGTTATAATTCCTCACTGAAGATGGCGTAAGCCGAAACGCGATCGAGTCTAAACCGAGATAGTAAAGCGAACTATTAGAGAGAAGTTCCGATCAGCTTAACAAATATTTTTATATTTTATCAGCTATAACTGACAAGTTCTGTTCTCGGCTATGCAATCTTCAGTGAAGAACTGTAACCGTATGTACACTGGTCTTTTAACGAACTTCCAATGCTAGTAAAGTTATTTTCTCTTGACTTAGCATGTCCCCACAATGTAACAAATTTGGAGGAAAGTAGTCATAATATGCTAATATCCTAAGAAAAATATAATTTTTTATTAGATCTTCACAGTGGACAGTCCAGTTAAGTTTTGGCCTATTGTATTATACACTGCTGATATAGTCTGACTAGATCAGAATTTGATGGAAGCTCCGAAATGTCCCGTAGGCTTAGTATAAGGATTTTCCTCAAACCATTTTTTTTTTTTTTTGTAAATTCAAACTATTTTGATTTGCTGTATGTGCATTTTCTAGAGATTTAACCAAGTGAGTGCTTGCAAACTTTAAGAGATCATTTGTGAAAATTAAATAGATTTCAATTAATTAAGGTTTTTAGTTGAGATAAAAAATTCAGTGTCACGAGCGGGACTCGAACCCACGATCTTCGGCTAGATACGCCGTTGCTCTACCACTTGAGCTATCGTGGCCTCGTTCCACTCGGACACTAACTTCCCATCTCAAAACCCACTTCTTTTTTTAAATTTTCATTAAGCAAATGAAATGGCCGCGAAGAGCTTTAGTACTTATACTTCATTTTTACTTATTAAATTCACTAGTTTTCGTGGTCCGCTTGATTAGTTGGTTTTTAGTTGAGATAATCGGCGAGAATCTAATAGATTACATGACATTTGAAAAATGGCAAAAAAGAGGGAAAAGTGAAAAACAAAGGATCGAGGTCACGATAGCTCAAGTGGTAGAGCAGCGGCGTATTTGGCCGAAGATCGTGGGTTCGAATCCCGCTCGTGCCATTGACTTTTTTATCTCAACTAAAAACCTTAATTAATTGAAAGATATTGAAAGTCAAGCGGACCACGAAAACTAGTGAATTAAATAGATTGTAGGACCCAATACGGATCCTTGTTGAACTTCCAAGTAGACGCGTACAAAAGAGAACTTATATCCGAACGAAGACGGATCCAATAAGTGACCCGGTTCAGCATGAACGCTCAAATCAACGTCCAGCATTAATTGCTAATTTGGTTATGAACATCTTATGCGAAACTCAAACGCTTCGTTCAGATCTAAAAAGCTCCATCCTGTACTTGCCTTTTCGAAACAGTTCAAGGTGTACGTGACAAAATTTAATACGGCTTCTACTGTACTTCGACCTGATCTGAATCCCAATTGGAAGTCACATAAAATTTGTGCTTGTGCTTTAGATTACCAAACAAAGAAAATCATGAAATAATGTGTCAAAAATGTATAATACTAGCTTGAAAAATTGATGTACATTATGTTTGATGTACAAGAATAAAAATAAACTAAAAACGCTCTCACGACTACTAGAAAAACTATCAAAATCGACGATTCACAACAAACGACTGACTGGTTCGATCATAAAGCCTATTGACGACATTGAACTGTGGGGATCAACCAAACATTCCAACTATCATCGTACATAGATTTCCCAATCCAAAATCCTTCAAAAAATAGTAAACGCTCCTAAACTTTTCTGAAAGATGTCATAATAATCCTGATAAATACAAATCCATCATAACACCCTGATCCCATATTCCTAACCTTAACATCCCGTCATATTATCAATAATCCTTCCAGGAGATTAAAACGGCAGTGCCATCGCGACCTGTTGACCAGCGAGACTTAGCTTAGAAGGGTCATGACTGGATGATTCTTCGCGTTCTAGTGCTAAATAATTTATTTTATTTTTTCTTAACTGATTTTTGTGTGGTGTTTAGTGACCGTTACTTGATGATTATTTGGAGGTTGTGAGATGCGGTCTGGTGTGACGTAGGTTTTAAAAAAACATTTTCTTATCGTGCCAACGTTTCGATCTTTATTGAGATCATCTTCAGGTCTTGGGATTTATAAACATAGTTTAAAGTTTACAAATACACGCAGGATGTTAAAAAAATGAATTTAGAAAATGCTAGAAAATGTTAGATCAAAAAAATATACAATGCTAGAAAATATTAGATTAAAAAATTATACAATGCTAAAAAAATTGAGATTAAAAAATTTGAATTTATACAATGCTAAAAAAATATAGATTAAAAGAAATTATACAATTCTAGAAAATTTTATCTAGAAAACTAACACTTTGATTGAATCTAAAATTTTCTAGCATTGTCTAAATTCAATTTTTTAAATCTAAAATTCTCTAGAATTGTATCATTTTTTTAATTTAACATTTTCTAGCATTGTATAAANGTTCCTACGTCTATATTTTTCATTAAACCATCACGAATTTTATAGTATAAGATAACTTTAGAACAATTTATGAGATTAATTGAGATTGGTATTATTTGAATTTTATGATATTAACACCACCGACATGTGTCATGCGTGGGTCCGTCATGCCGAGACCATCCCGAGGTCCTGTGACCCAGTTGGGCACCAATTAGAACGGGTGGGTGTAGATAGATTAATAGGATAATGGAAGGTTGGCAGAATTGGTGGTGGGTCGGCCGTAGAAAAGGGGGCCGGGGTGTTGATTGCCCTGTGACATCTGATCATCTGACATCCGGGTCGCGCCGCTGTTAATTCCAGCTGATAACATCATACCGGGCAAGATGGCCGACGTACCAATTGCGCCACGGTAATTAAAAAACAGGCCCCCTTCGTCATTCGATAAACGGATACTTTAAAGCCGGTCGGCCGAGGAATTTAACTTGTATTCCGTTTATCTATTAGACCGGCCAGGTGTTCGAACGGTTATGGGTTTCTTAGGGCCGTAAGGTCTTTATTATTTTCTAGAATGAAAACGCTTCAATTCTTATCGTCTTTTTTCATGTTCAGCTAACCTCACTGCAATTCTTATGCGCCATGCGGTTAGAATAGATTAGAAGGTTAAAAGGAAAATAAATACAATCTACCACCTTACTAGAAATGCTTCTCACAAAGTTCGTTATTCTTGAGATTTAACCGTTATAAAAACATCCTATTTATTGAATTTAAAAAGATACTCTCCTCCTAATAAACAGGACTTGGAACAGACCTGGAACCTTTATTTTCCACGAACACTCTGGATGAAGGTATCGTTTTGAAGAAAAAAACAAATTCAGTTGTTACTGACAAGCTTTTGACCTATTTTAAGGCCCTCATCAGGGCCTACATTAATTTCACTTTATCAAAAATATATTTGAACAATTGATTATTATTAGAAATATCGACGACATTTCACTCACGAATATTCTGGATCAAGGTATCGTTTTGAAGAAAAAAGCAAATTCAGTCGTTACTGACAAGCTTTCGACCTATTTTAAGGCCCTCATCAGGGCCTACATTAATTTCACATTTTTCAAAATATATTTGCACAATTGATTATTATTAGAAATATCGACCACATTTCACTCACGAATATTCTGAATCAAGGTATCGTTTTGAAGAAAAAAGCAAATTCAGTTGTTACTGATAAGCTTTCGACCTATTTTAAGGCCCTCATCAGGGCCTACATTAATTTCACATTTTGCAAAATATATTTGCACAACTGGTTATAATTTGAAATATCGACCACTTTTCACTCACGAAAACTCTGGATCAAGGTATCGTTTTGAAAAAGAAAGCAAATTTAGTTGTTACTGCCATGCTTTCGACCTATTTTAAGTCCTTCATCACAGCCTACATTAATTTCACATTATGAAAAATATATTTGAACAATTTGTACCTCATCATCGAGGCAAAACAATCTTAAATATGTCTACAGATTGACATATTTTAGATCGCCTGTAAAAAAAAACTTAAAAATGTCAATCTGTAGAAAATCAGCCCTTTTGCACTACACTTTCGCACAAATAAATTCATTCACTCTCAAACCACCTCATATGTACACTAAAATGACCCCGTTTCTTCCAAAAATAATAACAACAGACATAGACGATCAAGCAGGATTTTCATAACAAGTGGGATGGCCTACATGCTCTCTGTATGGAGCCAATGAATCGCATCCTTCAACTAGGGGGGAATGTCGAGCAACGGACACATATGCAAGTTTTAGCTCAAAAGTAAATGTCTGTGTGCTAGCCTCACGAGGCATATTCTTAATCAGGTGAGGATGACCCTTCTTCGATTCAGATCTCAGGGCAACTATCTTTTGATCAAGCTCTTGATACCTGACAGCTTTTTGCCAATCTGGCCCACCATCGCTTACGTTTTACTTTAATCACATTTTTAGCATCAGACGGTCGGGTCACAGTGGTTAAGTATAAAGGTTGAGACATTTTTATTATTAATTTTTATTATTTAATTTATTAATCTGTTATTAATTTATCCTAGTATTGAAATGGATAAAAAAATGTTACACAGGTAAGAAATTGAACATTGATCGTCACAGTGAACTTTCTAGCATGACATGAATTGTTGTCAATTAAAGCTTAAAGTTGAGTGTCCTCAGTCATCCAGAGTTTTCGTTTTCATACAAAGAAAAATAATTTTTTATAAACTTTTCAAACCACATCGTTTAATAAACATCATCTGTTTTATTTGGATATTTTCCTCAAGACATCAGCAATTTGATTTTTTAGTCGTCATGAACACTCTGGCTCAAGGAATCGTTTTGAAGAAGGAAGCAAATTCAGTCGTTACTGCCAAGCTTTCGACCTATTTTAAGATCATCATCAGGGTTATGGTTGCCATGCTGTTCCAAACCTTGGCAGTTGGGATTGAGTTGCTCTTCAAATAAATTAAGGTTATTAAAACCTGCCCATTCTCCTTAAGCATTAGTGTACAGACACTAAAGTCCCGAGGCCATCGTCATTTGAGTTGACGTGGAGGGTCTTTGAGATGGGACGTAGTGGAGTGAGCTTGGGAACTAGGTTTAAGGTGGGTTGAAAGATTAGAGTGAAACTTGATAAGTTCTTGTAAGAAGGGAATCTTAAGGTCATTGTGATTGGACATGTTAGGAATTTGAAGGATTTTTCTGAGGACGTTTGATTTGATGCTTTGATTGGTTCGATGCCTTGGTGGTACTTCGTCCATATTGGTCGAAATAACGTTTTGTACAGAATTATTTGTTCTTTACCATTCTGTTTTCGATCCTGAAAGTCGTCCTAGTCCAAATCGTCTGTTTAGTACTTGTCGCTCGAGCCTTATGTAGGATTTCACGTCGGTCAACTGTCCTATGCATAGTCCTAAGTATTTTAGTTATGTAGATGTCGGTAGTTCCTTAATGTAAGACGTGGGCAAGGCTGTTTGTTTTTAGCTTGAATTGGGCGCATTTGTCCTCGTTCAGTTTCATCTTCCAAGTTTAGCACCTCAATTGAATGAGCTCAAGACGCACTTGAATTAAGAGTAGTAAGATTGAAGCTAGGAGATAAAATCGCAATGTCGTCCGTGAGGTGGTCAAAATGTAATACTTGTAAATCAGTGAAGTATGGGGAAAGTTTGTGGTGTTTAGTGACTGTTAGCCAATGATTATTTGGAGATCGTGAAAGTGCCCTCTCAAAACGACATAAAAGAATGACGCATCTAGACGGAAAACAAACACTTTGTGCCCTGAAGATGATCTCAATAAAGATCGAAACGTTGGCACGATAAAGAAAATGTTTTTCTAAAACCTACGTCACACCAGACCGCACCTAACGATCTCCAAATAATTATGGGGAAAATATTGGAATCAATGGCATGCGTCAATGGTACGAGCAGCAAAGAAAGGAAGATCCTGTTGGACACGGTCAGCCGATGCCTCAATTCTGTACCTCATAAATCTGCAAATTAACGCAGAAAGTCGCAATACTTATTATTGATTATACACAAAGTATAATTTATGGGAATGTGTGTTACGTATTAACAAAATACTTCCCCCCGGGGTAGAGTAAGTCATTCCAGTCATACTGGTAGGTTCAACGTCCAACTACGGGGACCGCGGTAGCCGAGTGGTTAGCATGAGAGATTCTCACGCCGCGGTCGTGGGTTCGATTCCCACCGTCGCCTCTGGCCCTTTTTTCCCGATAACCCCCAATTTGAACACACAAGAATTCGTACTATGGCTAATATGCAAGAAGATCATAAGGCCAAAAAAAAAAAAATCAATTAAAAAACCATGTGCCTCGCCGGGATTCGAACCCAGGACAGCTAGCTTGGCAAATAAGAGTGGGACAGAGTGGTCACCTTGACGGATTAAATATGGCTTTTTCGTTTATCCTAACCTCAAAATTTCTTACCGTAGGCTTGTCATGCCATGATTGAAACTTAAGTGTAGATAATTACAATCATAATTGTTACTTTTCCTGTCATTTTCCGGATATCCCCGTGGTCGCATTCGTCAGATTTAGCCACCGCTTTACTGTGTATTTTGTCTTCTAGTCCTATTATTGTCGAATAACTTGAAAACGGAACCAGTTTGGTCGGGCTGAACGAATCGCTTGCGAGGGGAAGGTCGAAAATCTAATTTAATAAATGAAGAAGCTTCCCCAAGAGGGGAATTTATTAAGAAAATGAAAAAGTTTTTTAAAAAGAAAGATTTGATTAAAGAAGTGGCACTACCGTGACAAGAGAGACGGAGGGCAACAAAGGGCAAAACTTTGATTGGAAGAAAGGGAAAACGGGAGATTTAATAAGAAAACGCCGGCCGGGAAAGAGGAAAAAATAAGTGGAAAAAAAGCCTGCTGGAGGAAATGAAAAGAACGATTACAGAAGAGTTTGGTCAAAACTCATATCGTGCCGGCGGGGAGCGGCCTTCTTAGAGTTATAGTCAAAACTTTTTCCATTTTTTTACCCCTCGGTAATTCCTCTTTCCACCCCTCGGTTAACACAAGACAGTTCTATGTTGACTGAAACAAAACGAGATTGTCATTTATTCAACTGGGAATCCTGCCTCATCAATCATCAACTTTTATTGTTCGCCCTTTTTTCGGCTTGTACCACTTTTACTCTGGTTGGGCTATTTTTACATCCTGCCTTTTTACTTTTGTTATTGAAGAGAAGGTATCGACCACTTGAAGTTTAATTTGATATATGATCAGTATTATGGTCAAGGGGTAGGATAAAAAACAAAATTACAACTTTGCCAAACTTTCGACCTTGGCTTCCATGTCATCATCAGGGCCTACATTTTCAAACAAATTAATAATACATAACAGTTATTTTATAATTACCAATTTTTGGCACAGGTAACTACTTACTATATTTGGTTTTTCAAATAAAATTTGTAGTAAAAGGATTGGGATAAATAAAAAAAGTCATGTCTAATCCATCAAGGTGACCACTGTTGTCCCACTCTTATTTGCCAAGCTAGCTGTCCTGTGATCGAATCCGGGCGAGGCCCATGGTTTTTTTGTACAAAAACAAGAATGGTAACTCTTAATGATTTAAACATACACAATCGAAAACTCTAACAAAACAATTATTGTCATAAAATAGATACATATAATTTTTCCTCCTTTTTTTCATATTGACCCTCTTTACTTCACACAAACAAATATATACATTCACTTTGTACTACATGCACTATACGATAATAATACTTTTCTCTTTTTTTGTTTAAAAATCGGAGCAGGGGATTCAACAACCCACTCATGCCCAAGAACTGAACTCCAAGCCGACGAACTCTGGCGGACCGATCCAATATCCATGTCCATAAATGCTTTGAAAACTCATTTGTCATTTTTCTTCAATTCGGTAAAGTATTGTTATTATTGGTGGTTATTATGTGGTGTTTGACCGTTAGTTAATGATTATTCGGAGATCGTGAGATTCGGTCTGGTGTGTCGTAGGTTTTAGAAAAACATTTTTTTTAGTGTGCCAACGTTTCGATCTTTATTGAGATCATCTTCAGGGCTAAGTGTTTGTTTTCCGTATAGATGTGTCATTCTTGTCTGTCGTTGGCACTCTCAACACGACAGACATGAATGACACATCTCCACGGAAAACAAACACTTAGCTCTGAAGATGATCTCAATAATGCTCGAAACGTTGGCACACTAAAACAAAAAGGTTTTTCTAAAATCTACGATACACCAGACCGCAACTCACGATCTCCGAATAATCATTATTATTATTGTTAAAAGAAATCAAAGAAGGTGGTGCGTCCGAAAATTGTTTAGTAACAACATGGATACATACCGCGATCTTTTGGACACATGGCTGTGGAATGGGATTTGTCAACTTTTTAAAGATGACACCTTAAGATTTTGAAAATCTTTTTCAAATGGTTGCGCCGAAGGTGTTTAAAGAAAACATAAAATTTAAAAATTCCATTTTTCCCACGTGAAACTCTCAACCACGGCTTCCTCCGGAACATGCGTCTACACTTGCAATGTTGCGCTACCTTGTGTCACTGAATCCCGTTTCGACGGGACTCAAAATCTTGTATCACGTAGACCCGTAAGACACTCCAGATACAAGGGGACAAGCTGTGGCACTGGATCTCAACACCCCTGATTCAAAGGAGATTCAGCCCCGCAACCACAACGTGCAACTTTGAGTCCAAGTATGGACCAGGCTTTAGGCTGCTTTCCAAAACGACGGAATGCATTCAAATGACCCTCCATCTGATGTAAGGAGATGGCTGAATCAACGCAGCATGGCTAGATGGAAGAAATTTGGCGTAACTCTATCCAGTGACGACTTATCAGGAAGTTCTTTCCGTCGGCTCATGACCACAGGCTTACCCAAATCCTGACAGGATATGGAAAATTGGCGGAATATCTCTTTTGCTTTAATATCATTCCCGACCATGCTTGTTCTTGCAGTCGGGCATTTCCTCAGATTTTGGATCACCTTTTTCTGGAGTGCGACGGAATGATGGCTGCCAGGCTTCTGTTATTGCATGGTGACCAGAGGCTTACGTTGGCGGCTTCCAACAAAGTCATGCTTAGCGGAGACCGAAGTGCTACCGCATTTTATGAAGTTGGTGTCGGAAATAATGGCAGTCTTGTACAATTAATACCTTACATTATTTTAAATAATCCATTATATTTAGTTGTCTGGTTGACCAAATTACTTCTTTCAAATAATTAATCTGTTTATGTAAGGTTTTGGTTGTAATGAAAAAGTTAGTGTCACGAGCGGGATTCGAACCCACGACCTTCGGCTCAATACGCCGCTGCTCTAACCACTTGATCACGATAGCTAAGTGGTTAGAGCAGCGGCGTATTGAGCCAAAGGTCGTGGGTTCGAATCTCGCTCGTGACACTAAATTTTTCATTACAACCAAAACCTTACATAAACAGATTAATTTTAAATAATATTAAAGAGTTAAAAACTATTATTAAGTTATTTTTAATTATGTTAATTATTATTATGAGTTAATATAATTTTAAATGCAAAAGAAAAAAGGCCATAATATTACTTTATTTATGTATTTATTGTAAATATGCTTTCTAATTTTTAATCATGTTATTTTTATTACGTTTAATTCATGTAATACCTAAGTGGAGCATGATGTGCAATGAAAATTTAAAAAAAAAATGCCCAAGGAATATTATTACTTGCTTACGCGCTCCCTATAAGCACTCCTCGTCCAAGTATGACACACTGAGCAACTGTTCTTTACAAAAGGGACGCCTGCGCAGGATTGCTCCAAAACGTGTGTCAATCGGATATGGCCTATCTTCAATCGGAGAGCACGAACACTTCCTTGATTTTTCTTCGTTCTTTACTGCTGGTTCACCATCTCCGGGTGGCTGTATCTGGACTAGATTTTTATTATTGACGTTAAAATGGCACATTCAAGAGAATAAATTTTTTTATTTTATTTGTTGAAAACTGTATTTTTGATGTCGTTTACCTAGGAAAAAATCACGAAAAGATATTTATTTAGAAATCGTGAGATGCGGTCTGGTGGGATGCAGGTTTCAGAAAAACATTTTCTTTATCGTGCCAACGTTTCGATCTTTATTGAGATCATCTTCAGGGCCTGGGATTTACAAACATTGTTTACATATTACAATTACATTTTCATCACGAAAAGAGTTTTCAACGAAATAAAATAATTGTAAAGTTCATCAGCGTGAACATAAATCGTACTAATTATTCTTTGCAAGATTTATCATAAAATGCAATGTGAAAGGAATTTCAGCAAATGGGTAATCATTTAAAAATTGGTTAAATTTCTTCATCAAAACGACCACAATAATAATTATCACAATCTTTTAGATATCCTCATTGATATATGAGAGAATATGTTAAGCAACGAACAGCAATTAGAAAATAATTGATAGGTGAAGTGTATAAATTAGGAAAAAAAACTGATTCGTGTAAAAAAATGCACCTTAAAAATTTTTAATGAAAAATTGGACTTTAACAGCATAAGGATAGCTTGGTGTATAAACTAAATATTAACAATCTTATCTTCTTATAATAACCCGATTATTCATGACGGAGCGTGTAAAAATCGCTTTTTAAATTGGCAGTTTCTCGATTCGTATCATAAAATAACGACTCGCGCCCTGCCATCATCAGGTCTAATATCACGATGGGGAGAAACGGGGCTTGTTCTGGTAATTGGCGGTTGCCCAAGACGAGAAGGAAATTATTAGAATCACTTAAAGAATGGTTTTGTAAAACGGGTCAACGAGAACCTTGGAAAAGATTGCGATCCCCGATACATAACAGCTTTAAGATTAATGTCTGTTATGTAGCATTTTCATTTAACGTTGCTCCCTATCTGAGATTTCCGACATGGTTGGAACATTTGTCATCATTCATGCTTTACATTTGATTGATCATATACAATTTTAATTAAAATTTTCTTGTACAATCTTGAAAAGCTCTTGAATACAAATAATCCCAGAATCACTAGACAATTCAAAACACTTCAAAATAAATATTATTTTTCAACATCCTTCAGTCTATCTCGCTATTTGTTAAGACTGAGCATGTTTTTTCATGCTGAGAAACACTTCGTCTTCAGGAATTCTTTGTGAAAGAAGACTATACGTTTTTGTCCTTAAAGTGTAAAAAATGTATGGTTTTTTTAGTTTTAGGTCTTAGTGTTCCAAAACTCATTCAGATAAAGGTCAGTTGATTTTTTGTCGTTAAAGGATCAAAAATGTACTTTTTTCATTTGATGCTGAGAAACACTTGTTTTAAATGGAAAAAGTTTCATTATTAATGACTAAAATTTAATACATCTTTCTTCAGGTCATTAACAGAAGAAGTATTGAGCAAATCAATATTCATGTATTGACCAATTATTGACCCTGTTTAATATGAAATCAATATTCTTACACTCAGTGCCCTTAGAATTGTTCCATATGTATGAGGATCCCTATGTACCTTATATTTACAAGAAACACATCGGAAAAATTCGTTCTGTACAAGAAATTCAGACATAATGGTCTAAGATCGATCGTTTCATACTGTAAATGCATAAAAAATTATTGAGTTTAAATTTCTAAAAATAAATAAAATATAAAATTTTCCATTTGTATTTGATCTTCCTGGTCGATTTTATTTTAAGTATTGCCCGTTCAGGAGCAAGGGTGTAAGATGGGTGAATGATACTTTTGAAATAGTTATTATTCTACCTTTCTGCCTATAGGACACCGGTGAGTTCTATTTCATCAAGAGACTTGATTAGTACTTCTACAGTGACATTGTACAACCCAACCACATCTTCCTGCTGGCAGATGTATCACCACATTTGTTAATAGGTGTGTTGGTGTCTCCTCTGCATCTTTGCAGAATCTTCATATGCCGTCTTGGATTTTCTTCTTCAAATGCTCATTTGGTTTGAAGTGTCCTGTTAAGAATCCTGTTGGGGCAGTTTTTTCCTGCTTCCTTTGATACATTCTCTCACTTCTTTCCTTCCGAAATTTGTTCGCAGGTTCTTGGATTGTTTGTGTCCTAATGAGTTAATCCTGTTGTTCCTTCATTTTCTTTTTGTCCTTCTGTCTGAGGTGGATAGTGTTCTATGCCACAGAAGGGCTCGGGTCCTATCAGCGGTATAACAGACCTTCTCCTTGCAAGGGCGTCCGCTTTCTCCTTGCCTTCTACTCCCATAAGTCCTGGGACATCGAAGCTGACGTTGTTCTGCGTACCTAATAAATTTGGTTTACCATCTTTGAACTACTGATATTTGAGCTTAGTGCTTTGATAGTTGGCTATCTGACATGATAACTATGTTCTTGTTTCTGTACCCTTGAGTCAAGTTGAATTGATTACATGTCTCCATTGCGTGGACTTCAGCTTGGAAGATACTGGTGTATTGCCATTTCGGTTCCAGGACCGAATATTTCTACCCCTGTACCTTCTTATGTTCTAGATATGTGTACCAAAAAATGGTGCCATTCTTAAAGAAGGGTTTTCCTCTCGATCCCATTTTTGGTACCTAGGTTTATTTGAAAGTTTTGGGTAAATTCAAACATCCTGTTCATGTCGTCCCTTAGAGCCATGAGTATCGGATGGACCTTCAATATTTTCTTGCTATCTCTCGATTTTTGTTTTATTTCTGTTGGAAGTTTATCTTTAATGATTGTAATGATAGTTTTCTGTGCTGACCTCATTATCATGAGGTGCATGGGGATTAATCCCAGTATTTTTTCCATACCAACTGTGGGATATGTTGTCATTGCTCCCGTTATGTTTCTGGTAGATCATGAGTGCAGGATGTTTTCAAATTGTTTGTTATGAATGTTAAGAAAAAACTGTAAGATTACAAGTAAAAAAATCGCATTTTCCCATTTCCTCTTGAAATGTCGCGTTTTCCCAATAAAGATCCCGGTACGGTTGTTTAAATTTTCACAGCATATTGACGCAAGGGCGAAGTCGCGTTTTCCCCTTGTTGCAACTCACACGATTTTCACCTTTGATCAAAAGGAGGCGGAGAGCGTGGAACGGCGTTGCGTCACGGGTTGGCTATCACTCGGGGAAACGGCATCACGGACAATGCCAAGACCGTACACAATAGTGTTCAACTGGCGCAAATCACCTACGCAATAAATCTCTCCACGAGTTGATTTCGTAACGGCGATCGCCTTCTTCAGCCTTTCAGGCCGATGCGATCCAGGCGAATAAAGCGCTCTTCTAAAAAAAAATTGATCGTTACAAATATCCACACAATACGTAGAAAAAAATCGTACCTACTCTGAGAACACAAAAAATATTAAATTACTTTATTTATTTACATCAATACCCCCTAACATCTTAGGACATCTTCAACTTATCAAATATTGGTGCAAAATGTGAGAACTTCACAATGTACATTGAAAATACAGAATTGTCCTGGACTGTCTAACACAAGACTTAAAAGAGGCTAACAGTAATGTTTTAATTTTCCATGTGTGACATACTTGAACCCATCCAGTTTGGCTCGGAGCACTAAAAAAGCAGTACGATGTTAAAAAATTAAGAAGTGTACAATTCATAATGCCACTGAGGATTGAGATTGAGTAAGCTGGGCGCATACTAGGTTGGTGGCGCGGCGCGACCCGGCTCGGAGCCGGGGGAAGTTGCCAGACTTCTGGACCCCTGCTCCGCGCCGCGCTACCTGGGGACGCTGCCCTCGTAATTGTAAGGACGAAGCCAACGATTGTGACGTGGGGACTCCTAGAAATGCATAATCAACACTAAATCTCAGCGCTAGTCAGATGGAGGGGGGACAATTCGACCAACGCGGCCGAGAGCAGTTCCTACATAATGTGCGGACCTGCACAATTCCGCGCCGCCCCACCGCCAAGTGTGCGCCCAGCTTTAAAGGTTTCAGAACCATTTCATATGAAGCTGTATGCATTCTGGATGACATTCTGCCCACTGACGTTTACCTTCAAGCAGTCGTAGATCAAAATCAAATTCTGAAGGGAATTACTACACCTATAGTACCAAACTATGAAATTGATTACTGCTTAACAGTAGATAAATGGCCGGACAGTCTTTCCCGTATACTTGGTCATCCTAAAAAGGACAATGAGGATCTTTAACGTCCGGACCTAGCCTATTCGGCCTTATCGGACGTTCTGATTCTCAAGATGAGAGCTGACGCACCTCAACATACGGCAGAATGGTGTTACTGCCGGAGCATTGGTGTAGAGGCAGCTCAGCCCCGAAGGGCCAAGACCACCTCACTCCCCGCTTGCCCAGTCCGCGTGGTCGGGCCTGCATTAAGAATCAGACCGTATGCCGCGCGCAAAGAGCTACCGAAATACATCAGCCCGGTCTCCCGCGCACTCCATAGATAGAGAAGGCCACTCTATCTCCCAGAGTATTAGGGCTTTTTAGCGTAGAAACTACCGGATCCGCTCGGGCCTCGGTTTTGTTTAAAGTGGAATTGTTACCACCCCCAGAGGAGTACCGCCAACGGCAAAGGCCTCCAATCGAGCTCAGCCTTCACCTACGTGCAAAGCATACTCGAGTAGGAGCAACCGATTCAAGAACCATTCCCATCCGCCACTACTCACGCATTCAAGGAACTTTTCAGCATAATCATAGCGTCCTCAACGCTTATACGCTGCCGTCCGATCCGCCATATCCCGTGAGGCCGGGTGTATAACGGTGGTCAATATGCAAGTTTCGTGCGAAGGTCACAAGTAGAAGACAGCCTCTTCTCTAAGTTCCCGCCAGAGGCGTCGCCATGTGCCTCTACGAATCCATTCCTATTATAACAGGGGCTGAATTTTGGAACATATCTGTTACCCCGTAGTAAGGTTGCCACGCCCTCTGGGCTTCACCGTTATTTTGCGCCCGGATTATCAAGGGTTGGGAGGGGGTCAGAGGATAGAATGAAGGAATCTGGACTGATAAAGGGACATGGATTCCTTTTATCACGAGGTGCCCTTTTCAGGGCCCACAGCCTTAACCACATTATACCACCCGTCGTCGCTATAGTTCCACATTGAGTGGGCTACAACTCCCTGGGTGGGTGAACTGGCCGGTCCCGGCAATGTTCCCTGAAATAAATGAAAACCTTGTAACGTCCTAACTTGACATTCAGATTTACACATACGGAAGCAAAATGAACGGCCAACGGCCAAGTCGGTTGCGAAGTAGTAATTTTCAAAGATTCAATCAGAATTCACGAGAAAAAACAAAATGGAAAGTTCGTGCTCCAACAATCAAATCGAACTTCCGAGGGATGAGGGATACAATCCAAACCATGATAAAAGAACAGCCACATTATGACAGATAGCTAAGTATCCCTGGTCTCGATTCAGGACTGCCAAAACCACTCGCTTCTTGTTGAAGAAATCAGGTGATTGGCTTTCCATCTAGAAAATACAGACGGTTGGTCTATAAGCGTCTTGCAAACCCTCGTAAAAAAAAAAAAAATAATAATAATAATAAAAAATAAAATAAAAAAAACCTTTAAGCACCGTTATAAGTTGACCCAAGTGACCCAACTTACTGGGCACGGGAAAACCGAGCATACCTTCATCGGTTCAGGATTATAGAGGACCCAAAATGTCATTGCAGCAATCCTGAGGAACAGACACGGGATCAAACGCTGTTCTAATGTTCTTTATCTGATAAGCCCAGATCAGAATTTGAGCAGTACGTGATGACAACGGGAGGCGCCTGGCCACAAACGTGGGATACGTTTACGAACGTTTAGAGTGAACACTTTCTAAAGTTCCTCGACTCTATGACTTTAATTTACTGTGGTATACCTGTGAGGCTAAGTTAAGACAAAATTAGAATAACATTATTAAATTCATTGCAATCTACAATGCAGATTTCTTGGTCTGATTGACCAAATAACATCTTTCAATTAATTAATCTTTATGTAAGGTATTGGTTGAGATAAAAAGTTACTGTCACGAGCGGGATTCGAACCCACAACCTTCGGGCTAAATACGCAGCTGCTCTACCACTTGAGGTATCGTGACTTCAATCCACTCGGACACCAACTTCCTATCTCAACCCAACCTTTTACATTTTTCCCTCCTTTTTACCTTTTTGAACCGTCAAGAATGAGGTCGTTTAGAAAAGCAACTTTTTTATTTTGTCCCGACGTTTCGACCTTTATTCGGGTCATCTTCAGGGCCTGGGTCAATTACAAACTTCTTTCAATTAATTAATCTTTATGTAAGGTATTGGTTGGTATTTAGCAGTATTTCCGAGGTCGTGGGTTCGAATCCCGCTCGTGACACTGACTTTTTTATCTCAACCAATACCTTACATAAAGATTACTTATAAATAAAAATGTAATTATTTGATGTATTACAAGCAAACTATAAAAAGAGAGCATCCAATAAATTAAAAAAAAAACCTGAACCTTAAATGATATTAATGCACTGCTTCATCCAAAAAGCACGGGTATATAGCTTTAGCAGTATTTAATAATAATAATTTGTTTAAGTCGTGAGGAACCGTCAAGATTGAGGTCGTTTAGAAAAGCAACTTTTTTATTTTGTCCCGACGTTTCGACCTTTATTCGGGTCATCTTCAGGGCCTGGGTCAATGACAAAACATATGTTCATTGGAAGATGAAAAGATAAATTTTGAACGAATTATTTCATACTCACATAAAATGTGGTGCTATTCTTATGGTGTCAAAACGGTTTTGTGTGAACGTGAATGTCTGGGAAATTTTCCTTGATCATAATATTATGATATGAAGATAAAAACGGTAGTTAAAACATCAAAGGCTTTATACCCTTCAGCCCAGTGCTGCAAGCCGACTAGATGCCATCTAGTAGATGCAATGAGGTAATTGAAGGGATCAGCAGTATTTCCTATTTTATTCAGGAGCTTCGGCGTACGAAATATAGTCCGTGAGGATCCCGCTCGATACCGAATACGTCGTGGCGTCTCAAGTTACTGGCACGACCATTGAGTAACTTTCATCCAAAAAAGAGAAATGCCAGACCTAGCTTATGGGTGAAGTAGTCTAACTGAAAGACTGAGAGGATATCCTGATATTCAATACCAAGACAAAAATATCCCGTCTCATACACTAAGTATTTACGTGCTTTGGAAACTCTCAATACTATATGTAATAAAAATAATAAAATAATAACCAATAGCAAAGGTATCAGAAAGTCTAGGTTTCTAAGAGCTTAGTAGTGACATCAATATAATGGTTTTTAATGTACAATGTTTTTCCAGTGGTCTTCCCACTGAAAGTTGATTCTCATCTTTGTATTGGGCTGGTGGGAAGATGAGATAAGGTTTCATATCCTAAGACCTTAAGTTTCCTCAGGGTTGGCATTGCGACATGCGGCCTGGCGTTATCGTGAAGAGGAATCGTCCCCTTACAGTTAAACAGTTAACCAATCCTGGACAAAGAAAGAAGTTGCTGTTTCCCGTGCATTTTGTCAATTCCTCTGATGTGATAGTTTGATCATAATTCCGGAAATCATAGTGAACAACCCCAACAATACACCACCAAAAAGTCACCATAGCTTTTTTGTGTGCCGATTTGGTTTCGGGAAGTGTTTTGGCGCTTCATCCTTCTTCAACTAATGACGCCTCCTGTTATCGTACACAATCCATTTCTCGTCACACGTGATGATTCGTTCGAGAAATGGATCATTTTGGTAGCGCAACAGAATAGACGTGGAAATTTCAAAGAGTCGATTTATTTGGGCTTCGGTCAGTTCGTGCGGTATCTACTTGTCGAGCTTCTTTACTTTACCAATTTGCTCGGGATAGCCAACAACGGTAAATAATCTCTTCCCCAATTTTCCACGTTGTCTTAAATGAATTTTCATATACCTTCCCTGTCTTCGAGATCGAAATTTCTAAGACGAAATCATTGAAACCGACCATGCTTCCCTCCCCTTCTAACTAGATTGATGTTACACGCAGTTTGGGCTAAACTTCGCCCAAGTTTAAATTTGTAGAAATAAATTTAACGAAAATCTAGTTTGGATATACTTAATTTCGCAGGTCCTCACTTTTATAAAATTCAATAAAAATTTTATTACTTTGAACCTTTTATGGAAAAGTTTTGCATAAAAGATAACAGTTAAAAGTACACTGACAGACAAAAAATTTTGCCCACTTGTAATATAACTTCATTTGTATATGTTTTTATATATTAATCAAAGTTTCACGTTTTTTTAACTTTAATTGAGTCTTTGTCTAAAATAGTAAAAAAAGTAAATTGCTAAGGAAAATGAAATAAATATAAAAGACGGACGGAGAAAATATGTTTTAAATTTTTAATTAGCATTTCCATATCGCCTATTTTCTCCTCTTGCCTTAATTAGATCTCGAAGACGCCTTAGCATACTTTCTCTCAGTATGGAAATGTCTCTTTGCTGGAGGTTCGCACATTCTTCAGGAAGAATACTTTCAAGATCGTGGAGTGGTATCAGGAAATGAAAGACGTGCTCTTATTCGTTTTTTGAGGTTATCCCATAAATGTTCGATGGGGTTCAGGTCTGAAGAACGGGCTGGGCAGGCTAAGACCCTGATGTTATGACAGCATAGCGAGCAACATATGGACGGGCATCATCGTGCATTAGAATGGTATTGTCGCTGTTTTCTTCGAGGATAGGTAAAGCACGATGTTCGAAAATTTCATCCACATAGAGAGTTGCCGACAAAGACCCTCTACGAACAACAACCAACTCTGTGCGACTCTCTATTGAAATTCCCTGAGGTAAAGGTTGGCTCTGGGAAAAATTACAAGCTTCGTACCTTCCATTTCGCCTTCTCCACACAATTTCACGCCCATCTGTAGATCGTGGAGCATCTCTCATCAACCTCATCTGTAAAAAGTACATCAGACCAATCGTCCAAAGACCTATGGCTGGTGTTCTCGAACAAATGCGAGACGTGCAACTCCGTGTGTTCTGGTCAATTCTGGTCCTCTGACGAGGCGAAAAGCCAGTCCATATTGATTTAATATTCTTCGAGAAGTGCGTTCAGAAATTTGGACACCTCGAACTTCCTGAAGCTGATGAATCGCTTGAACAACAGTAAGGTGGTTCTGTTACCCTAGGGCGTCCATAACCTAAAAATATATTTTTTTGCATTGTATAAATTCACTTTTTTCCACATCCTACATGTATTTGTTTAATTTAAACAATGTTTGTAAATCCCAGGCCCTGAAGATGATCTCAATAAAGATCGAAACGTTGGCACGATAAAGAAAATGTTTTTCTAAAACCTACGTCATACCCAGACCCGCATCTGACGATTTCCCAATAATCACTAAACATGTTATTGCCTCAGGTACAAACGAACCTGAATAAACATTTTTTTTTCTTAATTTTATTGGCCTTATGATCTTTGAATCTCTGAATGTCCTTCAAATTGGGGGTTATCGGGAAAAAAGGGACGGGGGCGACGGTGGGAATCGAACCCACGACCGCGGCGTGAGAGTCTCTCATGCCAACCACTCTGCTACCGCGGTCCCCCAATAAACATTTTAAATTCCATAATAAGTAGCCATGGAAAAATCCGTTATCCTTGTTTTGCATTAAGGATTAGATGTGTCTATCTCTAATTGATATTCCAAATTTAAAACATAGCATAAACAAATATTAATTGATAAAAATGAGACAAATTAAGGGCAAAATTTTCTTTTATCGAGAAGATGAAAAAATAATTGGGTGGAATTTTTTACCTGTCAGTGTATTTATAATAATATATAAAATAGATTTGAGGATTTAGCTTTGTTCACACGACAAACACTTTCGAAAGTAATACAGATTTTAAAATTTGTATTAATTTTATACCTACCCAATATGGAATTGCTTAATAGGTCTGGTGGGGTACGAACGGGTACTATGCGCCTCCAATAGCCTCTAATACCCAACTCCGACTTTCCACCTTCACGAAGCTTATGCGGGTGTACCCTGTTAACTAACAAACGGAAAGAGGGGTATGGAGGGACAGGAGCTGGACCTGACACCTCCTAATCCTAAACCCAACACCTACCCCTCTTCCCACCCCACACCTTATCCTGGTCCCACTCTCCAGCCCAAATCCAAGGTGTTATGCGATCCGTGCCGATGGATGAATGGCACAGGGGTAACTGTGCCAATAACGGAGCCTCAAGGGCACCAGGCGACACCCTTGAGTAATTAGCCTTACACCGGAGAGAGGGCTCCTCCGGTGCGGACCTTTAGATCCCNATGGAGGTTTAACCTAGCGTACGAAAAAGACACAGGGAACCAAATTGCAGCAATAACAGTCAATGACTTGATGCTTCTGAGAAGAAGGATTGAGTCTATTGACTAAACTAGGGAACTGGGAAGGTACAATAAGCCGGAGGGCTGCAGTGCCTGGGGAGTGCAAACCTCGCTTCCTAGTATCCTTTTCTACCATACCATACCATACCATACCAATAGGTCTGGTAAAGTGTGTGAAAATTAATTGTGAAGTAAGTCATTTCATTGAGCGGAAGTGGTTTTAGTGTCGCCGAGTGCGAGTT
Organism: Cimex lectularius; assembly: GCF_000648675.2. NCBI lineage: Eukaryota > Metazoa > Arthropoda > Insecta > Hemiptera > Cimicidae > Cimex > Cimex lectularius. The sequence continues at coordinate 2,003,524 of NW_019392677.1, read as the reverse complement.
AGTTGAATCGACTGTCGTAAAGGCGGAGTGATAAAAGTGCTCGAGGTTGTAAATGAGATAAAAGCTGCGAGCTTAATTGGTTAAGTGCATTTAGCCGAGGGTAATGAGCACGGTAGAGAAGTTAATGCAAGTGATAAGGACTATCGGAGGAATAATTATTATAAAATGGAGCGGGATGGTGGCCGGCGAAAAGCTTTCCTTCCGGCGGAGGGGTGAGCTTTCAATTTGCTATCAATTGGCGTTGCGATGTGGCGTGGAGGTGGGACCTGCCCTGGATTGGCCGCTCCATGGAAACGAGGAACGCCTCCATCGGCATCCCTCACCCCCAAGAGTAGCCGGCATCCGACGGGGGAGGAAATGATTACTAACAACTAGGGCCGTTTATGTTCTTCCACCCCTCCTTCATCCTAATGCTTCTGCATTACCGCAAACTTGCCTCTTATCTTTTATCTCCCTCTGGCCGCAGACGTAACGCTCCCGGCCCAACAAAGGATTCAATTAAACTTCCTACCGGCCTCGGATCGAATCGGGACAAAACAATTCCCTTACACCTTGTAAAACAATTTTCATTCTTCTCCATTTCCCAGCATGTCGCCTTTTAGACCAAACATTGCTACTGATGGCATTTCACTGGTCGTATCACAAGCAAAAAACACTTTTGTTTTCTGGTAGATACTATATATTATGTCATTAGGACATCATTGAGGATATATTCGACATTTTTCTTTAAAAGGATTTTACATCCCAAGGTCAATACTATTAAAATACTGATATCTATTACAATTAATTAAGGTTTTTAGATGAGGTAAAAAAGTCAATGGCACGAGCGAGATTCGAACCCACGATCTTCGGCTTGATACGCCGCTGCTCTACCACTTGAGCTATCGTGACCTCGATCCACTCGGACACCAACTTCCCATCTCAACCGCCCCTTTTTGAATTTTCAAATTGGTCAAGCGGACCACGAAATTAGTGAATTTACTGATATGTATTCTCAAACAAAGAAACGTGTGCATATAAACTGCTCAAAAATAAATGAGGATATTTGTAATTTAATCTTATTCTATTAATTTTAATTAAATTAACCTACACATTCTTGTTAGTTGGATAAAACAAAATAGAAAATAGAAACAAAAAAAACGTTAATCCTCATCTTTAATAAGGATTCACTTAAGAATAGTAAACATGAAGATGAATTACTTTGTACGCATCCACCTTTTTTCGTATTTTCTTCATTTTAATCCAGTAGTATTCTCTTTAACCATGGAAAGACATCTTGAGCCAGAAGTACACAGTATTAATGTTGAGTCATCGAGGTCACTGGCAAGTGGATATCGCAGAGGTAGTTGGATTTTCTCAGAGTGTATTTTACGAAGAACTAATAGGTCGCTAGGTACTGAATTTTTTGGTAGGAGGAAGTACTCCATTTGTAAAGAAACACCTTTTCTCGTCTTTTCTCCATTTTAATCCAGTTGTGTTCTCTTTAACATGGAAAGACATCACCTGGAAGCAGAAGTTCACAATATTATTGTGAGAATGAATCATCGAGGTCACAGGCAAGTGGATATCGCAGGGCAGTTAGTGTTTCTCAGAGCGTGCCTCCCGGGCTTTAGGAAGTGCCAATAAAAGGGTTGGTACTGGATGTCAGCGAAATACGAAGCTAAGGGAGGACAGAAATATTGTCATTGCTGCCATAGTGCCCGCCAGATCATAAATGAAGTCCGAAGATTAGTTGACCTCACATCGTATGCCCCATTGAGACGACCACCACCAGCAACTCAGGAGAAAACGGTGCAGCGAGCGCCTAGAAGAGAACACTAATTGAAATGCTGATATTTTTAATGTTAAGTCGTATTTCTGTCTGCATTGTGATAACTGGTGCAGAAGAGTGTAAACAGGGGATGCCCCAGTTCCTGCTCCCTTCAGTGCAGTTTGAAGGAGGCGGTTTAATGGTGTGGGCTTGGATTTGTACTGGAGGACGAACTGGACTGCATATTGTTGAAGTCAACCTCACCGCATCACTCAAACCAGGGTTCTCATTGGCAAGGATTTTCTTTATGCAATGCCAGACCTCATAGAGGCAGAGTGGCTCATCAATATTTAGAAAATCTGGAAATTTCCCATCTGCCCCTTTCTCCATTGTCTTCAGACCTCAATCCAATTGAGCTCAAGTGGGAGGCCTTGCAGAGAAGGCTTTTCGATCACCAACCACTGCCACTTGACCTGCAACAACTAAGTGCAGCTTTGCAATGCAATCGATGAAGTGAAATTCCTTATTAAATTCGTGTCAACCTTACATTACATCTATATTACCTCTATATTATAGTGATTATTAACTCAGGAGAATACGGTGCAGCGAGCGCCTAGAAGAGAACACGATTTGGAATGCTTACTGATGAGTCGCATTTCTGTATAATGATAGCAGGCGCCGAAAGACTACCGAGGGCAGAGTTGCCCCAGTTCCTGCTCCCTTCAGTGTAGTTTGGAGGAGACGGTGTAACAGTCTGGGCTGAGATTTATAGAGGAAGACGAACTGGACTCCATATTTTCGAAGTCAAGCTCACCGCAGTCCGTTATGTCCATGAAATTATGGAGGAATATATCCCTCAAACCAGGGATCTCATTGGCAAGGATTTTTGATTTTTTGATGCAATGCCAGACCTCATCGAGACAGAGGTGCTCATCAATGTTCAGAAAACGTGGGAATTTCTCATCTGCTCCTTCCCCATTGTCTCCAGACTTCCGTCCCATTAAACACATGTGGGCTGCGTTGGAGAGAAGACATTTCAATCACCATCGCAGCTAGTTGACCTGGAACAACCGAGTGCAGCGTTGTTAACGTTTATAGAGTGAAATTCCTTATGAAATAAGTGACAACTGTATTAACAGTATGCCTAACAAGTGTACAGAGGTTTTAGATAACAGAGAACATTATACACTGTATTATTTTAAAAAAAATATTGCACCCGTTAAAGAAAATTATGGAACTAAAATCTTTTCATCCATTTTATAATAAAAATAAAATAAAAACGCTAGGTGAAGTAAATACTATAAAATTAGCAATGTTCCTACTCATTTTTGAGATGTTTATGTGTATTTATATGATTTGATGGGTTTGGAATCTGATGGACGGCAATAGGCTAGATTCAAAGTATCTACCCTCTGTTAAGGTGCTTGGTTTTATATCCAAGAATCCATTTAGCTGCTTACTATTGTCTCTGATTATTCTATACCTATATGCGTGAACTAGGTTTGAAACATTGGTTGTTATACACTAGTTTCAATCCTTTTGTTTTGTTGTTTTTCTAAATCCCTTTATTAAATATTCCTTCATTACAAAACATAATAATTTATAATAAATTTTAATGCAATTTATAACAAAAATATTTTTGTCTTATCAGGGATTTGGTGGAAAATTTTTTTTTAAATTTTAAATCTACGCCTAGCTTTCGGACTTTATTGTACCTTCTTTAGAGCTCTACAAAAGGTATTATACATTTTAATTTTGGTCAATTTAACATCAAATATATATAAGAACAAGACAGACATTTTTCTACTTACTGATTTTTGGTCAGACGTATATAAACTTAAATTATTTCATTTTCTTGTAAAACTGAAAAACATTTCACTTTCTTCTTAACCTTTTCAACTATGAAATGACTAGACTAATTTATACACTACCAATACTCCATTTGAATAAATTAGTATACAATTTAATTATATATAATTGAATATTATACATTTTAATTTTGGCCAATTTAACATCAAATGTATACAAGAATAAGACACATATTTTTCTACTTACTGATTTTTGGTCAGAAATATAAAAACTTAAATTCTTTTATTTTGAAGTTAACATTGAAAAACATTTCACTTTCTTCTTCACCTTTTCAATTATGAAAAGACTAGACTAATTTATGCCCTACAAGTACTCTATTTGTATAAATTATTATACAATTTAATTACGTATTATTAAATGTTATACATTTTAATTTTATCCAACAAGAATAAGACACAAATTTTTGTACTTCCTGATTTTTGGCCGGAATATTTAATATTTCATATCTTTGTGCTTGTTCTTGTATATATTTTATGTTAAATACAATTAAAATGTATAATATATACATTTTTCTGTAGAGCCGTGAAGAAGGTACAATAAAGTTCCGAAAGCTAGGCGAAGATTTAAAATTAAAAATATCGTTATTTGGAGATCGTGAGATGCGGTCTCGTTTCGATCTTTATTGAGATCATCTTCAGGGCTCAAAGTGTTTGTTGTGTTATTATTGTGTTGAGAGTGCCCTCTACATCTACTCAGAAAACAGTCACTTTGAGCCTGAAGATTTTTTTTTTTTTTTTTTTGCGTTATGAACTATGCATATTAGCAATGTGACAATTCGTATGTGTGTTCAAATTTGGGGGGGGGGTTATTGTGAAAAAAGGGCCAGAGGCGACGGTGGGAATCGAACCCACGACCGCGGCGTGAGAGTCTCTCAAGCCTGAAGATGATCTCAATAAAGATCGAAACGTTGGCGAGATAAAGAAAATGTTTTTGTAAAACCTACGTCACACCAGACCGCATCTCACGACCTTTAAATAATCATTAACTAACGGTCACTAAACACCACACATTGAAAATATTTTTCTTTGACCACATCCCTGATAACAACCGAGAGAACATTATCTACACAAGTTGGTCCATAAATCTACAAAACTGTATAGTTTGTTTTGTTGTTTTTTCTTCGAAGGGTTATCGACAACAAGGTCATTTCAATTCCCAACCCACGCAGCTTTAACTTCAACACGTTTCTTTTAGTTTTTCTAGTTTCTTTTATACTGTTTTTCCATTTGTAATACTTTAATTGAAAAATAAACGACAAGATATTAATAACAGTAAATATTATATGTAATAAATTTGAAATTATTACAGGACTTTTGTGCTAGATGGCATCGTGTAAGAACTTGTTTAACTAAAATTTACCATATAGTTTAAACTATTAAGCGCTAGGATAACAATATAAATTAAGGTTATTTAGAAAATGATGAAAGGGATAGATTTATTCGTTCATGTGTAAGTTACTACCACTTTATAGACTATGACCTTTCTAGCAATTTTCCCAAGAGTTATATGTTTTTATAAGATTAGATAAAGTGTTCTGGAGCGGTTCATGATCCTTTGTCAAATGCTATGTTCAAAATTGATTAAACCCATTAAAAAGGATGAAGCGGAGGCAATAGGCAGAGATGGGCAATAAAGAGAAGTAGAATAACTTCGTCGGTGAACCACCGGCTTTTAGGCGCTGGGCGGTTGAGCGGGGTAAGCTTTAATAAAGCGGCAACTATATTTCTCTCGTCTCTGCGTGTAACTAAAAGATAAAGTTTTCAATCTAGGCCGGGAGGAGGAGATAAAATTAAATTCTAGAGAAAGGGTCGGCGGGGTTGGAAGTTAGTAGTACTTTGGTTCCCGTGGGGGCGCTCCATCCCTCCACCGCCTTCCCTTCTCATTTAATTCCCTCCTCATTACCCCGGGCCCTCTCCATTAATTTGTAGCCAAGGAGCAACTTCTACAAACCTCGCTTCCTACTCTCTTTGTTGAATATTTAATTATATTTCCAGTTTTGGACCATTGCAGAGTCCTTGGGCTATGGAGATTTGGAGATTTGAGGTCATTCCCAACATTTGCAGTAATTTAACGATACAACTCTCACTTCCTGATGACAACAATTAAACTACTATTCTCACTGTGAATCTACACTTTCCTTTTCACCCTTCGCTTAATAAAATCCTAGATTTTCAATACGTTTTCTTTTTCTGTATGATACACCCATTCAAATTGACTATTGACACCGAAAAAGCGAACAAGCGTCGATATAGTTTTCCAAAACTGAATGTTAGAGACAGTTAATTAAGGTTTTTAGTTGAGATAAAAAAGTCAGCGTCACAAGCGGGAGTCGAACCTACGATCTTCGACTAGATACGCCGCTCTACCACTTGAGCTATCGTGACCTCGTTCCACTCGGACACTAACTTCCCATCTCAACCCCACCTTTTGAACTTTTCCTCCTTTTTGCCATTTTTTAATGGACGTGGGAAGAAAACCTTAATTAATTGAAAGATATTAATTGGTCAAGCGGACCACAAAAACTAGTGAAGTTAGAGAGAGTTTTGAGTATATCCATTAAGACGGAGAACAATTCCATCTTTGAATTAACACAATTGTAAAAGAATAGATCAATGATAAACTAAATTATGAAAAGAAAGTTTATGAAAAGTTACAATCGCGAGCTGGCACGAACCAACGTCTTTGGGATAAATCCTCCTACCTTCTACCATTGAACTTTCCGTCTCAGGGTTTTCACACAGAGGGGACACATAAAATCAAGGTATTTTCAGATCCACACATAAATAATGAATTATCTTTGGAGAAGAATTTGAATAAGTAACAAATCAATTTGCATCTTCAATTGTGGAGTACAAGTAGATAAAATGACGCAACAAAAACAAGCCAAATGGAAACTTTTATAACTACCAATTAGTGTGTGGTGATTAGTGACCGTTAATCGATAATTATTCAGAAATCGTGAGGTGAGTTTTGGTGTGATGTAGGTTTCAGAAAAACATTTTCTTTATCGTGCCAACGTTTCGATCTTTATTGAGATCATCTTCAGGGCTCAAAGTGTTTGTCTTCTGTGTAATTGGGACATTCTTGCGTGTCGTGTTGAGAGTGCCGATACGCAAGAATGGCACAATTACACAGAAGACAAACACTTTGAGCCCTGAAGATGATCTCAATAAAGCTCGAAACGTTGGCACGATAAAGAAAATGTTTTTCTGAAACCTACATCACACCAGACCGCATCTCACGATTTCTGAATAACTACCAATTAGTGTTGATATGCGAAAAGGTAAGATATAGAAAGGATACTTTGCCAAATCAAAAGATACAAGACTAAATAGCTGCTGCACAATGCTTGCAACCAACGCAGAATTAAAAGCTACTATTCAAAATTAAAATCCTTTGGATTTTTGTCCGTTTTCTCTGGAATATTTGTAAAAAGGTTGTTAATTTTAGTTATGAGTTATTAAAAAAAATGCAATATTACGTGGATCTCGAGAGCATACAAATGTAATATATGACTCATATGGAAAAAAATGATGTTTTAGAGAACTTTATATATATATTTCAATGTGACCGTGCACTGTGTACGCTTTTCTTCGTACAATCTTGTCCACCCACTTTCGCACGCATCTTTGATAATCTCAAGGTGTTCTTGGATAGCTTTGAAAAGATTCGAGTTAGAAAACAAAATTGTGGTATCGTCCGCTTAGGTGGTGAAGATGGTATTGGGGTGTGCAATAGGTCAGCAGTATAGATGTTATAAAAGATAGGACCAAGAATGCGGCCTCGTGGGAGGTCGGTTCTATATACTCGTTGCTACACCAAAATTTTAAATTAATCCTCATCATCCAAGTATATGTCTATCTTTCATTAATTTCATATCCTGTATAACGATCTTCTGAATAAAGTAAAGTAACGACTTAACGTCCGATAATTGTATTTAATACATCATCGAATACGATAAGATCGTTCACGTTTTTCTCCTCTGAGTTGATGTTGTACCAATTTCTGCCCTTTTTCACGTAGTCTTGTTGATGGTGTCTAGCAGTGTCTTCTTGTCTGCAGAATCTCTTTCATGCAAACGAATAGGGCTGGCTAGATTTGAACCTCATAAACATACAAAAATGATTTAAATAATAAGAACCGTTAAATGTTTCAACCAACATCGCGCTGTGTGCTAATTTCTTAAAAAATTTCACCTTTATGTATCACCAGATTTAATCGGATTGAGGATTTATAGACCCAATCTAATTATAATTTTTTTTAGATAGAGCTAAGGTACAATAATGGCGGCTACAAAATATATCATAATAAATTTTATTAATTTATCCATGCTGAGTCTCTATTAAATAAAATTAGTAAGATTTATGAATATTTTATTAGCAATATTTCTGTTTCTACAGTTTTTTGTAAGTTAGTTGATTAAGTTATAGTTAGTTAAGTTATAGTTTAAGCTTAATTTTTAATATTGTTTTGTTTGTAATATCAACTGCTTTATATAGTAAATATGTATCTAAAAGCCTTTTCAATTACTAGTTTAATTGAATTCCTCGCGTATAATTTTTTGAATTCCGTCAAAAAATCTCCCCTCCCAACTGCGGAAAAGGTGTGTTCCTCGGGCTGTACACGTATGTGTGACGTACAATCTATCACAAGGGGCTGTTGCACTTCTTGACAAACCTCTGACTTACCTCTCAAAAATAAAAAGCCCGCTTTGTAACACCATAGTTAAGCCGATATGGACTTACGGACCGAAAGTGGGGTTTAGCCAAATGTTCCAGTATCCACCGCATCCAAACTGCCCAATGCTTAAACGTTCGAAAAATCCTTCATGTCATTTTTCGCATCAAACTGCGAAACACGGACAGACTTAAATATTTCATTCATCTAAGAAGAAATCCGTTCCCGTTGTCGAAAAATTCACAAAACACTCGAATCCACCGTAAATCACACACCCAAAAAGATCGAGCCTGAGAAATTTCCCCGAACCATCCTCCGATTGAGAGACGATGGCCGCGACATCTCCAAGAACTGATGGTGAAAGTGTCACAAGTATAAATTAAACAGATAACTTTTTAGTATCATTACAGTACTATCAACAGTGTTGGGCAAAAATTAGTCATGTCTAATGATTAATGATTGATCACTCAGACCGTTAGTCATGATTGGTAGTAAGTGTCTAATTTAGTCATTAGTCGCCATATTTGATTGATGACTAAATTTGTCATGACTAGTAATTAAATACGAGGCATGACTAACTTAGTCACAATATAGTTAGTCATGACTAAATTTCGATAAATCAAGTTCAAATGGGTGCTCAAAAAATGAAAAATACACTTCATCACGTTTAAAAAATTGTCTAACCAAAATTTATTTCATCAAAACGAAAATCCTTCAACACCTTATTTTACAAAAATCAATCTTCCCATTATAAGTAAAACTCCGTCGTTATGAAAAGCCAAAAAATAATGATAATGATAATAATAAAATAAAATAAAAAAATCCTATAACAAGCTACACTTTGAGAAGTAAATATGTTTACATAACCATGGATCAACCATGATCAATAGAAAAAATATTTCTTTGAATTAAAATTTATTCCATTTAAAAGGAGAGATTTCTACATTATTTGGAAAATACACCATCTAGGGGTCTTGATTGTAATAAAATAGACATGTAGAATAATTATGTAACTTTGGTTTTTTTTATGATAACACTTTTTGAATGTTGGCCTTGAGCACGACTCTCATCTCAAAATTTTTATCCGGAGTCGGGTTGGATTTTGGTAAGTTGGTCATTGCAGCCAAAGTATGGCAAAATCAAACTAATTCAATCATGATTAAGAATTTTGATTGAAGTTTAATCATGATTGAATTAGTCATGAGTAAATTAATCATTATATGATTTAGTCATACCTCATGATTGAATTAATTATGATTAAAATCATATAATGATTAATTTACTCATGATTAATTCAATCATGATTAAACTTCAATCAAAATTCTTAATCATGATTGAAATAGTTTGATTTTGCCCAACTCTGACTATCAGTATGTATTTTCTCCACTCTTGTCTTTAATTTGGTTTGTTTTCTATCACTATCTATGTCACCGAATTGAAGGAAGTTGTAATTTTCTGCAATATCACAAAGGACTAAAGTCAAGACCTATACGATATAGGGCTGTTGCACTTCTTGACAAACGCTCTGACTTACCTCACAAAAATAAAAGCCCCCTTTGTTAAGCCATGGTTAAGCCGATATGGACGTAAGGACTGGAAGTATAGTTTAGCCAAATAATTAAGGTTTTCAGTTGAGATAAAAAAGTCAATGGCACGAGCGGGATACGAACCCACGATCTTCTGCTTGATACGCCGCTGCTCTACCACTTGAGCTATCGTGACCTCGATCCACTCGGACACCAACCTCCCATCTCTTTTGAATTTTCCCTCCTTTTTGTCATTTTTCGATCCCGCTCGTGCCATTGACTTTTTTATCTCAATTGAACACCTTAATTAATTGTAAGATATTAATTGGACAAGCGGACCACGAAATTAGTGAGTTTAGCCAAATGTTCCAACATCCACCTCATCCAAACTGCCAAATGCTTAAACGTACGAAAAATCCTTGATGTCTAATTTCCGTATCAAACTAACCTACACAAACAGACTTAAATATTCCATTAATCTAAGAAGGAGTCCGTTCCCGTTGTCGAAAAATTCACAAAACACTCGAAACCACCGTAAATCACACACCCAAAAAGGTTGATGATGACAAATTTCCTCGAATCGTTCTCGCCGACTGAGAGACGATGGCCGCGATATCTCCTAAGAAGTGATAGTGAACGTGATATAAGTATTAATTAAACAGATACTTTTTTAGCATCATTACAGTACAAATGTATATTTTCTTCATTCTTGACTTTAATTTTGTTTATTTCTTACCTCGTTGTTATGTTACCGAATTGAATGAAGTTGTGATGTTCTGCAAATTAAATCTGAATTCAACTGTACTGTTGTCTGTATAAGGATTCTTCTTTATCGCCGTTTAACTAATTGAAAAGTTACGGAATGCATTTATTGTTGCTATTAAACGACAAGAATGGATTGGTTGTGATGTGTAAGCAATTCCAGGACGTGTCTGCAATAATAGCTTTGTGCGTTAATACGCTTGTTAACAGATTCGTCTGTATTGTTTAAATTCAATGTCTTCGGAGATCGTTTGCCATTTTAAAGGTTAGTCATTCATAGTCGAAAGGCCGTTTTATGAAACCATCAACTTAGTTGGAATGAAGGGCCGTTATTGCCAATAAAAGCGCGAGAGGCACTTGAATGTGAAATAATTTAAAGGAGATTTTATTTAATAAGGTTCAGGCCCCGCGTTGGGATCTATCCCATTGCGCCGATTCCCTAAAAAGGGAGTGGCTCGTCCCGGTTACGACGCGATAAATTCAGCGCTGGTTCATGAGAGGGGGCGAGAGCGCCGCTGTATCGATTAGCGCAAATCGAGACTCCACGCATCCCTGTTTTCTATCCCGGCCCGGACTCGTCCCCGTCTCCCGGATAAAGACAATGGTAGATAAAAGTTAATTTTGATAACGCTCCCGAGGGTGGGACGGCCGGGGGGTGGTGTATATCATTGCCTGACATCATTGTAAACCCAGGGGAGCCATCAACTCAAACAATCTTCATTCCGACGTCATTACCCACCCCAGGCCGACAAAGCCGAACATCAAATATTAATTGAACGCCTCCCTTGTTTTAACGATCATTTTCTCATATGCGGTAGTGATAAACAAATGTCTATCAATACTGGATGTTTAAACAATTCATTAATTGTTGAACTGGCAATGAAACTTGTTTAATTTTTCATTAATTAATGATATATGCTCAGATGTTAAAACAATGACGGTGAACTTTTTTGAATAGACAAACTCAACACAGAAGATGACGAAAAACCTAAACTCATCGGGCTCGCTAAAACAACGACTAAAGCAAACCAAAGCAGACCAAAATGATCGGAAACAACCAAAATTTTTTTTCAAACTTTTCTTTTGACAAGGACACTTGACGGCACCATCTGCTGGTACACTGATGTATCAAGACCGCAAGACAGCACGGAGGCAGGAGTTTTCGGTCCTGGAACCAAATACTCAGGACGCAGAAAATTCGCCACTAAGTTCCAGATTAAAGTCCATGCAGTTGAAGTATGTACTATGTCAAGATGCCATCATAGCACTAAGCACAATTATCATTAGCGCAAATTTGGTGCTGAAGTGGAAACCTAACTTCACTGATTATACACTGACAGGCAAAAAATTCCACCTAATTGATTTTTTTTTTCATTTTCTCAATAAAAGAAAATTCTGCCCTTAATTTGTCTCAGTGTTTTTACCAATAAATATTTGTTTATGCTATGCTTTAAATGAGGAATATTAATTACAGGTAAACACACTTAATCCTTAATCAAAAACAAGGATACAGGATTTTTCAATGTTTTCTTTTTATGGAATTTAAAATGAATATTCAGACTCATTTGCATTCTGAAGCATTAAACTGTTCACTTTCATCTTTGTTTTCTTAATTTCAATTCCTAAACTTAAAAATGCCACTTAGTGCTGAGGATGTTGTGCGTGATTATTGATGATGGGCGTTCCATCAGATATGTGGCTATTGCTATCGTTGTTCCCTATGAAACTCTGCGAGACGCCATGAATGTTTTGGAGAAACTGAATCTTACCATAGAAGGCCTTCTGGACACCCTGCGGTTACATAGGATGACCGTTTTTTTGACTTTGAGAATTTCGCAAATCCGACACCTTACTGTTGTTCAAGCGATTCATCAGCTCCAGGATTTTCGAGGTGCCCAAATTTCTGAACGCACTGCTCCAAGAAGACTAAATCAGTATGTACTAATTACTTTTCGCCCAGTAAGAGGACCAGAAAACAAACGGAGTGGCGCGGCTCGCATTTGCTAGAGAACAGCAGCCATTAGGCTTTGGATGATTAGTCTGCTGTACTTTTTACAGATGAGTGTAGATTTGCTCTACGATCTCCAGAGATGGCGTTAAAGAGTGTGGAGAAGGCGAAATGAAAGGTAAGAAGCTTGTAATTTGTCCCAGAGCCAACCTTTCAGCGTACCACAGTGATGGTGTGAGCGGGAATTTCAGAGGAGAATCGCACAAAGTTCGTTGTTGTCCAGGTCTTTGACAGCCACTCGCTGTGTGGATGAAATTTTGGAATATCGTGCGTTGCCTATCCTCCATGACATCAGCGTCAATCCCATTCTAATGCACGATAATGCCTGTACGTATGTCGCTCGCATAGTACAGGCTTACCTTCCACAGCATAACATCAGGGCCTTAGCCTGGCCAGCCCGTTCTCCAGACTTGAATCCCATCGAACATTTACGTCATAACCTCAAAAGACAAAGTCCATCACTTCCTACAATCCACGATCTTGAAAGTACTCTCCCAGTGTCCCAGATATTTTTGGAGAGGCGTTTCACGCTAATAAATTACGTTCATTCCATTAAATCAACATAAACTTAACACTCGATAAAAACATAAAAGCCTAATCACTTTCACTCCTTCAGGGTACTTGATATTCTATGGCGCGAGTAGAACCCACTCAATTCTCGCAAATAAGTTACTTTTACGGTAGACGTCACATACTCACCTCAGAATCCTAGATATTCCTAGGAGCTGGGTTAAACAATCCCTTACTTTCACGCTAATAATTACATTCATTCCAATAAATCAACATAAACACAACGCTCGATAGAAACATAGAAGTCTGGGCACATTCAATCTCCTAGTGTACTGGGTATTCCTTCGGGCAGGGACAAATCCACTCTATTCTCGCTAATAAGTTACATTTACTGTAGACGTCACATACTCACCTCAGAATCCTAGGTATTCCTAGGAACTGGGTTAAACAATCCCTTACTTTCACGCTAATAATTACATTCATTCTAATAAATCAACATAAACACAACGCTCGATCGAAACATAGAAATCAGATCCTTCAGACTACTCGATATTCCTTGGGTCGAACCCACACTATTCTCGCTAATAAGTTACTTCATTGACTAGACGTCACATACCTCAGAATTCTAGATATTCCTTTGGAGCAGAGTTAAACAATCCCTTACTTTCACGCTAATAATTACAATCATTCCAATAAATCAACATAAATAACATTCGATAGATCAGGTCGCATTCATTCCTTCAGAATACTCGATATTCCTTGGATCGAACACACACTATTCTCGCTAATAAGTTACTTTTATTGTCTTGATGTCACATACTCACCGCAGAATCGCAGATATTCCTTGGAAAGGAGTTAAACAACTCACTTTTTTTCACATTTTCCACAATAACATACTTCAACTCGTTTTAGAATAACCTTCTCAACATAATGTTTGTAAACCATTTACCCTTGTGCTTGTGAACATCACTACCGTCTAGTTAGGCACATCGCACAGTCAATTGTCTACCTTTTCCCATCCATTCTTATCCCCCTGCAATGAATGATTGGTTTTCAGATTCCACAGAACGGTAACTTGACTCACCAAGCCGTATTTCAAAAGATTTTAATTGATCGGTCTCCTCTGAAACTCGTGCTGTTTGCTTTGGTAGGAAGTCTAATGGACAAGGAGTGCGGCTTTGTTGGACGACGTCCTTAGGTCAACTTCCTCCTTCTAAAGTTACAGAGACACGTGGGCCGGGCGGGCCACTTCTCCGTTCGTTGATTAAACAATTTCTCCAGACTCTTCCGTGCATTATAAAACCTCTTATATAAAAATGGTGTTTAGCCGACTTGATCTCGTCGCGTCCCTTCTTGACTCAAATATCAACGGAACCGTTGAATATCCGAGTAGCGGCATTGCGACACCGCCTCAAGATGTTTCACGCAGAACGGAAGCGGTCCATTTTTTAGAGTGGCCTGAGGATCTGGAACTGATGCAAAAATAAATTCAATCCTATTCAATAATCATCTTGTGTGACGGACACCCTCTCTTAACGAACATTAATTTGTTCTATAACATAATTAAGAAAAATAATTTATATAGTCGTTTAGGAAAAGTCTGTTTCTTTTCGGCCTATAATTTTATCAAAAAATCTTAACGAATAACAAAAAAAGTATTGACATTGTCTAAAATTATTAATTTGTAAGGAACCATGAAAAATTTTCTGAATGCCCAAAACATTTGCCTTTCAACCTCTGTTTACTAAAAATATGGAATTGACTTAACTTGGTTATAAAAATGAAACAATGACCCTATAGTCCAGGCCATTGATATATTTTAAATTTTTAAAAACTAAAGAACTTAATTATTACTATTTTTTAAGTCAAACAGGACTCTTTCCCATAAGAAAAAATTACCTACCTTATCACTATGCGGCAAACAAAGATTACCAAACTTATGTATTACAAGAGCAATGAGAACAACCTCTACAAATGCATTAGAAACTTTGCTAAACCTACCTCCACTGGAAAAATTTATACAAGGAGAGGCTAGGAAAAGTTCATTTAGGATACAAAATCAATCACATTGGATAGGAACTAAACAATTCGGGCATACAACCATAACTAATAAAATCAGACACCCATTCTTAGAAATGAGGATTGTATGATCCCGGAAACATTTTTTACAACATCCTATAAAGTCTCAACGGACTAAAGGAGAGGAAGAACTCAGGAGGGCATTAGATACATTGATATGGTATACAGATGGCTCCAAAACAAAAGAAGTTACAGGATCGGATATTTTTGTGCAAGCCCAAGATATGAGCAATCAAAATCAAAAAGTACACTTCGGTCTTTCAAGAATACATACCATCGACTTGTCCTCTAGAAAATTTTAAAAGAGGTTACACTGGTAAAAATTCCTCATTAGATTTGACAGCCAATCAGCTATTAATGGAAAAAAAAAGTGGGGAATGCATTCAAAATCTCCAAACCCTGGAGAAACACAACAACGTAATATCTTGGGTGCCAGAACACAGAGGAATTTGGGGTAACGAAAAAGCAGACACATTGGCCAGAGGATGATCTGCAAGACGGTAAAAAGGATAGAATCCTTCATCGCAGAATGGATACAAATGAAACAAAAGGAGAAGTGGATGAACTCTAACGGCGCTAGAAACAGTAAAGTTATGATGAAACAACCCTCACCAATACTGGTAAACTCACAGTTGCAATTGGAGAGGGCTAGACTCAGAAGAGTACTAATCTGCCATCTGAGAAAACATCTACACAACATGAATATATACAACGATGATCCCATCTGCAGATTATGCTATGAGGAGGAGGAAACAGCCACCCATATCATCTTCGAATCAACAGCTCAATAGAAATTTAACCTAACATAAAGAAAAAGCCTAGAGAATGAAATTGCAACGGTGACTTGATACTTCTAAGAAGAAGGATTGAGTCTTTTGGTCTAGGAGACTACTAGGGAACTAGACTAGAGATAAGCCAGAAGACTGCACTATCTAGGGAGCACATTCCTTGTATCCTCATTAGCATTACCATTCCCGCAAGAGGACAGAAAATAGAAATGAAAACATTTTTTTTATTCATAGCCTATACATATTAGTACATTGCAGTACTCAATGTGAGGCACTATGGTTCAAGCAGTTGTCGAAGCCATCGTCCATTAAGTTAACGTGGCGTATTCTCGGGATGAAGATGTGAGAGAAGTAGAGAGGGCTCGAGCAGTAGGGGTAGGATGGATTAAGAGGTTATTTTGAAAATTTTGGATTGGAAACGGATCAGTTCTTCAACAAAACGAATGTTGAGGTAGTTGTAGAGGAACAGGAGTTTTGGAGATTTGTCTGAGGACTTTTGATGGGAAAAATTGGAAGGGTTGACAGAACACCACAGTAAGTACAAAGTTGGTCGTAGTATCAGGTTAATTTAGTGTTGACCTCAAGCGGATTTCGGTCCTAAAAGTCTTCGTAGTTGTCTAAGTCTTAAGTATTTGACTTGAATGGAAGCCGGCATATCTTTGATCTTATTAAAATATGACATGTACGATGTTCTTAGGTTGCTGCTCTTCTTGGGTTCTATATCACGTTTTTTAATCATGCAAAGGAGATCACATCAAGAAAAGTTCTAAAAAAGTTAAAAGAAAGTATGATCTTGGAATATTCTAAAATAAAGCAACTTTGGTGAAATCCCGTAAAATTTTGATGGAAAAGTGATTGCACGAGCCAGGGTTGAATATTTCCAAAAACACCATGGGTTTTTTCATTTGTTATTCTTTGAGAAGCTACTTTGTATTCGGAAGCGCAAATTTTTCAACGAAAATGTTATTATCTTGTGCACAATTTATTGTAGTTTCGGAAAATAAAGATATGATTTGTAGTTTAATGCCGTTAAAGTTGAGAAATTACGATTTTATGTGATAAAAAACTGATTTTAGACTAAAATCACAAAAACGTTAATATCTCACTGGCACTGAACTACGGTTTATCTAGTGAATCCACCATAGCAGTATTGACATTTAACCCTGAAACACCCTGTATAATGTGCGTGTAGGGATCACACTCGATATAAGATTTTTGAGCACAGCGACGTTCCTTCTTTGTCCCTGATTCAACTTTTGAAAGGTGAGGTAGAGTTTAAGAAATCTGGTGATTTTTTGGATTTGTGGGGGCTAAAAAAATATATAAATCTTAGAATATGCTGCTCTCCTTGGGTTCTATCTCACGTTTTTTAATCATGCAAAGGAGATCACACCAAGAAAAGTTCTAAAAAAGTTAAAAGAAAGTATGATCTTGGAATATTCGAAAATAAAGCAACTTTGGTGAAATCCCGTAAAATTTTGATGGAAAAGTGATTGCACGAGCCAGGGTTGAATATTTCCAAAAACACCATGGGTTTTTTCATTTGTTATTCTTTGAGAAGCTACTTTGTATTTAGAAACGCAAATTTTTCAACAAAAATGTTGTTACCTTGTGGACCTTATATTGTAGTTTCCGAAAATAAAGGTCAGATTTGTAGTTTAATGCCGTTAAAGTTGAGAAATTACGATTTTATGTGATAAAAAACTGATTTCAGACTAAAATCACAAAAACGGTAATATCTCAGGAATGAGTCTAATGAGGAATATTTCTAAAATAGGGCAACTTGTTGAAATTCCCGAAAATTGTGATGGAAAAGTGATTGCTCGAGCCAGAATTGAATATTTAAAAAAACGGGTTTTTTCATTTGTTATTCTTTCAGAAGCTACTTTGTATTCGGAAGCGCGAATTTTTCAACGGAAATGTTGTTATCTTGTGAAAAATTTATTGTAGCTTGCAAAATAAAATAAAAACTAATTTCAGACTAAAATCACAAAAATGTTAATTCTCAGGAATGAGTCAAATATAGAAACCTCGTCCTGATGGCACCGACCTACGTTTTATTTATTGAATCCACTATAGCAGTAGTGTCATTTAACTCTGAAATACCCTGTATAATGTGTGTAGGGATACACACTCGATTTTTGAGCATGTCGGCTTCTTTTTCCGTGATTCAATTTTTGGAAGGTGAAGTAGGGTTTAAGAAATCATGTGTTTTTCTGGATTTATGGGGGATAAAAAAATTACCATATAATCTTAGATGTGCTGTTTTAAGGGATATTTTAGTATTTATGATGTATATTAATTACTTAAACATTGGATATGTTTCTTTGAATGTAGAAACACTATTCTGATAAAAATAACAATCAATTTAGTGCTTTAGATCTAGATCCTGTTCATAATAGAAACTGGGCAAATTAGCAATGAGCGCTTAGTTTTGAAATTAAACGAATCATTACAACAGACAGGGAAAATTTTAATTAAGTTAAATAAGAAGCGAATACGGATAAAATTTAATATAACAATTAGTATGTCGTTTAGTGGCAACGAGAGTTTTAATGAGTTGAAGCAATTGGAGTTTTGAAAAGTAGAATTACCCCGGTTATAGCAGGTTGGAGGGTGGTGTCGGTGGTGCAGGGGGATGGGACG
Organism: Cimex lectularius; assembly: GCF_000648675.2. Lineage (NCBI taxonomy): Eukaryota > Metazoa > Arthropoda > Insecta > Hemiptera > Cimicidae > Cimex > Cimex lectularius. The sequence continues at coordinate 1,984,909 of NW_019392677.1, read as the reverse complement.
GGTCGAAATAAAGTAATCTACAATCAGAGGTATTCTTATTGGAGGGATGATTGTTTGCAATGACTGTCGGTAAAGGGGGGGCGGCGGTTCCAGGGGTGAAGTCGGAGAGAGAGGAGGATTACTTTGCGGTTTGAGTAATAGCTTCCAGGTCGTCATGGCAACTGGGGGCGGGTGGCGGAACATGGCTGTTTGATTGCCGTTTTATCAAGAGTCCGGGGGCGGCGAAGGTGGCGGCGGGCCGGGGGGTTTACAAGTTTGTCGATACCGAAGGGGCTCTCCCGCTGGAGGTGAGTCTGCCCTTTAAGCCTTACTAAACTACTAGCGACCCTGTCACTTAGCTCCTCTTCGATAAATATTACCGACGCCCATTGGATAGAATTTCAAAAAGACTTTTCATCATCCTCAAGGGTTTTTCTAAACAGATTTAATAGACTGACTCAAAAAAGAATTTTCCTATCATGTATATGTTCAATAAAAACGTTACTAGTACTAATAATCGCACCAATTGTATGGTTTAAAATTTAAAATCGTAAAACAAGGCGAAGTTATAATATGTTACTATCACCTGGAGGGGACAGAAAGATAAAGAGATAGAGATAGAGTTAGAGATAGAGATAGAGAAAGAGATAGATAGATAGATAGATAGATAGATAGATAGAGAGAGAGAGAGAGAGAGAGAGAGAGAGAGAGAAAGAGAGAGAGAGAGAGGAAGGGAGGGGGAGAGAGAGAGTGAGGGAGGGAGAGAGAGAGNACACCCAAAGAGTTGCGGGAAGGAGCACCTAGGATAGTGCTTAGTCTTATAAGAAAAAGCGCACTTTCCATGATTTTTAAATCTTTTAATTATAACGTCGTCCCTCTTAACTACCACCTAAAAAAGATGGGTAAAGCAGACAGAAACATGCTGATTTTGTCAGAAGGACCAGAAACATCGGCACCTATTCTTTGTGAATGTGAAGCATTAGCACGGTTACGCTACAGCCTCTTAGGTAATGCAATTCTCACACCCAAAGAGGTGCCGGAAGGAGCACCTATGATAGTGCTTAGTCTTATAAGAAACATGCACTTTACAAGGTATGGCTATAACTTATAGGGGTTCTACAACATATCAACTTATGTCGCAATGTAGGAGAGGAATATCATAATTCTATGTCAACCCCCCACCATCATAAAAAAATCTTAACTAAATATCCTCTGCCAAGGAAATTTGAATGACTTGATGAAACTTTTTCTACAGAAGACTATTCATAAAAGTTTTAGGCATCTATGAGAATTTCAAGTATTAAAAACACGTCATCAGACTAAGATTCAAACACGTCTCTCAACGTGAATGTATAATATAATTATTACGTCATAAATGTCGAGAGACGTGTGCCTGAAACTTCTGTGAGCAGAATTATTATTTCCAAAAATTCAACTGCAAAACCCACTCAATTTCAATATTGTTCCATGTGTTAAACTTCAAATTTAAACAAAAGAAGAAGTCGAAGGTAAAGCGTCATGTAATTTTAATCTGTCGTTAAACTTCATGCTGATTAAAGCCTTTAAATTCCATTAGATTTCATCCTGGTTGAAGTTGGTTCGGATCGGGGTTATTCCGTTCCTGGTACCCCATTCAAACTTAGCTGGCAAAGTTTGCTCGAGAAACGTCGAAATAATTAGAAACACTCCTCATTCTCTCCAGGGTTATTCTATTACTTTCCATTAGCGGACCCTCAGCTCTTCCAGGGCCGCTCTCTCGCCGGGCCGGCCCTCTCCCTCAGCACGACGTAACGGCCGTCAGGGGAAACATACTCCTAATTACTATAGATAAACCACAAACCGGAAACCGCTCCTCTCTCCTCTTTCCACCCCACGAACCGGGTCTACCGTTAATATAATTCCACCGGAAATTTCCATATTGTAATCGGCACAGGGTGTCCCTCGGTTATTCCATCAGCGCCCCCGCCCCCGAATACAGCCGCAAAACAGAATTGAACATCCCCAACAGGAATACGCACACATAACATTCCACGTTCTGATTTGATAGCCCACCCCTGGGATTTTCCCTCTTCCCTTTTCTCTATCGCCCTATTATTTTATTAAAACATACTCGGAATGAGAATCGTCCTCCCTTAGGTGTTATGTCCTCTTCATGCAAATTCCTACTAAACAGAGAACATCGTTTATTTAACTGGATGTGTTATCTTACCCAACTAATTTAACTCTGTTATCACTTTACTAACAAACGATTTCACCACTTCGCAATAGTTAATTACAAACAGTTTTACATCATTTGTTCAGAAATTTTTTTTTAAATCTCATGACCCAGTAGTTTTCTTTTCAAAATGTTTTACTTAAAAGCAATGACACTCAATCAATAAATCTAAACATTCGTGATTGTTTGTTAATCTGCAGTACTTTACAACTACCTTCAATTTGGCAACATGTTACAATGGGATAGGAGAAATAAAAATATATAAAAATACATAAAAATTAAAAACAAGAGTACCTTAGTAGTAGTCCAATGATGTCAAAATGTTGAGTTTAAGTAATACTTATGTCAATATCATTGTAATTACCAGTTTTAGAAGATCTCCCGGCCATCATCTCTTCAACCGGCGAGAGGGTTGAAAGGAATATGTCGGGAGAGTTACGATGTTTGGGAAGGTTTTGTGAAATATTCCTTAACGGGGATGGATTTCATCTAGAACGAACGGACGAAGTCTACTAAGGGCCCGTTGCACCAACTCCGTTTAACCTTGGTTCCGTACTGAACGGAGTTTAACACAAATATCGGCGTTTTTCAATCTCTATTGATCCGAGATCAAGTGATGAACGTCGATCAATTCTGAACGGTCGTCGAGCCCGGGTTAAACAGGGTTCAGAGCTGAACAACGTTCATTTGATAATATAACCTGCGCGTTGTTTAACCGTATATTGAGATAGATCGAAATGGACGCATTTTTACCTAGTTATTTAGAGGAATTAACAGATGATGAAGATTTCCTTGAGTTAGTAGCTCTACATATAAACAAAGAAAGGGTTTTTAGAACCAGACAGGAACATTTTCACGAATGGGATAACGATGAATTCTTCAATAGATTCAGAATGACAAAGAATGCAGTGAACTTCGTGTTACAGAAAATATCTTATCATCATCGTACTGGCTTTGGAAACCAGTTAACTGGGTACCCAGTATATCCATTAATACTTTGTCCTGACTGTCGTCAGCTGGAAGTGGTGGCCCACCTCCAGTTTTTTTAATATGGGCACTTTTTTCGGAAAGTTTTTTTTCCTCTTTTCTTAATATTTTCGTACTTTCCTTTTAAAACGGCACTGCTTCTCGCAGAAACCCCATGAGAGTTATACTCCGCTGTAATCTGTTGCCAACAGTCTGCCTTTTGTTTGGCACTTACGGCGTCTGTCTTTTTGTTTTCCACAATGAGGACATATTTCCGAACTAGGTCTAACAAAATATTCTCCTCAGTTTTTGTGAAATTCGCCGCCCGTTTTTTGTCCGACATATTTTGAAATAATAAATGAAATAACACAAACAACGAAACAAACAATGGATATAGATAAAAACTACAAACTAAAACTAATTGAAAGACTCTAAAAACTACTTAAACTGAATAAAATACAATAAAAACTACTTAAACTAAAACTAATTAAAGACTATAAAAACTATAAACTTACTACCTAGTGGTTCAATAAACAATGAAATAGCTAAAAATAAAATACAAAATAAAAGCAACAAAATTAAAGTGGTTAAACAAATAAAGAATATACATTGAATAAATAAAAAACAGTAAAAAAATAATGAAATCAACACAAAAAGACTAGGGAAAGCGGTACAGCAAACAATGAAAAAATACGACGTATAACTATAACCGTACAAAGAAGGCTATAATCGGTTGAACACCTATCTTAAGCAATTATCTTTTCCCTTTGTAAAAAGTAAATTTAATTAGTTTAAATTATCTTGCAAGATATACTTTCTAATATGCACGAATAACATTCATTAACATAACTGCATTAATTAGTTAAGTTTCGAAATGATCTTCAAAACATGTTGCTATCTGTCAGACGAATTAATCATTTTGAAATAGACAATAACAATATATATGTATGCAAGTCCTTTAAAGCATCGTTTCTTTACGTAGTGGAATCTTAATTGAGTCATATATTCCAAAATTTTAAGATCTGCTGACCCTTATAAAATCACTTAATCCTTTTAATATAAATGGGACTACTATTGGGCCTCGCAGATCTATAGTTGGCCTTCCGCAGGGGGGCGTCTTGAGCCCAATTTTATACGCAATTTACGTATCTGATTTGGAAGAAATCATTCCTCCAGGGGTGAAAATCATACAGTTTGCTGACGATATCGGCGTTTATACATCTCATAAAGAAGCTAACGCAGCAGTAGAAGCCCTTAAGGAGACGGCCATCTCCTTGGAAAAATGGACCAATATAAATGGAATGGTTATTTCCTCAAGCAAGTCGCAAGTGTGCCCTTTTAGTAGAAAAAGGAATCTATCTCTTCCGGAAGTATTGAAGCTGGGAACTTACGACGTTCCAGTATGTGAGGAGGTTACTTTCCTAGGCTTGACACTTACAAAACGAATGAGCTGGAAAAGCCATATACAAAAAATAGCAACGAAAGCTGATCGAATGTGCAATATCCTCCGTTGTATCTCTCATCCCAGAATGGGCTCGGATATAAAAGTCAGCTTAATGTTTTATAAAGCGAACATAAGATCAGTTCTCGACTTTGGCTCCATTTTCTTTGGAGAAGCACCCAAAATGATACTAAATAAACTGGATATCGTCCAAAATAAGGCCCTCCGGTTATGCTTAGGAGGTTGCCAAGTACCCCAGTGGATGCGTTGAGGGTGTTATCCAATGAACCCCCCCTGAATCTACGACGCAAACTTTTGGCGGGAAGGCTTCTAACAAACCTGATGGCGAGAAAATCAGAACTGGTTGGGAAAATATCCACCTTAACTCTCCTCACTTTAGCACAAAAATACTGGGGAAAAAAGTCAATGCCTTTGTTAGCAGAGGTATTTACGGATATGGCACCAATACAAGTGAAGGTGGAGAAAAACAGTGTTCTGCCGGCTTTCCAAGCGGAATATGTCACAAATTTTAAAAGTCCCGATGTTAAATTTTGCAACAAATATAGCCAACACCCAGCTAGCATAGCAAACCAACTATGTTGGTCGGAATTAAAGGCCAGTTTTCCAAATGGGCACTTCATATTCACAGATGGTTCAGTTACAACAAAGGGAGTAGGTTGTGCTTTTTACGACCCCAAAGCAAATCTGAAACCAATGTTTCGACTGCCAGACAATCTGACAATGAACTCTGCAGAATTGGTCGCAATTTTAAAGGCACTTGAATATGCGAAACAAACACAAATTAGACACACGGTGGTCTGCTCAGATAGTGAGAGCGTAGTGAAAAAACTAAAAGGGAATGAGAAGGGTTTTATCACGGAGCATTTACTAATGAGAATTCTCCAGTGTATCCAAGAAATACAGTCGGATGGGCTGGAAGTTTCATTAGTGTGGATACAAGCGCAAGTGGGGATAAAAGGTAATAAAATAGCTGACAAATTAGCCAAAAAAGCAACGGAGTCTGGACTCACATTGGCCATACCAGTTCCAAAAAAAGACATAAAAAGATCCCTACATTTGACTCTTCTCGTGGACTGGCAATTGACGTATTCGTCCGCAGGAGCAGGCCAATTTTTCAAGACAATTTTCCCCTTAGTAGGACGAAAGCCTTGGTACCGTAGAGATTACTACGACAGGGCGCAGACCACGACCATAAATAGACTGCTGACGAATCATGGGCTATGTGGCAACTATCTCAATAAGATAGGGAAAAAGGATTCACCTCAATGCCAAGTGTGCGGTTGCGTTGAAGATCTCCAGCACATCATAATGAGATGCAAAAGATACAAAGAAGAAAGAAGTAGCATCTTGGGAGAAGTTATTAACTACGAAATTCTTCTTTCCTCATTCACCAAAGCGACATACAATAAACTGTATGAATTCATGTGCAGTGCAAAAATAAAAATATAACAAGGGAAAATATGTTTTGTACATAAAGTTAACGATGTAATAATTATTTTTTTCATAAATGGTTGTATATATTAATTATACCAAAAAAAAAATAAAAAAATAAAATCACTTTATAACATTTTATGCTCTCGAGATCCAACTAATATTGCATTTTTTTAACAACTCTTAACTAAAATTTAACAACTTTTTTCCAAATATTCGAGAGATAAAGGACAAAAATCCAAAGGATATTTGTTTTCATTGGCAGCTCTTGTTTCTGCGTTGGTTGCAAGCATGGTGCAGCAGCTATTTAGTCTTGTATCTTTTGATTTCCGAAAGTATCTTTTCTACATCTTATCTTTTCTCATAGGAACACTAATTGGTAAAAGTTTCCCTTTGGCTTGTTTCTGTTGCGCGATTTCATCTACTGCACAATTGAAGATGTAAATTGATTTGTTACTTATTCAAATTCCTCTCCTAATATACTGCATTATTTATGTGTACTGTGGGACTGAGAATACCTTGATTTTATGTGTCCTCTCTGTGAGAAAACCCTGAGACTGATGGGTAGCTCAATGGTAGAAGGTAGGAGGATTTATCCCAAAGACTTTGGTTCGTGCCTCGCGATACTAACTTTTCATAAACTTTCTTTTCATAATTTATTTTATTATTGGGTTATTCTTTTACAATTTTGTGTTAATTCAAAACTGGAATTGTTCTCTGTGTTATTGGTTATACTCAAAACTGTCTCTAACATTCAGTTTTGAAAAACTATAATGACGCTTGTTCGTTCTTTCGATGTCAATAGTCAATTTGAAAATATACATCCCGCCCCACTTCACGCCAATCAGAACGTATATATTTTGACAAAGCAAACAAAAGCGGGATTTGCATAAGAACTGTGGTGTTCAATAGTTCACCAGCCGGATCGGCACGTGGCGCACGGCGCACGCACATCCATTACCAGAGGATTAAGCAGCGATTTGTCAGCCGTGAGCTACCCTCCCAATGCGACCGTGTAATCGTATGATAAACTCATTTGTGGGAACATCGGATCCTGCGAATATGCTGCTTATCTACCCCCTATTATCATCCTATCACTTAGACCTCCCCCCAAATCTACCAACCCCAAGCCAATCTTTCCCTATAGTTAATCTGAGCCAACCATATTTTGCGGATTTTCAACAGGTGTCCAATGCTAAAAGAAAATCACATTTGCCATGATTTTATGAGCAATTCAACGTGGGAAAGTGTGCTTGTTGTTGTTGGGAAAATTTATTAAAAGTTTATTTTTGTGACAGTTACTTGGAATTTGTTATGAAAGTAAAATTATTATAAACTCTCATACATCATATAATACATACTATCGCAAAGTATCATACGTAAAAGATTTAATGGATTTTGATGTTTACAGGAAGATCACCCTCATGTTTTGGTTTTGCCGTAGAGCGGGGTGTTTTGCTGGATATTGCTCTTACTTGCAGCATACGGCATCCAATATGGATAAGAGGAAGGAGAAAGTGTCACCTCTGATGTCATCAATATCACTCTTCCAGCATTAGACTTCTTTAGCATTGGATCTAAGTTTTTGAGTAAGTACAAGTTGGCAGTAAAATTTGTATTCATTATGTAGCTCTTCAATTTCACAGTCGATTAGGGTTCAATTTGCCTAACATTTCAGTACATGCATCTTGTAATGTTTAGGTGCGCGGCCATGTCAAAATCAGTATGAACCTTTATTCGTACTGAACGGTTCATTACACTCAGAATATGTTTTTAACTATTTGTACTTTCTTAATTAATTACTTAAGGTCTTAGTTGAGATGAAAAGTTACTGTCACAAGCGGGATTCGAACCACGACCTTCGGCTATCGTGGAGTGGATCGAAGTCACGATAGGTCAAATGGTTAGAGCAGCGGCGTATTTAGCTGAAGATCGTGGGTTCGTATCCCACTCGTGACACTAACTTTTTCATTCAACTACGACCTCAGACAAAGAATAATAAATTCAAATAATTAATACGGCCAGTTATGACCGCTAAACATATATGAATTGGTACTAGCTAAAATAGACACAGCCAAAATTCCTTCTTGAGATCTGCGGAGTGGGACCTGTAGGTTCGTGGTTTTCGTTCATTTTGGTCTGTCAGATGAGTTTCGAATTTTCGCTATGTTCAACGGTAGTTTAGATGGCATACCATTGAAGATTTAAAACGCCTTAAGTACCAAAACCTCGAAGATCTAAATGGTCGATAATGAACCAGCTACAAGTTTATCATTCGGTAAACCTCAATCCCAAATTAAATGAGTGAAAACTCGTTCATAAAATTGCATTAAATTGAATCAAGTTATGGTAGCGTATTTTCCTGCTGCTTTTTATGTCAGTTATGTTTTGTCATAGAACCATCTTCAGTGGTTCGTCTGTGTGTTACGACTGTTTAGGTGAAAGCTAGAATAGCAGATCTGGATGAAGATACAGGTTCATCACCAAACAGACCGCACCACAATGTTGAACAATGATATCATAATTATTCAGAAATCGTGAGATGCGGTCTGGTGTGAAGTAGGTTTCAGAAAAACATTTTCTTTATCGTGCCAACGTTTCGATCTTTATTGAGATCATTTTCAGGGCCTGGGATTTACAAACATTGTTTACATATAACATATTCCTTTTCCTATTTATCCCTTTCTATATAATCCTGAAAGGCGTGAGTGTGATAGGTATGCTAGGTCTAGATTCGAAATCTTTGAAGGAGAGGACAAATCACTCCCCGAGGTAAAATGGTCCAAAATCTTGGGGTTTGTGAACAAGTCCAAGAGGTTTATGCAGGACACGTGAGCCGACCAAGTCCCGGACCTTTTAGGGATGGGGTACGAGTCTACCCAGGCAAAGTCCGACCATCAACCCCGGTGCCTGGGGGTAACCAATGATGGAGGAAAATTTCCCCCCTTACCTTCCTACACCCTTCTTTTCCTAATTTTCCTTTCTTTTCCTTACTCCCCTCTGTTTTGGCAGAGGCTTCCTAGATTACTGAACCAGCACCCATCATGAAACGGGTGTATCAGTAGGGGGTTCGTATGATCAGTCCCACCTTAGAAATAATACTGAACCATGGGAGTTGAGCATCCAAACGGTTCTTCTAATTGAGGTTGGACTTGTGGTGGTCGTGGTTTGTAAACAAATTGTACCTTAGTTGAAGGGTACCGGAGCCGGAGATAGAGTGCCTTCTCTATCTCTTCTGGGGTGGTGAAAGGCATGGCTGAAAGGCTGTGCCGGAAACCACAAAACTGCTTTTTTCAAGGCACATGTATAGATGTGTCATTTTTAGGGCACTTCTGAGGAATGTGCCATGGAATGTGATAAGTCCATGCATGTAAAATCCTCCTGGTGTTCTATTAGAGAACACTGGGCGTCTGAGAGGTCCCCTCTGGGAAAAGTCCGGACGTTAAAGATCACCATGGGTCTCAACACCCATGAGTAATGATGGGAACATCTGTCAAGCTTCTTCATTTTACTCAGCTCTATCAACCCTCTTACAACTCTACTAAATCTACTCAACACTGTTCGGCCCCCGGTATAATATATCCTTCAGTGGACGTTGTCTACGCGACCTCAGACCCATGGGTGTGAGCTTATATGAAAAAGGCCTCTGGGCGATGCGACAATATACGAGACACTAATTAGACCGATTTGGACATATAGAGTCGATCTGTGGGGTTCACCCAAGTCATCCAATATCCAAAGAATCCAATGTTTTCAATCAAGTCTTCCGTTTCATCCTAAATGCGGTTGTAAGTCACTAAACAAACCATTCACAGACCTAGACATCCTATCCGTGATGGGGATGATTCGAACACGTTTCTACCACTTTCACTCCATGCTGTCCATACAATTAGCTGTGTTCAATGGCCCTGTCTTCAAAGTCCCGCGTTACCAATCTTCCTTGCCGCCTAAGAACGCAGAGCCCTCGTGAACTCCTAACAAAACCCATAAACAATAAACCAACAATCCTGAACACTGAGAGTTCCATCAATGGTCGGCTCCTCTTCCCCATCACCGAGGTCTGACAAATTTCTGTTAGATTTTTGTATTATTGTTCACTACAATTTCATTATTATACAGAAAAATTTTGTACAGAAAGCAATAAAAAAACTCTAATCATATATGGCGAATGCTGAAAGAGGGAAAACTGAAAAACAATTTTTCATGGGGGTGAAGTTTTTGTTTTCCAAATCCTTCACCGTCCAGGAAATAACCTACAATCATTTGAAGGTCGAAAGTCCAACTATTGTTTCCAAAGATTCCTGGCATATTCAGCCACCATTAAATTAATTAACCAAATCCTAATGAAATAAAACCGTAATTTTCTGCATAACTGATATTTTAAAATGGCTCGCAGAAAATCCAAAAGAAGTTTCATCACTATTTATAGCTGTAAGGCTGTCGATCTGATAATTGAAGTGTGCGCATAGTCTCGCTGTTTTGCCTGTCAAAGACTCTTCCTTTTGAAACCTTCGGTGTAGGATAAGTTTTTTCTTTGTTTTTCGGTTTGAACAGGAAGGATATTGAAATGATCTAAATGTTTGAGACAAGGCCGAGGCAGATGCACCCCAAGTCGGGGCCGATCACCCTTGTGGTCTACAATTACGGTGAGGGCGGCCCTTAAATTAACCAGGTTTTACCCCAATTTGTCCCCCAAGGGCCCATCCATCACCGCCCTTATTATCATGTTAACAGCCGCTATATCTTTTTTAATAACTCAATTATTAACATTATTATATTATACCGAGCTCCAAGCGGGGGAGGAACTGAAACCGTTTGGTAACGGCTTTTTTGCGTTCATTTTCCCCGGTAAAACAAAAAACCCAGTGTGTAGATTAAAGGACGCCCATCGTTCACGTTTTATGGGCTGACTGGGAAAATATGACGGGAGATAGGGGCTCTATTCCCAGTTTTTGTGAGCTTATTAATTAAAGATAATTGGATTTTTTTATATAAGTTTACGCTACTGGATAAAATAGTCATTATAAGTTTGATTTGCTAAATTAGCTATATATTACCGCATTTAAAGTCATGGTCATCATTCACACCCAAGACCAAATAAATATCACCAAGGATCAGGGTATTTTTATTTAATTCTCTGTAAAAATACTTTCATTGAATGTCGAATTATCTGGTTTAAGTATAATAACCATATTGATTTAGAACAACGTATTTTTGTACTAATAATACTTCTTAAGTCACTATTTTCGTGATCCGCTTGACCAATTAATACAAGACAATTAATTAAGGATTTTAGTTGAGATGAAAAAAAGTTAATGACACGAGAGGGATTCGAACCCACGACCTTCGGCTAGATACTAGATAGAAGTTAGTGTCCGAGTGGATCGAAGTCACGATAGTTCAAGTGGTGGAGCAGCGGCTTATTTAGCCGAAGGTCGTGGGTTCCAATCCCGCTCGAGACACTGAATTTTTTTATCTCAACCAATACCTAACATAAAGACTATAAGTACTCTTGACTGTATATTCAGCAAGTTGATGTACTGCTAGGAATAGGCAAAAATATTGCCATGAACAAATTCTGGTAGAAGACATTCTCATTTGATAAAGGGAAAAATAACAGAAAAGGAAGAACTTAGCATCTTGCCCACCCTGCTTATATCCCTAGTTCTGTACTCTGTTTTTTGGATTATGGATAGGAGGATAGTGATAGGGATATAAGAGGCGGCACAAGGCCTACTGCACCTTGATCTGAATAAATGTGGACCTCCGTTAATTATAACCCACTGACCAGTTTCAGGTTGTTAATCAGCCTCCACAGCTTTGCCAGTGGCTCCTTAGTGTAGGATCTTTCTTGCGGTTTTTCCTGTCCTAGTTACAAGAACTTTCACAGAAATATAAAATATGTTCTAAGGACTCCTCCTCTTTTTGGCAATATGTGCACAGTGTTTCTTCTGTCTGTACTGTTATCCGGTGCATGTGCTTTCTTAAGTGCCCTGATAGGGGTCCAAACAGAATCCTGGTTCAGTCGCGGTTGCTTTTCAGTGATTCCTTTGTACGTTTTGCGGATGGCTCTTCTATGAATCTCTTCGTGTGCCTTATGCTTGTGGTATTGACCCACAGGTTTTGCACTCATTAAGGATCCTCTTTTCTGGCAGGATGATAAACCACAGTAGGGTTCAGGAACCAGAGAGCCCATGTTTGCTACCTATTGGGCCAACATGTCATCCTTTTGCCTATGTGCCCCGTGTGCCCAGGGACCATGCCAGGGTCGGGTCTTTAGTGCCTCTGACTTCCGTCAGGGCCTCCATGCAGTTCCAAATCCAAACACGTTTTGCCTTTTCCTCGCCGAGGCTAGGCGACCTTAGTGCTGTCTGACTGTCAGAAAAAATAGCTATCATCCGGGAATGTATTACTAGCCTTTTTATTTCTCTGGTAACCTAGGTTTACCGTCAGTTCGGTCTTTGGATTCATCCCGAAGATTCCAGATCCCTTACCCTTGTCGGTTTTGGAGCCGCCAATCGACATTTTTAGACTAACTGGGCATTGTTTCGATTGTATTACGTTATGATTTTTATTTCATTAGATCTTGTTTATTTCCAAAAATAAACTCTACTAATCTGAATCTCGGTAATGCCTGGATAAAAAATCAAATGTTACAGGCCCCGCTTTCGTTGTATTTTAAGGTCATCATCCGTGTAAAATAATCTGGAAGATGTGTTCAAATCGGTATAATTAAGTTTTTAATTATTCTCAATAGTGACTGTCTGCCTTCAAAGAAATTTGAAACATTTATTAAAAATATTCACTAATTTCGTGGCCCGCTTGACCAATTAAATCATTACAATTAATTAAGGTTTTTAGTTGAGATGAAAAAAAGTTAATGGCACGAGAGGGATTCGAACCCACGACCTTCGGCTAGATAGCCGCTGCTCTACCACCTGAGCTATCGTGACCTCGATCCGCTCGGACATCAACATTGAAAAATGGCAAAAGGAGGGAAACTCATAAGGTGGGGTTGAGATGGGGAGTTGAAGTCCGAGCGGATCGAGGTCACGATAGCTCAGGTGGTAGAGCAGCGGCGTATCTAGCCGAAGGTCGTGGGTTCGAATCCCTCTCGTGCCATTAACTTTTTTTCATCTCAACTAAAAACCTTAATTAATTGTAATTTATTAAAAACTTAAGTTTGCCAATTTGTAGACATCTTTTGATTGGTTTGCCCTGATGACCTTAAAATAGGTCGAAAGCTTGGAAGATTATAATTGAATTTGTTTTTTCATCCAGGCCGTACCGAGATCCAGATTATACGAGAATAAAAAAGGGGTCGAAACAACTAACACTTTATCCAATAATGCACACATGATTCATGTAGAAGGCATATTGGATTGTAGTCACATTGAAAAATGTAAACCGTAATAAATAACTAGGCAGTCTGGCCATGACGAGTTCCCCTTCCGGGAATTTGATATATATCGAGTTGTAAGGCCGTCGAAACATGTCAGTCCATGATTGGTCGCCCCCTGGTCTACACTTGATCATTGGTTATGGAGAAAATGATAGAGTGAGGAAAAGCTGCGTACCCTCCACTGGAACAAAATCGGGTCAGGGCTGTAGAAGGAAAACTTGATAGGAAATTGATTTTACGTCGGGGAAAAACGTGTTTGATTAATGACCTTCTCGAATTAAGCGGGGGCACGAACAGACCGGGTTAATTCATTATGAATGGTCCTTATGAGTATCCCTCATGAGGATCGGACTGTAAATGATATGAGCCTGTGAGGTTTATCACTTAGGGAGCCGAGGAGTGAAGGATGAGCCCTTTGGGAGAAAGCGACCCATTATCAAATATTAATATTGACCCAGGGTGGATGCCGGAGGCCCTGATGCACCCCGTGGGACCACAGGTCCATCTGCCGTGGCACGGGCCGATCCTGTTCGGAACATAAACAACTGCTCCTTGACAATTCTTACGATACCTAGCTATCAAAATTGAATCACATTTCAAAAACAAAGTAACAAAATAGAGAAACATGGAGTGGACAATACTTAAGATTATAAATTTTTAAAAAAATATAACGAAATATGATGAAATTAAATAGCAACAACTATTTTTCTCCTATATACAGGGTGCTCGGCTACTCGATTTACAAACTTTGCAAGTAGATTCTAATTCAAAATGGAACCAAAAGTCCTAGTTAACTATGGTCCGAACCTCAACAGTTTCCTTATTATTTCACATTTTCAATTGTTTTTTTCAAATATGAAGACATTGATGAAGCACAAGAAAAAACCGTGGTTGAAGCATTAATAAGGTTGAAAGATTAATAATAAAAAAATATTTTAAAAAACTTAAGTAAATTTGCATGAATTTATTAAACTTTTTAATTTTGATTACCAATCCGTCAGTCTCAGTTTTTCCTTTCCTCCATCAATTTCTTTATCTTTGAAAAAGTTAATTAAAAAAGAAATTTCACCATTAAATGGAGTGTTCTGAAATTTGCTGATCTTTAGATTTGGAAATAGTAGTTTAGATTTACCACAGTAAGTTTTTCATCTTTGAAAAAAAATTTTTTTTCAAAGTTCTCGCTGCTAATACGCTTATTTGACCAATGTTTACAACTTGAGTACTGATCACATCTTATTGGAAATTTAACTTAGTTTTCAATGTTACCAACGGATTGGTCCAATACCTTTTAGTTTTGAAGTTATCATTTTTTATTTGAAGCAAGGTCGTGAAATCAGAAAAAATCAGAAAAAGTGGAATAACTCCGAAACTGCTGAGATTCGGATCATAGTTAATTAGTATTTTTTGGTTCCATTTTGAGTGGAGAATCTACTGGCAAATTTGCAACACGAGTAGCCGAATACACTTCCAGTCAAAAATATCTCAACGCTTATAAATCCTGATTTTTTTAGTTTTTGAACCAAGTTTTCTTACAGTAGTGTTATTTGTTCAATGAGAGATATTGGGGATTAGACATAGATTAATAATATCATTGTTAATCACTATTTACTAACAAAGGAAAGATCGAGATTTTTCTTGGTTCCTTTTAGCCAATTACTGTTTGTTAAGTCCGGTTAACTATTTTTCTCTATTTTTTTTCTCTGTTATTTAGTTTCTGTCCTAATGAGTCGTTTGAGCTGCGGAAGAAGACCGCAAGAGACAAACATACATAAGAAGGCCCGAGAAAGACCACCTAACCAGAGGAACCGTATAGAGTCTAAAGGAAGATTTACCAGGGTAATGGGCTGCAGAGGACTGGAAAAAGTCATTTTCAGCAAAGAGGCAAGAATGGCCTTTAACATACGACATGGACACTAAAGAGACTCAAGAAGATCTGAAAAACGATACACTCTGTACGTAGTAACTGTGACGTTTTGAGGAAGACCTCTTATGTACTTGACCGCTATTTCATGGAATGCAGGTGCCGAGTTGGTTCCAAACTCTTCAATGTCTTAATTTGTGCTTAGATGAAGAGCACTGCATGATCTTCATCTACCCACAAATTGAGACATTCAAGAGTTTGAATCCAACTCGGTCCCTGCATTCCAACAAATACCAATCAAGTACATGATAGGTCGATACACTCTGTAAGTAGATATTTTCTTGGAATGAAGGCATAACTAATAATATCGTGAAATATTTTTTCAATTAATTAATATTTAATTAAGGTTTTGGTTGAGATAAAAAAGTCAGTTTCATAACCGGAATTCGAACCCACGACCTTCGGCTAAATACGCTGCTGCTCTACCACCTGAGCTATTGTAACTTCGATCCACTCGGACACCACTCTCAATTTCCCATCTCAACTCCACCTTTTTTGAATTTTGAAAAATGGAAAAATGGAAAATTAAAAAAAGGTTTAGAGGTTGAGTTGGGAAGTTAGTGTCCGAGTGGATCGAAGCCACGATAGCTCATGTGGTAGAGCAGCGGCGTATTTAGCTGAAGGTCGTGGGTTCGAATCCCGCTTGTGACATTAGCTTTCTCATTTCAACCAATACCTTACATAAAAAGAGTAATTAATTTAAATTAATTAAAGTGATTTGGTCAATCAGACCCCTTAATGTAATGGATTAGTAAAACGAAGTATAACTTCACTAACCCGTGGCCACTTCATATGTCGCCAAGAATCGAATCCTGATTATACGACATTTGAAAAATGGCAAAAAAGAGGGAAGAGCGTCGCTCCGTTTGGATTGCTAGGAACGATCGTGAATGGCCACCGTTAGGATTATATCATTTTTATTCCTATAGGGGGAAAAATTAAAAAAAGTGGAGTTGAGATGGGAAGTTAGTGTCCGAGTGGATCGAAGTCACGATAGCTCAAGTGGTAGAGTAGCGGCGTATTAAGCCGAAGGTCGTGGGTTCGAATCCCGCTCGAGACACTGACTTTTTTATCTCAACCAAAACCTTAATTAAATATTAATTATTGAAAAGAATGTATTTGATCAAGCGGACCACAAAACCTATTAGTAATTGTGAACTACGTTGTCTGTGTTTGGAGAAGATGAGGTGTTGGTACAGGCGGAATTTTTGTGGCTCGAGCTAGGAAGGACCTCTCAAATGTGGGGGTTTTATGACGAGTGGTTAAAGTAGGAGCCAGAACCTTCAGCAATGAATATGAGGGAACCAATTTAGCGTCGGGAAATTTGGAAAAAGTGTAGTTTCCAGGAAAGAAAGGACGAAGGTTTTTAACAGTAGAACAGAAGGAAGCTTGATGTTGATGGTGAACGGAAAAATGGGGGGAGGTATTTGAGGTGGTGACGAGATCCTACACAGACTATACAGTAACAATGGCTTTTGACTTTCTCGCATTTAATGCTAGGTTGTTTTTATGTTTAGCATTCAGCTAAACATAGCAGGGTTGTTTTTATAGCCTTCAGATCTTTCTGAATTCTAGGAATAGCCAAATGTACATCGGAGGGATGGAAGGACTTACAAATTGGAAGTCGTCGGCACCGACGTGGTAATGGCTGTGCTGAATGGAGTCGAAAAGATCATTGATGTAAATGCTGAACACAAGAGGGGAAATGGAACACAAACCTTAGAGAAAAAAATAGAATAAAATAGACCCTGAAAATATTTGCATAGACCATGGATCGCAACCTCGGTGGCTAACCGACGGCTGACCCCGGATTCCCAACATCCTGGGTGTATGATTCTCGAAGCTTTCCGGTAATGTATTGAAAATTAGAAAAGCTGGAATTGCCGGTGGACAGAAAGAAGTTACAGGCTTATCTCTGTACATGCGTGTATCAAATGATTGCCATATTGTAGCAAAAAAACAAATAAATATCCCGACCCAAAAAGAAAAATCAATTCCTATTACAAATATGGCTTTGTTTAAGGGTATACTTTTAATATTATATAAATTATTATGCCTATAGTTGAAAATTTAAATGCATAGAAACATATTATCTTCGTTACTGAACTTTTGTGTAATCCTTTATGTGAAATTCCTGTCCGTTTCTAGATTTCATTGAAATTATTTTTCTACCGGTTCTATATTATCTCTTGTCTTAATTCGAATCCTTTCTTGTCACTGCGACATTTGGCTGCTTGTAACAGTCGTTCTAACAAACCGCAGTCCCACTGGGGTTTGCATTAAGGACTCGTCGATGAAAGGCAACGATCGGACGCTGCGGAGCAACAGATGTGCAGCACGAGTCAACTACCGTCACTAACGCCCGCGTTATTTATTCCGATCTGATTTTGCTTCGGAGCATCTGTCGAGGAAGAGCGAACGCCTCTGCTGCGAGGGTCATTGCGATAACGCATCAACATTTGCTCCGAACAATTGTCATATTTAAACCTAAAAAATAGATTAACTAAACGTTTGTTTCATACAATAAGTACCTCTAGGTCGATTGAGACACATCAGTGACGTGACGGTGTCGTGTCCGGCATTTTGTTCGACCGGCAGGTTTGAAAATATTATTCTTGGAAAGTCAACGGCTTTGTTCACACACGCCCGGCGCGCGGCCGTGGCCGTGCCAACAGTGCTGCCCTCGTCACCGGACCGTGATCGTCGGATTACTTGTTGACGATATTTTACAGTTTTCACGGCTGTACAATATGAATGACGAAAAACTCATTGAGTTGGCGCAAAATAATTCTGTATTGTTTGATCAGGCAAATTCAAAATACATAAACATAGCTTCAAGAATATTCTCTGGAGGAGGAAACAAAATTGAAAACAGATGCGAATAAACTAAATGTATATTTCAGTAGTGTTTACATTATGAATAGCAAAAGAGAATAATAAATTATGAATTACGATTAGAACTTCTTTTATGGTTTTGGGTATTTGATAACCTCGGGAGAGATTTAGCATCAGAATTGAAATAATGAGTGAATATTAATGAAATGCATCTGTTGTTGCGTCCCTCTCTATAAATGTAAATTTTAAATGTTTGAGTACCACTCCTCGAATTCACTTGAATTTTACGTGGGTGTATTGTATTTTTAATGTATTAAGAAGTTTAAGTCTTAAGTTATGCAGTAAGCAAAATTTTGCTCCATCCACACAAGTCCACTGCAAAGTACGGATGGAACACTGACCAGTATAGCCCTTTATGATCATAATGGCAGGGAATAAGGGCTGTCACGTCACTGATGTGCATGAATCGACCTTTATTCTCTCATTTTGTAAGGTACGGTTATAGCCATCTCATTTATTTTAATTGTGTCCAGAATTTCTGAAAGACTATTCCATAGATCTGGCCTTATTTCGTAGTATCTCAGGAGGCTGTTTTATATACTTTCAAAATAAAAAGTAAAAATATATAAGTGAAGATATTTTTGCCGGGTTTTTTCAACTAGGAGGTCACCCAAATTAAGACAATTAGTAAGTACTCTGCGTTTGAATTCACGGCCGGTGAGAATCGAAACCGGGCCCTTCCAGTATCGCCATATCAATGTTGTAACTGTTGTCACCAACATTTAGTGTCGCCCCCTCCTATTAATTTATTTATTTATTTATTTATTTGTAGCCTATACATACTTGTACATAATACAAATGTGATCACAATGTATATTGTTCACCGCTCGGTCACAGCACTAACACTGATGCACCCGGAGGACACGTGCCATGAGAAGCCAGCCAGTGCTGCCACTCATTTTAATAGATTAAGTGGGAAGGAGGTCTCGGAGCCATCGTCGTTTTAGGCGACGTGGTGAATTCTCGGGATGGGAATATGTGGAGAGGGCTCTAGCGGTCGAGTTAGGATGGATCGATAGGTTGGTATGAAATTTTTGGAATCGGAAATGGATCAGTTCGTGGACAAAAGGAACGTTGCCTTTGTGGATAGTGAGGTTAGAGACGTAAAAAGGAGCTTTGACGATTTGTCTGAGGACTTTTGATTGGAAGGACTGGATATTGGATAGTTTGGCGGAACCCCAGAGTTCCACACCGTATGCCCAAAGTGGTCGCAGTAAAGTCTTGTATAAGGTCAGTTTAGTGCTGATAGTCAAACCCGGATTTTGATCCTAGTAGTCTGCGTAATTGTCCAAGTCTTCTGTTGAGTTGTTGTCTTTTAAGTCTTGTGTGGGATCCACGTCAGTCTGCTGTCAAGGTATAGTCCTAGGTATTTGACTTGAGTAGAAGTCGGTATCTCTTCATTGTTCATGTATAGTAGAGGGCAAGACTGTTTTTTCAAAGTGAACGTACATTGGATGCACTTTTCTCCGTTTAATCTTGTCCTCCACTTTTTGCACCAACCGTCGATGAGCTCAAGGTGTACTTGGATATTAGAGGTAGCTTGGGTAGGATTCAAGTTAGAGGACAAAATTGAGGTATCATCCGCGTAGGTGGTAATGATGGTATTGGGGTGAGTAGGTAGATCAGCAGTATAGATGGTATAAAGGATAGGACCAAGGATACTCCCTTGAGGGACACCGGCTTGTATTGGCCTGATTTCAGAGAACTCGTTACCGCACCTCACTCTGAAGCAGCGGTCTGTTAGGTAGGATTTCAGGATAAGGTAATAAGGAGTGGGTAGGAAGCGTTTGAGTTTATAAAGTATGCCCGGGTGCCACACCCTGTCAAAAGCTTGTGCTACATCTAGGAACGCACCTAGGCAATACTCTTTGTTCTCAAGAGCAGAGGAAACTGCACAATTCTAAACCCTTGTTGGGTCGTAGAATGATGTGGGCGGAAGCCGAATTGGTGAAAGGGAATAATTTTATATCTAGGATAGGGATTAGTAGTTTTAAGAGGAGCCTTTCAAGGATTTTGGACATTGTAGGAAGAAGGCTCATGGGTCTGTAGGAGGATATCTGATCGGAGGTTTATGAGCTTTAGGAATGAGGATAACGACGGAAAATTTCCATAAGAGGGGATAATAAGTAGTTCGTAGGATGGCATTATATATGGAGGTTAAGAAGACTATGGCCTTTCGTGGTAGGTATCGGAGTATGGTGGAGGCGATTAGGTCATGGAGATTTTCTATTTGAGAATTTGTGAATGTAATATTTTACTTCAGAAGGATGAAAAGGTTTGAGGGGGAGATGAAGTGGAAGTGGAATATTAAGGTTATCCATTACATCTTGTGTGTGAGCGGCATCGCTTATGTTTTCATGAGGAGTAAATGTGGATTCTAAATAGGCTGCAAATAGGTTTGATTTCTCTTTGTCATTCCTGACCCATTAATTAAATTTCTTTATTTTTGTTAATAATGTATAAAGTAATATGCTGTCAAGTGTACAGTTAGAGATATGACAATAAACAATTGGTTTTATTGAATTCATTTAAACAAACATGCAATCATAGCGACTAAAGCTTTTTTTGAAACTTTGAAACGAGGTTGGTCTATTATATAGTCATGATAATTGTATATACCAAGACTGAGAGTGCATGTATTTATTAGCGTGAATGTGTGTTGTGAATGGGCTGATGGCGGAATATCGAGTACCCCATCGACCCTCAATAGGTTATTTGTACTAGGTCTTTAAAAAGACTTTGTGCATTAATTAATTGGTGATATTAAAATTTTAATTTTAATCCTTATTCGACTCTAATATAAACAATGCATTTATTGTTGTTTACTTAGAATAATCTTTTATTTACTTATGTATACCAACTGACCCTGCCTTTAATTCCATTGTATAAATCTCAAGAAAATTTGGTAAAAAAATTGTCATTCGTGGTCTACTGAGGCACTGCTGGAAAAAAGGACTAAATACGAAGGTAGCAGACGAGGAAATATGTGCAGTGAAAGTTGAAAATGATGTGCATCTTAACGATGCAGCGTGTTGGTTCAGGCTGTTCAATTCTGGAACATCCTTCCAGATGAGCATAAATGTAGTCGCCCTTCAGTGATGGATGATTCTGAATTCCTCGAGTCAGTCAATGAGGATCCGTATGCGACCACTCGAGATTTCCTTCAAAATCCAAAAGATGATATATTTTGGAAAAGAATTGTAACGAACGATGAAAAATGTATATTTAAAAAAAATCCTATCAACCGAAAACAGTGGGGGACCGCAAGGCCAAGTTGGCTCAGGCAGAAGTTTGCCGAGATCGATTTGGAAAAGGATTGTGGTCTGCGTTTGGAGGAATTATGAAAGTGTTTTGCACATTGAGCTGGTTCCGGATAAGGACTGACGGGTAGCTTTACTGTGAACAATCCGAAAAAGTACATCGGGTTTTAAAAGAGAAGTACTCTGCTTTGTTCAATCGGAATAAAGCGTTATTTCAGCAAGACAACGCTCTTGCACATCGTTCACTTTTAGCCTAAGAAAAATGTTCAGAAATGTAGGATGTTAGATCTTGCCCTGCCATCCCAACCCTGACGCACCGTCTGACTTGTCTTTTCCGATCAATAGCGTATGTTTTGAACGGGCGGAACTTCGAAAACTACGAGGATGTCTAATTAGGATGTGAGTAGTTCTTCGCCTCGAAAGACAAGGACTGGTATTACTTCCGGCAGAAAGATGGGTTATAGTAGTTGATAATGAATGCCTAAATTTTGAAGAATGGTTTTCATGTTTACATTTTATACTGAAACTTAAATCAAACTTAATTTATGAAGACTTCTGTAACAGTATAGTCTGATTAAAGATTGGGTTGAGAGTGAATGTATTTATTAGCGTGAATGTGTTGTGAGAGGGTGAATGGCTGAATATCGAATCGAACATCGACCCACAATTAGGTTAGTTGTATAATATGTGTAAAGGTTGTGTTTGCAATGAATGTATTTATTAGCATGAATGTATGTTGTGAAAGGGTCGGTAGATCCCATCGACCTAATTAGGTTAGTTGTATAATAATGTACGGTGATGGAGGAAAATTGAATAGTCCATCACCCTAGTTGATGAATGGTACGTAAATAGGATGGAATGTTAAAAATGAACGGGAGTATAGATAGGTTTGGAACTGAATGCGTTGGGTGCTGGATTGATCTGGCTATTGAAAGCTCCCAACAACCTGGAGCCCAATCTCCCGAGATCTCACCCTGGATTGCCCACACCGGAGTCTGCCTGTAGTTTCCTACAAACAGCAAAGTACAGCCAGTGGACTATGGGACGCGAATAGGCTCAATTCGACACATGTTTGTATGTATGTACGTACATGTGCGGATTTGAGCCTATACAAATCCAAATCCAACTACTTTTGAGCAAGTTTCGTTGTCAACAGTTTTATTACACCAAAAGTCTAAGCAGTTTATATTTGAGCGCTTTAATTCTGAGTGGAAAGTGAGATCGTTTTCCCCCAGTTTTCATCTCTCCTCCGTTGAAGAGAAGAAATGGTGCGCTTAATCCCCTTAGCCGAGGTGAATATAAAACAGAAAGTTGCCGGGCGGTCCCGGAATGGGGTTTTTATTGAGAACCCACCCAGGGATATACTAATCTTTGAATCCCATCCAGAGAAAATCCCGAAAAACAATTTACATTTTAAGAAGAGGGGGGGATTTGCTGCAGCGTTAATCCGAGCTTCGTGAGTTAGTGCATCCCGACGATCTAATACAATTACGGCAGGTGTATTATGCAGGAGTTCACGATCCGGTGTAATGTCGACGATTATTACCCATCGTAAACTCCTGTTAGTCCATTGTAGCAGTAGCAAAGCGGCCGTCTTCTGCCCGCTCAATAACCCCTTTACAACCCTATTTATTTATCTTCCAGAAAGGGCTGGTTAGACCAGCTACAAATTCTTCTTCTTTCTTATTTTCCTTTTTGCATTCAACGCCCCATCCTCTAATGGTTGTAGCTTAATGACTATTACTGTTTCCTCCTTTTTCATCGTGACTTTTATGATGACTTATCAAAGAAACTTTCCTAACCTTATTGCCTACAATGAAAGAGGAAGATTAAATTATTAGATTTACCTAGGTACAATTATTTCCACTTGATTCCAGTAACTTGAGCTTACAGAAACGCAACCGTAGTAAGTGAATATAATAAATTATGTAAATAAATATAACCCACGCAACACTGATTATATTCCTAACGAGACTGACATCCGGGAACAGGCTTCCTTTCATAATCACGTGAACTTTTAACAAACAGCCAGCAGATTCAAAATTATCCAGTAAATACATACAACCTACCTTCTTAACCAATTTAGCTATCAACTAATGCAGAATGTAACGAGTTACCGATGTTTTATTAATAATAAAAATCTCAAAGGCTGAAGAACTCGATCATAGAAGTTCATTCGTGTATTTATAAATTGTTATTCGTGAAAGAACAGTAAAGATCTTACCTTTTTGAACTAGACCGGCGATATGATTAATTGAGCTTTTTTTTTTAAATTATTTCATGTTTTAATATCGCCTGACTTCTTCAAAATACTTCTTGTGATAATAACGATAATTAAGGGGCGTCGGTGGATCGTTTTAGGAGGTATAGGCCCCGGGTTCGAATCCAGCGGCCCTGCATTCAAACCCGACATACTCACAATTTTTTTTTTTTCAAAAACACCGGGTGATGGCTTATATGACCTCTGCTGTTGCGAACCCTCGTAAAAAAATATATAAAAAAATAGCGATAATTGACTATAAACCCTCTTATTATGAGTGTTAACGTAAATTCGATATTTTTGAATAAATCACGCATGAGTAGGTGCCTTGTCTCATAGTGCTAGGCAGACCTCGCTCTCCGCGTAAACATCTATTTTTATCTAAGCATTAAGCGAAGCATCTATTATCTAAGCAATTAAAAATTGATCAGAAAAATGGTACAAGTTTATTTTCAAATGATTTTCTACTTTGTTTCCTTAAGGCTACCTGAATAATACAATAATTTCAACCTTCTGAAGTGATTGGAATAACAGTTGAGCTTGAAGCCACTTAGTTTTTGAGAAAATCGCAAAAAGCCCAAAAAAAATAGAAATTCTTTATTGTCTGATAAATGAAAAATGGCCTGCTGCGTCGATTGGAACAAGAATTAAGCTCGTCAAGCACGAAGTATTCGAGCAAAACATAAAAAAATGTAAAAAAGTAAAACGGCCGTCGGGTCGATGGAACAAGAGTTAAGCTCGAAACCATTTAGTTTTCGAGAAAAACCGAAAACAATTTTAATTGTCTTATTCGATGTAAAACTACCTGCTGGGTCGTTTGGAACAAGAATTAAGCCTGAAACCTCATAATTTCTGAGAAAAACGTAAACAACAGAGAGTTTTTATAATTGCCTTATTCGATGAAAAACGACCTGCTTCGTCGATTGGAACAAGAATTAAGCTCGTCAAGCACGAAGTATTCGAGCAAAAGATCAAAAAATGTAAACAATTAAAACGACCGTCGGGTCGATGGAACAAGTGTTAAGCTCGAAACCACTTAGTTTTCGAGAAAAACGGAAAACAATTTTAATTGTATTTTTCGATGTAAAACTATCTGCTGGGTCGTTTGGAACAAGAATTAAGCTCGTCAAGCACGAAGTATTCGCGCAAAACATAAAAAAATGTAAAAAAGTAAAACGACCGTCGGGTAGATGGAACAAGAGTTAAGCTCGAAACCACTTAGTTTTCGAGAAAAACCGAAAACAATTTTAATTGACTTATTCGATGTAAAACGACCATCTGGGTCGATTGGAACAGGAATTAAGCTCGTCAAGCACGAAGTATTCGAGTAAAACATAAAATTTAAATAAATGTAAAAAAGTAAAACGACCGTCGGGTCGATGGAACAAGAGTTAAGCTCGAAACCACTTAGTTTTCGAGAAAAACGGAAAACAATTTTAATTGTCTTATTCGATGTAAAACTATCTGCTGGGTCGTTTGGAACAAGAATTAAGCTCGTCAAGCACGAAGTATTCGAGCAAAACATAAAAAAATGTAAAAAAGTAAAACGACCGTCGGGTCGATGGAACAAGAGTTAAGCTCGAAACCATTTAGTTTTCGAGAAAAACCGAAAACAATTTTAATTGTCTTATTCGATGTAAAACTACCTGCTGGGTCGTTTGGAACAAGAATTAAGCCTGAAACCTCATAATTTCTGAGAAAAACGTAAACAACAGAGAGTTTTTATAATTGCCTTATTCGATGAAAAACGACCTGCTGGGTCGATTGGAACAAGAATTAAGCTCGTCAAGCACGAAGTATTCGAGCAAATGATAAAAAAATGTAAAAAATGAAAACGACCGTCGGGTCGATGGAACAAGAGTTAAGCTCGAAACCACTTAGTTTTCGAGAAAAACCGAAAACAATTTTAATTGACTTATTAGATGTAAAACGACCACCTGGGTCGATTGGAACAAGAATTAAGCCTGAAACCTCTTAATTTCTGAGAAAAACGTAAAAAACAGAAAGTTTTTTTTAAATTGCCTTATTCGATGAAAAACGACCTGCTTCGCCGATTGGAACAAGAATTAAGCTCGTCAAGCACGACGTATTCGAGCAAAAGATAAAAAAATGTAAAAAATTAAAACGACCGTCGGGTTGATGGAACAAGAGTTATGCTCGAAACCACTTAGTTTTCGAGAAAAACCGAAAACAATTTTAATTGACTTATTCGATGTAAAACGACAACCTGGGTCGATTGGAACAGGAATTAAGCTCGAAACCGCTTAACTTTAGAGAAAAACGTAAAAAACCGAAAGTTTTTTGGATTGTCTTATTCGATGAAAACTACCTGCTGCGTCGATTGGAACAAGAATTAAGCTAGTAAACCACGTAGTTTTCGAGCAAAACGCAAGAAAGGTAAAAAAGTAAAACGACCTGTCGGGTAGACTGGAACATGAATTAAGCTCGAAACCGCTTAGTTTTCGAGAAAAACTGAAACCAATTTTAATTTTCTTATTCATTAAAAAACGACCTGCCGGGTCGATTGGAAAAATAATTAAGCACAAAACCGCTTAATTTTAGGGAAAAAACGTAAAAAAACGAGTTTTTAATTGTCTTATTCGATGAAAAACGACGTACTGCGTCGATTGGAACAAGAATTAAGCTCGTAAACCACATATTTTTCTAGAAAAACCTACACAAAATTTTTTTATTTGTCTTATTCGATGAAAAACGACCTGCTGGGTCTATTGAAAAAACGTAGTGTGTACCATCGTTTTGTGGATATAAAACACCCACAAAACTTTCTCTTTAAGGTTCTGTTAAATTAGAGATGGAACGATTTCTCTGCCGCAAAATCCATGAAAGTTATTTCTATTCCTTACACGGCTCGTAACAAATCTTTTAAGCCGAGAAAAGCAATAAAGGAGATAATGACTCCTGGCGAACACAATAAAGCAATTTCACACCAATTAAGCGACGGAGTAGAATAAAAGAAAACTCGACAGCCTTCTCCATTCAATAATGAACAAAAAGCGTACAAATCCAGAAACACCTCTCACATCCTTTCAACACGGATTTCAACGGCAATTAACTACGTTGTCGAGGGGTATGTGTTTATCCTCGTGCTTGGGGGTTGTGTCAACAGGACCGGCTCGCGTGGGGGTGCGATTGTCTGTTGACCAGCCCTGCCAGGAAAGGGGTTGAATTGTCTTCTCCGGTGTATATCTTATCTGTAGGACAACTGTCCGGGTATTAGCACATTTGCGGCTCGTCAGATACAAAAGCTACGACCATGACGAATGCGGGCCATAATAACACTGTTGATCAATGATGACGGGACATTTTCTCTATGGAATCCTTCCTCCCATGCACCGAAAAATACCACAAAACACTAATATTGACACTTTTATTGGGAAATTTTTATGTGTGTTTTTTATCCTCACAGCTACATATTTTACTTAACATCAATTAGAATTTTTTAAAATTTATGTATTTATTTACACCTCGGCAAATTACTGCGTTTAAGTAAATCTTAAAATAATACTAAAGAAAAACAAAATAAACAAATCTAAACATAAATAGAAAAAAAGAGGAATTACTTATTAGCAGTGACTATAGGGGGCTATGTATATGTATATTTTGTATATTTATATATTTACCATTTGCCATTTTGTTTGTGTACAAACAATAAGTACTATTATACTATTAAATATGAAAAGTACAAGAATAAGTACAATATTTTACAGTAAAGTACAAAGGTCATTGATTACCTAAAATTAATCAATGTATATAGCTATATATAACCCATCACACGTGGTATATCCCTCCTATTTGTATGAATGTATTTATTTGCGTGAATGTCGAAGTATGCATGGGTGTGGCTGTGTCGGAATAACAAGTACCCACAGGCCCACCAAATTAGTATAGATATGTTATATATTTGTAGTATGATGTGAGGGACGGGTCATTGGCATTTCGTTGGTACTATACTTCCGAAGTGTAGTGGCTTGTCCAGAATGAATGTATTTATTAGCGTGAGAGGTGATGCGTGAAAGGACGTGGCTGTCGAGGAATATCGAGTACTCCACAGGCCCGTCAAACAATTTAGATTAGGATAGGTTAGTGTGTGAGTGGAACTTGTAAATACAGTTTGAACGTATTTATTAGTGTGAAAGACAGGAGGCCGCAAGATCACGATAATCTTCCGACCTCTAATTTAGTTGTAGTATAGGTTAGTAAATTAGTATGAATGTGAATTATGAAAATGTGTAAATATTATATCTATGTATTTTAATTTATCACGTGTGGGAGGGTAACAACAAACAAGATAACGAATCCCCTATTAGGTGAATTAGGTGAATCGGAAAGCAACAGTTGGCAAAAAAAAAAAAAAAAAAAAGTACAATATTTCTAATTCGAATTCAGTGTACTTCCAAATGAGGCTTTCTAATAAAAAAAAAATCATCAAATTCCGGGGGTTGAAGTAACCTTTGATATTCACTTATTTAATTTAATTGATTTCAATTGAATCAGATCACTGTTTAACCAAGTTTATTTCAGAATCGACAAATGTTATTTACAAGCGGAAACTAACGTCGTCTACTAAAAACTTTGGCTCTATAAGTTTTGACGTTGACAACAGCAAAGAAAACGAGTTTTTCCTTCAATTCTTACGCGGTGCGCTTTTTCTCCTTTCATCAGCACGAGCTTTGAAGCCGTCGCGTTAGCAGCCCGTAGCCGCTGACGAAATGAAGCGGACAATCGCCTTCACCGTTAACCCGCCTTTCACGGTTACGAAGCTCGTTAGACTTTTCGTCCTGGAGTCGTTTGAAAAAGTTAGAAACGCTGGTCATTTTGTCAAGCCTGCCGTCTGATAAAAACGTCCGCCGCCTGAGACAATCCCGGTTTTGTTCCGTTCCCGAAATTAGGCCGGCATTAAGTCCCCCCAGACAATTATTACGTCATTTGCTTTCTTCCGTAAAGTAATAGAGTCATTAGCGGATCCCGTCCCACTAATGTATTTTATCTCGTACCTCAGCCGGCTGTCGTTCATTTAATGTAATTTCACGAAAATCAACAGAAACACCCTGAAAATAGAGTTAAAAGATAGGTTTTTTAAAGAATTAGGATGAGTCGAAGACTAAAACACAATGTATGCAACGATATGCCAACATAAAATTCAAGCGTAGTATTATATATTAAAGGGTTAAATTAACAGTTTTTGTAATGAATAAGTAATTAAAAATAGTGCGTTCAAAAGAACGTCTGAACGGAAATAGTTGTTTAGATAAATAGTCAAATAGTCCTTTTTAAAAAGATAGTTCCTATTCACAGTAAGTTGTTTTGCAACAATCCGAATTTCGAGCCTTTTAGCTCATCATCAGGTTGAAGGACTTCTACAGCCACGTCTCTCGACATGTACATTGGAAATTGGCAAATATGGTTGTTTGAACTTTTTAGACCTAAAACTGTCCATAATAAACAACCTAATAGAAACACATGTATATAGAAAACCCACAACTACAGACACTATGATACCAGAGGATTCTTCCCACCCATGGTCCCAAAAGGCTGCTGGTTTCATTTGGCTCATAGACCGGATGTTAAAACTTCCGCTAACACCTGATAAAAAAGAATTAAAAACTATTAAAACCTTAGCAAAAAACAACGGGTATCAAGAAATATTTATTGATAGGTTGCTAGTTAAAAGAATAAAAAAATTAACTTTAAACGAACAATAGGACTCAGCCACCCCACCACAAATTAATCATTAGGTTTCCGTTGTTTGCCATACATTGGTGAATTATCGGAAAAAGTGAGTAAAATTTTTAAACAAGAAGGTTTTAGAATTGCTTTTAGAAGTACGGGTTCACTTAAAAACATCTTCCCGAAACCTAAAGACAAAGTAGACAACTTGGCAAAAAGCGGATTTTACCATCTCAATTGTAATGATTGTGAAATTAAATATATAGGACAAAGCGGTAAAGAAATAAAAACAAGAGTAAAAGAACACTTGCCTAAATCGTGGAAATTTTCGGAATTTAAGGACCATCTAAAAGAAACAAAACATAATTTCAATTCAAATTTAAATACAAGAGTGTTACATAGTTTCAACAAAGGGAAAGAACTAGATTGGTTTGAGAAATTTGAAATTAAAAAATGTAAAATTGAACATGGTGATAAATGCATTAATAATATAACAGATTTTGATCTACCTCCCATTTTAAATATGAACATAAATAATATCAAACATCCAAATAATTAAACGAATTATTTTAATTGTTATTATTATTATTATAGTAATTTAATCATATTAAGTATTTATTAGTATAATATTTATTTGTGTTATAATTTCCGCGTTCCGCACGTTCAAATTGAGCGCCATTAAAAAAATCAGCTGCTAATTGGAACGTCGCGTTGGCGGAGGTATCAGCGGTTCACTTTGGCAATTCATGTCGAGAGACGTGGTTGTAGAAGTCCTTCGCCCTGATGATGAGCTAAAAGGATCGAAATCCGGATCATTGCAAAACAACTTACTGTGAGTAGGAACTATCTTTTTAAAAAGGATTGAACACCACACTCACTCCATCATTTATCATTTCTAGTCAAAAAGTTGTCATACAAAAAGGCCCAGGAAGTACCATTCTTGGCATTTCCTTTGAATAATTTTTACTGCTGACCTACCAGTATACCCTAATACTAAGATGGACTAAAACTGTATATATAACATCTGATTTTTTCTTCTCGAAGGTTGGGTTATAGGTCATCTCAAAAAAACAACAACCAGCCCTTTGTCAATCCACAACGTTTCGGATTTATTTACATCCTTCGTCAGGTGAGTTAGCGCAGTGGTCAAAATAATGGTCGTCAGTCATTAATATTTTGTATATCATGTGGGAAGTTATAAAGTGGGGGGGGGGTCAAACAGCTGAGGTCATAGCCGGTCCTCTGCGTGTTTTCCATCTTTTTCTTTTCTTTCGCGCATATTTTGTTTTAAACTGCAGCCATTTGAGCTTCTCGATCTGGTTACTGACTCTCTGGTTTTAAATATATACTACGTTGATTCCTAGAATGCTAGCCTCTCGTTTGTACCTCAGGTTGTCAACTACAGAATAGAAACAAAACATAAAATACATAATATATACATCACCACAAACAGAGATGTCTGGTCACATTCACTCCCCCAGAGTACTCCATATTCCTCGGGGCGGGGTTATAAGCAACCCCTTCCTTTCACGCTAATAAATTACTTTTACACTCCAGGCGTCATACACTCACCCCAGAGTATTTGATATTCCTCGGGGCGGGGTTATAAGCAACCCCTTACTTTCACGCTAATAAATTACTTTTACTCTCCAGAATAATAATATTTTGTAATAACTTATTTTAAAAGAAGCCAGTGTGATGGACTTTTTAAGTCCTTCAGACTCCAAAAACGTTTTAATATTTTGATCCTGATGGAGTAACTGCTTTAATATAACTTTCTCATCTTCACATCCAACTAGGAAATGACACTAAATGACGTATTGATGTATTCCGTTATTTCAACTCGATCTCAGATATCTATCGCTCTAGAAATTGTACCAAACATATAAAAAAAACTAGATGAAACTAGTGAAACATACGCTTTATGTAACAAGAGGCAATCCCCGGTTTTTTCGAAAACGATTACCTTTAACAAAAAATGGTCATATACAAACCCCAAGTTAATGGTACTAAAAATAATATATATACATACATGGCCGTATAATTAATCCTTATTTGCTTAGTGGTCGCAATTGGTCACATTATTTATTCGTTTTATCTAAGCTTACAGTTAATTAAGGTTTTTAGTTGAGATAAAAAAGTCAATGGCAAGAGCGGGATTCGAACCCACGATTTTCGGCTTGATACGCCGCTGCTCTACCTCTTGAGCTATCGTGACCTCGATCCACTCGGACATCAACTTCCCATCTCAACCGCACCTTTTTGAATTTTCCCTCCTTTTTGCCATTTTTCAAAAAAAGGCCATTGAACGTGGTGGATTGACCATGCATTCTTCTCACAAAGTGTACACAATTAAAAAGAAGAACAAGAAAAATTACAATATTTTTTTACGAGGGGTCGCAACAGCAGAGATTATATCAATCCTCGGGGTGCCGGTGCTTTTGAAAAAAAGCCCATTTGTATGTCGAGTAATGTAAGGTCACTGGATTCGAACCCGGGACCTTTACCTTACAGTAATGAGCGCCGTGTCAAGCCTAAACCGTTGCGGCCACCGACGCCCCTACAGAGTCTTTATTATTTCATTTTCAAATTTCATATTTTGTGATAGAAGTTTCAACAAGTTTATGACTTATTTCTTTGTACAATTTGTAACTGAAAAATCAAATTTTTATTAATTAGACGTTAATTTTGCGCTAGTGATAATACCTTTGAGAAATTAAATTAATTTGTCTAAAGTCCACAGTAGGATAACTTTTTGTATGATATCTGCCAGTGTTTAATGAGCTAATCAAATCTTACGAAAATTTAGACAAGAATGTCCGAAATTTTATATATATTTTCTTGATCTAATATTTTTGATATTATTAAAATCGATGACATGATTTCTTGCGATTAAAAGTTTTGCTAGCCCTGTTGTTTCTTTTTCATGTTGTTTACTTTTTTTTAATTGTATGGTTTTGCCTATAAATAATTTTTTACAATTTTATAAATTACATTACATCTCCGAAGTTTATCAATTTTTTCTTTGATACTTGGAAGGATAGAGTTTACTTTGCTTTTTAAGCGAATATATATCTTGATGTTTTCTTGTAGTTTTTCTTTTTTTATAATATTAATGATTTTTTCGATAGACCTTCAATATATACAATACCATACTACCTAATATCTGGGGCATCGGTGGCCGCAACGGTTTAGGCGCTCATCACTGTAAGGTAAAGGTCCCGGGTTCGAATCCAGCGGCCCCGCATAAATTTACGTTGTGTTTTGCCATTTGTTATTTTTTAAGCGGTTACGGTGTATTCAGAAGCGCGAATTTTTCAAAGAAAATGTTATCTTGTGGGAAATTTAATGTAGTTTGAGGTCAGATTTGTATTTCAATGACGATAAAGTTGAGAAATTACGATTTTATGTTAAACAAAAATTGGACTGAAAACACAAAAATGTTAATATATCAGGAAAGACGTTCTGCTGGCATTGAACTACGTTTTATTTTGTGCATCTAACGTGGCAGTATTGACATTTAACCCCGTAACACCTTGTATATGTATTTTAAAAGAACGTTACGAGTTCTTTGACAAGTAATGCTTTTTACTAAGAGGGTGGGTGACTATAAGGATCACAAATGCCCTTGATATCTGCCGAATCGTAATAAAAAGAACGTTTTGCCCGAGACCGATTTATTTCGAAGGGTCTCAGGGTCGGAGGCGAAGGGCGGAGAGAGGATTTGTTGCGGAAAAACGTGAGGGTAGAGAATAGTCTCTGATTATCATTGGGCCGGTCCCATTGGAGTCGCGGGGACCGATAAATCGGAAAACGATTTGCTGGAGAACTGGCTGGGGTGGCTCGTTTGTCGCCCCGGTCGTTTACAAGGTGATTCAGGCTACACATGTGTCGCCTGGGATTTCTGGCCCGGCTCGGAGAAAATCGCAGCAGAATCCTCAACGCCGAAGATAAGCACCATTTGCATAATAGTACCGCTTTTTTTTGCCGAAAACCGTGCCGCCTGTCATTCCAGTGTTTAAGCCCATCGGAAACATGGATTGCACACGATAATAAAATCATATTTTTCCAGTATTCCAAAATGAATTAATAAAAACCATTAGTGTTTTCTAGCATTCATATTTTATTTAAACTAGGGAAAATCTAAATGAACTTCTTTCCTATTATTTTCTGAATATTTATAAATAAACATTGGTGTCAGTGGCTGCAACGGTTAGTGCGTTGACATGGGGACCCAACACCTACACCTTTTAAAAATAAACTGATCAAAAATGAATAGGGATATCGCCAATTTTGTAATATTCACTTTCCCTAGTATTTTTATTTTAATTTTATTAAAAATTGCATTAAATTTTATTAGAAATTATTATGTTTTTACAGCAGGAAAATTTGATTAATGAATATTGAAAAATAACAAAATAAAAGGTTTTAAATCCATAATTTTGTTTATTGGACGCAATAATTTGTTTAAAACAATTAATACAGTAGGGTCACGATCTTTGTGTTAACCCTGTTAAGTCTGTTAGGTTCTGTTAGATCGAGAAAATGATGACGTAGACTTGCAAGAATCAGCTAGGTAACATTGGTCGATTTAACAGGCCAGAACCAATGTTAGATGTTAGGTCGCAAATGTAGTCACATTGCTATCCGTTAGGGCGTAGGTAACAACATGGCAGCCATGATTTGAACAGCTGTTTTTGTTTACACGTATATTTATTCTTATTTGTTAATTTCTGATCTATCCTTATACTCTCATTCATAATAGATACATCCCCTGTACTATAAAGTTGTAGGCTGTTAGACGTTATACAAGTTAGGTATGTTGGCAGGAATTGCTTAGCACGTCATATGTTAGTATTTGTCGAGAGCATTTTAGAGATAACTACCTCAACCTGTGTTGCCCATGCAAAAGAAAGGCCAGAGAAGAAGAACCTTCCATTTCTTAGCAGAAAGTCCGATTGTGGCAGAATTCAGATGAGACACTTAGGTCTCATTAACAACAGAATATAAAATCGCCTCATTTTACATAAATATATCACAATGATTGTAATATGTCATACTGCGCGTGTGGTGAATAAATTCCCTCTTATTAGGGTACTAGTAAAAGGGGAAAAAATACTGTACATGGTTCAATGTTTTGTTTGTAAAATTTATATACAGATTTATGTAGATTGAGCCTGATTCTCCATTTTTGTCCATTTATTGTTGTAGACTTTTTATACGTCTTTTAAAAAATTTTACACGAATAGTTCATGCTCGGTGATATCGCGGTGTCGTCTGAAAACGTTGCAATTTTTACTCTATCCATTTTCAGAAAATCACTTTTTTTTTCTTTTTTTTAATTAAATGTTTTTATTAAAACTGGTCTTATTAGACCAACCATTAATTTTACAATGATATTATAGAATAAATAAATGTTTACACTCTTATAAACCCATTGGTACAATAAGATTTACATTTCACTATTCACTATTCACTTTTAACTAAACAAGTTCATATGGCTTTGTTCTTTTTAATGTAAGAGTTTGGTCGCTTCCA
The DNA here is from genome assembly GCF_000648675.2 of Cimex lectularius. NCBI lineage: Eukaryota > Metazoa > Arthropoda > Insecta > Hemiptera > Cimicidae > Cimex > Cimex lectularius. The sequence goes on along the minus strand of NW_019392677.1, from coordinate 1,949,892 downwards.
CATTCTCGTGCTGGCTGAGGCGAGCCTGGTGTTTCGCGGCAAATCTTTGTATTTCCGCCGTGACTTCAGGGATCTTAAGATCCTTATGTAAGTCCTTATTCCTTATGTACCAAGGTGCATTGACCATGTTACGTAAGATTTTATTTTGGAGTGTTTGTATGATTTTGATATTGCTGTGTTTGGTACAACCCCATAGTTGAATACCATATGTCCACATAGGCTTTATGACTTGTTTATATAATAATATTTTATTTTGTATAGCAAGATTGGAGCCACGTCCTATCATCCAGTATAGTTGTCTATACCTTAAACCTATTTCTGTTCTTTTTTTCTTCACGTGTTCTTTCCATCTCAGCTTGGCATATAAGGTCATTCCCAGATATTTAGCTGTATTGCTGTATGGTATAGTAGTTTCATCGATTATGAGCGACGGAACATGGTCCACCTTTTTGTTTGTAACGATTAGATGGACTGTTATTCAGATATCGTGATATTAGATGGACTGATTTATGCTGATTTAGCTTGATTTTCAATTTTTTTGTCCATTCGCTTATCTTATTGCATTTTGGAGGATTTTGGTTGAGTGGGTGATAGTCGGTCCTAGTGATATCATCGCTGTGTCATCTGCAAACGTTGCAATTTTTACTCCATCTATTTTCGGAAAATCACTGGTGTATAACAAGTAAAGCAGTGGGCCTAATATGCTACCTTGTGGCACTCCAACATTTATTGTTTTTCATTTTGAATATTGATCTTCTTGTTTGACTCTAAACAGTCTGTCAGTTAGGTAGGAACTGATAATATCGACATACTGCTTTGGTAGCATACCTTTTAGTTTACTGATGAGTCCTTCATGCCAGACCTTGTCAAAAGCTTGTGAGACATCGATTTAACAGGCCAGAACCAATGTTAGATGGTAGGTCGCAAATGTAGTCACATTGCTATCCGTTAGGGCGTAGGTAACAACATGGCAGCCATGATTTGAACAGCTGTTTTTGTTTACACGTATTTTTATTCTTATTTGTTAATTTCTGATCTATCCTTATACTCTCATTTTACTTTTTATACGCCTTTTAAAAATTTTTACATGAATAGTTGATGCTCGGTGATATCGCGGTGTCGTCTGAAAACGTTGCAATTTTTACTCCATCCATTTTCAGAAAATCACTTATGTTTAACAAGTAATGTATTGGACTAGTATGCTACTCCTATATCTAATTAGTTGAAAAACTAGTCTAAACTAACTGTTTAGACATTCATATTATAAGATTTTAAAAAAGAGGCCAAGTTTTATCGAAAACGTAATGGCCAGAGTTGTTCTAAACACAAAGGCACATAAAAGGATATTGCCGTATGTAAAGGGGTTTGTCATCGTTCCGGGTCGGCCTAGGTTTATAGGTCGTTCTGGCGATTGTGTCATTAATGTTAAGGAGTCATGTTCAGGCCGAACTGGATCCCGATAAAGATTAGAGGGTAATTGTATAGAAACAACAATGATATAAAATTACAACAGCTTTAAAACACAGTCTAGTTTAATTACACCCTTATTAAAGGCAAATTGTTATATATTTCACCGTTGCACGGCTGTCACGCCATTTCTACTTTGCAAATGAATATAATGTAAAATTATAAATATTATGTTAGATTAATCTTTTTATGTAAGGTTGTGTTTGAAATGTAAAAGTTAGTGTCACGAAGGGGATTCGAAACCACGACCTTCGGCTCAATACGCCGTTGCTCTAACCACTTGAGCTATCGTGGCTTCGATCCACTCGGACACCACTCTCAACCTACAACCACTCGAATTTTCCCTCTTTTTTTGCCATTTTTCAAATGTCGTATAATCAGGATTCGATTCTCGGCGACATATGAAATGGCCACGGGTTAGTGAAGTGAACTTCGTTTTACTAATCCATTACATTTAGGGATCTGATTGACTAAATCACTTTAATTAATTTAAATTAATTACTCTTTTTATGTAAGGTATTGGTTGAAATGAGAAAGCTTATGTCATGAGCGGGATTCGAACCCACGACCTTCGGCTCAATACGCCGCTGCTCTAACCATTTGAGCTATCGTGGCTTCGATCCACTCGGACACCACTCTCAACCTACAACCTTTCGAATTTTCCCTGTTTTTTGCCATTTTTCAAATGTCGTTATAATCAGGATTCGATTCTTGGCGACATATGAAATGGTCACGGGTTAGTGAAGTTATACTTCGTTTTACTAATCCATTGCATTAAGGGGTCTGATTGACCAAATCATTTTAATTAATTTAAATTAATTACTCTTTTTATGTAAGGTATTGGTTGAAATGAGAAAGCTAATGTCATGAGCGGGATTCGAACCCACGACCTTCGGCTCAATACGCCGCTGCTCTAACCACTTGAGCTATCAACTTCGATTCACTTGAACACCCATCTCAACTACAACACTTGCAGCAATTGAATAGGTATGTACCTGATTAAAAGCTGTTTTTAAAGTCATTAGTCTAATTTTTTCCTTTCTTTTTAAATTTATTTTGACTTGTGATTCACAAGATCATTTTTAATCAAATTTTATATTGAAAAATATATTGAACACAGAAATTGAGTGAAAAGTTTCGCCTCGCAGTAAATTTGCATTCTTCACCTGTGATCAGTAATATTTTTATCAAATTTTACTCCGAACAAGATTTTTTTACACAGTTAAACAATTCTTTTAATCCTGATGGTAGTTGATCCAAGTTAGAAAGGGGGAAAAGGGTCTTACAACTCCGCAGGAATAACAAAAATCCGAAATCCACTTAGGGGATAATAAATCGCCCGTTTTCGCCCACCCCCGCCGACGGTTAGCACTTACACGACGGCAAATCCTAGGGGCTTAGCGGCAGTGAGGGGCTTCCTCACGTAATTGCATTAGGCCCCTCCATCCGGCCCAATGTAATATGGTTTGTTGTTATGGACTCCTATGGCCTAAGCCCCTTTTCTTCAAACCGCAACCTTACGGAAATATGGAGATACACTTGCACATCTTGACCTTGATAACAGTTAAAATCGTTTAAAACGTTTGTTTGAAAGAGGTCATATGTCAAACTTCAAATAGAACCTCATATCAGAAAAGACGAGAGAGAACATTAGGGATAAAAATATTCGACTTGTAATATCTCATTTGCCCTATCGAATTTCTGAGATTTAAATTTTGAATCGGAACACTATCTACCTCAGGAATGTATATTTTTCTCTGCTATAAAAATTCGTATCGACATACAGGATATCCTTTTTAGATGGTCCGGTTCAATTTCTCTCGAATCAATGACTCAAAAATCAATCAAAAAAAGCAAATAATACGTGTTTAATATTTTTTAGCCTAGTTTTTAATTTTTATCCTTTCTTTGGAGAAAGATGTTACAGGGTACCTCAGGACCAGACCAACTTCAAAATTTCAAATACGACCCTATACATCCTGAATCATTTTAAAGATTTTTTACGTTGAAAACAATGGTGCAATCACATTTTAAATTGGTCAAAAAAGGCAGTTATGGCAAAACGTTTGAAAAAAAGTCATTTTGTTTGCTATTCATTAATCACATTTCATTTTCGAACTGCCTACCTTGCATAAAGATGCAAAGATTTTATCTTTTTAACCACCCTTCCCCGGTGCTCAGAGAGGGGAGATGGATTGACATTTCTATGCTTTGTATGCTTTGCCGCAGTTCTTCAACTGAGGTTGCTATGAGGTATCAGGTTTACATACACTTTTTGAAACTTGACTAAAAAATATTAAATAAGATTTTTTTGTTTTTTTGATAGCGCCATTGGTTCAAGAGATTATACACTGACAGGTAAAAAATTCCGCAATATAACTTGATTTCAATATATTTTTATATGTCAATCAAAGTTTCACGTTTTTAACATTTAACGTTAAAAATCTGAAACTAATTTTATCTGTACATCTTTTTTAAATTTTTTTTTATTTTCCTTAGCGATTTACTTTTTTTTAATACAATTTTAGACAAAAATTCAATTATTAAACGTTACAAAACGTGAAACTTTGATTAACAAATAAAAATATATGCAAATCATGTTATATTACGGAATTTTTTTCCTGTCAGTGTATAAGCGAAAATGTTCTCTTGAACCAATGACGATATCACAACAACAAAAAAATACTTATTTAATATTTTTTAGTCGTTTCAAATTTTCACTTTTTTGAGAGGAAAAATTAAACCGGGTACCTCAAGACCAGTTCAACTTCAAAAATTCCGATTTAACTCCAATTGGACTATGTTCTGTGGGGCCATTTAAAAAAAACAGTAAATCAAAATTTTTGCCATAACTGACCTTTTTGACCAATTTCAAATCTGATTGCACCATTGTTTTCAGCGTAATTTTTTTTAATGATGTGTCGTATTTGCATTTTTGACGTAGAACTGGGCTTGAGGTACCCTGTATATTTTTCCACCCAAAAAAGTAAAAATTTGACTTGACTAAAAAATATTAAATAAGTATTTTTTGTTGTTTTTATAGCGCCATTGATTCAAGAGGACGTTTTCGATTATACACTGACAAGCAAAAAATTCCATTACATAACTTGTAATATAACTTGATTTGTATATATTTTTATATAATAATCAAAGTTTCACGTTTTTTAACGTTTAGTCTTTGTCTAAAAGAGTTAAAAAAATGTAAATTGCTAAGAAAAATGAAAAAAAAAAAGACGGAGAGATAAAATTTGTTTTAGATTTTTAATTAAAATTTCAATATCGCGTATTTCCTCCTCTTGCCTTAGTTACATCCGGAAGACACCTCGAATAATTTCTACCAGACTGGAAATGTCTCTTTGCTGGAGGTTAGCCCATTCTTCAGGAAGAGTCCTTTCAAGATCGTGGGTTGTATCAGGCTGCAGGATGAACGTGCTCTTATTCGTCTTTTGAGGTTATCCCATAAATGATGGATGGGGTTCAGGTCTGGAGAACGGGCTGGCCAAGCTAACCCTGATGTTATACTGCTGAAGGTTTGTACTATGCGAGCGGCATCAGACGGGCATTATCCTGCATTAGAATAGGATTGTTGCTAATTTCATCGAGGATAGGAAACGCATGATGTTACAAAATTTCATCCACATAGCGAGTGGCTGCCAAAAACCGTCCATGAACAACGATCAACTCTGTGTGACTCCCCATTGACATTCCCGCCCATACCATCCTGAGGTACGTTGAAAAGGTTGGCTCTGGGAAAAATTACAAGCTTCGTACCTTTCTTTTCGCCTTCTCCACACTCTTTCACGCCTATCTGGACATAGAGGAAATCTACACTCTTCTGTAAAAAGTACTGCAGACTAATCGACTAAAGATCAATGGCTGCATTTTCTAGCAAATGCGAACCGTGCAACTCTTAGTGTTCTGGTCAATTCTACTAGTCCTCTTGCGGGACGAAAAACCATCAGTCAATACTTGTTCGAGCAGTGCCTTCAGAAATTCGGACACCTCGCTCTTCCTGGAGGTGATTAATAGCTTGAACAACAGTACCTTCCCGTTACGCAAAATTCTCAAAGTCAAAGACGGTCATCCTGTGGTTCTGTTGCCCTCGTGCGCCCAGAACTACGGTACGATCCAGTTTATCTAAAACAGTGCGTCTCGCAGGGAACTCCGATGGCAATAGACATTTTAACAAGAAAACATCCTAGGGCATCCAAAACCGGGCTTTCTACGGCAGGACCCAGTTTCTCGAAAACGTCTAATGGCGTCTAAAAGAGTTTCGTAGGGAACTGCCATGACAAAAGTCGCATACCAGATGGAACGTCCACCATCAATAAGTGCCCTCCATGCACAACATCTTCAGCATTAAGTGGCATTTTTAAGTTTAAATTGAAATGAAGAAACAAAGATGAAAATAAACAGTTTATTGCTTTAGAACGCAAATGAGTCTGAATAAACATTTTGAATTCCATAAAAAGTAAACATTGAAAAATCCTTTATCCTTGTTTTAAGGATTAAGTGTGTTACCTCTAATTGATAGTTCCAGATTAAACCATAGAATAAACAAATATTTATTGGCAAAACAATCAGATAAATTAAGGGCAAAATTTTCTTTTATCGAGAAAAGGAAAAATAAAATCAATTGGGCTGCATTTTTTACCTGTCAGTGTATTTTCGTTCAATAATTCGTGAAAAGCTAATTTCAAATATTTTGCGGATTGATGAATATTAAAGATGATTGTTTTTTTAAACATCGAGGTACTTTCATCAAATGGGGCAAGCGTAATTCTAGTTATTAAAAATGTTGGATTATACCTTTTTTAACGAAATCGTATTATAAATCTTAAAATAAAATTGCTTAATAACTTATTTTCTAAGTAACAGTAAAATATGAAATAAACTAACAAATGCACGGAAATAGGTTGAAAAGCACTTAAATCAGATTGGTCTGGTAGATTAAAAAATAATTAGCCGCTTTTCCAGGGTAATAGCGTTCAGTTTAATGAAATGCCCAGGTTGAACACGGAGGCCGAGTAAATGAGAAAGGGCTGTTACGCCTGTGGGGGGGTTGAAGTGAAGTAACTTTGCGAGAAATTGATACAGCCATGAAATGAAAGTGCGCCGGGGGTGAGAGATTATAATTATGATGCTGTGGTTTCTGTGCGGGGGGCGGGGGCGGTTTGATAAACATGCTCAGGGAGGCCCAGCGCTCATTCCGTTGAAGGGGCGGCGCCGGGTCCTCTGTGAGTGGAAATAATGAAATGCCTCCTCTTCGCTCCTAAGTGAATGATGTCTTTCTACAGGATTAATTTAAAACACGTCAACTGTAAATACACTAAGGGACGGTCACGGAGGGGTGATCAGGCTGATTGTAAAACCCATTTCCACCGCCCGCCTTTTCCCTCCCTTTCCATAATAACGTTCTTTGTATGTATTCATAAAACAATGGAGATCGTGCAGATAAGTTCATAAACTTAATGTATTGCGGGATTCGTCCACCTTTTTGACGACTGTGACAGCAAGTCTGACAAATCATATTATCCATGCTTCAAACATCCACGTCATCATAGCATTTAACCAAACTGATTTTATTTTATATATGTAGGACGTGGGTTTCAAAACTTATTCGTTTCATCAGATTAAATTTTAGAAAAAGGCCAAAAATTTTAAAGTCAAAAATGTATATAAGACTTAAAACGATTTTTTTAGCGAAGGTATTGGAACTCTTTTACTACTCTAATAAATGGAATTTAACGAGAAAATGAGAGAAAATTGGGGTTTTAATCAACTTTGTGCAAATGCCGGCGCTTTGTTTAATAAAACACAATATTAAAAATATCTTTTGATATTATTATTATATATTTCCAACTAAAAGTCTCTCTCCCTCCTTTTACACCTTCTCCCTCTTTCCCATCGGTAGTTCTCGTTAATTAACAGCTTAGATTATAAATGTACAATAAACATGTAATAATAACACTCTCTATCCCTCTTTTCCTCACTCTAAAACTCTCTCTCTCTCTCATACTCTCTCTCTGTTTCTTTCTGGCTGGCTCTCTCCCTCACCATCACTCTCTCTCTCTCTCTCTCTCTCCCTCTCATCAAGTACAACATGTACAATAAAAATGTGATAATAACACATTCTGCCTCTTTTCTCTCTCTCTCTCTCTCTCTCTCATCAAGTACAATATGTACAATAAAAATGTGATAATAATACATTCTGCCTCTTTTCTCTCTCTCTCTCTCTCTCTCTCTCTCTCTCTCACTCTCTCACTCTCTCTCTCTCTCTCTCTTTCATCGGTACTTTCTCGATACTTAACACCTTAGATTATAAATGTACAATAAACATGTAATAATAACCCCCTCTGCTTCGTTTTTTCTTCCCTCTCTCTTTCTGTCAGTCTCTATCTCGCTCACTCTCTCTCTCTCACTCTCTCTCTCTCTCTCTCTCTCTCTCTCTCTCTCTCTCTCTCTCATCATGCACAATAAACATGTAATATAACACACTATGCCTCGTTTTTCTCTTTTCTATTCCCTCATTCTTTCCCTTTCTCTCTTTCACTCTCTTTCTTTCTCTCATCACACAAAAAAACATATGCATACATAATGCGCACACGTACACACACATGCGCGCTTCTTCTCTTGAACAACATAGTGTTCTTGTTAGTAGTTTCGGTAAAAGTTGAGCAATTATACCAGCATGGTCGTTGTAAAATCTTGCAATGGGTTTAAAAATAAATCATCTTATGCCTAATCGTGAATACAAATCTTGTCCTATTATAGTTTGACTGTAGAGCAATAAGTTCAAACCAGTCGAATAAATATTTCGAGATGCTGAGTACTGGTTATCCCCGCAGGTAAGACATCACGTGTTTCTTGTTCCTTGACGTGTAAATTACAGCGATCCCCCCGGAAAATCCATGAAAGGGTGTCAAAGGAGGCAAAGCCCGAGGAGTTGGTAAAAATAATCACCTATGAAAATGAAGACTAGGGGTCGGGAGAGCAGTAAAAGGCGGTGGAATGTCCATAAATCTGAGCCGGAGCGTGTTACAGGTACTGGTACCGCTCTGTCATTAGTCGATGGTAAACCAGGGCCCGAGGTAATGTTTCAATTCCGTCGTCCGAGGAGTGGCTACCGCGTTTAATGACCCGGATTGTCTTTCGGATTTTAAAGAGCCGGCTTCCTTTCTAATGAGGGTTTGTTGCCACTCGCCAGTTCAAATACAGACGTCTCCATCACCAATAGGCACCGGCATCTTGGAGGTAATTTTCGTCAAACCACGCTTCAAGCTAAGGACGTTAAGTGCTCGTCCCTTTGTTCTCCCTTAAACTGCCAAAACCAGTTTTACTCACATTGTAACAATGGAGCTCGTCGTTTATACGCTAACCATCTGCCCGAGGAGTTGGTCAAAAACATCCAAATTACCCTGACTCGATGTAAAACAGAAACTTTAAATTTACATCGGCACAATTCCTCTACCAGAACGTACTCATAACCGACTTTTTTCTGAGGTAATTTGGTTTGAAATGAAACTTTACATTTGTGTACCAGTATACTAGTCTATAGACTAGTCCGAAACATTCGTTTAATTACTGTCGTTTTAGTAACATGTGTTGGTTCCAGGTTAGTCGTCTGTCTAAACGGCACCGAAGGCAGAGAAAGCAGTCTGTTTTTTGGGACGTAGTATTATTGAGGATTATTGTATGAGGGATTTTGCTTCTAAAGGTGGATACATGAGCTTTTGCTTTCATTAAGATTTATAAGTCCGTGTTTGCTCTATTCCGCTATTGTAGAGGAGGTCCACGTACATTGCCCTCAGGTACCCACATTACCAGAGGACATAGTCTGATTAGGCCGATTCTGATCATTTTTTCAAGAATATTTCAACTAAATGTTTTTAATATGAACCGTCGAGGAGTTCAAATCCAGGACCTTTATCTTGCGCCCTCGTACGCCTCAACCCTTGCGACGAATGACACCCCCTTTTCAAAGTACCTAGGAGTCACCATATCGTCAAGGCGTTCCTTAAGTAAACATATTATAGCAGAATTGCAGCGGCTAAGCGGGATATCAATGCGTTATGGGATCTTATTTTCGAAAATAAGAACATCAATTTTGAAGGGAAAATAAATGTTTTTAAATCCACTATGAGAGAAGTGTTATTCTACGCAGCCCAGTTATGGGGATTTACCTCTTACAATAAAGTTTAAAAAGTACTAAGGTTTTTCTTGAAGAAGCTCTTAAGAATTCCGCCTTGGTCTCCGACAACATTCTTACATTTGGAGACGAATATAGAAATTGTGACTATGCCGTCAAGGTGGTGTCCATGTCCACAACATGATCTCCAAAGCCGGTTGAATGTGACAATATGCGGTCTAACACCGGTTGGTTTAAAGAGGTGGCAAATGCAATGTAGCTGTGCAAAATCCAAAAAGTTAATATACTCAGAGAAAATGTACATAATACATGTGCATCAATAAGTATATTCAGACTATTGCAGAAAGCATTCAAAAGACACTATAATGATAGTTTTATTGCTTGGGATAGCACAGAAAAATATACTCTAAAATCGAAATATGTGGTGTTTAGTGACCGTTAGTTATGATTATTTGGAGGTCGTGAGATGCGGTCTGGTTTGACGCAGATTTTAGAAAAACATTTTCTTTATCGTGCCAACGTTTCGATCTTTATTGAGATCATCTTCGGGGCTCAAAGTGTTTGTTTTCCGTGTAGATGTGTCATTCTTGTTTTTCGTGTTGAGAGTGCAACTGCAAAAAGTTGGATACTTTTTGGTCCCATTTTGAATGTAGAATCTACCGCCAAAGTTTGTAACACGAGTAGTCGAACACCCCTCTCACTCTCACACACTCACTCTATCTCACTCTCTCTCTTTCTCTTTCTCTCTCCCCCCTCCCACCTCCCACTCAAACTCTCTCTCTCTCTCTCTCTCTCCGTCTCTCTTTCTTCATCCCTCAATCACACTACCTTTCTCTTTCTTTCACATTCACCAACTCTCCCTCTCACACTCTACCTTTCTGTCACTTTTTCTCACTCTCTCTCTCTCTCACACTCTATCAGTCTTTCGATTATTCTCATTCTCTGTCCATCTGACTCTCTCACGCACGCACGCACGCACGCACGCACGCACGCGCGCAC